>NC_134353.1:604956869-606204369 GCF_048569485.1 Anomaloglossus baeobatrachus | reverse complement strand
GCAGGCGGGGGTGCAGTCACTTCTTCGGAGTCAGTCACACCCCTTAAGGCGCCTCATGCACTTCCTGTGGAAGATGGTTGCAGCTATGGAGGCAGTGCCGTTCGCGCAATTCCATCTACGGCCACTCCAATGGGACATTCTTCGCAAATGGGACAAGAGTTCGGCTTCCCTCGACAAGAACATCTCTCTTTCACTTGCAACCAAAACATCACTTCAGTGGTGGCTCCTACCCACATCTCAGTCTCGGGGAAAATCCTTCCTCCCCCCCAACCTGGGCCGTGGTCACCACGGACGCGAGCCTGTCAGGTTGGGGAGCGGTTTTTCTCCACCACAGGGCTCAAGGAACCTGGACTCCAATAGAATCGTCCCTTCAGATCAATATTCTGGAGATAAGGGCAGTATATCTAGCCCTATTGGCTTTCCATCGGTGGCTGGAGGGCAGGCAGATCCGAATCCAGTCGGACAACGCCACTGCCGTCGCCTACATCAACCACCAAGGCAGCACTCGCAGTCGTCAAGCCTTCCAGGAAGTCGGGCGGATTCTGCGGTGGGTGGAAGTCACAGGCTCCACCATCTCCGCAGTTCACATCCCGGGCGTGGAAAACTGGGAAGCAGATTTTCTCAGTCGTCAGGGCATGGACGCGGGGGAATGGTCTCTTCACCCAGATGTGTTTCGAGAGATCTGTCGCCGCTGGGGAACGCCGGACGTCGATCTCATGGCGTCACGACACAACAACAAGGTCCCGGCCTTTATGGCACGGTCTCAGGATCACAGAGCTCTGGCAGCGGACGCTCTGGTCCAGGACTGGTCACAGTTTCGACTGCCATATGTGTTTCCCCCTCTGGCGATGCTGCCCAGAGTACTACGCAAGATCCGGTCCGACTGCCGTCGCGCCATTCTCGTCGCTCCAGACTGGCCGAGGCGGTCGTGGTATCCGGATCTGTGGCATCTCACGGTGGGTCAACCGTGGGCGCTTCCAGACCGCCCAGACTTGCTGTCACAAGGGCCGTTTTTCCATCTGAATTCTGTGGCCCTCAACCTGACTGTGTGGCCATTGAGTCCTGGCTCCTAGCGTCTTCAGGGTTATCTCAGGATGTCATTGCCACCATGAGACAAGCCAGGAAGCCAACGTCCGCCAAAATCTATTACAGGTCTTGGCAAATCTTCTTATCCTGGTGCTCTGATAACGGTTTTCCTCCATGGCCGTTTGCTTTACCCACATTTTTCATTCCTACAATCTGGAATGGACAAGGGTTTGTCCCTCGGCTCTCTCAAGGGCCAAGTGTCGGCGCTTTCCGTGTTTTTTCAAAAGCGTCTAGCCAGGCTTCCGCAGGTCCGCACGTTCCTGCAGGGGGTTTGCCACATGGTCCCACCTTACAAACGTCCGTTGGAACCTTGGGATCTTAACAGCGTTCTGACGGCTCTTCAAAAGCCGCCTTTTGAGCTGCTGCGGGATGTCTCTCTCTCCCGTCTTTCTCAGAAGGTGGCCTTCCTGGTGGCAGTCACATCACTTCGGAGAGTGTCTGAGCTTGCAGCGCTGTCATGCAAAGCCCCCTTCCTGGTTTTCCACCAGGATAAGGTGGTTCTGCGTCCTGTCCCGGAATTTCTCACTAAGGTGGTATCCCCTTTTCATCTAAATCAGGATATCTCCTTGCCTTCCTTTTGCCCTAATCCAATTCACCAGTGTGAAAAGGATTTGCACTCTTTGGATCTAGTGAGAGCACTCCGGTTCTACGTGTCTCGCATGGCGCCCCTGCGCCGTTCAGACGCGCTCTTTGTCCTTGTCGCTGGCCAACGTAAGGGCTCTCAGGCCTCCAAGTCAACCTTGGCTCGGTGGATCAAGGAACCGATTCTCGAGGCCTACCGTTCTTCTGGGCTTCCACTTCCTTCTGGGTTGAAAGCCCATTCTACCAGAGCCGTAGGTGCGTCCTGGGCTTTGCGGCACCGGGCGACGGCTCAGCAGGTGTGTCAGGCAGCTACGTGGTCTAGTTTGCACACTTTCACGAAGCACTATCAAGTGCATGCCTATGTTTCGGCAGACGCCAGTCTAGGTAGGCGAGTCCTCCAGGCGGCGGTTGCCCACCTGTAAGAGGGGGCCGTTTTCGGCACCTTTTTATTGAGGTATTCTTTTACCCACCCAGGGACTGCTCTTGGACGTCCCAATTGTCTGGGTCTCCCAATGGAGCGACAAAGAAAAAGGGAATTTTGTTTACTTACCGTAAATTCCTTTTCTTCTAGCTCCTATTGGGAGACCCAGCACCCACCCCTGTGCCCTTCGGGCTGGTTGTTCTTTTGTGTACACATGTTGTTGATGTTGATTTGTTCTTATGGGTCATGGTTTTCAGTTCTCCGAACATCCTTCGGATTGAATTTACCCTAGACCAATTTATAAGTTTTCTCCTTCCTGCTTTTGCACCAAAACTGAGGAGCCTGTGATCCACGGGAGGGTGTATAGGCAGAGGGGAGGGGGTTACACTTTTTTAAAAGTGTAATACTTTGTATGGCCTCCGGAGGCAGAAGCTATACACCCCAATTGTCTGGGTCTCCCAATAGGAGCTAGAAGAAAAGGAATTTACGGTAAGTAAACAAAATTCCCTTTATTCCACTGTAAAGCCATACGGTAGCATATGACATCCATTGATCACAATGTTAACCCCTTCACCCCAGGCGGTTTTGCGTTTTTCCGTGGTTTTTTTTTCCTCTTTCTTCCGAGAGCCATAATTTTTATTTTTCCGTCAATCTTGCCATATGAGGGCTTGTTTTTTGCGAGACGAGTTTTACTTTTAAATGAAACCATAAGTTTTACCATATAGTGTACTGGAAAACAGCGAAAAAAATTTCAAATCTGTAAAAACTGCAAAAAAAAGTGCGACTGCACAATAGCTACACAGCGGAGACCCAAACCATCGGTGTATAGCTTCTGCCTCCGGAGGACACACAAAGTACTACACTCAAACGTGTAGCTCCTCCCTCCGGGCTATATACACCCCCTGGGTGACAATCTACCCAGTTCAATGCTTTTGTGTCAGGAGGATCACACACACACATGCATTCTCTGATTTTTCATTTTTATTTTGATTTTAAAGATATGGAAGAAAAGCGGGTCCAGTCTGGACTCCCGGCATGTCCCTTCTCACCCCACTGTGTCGGCGGTGCTGTTAAGGTTGACTTTACAAGGCTGGAGCCTTCACATGCCGCGCTCCTTCACATCCTCTGAGAGGCTCTGGTTTGAAGTGGGAGCCGTCTCGGTCCTCTCTGCTTGCAGGAGACCGGTCTCCATCCGCAGCCCTGTCTGGTTCCTGCTGGAAGAAGCGTTTAACCCCCCCCTCAGGGACTGGCCCTGCGTCTCAGAAGCTAAGTATTGAGACGTTTTTCAGGGGTCCCGGGTACTTTTATTAAGGGGAAAGTGTGTTTTTTATCTTTACTGTAAATCCCGGCCGGTTCTGGGGGTTTCCCCTGAGAACCGCGCCGAAGGTGCCTGCTCGTCGGCCGCATGTTAAAATCTAGGCCCCGGCTTCTGTTTGGGCCTAGTTTCGGTTTCACCCCTGCACGTCATTCAGGCAGGGGAATAGAGTGGCGCCACCCACCGGCCGGCCAGCAGAGGGGAGGACACTCCTCTCTGAGGAGATGTTCCCCTCCCCTGCATCTCTCCTTAGCCCTCCGGTTTCCCGCTCTTGGGCTAATCTCCGCCCCTCCTCCTCCCAGCGCCATTTTCTCAGCGTTTATCACACTGATCGGCGCTGGATGCTGCAGCTGCTGCTGTTTAGGAAGGCTGACGCTTCACTGGGGGTCTGAGCTTTGGAATCCGGAGGGCACACAGAGAGCGGTCTGGTAAGCTACAACCTCTGGTTGTGGGCTTTATTATACACTCTCAGGACATTCTACAGGAGTGTATTTTGGCTCCTCCTCAGCAGCATGTCTGTCACCCGGAGCAAGGCTGCAAACATGTACGCTATATGCACTGCATGTAAGCTCATTCTGCCAGAGCCAAGCACATACCCACATTGTGATGCCTGTGCTAACATGGTTGTGTCTCAGCCTGGAGCCTCCTCAGGGGTCCCTCCGGCTGCTCCGGCCCCGGTGGCTGAACCCCCGGCCTGGGTAGCATCCTTTTCACAAGCTATTTCCCAGTCTTTTGCCGACTCCATGGGGCAGCTGTCCCGGACACTGCTGACCATGCATCAGCCCTCTTCTCAGGGTGCCTCTGCTGCTCCGAGCTCTGCAGAGCCCTCAGAGCATGTCCTAGGACCCCGTCCCCCTAAACGGAGACGCAGGGATCCTTCTCCTTCCTCTTCCCACGGCTCTGATTCACGTGCCGAGGTGCAGGGCGAGGAGGATTCGTTTACTGTGGGCTCAGACGCTACCTCTATGTACCCCATTGACTTGTCTGAGGGTGATGCGGATGTTAGTGACTTGATTGCGTCCATTAACTCCGTACTGAACCTCAACCCACCAGAGTCAGAGGAACAAGCCTCTCTGGTAGAGATACACCAGTTTACCTCACCTAAGAGAGCTAGGAGCATGTTTTTTAACCACTCCAGTTTTCAGGCCACTGTTACCAAGTCCAGGGCCTGTCCTGACAAACGTTTTCCGAAGCGTAGTTCTGATGACCGTTTTCCTTTTCCACCAGAGGTGGTTAAGGAATGGGCCCAGTCCCCAAAGGTAGACCCTCCGGTGTCCAGAATCTCAGCCCGCACAGTCGTTGCTGTGGCTGATGGCACTTCTCTTAAGGATCCCACTGACCGCCAGGTTGACCTTCTGGCCAAGTCTGTATATGAGGCGGCAGGAGCCTCGTTCTCCCCGTCTTTTGCGGCAGTGTGGGCTCTTAAGGCAGTCTCTGCCTCTCTGGCGGAGATACATTCCTCACCAGGGACTCTATTCCTGAGATGGATGCCTTAACTTCCCAGGCTTCGGCTTTTTCATCCTATGCCATGTCTGCCATCCTGGAGGCTTCTCACCGCACGGCGGTGGCCTCCGCTAACTCCCTCGCGATCCGCAGGATCTTATGGCTTCGAGAGTGGAAAGCAGACGCTTCCTCTAAGAAGTACCTTGCGAGTCTTCCTTTTGCTGGGTCCCGGCTGTTTGGTGAACAACTGGATGAAATAATTAAGGAAGCTACTGGCGGGAAGAGTACTTCCTTGCCACAAACTAAAGCCAAGAAACCTGTCCAGGGCAGGAACCAATCGAGGTTTCGTTCCTTTCGTTCCTCTAACTGGTCATCCTCTAAGCCCTCAACCTCGTCCACTACCGCAGCCAAGGATCGTAAACCCAACTGGCGCGCGAAGCCGCGTCCTCAAAAGACCGGAGGAGCCGCTGCCACTAAGGCAGCCTCCTCTTGACTATCTGGCTGCGCCAGCAACGTCCTTGGTCGGTGGCAGGCTCTCCCACTTTGGCGACGTGTGGCTTCAACACGTCTCCGATCAGTGGGTGCGGGATATCATCTCCCACGGCTACAGGATAGAATTTTCTTCCAGCCCGCCAAACAGATTTTTTCTGTCCACCCCCCCTGCTCCAAAGCCGCCGCCTTCTCTCAGGCCGTGGCATCCCTGCAGGCCAACGGTGTAATTGTTCCGGTTCCCGCCCGGGAACGGTTCAGCGGTTTCTACTCAAACCTCTTTCTAGTCCCCAAGAAGGACGGTTCCTTCCGGCCCATCCTGGATCTCAAGCTTCTCAACAAGCATGTCCAGGTACGGCACTTTCGTATGGAATCTCTGAGATCGGTCATTGCTTCAATGACCCAAGGAGATTTTCTGGCATCCATCGACATCAGAGATGCCTATCTGCATGTGCCTATTGCGGTTTCACACCAGCGTTGGCTACGCTTTGCAATCGGAGAGGAACATTTCCAATTCGTGGCTCTCCCCTTCGGCTTAGCCACGGCCCCTCGAGTATTCACCAAGGTCATGGCAGCAGTGGTCGCGGTCCTGCACCTCCAGGGGTTGGCAGTGATCCCTTACCTGGACGACCTTCTAGTCAAGGCCTCATCCAGTGCAGACTGCCAGCGGAGTGTCTCGCTCACTCTCGCCACGCTCGTTCAGTTCGGGTGGCTTGTCAACCTGCCCAAGTCCACTCTGACCCCGACCCAGGTGCTTATGTACCTAGGGATGCAGTTCGAGACTCTGCCGGCACTTGTCAAGTTGCCCTTAGTCAAACAGCAGTCCCTTCGTCTGGCGGTGCGCTCTCTGCTGAGGCACCGCCGTCATTCCATCAGACACCTCATGCAGGTGCTGGGTCAGATGGTGGCGTCAATAGAAGCGGTTCCCTTTGCCCAGTTCCATCTGCGTCCCCTGCAGCTGGACATTCTCCGCTGTTGGGACAAGCGAATCTCTTCCTTGCACAGGCTGGTGGCTCTGTCGCCACAGACCAGGAGATCTCTTCAGTGGTGGCTTCGGCCCCTCTCTCTGTCACAGGGACGCTCCTTCCTGACACCGTCCTGGGTGATCCTCACCACGGATGCCAGCCTCTCCGGTTGGGGAGCAGTATTTCTCCATCACCGAGCACAGGGCACTTGGACTCCGTCCGAATCAGCCCTCTCGATCAATGTGCTGGAGATCAGAGCTGTGTTTCTAGCTCTCCTAGCCTTTCACCACCTGTTGGCGGGCAGGCACATTCGAGTTCAGTCGGACAACGCGACAGCGGTTGCCTACATCAATCACCAGGGCGGGACTCACAGCCGTCTGGCGATGTTGGAGGTTCAACGAATCCTCCAGTGGACGGAGGACTCCAAGTCCGCCATATCTGCAGTCCACATCCCAGGCGTGGAAAACTGGGAGGCCGATTATCTCAGCCGTCGAACCGTGGACAGCGGCGAGTGGGCCCTGCATCCGTCAGTGTTCAGATCAATCTGCCGCAAGTGGGGCACTCCGGAAGTGGATCTAATGGCATCCCGGCACAACCACAAGGTTCCGGTTTACGTGGCTCGCTCCCACGATCCTCAAGCCTTCGCAGCGGACGCACTGGTTCAAGATTGGTCTCAGTTCCGTCTGGCCTATGTGTTTCCCCCTCTAGCTCTCTTGCCCAGAGTTCTGCGCAAGATCAGAATGGAGGGCCGTCGAGTCATAATCATTGCTCCGGACTGGCCCAGGCGAGCTTGGTACCCAGACCTGCTCCGTCTGTCCGTAGGGGTGCCGTGGCATCTCCCGGACCGCCCAGACCTTCTCTCTCAAGGTCCGTTCTTCCGCCAGAATTCTGCGGCTCTCAGATTGACGGCGTGGCTCTTGAGTCCTGGATCCTGACGGCTTCAGGCATTCCCTCTGAGGTCATCTCCACTATGACTCAGGCTCGGAAGTCTTCCTCGGCCAGGATTTACCACAGGACTTGGAGGATTTTCCTGTCCTGGTGTCGCTCTTCCGACCATGCTCCTTGGCCGTTCTCCTTGCCGACCATCCTGTCTTTTCTACAGTCCGGTCTACAGCTAGGACTGTCCCTTAATTCCCTCAAGGGACAGGTGTCGGCTCTGTCGGTATTGTTCCAGCGGCGTATCGCCCAACTGGCTCAGGTGCGCACCTTCATGCAGGGCGCATCTCACATCATTCCTCCTTACCGGGGGCCCTTGGATCCCTGGGACCTTAATCTGGTCCTCATGGCCTTACAGAAACCCCCCTTTGAGCCTCTCAGGAAGGTTCCTTTGTTCAGACTTTCACAGAAAGTTGTTTTTCTAGTAGCCATAACTTCTCTCAGGAGAGTTTCTGATTTGGCTGCGCTCTCTTCGGAATCCCCTTTTTGGTGTTTCACCAAGACAAGGTGGTTCTTCGTCCGACTCCGGACTTTCTCCCTAAGGTGGTGTCTCCTTTCCACCTTAACCAGGACATTTCATTGCCTTCTCTTTGTCCGGCCCCTGTGCATCGCTTTGAGAAGGCGTTGCATTCCTTAGATTTGGTGTGGGCGCTCCGAATCTATGTGTCACGCACCGCCGGTTTTAGGCGGTGCACCTCACTTTTTGTGCTAACCACTGGTCAGCGCAAGGGTCTCGCTGCTTCTAAACCGACCCTAGCTCGTTGGATCAGGTCGGCTATCACCGATGCCTACCAGTGTTCTCAGGTGCCTCCTCCGCCAGGGATTAAGGCGCACTCGACCAGAGCTGTCGGTGCCTCCTGGGCTTTCAGGCACCAGGCTACGGCTCAGCAGGTTTGTCAGGCTGCCACGTGGTCCAGTCTGCACACTTTATCGCAAGTGCACTACCAAGTGCATGCTCATGCTTCGGCAGATGCGAGCTTGGGCAGACGCATCCTTCAGGCGGCTGTCGCCCATTTGTGAAGTTAGGTTTTGCCTACTTCTCAGTTTGGTTTATTTCCCACCCATGGACTGCTTTGGAACGTCCCATGGTTTGGGTCTCCCATAAGGAACGATGAAGAAAAAGAGAATTTTGTTTACTTACCGTAAATTCTTTTTCTTATAGTTCCGACATGGGAGACCCAGCACCCTCCCTGTTGCCTGTTGGCAGTTTTTTTGTTCCGTGTGTTTCACCGGCTGTTGTTAGTAGACAGAGTTCCGGTCTTTCCGAGTTTTACTCTATCTCTACTTATGGGTGGATGTCCTCCTTCAGCTTTTGCACTGAACTGGGTAGATTGTCATCCAGGGGGTGTATATAGCCCGGAGGGAGGAGCTACACGTTTGAGTGTAGTACTTTGTGTGTCCTCCGGAGGCAGAAGCTATACACCCATGGTTTGGGTCTCCCATGTCGGAACTACAAGAAAAAGAATTTACGGTAAGTAAACAAAATTCTCTTTTTTCTCTCACTGCCAGCGGTCTGCCGGCATTGAGAGAAAGTGACTCATGATAGCTACAGGCGTCATGCCATCACCCTGTGCTACCATGGCAACCACCGGAAGACACGTACTCACGTCACATGACTTCCGATGGGGGCGGGTAAGTTATCATTATGGCTGCACACATATACATCTCGCTGCCAGATTTTGGCAGCGAGATCTAACTGTTTAATAGTCGCGGGTGCAACGCGATTCCACTCGCGACTAGCAGGCACACGTCAGCTGTTGAAATCAGCTGATGTGTGCAGATCGCCGCGTGCTACCCACGGCAGCCTGCGGGGGATTAACCTCACACGATCCATGACATACCCAGTACATCATGGGTCGTAAAGGGGTTAAAAGAAAATAAACGGAGTTCATGAATGCAATACATTCATTGACTGACAGTTTGTCAGAATAGCAAACTCCAAACATGAAAATTATCAAAAATTCCAGGTCACTAAATAAACTTATACAGAACATGCATGGAAAATTGCACGAGAACATTGCAAAAACAAAGTGCATGGCTTCATAATACAGCTCTAGCAAAAATTAAGAGACCACTAGAAAATTTTCAGTTTTTCTGACTTCTCTTTCTTTATAGGTATATTTTTGAGTAAAATGTAAATTGTTCTTTTATTCTATAAACTACTGACAACGTCTCTGAATTTCCAAGCAATACATTTTGTATTTTCTGAAAATGAGAAATGGCCAAAATAACAACAAAATGCATTGCATTCAGCCCTCAAATAATGCAAAGAAAACAAGTTTGCAGCCTCTCTCCCTGCCACTGATGCCAGTCCCGGATCTCTACTGCAGGCGTCCTCTCACCTCACATTGTGATCCTGTCACCCCTTCACCCACGAGCATACCCTGCAAAAACGTGTGGAACCTCGCCATTATTTGCAAACCCCCGGTTGTCCTTCGAGACCCGTGGTTCCTTACTCTGACCAGTGATGCAACAACCTTGAGAAAGGCTCTATGCCGAAACGTTGGTGCTGTTGCTCTGGTTAGGTTCCTTTTGCAGTGTATCAATAAATTCACTTTTGCATAATTCCCCCCTTGTCTTCATTTTGAGTGCTGGGATTCTTTTTACTATATGATTCTTTATCCCATTAGCACCTTCAGTGTATGTGGTGAAGCCTGTAATTTCTATATATTGGCATTATACTCCTCTCCCCACAGGACTACTCCTCCTATTATAGTCCTCCTATTATACTCCTCTCTGAGTATAATAGGAGAACTATTATAGCATGGGGGATGGAGCACGATGGGGGGTGCGCAGAATGGGGGATGGAGCACGATGGGGAGTGCGCAGCATGGGGGATGGAGCACGATAGGGAGTGTGCAGCATGGGGGATGGAGCACGATGGGGGGTGCGCAGCATGGGGGATGGAGCACGATGGGGGGTGCGCAGCATGGGGGATGGAGCACGATGGGGGGTGCGCAGCATGGGGGATGGAGCACGATGGGGGGTGCGCAGCATGGGGGATGGAGCACGATGGGGAGTGCGCAGCATGGGGGATGGAGCACGATGGGGGGTTTGCAGCATGGGGGATGGAGCACGATGGGGAGTGCGCAGCATGGGGGATGGAGCACGATGGGGAGTGCGCAGCATGGGGGATGGAGCACGATGGGGAGTGCGCAGCATGGGGGATGGAGCACGATGGGGAGTGCGCAGCATGGGGGATGGAGCACGATGGGGAGTGCGCAGCATGGGGGATGGAGCACGATGGGGAATGCGCAGCATAGGGGATGGAGCACTATGGGGGTTGGGCAGCATGGGGGATGGAGCACGATGGGGGGTGCGCAGCATGGGGGATGGGGCACGATGGGGGGTGCGCAGCATGGGGGATGGGGCACGATGGGAGGTGCACACCTCCCCCCAACACACACACACACACACACACACACACACACACACACACAACACACCACACACACACTGGGAACCTCAAACACCGCCCTACACAGACACCCACACACACAGACAACGCCGCACACACACAACAACAAACACCGCGGCATACATAAACGCACATACCGCACAACACACACATTGCACAAAACATACCTCCCCCCAAAACACACCACACCCACACAAACCGCGCAACACACACACACAACGCTCCACAAACAACGCAACACACATACAACACCGCTCTCACCCCCCTCCACACCCAGACAACACCCAGAACATGTACAGTGCCCTACACAAACACTTGGTAACTACACACAACAACATCCATCCATCTATCTATCTATCTATCTATCTATCTATCTATCTATCTATCTATCTATCTATCTATCTATATATATATATATATATATATATATATATATATAACAAAAATCATACATGAACTACACAATACGTAAATTCTAGAATACCCGATGCGTAGAATCGAGCCACCTTCTAGTGTATGTGTGTATATGTATATGTATATGTGTGTGTATATATATATATATATATATATATAATATATAATTATACACATATACATATACACTGTGTGTGTATATGTATGTATGTATGTATATATAGATATATAGATATATTGTGTGTGTGTGTGTGTAATATAAATATATCTACAGGAGAGATTTCCATGTGTTGGGATTGGATATGCACCCAGTAGCAACGCCACCCACCGCTTCGTCCATGAATCGTCAGTCAATTGTGTGATTGTCCTGACAATTGTTGGCAAGTTGAGTGTTGTTAAATTGGTTGCAGCAGGGGGATATCTTTATGATCTTTCTGATAATGAAAAACAAATCTTTATCAAAGCAGAAGAAAACCTTCACACAAGAATACCGTGCAAGATTTTATAGGCCTTTTTCCAGTTTCCCAGGTCATACTGATAGTCAAAGGGGGGAAAAAAAAAAGTCTGCAATGCGAATCTGAAATGTAATGTATGTAATAATTCAATATGCAGGACCCTGTTTTAAAAGATGGGAGAACAGAGCTAATGAAGGTGGAACTGGAAAAGAAAGACACCCAGATAAAGCACCTGAAAAGCAGCATTTCACAATGGGAGGTATGTGAAATTCTTGAGGTAAAGGCTTTTTTGCAGTCATGTTTCCTCATTGATATTACATGTTGCCTTTTCCTTTAATTTTGATAAAGGCAAAATATAAAGAAGTTAAAGCCAGAAATGCACAAGTTCTTAAGATGTTACAAGAAGGTGAAAGTAAGTGTATATTTTTTGTTGTTTGTTTCACTTCAATTTTAAATTAACCCTTTACCGATATCTGCTGTACATCTCCAGCACAAGTTAGTAGTGGGTGTATGGAGTGGGCTCACAGGGTAAGCTTGTCCCATACAGTGCAGGTATTGGCTGTGTATTACAGCCAAGATCTGCCTCTAAGAATCGCAGGTAGTGCGGAACATCACCCGCCATTGTTAACTTGTTAAATGCCGCTGTCAAACTTTGACAGTGGCATTAACAGCATGCCAGCATGGATTCTCATCATTCTGCGTGCCCATCCGCAGCCCATGATGTGATCATGGGGCACCAAAGGGTTGCTATGACAGCTGGCAGTCTGTTGAAGACCTCCGTGCATGTCAATATGAAGCTCCCTTGCAACCCTGCCTGTGGCTGAGCTTCAAAGGAGAATATGATTTTTACTATATGCAGAAATAATATGGCATTGCTGTATGTAGTTCAAGCAATCAAATGATTGGAGATTCACGCTAATAATTACAGGGAAAAGTTCCAAAAATTAAAAGATTGAAAAATAATAAAATAAAATTCAAACCCCCCTTCTCCCCCTTAAAAATAAGGATGATAAATAAAATACACGTGTTACTATGTTAACAAACGTTAATTCTGTTAAAATATAAAAATAATCTGATTTGTAAACACCCTAAACAGAAAAAACTCAAATACCAGCACTAAAATTATAATAATTTAAAAAGAACTGGACAAGTTTGGTATCGTTATAATTGTACTGATGACCATCATGTATGCTGTATAAACAATTCCCAAAATTCAATGTCAGAATTGCAATTTTTTTTCACAATTTCACTGCAGTGGGATTTTTTTTCCCCGTTTTCCAGTACACTTTAGTAAAATAAGTGGTGTTGTACTAAAGTATAACTCGTCACCCAAAAAAACACCTATATATGTCTATGTGATCAGAAAAGTATAAAAGTTCTAGTTCTTGGGAGCAGGTGAGAAAAAAAACAAAAATGGAAATTGGCCACGTCAGGAAAGCAATTAGTTTTTGCAATTAAATGTTATTACATATTTTACACTGTTTGGCTTTTTACAAGCTCTTAGTTTCTATGCACATTAAACTTTGATGTTTCTAGACCTAAATCAGCTCAGAAGAGCTCAGGAAAAGATAGAAAAAAAAAACAGCTTATAATTCCTAGACCATCAATTCAGGCTGACTGACGGATTCTCAGTTAAAGAGGTTGTCCACTACTTTAACATTGATGGCCTATGTGAGGCAAATCCCGGGATATGAAGATGAATTATGACTCCAGTCATAATCCCTCATCACTCCCTGGCAGTGCCCCCTCCCTTCTTGTTCTCAGTGTTCCACTTACACCTCCATGGCCATGTCCTGTGATATGGAGATGAGGTGGTGTAGGGACAATGGACACAGGATGACTCCCTGCCGTGACCCTGTAGTGGGGGCTGCTAGCTAGTTAGCAAGGCTATGGAAATAGCCAGACAGAACGACTCCAGTAAAAAATGGTTCATATCTCGCAAGCCATATTTCCGATAAATATGGCAACCATAAAAATGGTGTCTCTGCATGCGGACGATGCCGGCACACCCTTTTTATGGGAGCAGGACATTGGGAAATGCCCCAGGCGTGATATCAGCCAATGGGGAACTGGCAGACAGGTCATGAGTCCCCTCGTTCTGTAGCTAAATTCATAACTGTCACAATGAGAGCATTGGCGTCCGCCTACGACGCTCCCAGGCAAAGTTATGGCCCATATTCCATGTTGGGATATTGTCCATAACTCAAGCCAGGGGTGGAGCAGTGCTCCCTGTGAGGTCACGAAGGTAGGAGGGGACCTGGATCTGCCCAGGTTGATAACCCTACTTCGGCCATTTTCCAGGGTTCTTTCGCTGGGGGCACGTGTAGGAAACATCTGTGGGAAGGATCCTAGAAACCTGGCCTACAGCGCCCCCCTGTGGCCAGACGCAACAAGGTAACTGCTGGAACTGTGTATGCCTGTTTGTAACCCATGCTTTGATTGTAACTGTACTCTGACATATGTATATTCTGTAGATTCCCTATTGTATATATTGTAGTTTCTAGTGTGCTTTAGGCTGATTAAATTATATAATTAATCTTGGGCTGTTCTGTTATCTCGATCTTGAATCCCACGTCTGTGTGTTCGGCTAATAGTTACCGTAAATCGGTTGGTGGCAGCGAATTGTGCCAAGGATTATTGGGGGGAGGCCAGTGAGATTCGGGGAGATTTTATATATTCCGCCCGCGGAGGTCGGGGGAATATATACCTTACTCTCACCGGGGACCCTTCAATAATCGGCATAAGTAGTATAGCGGCCTCCTTGCTTATGGTCGGGCAATTCCATAATTGGCCTGACTATAAGAGGGGCGCTAGAGAGCGCGTCACGTGCTCTGTCTGTCGGTCGGGAGGTATAAAGGAGGGGTGACCCCCACTTGTTACCCCCCGATTGTGACGTACTGGTAGCCAGCGCGGGGGATTTCTGAGTGACCCCCCCGGTGGTTCCTGACATATTGGTGGCATAGCGGTGGGATCGAGATAATAGTGTGTGTGAGTGTGAGACCCATACTCCCAGACACTAAAGACTGCCTGCAGCAGCTGTGGCTGCTGGGGTCTTCAGACTAGCTCAACACTAGAGTGTCAGAGTGCAGATACTGTAAGGTGTGTGGAGGCATCAGGTGTCAGTTCTGTGTCAGTGACCAAAAGTCTGCAAGAATGGCTGATGGCACCAGGAGCAGAGCTATGCAACTGGCCAATGCTAAGGCAGGAGCCGAAGAGAGGGAGGACGGTGCTGTGGACAGCAATGAGGAGGTTGCCCACGAGTCCTCCAGGAGCTCGACGCCAGAAAACCGTTCTGCCGAGGACATTGCGCAACCTGGCACTGCTGGACAAGATGAGGAGGAGCTCACCCAAGGTTCCTCAACGAGCCAGATGCCAGCCCTCCGCTCTGAAAGGGACAGTGAATCGCCTAGCTCTGCAGCGTGCCGCAGATCACCACGTGCCATTCCACCGAGCCTGGGAGGCTCGGATAGCCTTCTTCAAATGGCTATGGCCCTTCTCCAGGCTGGAGACCAGAAGGGCTACAAGGAACTCCTGGCAGAGCGCAGGGCAGAGCGGCAGGCAGCGCGTGACGCTGAGGCTGCGGAGCGGCACGCAGAGCGTGAGGCTGCGGAGCGAGAGCGGCAGGCAGCGCGTGAAGAGCGAGAGCGACAGGCAGACCGTGACTACCAGCTGCAGCTAGCTCAGCTCCGGCCCTCATCAGCCACATGTGACCTTCGAGACACCAAACTTCCAAAGGTCCGTGTTGAGGACTTCCCAGTGCTGGAGAAGGATGGAGACTTGGACTCTTTCTTGACTGCTTTTGAACGGACTTGCTTGCAGCACCATCTGGACAAGGACCAGTGGGCCAAATACCTGACCCCCCGTTTAAGGGGTAAGGCCCTGGATATCCTTGGGGACTTGCCTGCTGAGGCAGATCAGGGCTACGACACCATCAAGCGGGCCCTGATCCAACAGTACAACCTCACTCCAGAGTCCTACCGCAAGAAGTTCCGGAGCCTACAGAAGGGACCAAAGGACTCCTGGGCTGACCACCGGCGGGCACTTGCCCGAGCTGCCGACCACTGGACCCAAGGCCTGCAGCTTTCCACCGGACCGGAGATCCTGGACTTGTTCATCACGGAGCAACTCTTGTGGAACTGCCCTGAGGATCTCCGCCAGTTCATCCGAGACCAGAAGCCAAAGGGGTCCACGGCTACAGCTGCCCTTGCCGATGACTACACCAACAACCGGGCCCCTGAGGCCAGGAGAGCGGCCACCAGCAGCACCTGGAGAGGGGGTAAGATGAATTCGGCGACTGCCCCACCTGCCCCTAGACTGCAGGGGGTGTCCCCCTCAACTCCCCTCTCCAGGCCCGTGGCGGAACCAAGACGGTGCCACCAGTGCAACCTACCTGGACACTTCAAGGCCATGTGCCCTCAGCGTCCCAAGGCCCCGGCTCCGTCCCCGTCCCAAGGGCCGCCCAAGGTGTATTGTGTGGGTGGGGGTGGTGGTAGGTCCCTGGACAGCTTCCAACCTGTCACCGTCGGCCGGTCTGTGACCATAGGACTGCGAGACAGCGCCTCGGAGGTGACTCTGGTGCGGCCTGAGATGGTGTCCCCCCAAGACTTGATCCCTGGAAAAACCCTCGCTGTCTCCGGGATTGGAGGCATTGACCCGGCGCTGCCTGTTGCTGACATTTATGTGGACTGGGGCGCAGGGCGAGGGGTGAGGGAGGTGGGGGTAACTGATCGGATCCCTGCAAACGTGCTACTTGGGACAGATTTGGGGCAGATAACCTCCCAGTTTGGGCCCCCCCCAAGGGCTGAACCTTCAGCCCGTACTGACATGACTCCTAACAATGTTAATGTGTTATCTATGAATGATGTAAGGGAGGAGGGAGTGAACTCTGATATTTCTGCTTGCATAGACACCATAGACACACACTCAGCTGCAGCTGTGACAGGGGAGGGGGTCAGAGAAAGGTGTGACAATGCCTCTACAAGTAACCAGCCTGTGAGCTGGGATCTGTTGCCCTCTGCAGGGATAAGCAGAGAGCAGGGTGCTGCAGGGGGAGGACCAGTGTGTGGGGTGGGGGCTACCACAGCAAATGTGGGGTCCCCAGAGATTTCACAGCGGGGTTCTGTTGCTGCAGGAGGGGAACAGGCAGGTGAGATTGGGGCCGGTCCAGGAGCGGAAGTGCTCCCAGGTAAGATCTCGGTGCATGGTTCCCCCACAACCGGGGTGTCAGGAAGCCAGGTAGGTCTGCCTGAACCGGCGACTTGGTCAGGAACGGAGGAGGAGCAGGCACGACCCACGGTCGCAGCGGCTGTGGCCGCTGTCACCCGCAGTGGGAGTGCTGGAAGCCAAGGGGCCTCCCGGAGGTCCGATAGCTCTTCCCCTTCTGACCAAGTGGCAGCCGAGTCAGGTGGAGGCCAGGACACAGGTCCCGGGGTACTGACTGAAGATGTGACAGTCTCGTCGATTCTGGCCACATCTAGTCAGGGGTTTCAGGCAGCGTTAGAAGCTGACGACAGCCTGAAAGCTCTTAAGGAGCAGGCGGCACAGCCTCCCTCGGACTCGGACCCGGAGCGAGTGGTCTGGGACCAAGGACGGCTGTACCGGGCCACGGTCCAGCAGGGTTCACCGGAGGCGTGGCCCAGGGACCGACAGTTGGTGGTACCCTATCCGTTCCGGACGGAGTTGTTGCGGATCGCACATGAGATTCCGATGGCCGGACACCTAGGGATCGCTAAGACCAAGGCCAGGTTAAACCAGCATTTCTACTGGCCAAAAATGGGGGCCGATGTGGCTGCCTACTGCCGTTCGTGTGAAACCTGTCAGAGAGTGGGGAAGGCGGGGCCACGCCCCAAAGCCCCACTGGTATCTCTGCCAATCATCGATGAGCCTTTCAGGAGGGTGGCTGTGGATCTGGTCGGCCCGCTGGCCATCCCCAGCAGCTCCGGGAAACGCTTCATACTGACGGTAGTGGACTATGCCACCCGGTACCCAGAAGCAGTGGCCTTGTCGTCCATTCGGGCTGACAAGGTGGCCACCGCATTGCTGGAGATTTTCTCCCGAGTGGGTTTTCCCCAGGAAATGCTCACTGACCGGGGGACCCAATTCATGTCCCAGCTGATGGAGGCCCTCTGTAAGCAAGTCCAGGTGCGACATCTGGTGGCCAGCCCGTACCATCCACAGACTAATGGCCTGTGCGAGCGGTTCAATGGCACCTTAAAGCAGATGCTTAAGATGTTGGTCGACTCCCATGGGCGTGACTGGGAGCGGTATCTCCCACACCTGTTATTTGCTTACCGGGAGGTTCCACAGGCCTCAACAGGATTCTCACCGTTTGAGCTCCTGTACGGGCGACGTGTGCGGGGCCCCCTGGCTCTGGTGAAAGAGGCTTGGGAAGGGGATTTGGCCACCCCTGGAGTGTCGGTTAACGAGTATGTCATGCGCTTCCGGGACAAAATGCAGGCCTTGACGCAACTGGTACACGACAATATGGCTCAAGCCCAGGCCGATCAGAAGCGTTGGTACGACCAGAACGCTTGTGAGAGGACCTACCAAGTGGGTCAAAAGGTGTGGGTACTGGTCCCCGTACCACAGGACAAGCTTCAGGCAGCCTGGGAAGGCCCATACCTCGTGTACCAGCAGCTCAACCCTGTAACGTACCTGGTCACCCTGGACCCTGCCCGTGGAAGGCGGAAGCCCTTCCATGCGAACATGATGAAGGCACATCATGAGCGGGAGGCATGTGCGCTCCCCGTGTGCAACCTGCCCGAGGAGGGAGAAGCGGAAACCCTCTTGGATATGCTAGCCCAGGTTAGGGCAGGCGGATCCATTGAGGATGTGGAGGTTGGCCACCAGCTCTTGGAGGACCAACGGTCCCAGCTGTGGGCCACCCTACACCCCTTCCGGGGGTTGTTTACCAACCAGCCCGGAAGGACTGACTTGGCTGTCCATCACGTGGACACTGGGGATCATCCCCCGATCCGGCGTTCAGCATATCGGGTCTCCCTGGAGGTGCAGCAACACATGCGCCAGGAGATTGACGAGATGCTGAAGCTGGGGGTGATCCAGGCATCCAACAGCGCTTGGGCCTCGCCTGTAGTCCTCGTCCCTAAGAAGGACCGAACCACTCGGTTCTGCGTGGACTACAGGGGGCTCAATGCGGTCACGGTCGCCGATGCGTACCCAATGCCACGCATCGATGACCTGCTCGATCAGTTGGCCGGGGCTCAGTACCTGACCATCATGGATCTGAGCCGGGGATATTGGCAGATCCCCCTGACTCGCAAGGCCAGGGAACGCTCTGCCTTTATTACCCCATTTGGACTATACGAGTCCACGGTGATGCCATTCGGGATGAGGAATGCCCCTGCCACTTTCCAGCGGATGGTCAACACCCTGCTCAAGGGACTTGAAGGGTACGCGGCCGCGTACCTAGATGACATTGCCGTCTTCAGTCCCACCTGGGAGGACCACCTAGAGCATCTAGCACAGGTGCTCAGGCGGATCCACCGGGCAGGTTTGACCATCAAGCCGGGAAAGTGTCAGCTGGCCATGAGCGAGGTCCAGTACCTCGGTCACCGGGTAGGTGGGAGAACACTGAAGCCCGAGCCTGAGAAAGTGGAAGCCATCGCATCCTGGCCCACCCCCAGGACCAAGAAGCAGGTGATGTCCTTCTTGGGGACCGCTGGGTACTATAGGAGGTTTGTTCCATGCTATAGTAGCCTGGCAAAGCCCTTGACGGACCTCACCAAGAAGAAGCTGCCCTCTGCAGTCGATTGGACAATGGACTGCGAGACAGCCTTCCGGGCCCTAAAGGACGCCCTGTCCAGCCCGCCCGTGCTACAGGCAGCCGACTTCACGCGGCCGTTTGTAGTACAGACCGACGCCAGTGACTTCGGCCTCGGTGCGGTGCTCAGCCAGGTGGACTCTGCGAGCCAAGAGCACCCAGTCTTGTACCTGAGCAGGAAGCTGTTACCAAGGGAAGTTGCCTATTCCACGATGGAGAAGGAGTGCCTGGCCATAGAGTGGGCCCTGCAGCGTCTGCAACCCTATCTATACGGGCGCCACTTCATCGTGGAGACGGACCACAATCCCCTCAGCTGGTTGCACACCGTCTCTGGGACGAATGGGCGATTGTTGCGATGGAGCCTTGCGCTCCAGCAATACAACTTCACCATTCGCCACAAAAGGGGCCGTGACCACGGTAACGCAGACGGGCTGTCCCGACAAGGAGAGGTCGCGGACGGGCGCACGGGGGAACACCGGAGTGTGCTGCCCCCTAGCGCCCTCAAAAGGGGGGAGGTGTGAGGCAAATCCCGGGATATGAAGATGAATTATGACTCCAGTCATAATCCCTCATCACTCCCTGGCAGTGCCCCCTCCCTTCTTGTTCTCAGTGTTCCACTTACACCTCCATGGCCATGTCCTGTGATATGGAGATGAGGTGGTGTAGGGACAATGGACACAGGATGACTCCCTGCCGTGACCCTGTAGTGGGGGCTGCTAGCTAGTTAGCAAGGCTATGGAAATAGCCAGACAGAACGACTCCAGTAAAAAATGGTTCATATCTCGCAAGCCATATTTCCGATAAATATGGCAACCATAAAAATGGTGTCTCTGCATGCGGACGATGCCGGCACACCCTTTTTATGGGAGCAGGACATTGGGAAATGCCCCAGGCGTGATATCAGCCAATGGGGAACTGGCAGACAGGTCATGAGTCCCCTCGTTCTGTAGCTAAATTCATAACTGTCACAATGAGAGCATTGGCGTCCGCCTACGACGCTCCCAGGCAAAGTTATGGCCCATATTCCATGTTGGGATATTGTCCATAACTCAAGCCAGGGGTGGAGCAGTGCTCCCTGTGAGGTCACGAAGGTAGGAGGGGACCTGGATCTGCCCAGGTTGATAACCCTACTTCGGCCATTTTCCAGGGTTCTTTCGCTGGGGGCACGTGTAGGAAACATCTGTGGGAAGGATCCTAGAAACCTGGCCTACAGCGCCCCCCTGTGGCCAGACGCAACAAGGTAACTGCTGGAACTGTGTATGCCTGTTTGTAACCCATGCTTTGATTGTAACTGTACTCTGACATATGTATATTCTGTAGATTCCCTATTGTATATATTGTAGTTTCTAGTGTGCTTTAGGCTGATTAAATTATATAATTAATCTTGGGCTGTTCTGTTATCTCGATCTTGAATCCCACGTCTGTGTGTTCGGCTAATAGTTACCGTAAATCGGTTGGTGGCAGCGAATTGTGCCAAGGATTATTGGGGGGAGGCCAGTGAGATTCGGGGAGATTTTATATATTCCGCCCGCGGAGGTCGGGGGAATATATACCTTACTCTCACCGGGGACCCTTCAATAATCGGCATAAGTAGTATAGCGGCCTCCTTGCTTATGGTCGGGCAATTCCATAATTGGCCTGACTATAAGAGGGGCGCTAGAGAGCGCGTCACGTGCTCTGTCTGTCGGTCGGGAGGTATAAAGGAGGGGTGACCCCCACTTGTTACCCCCCGATTGTGACGTACTGGTAGCCAGCGCGGGGGATTTCTGAGTGACCCCCCCGGTGGTTCCTGACAGCCTATCCTTAGGTCATCCGTGTCTGAGCAGCTGGGGTCCCACACCCGGCACCCCCGCGATCAGCCTTCTTAGTGCAGGCTGCCGGAAATGCTCAGTTCTGGAACTGCCCTGTCAACTGCACATCCGAATCCTATTGATAAGATTGGGAGGCGAATGTGCAGTATCGATGGCGACCACTATCAGAAGACTTTGCAGCTTTTTTTTTTTTCTGGCTGCCACCGCCGGCACAGAGATAGGTCGGGGGTGTCGAATCCCAACTGAATTAACATTAATGGCCTATCCTTAGGCTAGGTCATCAATGTATCAAGTAGTGGACAACTGATTTAACTACTTTTGCAGCTAGCAATAGACAATAACACAGTCTATAGATGGTAAAATGTAAACTTTTGTTTTCTTTCTCGCTCCATTGGGAGACCCAGACAATTGGATGTATAGCTTCTGCCTCCGGAGGCCACACAAAGTATTACACTTTAAAAGTGTAACCCCCTCCCCTCTGCCTATACACCCTCCCGTGCATCACGGGCTCCTCAGTTTTATGCTTTGTGTGGAAGGAGGCACACATCCACTCATGCATTCTCATATTAGTTATATCGGTTGGAAGAAAAGAGGGCCCCCACGGGGCCCCCGGCATGTTCCCTTCTCACCCCACTACGTCGGCGGTGCTGTTAAGGTTGAGGTACCCATTGTGGGTACAAAGGCCGGAGCCTCATGCAGTTTTCCTTCACCATCCCTTAGCGGCTCTGGGAGAAGTGGGATCCTGACCGGTCATCCATTTACTGGGACCGTGCTCCCTCCGCAGCCCCTGTGGGAATCTGCCGGACAGGAGTCTATTCATCCTCAGGGACCGGGCCCTGCATCTCTAAGGTACTCTGTGTCCCCATGGGGACTGTGCATGGAGCGCCTTCTTCCCGGACGCTGCAGCAGCTGCTGATTTGTGAGGACCGGCGGACCTCCGCGCCTGCTTGTCGGCTGCGGTCTTAAATTTAGTCCCCGGCTTCATCGCGGCCTAGTAGCAAAACTCCCGCCCCCGGGCCTGCCTGTCAGGGGTAAGGGCGGGACTGCCGACCTGACGTCGGATGTGAGGGCCGGAGCATCCTGTATGTTTCCTCCCCCCTCACTGATCACTGTGGGGACCCCAGATTCCCGCACTTTCCTAGACGCCGCCCACGGCTCCACTCCTCCCCTGAGAGCTCCGGCAGTCATTTTTTTTGGCATTCTGCCGGTGGAGGATTATCAGGGAAGAGCTCTGCAGCTCTGGGAGACCTAAGGCAAGGAATCTGGAGGACACACACTCCGCTTTTAAGCGGTCGGTAAGCCACACCGGTCACCCGGTGCTGGTCCCCCTAGGGTGCCGGAATAGATACGTATTCTATATATATACTGTTAGGTCGGGCTGTATACCCTTTCCCATATACCCTCAGTGATCACTCTCCTAGGAGACAACAGCATGTCGTCCACAAGGAGCAAGGGTGCTAAGGCACAGGGTTTTTTTGCGACCTGTACCTTTTGTGCGGCTATGTTACCTGCGGGTTCCACCTACCCTCACTGTGAGCAATGCTCGACCCCTGTTTCGCTTGCTCAGCCGAGCCTCGGTCACTACTGGGCCCCTCGGCTCAGGTAGACCCCCCTGCTCCCCCTGTCCAGGCGGCAGGGACAGAGTTTGTCGTTTTTGCTGAGAAACTCTCTGAGTCACTTTCACAATCCATGGCTCAGTCTATGGACAAATGGTCTGCCAAGCTGCTAGAAGCTTTGCAGTCCAGACCGGTCCTTACACAGGCCCCGGGCCCTGTTGGATCGTCGCCTCCAGGCCCCTCTCAGTCCGCGCCGCAGCGTGCTCCCAGGGTGGGCCACAGGTCCCACGTGGAGGACTCCTGCACGGACCACAGTCCCAGACCGGCTAAGCGGGCTCGCTGGGAATCTTCCCCGACTTCTTCACGCTGCTCGGGTTCCCAGCTTGAGGACTCTCTGGGGGACGAGGCAGACGTCGCAGCTCAGGGCTCTGACCCTGACGTTGCCCTCAATCTTGATACACCCAAAGGGGACGCCTTAGTAAATGATCTTATCTCGTCCATCAACCAGGTGTTAGATCTATCTCCCCCCGTCTCCACCTATAGAGGAGTCGGCTTCTCAGCAGGAGAAACACCAGTTTCGGTTCCCCAAACGTACACGGAGTGCGTTTTTCGATCACTCTAACTTCAGAGATGCTGTCCAGCCCAGAGCGGTTCCGGACAAGCGCTTTACTAAGCGCCTTACTGACACACGTTACCCCTTCCCCTGTGACGTAGTTAAGGGTTGGGCTCAATGTCCCAAGGTGGATCCTCCAGTCTCTAGATTGGCGGCTAGATCTGTGGTATCGGTTGCAGATGGCTCATCGCTAAAGGATGCCACTGACAGACAGAGCTCCTGGTGAAATCCATCTATGAAGCCACGGGCGCGTCTTTTGCCCCGGCTTTTGCAGCCGTATGGGCACTCCAAGCTATCTCAGCTTGTCTGGCTGAGATTAATGCGGTCACACGTAATTCTGCTCCGCAGGTTGCGTCTTTGACTTCTCAGGCGTCAGCTTTTTCTTCCTACGCCATGAACGCAGTCCTAGACTCTGCTAGCCGTACAGCGGTTGCATCCGCTAATTCTGTGGCAGTCCGCAGGGCCATGTGGCTGCGCGAATGGAAGGCAGACTCTGCTTCCAAGAGGTTCTTAACTGGTTTGCCGTTTTCTGGCGAACGATTGTTTGGCGAACGATTGGATGAGATTATTAAGGAATCCAAGGGAAAGGACTCCTCCTTACCCCAGTCCAAACCTAAGAGACCTCAGCAACGGAAAATACAATCGAGGTTTCGGTCCTTTCGTCCCTCCGCCAAGTCCCAATCCTCTTCGTCCAACAGGCCGGAGAAAGGCCAGAGGAACTCCTATGCGTGGCTGTCTAAGTCACGCCCCCAAAAACCCGCCGGAGGCACTGCCTCCAAGGCGGCCTCCTCATGACTCTCGGCATCCCCGAACCGCATCCTCGGTCTGTGGCAGGCTCTCCCGCTTTTGCGACGCCTGGTGGCCACATGTTCAAGACCGATGGGTGAGAGACATTCTGTCTCACGGTTACAGGATAGAGTTCAGTTCTCGTCCTCCGAATCGTTTCTTCAGAACCTCTCCGCCCCCCCGCTCGGGCCGACGCACTTTTTCAGGCAGTGGACGCTCTGAAGACAGAAGGAGTTGTGATCCCCGTTCCCCCTCAGGAACATGGTCGCGGCTTTTACTCCAACTTGTTCGTGGTGCCAAAGAAGGACGGATCATTCCGTCCCGTTCTGGACCTCAAACTACTCAACAGACATGTGAGCACCAGACGGTTTCGGATGGAATCTCTCCGCTCGGTCATCGCATCGATGTCACAAGGAGACTTCCTAGCATCGATCGACATCAAGGATGCTTATCTCCATGTGCCGATCGCACCCGAACATCAACGCTTCTTGCGTTTCGCCATCGGGGACGAACACCTTCAGTTCGTGGCATTGCCTTTCGGCCTGGCGACAGCCCCACGGGTTTTCACCAAAGTCATGGCATCCGTTGTGGCGGTCCTACACTCTCAGGGTCACTCGGTGATTCCCTACTTAGACGATCTCCTAGTCAGGGCACCCTCTCGGGTGGCGTGTCAACACAGCCTTACCGTCGCTATGGCGACTCTCCAGCAGTTCGGGTGGATCATTAACTTCCCAAAATCCAAGTTGACACCGACCCAATCACTGACTTACCTCGGGATGGAGTTTCATACACAGTCAGCGGTAGTCAAGCTACCGCAGGACAAACAGCTTTCTCTGCAGGCAGGGGTGCAATCTCTTCTTCGGGGTCAGTCACACCCCTTGAGGCGCCTCATGCACTTCCTGGGGAAGATGGTGGCAGCGATGGAGGCAGTGCCCTTCGCGCAATTCCATCTGCGGCCACTCCAATGGGACATTCTTCGCAAATGGGACAGGAGGTCGACTTCCCTCGACAGGAACGTCTCTCTTTCCCTTGCAACCAAGACGTCTCTTCAGTGGTGGCTCCTTCCCAATTCTCTATCGCAAGGAAGATCCTTCCTACCCCCAACCTGGGCTGTGGTCACCACGGACGCGAGCCTGTCAGGGTGGGGAGCAGTTTTCCTCCACCACAGAGCTCAGGGAACCTGGACTCCGGTAGAGTCTTCCCTTCAGATCAATGTTCTGGAGATAAGGGCAGTGTATCTAGCCCTATTGGCTTTCCATCGGTGGCTGGAGGGCAGACAGATCCGTATACAGTCGGACAACGCCACTGCCGTCGCATACATCAACCACCAGGGCGGCACGCGCAGTCGTCATGCCTTCCAGGAAGTCAGGCGGATTCTGCAGTGGGTGGAAGCCACAGCCTCCACGATCTCCGCAGTTCATTTCCCGGGCGTAGAAAACTGGGAAGCAGTTTTTCTCAGTCGTCAGGGCATGGACGCGGGGGAATGGTCTCTTCACCCAGACGTGTTTCGAGAGATCTGTCGCCGCTAGGGAACGCCGGACGTCGATCTCATGGCGTCACAGCACAACAACAAAGTCCCGGCATTCATGGCCCGGTCTCAAGATCACAGAGCTCTGGCGGCGGACGCATTAGTTCAGGATTGGTCGCAGTTTCGACTGCCTTATGTATTTCCTCCTCTGGCGATGCTGCCCAGAGTGTTACGCAAGATCAGGTCCGACTGTCGTCGCGCCATTCTCGTCACTCCAGATTGGCCGAGGCGGTCGTGGTACCCGGATCTGTGGCATCTCACGGGGGGTCAACCTTGGGCGCTTCCAGACCGCCCAGACTTGCTGTCACAAGGGCCGTTTTTCCATCTGAATTCTGCGGCCCTCAACCTGACTGTGTGGCCATTGAGTCCTGGCTCCTAGCGTCTTCAGGGTTATCTCAGGATGTCATTGCCACTATGAGACAGGCCAGGAAAACAACGTCCGCCAAGATCTATTACAGGTCTTGGCGGATCTTCTTATCCTGGTGCTCTGATAGTGGTTTTACTCCCTGGCCTTTTGCCTTACCCACTTTTCTTTCATTCCTTCAATCCGGAATGGACAAGGGTTTGTCACTCGGCTCTCTCAAAGGACAAGTATCGGCGCTCTCCGTATTTTTTCAAAAGCGCCTGGCCAGGCTTCCGCAGGTCCGCACGTTCCTGCAGGGAGTTTGCCACTTAGTCCCACCTTACAAGCGTCCGCTGGAACCCTGGGACCTTAACAGGGTGCTAACGGCTCTTCAGAAACCACCTTTCGAGCCGCTGCGGGATGTCTCTTTATCACGTCTTTCGCAGAAGGTGGCATTTCTAGTGGCAGTTACATCACTCCGAAGAGTGTCGGAGCTTGCAGCGCTGTCATGCAAAGCCCCCTTCCTGGTTTTTCACCAGGATAAGGTGGTTCTGCGTCCTGTCCCGGAATTTCTCCCTAAGGTGGTATCTCCTTTTCATCTCAATCAGGATATCTCCTTACCTTCATTTTGCCCTACTCCAATTCACCAATGTGATAAGGATTTGCACTCATTAGATCTAGTGAGAGCACTCCGGTTCTACGTGTCTCGCACGGCGCCCCTGCGCCGTTCAGATGCGCTCTTTGTCCTTGTCGCTGGCCAGCGTAAGGGTTCGCAGGCTTCCAAGTCAACCTTGGCTCGGTGGATCAAGGAACCGATTCTTGAAGCCTACCGTTCTTCTGGGCTTCCGCTTCCTTCGGGGCTGAAAGCCCATTCTACCAGAGCCGTGGGTGCGTCCTGGGCATTGCGGCACCGGGCTACGGCTCAGCAGGTGTGTCAGGCAGCTACCTGGTCTAGTCTGCACACTTTCACGAAACACTATCAGGTGCATACCTATGCTTCGGCAGACGCCAGTCTAGGTAGGCGAGTCCTTCAGGCGGCGGTTGCCCACCTGTAAGAGGGGGTCGTTTCGGCCCTTGTTATCGAGGTATTCTTTTACCCACCCAGGGACTGCTTTTGGACGTCCCAATTGTCTGGGTCTCCCAATGGAGCGACAAAGAAGAAGGGAATTTTGTTTACTTACCGTAAATTCCTTTTCTTCTAGCTCCTATTGGGAGACCCAGCACCCGCCCCTGTTCCCTTCGGGCTGGTTGTTCTTTTGTGTACACATGTTGTTCATGTTGAATTGTTCATTTGGTTCATGGTTTTCAGTTCTTCGAACATCCTTCGGATTGAATTTACCTTAGACCAATTTATAAGTTTCCTCCTTCTTGCTTTTGCACCAAAACTGAGGAGCCCGTGATGCACGGGAGGGTGTATAGGCAGAGGGGAGGGGTTACACTTTTAAAGTGTAATACTTTGTGTGGCCTCCGGAGGCAGAAGCTATACACCCAATTGTCTGGGTCTCCCAATAGGAGCTAGAAGAAAAGGAATTTGCGGTAAGTAAACAAAATTCCCTTCTTTAATGAAACCTAATTTAAAAAATTAATTTTGAAGCCTAAATTACATGTATTTAAGTAGAAAAAAATTCTCCCAAAAGTTGCACAACTCTTATGTATTAATGGATAATAATTGATTGTTCAAAGCTGGTATTGTTTATTATATCTGAGCAGTGTCTTTAGTAATGCAGAGGATTTTTAGTGGTTCTTTGTAAACCAAATGTTTCTGTGCACTGACTGCTAGCACAGAAATCTTGAAAATTGGCTTGATATTAATGTGGGAATGCAGGAAAACTGCTAAGACGCCATGTTTAATGACAATCGCTGTTAACCATAGTGAGGGCTGAAGTCAATAAGTGTCGAAACAAAGAAATGAAAGATATTTAATAGGAATAAAATGTGTATTATCACCCTAATTTTTACAACTACAACAAAAAGAGAACATGTAATTTCTAGTGTTTAGTGACAGACCCACAACGGCAGTATTTGTTGCTTAATATTTTTGCAATGTCGTAAATGCCGTGTTTTATGCATATTTCCATAATACAACATATACCTGGCCAATGTGGATTTTTGTAGAAAAGGGTTCTTACTAGAGATGATAGAGTAGTAAAGTGTTCGATGCTCGGATCCAGCATATTGAAATGTTCGGGTGCTCGACCGAGCCAAATATTAGCTTATGGGAGACTCGAGCATTTTTCCGGCGGTCTTCAGAAAGCCTAAAAATGCCACAAATGTATAAGAACAGTGCTCAAATGACATGGGAACAGCATGGGAAAGACCCCTGTAAGCATTTCTGACTCCCATGTCACTGCTGTGAAAAATGTCTGAGTATTAGGGGGAGGAAGAATCCTGTGTTCCTCCTCCCAAGTGACGTGTGACATGCACTTTCGCTTAGTAGTGTGTGCGGTAGCTTCTCTCTTCCTGAACTTTCACTGCTAAGCGAAATCAAAAGTGAACAGTAGAAAAAAAAAATAGCATACTCACCTCTCTGCAGACTCCCGGGACACGTATGATCGGCTCCAGGACCTCCCGGTAATCAGCTGATGCTGTCACCTGACAGCATCATCTGATCGTGTAGGTCCGGTCGAAAGCCGGCTTTTTACCACCCAGCTGGCTTAAACGATCAGCTGACAGCATTATCTGATTGTTTAAGGCCAGCGGTGAAAAGCCGGCCAGCCGTTCATAAAAGCCGGATGGCTTTTTACCGCCCTGTCGGTTTAAACGATCAAATAATGCTGTCGGGTGATGGCATCAGCTGCTTACCGGCGGGTCCTGGAGCCGATCGGACGTGTCCCGGGAGTCTGCAGAGAGGAGATTATAGTTTTTTTTTCTTTTTTTTTTTTCTGCATCAGCTGATTGTTTAAAAGCCGTTTAAACAAACAATCACCTGATGTGTCATCTGGTTCAGGTCCTTGAACCTGACACATCATCCGGCAAACCGATCAGATTTTATTGGATCCAGATTGAACATGGCGGGACCCTTGACCTAGGATTACGGCAGAGGGGGTAAATTCTTTAGTTCAATAAAGATGGAGTCACTAATTGTGTTTTATTTCTAATAAAAATATTTTTCTGTGTTTTTTGCTTTTTTTTTTTTATCTTTACTAGAAAATCATGGTGGCCATGTCTAATATTGGCGTGACACCATGAATTTCGGGCTTAGAGCCAGCTGATAATACACAGCTGGCCCTAACCCCATTATTACCCAGCGAGCCACCTGCCACCAAGGCCACTGGAAGAGTTGGATACAGTGTCAGAAGATGTTGCTTCTATGAACGCGCTATTTTCTGGGGGCCACTGTGGATTGCAATTCGCAGCAGGGGGGCGTCCCAAAAAGCTTGGGCCACCCTGTACTGCGGATTCCAGTCCCCAGCTGCCACGCCGTTTTTTTGAAATTCATGGTTCTCAACTGGGTAAAAATTGGCAGCTGGGGGTTTGCCTGCTGTACCTGGCTGGCATACCAAAATATGTTGAAGTTTGTCTATTTTATTTTTATGTATTCATTAAAAAAATGTAAAAAAAAAACAAAACACATAACCCTAACCCTAGGGTTAGTGGTAAAAAAAATGCATGGGCTACCACTGCATTTTCTATTGCTAGCTAAGAGTAACCCAAGAAGCTACTGGCTGCTAACCCCCTCTGCTTGGTGTTATCTTCTAAGTCAATGGAAAATCCAGGGAAGCCCCTTTTTTTTTTTTTTTTTTTTTTTTTTTTTTTTTTTTTTTTTTTAGTTTTTTGCCAAAAAACGAAATGACGTGGGCTTCGCCATATTTTTTTATGCTAGCCAGGTACAGCAGGCAGGTACAGGATGCCCCCAGCTGCCTATTTGTACCCGGCTGGGAACCAAAAATATAGGGAAGCCCTTTTTTAATTATGTCACAAATGTCATGAATTGATTTAAAAAAAAAAAAAAAAAGTCGCCCAATTTTTGTGTCCAGCCAGGTACAACTAGGCACCTGGGGAACTGGAAATTTGGCCCAAGCTTTCTGACCCCCCCCCACCTGAAAATTGCAGTCCACAGCCGCCCCAAAAAAATGGTGCTTTTATAGAAGCGCCATCTTCTGACGCTGTATCCAACTCTTCCAACGGCCCTGGGTAATAAGGGGTTGATAACAGCTTTGTTCCAGCTGGTATTAAGCCCGAGATTCTTTGTCAGGCTAAGTTTGATTCGGCCATTAAGAATCTCCAATATAGGGTTAAAAAAAAACACACCGCACAGAGACAAAATACTTTATTAGAAAGAAATACACAGACACACTTAGGGACTCCATCTTTACTAGTCCCCCTCACAGCCCTCCACGATCCTGGTCTTCTTTCTTCTGTCTTTTTCACCTGATGCAGCTCTACTATATCAGAAAACACGGGGGGAAGAAGAACGCTTCTGCTCCCCATGCTGTCTAATCACTCAATGAGGGAGCAGAGACTGGGTTGGTAAGCGGTGACGTCACCAATGCCATAGTAACCTAACGAGCGGGTTACTATAGCAACGGTGATCTCCGATCACCTGATTCCCAGCACCGCTATCCATTGGCTCCTGTGCCAACACTACCTAAGGCACACTAAATCTGTCCCTAGCTCAGCAGCACCTCTCCCTACACTAGCTGACTGTGGATCAGAGTGACGAGCACAGCTCCGGCAGGTCTTATATAGACCTGATGACGCTGTGCGGCCAGCCAATCACTGTAATGCCACAACCAACATGGCTGTGGCATTACTGTGTGGGCAGTACTCTGGGCTCGCCGAGTATCTCAAATACTGAGATCCTTGGGCGTGCACCGAGTACCGACGAGCATGCTCGCCCATGCCTAGTTCTTACATTGGGACTTCTGCACAGGTTTCCGTTGAACATGTTCAGTTGTCTGGATGTCATTTTATGTTTGTCAGACACCAGAAGCACTCAAAGGCTCCGGTTTTAATCATAACTTAGTTCTTTCTTCCTTTTATTCCTGATTTATTTATTTATTTATTTATTTATTTATTTCAATCTAGTGAAAGACAAGGCTGAAATTCTTCTGCAGGTGGAAGAACTGATATCTATAAAGAATGAATTAACATTACAGGTAAGAAGACTTGTATAGCGACTGATTTTTATGGATACATTTCATTTAACAGAAAACTGTATTTAGTCTTGTAAATTTTATTAACTGCCAATATAAAAACAAATGCCATAAGAATGCATACGGATGACAATACAGTTGAAAAATCATTCATTTTTCTGGATGAAAATTGGACAAGTGGTTTTTAAACCGCTTGTGTGAACTTAAGCTTATGCTTCATTCAGACACCAGTTTTTCTTGCACCGATTTCTATTTGTGGTGTTTCTTATGGATAGCTGTCATACCCATTATAGTCTTTGAGGCTGTTCATACGTCAGTATTTTCTTTTTTTTTTTTTTTGTTTTGTTACATCTGAGGAAAAACTGCCGAAGCTGATGAGACACTGGTTAAAAAAAAAATGAGACTCCAAGTCTGTTTTTTTCTTACAAATGTGACATATACTTTCACCTGCCCTCAGCACCGCTCCAGAGCGGACCCTGCAGTGTGTGTGTGTGTGTGTGTGTGTGTGTGTGTGTGTGTGTGTGTGTGTGTGTGTGTAATATATATATGTAATATATTAATGTTCTCATCTATTAATGTCCCCCATCCTGTTCCCCCTTCTTGTAGTACTGTACTGGTCCCCATTCTGTAGTAATGTGCCCATACTGGTCTTCAACCTGCAATGTGCCACACCATCCTTGTCTCTTTGTAGTAATGCGCTCATCCTGTAGTAATGTGCCCTATCTTGCTCCCGTTGTAGTAGTGGGTTCATCCTTGTCCCCTTGCTTGTAGTAATGTCCCCCATCGTTGTCCCCTTGTAGTAGTTGGCTCATCTTTGTCCCCATCCTGTAGTAATGTGACCCATCTTTGTCCCCTTGTAGTAATGTGCCCCATCCTTGTGTCCATCCTGTAGGCATGTTGTGCCCATTCTTGTCCCCATTCTGTGGTAATGTGCCCCATCCTTATCCCTTCTTACTAATGTGCCCATCATTGTCCACTTTTATTAATGTGACCATGCAGATCCTCTTCTTGAAGCAGTGTCCCATTCTGTTCTTCATTACTGTGCAAATGAATAATTTTCATTAAGCTACATACTGTATATCATTGCATGTGATGGATGGAGGTCCTAGCATTGCCTTGGGGCACACGAGGGTCAAACCTTGCTTCATGATCATGTCTGGCTAATGTACAAAGAATTGAATATATCAGAGTCTGTATACTACTGAATTTTCAACTGTTTTTGCTTCCTAATAAAATTAATATCATCAATGCTAAACTTAAATGTTTCTCTACATGTCCACCAGGTCACCGGTTTGCACGCCGCTTTAGAACAAGAGCGATCTAAAGTGAAAGCTTTACAAGCAGAGCTAATGAAATACCAGGTAGGTATACACAACAGTGAGCAGCAGCCAGTCTTCATCAGTCACTATTATAGACCCTTTAATCCTGAGTTAGAGGTACCTGATAGTATTTCTTTATGCCATTCCACAAGTCTAAGGGCTCATGCAATTAATGCTTATGTAGCTGCAAAAAAAAAAATTGAGGCAGCACTTCCGAGCTTAGTGATAGAAAGCTAATGGGTCTTCATTTATCATCTGAGAAGTTTAAGCTCTGGAAGAGTTTTAGAAAGGCATGAAAGTGAACGTCCTTTGGCCGTATCCCACACTGTTGACAGCTTCATTATGAACAATGCCCTTCGGAACCAGATTATGAATGCCACACAACTCCAGGCACACTTAAGGGACGCGAGAGGCACCCAAGTATCATGTTAGACCATTCAAAACTGTTTATATCAGCGTGGTCTGTGTGCCTTATAATCTGGAATGGGACCTGACCATACCAACAGGCACAGGAGTCATCAGCTTGCTGGACAAGGGACCAATGGCCCTCAGTCCTGTTCACTGATAAGTCAATTCAAGTGAGCAGAATTTATGGAAGCCAGCACTGTTGGAGATGTCAAGGAGGGCACTATGCATCAGTCACTGTTGTTACTAGACGAGCCTTTGGTGGAGGTGGTACAGTGTGGGCAGGTGTCTCTAGTTAATACAGAACTGCCCTACACTTTCTGAATGGTGGTGAGAAGCCCCTACTGCTTTAATAACATAATTAATCCAGTCATTGTGCCTCTGCATGAACAACACAGGCCTAATTTCATCTTCATGGACAATGCTCCAGCTTATTGAGGTCATATCATTATAGAATGGCTGCTGGAAACTTGGGTACTTGAAATGGAGTGGCCTGCACTTTCTTTAGATCTGAATTACATAGAAAACTTTATGGGGTAGAGAGTTACAAGCCTATACACGGCGACTCCCATAAACTCCATGCCCTGAGGGCTGCTCTTCAAAAAGTGTGAGATGCCATGCCTCCGCAGACAATAGACTTGTGAACAGTATAATGTTCAAGGCCACAACCACCATCGTTGGCTTTTGTTTCAATAAATTGCTTGAAATGAGGAATTAAAATATCACTGTAGTGTGAACTTTTCACATTTTACATAAATTTCAACCGAAAGCCAAATATCCCTAACTTTTTGTGAGTAGTGTATAGCGAATGCGGCCAGGCAATATTGTCTATTATGCCTCCTTTTTACCTATAAATCATGTGCTAGAAAAATGATTGATTTACTCTTCTCTTTTAATTTCCTTCTACAGGGTGGTAAGAAAGGGAAGAGGAACTCTGAATCTGACCATGGCCGATGATCGATGGAGTACATGGAGAATTTTCTAAAAAGCACTAACTTTTTCTGCTGAGTTTAATTACTGCTGTTTAATGCCATACGTTGTTAGTTTTTGACTGAATAAAACCTATTCTTCCATTTGCACCCTTGGTCTTTACGAATCAGAAGGTTTACAACATTTAATAACAGGAATGCATTAGCAGTCTAAACAAATGTGAAAAGTAGTGTTGCAAAACAGCTCGGACTTGTTTAGTAGTCCAAAAAAGCAGCAGTCCTATATCTTTGTAGATATGTCTGCTAGAAAGTGTCATAGCAGTTTCTCTTTTTAGCTGTAAGATCTGGACATTTAAGGATGATTGCGCTTCAATTTATTTTAATGGCAATTTAATATTTGTCCTCTTTGAACTGTATAAGTTACTAGTATTTTTACAAGTTCAGCATTTTGAAGTGACCGTCCACTCTAGCACCGGTCACGTGCCTTTGTTTGCCTTTGCTGTCTTTCTGTTGGCACTTGCATTTCGGTCTTCCTGCCACAGTGGCATAGGGAATGCATTGGTAAACCTGAACCACACCTTCACAGCACAAGAAAGGCAGGGGAGGCATAGGTTAGCCCTACAACTTTGGTGGACATCTTGGATGCAGGAGGGCCAGTGTCTGCAAATGAAAGGCATCCTGTAGGTTCATTTCCAGTGTCAGGGTGAAGGGTTGTCTTAACACTAGAAGTCCCAGAAATTTCGAGCTCCCCCTGATGTCCCGAAAGAGGGTCAAATGAACTGAATAGAATGGAGTAGAACTAACTAGAAACTAAATGGCTAAACTCAATGGAAAACAACAACCTCCTGTGGTGCGACAGTAATGGCCTTCATTACAGAACAAAAGACGGTGATTATAGGATGTTAGCTAAAATCCTTCAGGTCATTCGACCCGTCTCTGGGTTCCAAAGGTAGAAATGTAAAATGACCCCTCTCTGGGACTTCTAGTGTTAATGTGTGTTTGGCCAAATACTGCACAAAATTCTGGGTAAATACTGAGCACAAATATAATTTCCAAACAGCATCCAAAGTTAATACAAAACTGAATTCAAATTAAGTAGCCAAAGTCTAACAAATAAAACTTTTGTTATCTAGTGGCAAGTGTTTCCTCACTCTGGTGCCTAATACATGTGCACATGCTTTTGTTTGTAAAGACAAGGCTAGAAAGTAGGCATACATTCTAATGGTGCCTGCTCTGATGGCAGCTGTCTTCCACTATCCGGATAAAACTTTGAAAGAACTTTTATGCATAAGCCCCATGACCAATGTCATGTTTCACAGTTAGAAGATATAGCAGCAGAGATACAAGCTGATAGGAAAGGAAAGTGCAGCATCGGCATACATCTGCTTCTATCACTTTAGGTCCAGGACATCTTGAGGGGGTAGCGATGCAAGAAACTGAAGTAACTATAGTGCTACCACCTGATGACTTCGTGATCAAGGAGAGGCAATAGATGCTGCAGGGAAGTGAGTGCAGCCCCAGCCTCCTGTGATGTTAGAGGACGTGAAGTAAAAAAAACACACACACACATTTTTTTTATCGCTTCATTGGGGGACACAGGAAACCATGGGTGTATGCTGCTGGGACTAGGAGGTGACACTATGCAAATAAGAAAGATGGCTCCTCCCCCGCAGTATACACCCACTGACCGGAGCTGAGGAGATCAGTTTTTGCTTAGTGTCCGAGGAGGTTGGACACGCAGGGGCTGCTCTCAGCCCTTCAGGTTTGTATTGTTGTGTTTTATTAATGTTTTCCCTTTGTTTTTCAGACACAGCTCGTCAGGCGACGGGGTGTAATCGCTCACCCTGCTCTCCCACATAGAGACCGGTCGCACAGAAGTGGGGTCCGTCCGCCACTACTGTTGTCTTCCGTGTCTGTCTGGCAGGACCCTACCCCCCTAACACTCTCAAGACTGTTTGGGGGGCATCAGCACAGAGGGACAGGCGGATGGTCCTTGCCCCCCTCCCCAAACTCTCTCGCTCCCGAGCCTGATTGTGGGGTAGGAGGACGAAGACCGTACCCAGGATGGAGAGGTACCCTTCCGGTCTCCCCTAGACTATGCCCGGGACGACCGTCGAGATGTCTTCGCTGGCCTTCCAGGATGACCTCAAGACAAGCCGGGAACTCAGATAAGTAATCCAATCCCCCTCCTTCTTCCCCGTCCCGGGTTATGGGGAGGGATCCCGGGTATAGAAGCCCACAGTCTTTCCACCTGGGTCAGGGGGTCCCATAGCCCCCCTAGAACCCCTCACCTTAGCCCCCTCGGTAGTTGTTTTCCCCGGTTCCGCGACCGGCCCCCCTGCCGTGGCGTCCACTATCCGGCGGCCTATCCTCAAACCTTAGCCCCCGGCTCCATTGCGGCCCGGCGTCCCCTCCGGCGGCCTGCCCTTAGAAATTTAGCCCCCGGCTCCATTGCGGCCCGGCGTCCCCTCCGGAGGCCTACTCTTAAAATTTAGGCCCCGGCTCCATTGCGGCCCGGCGTCTCCTCCTGCGGCCTACCCTTAGAACTTAGGCCCCGGCTCCTTGCGGCCCGGCGACTCCTGCGGCCCGGCGTCTCCTCCGGCGGCCTACCCTTAAATTCTAGGCCCCGGCTTCCTTGCGGCCCGGCGTCTCCTCCGGGGCCTACCTTAAAATTTTGCCCCCGGCTTCATTGCGGCCCTCTGTGTTCGCGCGCTCGCCTGACCATGCCCCCAGCCGGAAATTCAGCCCGCGCGCGCGGGCTTTTCAAATTCTTCTGGCTCCCCTGTGCAACCGCCGCCCCCCTCCTTCCTGGCGCCTGACGTCACTTCCCGGCGCCGAGACTCCCGGGGAACGTCGCTCCTGCCCGCACTTCCAGCCTCCCGGCTCGGTAAGTAGCCCCACCGCCGCAGCTTCAGCGCCCCCCACAGACAGCCAGCGCGACCCAGGGCCCCCGCAGTCACCGCTCCAGGCTGCCCAGCACCACTCGCCTCAGACTCCCGGTCTCTGCAAGACTGCAAAAAAAAAAAGACATTAAGCTTTCCGCAAAACCGGCTCTCCTGTTATTACTCCAGGAGCACCTACCCCGGATTCCTGGTGCAGTTCACTTGCAGTGAGCTGTCCCCCCTCTAACACACAGCGCATGGTTATAGAGCGACTTCAGTCCGGGAATATTAACAGTCTCAACCCCCCCCCCCCCTTCTACAGGTGCGAGATGTCAATCTCCTACACGCACTCCATTTCCAGGGGTATTCCAGCGTACTGTGGTCCTATCCACTTCCACCGTCTGTGTTTTCTTGTGCTCCTGCCTATTTTCCTGTTCCTACTACCTAGTGTGTCAGTGTTCCTCACGTAGGGTCACTATTGGTGGGTTAATGTTCCTCATGTCCTATCTGCTGTCATGTACCCGCCTATCACAGGGTCATTGACCCGTCCACTGTTTTCAACCCCAGCCTGTTCACTATCCAGTGTGCCAGTGTCTCCATTTACCTGTCTACTATACAGTGTGCCAGTGTTCCCAGGTGTCTGTCCACTACCCAGTGTGCCAGTGTTTCGCTTGCAATGGTCTACACCAGTGTGCCCGTGGTCTTCACCTGTGTGCCAGTGTCTGTGTGCCAGCGTCTTCCTCCCGCTTGTCCACTATCCATTGTGTCAGCGTCTCTACGCACTGGACTACATCTCCGCGCCAGCGTTTTCCTGTCCCTGTCCACTATCCAGTGTGCCAGTGTCTGTGTACCCCAATAACCAGGTGCCAGTGTCTGTGCCATGCCTGTCTGCCCCAATACACAGATGCCTTCGGGACCCTGCCCGCTATTCAGTTGGCCGGCGTTATTACGCGCATTTGTTTACTCTGGTGTACCAGTGTCCTCTCGAGCCGGCTCACTATTCAGTGCGCCAGTGTTTCTTTACGCACCTGTTTACACCACCGTACCAGTGTTGTGTGAACCTACCCACGGTTTGGGGGGTCAGGTCTCTAATCGCACCTGTCTGTGTCTGCAGACAAAAGAATTTTTTTGTATATAGACCATCCCGTGCAGCATCCAGATTGACAGTTCCACAAATCTGTCCACTTGCTTGTGTGCCAATGTCTCTATATGTCGGTCCACCTTCCAGGGTGCCAGTACCCTCTATCCAGAGTGTCTCTATGTACCTACCCACCATCCGGTGTGCTAGTGTTTCCTGAATGGGCCCCCTATCTCGTGTACCTGTTGGCGATACGCACCTGTATACTACAGCGTGACAAGGATTTGATGAGCCGCGTCAGCATCCACTCTCCAGTGTATCTCTACGCACCTACCCACCATGCGGTGTGCTAGTGTTTTCTTGCATGTGACCTCTATCTTGTGTGCCAGCGTTTCTATTTACACCTGTAGACTACAGCGTGACAGTGATTTGAGGAGCCTGCCCATTAGCCTTTGGGCCAGCACTTCTCCGAACCAGAGGCCAGATACAGCAACTGGCTTAAGTGCTTTGTTCAGCTTTTCCGCTTATCTCTGACCAAGGCGAGAACTCCATCCATCTCTGTCCCATGAGGCGGCACGGAAGCAGCTGTCACATTCAGTGCCAGTACTCCTGATCGATGATCCTGCCCACTACCCTAAGGGCTAGCGTTTATCCACACCAGAGGCTGGTTACCGTAACAGGTATGTGTTTCTCTACTCTCGACCCAGTGAGTCGAACAGACTGGGTCACCTAGTGGGTCAGCTATCTCCCTCATCTCCGACTGAAGCGAGGACTGGGTTCTGCAGGGACCCCATGATGCGCCACGGTTGCAACTGTCAATAGGTTGCTTCCCAGTGACCCAGGACTCTTTCCTACTTCAAACCACCCATTCAGGTGACCAGGAGGTAAGCCAGGGTCCTTTGGACCAGTTCATTGTTCTTCCTTCCTGCACCAGCTATTTACTCACTTCCCAGTGATCTGCATCCATACGTCTGGAGTAACCTTGAGGTAAGGCTACACGCGACCATTTAACCGGAGGGTCGTGTGCTTCACCCCGGCAGCAAGCACGGACCCCATGACGCGGCTCAGCAGCAGCTCTCTTTTGGTCGCTTCCCAGTGACTCGAGACCTTCTCCTACCTCGCACATGCATGAAAGGTAACCACGAGGTAAGGCTTCTCCCTTGACCATACGTTGGCTCCGTCGTTTCTTGAAACAGCAGTCATTTTGGTTTCCAAATGAGGTAAGCAGGGTACAACTCTGTCTGCTAACCAGTATGTTGTCCGTTTTTACTTCCTGCCACCCTCCTCGGGTGGTTCATAGTATTTTTTGGTATCCGCCTATTTTTTGGCATAGACCAGCCTTGGCTGCGCCCTCCACTAGGGTTCCGGCCAGGTACTGTACATATCCAAATCCATAGGTCGTTACTTACATTCTCTCTCTTTCAGATAGAGTTCAGATTCCTCAGTCCCTTCTCAGTCAACAGATGAAGTTAAGAACCAGACACAGGAGCGTCCAATCATCGATTCCACGGAGGACCAGTCTCCCCAAGGGACTTCTAGTATCCTGATGGCCCAGTCATTGGGCTCACTCTTCTGGTCAGGTTGTAGGTTCCAATGTTTGTCTTCTGTCCTCTTTCCGCAACAGAATCCTCCAGGGAGCCCTGATTACTCAGGCCACGGGGTGTTTCCACCCGAACACTCGACAATACAGCGAGTGGTCTTCGCCAACACCTAGACATGACCTGCTTCAGTTTCAGGCCAAGAGGGGTCTTCTTTTCCTCTGTCCCGGGTCTGCCTCACTTCCCTCGTAGCCATTCTAGATGGCTCTTGGAGATATGCTAGATCTCTCTGTAGTCTCCGCCATACCAGATTCCATGTCCGCTTTCCACCGCTTGGTCTTAGCCGCTTGTGCATCCCTGCACTTTTCAAGCAGAGTTCCTGCCAGACCATTTAGACTCACATATTCTCGCTCATTTCCTTCCACTCGTCGTCACTTCTAGTTATGACGTGATGACGCGTTCTAGAATAATATTAAGAATGTTTTATTCTTTCTCCCGTCATTCTCCCATCTTCCTCGCCAACTTCCAGGAATAGGCGTCCCTCTCCTGGTCTGCTAGCGCTTAAGCCAACGACTTAGTCCGAGCCCTTCTTGAGGTCCCCCTCGAAAGGGCCTTCCTTCTCCCACTCCAGGTCATACATCCCAGGTCTTGTGCCTTTTTGTCTCTCTCAGGAGCCCTCCCCCATGGGGGTTCTCCTCCCCCTGATTCACTGCAATGGTTACCCTGTACCTGACTACAGAGTTCGAGTTTCTCCCAGTCACGTTATTGTAGATGCTCGGATTCCCTTCTCCTGTCTGCCACGTCACAGCGGAAATCGGTCCTGGGAATTCCTTTGACTCCTTAACCTTGTTATTTTTCTCCGGACCTCTCAGGTTCTCTGAACCCCTTCCATACACAGGAGAATTATCTCCCGTATTATTTTCCTGCCCGCAGGCTGTTTCTTCCACTAGGGTCACATCACTTCCTCGGGTGCTGTGGAACCAACGGGTCAAGTGTCCCTATGGCGGAATTCCCTTACACTCTTCTCGAGTATCCCGACTCCCTTGCAACCTTTTAGGCAGTCGTTTTCCCTTTTAGTCATTCTGCGGCTATAAGGGGCCAAGGCTCCTTTGGCCTCCACCTTCTGGCTCCTACCTCTACCAGGTGCCCTAGTTTTTCGCTCATTCTTACAATCTCAAATGTAGTACCAGGGTCTGTCGAGTTCTTTCTCTCTTAGCCCGACCTATTGCTGTCAGTCGCCTTAGATCCTTAGCCTTCTTAGGTACAGACCTCAGAGGATGCAGTGTCTCCCTGATCATCCTATTCCCCAGCACACGCATTTTACACTAGTTCTTAGTACTCCCTAGTACTCTAACTCTTCTCCTGTACTTCGGCCCCTGGCCAGGTAGCGTTTCCTTACGGGGTCTAGGACCAGGTTCCGGTCAAGGAATCTTGTCTCTGCTAACACTGTTTGCGGGTTTTTCTCTTCCCACCCTTGGGGACTGCTTTAGGACATCCCATGGTTTCCTGTGTCCCCCAATGAAGCGATAAAGAAAAGTAGATTTTGGGTACTCACCGTAAAATCTCTTTCTTGGAGCCTTCATTGGGGGACACAGCACCCGCCCTTTTCTAAGACTTCAATGGATCCGGAATGTTATAGATTTCAAGCTTCTCCTCGTACTGCTTTTACACAAACTGATCTCCTCAGCTCCGGTCAGTGGGTGTATACTGCGGGGGAAGAGCCATCTTTCTTATTTGCATAGTGTCACCTCCTAGTCCCAGCAGCATACACCCATGGTTTCCTGTGTCCCCCAATGAAGGCTCCAAGAAAGAGATTTTACGGTGAGTACCCAAAATCTACTTTTTTAAGGATTAGCTAGATGGGAAGAAGTGTAGGGTATAATATAATAAATTTAACTACAAAATTGGCGCGGGTGTTTGGATGGATATTTAGAAAGGACATTTTAGGTACTAGACCACCTCATTAGCAATTATGATGTTCTGTGCATCTTCACCTTAGCTGAGAATGCAGAGGAAATTTGTCAGCAAGAGAAGAGGGAGCCACGGCACTTCTGTGGGTTTGTGTACAAATATGATCCTGTCCCGTAACTAAAAAGACATGAAAATGGCACTTAAGATATATTCCGTCTATCTATCTATCTATTTGATTATAAAGATCAATCAAGAATGGTAATAAAGATTCCAGTCACCAATAGGCCTTTGTCAGTACAAAGACTGCAATGTGTAAACAGCTAGGGGCTCAGTGCTTGTGAGGTGCTGCGGCGTCCACCCCTAGTAGAATATAAATCAGACCTTAAAGTGAAATAACACTAGTATCCAACTTAAACAGCTGGCCCAATATCACATTGTGCATGTGTGCTTATATTGCCAGTTGTGCAGTTACGGTTTCCTGAGGGTCATTCCGTGTCAAGTGGACCAGTGGTCCCCACTCGACGTTCTCCGATTTTGCTGAAAATTTATAAGGATGTACATGTATGTTTGAAAAGAGGTTCTGTAAATTTTTAGGGCCAGATCTCAAATATATTGGGCACTGTTGACCTTTCACTGGAGGCCCCCCCAAGCCTGCGGCTTCAGCTAAGAGGATTTTGCAAACTTTGGCACATAGCCATTAGAGTTCTATACTGGCTATGATGCTGAAATTTGGCATACTAGCTCAACTTTTGCTGCTAAACGCGATAAAATTATTACCGGCTATGACAAAACAATATTTCGGCCGCAATTTTGTGTCAAAGTAGCTTGCAAAACGCCTCGCATAAAATTTATGCCAAACTTTGCCCATATATAACTCAAGACCAAAAACCAATAGGAACTGGTGCTTTACCCTGTACAACAAACATCTTCATGACTTTGCATTGCTGCAATATCACGGTCAAAGCATATGTATTTGTGGAAATATTCACACCCACATATGATGAAAAACTTAAAAAAAACGAATTTTACCTATTTTTAGGTCAAATTTCCCAAAAAGGGTACCCCTAAAATATATTAATTCTGTTTTCATTTGAAAGAGCACATTTTTCTCTACAAGGATCATTGGGGGGTTTTTTGGAGTCTCTCCATTTAAGAAAAGAAAAATGCCACTGAACATGGTGTTATTTATTAATATGCAATGAATGCTAACTGCACTATTCAAACCCTTGCGTTGGTCCATGGTGGTTATACCACAACCAATTCCCTAAGAATTGGTATTATAATCCTATTAAGAATTGTAATAATGCTGTCTTTCGAGAATTGGCAGCCCCATCGCCTAGGAGCCATGGCCGATAGCCGTGCAAGGCAAGTTGCGGGTGGTCTCTTTATCGCAGGTTCCAAAGCCTGAGGGTGGGTGTCTTTGCCTAGGATCCCAAGCCTAATATTGGGTATCTTTTGTTGGTTCCCAAGCCATAATGTTCAGTCTAAGTAAGTGGTCTGGAATTGTTGCTGAATTTGCAACATAATCGGTTCAGAGAAGCTGTATTGTCGGCCCATTGCTGTTGCAGCTGGTGCTGGAATTATTGCAATGATCGACTGCTCGGGAATCCAGCATGTATCATTTCTCACAGGCCAGTGAAAGAAGCTAGCTGGTCCATGAGGATGCATAAAATGTATTAATGCATCATGGTCGTCGACTGAAATTTCAGAAATATTTCCAATCCACCAGTTCCTATCGTAAATGCAGGCAATGTATTGCCCTGGCTGGAGGTTTGCAATTGGCACAAAAGGCATTTCTGATCTGACAGATCCATCTACATGGGCAATGAAAGATGAAGGGTCATTTGACACCCTTGAAATGCGAATCTTTTTGTCATCAATTGGCACAAACTGGTGATTTTCTCTTGTTCCAGCAATTGTATGTCCATCTTTGAACCTTTCCTCTTGAACTACCCGTATTTCGTCAATTTTTTCTTTTGGAACAAAAAAAAAAACTTGATTCCATGCAGTTCCTCGTTGCAAAAGTTGAATAAATCCACTGGGGTCAGTATTTGGTTTTCAGTTGGGCGTTGAAGACTGGCACGAGCTGCCAACCTCTTTGCTGTCCCTCCAATCCCATCACAGGGCGACTTTCCATGACTGGTACCAAAAAAATTCCATTCAGCGCTGATATTGAAATCAGCATTGTGGTAGCACAAGTTGAGAACATTTTTGAAATTTTTGTACTGGGCTGCAGATCCATCACTGAAGTAGTGGATATGATGAATCCCATTGATGAGTCTTGAGATACTCCAAAATTACTGTTAAAGTGTGGACTGCAACAAGGGTGTCAAATGACCCTTCATCTTTCATTGCAAATTCAGCAACAATTCCAGACCACTTACTTAGACTGAACATTATGGCTTGGGAACCAACAAAAGATACCCAATATTAGGCTTGGGATCCTAGGCAAAGACACCCACCCTCAGGCTTTGGAACCTGCGATAAAGAGACCACCCGCGACTTGCCTTGCACGGCTATCGGCCATGGCTCCTAGGCGATGGGGCTGCCAATTCTCGAAAGACAGCATTATTACAATTCTTAATAGGATTATAATACCAATTCTTAGGGAATTGGTTGTGGTATAACCACCATGGACCAACGCAAGGGTTTGAATAGTGCAGTTAGCATTCATTGCGTATTAATAAATAACACCATGATCAGTGGCATTTTTCTTTTCTTAAATGGAGAGACTCCAAAAAAACCCCCAATGATCCTTGTAGAGAAAAATGTGCTCTTTCAAATGATAACAGAATTAATATATTTTAGGGGTACCCTTTTTGGGAAATTTGACCTAAAAGGTAAAATTCGTTTTTTTAAGTTTTTCATCATATGTGGGTGTGAATATTTCCACAAATACATATGCTTTGACCGTGATATTGCAGCAATGCAAAGTCATGAAGATGTTTGTTGTACAGGGTAAAGCACCAGTTCCTATTGGTTTTTGGTCTTGAGTTATATATGGGCAAAGTTTGGCATAAATTTTATGCGAGGCGTTTTGCAAGCTACTTTGACACAAAATTGCGGCCGAAATATTGTTTTGTCATAGCCGGTAATGATTTTATCGCGTTTAGCAGCAAAAGTTGAGCTAGTATGCCAAATTTCAGCATCATAGCCAGTATAGAACTCTAATGCTATGTGCCAAAGTTTGCAAAATCCTCTTAGCTGAAGCCGCAGGCTTGGGGGGGGGCCTCCAGTGAAAGGTCAACAGTGCCCAATATATTTGAGATCTGGCCCTAAAAATTTACAGAACCTCTTTTCAAGCATACATGTACATCCTTATAAATTTTCAGCAAAATCGGAGAACGTCGAGTGGGGACGATTTTTAAAACTGGTCCACTTGACACGGAAAGACCCCTATGTTTCATTTGAACATCTTAAATTCAGGGCTTTTTTTAATTTATTTATTTATGAAGAATGACAGCTCATTGCTAGCCATAGAACAGTGCCTCTTCATGCATGGGTTCTCTACATGCCTTACCACACTTGATGAGTACATACCTTGGCTCTCTACTGCCTGCTGCAGGATGCCTTTCTAATACATTTTCTGCCTGTTGTTGCCAATACCCAACCCATCCGCAGGTTGCCAATAACCGCAGGTTAAAGCTTCAAAACTTTGTGCCTATTGGCCACACACGAATGGCCTTTTGGTTACAGTGATAGCCGGACTATGTGACTTTTAACACCTTCACGATCTGTGATGTACATTTTTGTCACAGGTCATGTGCAGAATGTAGGGAGCTTGCTACATACAGAACAGATGCTGGTGAGGTCACTAAGCTGGCACCCGTCTGTCACAGGAGGACAAACTTAGCTCTGATTGCTGTTGTTTTACCATTTCAATGCCGCTGTCCTTCCCCCTACAGCGCTATTTAAATGGCCGTTGGGCTTGTGCATAGCCTCCCATGAGACCCCCTTTCCACATCGCGATCGTAGTGTGCCGTAAATTGCCCGATCGTCTAGAATGTCACTTAAATAACATACTGTAATATACTATAGTATTGCAATACATGGCATAAACGATCACAGGTCCAAGTCCTCTAGATCAACTGAAAAAGGTTAAAAGTGAAAAATCTATATATATAATTGCCTTATTCTGTCTGTCTGTCTTGCTCCAAAATTGTGTCACCGTGACAGTGTCGTTAGAGTGACAACTGTCGGATTGGCTGCTGGGCTTGGCCTGGCCCCGCCCCCCACGGATTGGCCGCTCGCCTCGGTCTGACCCCACCCCCCGCATGGATTAGCCGCTCGCCTCGGCCCTCCGCACGCATCGCCCGCTCCAGCGTACACCGGCTCCCAGTACACATGTGCAGGGAGCCGGCATACGCTGACGCCTCGCCCGCTTAGCCCCGATCAGCGTACACCGGCTCCCGGTACACATGTGCAGGGAGCCGGCATACGCTGCGGTCAATAATGAAGTGTCATGCAGCGGTGAAAGAGTTAAAGACACTGCAAGACACTTCATTATAGGCAGCGGGCACCCCCAGAAGAGAGAAGACAGAAGAAAGAAGACCCCGCAGTCATACTCCCCAGACGCCGACCGGGAGTAGGTGAGCGCGTCAAGGTCCTGCAGCGGCGAACACACACACACACACACACACACACATCAGATCACACTCACTCTCACACACACATCATATCGCATCCACACACTCACAACATCCAGTGATATCGCTTACTTCTCGGCGGCGATACTGTGCGTGCAGTGACCTTACAGGACCTGCCGGAGGATCACATGGCTGGAAGCATGTGGTATCTCCGGATGTTGTGAGTGTGTGAGCGCGTATGTGCGATATTGTCAGTGTGTGTGTGTGTGTGTGTGTGCGTGCGTGTATGCGATCGGATGTGTGAGTGTATGCGATCGGATCTGTGAGTGTTGGCAGAGGAGCACGGCGTGCAGCACAGCTGCTGGGACCGCCCACTGGAGGGCACAGGGAGAAGTGGGGTGTGAGTGTATGCGATCAAATCTGTGTGTGTATACTGTTTGATGTGTGACTGTGGAGCACGATGGGGAGTGCGCAGCATGGGGGATGGAGCACGATGGGGGGTGCGCAGCATGGGGGATGGAGCACGATGGGGGGTGCGCAGCATGGGGGATGGAGCACGATGGGGGGTGCGTAGCATGGGGGATGGAGCACGATGGGAGTGCGCAGCATGGGGGATGGAGCACGATGGGAGTGCGCAGCATGGGGGATGGAGCACGATGGGGGGTGCGCAGCATGGGGGATGGAGCACGATGGGGGGTGCGCAGCATGGGGGATGGAGCACGATGGGGGTGCGCAGCAAGGGGGATGGAGCACGATGGGGGGTGCGCAGCATGGGGGATGGAGCACGATGGGGGTGCACACCTCCCCCCAAAACACACACACCACACACACACTGGGAACCACAAACACCGCCCTACAGACACCGCCCTACACAGACACCCACACACAGACAACGCCGCACACACACAACACCCAACACACAAACACCTCGGCATACACAAATATACGCACATACCGCGCAACACACACACTGCACAAAACATACCTCCCCCAAAACACACACACGCACTCCACACCTACACAAACCGCGCAACACACACAGCACCACACACACACAACACTGCAGACACACAGCGCTCCACAAACAACGCAACACACACAACGCAACACACATACAACACCGCTCTCACCCCCCCACACCCAGACAACACCCAGAACATTTACAGTGCCCTACACAAACACTGGCAACTACACACAACAACATCGATATATATAACAAAAAACATACATTAACTACACAATAAATTCTAGAATACCCGATGCGTTAGAATCGGGCCACCTTCTAATATACATATAAATGTATATATATCTCACAAAAGAGGATATGACACTTTGATACAATGTAGTTAGTGTACAGCTGGTATTGCAGTCTATATTTGGTGTGCCCTCTAAACAATGCTATTAATGTCTAAACCACTGTCAAAAAGAAAAGGAGTAACCCTCTTAAGTGAAAATGGCCAAATTGTGCCCAGTTTTCCCTCCCCGGTGTCATGTTATTAGTGTTACAAGGTCTCAGGTGTGAATGGGGAGAAGGTGTGGTAAAATTGGTGTTATCGCTCTCACACACACACACACACACACACACACACACACACACACACACACACTCATACTGGTCACTGGAAGTTCAACATGGCAAAGAATTCTCTGAGGATCTGAAAAAAAAAGAATTGTTTAGGGCAGTGGTACCCATCTTTCTTATGTGAGGCACATTGATCTCAGAGCTGGTAGGGAGCCACATTCAGCCCCTTTCCCCCCTCAGTAGAGATACCGTGAAGATGATGTAAAGACTGCCAATGCTTCCCCATAAAAAGAATATTGTGACCTCATGCCCCCATTCCTTATGGTCAGAATACTTCCATCCTGGAGTGCCCACTTTACCCCCTGTTCAGTATTCCTATATCAAGCACACTATTGTCCCCAGCTGCAAACACTCCTCTAACTGGCAGTATCACTGGATCTGCAGCTTCCATATTTATCTTTTCTTTATCGTTCCTTTGGGAGACCCAGACCATGGGTGTTTAGCTTCTGCCTCCGGAGGACACACAAAGTACTACACTTAAAAGTGTAGCTCCTCCCTCTGAGCTTATACACCCCCTGGTAGCCAGTCCTAGCCAGTTTATTGCTTTGTGTCAGGAGGCATACATCCACTCATGCATTCTCATCTGATTTGTTTCACTTTTGGAAAGAGTTTGAAGAAAAGCGGGTCCATGTCTGGACTCCCGGCATGTCCCTTCTCACCCCACTGTGTCGGCGGTGTTGTTAAGGTTGATTTACAAGGCTAATGTTTACTCACAAGGAAGTTATCAATACTCAAAAAGGTTTATTCATAGTGGTCTTTAGAGCGTCACTGAATATATATCCCTACAAACACTTCAAAAGACCATTTCATAATACAAAATATTCCATCTTTATTAACATGATTAAAAAACATGTACACAAAGGACACAAGGACATGATAAAAAAAATGTATAAACAAAAGGTGTAGAGAGAGGAATCTATCAAAAGGGCAGAATTTTTAACAATTTCATTTGTGTTACCATCAATATGTTGAAACCATCATCTATCATCCCCTACATGCTGGGGTGAGTTAATGCAAACATATAAAGGGTCCACATACAATTATCCTTGCATATAATCTCTAGATAATAGTAATGAAACTTTTTACTGAAAAAAGCAAGAGAGATGACCCTCATATGGTGAATGAAAAATCTGCATGCAGTTATAATTGAAAGTACTTTGGTTTATAAGCAAAATGCATTTGTCCCATTAGATATAGGTCTGTCATTTATATTTTGCACAAGGGCCCCATATAATGGACAACAATAATGAAGTATATAGCAAAAGGTTTCAGATCTCACACTGAAGGAGGTCTGATAGCGTTTCACAAGTCATTACAAAAGTCCAATTGGACTAAACATGCAGAAAGATGGTATAGTTACCTAATGGATAGAGCCTCCCTCACACCACTCCAACGATCGTTTCACGTATCTTCGTCAGGGAGTGATGTGAGGGAATGCTGGGCAACCTTAAATAACCCCCAAACAGCTGATCGCTATCAATAATAAGCACTGTGTTTACCGGACGCTGCTGGTGCGGACGCAAACACTCCCCCCCGGGCGGCCACGAGGCACGGGTACGTCACCAGACGCGACCGAGGTCGCATGTGATGACGCAACCACGCCACGAGGCCGCAGGGACGGGAGTGCGCATGCGCACCGCAGCGTCAGTGCTTATGATGCTGTGCACAGGGGGAAACAGCTCCATTTTGTTGTATACCAGAAATCGGTTTTCTCCACATGGATAATAAGTATATAGGACAAAAAGTAAATAACGAAAACCCCATATATTCTATTCATAGATTCCAAAAGGGCAAAATTCTAGTATTCGATCTTAAATTCATAGAAATTGCATTAATTTTCATGGTGTGCCATTCATATATCTATATATTTATAACGAACCAGGGGTATATAAGTAAAGCAATAATCAACAATATCCCACATTCCTTACATCCATTATCTATTTATTTGCTGCATATAAGGTGTCCATATCTTTCCCTCGATTAGAATGATTAAAACACATATCTAAAATGATGGCGTTGCGGACAAACACACTCAGAGAATATCACAGGCAATGTTTTCTGGCTCAGTGGTGCTCTGGCTAAGATTCATAGACGACGTTCTATTCATTTGGCAGGGCTCCAGAACAGTGTTGGAAGAATTCCTGAACCATTTGAACGACAACTCATGGAACGTCAAATTATCATACTCGATCAGCAAGACCAGAATCAGTTTTTTGGATTTGGATATCATGGTGGACAACCAGGGAGACCTGCATACCAACATACATCGTAAGGAGACAAGTGTTAATTCATTTTTACACGCCAGGTCAGCTCACCCTTCACATGTAATACGTGCCATTCCTACTGGCCAATTCATCAGAGCGCGACGCATCTGTGACAGAGTTGAGGACTTTGAACAACAAGCAGGAGATCTTCAGACAAGATTTCTCCAACGGGGATATAAGAGTAAATATATTGACCAAGCTTACCAGCGAGCGAAAACTGCGGAGAGATCAACACTTCTGATTCCTCATCGCAAGGGAATCTCTGACAACAAACTCCGGTTCATCACCACCTACCACTCCAGATGGGCGGAATTGACAGATGTCATTTCAAGACATTGGTCCATCCTAAAACAAGATCCTTATTTGTGTAAAATTGTCACTAACGAACCTTCCTTTGTAGCTAGGAGAAGCAAAACGATACGTGAGTTTCTGGTACATAGTCACCATGTGACTACGACATCTCAATTTATCTTTGATTCTAGGGGACCGAAATGGGGTTCTTGGAAATGCGGTAGCTGTTCAGCATGTAAATATGTCTTGAAAACTCAGAATTTTTCAGATGCATTAAATGGTAGAACATTTAAAATTCTCCAACACATCAATTGTAGAACCACACATGTCATTTACTTGGCACGTTGTCCGTGCAAAAAATTATATGTGGGCATGACTACACGCGAACTTCGGGTCCGCATTTTGGAACACATCAGAGACATTAAAAATGCTGAAACAGTTACCGCAGACCAAACCGAGAAACTCACTAAACTGAAACCCATTGCTAAACATTTTCGTGAATGCCACCCTGGCCAGGGACATAACCTTCAATTCTCGGGCATTGACAAATTGCATGTGGGAAATAGAAGGGGCGATACGGGGAAGAAATTGGGACAAATGGAATGCAAATGGATTACCTTATTGAGAACTATGAAGCCAATAGGCCTCAATGAACAATGGGGATTTTCTAACTTCCTATAGGATTATCCATTTGCCTCTCCTACCTGACACCCATTGAATGATCTAATATGAATGCCATTTTTCTGCCCGTGCCACCTTGGTATAACATCATATCACATGCAATTGGAAATATGTCTCAGAGTTGAGGTGAAATTGTGTACCCTGGTCATGGAGTTGTGACACCACATATTATGAGTGTCATCATATATATCTACACATGATATAACAATGATTGAGAGCTTATGTTATCTTGTGTCACAATATTAGCTTGATAAAGATCAATACTTGCTTCTCTTTTTTCTATCTATGCCATGGGTGGCAGGTGGCGACACTGTCTGTCGCCTCTTTCCACCTCATTGTTATAGATGAGTCCGTTATGGACTTTCCTTGACACTTCTATGACTGGTGAGGATCTGAGAATGAAGATCGTTAAGGATTTAAACCTAAATCCCCCCGCACTTTTGATGCTACATATGGTGGGTGGGTCAACAATTGATGTCTTTCTACTATGAGTATCATCGTATATACCTATTTTTGAATGAACAATGATTGACAACATATACCACCTTTTGTGGTAATGTTAGTCCGATAAAAATTTATAATTGCTCTTTTTCTCTATCTATGCCATGGGTAGCAGGTGGTGATATATTCTATCACCTCTTTCTACCTCATTACCATAGATGAGTCCTATATGGACTTCCTCTGACACTTTTATGATTGGTGAGGACCTGGAAATAAAGATTGAGACTTGTATCTCCCTACCTTTTTGATATTATGCATAGTAGGTTACCAATATGCGACACCCTCTCTGGCACATCGTCGCTGATACCCTACACTTTTTTGTACAACCTCCACATTACAGTGGACATATCTAACACGACTTTCATTAAATGCGTGGATATATACTTTCTAATTACTATGCCATACTTGGTGAGTGGTGACGCCTCTGTGTCACCCCTCTCCGTATTTTCGCTTTAGTAGGGTCTTTTATGACCATAAAGTTCAAACTGCTAACTGTGATATTCTCTGAGTGTGTTTGTCCGCAACGCCATCATTTTAGATATGTGTTTTAATCATTCTAATCGAGGGAAAGATATGGACACCTTATATGCAGCAAATAAATAGATAATGGATGTAAGGAATGTGGGATATTGTTGATTATTGCTTTACTTATATACCCCTGGTTCGTTATAAATATATAGATATATGAATGGCACACCATGAAAATTAATGCAATTTCTATGAATTTAAGATCGAATACTAGAATTTTGCCCTTTTGGAATCTATGAATAGAATATATGGGGTTTTCGTTATTTACTTTTTGTCCTATATACTTATTATCCATGTGGAGAAAACCGATTTCTGGTATACAACAAAATGGAGCTGTTTCCCCCTGTGCACAGCATCATAAGCACTGACGCTGCGGTGCGCATGCGCACTCCCGTCCCTGCGGCCTCGTGGCGTGGTTGCGTCATCACATGCGACCTCGGTCGCGTCTGGTGACGTACCCGTGCCTCGTGGCCGCCCGGGGGGGAGTGTTTGCGTCCGCACCAGCAGCGTCCGGTAAACACAGTGCTTATTATTGATAGCGATCAGCTGTTTGGGGGTTATTTAAGGTTGCCCAGCATTCCCTCACATCACTCCCTGACGAAGATACGTGAAACGATCGTTGGAGTGGTGTGAGGGAGGCTCTATCCATTAGGTAACTATACCATCTTTCTGCATGTTTAGTCCAATTGGACTTTTGTAATGACTTGTGAAACGCTATCAGACCTCCTTCAGTGTGAGATCTGAAACCTTTTGCTATATACTTCATTATTGTTGTCCATTATATGGGGCCCTTGTGCAAAATATAAATGACAGACCTATATCTAATGGGACAAATGCATTTTGCTTATAAACCAAAGTACTTTCAATTATAACTGCATGCAGATTTTTCATTCACCATATGAGGGTCATCTCTCTTGCTTTTTTCAGTAAAAAGTTTCATTACTATTATCTAGAGATTATATGCAAGGATAATTGTATGTGGACCCTTTATATGTTTGCATTAACTCACCCCAGCATGTAGGGGATGATAGATGATGGTTTCAACATATTGATGGTAACACAAATGAAATTGTTAAAAATTCTGCCCTTTTGATAGATTCCTCTCTCTACACCTTTTGTTTATACATTTTTTTTATCATGTCCTTGTGTCCTTTGTGTACATGTTTTTTAATCATGTTAATAAAGATGGAATATTTTGTATTATGAAATGGTCTTTTGATGATTTACAAGGCTGCAGCCTTACATGCCGCGCTCCTTCACCATCCCTTCTGGGCTCTGGCTTGAAGTGGGAGCCAGCATGGTCTCCATGCCTGGCAGGAGTCCGGTCTCCATCCACAGCCCCTTGAGGATTCTGTTGGACCGGAGCACTCATCCCCAGGGACATGGCCCTGCGTCTCAGCAGCTAAGTACCTGAGACGTTTATGTTGGGGGTCCCGGTTCTTTATTGTAAGGGGAGAGTATGCTGTATGTGATTGTTTTAACTTTTCCGGCGGGTTCTCTAGCTTTTGCCTGAGAACCGCGCCGATGGTGCCTGCTTGTCGGCCTCGCCGCTTAAATTTAGGCCCTGGCTTCGCCGGGGGCCTAGTTTCATTTTCCTGCCCTCGCATGTCACTCATGCAGAGGGACAGGTTCGGCTCCTCCCGGCGGCCGTTCTACACAGGGGAGGGACACTCCCCACTGCTGGGGCGTCCCTCCTTCCTTGCAGGTCTCTATAGCCCTCCAGTTCCCGCTCTTTTATAGGAACGCCCTCTTCTCAGGCAGAGTTCACTCTGCTCTGGGACATCCTGCATTCTGCATCTCTGCTGAGGTGCTGCGACTGGGGGACCGGGCTTCGGGATCTGGAGGGCACACAACACCGCGCTCAGCGGTCTGGTAAGTCTCTGGTTGTGGACCTCTGTATATTCTCCCTGGGGTTTATTCTCTGCAAAGCCCCCACTCCAGCAGCATGTCTCACACAAGGAGCAAGGCTCCAAAGCTTTATTCTGCATGCACTGCATGTAAGCTCCTGCTGCCTGAGCCGAGCACCTATCCACATTGTGATGTCTGCTCTAACTTGGCGGTGCCACAGCCTGGAGTCTCACCCCCAGTGGTCTCTCGGGCTGCTGCTGCACCTGTGACTGAACCCCCGGCCTGGGTAGAGTCCTTTTCTAGGTCCATATCCCAGTCATTTGCTGAGTCCATGGGGCTTTTGTCCAGGACTTTGATGAATATGCATCAGCCCCCCTCACAGGGTGCCTCTAATACTCTTGACAGAGGACTCCTATCCTCTGACCTCCGTCCATCGGAGTTCACGGAGGATTCATCATCTGATCCCAAACCCCGTCCTTCTAAGAGAAGGCGCAGGGTTTCCTCCCCCTCCCCATCCCACGGCTCTGTCTCAAGAGCTGACTCTGAAGATGAGGAGGATGCCCTCACTGGGGGCTCGGAGGCTATGTATCCCATCGATTTCTCTGAGGGTGACTCAGATCTTAGTGATTTGATTGCTTCTATTAATTCTGTGCTGGATCTCAATCCGCCAGTGTCAGAGGAGCAACTCTCTTTGGCAGAAAAACATCAGTTTACCTCGCCTAAGAGAGTGAAGAGTGTGTTCTTTAACCACTCCAGTTTTCAGACCGCTGTGACCAAACCCAGGGCCTGCCCTGACAAACGCTTTCCAAAGCGTGGTTCTGATGACCGGTTTCCATTTCCACCTGAGGTGGTCAAGGAGTGGTCTCACTCCCCAAAGGTAGACCCTCCGGTGTCTAGGCTCTCAGCCCGGACCGTTGTGTCGGTGGCTGACGGCACCTCACTTAGGGATTCCACTAACCGTCAGATTGACCTTCTGGCTAAATCTGTGTATGAAGCTGCGGGGGCCGCGTTTTCCCCGACTTTTGCAGCAGTGTGGGCTCTCAAAGCCATCTCTGCTTCTCTAGAGGAGATGCATTCCCTCACCAAGGAATCTATGCCTGAGATGGTTACCTTAACTGCTCAGGCTTCAGCTTTTTCATCCTATGCCATGTCTGCCATGCTAGAGGCTGCTCACCGCACTGCGGTGGCTTCAGCTAATTCTCTTGTTATCCGCAGGATTTTGTGGCTTCGAGAGTGGAAGGCAGATGCTTCTTCCAAGAAGTTTCTTGCTGGGCTCCCTTTTGCTGGTTCACGGCTGTTTGGTGAACAGCTGGATGAAATCATTAAGGAAGCTACTGGCGGGAAGAGTACTTCCATGCCACAAACCAAGACCAGGAAACCCGCCCAGGGTAGGAATCAATCGAGGTTTCGTTCCTTTCGTTCCTCCAACTGGTCATCCTCTAAGCCTTCCGCCTCGTCCGCTAACTCAGCCAAGGATCAGAAATCCAACTGGCGCCCAAAAGCGCGTCCGCAGAAGACCGCAGGAGGTTCTGCCACTAAGGCAGCTTCCTCATGACTCTCGGCCCGCTCCAGCCACGTCCTTAGTCGGTGGCAGGCTCTCCCACTTTGGCGACGCTTGGTTAAAGCAAGTCTCCGATCAGTGGGTGAGAGACATCATATCTCACGGCTACAGGATAGAATTCTCTTCCAGCCCTCCAAACAGATTTTTTCTCTCAACTCCCCCCTGCTCCAAGGCCGCCGCCTTCTCGCAGGCCGTGGCGTCCTTGCAGGCAAACGGAGTGATTGTCCCAGTTCCCGCTCAGGAACGGTTCAGAGGTTTTTACTCAAATCTCTTCCTAGTTCCAAAAAAGGATGGTACCTTCCGGCCCATCCTGGATCTCAAGCTTCTCAACAAGCATGTCCGGGTGCGGCATTTTCGCATGGAGTCTCTGCGATCAGTCATTGCCTCTATGACCCAAGGGGAGTTCCTGGCGTCCATCGACATCAGAGATGCCTATCTACATGTGCCAATCGCAGTGTCACATCAGCGTTGGTTACGTTTTGCGATAGGAGAGGATCATTTCCAATTTGTGGCTCTCCCCTTCGGGTTAGCCACGGCCCCTCGGTTATTCACCAAGGTCATGGCGGCAGTGATTGCGGTCCTGCACCTCCAGGGGTTAGCAGTGCTTCCTTATCTGGACGACCTTCTGGTCAAGGGTACATCCAGCGCAGACTGTCAGCGGAGTGTTTCGCTCACTCTCGCCACCCTAGCCCAATTCGGGTGGCTTGTCAATCTTCCCAAATCCACTCTGACTCCGACCCAGAGTCTCACGTACCTAGGGATGCAGTTCGAGACTTTGCCGGCACTTGTGGAGTTGCCCTTAGACAAACAGCTGTCACTCCGGTTGGCGGTGCGCTCTCTCCTGAGGCCCCGCCGTTATACCCTCAGGCGTCTGATGCAGGTGCTGGGTCAAATGGTGGCCTCCATGGAGGCGGTTCCCTTTGCCCAGTTCCATCTGCGTCCTCTGCAGCTGGACATTCTCCGCTGTTAAGACAAGCGGCCTTCCTCCTTACAGAGGTTAGTGGCTCTGTCGCCACGGACCAGGAGCTCTCTTCAGTGGTGGCTTCGACCCCTCTCCCTGTCCCAAGAGCGCTCCTTCCTGACTCCGTCCTGGGTGATTCTCATCACGGATGCCAGCCTATCCGGCTGGGGAGCGGTACATCTCCACCACAGAGCACAGGGCACTTGTACTCCGTTCGAGTCAGCCCTTTCAATCAATGTGCTGAAAACCAGAGCTGTGCTTCTAGCTCTCCTAGCCTTTCACCACCTGTTGGCGGGCAGGCACATTCGAGTCCAGTCAGACAACGCAACAGCTGTTGCGTTGCCTGACTGGACTGTAGCTGTTGCCGTGGCATCTTCCGGACCGTCCAGACCTGCTCCCGCAAGGTCCGTTTTTCCGCCCGAATTCTGCGGCACTCAAATTGACGGCATGGTTCGAGTCCTGGATTTTGACGGCTTCTGGTATTCCTCCTGAAGTCATCTCCACTATGACTCGGGCCCGTAAGTCTTCCTCCGTCAAGATCTATCACAGGACTTGGAAAATGTTCCTGTCCTGGTGTCGCTATTCCGGCCATTCTCCTTTGCCATTCTCGTTGCCGACCCTTCTGTCTTTTTTACAGTCCGGTCTGCAGCTAGGACTGTCCCTCAACTCTCTCAAGGGACAAGTCTTAGCTCTACCAGTGCTGTTCCAGTGGCGTCTCGCCCGGCTGGCTCAGGTCCGCACCTTCATGCAAGGTGCGTCTCACATCATTCCGCCTTATCGGCGGCCCTTGGATCCCTGGGACCTTAACTTGGTCCTCACGGTATTGCAGAAACCCCCTTTCGAGCCCCTTAGGGAGGTTTTTTTGTATCGTCTTTCTCAAAAGGTGGCCTTCCTAGTTGCCATAACTTCTCTCAGGAGAGTCTCTGATTTGGCTGCGCTCTCCTCGGAGTCACCTTTTTTGGTTTTTCACCAAGACAAGGTAGTTCTCCGTCCGACCCCGGACTTTCTTCCTAAGGTGGTCTCCCCCTTCCACCTTAACCAGGATATTTCCTTGCCTTCCTTCTGTCCGGCCCCTGTTCATCGCTTTGAGAAAGCGCTGCATACTCTAGATCTGGTGCGTGCTCTCTGGATCTGTGTGTCTCGCACCGCTGCGCTTAGGTGGTGCACCTCTCTTTTTGTGCTAACCACAGGGCGGCGCAAGGGTCTCTCTGCTTCTAAGCCGACCTTGGCCTGTTGGATTAGATCGACCATTTCGGACGCCTACCAGAGTACTCAGGTGCCTCCCCCGCCGGGGATCAAAGCACACTCGACCAGAGCTGTTGGTGCCTCTTGGGCTTTTAGGTACCAGGCTACGGCTCAACAAGTCTGTCAGGCTGCCACTTGGACTAGCCTGCATACCTTTTCGAAGCACTACCAAGTGCATGCTCATGCTTCGGCAGATGCGAGCTTGGGCAGACGCATCCTTCAGGCGGCTGTCGCCCACTTGTGAAGTTAGGCTCCGCCTACTTCTTAGTTTTTTCTGTTTATTCCCACCCAGGGACAGCTTTGGAACGTCCCATGGTCTGGGTCTCCCAAAGGAACGATAAAGAAAAAGAGAATTTTGTTACTTACCGTAAATTCTTTTTCTTATAGTTCCGTATTGGGAGACCCAGCTCCCTCCCTGTTGCCTGTTGACAATTTTCTTGTTCCGTGTGTTATCACCGGCTGTTGTCGTGGACAGAGTCTCCGGTTGTTTCGGTTCTACTTGTGGGTGGCTATTCTCCTTCTGCTTTTGCACTAAACTGGCTAGGACTGGCTACCAGGGGGTGTATAAGCTCAGAGGGAGGAGCTACACTTTTTAGTGTAGTACTTTGTGTGTCCTCCGGAGGCAGAAGCTAAACACCCATGGTCTGGGTCTCCCAATACGGAACTATAAGAAAAAGAATTTACGGTAAGTAACAAAATTCTCTTTTTCTCCCACAATATTTGCATACAGATCTGGGTTTTTGTGAGAAGTCCAACACAGAATGTCACCATCTGCAGACCTGTTGTTTATAGCGGTTTGTTAAACCTGGTTCTAATGCACCTAGCTGGCAGACAGCAGTGAGTGACATATCACAGGCCTGCGAGCCACATGTGGTTCCAAAGCCACAGGTTGGAGAACCCTGGCCTAGGCTATAAGAAGATTGCCAACACCATGAAATTGAGCTGCAGCATAATGGCCAAGAACATCAGTTTAGCAAGACAGGCTCTACTCAGAACAAGCCTTGCAATGGTTGACCAAAGTAGTTGAGTGCACATGCTCAGTGTCATGTCCAGAGGTTGTCTTTTGAAAATAGATGTATGAGTACTGCCAGCATAGCTGCAAAGGTTAAAGGGGTGCAGAGTCAGCCTATCCGTGCTCAGACTATACACCGCAGACAGCATCAAATTGATCTGCATAGCTGTAGTTCCAGAAGGAAGCCTCTTCTTAAAATAATGCACAAGAAAGCACGCAGTTTGCTGAAGACAAGCAGATTAAGGGCTTGGATTCCTGAAACTATTTCCTGTGGTCTGATGACACCAAGATAAACTTCTTTATCAAAAAAGATAAAAGTGCCCAGGAGTGCAATGGCTGCCTCTCTGTGAATGACGCAGGATGTGTCATGCACATGGGGTGGGCAAGAGGACAGCGATCGCCAAGATGGAGGAGGCGCCGAACTGAGAGCAGCGACACCCATCAGACCGGACGTCCCCCTAGATGAGTATTATAAAGGTGTTTTTTACGTTATACAGCGGCCTGGGCTCTTATACAGTGTGTCCACCCATATCCTGTCTACCGCCATTTACTTAAGAACGGCAGCAGCTATAGGCATGGAAGTGGTGTCTAGGTATAGTAAAGTAACCATGCGCTACGCAATGGAACCACCTATAGCGCCACCTGGTGCAAAACAACGGAGTTAGCATTTTTATCTCAAACGGAACGAGATAGAGAAAAAAGTGAATTACAAAGTTGTAGGGCATCATAAATTCAATACGAATCAACACCTTGCATACAGAAATGCTATGATTAGAACGTGTAAAACTCACAAGGCTGCGGACGTGAAACGATACCTCATGGAGACCTTCCTACAAGTCATTTGGGTATGATGTCTGCGTGGAGTGGCCTCCACACTCACCTGACCTGACCCCATTGGACTTCTTTCTGTGAGGTCACATCAAACAGCAGGTGTATGCGACCCCTCCACCAACATTGCAGGACCTACGACGACTTATTACAGATGCTTGTACAAACGTGTCACTTACCATATTGCACAACGTGCAGCGAGATACAGTATGCTGTCCAGAGGCCAGATGTGCATTGCAGCTGACGGGGGTCACTTTGAGCATCAAAGTTAAATGAGCGCCATATGCATGACCAGCATTCAATGTTTTGGGAGGGGGGGGGGGCATGGGTTTTATATCATATCATTTCTGTATGCAAGGTGTCGATTCGTATAGAATTGATGATGCCCTACAATTTTGTAATTCACTTTTTTTCTCTTATCTCGTTCCGTTTTCGAGATAAGAATACTAACTCCGTTGTTTTCCACCAGGTGGCGCTATAGGTAGTTTCATTGCATAGTGCAAGGCTTCTTTACTATACCTAGACATCACTTCTATGCCTATAGCTGCCGCCGTTCTAAAGTTAATGGCGGTGGACAAGATAATGGTGGACACACTGTATACAGTTTTCTGGAATACTGTATATAAGGGCTCACTGGTGGTGGCCGCACTTCAACAGGTCCACTGTTGAAGTGTAGCTTAATAAGCATGAAACAGCCGTCGTCTAGACGTTCCCCCCCTCCCCTACACCCCATAATTTGGTGATCTTATGGATTTAAAATACTTGTGGACAGAAATAGTGAGTGCTGCTGCTTCAACTCTTTATCTTTGCATTGTCATTCTTTATCCCAACGTGATCACAGGGACCGTAAGGGGTGAGCTGATAACCCCTGTGTCTGTCATTCTGATCGTCCTGAGAACACCGGTTACGAGCTGACTTTCATAGGAAATCGTGATTTCTGCTAAACAGAGCAGTGCTGATTCACTGCTCTCTAAAGCACAAGTGATCAGCCGATAGGGGACTATTAAATTAAGTAAATAGTGGGGAAAAAAAAGTTTTGAATAAAATACAAAAAGTTCAAATCACCCCCCCTTTTGTCCCATTAAAAATAAACAAAAAAATTAACAATACACATATTGGTATTGCTGCGTTTGTAAAAGTCCTATCTATCCAAATATATAATAAATTCGGTCAGTAAATGGCATAACGCCAGACTTGAGGATTACTAGCTGCAGCAACATTGCACTAAGAGGCGATCGAAACATATGAACCCCCATATAATATCATGAAAAAACGTCAGCTCAGGGCACAAAATATAAGCCCTCACACAGACCCATATCTTGAAAAATGAAAATGTTATGGGTCATGGAAAACTGGCAAAGACAAAAAAGGTTTATTACAAATGTCTGCATTTTTTTTCCCCACTTAAATATAAAAAAAACAAAAACTATCGTATTATATCTGCATACTCATACTGCCAGGTCATTTTTAAACAATTTTGCCAAGGGGGGTATTAAGTGAAATGATCAAGTGATATCAATACATCACTAACCCAAATATAAGTGGAGAGACCATGGAGACGCAACATATAAAACCGATTTGCAAAAATAGCCACATCTTAGTAGTAAAAACCAAATACTTTTATTAAAGGGAACCTGTCAGGTGCAATATGCACCCAGACCCACAAGCTGCTCGGGGTGTATATTGCTAATCCCTGCATACAATAGTATAGATAAACGATCTTTTGAAATACTTTTTCCAAAAATCTCTTTATTATATGCTAATGAGGCCAGGGACTAGTCGCAAGGGCGTGAGTTTTCTTGGCTAGGAAGCCCCCTTAGCATGTTAGCACGCCCCTGTGGACGTGCTAACATGCTAATCAATGCGCAGCGACGCCGCACATACCTCAGTCCTGATGGCGGCCAGCAGAAGATGGATGCGCACTGCTCATGATCCGGAATCCCCGGGACTTGCAGTCATGAGCACTACACCTCACTTAAGCTGGGAAGCTTATACCCGGCATGAATTTAGTGCGCATGATCGGAAGTCCAGGGACTCCGGATCATGCACAGTGCGTATCCATCCTGCGCCAGCCACCATCAAGACTGAGGTATGTGTGGCATCGCTGCGCATTCATTAGCATGTTAGTCCGCCTACAGGGGTGTGCTAACATGCTAAGGGGCTGACTAGCCAGGGGAACTCATGTCCTTGCAACTAGTCCCTGGCCTCATTAGCATATAAGAAACTATCTTTAGAAATACCTTTTCTAAAGATCTCTTTATCTATGCTAGTGTATACAAGGATTGTTAGGCAGGGATTAGCAATATACACACAGAACTGCTCATGGGTCTGGATGCATATTGCACCTGACAGGTTCACTTTAAACGTCAAAGAAAATCAAAATATTACGGAAGGGAGAAAATAGTGAAAAAATAACAAACATTGGCCCAACACAGCAGAAGAGACGTACAGATAAAAATGTTAGGGTGCGTGCCCACGATCAGTGTTTGCTGTGTTTTGGACGCAGCAAGCTTCAGCTGCGTCCAAAATGCAGCGTTGTACAATACAAGCATAGTGGACGGGATTTCTTGAAATCCCGTGCCCACTCTGCTTGTTTTTTCCACAGCAAACACTGACCTGCGGTGTGGCTTTCCAGACAGCAGCGTCAATTGTTTGCTGCGAAAATCACATGCATCCTGTGTATTGAGAACACCGCGAGAGACCGCAGTGCACTGAACCCTGATCATGGGTACAAGCAGCTGCGGTCTCCTGTGTTCTCCTGCAGAGGAGACGCGCGGCCCCGCAGGTCAGAACTCGCTACATCCAGGACACAGTGAGTCCTGATCGTGGGCACATACCCTAAGGGCCACACGGCAATAAGAATCAGAGCAGTATTATTAAATGTGCAAAGAATGTATAAATTATTACATAAAAATAATTAACAATGCGATGTTACTAGATGGACAAATAAAGTGCAATATAGTGTAGCTAATATGATAAAGACCTCAACAAGAATGTCAGATCAAAAAATATATAGAAATGAGATATAAGAGCACAAACTGCAACAGGTGAACTCGGGGTAGATGCTTCTTATGAAGCCACTCCTTCGTTGCCCTGGCGGTGTGCTTGGGATCATTATCATGCTGAAAGACCCAGCCACGTTTCATTTTCAATGCCGTTGCTGATGAAAGGTGGTTTGCACTCAAAACTCATGATACATGGCCCCATTCATTATTTCATGTACACGGATCAGTCGTCCTGGTCCCTTTGCAGAGACACAGCCCCAAAGCATGATGTTGGCATCCCCATGCTTCCCAGTAGGTATGGTGTTCTTTGGATGCAACTCAGCCGTCTGTCTCCTCCAAACACGACGAGTTGTGTTTCTCTCAAACAGTTCTACTTTGGTTATATCAGACCATATGACATTCTCCCAATACTCTTCTGGATAATCTAAATGCTCTCTAGCAAACTTCAGATGGGCCCGGACATGTACTGGCTTAACCAGGTTAACACAACTGGCACTGCAGGTCCCTGGCGGCGTAGTGTGTTACTGATGGTAGCCTTTGTTACGGTGGTCCCAGCTCTATGCAGGTCATTCACTAGGTCCCCCCATGTGGTTCTGCGATTTTTGCTCACCGTTCTTGTGATCAATTTGACCCCATGGGGTGAGATCTTGCGTGAAGCCCCAGATCAAGGAAGATTATCTATGGTCTTCTATATCTTCTATGTTCTTATTATTGCTTCCACAGTTGATTTAATCACACCAAGCTGCTTTCCTATTGTAGATTCAGTCTTCCCAGCCTGGTGCAGGCCTACAATTTTGTTTCTGGTGTCCTTTGACAGCTCTTTGGCCTTCACCATAGGGAAGTTCAGAGTGTGACTGAGGTTGTGGACAGGTGTCTTTTATACTGATAACAAGTTCAAACAGGTGCCATTACTACAGGTAATGAGTGGAGGACAGAGGAGCCTCTTAAAGAAGAAGTTACAAGTCTGTGACAGCCAGAAATCTTGCATGTTCTTTGAAGGCTAAATACTTATTTTCCACCATAATTTGCAAAAAAAAAAAAACTTGCCAAATCAGACAAGGTGATTTTCTGGATGTTTTCTCATTTTATCTCTCATAGTTGTGGTCTACCTATGATGTCAACTACTGGCCTCTGTCATCTTTTTAAGTGGGAGAACTTGGACAATTGGTAGCTGACTAAGCACTTTTTTCCCCACGGTATCTTTTTTTTTTTTACTATGTTCTGAATTTTTTTAACCAATAAAATAATTTAAAAAAGCTTATAAATTGGGCATCTCCGTAATTGTATGGACAAAGAGAATAATTTTTAAAGGTCATTTTTATGCACAATGAATGCCGAAAAAATAAACCAAAAAAACATAGCAGAATTGCATTTTTGTGACCATTTCACTCCACGTTATATCATAAAATGAAAGGTATCGTTCAAAACTACAACTCAGCTTGCATAAGAGTGGGTACACATTATCCATAGACACTGCCTCCTGCAGTGTCAGCCCTTCTGTGGAGATGCAAGTTTTCTCCTCAGGAGTCTGCAGCGGCCCTTGACAACAATTAGGGTTTGGGGCACTGCGGACTTTCGCTGTGTTCAGGGCCGGCTCCAGGTTTTTGTGGGCCCCGGGCGGAAGAGTCCCAGTGGGCCCCGGGCGGAAGAGTCCCAGTGGGCCCCATCCACACACAGACACCGATTCGAACACGTACATATACATATTTAAAGACAAACTCACAAAAATACATATAAACAGACAAATCTATACAGTCATATACACTTACAGACACACACACAACTCTGCTACATACAGACAAACACACACAACTCTGCTACATACAGACAGACAAACACACACAACTCTGCTACATACAGACAGACAAACACACACAACTCTGCTACATACAAACACACACAACTCTGCTGCTCTGTGGGGCCCGCATCCGCGGCTCTGCGGGGCCAGCACACGCGGCATCGGCGGGGGGGGGGGGGATTGGCAGGGCATACATCTGGGGGGTAGAAGCAGCTCACGGGGGCCGATAATGGGGAGGCGGGGAGGGCACTTACCCGATTAGGTCACTGTGGAGAAGGGGCCCACACAGCGCCGGACAGAAGCTCGCTTCCTTCATCTGTGGGACTGAGAAGGCGGTAGCTCCGCCCACAGATGAAGTTCAAACCAGGATGTCTGCGCGCCTTAAAGTGACGGCACCGCAGATTGCTGCCGAGGACTGCGGTCCCCGGAACTCGGCCGGGGGCAGCAGAACTGTAAAGGCGAGTGGGCCCCGGCCAAGGGACAGGAGAACTGACGAGGCCAAGTGGGCCCCCCCCGGCTCTCCAGGGCCCCGGCATTTGCCCGGGTTTGCCGGGTGCTGACGCCGGCCCTGGCTGTGTTCTCACAGCGGACAACACTCACGTCCCCACAAACAAATTGACATGCTGCGGCTCGGGAAGCCGCGCCTTACTGAATGTTACGCTGCGCAGAGGAGAAGCACAGTGGGCATGGGATTTCTATAAAGTCCATCCACTGTGCTTGAAGCAGTGAAAACACGGAGTGGCCAAAACACTGCTATTCCTGATGTGTGTACTCACCCTAAAACATGCCCTCATATGCCTATTTAAACAGAAAAATAAAATAAAAGTTATAGTATGTGAAAAGGGAGGGGAAAAATAAGCAAACACGGAAGATCGCCATGTAATGAAAGGGTTAAAACAAGCATAATCTGTCAGTAAAGCCCAGATCCTTCCCACCCACAGTTGTGCCAACACTGCCCAGTTTTTTTTGTGCTAACCAGTGTCCAGTGAACGTAAAAAGCAACCCACATGCTGCCTATGTCATATGTACAAAAGGTTACTGACCCCTGACCTGTCAGAGCATGACCCTGTACACAACCGTAGTTGTTCAGGCAACTATTCTGGAAGAGATGGCTAGTGGCATCCATATGTCTCTGAGTGGTGTAGCATACACCTCTATGTCCGCTCAACAGCAGCATCAAAAGGGACTAAGGTTGTCTAATGTTCTTCTTTTGATCTTGGAACTGGACTGTTGTAATTGTGGGGAAGAAACAGGAGCTGGAAAGAGGTCTGCGGGCACTATAAGGGTATGTGCACACATTAAGTATTTCATGCAGACATTTCTGCATCTCTTGGCAGGGAAAATGCTGGTGTGAAAAAGTGCATTATTACCTCCTTTTTCTTTGTGTTTTTGCCATATGTTTAATGCGTTTTTTTATATGCCTTTTTTGTACAGAGCTTTCCCAACTGAGTATAAGTGAAATCTGCAGCAAAAACGTTGAAAGAATTGACATGTTGCAGATTTAAAGTACCACTCCACCAATCCTAGTCCCCTACCCCATGTATTATACTTACCATCTGATGGATTCATCTTCTATCACTGCCGCTCCATCAAGATCCTGTGATTTGAGACCTTCCGGCAGCTCCAGTGTTTCATTCAGCGCGCCGGAGGACACTCTTCAATACAAGTCTATGAGAGCCTCATTCTAGCTCTCATAGACTTGTATTGAGACCATGTAACATAATTTCTGACCTCCAGCCAGTCAGAAGTTACGGGCACAAGATGTTGCCGTGGGACCAAAGCAGCGTTGGTAAAAGGTCAGACCGCTGGAAATTTCAAGTAAAACATAAGCAACGTGTGCATGAGACTTCAGGATTCATTCTCATTCACTTTGCTGGCATCAGGTTATGACAAATCTGCAACAAATCTATGTGAAAACAAAAAAAGATCCAACCACACAGTTTGGTGTAATTCATGCCAATTTATTAATTTTGAGATGTGTGGTAGGTTTAAAACAGGGGCGCGATACAAAGGTTTGGTAGTGATGAACACATGGGTCAATAATACCAGGAATTACTCCTTCTACCATGTTTTACCAGCTTCACAGAGGTGCACTGCACATGATCGGAGGTGCAGAAGACGGCTGCATTTCCACTGGAGTGTGAGAACATGCTAATTGGGTCGACTAGTCTGGGGGAATTAAAGCCCAATCGACTAGTCATAGGGTTAATTAGCATATCATAAACAGATTTTTAGAAATACTTTTTCTAAAGAGCTTTTCATGTGTCTAATGTAATAAAGGGACTGTTAGGCAGGGAATTTAGATATATACTCCCTGACAGAAGTTCTGTCGCTTATCCATGTTATGTAAATCAAAGCTTATGACCTGACTTTAAATTCATCCAATGGTTTTATAAATTACTCTTTTGAAAGCTGAAACCCTCCCAAATTTGGTTTAGGTTATGAAAATATAATTGCTGCAAAGCTGAAATATTGATCAATTAATGAACAGAGAAAGGTCAGATTTTGGCAAGACAAAGTTTTGTTGCCTTGTCACAATGCACCCAATCCTAGTTTACATCCTCACCTGTGCTCACTAAATGATCGTTTAATTAGTGGGTGTGTATAAAAAGAAACCCAGCACCCCAGACCTTCACTTTAACTGCAATTTGACCTCTGACAACAAGCCAAAAATCCACCCTGCGACCAAAGCCTTGATTATCAAGAGGCTGAAGACCAGATCCACTGCAGAGGTGGCTGGCACCTTAAATGTGTCTCAGTGTCAAGTACTAAGGATTAAAAAAAGATTTGAAGAGACTGGGGATGTTTTTGACAAGCCCAGATCCGGCAGACCCCACAAGACAACTGCTCAGGAGGAACATTTGTTGGTTAGAAAATCCAAAGCCAGGCCCTCTTCCACTGCAGCAGAGCTCCAACAGCCCTGGTTACCTAAAGTCCCCGTGTCAACTACAACAGCTTGTAGGATTCTGTCTCGAAATGGCCTCCATGGTCGAATCAGTGCCCAGAAGCCAGCACTAAACAAAAGGCAATTAAAAAAAAAACATGTGACATTTGCCAAGTCCCTCAGCCTGCTAAACAGATGGATGCTGGAAAAGGGTAGATTTCTCTGATGAATCGTCAGTTGAATTACACAAAACATTTGCAATGTGGAAGGCAATATCAATAGCCTAAAATATCAAGAAGTATTAGCTACCTCTTACATTCCCAATCATAAAAGGGGTCAAATTCTGCAGCAGGATGGTGCTTCATCTCATACATCCATCTCTACAGCAAAGTTCCTCCTGGCAAAGATGATCAAGGTGCTCAAGGACTGGCCAGCCCAGTCACCAGACATGAACAACATTGAGCATGTTTGGGGTAGGATGAAAGAGGAAGCTTGGAAGATAAAACCAAAGAATCTAGATGAACTCTAGGAGGCATGTAAGACTGCATTCTTTACTATTCCTGATGACTTCATCAATAAATTGTATGAATCATTGTTGAACCGCATGGATGCAGTCCTTCAAGCTCATGGAAGTCACACAAAATATTAAATATGGCTCTAATAGCACCACAACTTCATTTACCACTGTTATGCAACATATCTTTGTATTAGAAGTTAATTATTTGTTTGAATTTCACATTACTTTCTGTGGGCGACGAAACTTTTGTCTTGCCAAAATCTGTCTGTGTATGCTGTCAGCGGCCATGTAGCAGAGCTGAATGGCAGATGACATAGCTGCTGAGAATAAAAATGGATACGCATCAAACACGCATTGCACACGGACTGCAATCATGAGAAAAATCCCAGGATCGCATTGCAGTTGCATTGCACACTGATCACAACTTGAACAGAGCTCATGCAACTTTCTAGCATGAGACTCGGTCCGATTTTACATGCACAAGTGTGATTCCAGCCTAACATGGATAAATAAATGACAGAACTTCTGTCAGGGAGTGTACACAACTGCAGGTGGTTCTGCGGACAAGGGGAACGCATCAGGTTACCTTTGAAATAATCTTAGAAAATTCTTTAAATTCTGTAAAAAGCAAATCAAGTTTGTAAAGATTGAGATGTAGAGACTCATTGCAAGAAAAATTAAAAATAATCTAAAATTATATTTGGCCCCCTCAAAAATAGTCTGGGGGAAATGGTGGAAGATGATGAAGGAAAGGCCAATCTGCTTAATGCCTTTTTCTCTACTGCATTTATACAAGAAATCAGATGAAATGATCAGGGTTACCATAAACTTTCCATTACAGGTCAACCCCGCAGCAAGTATGGCGCTACCTCAAAATCACTAAAGTAGACAAATCCCCAGACCTGGATGGAATACACCCCTGAGCACTGCAGGAATGAAGTACGGTGATAGACAGATATTTTTAATCTTCAGAGATTCCATAATGATAGGACAGGACCGGCACATATCAAATTTGGTGCCAATATTCAAGGAGGGGACAAAATCTGAGCCTGATAATTACAGACCAGTGAGTTTAACCTCTACTGTGAGTGAAATCCTTGAGGTTTTCATAAGAGAGGCTATCCTGGAGTATCTCGAGAAGAATAACCTCATGACCCAGTATCAACATGGGTTTATGAGGGATCAGTCCTGTCAAACTAATCACACACAAGGTTGGTACATAAAATGAGATTAATGGGAATAAAGGAAAATGTGTGTAACTGGGTTAAGAACTGGTTCAGTGATAGGAAACAAAGGGTGGTTATTAATGGAATACAATTTTTTGATGGTATTCTCATTTATTGAGATGCACTTGTATGTTTGCAGGCAAGAGCTCTAGCTATGAGCCATAGCCACACTGAGGCAGGAAGGAAAATTTGGTATACTTGAGCTGTATTGCAGGCCTTGAATCCAGAAGCAGATTATAAGGTACATAGAGATACATCTGTACATAGAATACAGGGACATAGCAGTGTATGTCTTGTGGTGAAGAAAAAAATCTGGGTTTTTTTTGTTCCAAGACAATGACTAAAAAAAAATAAAATAAAAATCAAGTGCACTCTTACTCCACAGGATGATTATACTGGTACATAGAGATAAAATTGTGTGTCAATTAGAGATGAGCGAACCGGTCGTGGTTCGGCTCGAGTTCGGTTCGCCGAACGGAGGTCTCGTTCGAGTTCAGTTCGGCGAACCGGTTCGGCGAACCACTCGAATCGCATGGGAAACAATGGGAGGCAATCACAAACACATAAAAACACCTACAAAACACCCTCAAAGGTGTCCAAAAGGTGACAAACAACTCACAACACAACACAAACACATGGGAAGGTGACAAGGACATATACTCATGCGAAAACAAAAGAGCTGGACAAGGAAAAAGAGGAGGAGACACAGATATATAAGTATATGCAAGGGAACATCGATGCCATTACTGTGCAACTTGAGCCTTGCTCACTTTAGGCTTCCAATCTGGATAAATTGACTGAGCTCGCCACGTACACCTTGGGGATCTTGTCGTGTCCCACAGCCAGCGTTCTCTCGGAACGTGTCTTCAGTACTGCTGGGGGTGTGCTGACAGATAAGCACATGCGTCTATCCACTGACAATGTGGAATCATGAATGGATAAGAAAGTCGGGTTTAACACTGCGCTAAAACCATGAAGCCAAACGATGTGATGAATTCTTTGCTATATTTTCTTTATTTAGGCCAAGTCTACGCGTTTCAAAGGCATGTCCGCCTTCTTCATCAGGACAAAGGAAAAAACAGCATTCATGGTTTTAGCGCAGTGTTAAACCCGACTTTCTTATCCATTCATGATTCCCTGTTGCATCATCGGGGCTGCTGCTTGACCATTTTCTGCATACATAGGAGTTGTGCCTGTCACAACTTCCATAGGTGAGCACCTGTTTTCATTTTCTAAGCCTGCATTGTTTGCCAGATAAGACCCTATGTGCGCTTTTCTCTCCACAGCATTTTGACACTGACAATGTGGACATACTAACGTTCACCAATATGAGGAAGTCATGGGTCACAGAGGACTTTTCTTCCCCTGAGTCATCCTGGGGAGGCGAAAGGCACGCGTATTTTTGAGAGTGCTTCATGCAAAGCATCTTTTCCATCTTGAAAATGGGGGTCAACTGATGCCAGTCAAGTGGGGTGTGTGTGGCCCAATTAGTGGAAACGAGGGAGACTGTGGTTGGAGTCCCCTCGCTTTTGAAAAAAGAACCAAGATGAACAAGTCATGGCTCTCAGAGGACTTTTCTTCCCCTGAGTCATCCAGGGGAGGCGAAAGGCATGCGTAGTTTTGAGAGTGCTTCATGCAAAGCATCTTTGTAAGCTTGAAAATGGGGGTCAACTGATGCCAGTCAAGTGGGGTGTGTGTGTGGACCAATTTTTGGAAACGAGGGAGACTGTGGTTGGAGTCCCCTTGCTGTGTTTTACATGCTTTTAGAAGGGCATGACATGTCTTAGAGGTTGACCTTCAGCATCTGCAAACTGTTGGCTACCAAAATGCTGCCTTTCCAACCTTTTTAACCGAGGATTTTCGAGAGCTTATGCCCATCGCAGTGCCCCAAGAGCCGATGCCCAGGAGCCACTCCTTCTCCAACAAAGGCGTGCCCGCGCTACACCAGCATGTCGCACCAAACATCACCGCTTCTTTGAGAAACTCTGTGTGACAGGGTGCATTTCACCACAGATACTTGGCCCAGTAAGCATGGACAGGGGAGTTACATGTCGCTGACTGGGCAATGGGTTACTATGGGGAGAGATGGAGAAGGGTCTGCTGTACAAGTCTTGCCGTCTCCACGAGTTGTGTCAATCCTTCCTCTGTATGTAGAAGTTAATCCACTGCTTCTGCCTCCTCAACCTCGTGTGGGTCCTCCACCTCGGCCCAAACCCTGTGTGGTCAGGCCACCCTTCCTTGTAACTGCGCACAAGGAATACCACACACCTCCTTACTATGCTGGCAGCAGAGCTCAATGCCATCAGGCGTTCAAATGTTTACTTTGAAATGTATGGGAAATGGGAGTCACACCGCTGAGAAGTTGTGGACGTTTAGCTCTGGAGACCGAGTTTCATCAATGGTTGTCTCCACTCAACCAGCAGCCAGGGAAGGCCGGGTGCGACAATGATGCAAACATGGGTGCGGCCCTTCGCTGTGACAATGTGACACACGTGCCTTGTGTGGCTCACGTGTTGAAACTGGTTGTCCAGCAATTTTTAAAGCACTACCCTGGCCTACATGGCCTTCTGCAGAGAGAACAGTGTAACGCCTTCCTTGATCCACACACTCAGATGGGCTGTAAAGGATAGGCTAGAGGGAAGCCACTCACCAAGCAGGACCCCCAGAACCCTGAAACCCTTTAACCCCTATACAGGGATTATGAATTACACAGGGCCCAAGGTGATCAATACCTGTGGAAGGCTGCAGTTCCAGAGAATAGTAGTCAGGCAGGGTCAAAACATTAATTGAGGAACAGGAACAGAATGGGACGGCCAGGACTTAATCAGAAAACAAGCAGGGGTGAAATGCGGATCGGCCAACAAGGTACATAAACAGCAAGCAGGAAAAGTAGTCAGGTAACAAGCACACAAAATCATAAAACTGAACTGGGGGTAAAAGTAACCAGAGGTTCATAGCTATGTCTGGCAGTGGTCTGCAGACAGGATGGGCATAAAAAAGGGTGTGGTGTCTTCCCATTGGTTGTAGCTGAATAATGGTACTTCATCTGTGAGATACCCACCACCTACATTCAGCCAGAGATTCTGCATCTGTCAAGGTAATGCAGCCCAGTGGGTGAGCATAACCTGTGTCCACTTGCGCCGCTGGCATCGACTCCACTCCCATCATCAGCACTATGCATGAGAGGAACACGTCATCTGGCGACCGGAGTACAAATTGATGGAGCGGACTCTGTTGGTGACTTAACAGCCATGTGCGGCAATGATGCAAACCTGGCTGCGGGCCATCGTCAGGGCAATGTAACACACGTGCCTTGTATGGCTCACGTGTTGAATCTAATTCTCCAGCAATTTTTAAAACACCATCCCGGCCTACATGGCATTGTGCAGCGGGCACGCTCGCTATGTGCTCACTTCCATCGTTCGCACACAGCAGCTCAACAACTTTCGTTGCTACAGAAGTCTTTAGGTCTGGTGGTTAAACGCCTGAAATGCGAAGTGCCAACACGCAGGAACTTGAATCTGCACATGTTGCAGCGTTTGTGGCAACACCGCCGAACCCTGCTGCAATACGTTATGACATATAGCCTGGGCTAACTTGATCCAGAGGTGGTGCAGATCACGCTGCTGGAGTGATGTCAGATCAAGAACCTATGCACCCTTCAACACAGTTTACAAATGTCGCCGAAGATGTTTAGCACTGGCAATGCCATTCTCAGCGTGACAATTCTGGTCATCTACATGATGGAGCACACTGTAAGCATTATTCGGAGTCAGGTGTTGGGACAAGAGGAAGGGGAGGAAGTACAGGAGGAGTCATATGCGGAAGGGATAACAAGATCTACGAGGTCCAGATGGTCAGCGGCACCTAGGCGGCAGTCATGGTGGGGGAGAGGGATTAACAAGGGCGCATAGAATCAGCAAAAACTATTGAGGAAGGTACAGGAGCCCATGAAGAAATGGAGGACAAACTGGCGATGGGCATGGAAGACTCAGCAGATGAGTGAGAGCTTGCTCACATTTCGGTTGTGCGAGGTTGTGGGGAGAAGGCAGAGGAAGGAGGCACGATTTTCACCTCTCCGCCACCAACACAGCAAGGACTTGGTCCTCCTGGATGCACAAGACACATGAGCGCCTTCTTGCTGGACTACCTACAACATGACCCTCGGATTGTACGAATTCGAAGTAATGCTGACTAGTGGGTTGCCACACTGTTAGATCCCCGGTACAACACAAAATTTTGCAAAATAATTCCGGCCATAGAAAGGGACGCACGTATTCAGGAGTATCAGCAGAAGGTGGTACGCAATATTAGATTTGCTTTTCCACTAAACACCTGTGCTGCACAGAGTGAATCTCAATGCTTTGTCATGGATAGGAGGAAATGGTCATTTCCTTGTCCACATCTGAGGGACCGAGGGCTGGCTGCTGTGCTGAGACGGCGTTGAGTACGGTGTCCCCGCAGAGTTGCACTTTTGGTCATATACAAAATGAGTTGAAAAAGGACAGGTGCTGGTGGAAAGGGGAACAGGTGTGTTGGAAAGGTGAAAAAAGTTTGTGTCCGTGGATTTGGTGGTTAAGCAACAGTAACATTTGCTGAAGAAACAACATCTGTTATGGTGGGAATGGCAGATTTGGATAAGGTGGTATATACTATGTTACTGCTATATAAAAAAAATTAAGAAGAAAAGAAAGAGAAAGGTATATATCCCCATCGCCAGTCGGTGTCCACCGTGCTCCCAGATGGAAAAGGAGAGGCTGTCAAATGGAAGGTTAGGTGGAGGATACAGAGCTGAGTGGCTATGAAACTAATAGTAGCCTGAACAGAGTTAGACGCCACTCGGATCTGGAGACTGGGAGACCTGTTAGCGTCACAGGGTTCACACGCCCACCCAACCCAGGAAATCTCTGTTAACAACACAGGGGACATGGGGCACACTGTCCGTGTGCGTAGGGGCCACACCTGTGGACAGCAGGCGCATCAGCAGCAGGCCTGTTAATGTCACTAGCAGGACCGGTAGGACAGGAGCTGGTCTTAACCGTTCTGCGTTACCAACTGTGGTGGCGGCCTGCATCGACGCCCTATCCCTGCCTACCTCTGGCCTAAAGACGCAATGGGTTCAACACATGGAGGTGTGCTCTTTCAGAGCATAATAGAAGACTGCGCACCTCCTTGTTGGCTCCAGTCCCTTTTATAACCTGTGTCCGCCACAAACCAGGGTGGACCACAATGCACCATCTGGAGACAAAAGCAGAGTGACACGTCATGAGTGGCATAACTAGCGTCCTATTCGGAACCGCCACTTCAATGATGACCTCATGGCTGCCACGACCCAAACACCTCACCAGTCATCGTCTGACCAACAATAATAATGTGACAAGTCATAGGGGCGGGCCTCTGCAAGCCAGTTGGGAGTGGCCTGGCCACATCGTCAGGACACCTGATGCCCTGTGGTCTATATGGGCCCCCCACCTCAGGGGCAGGGCCAAAGAGTTCATTACTGGACCTAGCCTCTGATGCAGTAAGTGCCTGAGCATGCTCAGTAGCATGAAATATAGTCTCCGAAAAAAAGACTATCCGCTTCAGCATGCTGTCTAGGCACAACACAGGACTTAGACCTGGCACGAAGTGCAAGTACCTGTGCAAAGAGGCTTTTCACACTAAGTGTGAAGCCCCACAGGTGTTGTTACGGTGCATTACCTTCAGGTACTCCACGTGGAGGAACAGTCTGGTCACAGGTAGGTTGCTTCTTTATATGTAGTTTTGTGATGCCACTCTCGGTATTGCGGTCAGTGGGGACCGCCACTGCAGTGTAAGGGGACACCTGGGGCTGATGTTGGGTGCAGTTAGTTGTAGTGGCCTCCCAAGAGTGAGGCAAGCCCCAGGGCCCTGTGTAAGTGTGTGGAACCGCAGGTCACAGAATGACTCAGGCACAGTCCAAACGAGCATGCGCTGTAGCCCAAAATGAAGACTTAGCCTCAGGAATGACACAGTCAGGCTGAGCATACTCAGTAGGCAAAACACTGGAGTTAGGCTGCGGCTTGGGTAAATCGGCACACGCATGCGCACTAGCCGCCTCTCCACACTTAGACGTGGAGGAGAAAGCAGCCAGCTGGACAACCCGAGGCACAGCCCTAAATGGCAGCTGACGCCTGGGCACAACTGGAACCGCAGCAGGTTGCTTGCGTTTACGGCGGCACCAATTCGTAACAACAAATAACAGCTAAAATAACAGGTGTACTTCTAACCGTAGATAATCTGATATGATCCTTTTATCACGGACACGACCATCGTTAACAAAAGTAGATGAGGCACCAAAACAGCAGCTGCTTCAATGGATGTCAAGTGCGCCATAAAGTGGGCTCTCCTCCACCTCAAGTTCAATATCACAAATACTCCATTCCACTGTGGTGTCAACCCAATCGCACTTGCTTCCTAACAGCTCTCAAGTTTCCACCAGTACTGCTGAGTATGGGGTAACAGAGATGGTTGAGTCTGCAGAGCTGTTCAGTCACACTATAGCCTGTGAATCAGAGGTCTCCTCCAAAGCTGCAGTGAGTACAGACAAAGAAGTTATTATTATTATTATTATTATTATTATTTATTTATAGAGCACCATTGATTCCATGGTGCTGTACATGAGAAGGGGATTACATACACAATACATATACAAGTAACAATAGACAGACTGGTACAGAGGGAAGAGGGCCCAGCCCTTGCGGGATTACATTGTAAAGTATTTTGGGGAGGAGACAGTAGGTGGGGTGTAGGTTGGGCGGAAGCTCCGCACGGTGGTGGGATAATTGAAGGTTATAGTCATTTCTGAACAGATGAGTTTTCAGGTTCCGTTTGAAGCTTGCGGGTGTAGCAGATAATCTGACGTTTTGAGGCAACGAGTTCCAGGAGACAGGGGAAATGATCTGCACAGATGGCCAGAAGGTTTGTGAGTCGGATCCAAGCCCCAATGAAGAAGGTGCTGAGCATAATGTACACCCTCATTTCCAAACCGTACATCATCCTGGTGGAGACAATGGGTAACATGATGAGGAGACTGAGATACCTGATTGTAACGTCAACTTTGCTATTCGGTCAGGGCAGGAAGAGGTTGTCACGGAGGACTCAGGACGAGGGGAATGAAAACACACAGGGTGATGATGAGGTTGGAGACACCACTTACTGTCAAACCAAAGTCAGCCAGTCGATGACGTCAGCAGAGGAGGTGTAGGAGGATGCTACTGACGACGAGTTTACGTTTTGTCTTCCTTGACAGAGACAAAGTCCTGGAAGCACGTCAACAACTGAATCCTCGGCCACAACTCTGCCTATGAGCATAAGTCATGTTGGCTATGCAGGTCGCATGGGTTGTAAGCCTTGCCTAGCCTGGAATTTTTTGGACATAGCAAAGGATCACCCAAGTCATGTAATCTGTAACAATCTCTAAGTAGAAGGCAAAAAATCTCAACTTTGAGTACTTCCACTATGAAGTGTCACATGAATATGAATTGATAGCGTGAGGATGTATTGCTCAGCTTTAGCCACTGTCAATGCAACATGCTTATTTGCCGTTCATTGCATGCATTGTTGCAGACTACACACAAGGGGCTGCTGGTTTTTTTGGAGCTGCCTTTGTCTGTTTGGTCACTACAGCAATAGCAAAACGATCTTCGGGTGTGGACTTGGAGATGCTGTCTATGAACAGAGTGAAAAGCTAAAGGTGTGTGTTACAGCAAGGAGCCACCGCGGAAACACTTTGTTCAATTGTGAGGGGAGTCGTTTTGGAGTTTGGTGAGAAGTACCGTAACGCCAGTGAGCAGCATCCTGTGCCACAGACCAACACTCTTCCGGAGCTGTCTATACTGTTTACCATGAGAGGAGCGTAAAGTCTGTATTTATGGCAACTGGACATCACAGTACCTGGGTACGGTAGGCTGTGCCCAGACAGTAATGCGTGCACGCAACACTTTGTTTTATTATCAAAACACATATCTGTTCTGGGTAGGCCGACTATATAGACAATGAGACTTGCTGCCTCTGCACTGTCAAATTGTCACATACAGTTTAAACCATAGAGGGACAGCGAGACATGTTTGCATTGACTGTTGCTTTTCAAGATTTCCATGACTGTGTTGCAGAGCTGTGTGGTTTGCATTCACACTATCATCTGCCTTATCTGTGAGGCTTCAGCTAACAAGGGTATTCAGTGGGGGTAATGGGTTTTGTCTATGTTTAGGTAGATGAAAAGTAGACAAGGCACTCCCAAAATGCTTTGCATGAAGATTTATTTATGTGCTTTATAACGTTTTCGGTCCTATTTGGACCTTCATCAGTAGCACATACGTGGTGAACAAGGTGTGTGTGGGCTGTCAAGCGCGGTGTCCGCCGCTGCATGGGGGCTGCTACTGATGAAGGTCCAAATAGGACCGAAAACGTTATAAAGCACATAAATAAATCTTCATGCAAAGCATTTTGGGAGTGCCTTGTCTACTTTTCACTTTAAGGCTTTGGAACCTAAAGTGCACCCCAATATCTTGTTGACACATTGACAGGAGGTGCCATCCTTTTCCTACCCTATGTTTAGGTAGATAACTGGGAAGCTCTTGTGATGCGCCACTAGTAAGTAGTGTTCTCACACACACACACACACACACACACACACACAATTACTGCTGCTACGCAGAGGGATTCGCAGGTAGTAGGCAACTGAATAGATTGTTCTATTATTTCAATTTTATGCATGGTTCTTATTGTTTGTTTTGGGAAAAGTAAACAATCATTTATCAACCCAACTGCCTAGAGTGCTTTTCCTGTTACGTGGTTTTGCTGCATACTGGGGAGCCCACCAAGCATAAGACTTAAAATGAAGCATAAGTCGCAATGGGAATTTCACTGTGCTACAATGCGGCCTAGCGGGGCTGTGCAACCACCGCCTGCCCCATCAAGTGCATCTGCGTGCTCTTCATCCTCTTTGACTGTGGGGACAGCAGTCACACAGACAATTTTATGATGGCAGAAAAAGTGTCAGCTCTTTGGGCAAATTAAATAGCGTGGCAAAAGTGGGCAGGTGGGTACAGTGGCCGTGTTCTGTGGGTACCAGTACAGTAAAGGAAGCCTCACTTTCTATCCATCCTAATGATGAAATGCAGCAAGGAATTCCCTGAGTTTGCTATAAAATTTGCGTAGCAAATTATGCAGGAGGGCAGAATGCAGAGGTGGTGAGACTTGCTTGGCACCAGTGGCACAATAATGGAGTACAGCAGCCACTCTTTGGATGCCACAAACTGGCAGCACTCTTAAATTAAAATGGCTTTGCAAAAATGTGCAGGAGGGAAGAATGCAGAGGTGCTGGAAATTGCTTGGCACCTGTGGGGCACAAATGGAGTACAACAGCCACTTTTTGTATGCCACTAAGTTGCAGCATTTTTTAATATTATTTTAGCTTTTAAAAACAGAGCAGGAGGGTGTAATGCAGAGGTGCTGTAAATAGCTTGGCACCTGTGGGGCACAAATGGAGTACAACAGACACTTTTTGTATGCCACCAAGTTGCAGCTTTTTTTGCCATTATTATAGCTTTTAAAAACAGAGCAGGAGGGTGTCATGCAGAGGTGCTGTAAATAGCTTGGCCCCTGTGGGGCACAAATGGAGTACAACAGCCACTTTTTGTATGCCACTAAGTTGCAGCATTTTTTCTATTATTATAGCTTTTAAAAACAGAGCAGGAGGGTGTAATGCAGAGGTGCTGTAAATAGCTTGGCACCTGTGGGGCACAAATGGAGTACAGCAGCCACTTTTTGTGTGCCACTAAGTTGCAGCTTTTTTGCTATTATTATAGCTTTTAAAAACAGAGCAGGAGGGTGTAATGCAGAGGTGCTGTAAATAGCTTGGCACCTGTGGGGCACAAATGGAGTACAGCAGCCACTTTTTGTGTGCCACTAAGTTGCAGCTTTTTTGCTATTATTATAGCTTTTAAAAACAGAGCAGGAGGGTGTAATGCAGAGGTGCTGTAAATAGCTTGGCACCTGTGGGGCACAAATGGAGTACAACAGCCACTTTTTGTATGCCACTAAGTTTCCTCAGTGTTTGGTATTATAATGGCTTTGTAACAATGAGTTTGAGTGTGCAAAGGGCAGGAGGGTACAGTGGCCGGGTTGTGGGTCAGTGTACAGGAAAGGAAGCCTCACTTTCTATCCCTCCTAATGGTGAAATGCAGCAAGGAACTCCCTGACCTTAGCTACACAGACGTTCTTATCTGTAGCTGTTAAAAAGAGAATTTTGTTACCATAAATTCTTTTTCTTATAGTTCCGTATTGGGAGACCCAGACAATGGGTGTTTAGCTTCTGCCTCCGGAGGACACACAAAGTACTACACTTAAAAGTGTAGCTCCTCCCTCTGAGCTTATACACCCCCTGATGAGCAGACTCAGCCAGTTTAGTGCAAAAGCTGAAGGAGAATAGCCACCCACAAGTAAAACAGAGCAAAAACCGGAACAACCGGAAACTCTGTCTACGACAACAGCCGGTGATAACACGCGGAACAAGAAATTGCCAACAGGCAACAGGGAGGGAGCTGGGTCTCCCAATACGGAACTATAAGAAAAAGAATTTATGGTAAGTAACAAAATTCTCTTTTTCATTATCGTTCCTTTGGGAGACCCAGACAATGGGACGTCTCAAAGCTGTCCCTGGGTGGGAAATAAACAGAAAAACAAAGAAGTAGGCAGAACCTAACTTCACAACTGGGCGACAGCCGCCTGAAGGATGCGTCTGCCCAAGCTCGCATCTGCCGAAGCATGAGCATGCACTTGGTAGTGCTTTGAAAAGGTATGCAGGCTACTTCACATGGCAGCCTGACAGACTTGTTGAGCTGTAGCCTGGTGCCTGAAAGCCCAAGAGGCACCGACAGCTCTGGTCGAGTGAGCCTTGATCCCCGGCGGGGGAGGCACTTGAGAACACTGGTAGGCATCCGAAATGGTCGACCTAATCCAACAGGCCAAGGTCGGCTTAGAAGCAGAAAGGCCCTTGCGCCGACCTGTGGTTAGCACAAAAAGAGAAGTGCACCGCCTACAGCAGCGGTGCGAGACAGATAGATCCGGAGAGCACGCACCAGATCCAGAGTATACAGCGCTTTTTCAAAGCGATGAACAGGAGCCGGACAAAAGGAAGGTAAGGTAATGTCCTGGTATAGGTGGAAAGGAGAGACCACCTTAGGGAGAAAGTCCGGTGTCGGACGGAGAACCACCTTGTCTTGATGAAAGACCAAAAAAGGTGACTCAGAAGAGAGCGCAGCCAAATCGGAGACTCTCCTGAGGGAAGTTATGGCCACCAGAAAGGCCACTTTCTGTGAAAGACGAAACAAAGAAACTTCCCTAAGAGGCTCAAAGGGGGGTTTCTGCAAAACCGTGAGAACCAAATTAAGGTCCCAGGGATCCAAGGGCCGCCGGTAAGGCGGAATGATGTGAGACGCGCCCTGCATAAAGGTGCGGACCTGAGCCAGCCGGGCGAGACGCCGCTGGAACAGCACTGACAGAGCTGAGACTTGTCCCTTGAGAGAGTTGAGGGACAGTCCTAGCTGCAGACCGGACTGTAGAAAAGACAGAAGGGTCGGCAAGGAGAATGGCCAAGGAGGATGGCCGGAAGAGTGACACCAGGACAGGAAAATCTTCCAAGTCCTGTGATAGATCTTGGCGGAGGAAGACTTACGGGCCCGAGTCATAGTGGAGATGACTTCCGGAGGAATACCAGAAGCCGTCAAGATCCAGGACTCAAGAGCCACGCCGTCAATCTGAGAGCCGCAGAATTCAGGCAGAAAAACGGACCTTGCGAGAGAAGGTCTGGACGGTCCGGGAGATGCCACGGCACCTCTACAGACAGATGGAGCAGGTCTGGGTACCAAGCTCGCCTGGGCCAGTCCGGTGCAATGAGGATGACTCGACGGCCCTCCATTCTGATCTTGCGCAGGACTCTGGGCAAGAGAGCTAGAGGGGGAAACACGTAGGACAGACGAAACTGGGACCAGTCTTGAACCAGAGCGTCCATGGCAAAGGCCTGAGGATCGTGGGAGCGAGCCACGTAAACCGGAACTTTGTTGTTGTGACGGGATGCCATTAGGTCCACGTCCGGAGTGCCCCATTTGCGGCAGATCGACTGAAACACAGCCGGGTGCAGGGACCACTCGCCACTGTCCACGGTTTGACGGCTGAGATAATCTGCCTCCCAGTTTTCCATGCCTGGGATGTGGACTGCGGATATGGTGGACTTGGAGTCCTCCGCCCATTGAAGGATGCGTTGTACCTCCAACATTGCCAGGCGGCTGCGTGTCCCGCCTTGGTGATTGATGTAGGCAACCGCTGTCGCGTTGTCTGACTGGACTCGGATGTGCCTGCCCGCCAACAGGTGGTGAAAAGCCAGGAGAGCCAGAAGCACAGCTCTGGTTTCCAGCACATTGATCGAAAGGGCTGACTCGGACGGAGTCCAAGTGCCCTTCGCTCTGTGGTGGAGACATACCGCTCCCCAGCCGGATAGACTGGCATCCGTGGTGAGGATCACCCAGGACGGGGCCAGGAAGGAGCGCCCCTGGGACAGAGAGAGGGGCCGAAGCCACCACTGAAGAGAGCTCCTGGTCTGTGGCGACAGAGCCACTAACCTGTGCAAGGAGGAAGGCCGCTTGTCCCAACAGCGGAGAATATCCAGCTGCAGGGGACGCAGATGGAACTGGGCAAAGGGAACAGCCTCCATTGTCGCCACCATCATCATCACCATCATCATTGACCCAGCACCTGCATCAGGAGCCTGAGGGAATAAAGGCGGGGCCTCAGAGAGCACACCGCCAGTTGGAGGGACTGCTGTTTGACTAAGGGCAACTTCAAAAGTGCCGGCAAAGTCTCGAACTGCATCCCTAGGTACGTGAGACTCTGGGTCGGAGTCAGAGTAGATTTGGGGAGATTGACAAGCCACCCGAATTGGGCTAGAGTGGCAAGAGTGAGCGAGACACTCCGCTGACAGTCCGCACTGGATGAAGCCTTGACTAGAAGGTCGTCCAGGTAAGGAATCACTGCCAACCCCTGTAGGTGCAGGACCGCAATCACTGCTGCCATGACCTTGGTGAATACCCGAGGGGCTGTGGCCAACCCGAAGGGGAGAGCCACGAATTGGAAATGATCTTCTCCGATTGCAAAACGTAGCCAACGCTGGTGAGAAACTGCAATTGGCACATGCAGATAGGCATCTCTGATGTCGATGGATGCCAGGAAATCCCCTTGGGTCATTGAAGCAATGACTGATAGCAGGGACTCCATGCGAAAGTGCCGCACCTGAACATGCTTGTTGAGAAGCTTGAGATCCAGGATGGGCCGGAAGGAACCGTCCTTTTTGGGAACTAGGAAGAGATTTGAGTAGAAACCTCTGAACCGTTCCCGGGCGGGCACCGGTACAATTACTCCGTTTGCCTGCAAGGATGCCACGGCCTGCGAGAAGGCGGCGGCCTTGGAGCAGGGGGGAGTTAACAGAAAAAATCTGTTTGGCGGGCTGGAAGAGAATTCTATCCTGTAGCCATGGGAGATGATATCCCTCACCCACTGATCGGAGACGTGTTGAAACCACGCGTCGCCAAAGTGGGAGAGCCTGCCACCGACTAAGGACGTTGCTGGCACTGACAGATAGTCACGAGGAGGCTGCCTTAGCGGCAGCACCTCCTGCGGTCTTCTGTGGACGCGCTTTTGGGCGCCAGTTGGATTTCTGGTCCTTGGCTGAGTTAGTGGACGAGGCCGAGGGCTTAGAGGACGACCAGTTGGAGGAACGAAAGGAACGAAACCTCGACTGATTCCTACCCTGGACAGGTTTCCTGGTTTTGGTTTGTGGCATGGAAGTACTCTTCCCGTCAGTAGCTTCCTTAATGATTTCATCTAGCTGTTCACCGAACAACCGGGACCCAGCAAAAGGGAGCCCAGCAAGGTACTTCTTTGAAGAAGCATCTGCCTTCCACTCTCGAAGCCACAAGATCCTGCGGATAGCGAGGGAATTAGCCGAAGCCACCGCAGTGCGGTGAGAAGCCTCCAGCATGGCAGACATGGCATAGGATGAAAAAGCTGAAGCTTGGGAAGTTAAGGTAACCATTTCGGGCATAGATTCCCTGGCGAGGGAATGCATCCCCTCTAGAGAAGCAGAGATGGCTTTGAGAGCCCACACTGCTGCAAAAGTCGGGGAGAACGAGGCCCCCGCCGCTTCATATACGGATTTGGCCAGGAGGTCAATCTGGCGGTCAGTGGAATCCTTAAGGGAGGTGCCATCAGCCACCGACACAACGGTCCGGGCTGAGAGCCTAGACACCGGGGGGTCTACCTTTGGGGACTGAGCCCACTCCTTGACCACCTCAGGTGGAAAGGGAAAGCGGTCATCAGAACCACACTTTGGGAAGCGTTTGTCAGGGCAGGCCCTGGGCTTGGTCACAGCGGCCTGAAAACTGGAGTGGTTAACGAACACACTCTTGACTCTTTTAGGCGAGGTAAACTGGTGCTTTTCTGCTAGAGAGGGTTGCTCCTCTGATACTGGCGGATTGAGATCCAGTACAGAATTAATGGAAGCAATCAAATCACTAACATCTGAGTCACTTTCGGACAGATCAAAGGGGCACATGGAGTTAACCTCCGAGCCCCCCGTAATGGCATCCTCCTCATTCTGCGAGTCAGCTCCTGAATCAGAGCCGCGGGACGAGGAAGGAGAGGGGACCCTGCGTCTCTTCTTAGGAGGACGGGGTCTGGGACCAAATGAGGAATCCTCTGTGAGCTCCGGTCCTGAGAGACCCCTAGCAGCAGAGGCACCCTGTGAAGGGGGCTGATTCATGTTCAGCAAAGTCCTGGACAGATGTCCCATGGAGTCAGCAAAAGACTGGGAGATAGACCTAGAAAAAGCTTCTACCCAAGCCGGAGGTTCAGGCACAGGAGCAGGAGCAGCCTGAGAGACCACTGGGGGTGAGACTCCAGGCTGAGGCACCGCCAGGTTAGAGCAGGCATCACAATGTGGGAAAATGCTCGGTTCAGGCAGCAGGAGCTTACATGCAGTGCATACTGAATAAAGCTTTGGAGCCTTGCTCCTCGTGTGAGACATGCTGCTGGAGTGGAGGCTCTGCCAGAGAATGAACCCCAGAGAGTATAAACAGAGGTCCACAACCGGAGACCGGTTGTGGCTTACCAGACCGCTGGAGCGGTGTTGTGTGCCCTCCAGATCCCGAAGCCCGGACCCCCAAGCACAGCACCTCAGGAGAGATGCTGCAGACCAGCGCTGCAATGCAGAGAGAATGCTGAACAAATGGCCGCCAGAGCGAAGAGAGGGGGCGGGACTTGCTTGAGGAGCGGGAACTGGAGGGCCATAGAGACCTACAGGGGAGGGGACACACACAGCAGTGGGGACTGTCCCTCCCCTGCACAGAACGGCCGCCGGGAGGAGCCGAGCCTGTCCCTCTGCATGAGAGACAGGCGAGGTCAGTGAAACCGAAACTAGGCCTCCGGCGAAGCCGGGGCCTACATTTGAGCGGCGCAGCCCGCGCGCAGGCACCATCGGCGCGGTTCTCAGGCGACAGCTAGAGAACCCGCCGGAAATGTCAGAAAACACAATCAGCACACTCTCCCACAACAATAAAGTACAGGGACCCGGAAAACTAAACGTCTCAGGTACTTAGCTTGCTGAGACGCAGGGCCATGTCCCTGGGTATGAGTGCTCCGGTCCAGCAGGGTCCTGAAGGGCTGCGGATGGAGACCGGTCTCCTGCCAAGCATGGAGACCGTGCTGGCTCTCACTTCAAGCCAGAGCCCAGGAGGGATGGTGAAGGAGCACGGCATGTAAGGCTCCAGCCTAGGAATCAACCTTACAACACCGCCGATACAGTGGGGTGAGAAGGGAAATGCCGGGGGTCCAGACGTGGACCCCACTCTCCAATCTCGTTCCAAGAGGAAAAAATCATATGAGAATGCATGTGTGGATGTATGCCTCCTGAACACAAAGCGATAAACTGGCTGAGTCTGCTCATCAGGGGGTGTATAAGCTCAGAGGGAGGAGCTACACTTTTAAGTGTAGTACTTTGTGTGTCCTCCGGAAACACTAAGCTAAACACCCATTGTCTGGGTCTCCCAAAGGAACGATAAAGAAAAACTCTTTCCACGGACCTGACTGTCACCTATGGCTCTGAGCCTGCTGTAATTAGCCTTTACAAGGGCTGAAAGAAACTTCTATCCCAATTCTCTATAGCGCTGTGTGTAGAGCGTACACAGCAGTATCGGGGGCAGGAGCTGCACCAGCTGTGACTGACACCCAGACGCAGAAGGCAGATAATAGCGTCCAGACGGGCAGATGCCCGTATTTACAGTGCCTACAACTAGTATTCAACCCCCTGCAGATTTAGCAGGTTTACACATTCGGAATTAACTTGGCATTGTGACATTTGGACTGTAGATCAGCCTGGAAGTGTGAAATGCACTGCAGCAAAAAAGAATGTTATTTCTTTTTTTATTTATTTTTTAAATTGTGAAAAGTTTATTCAGAGGGTCATTTATTATTCAACCCCTCAAACCACAAGAATTCTGTTTGGTTCCCCTAAAGTATTAAGAAGTATTTCAGGCACAAAGAACAATGAGCTTCACATGTTTGGATTAATTATCTCTTTTTCCAGCCTTTTCTGACTAATTAAGACCCTCCCCAAACTTGTGAACAGCACTCATACTTGGTCAACATGGGAAAGACAAAGGAGCATTCCAAGGCCATCAGAGACAAGATCGTGGAGGGTCACAAGGCTGGCAAGGGGTACAAAACCCTTTCCAAGGAGTTGGGCCTACCTGTCTCCACTGTTGGGAGCATCATCCGGAAGTGGAAGGCTTATGGAACTACTGTTAGCCTTTCACGGCCTGGACAGCCTTTGAAGGTTTCCACCCGTGCCGAGGCCAGGCTTGTCCGAAGAGTGAAGGCTAACCCAAGGACAACAAGGAAGGAGCTCCGGGAAGATCTCATGGCAGTGGGGACATTGGTTTCAGTCAATGCCATAAGTAACGTACTCCACCGCAATGGTCTCCGTTCCAGACGAGCTCGTAAGGTACCTTTACTTTCAAAGCGTCATGTCAAGGTCGTCTACAGTTTGCTCATGATCACTTGGAGGACTCTGAGACAGACTGGTTCAAGGTTCTCTGGTCTGATGAGACCAAGATCGAGATCTTTGGTGCCAACCACACACGTGACGTTTGGAGACTGGATGGCACTGCATACGACCCCAAGAATACCATCCCTACAGTCAAGCATGGTGGTGGCAGCATCATGCTGTGGGGATGTTTCTCAGCCAAGGGGCCTGGCCATCTGGTCCGCATCCATGGGAAGATGGATAGCACGGCCTACCTGGAGATTTTGGCCAAGAACCTCCGCTCCTCCATCAAGGATCTTAAGATGGGTCGTCATTTCATCTTCCAACAAGACAACGACCCAAAGCACACAGCCAAGAAAACCAAGGCCTGGTTCAAGAGGGAAAAAATCAAGGTGTTGCAGTGGCCTAGTCAGTCTCCTGACCTTAACCCAATTGAAAACTTGTGGAAGGAGCTCAAGATTAAAGTCCACATGAGACACCCAAAGAACCTAGATAACTTGGAGAAGATATGCATGGAGGAGTGGGCCAAGATAATTCCAGAGACCTGTGCCGGCCTGATCAGGTCTTATAAAAGATGATTACCGTATATGCCGGCGTATAAGACGACTGGGCGTATAAGACGACCCCCAACTTCTGCCCTAAAAATATAGAATTTGGGATATACTGACTGTATAAGACTACCCCGCTCCCAAATGAAAAAAAGTCTGCTTTGATTGCAACATGTTAATTTTAATTCCGCGAGAGCCGTACAATATGTTTTTAAAGGGCCATTGACAGATCAATCGCTCCAATGTTCACTTAGTACAGCAAGGAATGCTCCTCCCTGCTGTATAAAGCCACAACTGGACTGAAACAATGGTACTACACTCTGCTACAAACAGACACACACAACTCTGCTACAAACAGACAAACACACACAACTCTGCTACAAACAGACAAACACACACAACTCTGCTACATGCAGACAAACACGTACAACTCTGCTACATACAGACAAACACATACAACTCTGCTACATACAGACAAACACACACAACTCTGCTACATACAGACAAACACATACAACTCTGCTACATACAGACAAACACAACTCTGCTACATACAGACAAACACACACAACTCTGCTACATACAGACAAACACATACAACTCTGCTACATACAGACAAACACATACAACTCTGCTACATACAGACAAACACATACAACTCTGCTACATACAGACAAACACATACAACTCTGCTACATACAGACAAACACGTACAACTCTGCTACATACAGACAAACACGTACAACTCTGCTACATACAGACAAACACATACAACTCTGCTACATACAGACAAACACATACAACTCTGCTACATACAGACAAACACGTACAACTCTGCTACATACAGACAAACACATACAACTCTGCTACATACAGACAAACACATACAACTCTGCTACATACAGACAAACACGTACAACTCTGCTACATACAGACAAACACATACAACTCTGCTACATACAGACAAACACATACAACTCTGCTACATACAGACAAATACACACAACTCTGCTGCTCTGTGGGGCCTGCACCCGCGGCTCGGCGGGTACAGCACCCGCGGCATCGGCGGGGGGGGATTGGCAGGGCATACATCTGGGGGGTTAGAAGCAGCTCACCGGGGCCCATAATGGGCACAAGTCCCCCTGTGTTAGATATCTCCCCCATAGTGCTGCCCATGGCCCCTATATAGATCGCACAAGTCCCCCTGTGTCAGATATCGCCCCCATAGTGCTGCCCATGGCCCCTATATAGATCGCACAAGTCCCCCTGTGTCAGATATCGCCCCCATAGTGCTGCCCATGGCCCCTATATAGATCGCACAAGTCCCCCTGTGTCAGATATCGCCCCCATAGTGCTGCCCATGGCCCCTATATAGATCGCACAAGTCCCCCTGTGTCAGATATCGCCCCCATAGTGCTGCCCATGGCCCCTATATAGATCGCACAAGTCCCCCTGTGTCAGATATGGCCCCTAGGCTGCTGCCCAAAGTAAAAGAAAACCCTCTTTCCTTATCTCCTGTCTGGCTCCGTGATTCTGTTCTTCCACTTCCTGGTTCTCAGTGCGGTCATGTGATCGGCACAGCAGGCTGAGCTCTCTGCCTGATCACAGTGGAAGCAGGGACACGGGGAGACACGCTGCAGGGGTAAGTAAAGCTTTTTTATTTTAGAAGGAGCAGCAGCCTGGGGGCCAAATCTAACACATGGGGGACATGTGCGATCACACTGGGACGCAGGCTCATAGAATATGCACCGCTGCCCAGCCCCTCACTGCGTGCGATTTCAGCACCATTGGAGATGGACAGCGGCTGTGCATATTATATGAGCGGGTGCAGGAGATCAAAGGATGCAGGCCGCAGCGTTCCCCTGTGCTCCAGAGCTGCTGCCCTGACCTCCCCTGGACGCTGCAGTGTACATATATATATACACACCCCCCCCCCCCCGTATATCCGGCGTATAAGACGACCCCCCACTGTAGCCATTATTTTAAGGGGGTAAAAAGTCGTCTTATACGCCAGTATATACGGTATTAGCTGTAATTGCAAACAAGGGTTATTCCACAAAATATTAAACCTAGGGGTTGAATAATAATTGACCCACACTTTTATGTTGAAAATTTATTAAAATTTAACTGAGCAACATAACTTGTTGGTTTGTAAGATTTATGCATCTGTTAATAAATCCTGCTCTTGTTTGAAGTTTGCAGGCTCTAACTTATTTGCATCTTATCAAACCTGCTAAATCTGCAAGGGGTTGAATACTACTTGTAGGCATTGTATAATGCAGGGACATGTGACATGGACATCCTATCACACATGCCGTTGCTTCTCTGGCTAAAAGTCCACTTAGCTGTGTGTATGTCTGGGATTGGCTGACATGCTGGCCCGCCCCACTACACGCGCGCTTAGGGAGGGAAGGAAGAACAGAAAAAAAAAAAAATAGCGATCGCCATTATCCCAGCAGCAGTGATCTGAACGCGCTGTCCCCGCACACTATACGCTGAAATTTCATTAGTGTGAGTCACAGAGTGATTTACACTATTACAGCGGAAAGCCAGCTAGTAATTAGCTTGGCTTTTTGCTGCTAGAACCGTTCTTGAACGTAACTAGAACTATCGAGCTTTAGCAAAAAGCTCGAGTTCTAGTTCGATCTAGAACAGCCCCCAAAATCACTTGAACCGCGAACTGGAGAACCACGAACCGCGCTCAACTCTAGTGTCAATGTGTCCGTGTTCTAGAAGGAGAAGAAACATAAGATTTTTTTTTTTCCTTCCTATAAAATTAGTTAAAAAAAATACAAAAAATAATTACAATAATGTCATTTTTAAGGTGCTTTATAATAAATAATAAACAGCGCAAATAATCAAATAACACATATTTTGTGTGCCTTTAATAGTAAATGCTGTTGCTTCTATTTTTCTGCCCATTTTCTGCAGGTGTCCATACCACACCATGCAATTAATGCTCTTCTCTGATTATTTGCTGCGTCTCTTTTATGCCTTTTTCCATTTATTTGGTGCAGTGTTGGTATAGATGTGAATCTCTGTTTTGACTGTGATTGTAATACTACAGAAAGGCTTTGATTCAGTGCTTAGAAGTGCAACAGCATTTGTTTCATGGTTTTTTCCAGGATCCACATAGAAGCTTAGGCTATTTTCACACATCCGTTTTTGGCATCAGGGACAATCCGGCGTGTGCCTGATGCAACGGATCCGGAGCAGAATATGCAAAAACTGATGTGCCTGATCCTTTTTTTTGACGGTTTCAATATACCTGATCCGTCAAAAAACGGATCCAGCACATCCGTTTTTGCATCCTTTTCGTCAGTTTTTTTTTTTTTTGCTGGATCCGTTTTTTTCAATACATTGGAGCATGCTCAGTTTACAAAAACGGATCCGGCAGCCGCATCTGTTTTTTACCGCATTACGCCGGATCCAGCGTCGATAGGCTTCCATTGTAAAACACGCCGTATCGCGCCAGATCCGGCACGATGCGGTTTTTTTTGACGGACAAAAAACCGTTACAAGATACGTTCCCTCCGGCCGCCGCTTTAGGCAATCATGACGGATCCGGCAAAAGCTGGATGCAACGCAAGGCCATCAGGCACAATCCGGCGCTAATACAAATCAATGGGGATAAGACGGATCCGGCGCCGGATCCGTTTTACCCGTTTTTTTACGGATTGTGCCTGATGGAAAAAAACTGATGTGTGAAATTAGCCTTATAGAGACAAAAAAAACACCAAAACCGCAGAGTTCAGCAGCATCTTTAGACGCACAGAGGGGGAAGGTTACAGGAAAACACATCCACTTTGCTTGGACCGTGTTCACATGTAGCGTAAATGCTGCGTTATTTTCTTCTGCTTTTTTGCAAATAAATTCTGCTGTGTTTCTGTCCATACAAAGTGGATTTGATTCCATGAAAACATCACCCACTGTGCGTCTGCAGACTCTGCTGAACTCTGCAGCCTTGGTGCTTTTTTTTTCTCTAGAAGCTTCTATGTGGAGCCTAAAAAGAAACGCATGGAAAAAACTGCAGTTACTTTTTTAAGTGCAGAATCAAAGCTTTTCTGTACTATACAAAAAAAACACTTAAAAACGCATCAATGAGGGTGAAAAAGCATAAAGCATGCAGGAAAAATGCAGTAACTAGAGAAGATTGTTACTGTATACTTTGGTGCGGACACCTGCAGAAAACAATAAACACAGTACTTTATGCAATGTGTGAACACGGCCTTACAGACAAAAAAAGGCAAGATGTAAGGCTGGGGCCACACGGGGCACTACTGCTGCGATGCTCGCATGACACTTGGCTCGCGCTGGCAGTACAGCGGGAGCCGAGTGTCATGCTAGTGTCCCTGCGACTGCAATCCGACCATGCAAGCAGACCTCAGCTGCGCGGGGGGGCGGTCCGGCTCTCAGGAGGGGGCGGGCCAGTTCTCAGGAGGAGACGGGCCAGCACTGAGGAGGGGCGGGCAGGAGCTGCGGAGGGGAGGGAGGGATTTCTCTCCCTCTCTCCTCCATAGCCAACTATTGCGATTCTCGCTCTGCACGCGCGGTACACCGGTGTACCACTAGTGCAGTGCGATTTTTCTCTCGCCCCATTGACTTGAATGGGTGCGAGAGAAAGAGTCTCACATTACAGTCGCAGCATGCTGAGATTGTTTTCTCGGTCCGATTAGGGCTGAGAAAATAATCACTCATGGGTGCTGACACACAGGCTAATATTGGTCCTAGTGGAATGCGATGTTTTATTGCACTCCACTCGCACCGATTTTCTCGCCGTGTGGCTTAGGCCTAATAGTAAAGATACAAAATGATGAGAAAATTCTGGCTGCTACGACTGTGAATGAACGAAGAAAAAATAAATCCATAGGTCCCAAATAGAGATGAGAATGACGCACAGATGACATTGCTCCAGCCCTGGAATATCAAAAGCGGTGTCAGGGACACGGGAAGGTAAGAGATTCGCAGCCTTCCGTTCAGCCACCACTTACTTGGATCGGAGTCCCGTGAATCAATCCGCTAATCTGTAGTCCAAACTATACCTGATACAGAGTGTCAGTTACCGTTTTGGGTCTACGCTCTGCAGTTATTCCTCACAGCCACTGCCCATCTGACATCTCCTCCTGCCGGGGTAGAAAATGTCAAATGGGTGTGGTCAAAATTTGCTTCAGGATCCACATAATTTGTCCCTCTGATGATCTTCAAAAGTTGGGAGGTATGACAGACCACTTGGTGCAAGGAAAAAATCTGAAGTGAACAGCCCCATAAACTGTCATAGCTACGAGTGCTTTCTGTGAGAAAAACGGCTAACACTCGTATCGGAAAATCTCAGGTGTGAATGAGGCCTAAATATACCTGGCTCTGATACATGCTATCCATAGTTCAGGCAGATTGAATCTAATGGCATGTTCCCTTAAAAAAAAAAAACATTTAGGCTGTGTGCGCACGTTGCGGAATTACATGCATTTACGCTGCGTATTTGCACTGCAGCATAAATGTTGCGTCCTGCGTCCCCTGCACAATCTATGTAATAATCTGATCGCTCATTTATTTCTCCCAATCAGAGCAGCACCACTCAGACAGGGAGAAATGATCATCTATAACCTGCAGTACTCGGCTGCTTCTAAGGGCTCATGCGCACGTAACTGCATAATCTTCTGCAGCGATTTGAGAGCACATGTGCGCGTCAAATCGCTGCAGAAACACTGCATAATGAATGCAGTTATTTTGTTAAAAAAAGCCTTTTTCATGCGCTCTGGCTGCTGCCCCCACCATAGACAGAGTGGGAGCTGCATCCAGAGCGCACGGAATAATTGTCATGCTCATTTTATGAACGCACGGATTTGGGTCAAAATTTTAGCACCCAAATCGCTGTGTTCATAAAAGCATCGTGCACACGTATCATGCACAATCTACATACATTGTGCAGGGGATGCAGGACACATTTATGCTGCAGTGCAATACGCATGTAAATGCATGCTTTTATGCGACGTGCGCATGAGCCCTTAGGCTTTGTGCGCACATACTGTACATGCTGAAATTTCTGCAACAATTTGGCAGCACATGTGCACTGCAAATCGCTGCAGAAACACTGCTTAATAGATGCAGTGTTTGCAGCATGGATGACGATTTCATGCGTTCTGGCTGCTGCCTCTCCCATAGACAGAGCGGGAGCAGCATCCAAAGCGCACTGAAAAACTGACATGCTGCATTTTTAAACGCAGTGATTTTATCAAATTTTTGACTCTCAAATCGCTGCGTTCAAAAAACCATTGTGCGCACGGATTATGCACAATCTTCATAGATTGTGCTGGGGACGCAGGACACATGCATTTATGCTACAGTGAGAAACACAGTATAAATGCATGAAATTACGCAATGTGCGCACATAGCCTTACAGGACCTGAGTCATGTGAGCTACAGGAGTCATCTCATGACCCTGTGCTACCATGACAACCATTGAATCCACGTAATCACGTCACGTGACTTACAGTGGCAGCCTGTATTTGTTTACCACGATGGCCGGTAAAATTGTACTGTCACATCTTGACAGCGCCATTTAAGGGGTTAACAGGTACGGGTGGATAGCGATTCCACTCATACCTGCGAGACACACGTCAGCTGTACAAATCAGCCCAGAGCATCAGGTGGGGATTAACAATGTGACCGCAGGGATGTAATATTACTGCCTGCGATCACTAAGGTGTTAACCCTATACAGTACTGACATTGGATGTACATCCTATGTCAGCTTCCTGACTTTGATGCAGGCTCACATGCTGAGCCCGCATCTTTCCCCACACGTCGGCTGATCTGATCAGCCAACATACCCCTAACAGCGGAGAGCAGATTGGAGATCCGCCTGCCTGTTAACTAGTTAAAATCCGGCTATCAATCTCTGGCAGTGGGAATTAATTGCTGGCGAAGAGCGTGTCATACCCCACTCCCATTAGTGTCCCCGTGAAGTGATCGAGGGGTGCTGATGGGTTGTCATAAGTCAGAGTTCAGCTGATGACCCGGGTGTCTGTTATGATGAACTTCCTGTGGACGCCGACTGAGAGCTGGGTTTCGTAGGAGATCATCATCTCTGCTGTACAGAGCGGTGCTGATACCCTGCTGTGTACAGCACAAGCCATCGAATGATCACATCATCAAGTAATTACTAGTAAATACAATAAAATGTGGGGGAAAAAAGTTTTTAAAAATTTGGGGAAAAAAAAACCCCTACAAAAGTTCAAATCACTCCTCTTTTGCCCCATTGAAAATAAAACAAAAAATCCCCTCATATTTGGTATCACCGATTTCAGAAATGCCCGCTCTATCAAAATATAAAATTAATTCATCCAATCGGTAAAGGCCATAATGAGAAAAAAAATCAAAACGCCAGAATTATGGTTTCTTTGAACACAGCAACATTGCAATAAAATACAATAACAGGCGATCAAAACGTGTATCTATCGAAAAATGGTAGAATTGAGAATGACAGCTCAAGACACAAAAAATAAGCCGTCTCTGATCCCCAGATCCCGAAAATAAGAACACTACGGGTCTTAGAAATTTTTTTCAGATTTCAGATTTTTTTCACCACTTAAAGTAAAAAACCCCACTATACATACTTGGTATCTGCGTACTCGTACTGACCTGGGGAATCATACTGCCAGGTCACATTTACCATAAAGTGAACATGTAAATTAAAAAAACCATTGTGGAAATGTTTTTGCAATTTCACCAGACTTGTAATTTGTTTCCTATTTTGCAGTACACTATGTAGTAAAATGAATGGCGTCATTCAAAAGTACAACTCGTCCCACAAAAAACAAGCTCTCACATGGCAATACTGACGGAAAAATAAAAAAAGTTATGGCTCTTGGAAGAAAGGGAGGAAAAAACGGAAATGGAAAAATCGCCGGGGAATGGAGGGGGTGTGTGAAGGGGTTAAGGGGATTTTCTAGGTTCAGCTTTAATTGTTGAAAGGCTTGTATAAGGCTGCTTTCACACCTCCGGTTTTTCCTGTGCGGCACAATCCAGCGCTCTGCAGAAAAACCGCAACCGTTTTTTTTTGCCGCCGGTTGCGTTTTTTTGCATAGACTTTCATTAGTACCGGATTGTGTTGCATGGGCTTGCGTTCGGTCCGGTTTTTGCCGCATGCCGCAGATTTAGCTGATGCGGCGGCCGGATGGAACGCTGCCTGGCATGTTTTTTTGTCCGGCAAAAAAAAAAACGCATCGCGCCGCATCCGGCCGATGTGGCGCGATTTGCAATGCATGCCTATGGACGCCGCATGCCCTTTTTTCCACTGCGCATGCTCAGTAGCGTGCCGCAAGCGGCAAAAACCAGACGGGCCGCATGTCAAAAACATATGCAAAGGATGCGGTATTGTCGCCGCATCTGTTGCATAGGTTTTAGAGCCGGAGTGGCCGGCTCTGCTAAAACCAGATGTGTGAAAGCAGCCTAATCCAGCTATGATAATGTCTGCACGATGCAACCTGCTGCTGAGTGATCAGACCTGACCTGGCACATGTAGCTACATGAGGAAGGGGTTTTCTGGGGGAAACCTGTATTTGTGGAAAGGTTGTATAATATGAAATAATAAATACTGCTGATATTCACCCTCCCAGGTGCAGTGCCAGCTCTCCACTACTGGTTATCATTATTTACAGGCTGCAGCGGTGACATCAGGCCTAGAGAGCACATCACCGCTGCAGACAATCACTAATCTCAGCAGCAGGTACCATGTACATTTGCACAGCCCCTGGGCTCAGTGATTGGCTGCAGCGGTGACATCAGAGCACATCACCACTGCAGCCAATGACTAAGCTCAGCAGCAGGTACCATGTATATCAGCAGAGCCTCTGAGCTCAGCGACTGGCTGCAGCGGTGACATTGGGACTACATTGCACATCACTACTGCAGCGAATCACTAAGCTTAGCAGCAGGTACTATGAACATCAGCTGAGCCCCTGAGCTGAGTGATTGGCTGCAGCAGTGACATCGATACTACAATGCACATCACTACTGCAGCCAATCACTAAGCTTAGCAGCAGGTACTATGTACATCAGCTGAGCGCCTGAGTTCAGTGATTAGCTGCAGCGGTGACATCTGGACTTCAGATCACATCACCTCTGCAGTCAATCACTGAGCTCAACAACAGGTACCATGTACATCAATGGGGTCATTGAGATGTGATTGGCTGCAGCAGTGAGATCAGGACAAGTGTGCACACCACTGCTGCAGCCAATCACTTAGCTCAGCAGCAGGCACCATGTACATAGGCAGACCCCCTGAGCTCAGTGATTGGCTGCAGTGGTGACTTCAGGCATACAGAGCACATCATCGCTCCAGCCAATCACTGAGCTCAGCAACAGGTACCATGTACATCGGCAGAGCCCCTGAGCTCAGTGACTGACTGCAGCGGTCATGTGTGCTGCAGCTAGCGGCAGAGAACTGGCCCAGGCCCAGGACCAGGACCGGGGGAGGGTGAAAACCAACAGTGTTTACCTCAAATAAACCTGCATCCTGGAAACCCCCTTCAACTACAAGCTTGTTTACGTCGTTTGTCTTCTGTTAGCAGCAGGGAAAAGACTTTCACCATAAGTACAGCGTGCAGTCATTTCACACCGAAGCTGTTACTAAATGACGACAAAAACATATAGAACTTTTTCCATACGGTATACTTTTTTCTTTTTCAAACCGACAAAATGGCGGTGGCATCTCTGAGCGGCGACACATGAAGTAGTGTATCAGCGAAAGCGCAGAACCCTCCAGTGCTGCTGGAACTCAGCCGTTGTGTTCTAGCAGTTTCTAAGGCAGTGCTTACGTCATCAAAGCGCGCCCGACAGCGCTCAGCTTTTTACTGGGAGAATATGGCAGCGTAACGTTCGTGCCTCGTCAGGCTGCCGTGGATTACCGCTCGCCGGTAGGAGAGTGTCCGGAGAGCCCATATTACGGTGCAGGACGGCCAGCTGCTGACCGGTTCCCAGAGTTCCCGGCGGTGACGTCGCAGTGACGCTGTGGTATGAGGAAGCGCTCTTAGTGCGGCCTGAGTTTCGCCAGCACCGCCCGAGAGCCGGTGAAGAGCCTCACACATGTCCAGCAGCTGAGCGCAGCACCGCCAGGCTCCATCTCCCGCCTCGTACATACCGCTGTGTGCAGCGCCCCGCCGGCTACTCTACAGAATCGCTCTACAGCCCCACTGACGTCATGTCGGACCCCCCGACTTCTTCCAGCTCCTCTGACGCCCCCCGGATTATTAAAGTGACCGTGAAGACCCCTAAGGAGAAGGAAGAGTTCGCTGTGCCGGAGACCAGCAGTGTCCGAGAGGTGAGAGATCAGCAATGGATCTGATGTTTGCACTGGTTGGATCAGTGAGGGCAGATCTGATCCAGTGTTGGTGGGAACGGTAATGGCATATCTGTCCCCGCGCTGGTTGGGTCGGCGAGGGACGGTCTGTCCCCGCGTTGGTTGGGTCGGCGAGGGACGGTCTGTCCCCGCGTTGGTTGGGTTGGCGAGGGACGGTTGTCCCCTCGTTGGTTGGGTCGGCGAGGGACGGTCTGTCCCCGCGTTGGTTGGGTCGGCGAGGGACGGTCTGTCCCCGCGTTGGTTGGGTCGGCGAGGGACGGTCTGTCCCCGCGTTGGTTGGGTCGGCGAGGGACGGTCTGTCCCCGCGTTGGTTGGGTCGGCGAGGGACGGTCTGTCCCCGCGTTGGTTGGGTCGGCGAGGGACGGTCTGTCCCCGCGTTGGTTGGGTCGGCGAGGGACGGTCTGTCCCCGCGTTGGTTGGGTCGGCGAGGGACGGTCTGTCCCCGCGTTGGTTGGGTCGGCGAGGGACGGTCTGTCCCCGCGCTGGTTGGGTCGGCGAGGGACGGTCTGTCCCCGCGCTGGTTGGGTCGGCGAGGGACGGTCTGTCCCCGCGCTGGTTGGGTCGGCGAGGGACGGTCTGTCCCCGCGCTGGTTGGGTCGGCGAGGGACGGTCTGTCCCCGCGCTGGTTGGGTCGGCGAGGGACGGTCTGTCCCCGCGCTGGTTGGGTCGGCGAGGGACGGTCTGTCCCCGCGCTGGTTGGGTCGGCGAGGGACGGTCTGTCCCCGCGCTGGTTGGGTCGGCGAGGGACGGTCTGTCCCCGCGCTGGTTGGGTCGGCGAGGGACGGTCTGTCCCCGCGCTGGTTGGGTCGGCGAGGGACGGTCTGTCCCCGCGCTGGTTGGGTCGGCGAGGGACGGTCTGTCCCCGCGCTGGTTGGGTCGGCGAGGGACGGTCTGTCCATCATAGACTGGTAGAGTTGGGTGGGACCTCAAGGGCCATCAGGTACATCTCCATGCGAGTGCAGGTTATCTTAAATCAGGTGTGGGGAACTTTTACTGCCAGGGCCATTTGTAAATTTTTACCAACCTTCGGGGGCCGCACAACATTCTCAATGTGAAAATGAACTGGCTCTATTTGATCAAGCAATTAATTAACTCACCCCTACTGTGGTGGCTGGAATTGCTTCTCTTTGGTGCGGTGGTTAATTTTCGATGATATTGATTACATAACATTCTTTTCCAGGATTGGCTTTGTCTGGATCGCAGTCAACTCTTTGTGATAAGATTGGTAAACCAACATCACATAACAGATGATGGGACTGCTGTATATACATCACAGGAGACACAGGGGGCACATGCATCACAAGAGGGGCTGAGGACATGTATATGTGTCGCGGGCGGGGAGGACGCCACTGCGCTGCGCTCGCTAACGCTAGGGTCCGGCGCTGCTGCGATGGCTGCTCGGTGGCTCGAGAGGTGGGCTGGATCCGGGGACTCGAGCAGCGCTCCTCACCCGTGAGTGAAAGGGGTGGTTGGTTTGGGGGATTTTAGTCTGTGACGCCACCCACGGGTTGTGGTGAGGTTGGGCACCACCGCTGCTGGTGACGGGCATCCCGGGAGCGATGGTAGGGAGCAGCTGGGATGTTGTTTTCCCCCTCCGTGGGTATGGGTTGGTGGTCCCGGGGCCCGGTGAGGTGACGGGGAGGTAGGGCTGGCAAGGCGCCGGGTCGCTTGGACTGGCAAGGCGCAGGGTCGCCTGGACTGCGCAGCGCGGTGCCGGATGGCACGGTTGTACTCACTCAGCCACAAATGTACGCAAAGTCTCTGGTAAACCAAACGGCTGGATGGACGGGTCCCGCAGCCGGCTGCTGTGGTTTCTCCCGGACGGTTGGTGGTGGCTGCCTTTCCCTGCACCTTTTGTGTATGTTCGGTCCCGATGGCTTCCCAACGGTAACCCGCTCCCCAGCGTGTATATGTGCCGGAGGAGCCCTTTTGCCCGCAGGCTCTGGTCCTTGGAACTCTAGCTGTGGCGGTAGCTGTATTTCCTTCTACTGGTCGGACGGTTACCTTCTATCGGGCCTTGGATGTTAGGAAACCCCTGGGGTTCCGGTCACTGACGGATTTGACCTCTTAACGGCGACTCCAAGCCTGGTCGGGGTCCGCAGGCCCTGTCGGTGTGTGCTGGCTTCACTTTGCTCCCCGGTTCAGTACCGGCGGGCCACCGCCCGACCCCGGTCCTACGGTTCCGCGTTGATTTGCCTCTCCTGCAGACGGCCACCACCGTCTGCTAACCTTGCTCTTAGTGCCCGGGCCACACACCCGGACACAGTCAGTTTACTCCCCTTTACTCCTTCACCACTACTTCACTCCTCTCACTTGTACTTCTCTAACTGATCTCACTTCCTTTTCCCGCCTCCTGGACTGTGAACTCCTCAGTGGGTGGGGCCAACCGCCTGGCTCCACCCCACCTGGTGTGGACATCAGCCCCTGGAGGGAGGCAACAAGGATTTTGTGTCAGGCTGATGTGCCTGTCTCGGGGTGGGGGTGTGTGTTGTAGTACCTGTGACGACCTGGCTAGTCCAGGGCGCCACATATGCACAGGCCTTCCTGTGATGTATATGCTCCAGCCCCTCCTGTGATGTGTATGCCCCCAGTCCGTCATGTGATATATATGTCACAGGGGACGCTGTGGGCACACGCGTCACAGGGGACGCTGTGGGCACACGCGTCACAGGGGACGCTGTGGGCACACGCGTCACAGGGGACATATATATATGGCTGAGGGGCACAGACAGCACTTGGGAGACGGATAGTACTGTTAGGGCATGGACATCACTGGGGGCCTCGGAGATCACGAGGGGAGCACGGACAGCACTAGGGGGCATAGACCGTACTGGGGGGGCACTGGGGAAAATGGACATCACTGGGGGTATGGACAGCACTGCGAGAGCACAGACATCTCTAGGGGGCATGGACAGCACAGGGGAACATGGACATCACTCTGGGTGGTACACAGCACTGGGGTTTGAGGGAGCAGATAGCACTGGGGGTGGTACACAGCACTGGGGGTGGTACACAGCACTGGTGGTTGAGGGTGCACATAGCATTGGGGGTAGTACACAGCACTGGAGCACACACACCACTGGGGGTGACACACAGCACTATGGGTGGTATACACGCAGCACCGGAGAGTGGGCACACAGCGCTGGAAGCTGCTGCTGCTGCTTGTCTTCTATGGGACGAGAGCACGGAGCACCAACCCTGCCCACAAAGTAAGTCCTGATCATGCTGTTACTGGCCAGTGTGAGGACCCAATGGTACGCTCACGCAGCGCTCAGTAGTGGGCTCTTTGGCCAGACTCCAAATTGCATCACCTGAGAGGGCCGCACACTCTCCTGACAGGAGCGTCTCCGCAGCATAGAAATAGGAGCGGGTAAGCTGCACATATCAGGAGAGTGTGCGGCCCTCCCAGGTGATGCAATGTGAGACTCGCGCAAGTCACTCGCAAGTGTGAATCCAGAATGTGCGTCCTTGCAGCGAATGTGGGGATTTAAAACGCCTGCGTCCGGCAAACCGTGATGGCCAACCAGAGCACAGTGGCCCCAGGAATCTGCCCGGGGGCCACAAAAAATTTCCCCACTTCTGTCCTAAATCATCCCAGCTATATGTTTATCCAGCAGCTTCCGCTTGAAGATTTCCATTGATGGAGAGCTCAGTACCTCCCGTGGATGCCTGTTTCACTCCCTGACTGCCCTCACTGTCAGAAAGTTTTTCCTAATGTCTAATCTGTATCTCCTTCCTTTTTAGTTTCATCCCATTTGTTCTTGGACTACCTTTTGCTAATGAGGATAGGGTAGTTCCTTTCAGATAATTGTAGACCTATACTGTGTGCAGAATTATTAGGCAAATGAGTATTTTGATCACATGATACTTTTTAGGCTGTGTGCACACGATGCGTTTTTTACCGCGGAAACGCTGCGTTTTGAACCGCAGCGTTTCAGTGGCAAATTGCATGCCTTCAGCTTTCCCAGCAAAGTGTATGGGAAAGCTGAAAAATCAGTGCACATGCTGCGTTTCTTTCCGCAGCGTTTTGGATGCCAAAAATCGGTGCGGAAAGAAAAGCAGCATGTCACTTCTTTTGTGCGTTGTGGCTGCGTTCTCTCCCCCATTGAAATCAATGATGTGGGGTCAGAACGCAGCCACAACGCATGGACCTGCTTTTTTGTTGCGGTCCGCGGCCTTTGTCGGCACGCCAGAACGCAGGCATTTACCTGGAAGTGAGGTCAAGAGGCTTCCTGTTGACCTCACTTCCTGGCAAAGCCCCCGGTGTCGCCAAAGTGCCCGCCCCGACCCCCGACCCCCCTCCCGAAAATCCAACATGGCCGCGCGCACAGTAGCGCACCGGCCGCCCTGCTCCTATGATTTCTGTCGCATGTGCAATAACACATGCGACAGAAAACTGTTCCCCAGGCCCTGCCCGTTCACCCCAATTCCCCCCCCGGTGTCATACATACCTGTCCGGTCGCAGCGCTGATCCCCCGCGGCTCCCTCCTCCTTCACAGTGCACGGTGGCCGGTCACATGAGCAGAGCAGCTGACAGCCAGCACAGTGTTCAGTGTGAGCTGTGCTGGCTGCTCGCACTCTGCAGCTGTGACCCGGGGAGAGTGGGTGCAGATTTTTGCACCCACTCTCAAATGGAGGGTCTGCCCTCCTAGAAAATGGGGGATACGTTTCCTGAACGTGCCCCCATATTCTAGAAGGTCCAGAGGCGACGTGGGACATCCATATGGATTTCTGCGGACCCATTTTTTTTTATTAAATTGGAGAACAAGGGAATGATTTGGGGAGTGTTTTTTCTAATAAAACATTTTTTGTTGTCTTTTTTTGCTTTTGTTTACTGTCAATTAGTTATGTCGGGTGTCTGATAGACGCCGTGACATCACTAATTGCTGGGCTTGATGCCAGGTGACATTACACATCTGGTATCAACCCCATTTATTACCCCGTTAGCCAACGCACCAGGGCGCGGGATGAGTTGGGGCGAAGCGCCAGGATTGGCGCATCTAATGGATGCGCCACTTCTGGGGCGGCTGCGGCCTGCTATTTTTAGGCTGGGAAGAGTCCAATAACCATGGCTCTTCCCACCCTGAGAATACCAGACCCCAGCTGTCAGCTTCACCTTGGCTGGTGATCTAATTTGGGGGGACCCCACGTTATTTTTTTTTTATTCTTTATTTATAAATAAAAAAAAAAACATGGGGAGCCCTCCAAATTGATCACCAGCCAAGATGAAGCTGCCAGCTGTGGTTTGCAGGCTACAGCTGTCTGCTTTACCCTGACTGGCTATCAAAAATAGGGGGGACCCCACGCCATTTTTTTCATTTTTTTTTTTTTTTTTTTTTTTATTTATTGGATAAATACTAAGCTAGGCACCCTTTAGTGCCACATGAAAGGTACTAAAGGTGCCAGCTTAGAATATGCAGGCGGGGGTAGGACGTTCTATATATTTGACATCCCTTCATCCATTGACGCTTTTTAGGCTGTGTGTCCTGTCCACAATCAGGGTTTGCAGCGTTATGGGTGCTGAGTGTTTTCCCTGCGTCCATAACGCTGCGTTGTGCAGTAGAAGCACAGTGGAAGGATTTTTGGAGATCCCATGCCCACTGTGCTTCTTTTCTCCGCAGCATAAACTGACCGGTAGCGTGGCTTCCCGAGCCTCAGCATGTCAATTTATGCTGCGGAGACGAGTGTTCTCTGCAGGTAGTATAGAGCTCCACAGCAGCCTGAACCCAAATCGTGGGCATGGGCAGCTGCAGGAAGGCTGGCACTGTGTACTAGACGCCGTGTCGCTGGATCATGGCCACATAGCCTTAGGCCCCTTTCACACGTCAGTGATTCTGGGACGTTTGTGCTTTTTTTTAAACGTACCAGGATCACTGACATACGCAGACCCATTATAATGAATGGGTCTGCTCACACGTCAGTGATTTTTCACTGCACGTGTCTCCATGCGGCGTACCCGCGTGTGCATGATTGCCGCACGGAGACATGTCCATTTTTTTCTGGCATCACTGATGTCCCACGGACCACGCAGTGGTGTGATCCGTGAAACACGTGCCAGAAAAAAACGTGCTTTTAAAATAAAAAACATTTTAACTCACCCGGCTCCAGCGATGTCCTCTGCAGCCCGTCCTCCCTGTTCCTTCTGTGCCGGCTCATTATTGTCGCGCATATTCATGATGCACGACACAGCCAACCCGGAAGCAGCTGCTGCGGGGGTCAGCGCCGGCCGGATGCTGCACCGCGGGAGCGATCAGCACCATGGAGAGCGGGAGCGGGTGCAGGTGAGTTAATCTCTAAGTGCAATCACGGGCCACGGAGAACGGAGCCCGGATTGCACTTAGACAACCCACGTGTGCCGTGATTCACGGCACACGGAGGGACATGTGCGTGTTTTACACGCCAGTGAAAAACGTCAGTGTTTTTCACTGACATGTGAAGCGGGCCTAAAAGTGAGAATATTGTTGCTACAGCAACATTTTGGGTGAAGTAGCTGTGGATTCAAAATGCTTAATATACTCCTGAATAAAATCCTTGATGGGTGCAGATTCCAAAATGGGGTCACTTGTGGGGGTTTTCTGACGTATAGGTACCTAAGGGGCTTGGTGCGCGAAGTTTATTTCAACTTTTCCAAAATTCAAATGGTGCTCCTTCCATTCCAAGCCCTCCCATTTATCCAAACAGAATGTGGAGAAGGAAATGACATCACAGGTTTTTTTTTCCAAAGGTCTGTGTTCAACCAACTTTATTATCACTGACAAGTCTTAAAAAACGCACCTAAAAAAACGCATGAAAAACGCATGCGTTTTCGATGCGTTGTTTCTCAAAAAGCATTGTTTACAATTCTCCCCTCTGCCAGAGGGTGCGTTTTTTTCCGCGCGGAAAAAAAGCAACGTGTGCACATACCCTTATACATGTTGTCCTACTCCAAGCTGTATAGGCTTGAGAGAAAACTACCAATTAAGTAAATCAGGTGATGTGCATCTCTGTAATGAGGAGGGGTGGGGTGTAATGACATAAACACCCTATATAAGGTGTGCATAATTATTAGGCAATTTCCTTTCCTTTGGCAAAATGGGTCAGAAGATATAGATATGACGGGCTCTGAATATTCCAAAATTGTGAGATATCTTGCAGAGGGATGCAGCAGTCTTGAAATTGCCAAACTTTTGAAGCGTGATCACCGAACAATCAAGTGTTTTATGGCAAATAGCCAACAGGGTCGCAAGAAGCGTGTTGGGCAAAAAAGGCGCAAAATAACTGCCCATGAATTGAGAAAAATCAAGCGTGAAGCTGCCAAGATGCCATTTGCCACCAGTTTGGCCATATTTCAGAGCGGCACTGTTACTGGAGTATCAAAAAGCACAAGGTGTGCCACACTCAGGGACATGGCCAAGGTAAGGAAGGCTGAAAACTGACCAATTTTGATTAAGAAACATAAGATAAAACGTCAAGCCTGGGCCAAGAAATATCTTAAGACTGATTTTTCAAAGATTTTATGGACTGAAGAAATGAGTGACTCTTGATGGGCCAGATGGATGGACCAGAGGCTAGATCAGTAAAGGGCAGAGAGCTCCACTCCGACTTGGATGCCAGCAAGCTGGAGGTGGGGTACCGTTATGGCTGTTATTATCAAATATGAACTTGTGTGCCCTTTTCGGGTTGAGGATGGAGTGAAGCTCAACTCCCGACCTACTGCTAGTTTCTGGAAGATAACTTCTTCAAGCAGTGGTACAAGAAGTCGGTATCGTTCAAGAAAAAACATGATTTTCATGCAAGACAATGCTCCAACACATGCATCCAACTACTTCACAGCGTGGCTGGCCAGTAAAGGTCTAAAAGATGAAAAAATAATGATATGGCCCCCTTGTTCATCTGATCTGAACCCCATAGAGAACCTGTGGTTCTCATAAAATGTGAGATCTACAGGGAGAGAAAACAGTACACCTCTTGGAACAGTGTCTGGGAGGCTGTGGTGGCTGCTGCACGCAATGTTGATTGTAAACAGATCAAGCAACTGACAGAATCTATGGATGGTAGGCTGATGAGTGTCATCAGAAAGAAAGGTGGCTATATTGGTCACTAATTTTTGGGTTTTGTTTTTGCATGTCAGAAATGTTTATTTCTAAATTTTGTGCAGTTATATTGGTTTACCTGGTGAATATAAACAAGTGAGATGGGAATATATTTGGTTTTTATTAAGTTGCCTAATAATTCTGCACAGTGATAGTTACCTGCACAAACAGATATCCTCCTAAGATAGCCAAATCTGAAAAAAAAACGCCACTCCAACTTCCAAAAATATTAAGCTTTGATATTTATGAGTCTTTTGGGTTGATTGAGAACATAGTTGTTGATCAATAAAAAAAAAAAATCCTCTAAAATACAACTTGCCTAATTATTCTGCACACAGTGCATATTAAAGCTATATGCGCACACTGCGGTTTTTGGTGCAGTTTTGACTTTTGACTTCCCAGCAAGGTGTATGAGAATTCAGATTTGCTGTGTGCATATTTGTTATTGGCAAATTAGCGGAGTTATTCTGGAGTCCGTTCGGCCTCTGTTCCATGGTGCCAGTCTTTTCAAAGGTGCGTAAAACTGTTCTCGACAGCACATTTACAAAGATGGACTACGCCGGACCCCAGGCCAGATCGGAGTGCAAAGTCACCCAACCCCCCCCCCCCCCCCCCCCCGGCCTCATTACAGAGAATGTCCCATTGGAAATTGTCCAAATCACATTTTTCAGATATTTACACGTAATCCCCAGTGAAAGTGCTTAGCATAGAGCGCAGGATAAGTGAGAGCTGTGCCTTATTGCAATCTTTGGGAGGCAGAAACAACAGTAGTTGAAAAATTGGCTTTATTTATATATTTTTTTTTAAGCAGTCTACCTTGCGGTATAAGTGATTAGACGGCTTTATTTATCCAGTCAGTAGAGATTACAGCGATACCAGATTTATATAGGTTTCTTTAGGTTTTCTGATATTACACTAAAAAATACTTATTTTGTAAAAATAAAAATAAAAAGGTTTTTGTTTTTTTTTGCATCTTTGGTCGTGAAGGGGTTAAAATTCAATCTATCAGTCATGGATCGTATGAGGTTAATCCCCGCCGTTGGGAGGTAGCGGCGATCCGCGCACATTTTCACGTTTTCAACAGCTGACATGTGTGCCTGCATGTTACGAGTGGAATCCCATTCCACCCACAACATTTAACCCCTTAGGCTATGTGTCCACGGTAGAACGTACCTGCGGATTTTTCTGCATGAAAATCCGCGACTTTCGCGGCAAATCCGCACCCGCGGATTTTTTTTTTCCCCCCATTCTATACCCAAAATCCGCACCAAATCTGCAACAAACAATTGACATGCTGCAGATTTTTCCGGATCAAAATCCGCGGCAAATCCGCAGCGGAAAAATCCGCAGCATGGACACAGCATTTTCAAAATGCCATTGAAATGGCTGGGAAGTGCCGCTGCTGCAGATTTTCGGGAAATCCGCGGTAAATCCGCAGCGTGGGCACATAGCCTTATATCTCGCTGCCAAAGTCTGGCAGCAAGATGTATATGCACATGGCCATTATTTTTACTTGCCACCGCCACCACCGGAAGTCATGTGGGTGATCACGTGACTTTCGATGGTAGCACAGGATCATGTGATGACGCCTGTAGCTATCATGAGTCACTTTCGGTTTCACTCATAGTTACATAGGTTGAAAAAAGACCTAGGTCCATCTAGTTCAACCTTCCTCCACCAGTTCTACATTTTCTCCCTAAGTCATTTATAACCAACAATGTTTTGTGTACTGAGGAAATCATCCAGCCCTTTTTTTAAAAGTTATTATAGTATCTGCCATTACTACCTCTTGTGGTAGGGCATTCCACAGTCTGACTGCTCTAACTGTAAAGAACCCTTTCCTATTTAGCTGCCGGAATCGCTTTTCTTCCACTCGCAGTGAGTGCCCCCTGGTCCTTAGTATTGTCTTTGGAAGAAATAAGTCATGTGCCAGTCCTTTGTATTGACCACACATGTATTTATACAAATAAATGAGATCTCCTCTGAGACGTCTTTTTTCTAAGCTAAACATATCTAACTTTTTCAACCTGTCATCATATGGGAGGCCTTCCATTCCTTGTAGTAGTCTAGGTAGCCGTCTTTGAACTGACTCTAACTTCTGAATGTCCTTTTTAAAATGTGGAGCCCAAAACTGGATCCCATATTCCAGATGGGGCCTTACAAGTGATTTATAGAGGGGTAACAATACGTTGGGATCACGGGATCTAATCTCTCTTTTTATACACCCTAGAATCTTGTTTGCTTTTGCAGCTGCTGCTTGACATTGAGTGCTGTTGCTCAGCTTATTTGTAATGAGAATACCCAAGTCCTTCTCCTGTTCTGTAGTCCCGAGTTTACTTCCATTTAACCCCTTCGCGACCGGCCGATTTTTCGCTTTCCGTTTTTGTTTTTTTTTCGCCATTCTTTTTCTGAGAGACTAACTTTTTTATTTTTCAGTCAATATGGTCATGTGAGGGCTCATTTTTTGCGGAACGAGCTGTACTTTTAAATGAAACCATCAGTTTTACCATATAGTGTACTGGAAAACGGCAAAAAAATTCCAAATTCAGAAAAATTGCAAAAAAAGTGCGATAGCACTATGGTTTTTGAGATATTTTATTCACTGTGTTCACTATATGGTAAAACTGATGTGTGGGTGTGATGCCTCAGGTCAGTGCGAGTTCGTAGACACCAAACATGTATAGGTTTACTTTTACATAAGGGGTTTAAAAAAAAATTGGAAATTTGTCCGAAAAAAGTGGCGCACGTTTTACGCCATATTCCGTGACCCGTAGCGTTCTCATTTTTCGGGATCTATGGTTCAGTGATGGCTTATTTTTTGCGTCTCGAGCTGACGTTTTTAACGGTACCATTTTTGCGCAGATGCTACGTTTTGATCGCCTCTTATTGCATTTTGCGCAAAAGTTGTGGCGACAAAGTCATTTTGGCGTTTGAAATTTTTTTGCCTCTACGCTGTTTACTGACCAGATTAATTGATTTTATATTTTGATCGGGCGTTTCTGAACGCGGCGATACCAAAAAAGTGTGTATATTTTTTATTTCTTTATCGTACCTTTGGGAGACCCAGACCATGGGTGTTTAGCTTCTGCCTCCGGAGGACACACAAAGTACTACACCTAAAAGTGTAGCTCCTCCCTCTGAGCTTATACACCCCCTGGTGAGCAGACCCAGCCAGTTTATTGCTTTGTGTTCAGGAGGTATACATCCACACATGATTTCTCATATGATTTTTTCCTTTTGGACTGAGATTGAAGAAGTGCGGGTCCATGTCTGGACCTCCGGCATGTCCCTTCTCACCCCACTGTGTCGGCGGTGTTGTAAGGTTGATTTCCTAGGCTGGAGCCTTACATGCCGTGCTCCTTCACCATCCCTCCTGGGCTCTGGCTTGAAGTGGGAGCTAGCACGGTCTCCATGCCTGGCAGGAGACCGGTCTCCATCCGCAGCCCTTCAGGACCCTGCTGGACCGGAGCACTCATCCCCAGGGACTTGGCCCTGCGTCTCAGCAGCTAAGTACCTGAGACGTTTATATATTGGGGGTCCCTGTGCTTTATTGCTTGGGGAGAGTGTGCATATTGTGTTTATTGACATTTCCGGCGGGTTCTCTGTCGCACGAGAACCGCGCCGATGGTGCCTACGCGTCGGCCTCGCCGCTCAAATTTAGGTCCCGGCTTCGCCGGACGCCTACTTTCTGTTCACTGCCCTCGCATGTCACTCATGCAGAGGGACAGGCTCGGCTCCGCCTGGCGGCCGTTCTGCACAGGGGAGGGACACTCCCCACTGCTAGTGCGTGTCTCCTCCCCTGTAGGTCTCTATAGCCCTCCAGATCCCGCTCTTCAAGCAAGTCCCGCCCCCTCTCTTCGCTCCGGTGGCCATTTTCTCAGAGATTCACTCAGCGCTGGTCTGCGCTCTGCATCCCTGCTGAGGTGCTCTGTTTGGGGGTCCGGGCTTCGGGATCTGGAGGGCACACAACACCGCTCCAGCGGTCTGGTAAGCCACAACCGGTCTCTGGTTGTGGACCTCTGTATATACTCTCTGGGGGTCATTCTCTGACAGAGCCCCCACTCCAGCAGCATGTCTCACACGAGGAGCAAGGCCCCAAAGCTGTATGCTGTATGCGCTGCATGTAAGCTCCTTCTGCCTGAACCGAGCACCTATCCACATTGTGATGCCTGCTCTAACTTGGCGGTGCCACAGTCTGGAGTCTCACCCCCAGTGGTCTCTCAGGCTGCTCCTGCGGCTGAACCCCCGGCTTGGGTAGAATCCTTTTCTAGGTCTATATCCCAGTCTTTTGCTGAGTCCATGGGACTTCTGTCCAGGACTTTGCTGAATATGCATCAGCCCCCTTCACAGGGTGCCTCTGCTGCTAGGGCTCTCTCAGGACCGGAGCTCACAGAGGATTCATCATCTGGTCCCGGACCCCGTCCTCCTAAAAAGAGACGCAGGGTTCCCTCTCCCTCCTCATCCCGCGGCTCTGATTCAGGAGCTGACTCGCAGGATGAGGAGGATGCTCTTACGGGGGCCTCGGAGGCTAACTCCATGTACCCCATTGATCTTTCCGAGGGTGACTCAGATCTTAGTGACTTGATTGCTTCCATTAATTCTGTACTGGATCTCAATCCGCCAGTATCAGAAGAGCAACCCTCTCTGGCAGAAAAGCACCAGTTTACCTCGCCTAAGAGAGCAAAGAGTGTGTTCTTTAACCACTCCAGTTTTCAGGCCGCTGTGACCAAGCCCAGGGCCTGTCCTGACAAACGCTTCCCAAAGCGTGGTTCTGATGACCGGTTTCCCTTTCCACCTGAGGTGGTCAAGGAGTGGGCTCAATCCCCAAAGGTAGATCCCCCGGTGTCTAGGCTCTCAGCCCGGACCGTTGTGTCGGTGGCTGATGGCACCTCCCTTAAGGATTCCACTGACCGCCAGATTGATCTTCTGGCCAAATCCGTATATGAAGCAGCGGGGGCCTCGTTTTCCCCGACTTTTGCAGCAGTGTGGGCTCTCAAAGCCATCTCTGCTTCTCTAGAGGAGATGCATTCCCTCGCCAGGGAATCTATGCCCGAAATGGTTACCTTAACTTCCCAAGCTTCAGCTTTTTCATCTTATGCCATGTCTGCCATGCTGGAGGCTTCTCACCGCACTGCGGTGGCTCCGGCTAATTCCCTCGCTATCCGCAGGATCTTGTGGCTTTGAGAGTGGAAGGCAGATGCTTCTTCAAAGAAGTACCTTGCTGGGCTCCCTTTTGCTGGGTCCCAGCTGTTCGGAGAACAGCTGGATGAAATTATTAAGGCAGCTACTGGCGGGAAGAGTACTTCCATGCCAGAAACCAAAACCAGGAAACCTGCCCAGGGTAGGAATCAGTCGAGGTTTCGCTCCTTTCGTTCCTCCAACTGGTCGTCCTCTAAGCCCTCTGCCTCGTCCACTAACTCAGCCAAGGACCAGAAATCCAAATGGCGCCCAAAAGCACTAAGGCAGCCTCCTCGTGACTATCTGCCCGCGCCAGCAACGTCCTTAGTCGGTGGCAGGCTCTCCCACTTTGGCGACGCTTGGTTTCAAGACGTCTCCGATCAGTGGGTGAGGGATATCTTCTCCCACGGCTACAGGATAGAATTCTCTTCCAGCCCGCCAAACAGATTTTTTCTGTCAACTCCCCCCTGCTCCAAGGCCGCCGCCTTCTCACAGGCCGTGTCATCCCTGCAGGCCAACGGAGTAATTGTACCGGTTCCTGCCCGGGAACAGTTCAGAGGTTTCTACTCAAACCTCTTCCTAGTTCCCAAAAAGGACGGTACCTTCTGGCCCATCCTGGATCTCAAGCTTCTCAACAAGCATGTTCAGGTGCGGCACTTTCGCATGGAGTCTCTGCGATCAGTTATTGCCTCAATGACCCAAGGGGATTTCCTGGCGTCCATCGACATCAGAGATGCCAATCTGCATGTGCCAATTGCAGTTTCACACCAGCGTTGGCTACGTTTTGCAATCGGAGAAGATCATTTCCAATTCGTGGCTCTCCCTTTCGGGTTGGCCACAGCTCCTCCGGTATTCACCAAGGTCATGGCAACAGTGATTGCTGTCCTGCACCTACAAGGGTTGGCAGTGATTCCTTACCTGGATGACCTTCTAGTCAGGGCTTCATCCAGCGCGGACTGTCAGCGGAGTGTCTCGCTCACTCTCGCCACTCTAGCCCAATTCGGGTGGCTTGTCAATCTTCCCAAATCCACTCTGACTCCGACCCAGAGTCTCACGTACCTAGGGATGCAGTTCGAGACTTTGCCGGCACTTGTGAAGTTGCCCTTAGTCAAACAGCAGTCCCTCCAACTGGCGGTGCGCTCTCTGCTGAGGCCCCGCCGTTAAAACCTCAGGCGCCTGATGCAGGTGCTGGGTCAGATGGTGGCGTCAATGGAGGCTGTTCCCTTTGCCCAGTTCCATCTGCGTCCCCTTCAGCTGGACATTCTCCGCTGTTGGGACAAGCGGCCTTCCTCCTTACACAGGTTAGTGGCTCTGTCGCCACAGACCAGGAGCTCTCTTCAGTGGTGGCTTCGGCCCCTCTCCCTGTCCCAGGGGCACTCCTTCCTGGCCCCGTCCTGGGTGATCCTCACCACGGATGCCAGTCTATCCGGCTGGGGAGCGGTATGTCTCCACCACAGAGCACAGGGCACTTGGACTCCGTCCGAGTCAGCCCTTTCAATCAATGTGCTGGAAACCAGAGCCGTGCTTCTAGCTCTCCAAGCTTTTCACCACCTGTTGGCGGGCAAGCACAATCGAGTCCAGTCAGACAACGCGACAGCGGTTGCCTACATCAATCACCAAGGCGGGACACGCAGCCGCCTGGCAATGTTGGAGGTACAACGCATCCTTCAATGGACGGAGGACTCAAAGTCCACCATATCCGCAGTCCACATCCCAGGCGTGGAAAACTGGGAGGCAGATTCTCAGCCGTCAAGCCGTGGACGGTGGCGAGTGGTCCCTGCACCCGGCAGTGTTTCAGTCAATATGCCACAAATGGGGCACTCCGGATGTGGGCCTAATGGCATCCCGTCACAACAACAAAGGTCCTGTTTACGTGGCTCGCTCCCACGATCCTCAGGCATTCGCCGCGGACGCTCTGGTTCAAGACTGGTCCCAGTTTCGGCTGTCCTACGTGTTTCCCCCTCTAGCTCTCTTGCCCAGAGTCCTGCGCAAGATCAGAATGGAGGGCCGTCGAGTCATCCTCATTGCACCGGACTGGCCCAGGCGAGCTTGGTATCCAGACCTGCTCCATCTGTCCGTAGACATGCCGTGGCATCTCCCGGACCGTCCAGACCTACTCTCGCAAGGTCCGTTTTTCCGCCTGAATTCTGCGGCTCTCAAATTGACGGCGTGGCTCTTGAGTCCTGGATCTTGACGGCTTCTGGTATTCCTCCTGAAGTCATCTCCACTATGACTTGGGCCCGTAAGTCTTCCTCCGCTAAGATCTATCACAGGACTTGGAGAATCTTCCTGTCCTGGTGTCGCTCTAACGACCATCCTCCTTGGCCATTCTCCTTGCCGACCCTTCTGTCTTTTCTACAGTCCGGTCTGCAGCTAGGACTGTCCCTCCACTCTCTCCAAGGGACAAGTCTCAGCTCTATCAGTGGTGTTCCAACGGCGTCTCGCTCGGCTGGCTCAGATCCGCACCTTCATGCAAGGCGCGTCTCACATCATTCCGCCTTACCGGCGGCCCTTGGATCCCTGGGACCTTAATTTGGTTCTCACGGTTTTGCAGAAACCCCCCTTTGAGCCTCTTAGGGAGGTTTCTTTGTTTCGTCTTTCACAGAAAGTGGCCTTTCTGGTGGCAATAACTTCCCTCGGGAGAGTCTCTGATTTGGCTGCGCTCTCTTCGGAGGCACCTTTTTTGGTTTTTCATCAAGACAAGGTGGTTCTTCGTCCGACTCCGGATTTTCTTCCTAAGGTGGTCTCTCTCCTTTCCACCTTAACCAGGACATTACCCTGCCTTCCTTTTGTCCGGCTCCTGTTCATCACTTTGAAAAAGCGCTGCATGCTCTGGATCTTGTGCATGCTCTCCGGATCTATGTGTCTCGCACCGCTGCACTTAGGCGGTTCACTTCTCTTTTTGTGCTAACCACAGGTCGGCGCAAGGGCCTCTCTGCTTCTAAGCTGACCTTAGCCCGTTGGATTAGATCGACCATTTCGGACGCCTACCAGTGTACTCAGGTGCCTCCCCCGCCGGGGATCAAGGCACATTCGACCAGAGCTGTCGGTGCCTCTTGGGCTTTCAGGCACCAGGCTACGGCTCAACAAGTCTGTCAGGCTGCAACTTGGACTAAGAAACAACAAAGAGCCAGCACCAGTGTGCACTAAGGCATCAAATATTCCAAACTGCATTATAAAAATTTTTTTTGAGATTTTTGGCAAAAAATTGCAATTTCTTGAGCTGCTTCGCCACGTCACGGCAAATCTCATTTGAAGCAGTCCTACACTAAAATATTTTTATAAAATGTGCCATGCGGCCTCACATATAAATAGCAGAACTGCTCTCAGCAGCACTCACCTGGTCTATTGCAGTCCCGTACCCATGACTGAGTCATGGCTGTGGGCGGGACAGGTCAAGCAAATGCTGCATGAAGTATATATATAGCCTGTGGACAAAGCCTGATGACCCAATGTGAACAGTCACCAAACGCCAAAATCTATACAGATGGAATACATCCCAAATTGGGGTGCATAGCAAGGTGGAGGTCAACCACCGACCAATTCAACAAAGAAACAACAAAGAGCCAGCACCAGTGTGCACTAAGGCATCAAATATTCCAAACTGCATTATAAAAATTTTTTTTTGAGATTTTTGGCAAAAAATTGCAATTTCTTGAGCTGCTTCGCCACGTCACGGCAAATCTCATTTGAAGCAGTCCTACACTAAAATATTTTTATAAAATGTGCCATGCGGCCTCACATATAAATAGCAGAACTGCTCTCAGCAGCACTCACCTGGTCTATTGCAGTCCCGTACCCATGACTGAGTCATGGCTGTGGGCGGGACAGGTCAAGCAAATGCTGCATGAAGTGTATATATATAGCCTGTGGACAAAGCCTGATGACCCAATGTGAACAGTCACCAAACGCCAAAATCTATACAGATGGAATACATCCCAAATTGGGGTGCATAGCAAGGTGGAGGTCAACCACCGACCAATTCAATGAAGAAAAAACAAAAAGCCAGCACCAAATGTGCACTTCAGCACTAAACATTCCAAACTGTACTTATTATAAAAAATTTTGAGATTTTTGGCAAAAAATTGCAATTTCTTGAGCTGCCTCGCCACGTCACGGCAAATCTCATTTGGGGCAGTCCTACACTAAAATATTTTTATAAAATGTGCCATACGGCCTCACATATGAATAGTAGAACTGCTCTCAGCAGCACTCACCTGGTCTATTTCAATCCCGTACCTATGACTGAGTCATGGCTGTGGGCGGGACAGGTCCAAGCAAATGCTGCATGAAGTAAATAGCCTGTGCACAAAGCCTGATGACGCAATTTTTTGCCAAAAATCTCAAAATTTTTATAATAAGTACAGTTTGGAATATTTAGTGCTGAAGTGCACATTTGGTGCTGGCTTTTTGTTTTTTCTTCATTGAATTGGTCGGTGGTTGACCTCCACCTTGCTATGCACCCCAATTTGGGATGTATTCCATCTGTCTAGATTTTGGCGGTTGGTGACTGTTCACATTAAGTCATCAGGCTTTGTCCACAGGCTATATATATACTTCATGCAGCATTTGCTTGGACCTGTCCCGCCCACAGCCATGACTCAGTCATGGGTACGGGACTGCAATAGACCAGGTGAGTGCTGCTGAGAGCAGTTCTGCTATTTATATGTGAGGCCGCATGGCACATTTTATAAAAATATTTTAGTGTAGGACTGCTTCAAATGAGATTTGCCGTGACGTGGCGAAGCAGCTCAATAAATTGCAATTTTTTGCCAAAAATCTCAAAAAAATTTTTATAATGCAGTTTGGAATATTTGATGCCTTAGTGCACATTGGTGCTGGCTCTTTGTTGTTTCTTTGTTGAATTGGTCGGTGGTTGACCTCCACCTTGCTATGCACCCCAATTTGGGATGTATTCCATCTGTATAGATTTTGGCGTTTGGTGACTGTTCACATTGGGTCATCAGGCTTTGTCCACAGGCTATATATATATACTTCATGCAGCATTTGCTTGGACCTGTCCCGCCCACAGCCATGACTCAGTCATGGGTACGGGACTGCAATAGACCAGGTGAGTGCTGCTGAGAGCAGTTCTGCTATTTATATGTGAGGCCGCATGGCACATTTTATAAAAATATTTTAGTGTAGGACTGCTTCAAATGAGATTTGCCGTGACGTGGCGAAGCAGCTCAAGAAATTGCAATTTTTTGCCAAAAATCTCAAAAAAATTTTTATAATGCAGTTTGGAATATTTGATGCCTTAGTGCACATTGGTGCTGGCTCTTTGTTGTTTCTTTGTTGAATTGGTCGGTGGTTGACCTCCACCTTGCTATGCACCCCAATTTGGGATGTATTCCATCTGTATAGATTTTGGCGTTTGGTGACTGTTCACATTGGGTCATCAGGCTTTGTCCACAGGCTATATATATACTTCATGCAGCATTTGCTTGACCTGTCCCGCCCACAGCCATGACTCAGTCATGGGTACGGGACTGCAATAGACCAGGTGAGTGCTGCTGAGAGCAGTTCTGCTATTTATATGTGAGGCCGCATGGCACATTTTATAAAAATATTTTAGTGTAGGACTGCTTCAAATGAGATTTGCCGTGACGTGGCGAAGCAGCTCAAGAAATTGCAATTTTTTGCCAAAAATCTCAAAAAAATTTTTATAATGCAGTTTGGAATATTTGATGCCTTAGTGCACATTGGTGCTGGCTCTTTGTTGTTTCTTTGCAACTTGGACTAGCCTGCATACCTTTTCGAAGCACTACCAAGTGCATGCTCATGCTTCGGCAGATGCGAGCTTGGGCAGACGCATCCTTCAGGCGGCTGTCGCCCATTTGTGAAGTTAGGTTCTGCCTACTTCTTAGTTTTTCTGTTTATTCCCACCCAAGGACCGCTTTGGAAAGTCCCATGGTCTGGGTCTCCCAAAGGAACGATAAAGAAAAAGAGAATTTTGTTTACTTACGTAAATTCTTTTTCTTATAGTTCCGTATTGGGAGACCCAGCTCCCTCCCTGTTGCCTGTTGGCAGTTTCTTGTTCCGCGTGTTATCACCGGCTGTTGTCGTGGACAGAGTCTCCGGTTCTTCCGGCTTTTGCTCTGTTTTACTTGTGGGTGGCTATTCTCCTTCAGCTTTTGCACTAAACTGGCTGGGTCTGCCCACCAGGGGGTGTATAAGCTCAGAGGGAGAAGCTACACTTTTGAGTGTAGTACTTTGTGTGTCCTCCGGAGGCAGAAGCTAAACACCCATGGTCTGGGTCTCCCAATACGGAACTATAAGAAAAATAATTTACGGTAAGTAAACAAAATTTTTTTTTTTTTTTAACCCTTTAACTTTAAATGGGGCGAATGGGGGTGATTTGAACTTTTAGGTGTTTTTTTTTTTTTTTTTTTTTTTAAATTTTTTAAAACTTTTTTTTTTTAACTTTTGTTTTTCTATTTTACTAGTCCCCCTAGGGGGCTATTGCGATCAGCAATCCAATCGCTCTGCACGATCTGCTGATCACAGCTGTACAGCTGTAAACAGCAGATACGCTCTCTCTTTTGCTGTGATCGCGTCACGTGACTTCCGGTATCGGGTGGTAAGTAAAAGTTTACCGCGATCGCGCTTATAATGGCGCTGTCACGTATTGACAGCGCCATTTAAGGGGTTAATCGGCACGAGCAGATAACGATTCTGCTCGTGCCTAGCAGGCACACATCTCAGCTGTGAAAATCAGCTGAGATGTGCGCCGATCGCGGCATGCTGCCGCCGGAGGACTGCGGGCAGTAACATTGACACTTAGGATGTAATTTTACTGCCTGCGGTCGTTAAGGGGTTAATGTATACGTAGCTATAGGATTACTCCTTCCCAGGTGCATTACTTTACATTTATCAACATTAATTCTCATTTGCCAAGTATCAGCCCATTCTGACATCTTTGACATCCAGTTCTTTTTGTAATATTGTACTATCAAGGTCAGTTTTTTTTAATATTCTACATAGTTTGGTGTCATCAGCAAAGACTGACACTTTGCTATCAATCCCATCCACGGCCCAGAGCCGAGTGAATCAGAAAGTGATCCTATCTGCTGTTTACAGCTGTGTAGCTGTGATAAGCAGATAGGGCAGAGCTATCGCGTTGTTGATCGCTATAGCCCCCTAGGGGGACTAGTAAAATAAAAAAAAAGTTTGTAGATGGCCAAGAAAAGATTAAAAAAAAAAATAGAAAAGAAGAACTGCTAGAATAGGTAAAGAAATAACAGAATAACTTGATAGAGGGATAGCTAGCTTGGCGAGCTGTTTTTTTTTTTTTTTTTTTTTTTTGGGGGTGGGGGTGTAGAACATCGACGTGCATCCACCCCTCCCCCCCCCCCAACCCGCCCTTACAGCTATACCACATTTATATAGTTTTTTGGGTTTTTTTTTAATGATTCGCTGCTTTTACACAATAAAAGTTTTTTTAGGAACTATTGTTTTTGCATTGCTGTATTCTGAGAGAGCTTTTTTTAGTCGCTAACAGAGCTGCATGGTGGCCTTTTTTGGGGGACAAGATGACATTTTCAGCAATACTTTATTTATTTACATATGACTGATCACATTTATTCCACCTTTGTTAGCTGTATGATGAAACGATATACAGTATATCACAAAAGTTAGTACACCCCTCACATTTTTGTAAATATTTTATATCTTTTCATGGGAAAACACTGAAGATATGATTCTGTTATACATTGTGAGTAGTCGGTGTATAATATCCCCAAACCTACTTCCAAGATGACGACTGCCTTGATAAGGAAACTGAAGGTAAAGATGCTGGACTGGCCAAGCATGTCTCCAGACCTAAACCCTATTGAGCGTCTGTGGGGCATCCTCAAAGGGGAGGAGGAAGAGCACAAGGTCTCTACTATCCTCCAGCTCTACAATGTTGTGATTGAGGATGAAAGAGGGTTCCAGTGGCTCCTGTGAAGCTCTAGTGAACTCCATACCCAAGAGAGTCGAAGATGGAGGTTGTACAATACTTTTACATTGACCCCTGCCGATCAGCAGTTGTCTGTGCCAGCAGCAGCAAACAGCTGACAATGCTCATTTTTGGAGTTACCCCGTCTTCTGATAGTGGCCTCGGCCGGGTATTGCACATCCTCCTCCTATTGATTTAAATGGGAGGCGGATGTGCAGTCCCCAGACACTATCAGTTGATGGGGCACCTCCAGAACTGAGCATTTCAGACTGTCTGCTACTGCTGCTGGCACTGAAAACAGCTGATTAGTGGGGGATGCCGGATCTCAGACACCGACGTATCAGGCATTGATCCTATCCTGAAAATATGCCATCAATGTAAAAGTAATGGACAACCTCTTTAAGCAGTGCTTGAAAATAAAGGTGGTCACATAACATATTGACACTTTGGGCATTTTCACTTAGGGGTGTACTCCTTTCTTGTTGCCAGCAGTTCAGATATTAATGGCTGTGTGTTTTGAGTTATTTAGCGGGCACATCAAATTTACACTATTAGGCCTAAGACACACGGCATGAAAATTGGAGTGGTATGCGATAAAACATCGCATTCCACTCTGACCAATATTACTCTATGTGCCAGCACCCATGGACGATTATTTTCTCAGCCCTAATCGGACTGAGAAAATAGTCGCAGCATGCTGCGATTGTAATGTGATCCTTGTTTCTCTCGCACCTATTCAAGTGTATGGGGCGAGAGAAAGATCGCACTGCACTCACAGTACACTGGTGTACCGCGAGTGCAGGGCGAGAATGGCAATAACCGGCTACAGAGGAGAGAGGGAGATAAGTCCTCCGCTGCGCCGGCCCTCCCCTCCGCAGCGCCGGCCTGCCCCCGCAGCTGTGGTCCGATCACATGATCGGACCTCAGTCGCAATGACACTTGGCTCTGCTATGCTGCCAGCGTGAGCAGAGTGTCATGCGAGGATCGCATAGTCCCCGTGTGGCCCCGGCCTAACACAAGCTGTACACTGATACGATATAAAGTAGTCAAAGTGTCATATCTTCAGTGATGTCCCATGAAAAAGTATAATAAACTATTTACAAAAAGGTGATGGGGTGTACTCACTTTTTTGTGATTTACTGCAGCTTTTTGCTATTTTTTTTTATGATGTTCAGTTTTAGAAATCTGGTTGTTCTTGATCCGGCAATTTCAAATATGTGTGCTTATATTTGTTTTTATGTGAATATACATATTTATTGGTGTATTTTTTTTTCCTATTTGCTTTTCCCCACTTTTTTACTTTGTGCCTACATGGAACATTAACTTTTATTACTTTGATCACTGACATAATGTATTGCAATCCACAAGTATGGCAATGCATTACTTCTCAGTATTAGGCTGGTTTCAGACGTCCGTGTTTAATCAGGTACCAGTCACACGCATGGTTATGGTCAAACGAGTGTCATACGTGTGTTACATCCGTGTGACATCCGTGTTTGCATATGTGTGACACGTACCGGGTAAAACACGTGTCTCTGTAATGAAAAAATGTTCTCTATTTACCTGTATCCAGCGATTCTGTCTCCGGCTCTGCTGCGTCCCGCTCCTGATCCCTGCTCATTATTTTCATTGATTATTCACTACCTGAGGATCTGGAAGCCGGAACATCGCGGGGACAGGCTGGGTACAGTACAGCCGAGGGCAGCACCGCCGGGGACATCACCAGGGACATCGCCGGTGACAGGTGAGTATACAGCAGTTTGTGCAGTGACATCCAGGGACTCATCAGGGTTCCCAATGAACTCTCATGAACCCCTGGAAGTCACCATCGTGACACTCGCTGTAACGCAGTTGTCGCAGGGGTGTCATCAGGAGGTCATTAGAGTTCATTGGGAAATCCGATGACCTCCTGGACATCCCTGTACACACACTGCTGGCAGGATACTCACTTGTCACTAGCGATGTCCCCAGCGATGCTGTCCTCGGTGATGCTGTCCTCGGCGGTACGGTCTCCAGCACTGTCACCTCGATGCCCCTGCTCTCAGATGCTCAACGCGGTGAATAATCAATGAAAATAATGAGCGGTGGTCAGGAGCGGGAGGCAGCAGAGCCGGAGACAGCATCGCTGGATACAGGTAAATATAGAATATGTTTTTATTTAAAGACCCTTGTTTTCGCCGGTACGTGTCACATCAGTGTGCGGTCCGTGTGACATCCGTGCTGCTGGCGAAAAAACGGGCACGTCTTCATGTGAAATAGCGGGGCCACACGGTCCGTGTGAAAACACGGCCGCGTGAGAGTGCACAATAGGGTAACATGGGTACGTGTGACATCCGTGTTAAAACCGGATGTCACACGTACCTAAAACACGGACGTCTGAAACCAGCCTTACACTGACAGATGGCTTCTTGGACCCTGCCTCTGGCATAGTCTAAAGGGTGCTTTACACGCTGCGACATCTCTAGCGATCTCGTTAGCGATGTGACAGGCCAGATCGCAGATAAGATTTGCCAAGATCACACAGAAGTTAGTTTTATGGCGCCGGTCACATGTGCGATCTCAGCAAATCGTATGTGCGATCTGGCATGTTACATTGCTAACAAGATCGCTAGTGATGTCGCAGTGTGTAAAGCACCCTTAAGGTCCAGTGCCCACGCTGCGTATTTTGAGTCGTTAGACTTTCAGAAATCTGCAGCAAAATCTGCATGTCCATTGTGAAGCCAGCAAAGTCTGAGAATTCGGAAGTGCTGTGCCCATGTTGAGTATTTTCACTTGCGTATTTGGTGCAAATTTCTTTTTTTTTTTTCTGCACCAAATCTGTTCAGAAATGCCTACAATGACCTCACTGCTTCATTATCGTGCGGAGCCGCCGCCCGACCACCGAGCGGAGCCGCCGCCCGACCACCGAGCTGAGCCGCCGCCCGACCTACACCCCACCTACTGTCTCCTCCCCAAAATCCTATAGAATGTAAGCCCGCAAGGGCAGGGCCCACTTCCCTCTGTACCAGTCTGTCTATTGTAACTTATATATATGTTCTGTATGTAACCCCTTCTCATGTACAGCACCATGGAATCAATGGTGCTCTATAAATAAATAATAATAAGGAAAAATAAGCAACGTGGGCACAATACTTCTGAATTCTCATAGACTTTGCTGGCTTCACAATGGACATGCAGATTTTGCTGCAGATTTCTGAAAATGTGTCAAAACTACACAGCGTGGGCACTGGGCCTAACAGGCTACCGTAGCTGGCAGATCTGGAGGTTGTCATTTCACCTCAGGAATGCCATGGTAACAATCAGATCAGCTGGGAGAGGGAGCGCAATTAGTCTCCCAGCGCTGTGGATGCTGCGATTTGCTATTGTCTGCGGCATTTAGGTGGTTTAACAGCCAAGGTTTGTGCGGGGACTGTCACTGGCTGTGACTACCACGCTCCCAGTGGTGATTATGAGGTAACAGCCACTGTGCTGACATGATCGCCATGATGTAAGTTTGCGTCATTTTGCAGGTACCCCTTCTTGACCATGATGTAAACTTCAAATGTCGTGAAGGGGTTAAGACATTTTTATTGGGATGTTAAATATTAAATTATTCAGAAAGTATGTATAAGCAATAGGTAAGAATTAACAAGTGTTGTGACAGAGATTACCCACTTATTAAAATTTTTTTCTTTTATTCATATGCATTTAAAAACCAAAACAAAAACATAAACCAAATGTGGACTAAATCTTAACCTCATAACGACGGCCGTACGACTTAAAGCGGCGGCAAAACAGGGTACTTATTCTGTTCCGCCGCTTTAAAGCGGCGGCCCGAAAAAACCCTCTAGCGCCCCCCAGCGACCGAAAATCTCGGGGGTTTCAGCTACCGGGGGTAGCTGAGACCCCCCAGATTATGAATCGGGGTGTTTTTTATGCACCCCGTTAATGCGATCGCCGGTATACACCGTATACCGGCGACAACATGAAAAAAAAATAAATGGCTGGTAAAATTGATTTATTTCTCATCTGACGTGATCAAACATGTCAGATGAGAAATAAATGTTAGCCCTTAGTGCCCCCAAGGCCCCCGGTACCGGAGAAAGCCATCCAACCCCCCCCCCCCCGGAAAATCCAAGATGGCGCCGACGCGCGCTGAAAACTCCCGCCGGCGCCGGCTCTGCAGTCATTTCCCTCCGATCTGAAATGATCAAACATTTCAGATCGGAGGGAAATGTCCTCCCCCTGATCCCTCCTCCGGTCCACCGGAGCTCTTTGGACCCTGGAGCCCCCTCCGGTTCTTCAGAGCCCCCCTCCGGAGCGTGCAAGATGGCGCCGGCGCGCGCTGAAAACTGCTGCCGCCGGCTCTGCATTCATTTCCCTCCGATCTGAAATGATCAAACATTTCAGATCGGAGGGAAATGCCCCCCCCCCCCTGACCTCTCCTCCGGTACACCGGAGCTCTCTGGTCCCCCGGAGCCCCCTCCGGGGGACCAGAGAGAGGGATCTGGAGAACCGGAGTTCTCACCACCGTTCCCAGTCTCTCTCCCACCCGATCTGGGATCCCCCGTTCCCCCAATCCCCTCCCCTGTACCTCAATAAAAAAAATCACCGGTCCCCCGCGGCCCCCCTTCTTCTCTTCTCCGGGAAAATGGCGGGCGCATGCGCAGTGTGCTTGCCATAATCTGCCTCCTGCACCCGGCAACAAAAAAAAAAAAATTCTGATTGGCTGTTTAGATTTGAATACTGTGATAGATCCTATCACAGTAGTCAAAATGCCAATATTTGATAAATATGGCAGCATTTAGGTCTGCCTTTCTCCTCTCTCCCTTGTAGTTTATCTGGGAGAGAAGAGAGAGAGACTACGTGCTGCCATATAGAGAGAAAAAGTTATAAATTCACAAAGATCATCATAAATCTATTCCCAATTTTTCTGATCACCCCCCTGTGATCATCCCCCCCTCCATCATTCCGTCATCCCTCGCTGCGTCATTCCCCTAAATATTTTTTTTTTATAATCTTTATAAAAAAATTTAGGGTTTATATAAAAAAAAAATAAAAAAAAAAGAAATACTAGTGTTAGGTTTAGGTTTATTTTTTGTTAGCCAGGGATAAAAACAAAAACCATGGCCCGCAGGATGTTTACGGCAGAGCAAGCGTACTCGCTGCTTGCCTCCGGCAGTTCTGGGTCAGAGACCGAATCAGCCTCAGAAAGAGATTTTTCGGATAGCGGTGACGATTCGGCTTCCTCCACGGGGTCCCACACCCCGCCAGTCGCCACTGCTGAAGAGTCAGGGGCAGGACCTAGTTCTGCAGTCCCCCATGCTCTCTGGTACCCCAACCCGTCCTTTACCCCACAAATTCCCCCTTTCATAGGAGACCCTGGCATAAAAATAATTGTCACCAATTTTGCCCCACTGGATTTTTTCCAAATTTTTGTTAACCAACAAGTACTTGAGCTTATCACCCACCACACCAACTTGTACGCCCGCCAATATATTGCCCAAAAGCCAACATCTGTCCATTCCCGTTCCTGGATCCCCACAAGTGTCCCGGAAATCAAAAAATTTTTAGGCATTACCCTCAACATGGGTATAGTGAAAAAACCCAGTATCCGCTCCTACTGGGCAACCAAATCTGTCCACGCCACCCCTGTATTTGCAGCCATAATGCCCAGAACCCGATATGAGACCCTATTGCGATTCCTCCATTTTAGTGATAATTCCCAAGTCCCCCCAAGAACTGACCCCAATTATGACCGCCTTAATAAATTGAAACCCCTAATATCCCTCCTGAAAGAGTCCTTCCTAACTTCCTACAGCCCAGAGGAGAATGTTTCGGTTGACGAGTCCCTAATGAGCTATAAGGGCCGTCTCTCATTCCGTCAGTTTATCCCCTCCAAAAGAGCCAAGTATGGCATAAAATTATATAAAGTGTGCGAAAGCACCAGCGGGTACACATGTAACTTTATCATTTATGAGGGTAGGGACCGCCAAATAAGACCACCCAACTGTCCCCAGACAATTGGCGTCCCAGGAAAAATTGTCTGGGAGCTAATGTCCCCATTTCTTGGTAAAGGTTACCATGTGTACACCGACAACTACTACACTAGTATGCCCCTATACCAATCCCTCCATGCTGCAAATACAGGGGCCTGTGGGACAATAAGGAAAAACCGTGTTGGTTTGCCGGCACAGTTAGTGTCCAGACGTGTAGAGAAGGGGGCGTCATTCGCACTGGCAAGTGACAAATTGCTTGCCGTAAAGTGGAATGACCGCAAGGACGTCTACATGCTCACCACCCTGCATGAGGACACCACTGTGTCGGTCAGAGAGAGGGGAGCCACCAGGGACAAACAAACCCTTCTGTGTGACCCAATACAACAGGTTTATGGGTGGCGTGGACCTGTCTGACCAGGTGCTCCAACCATACCTGGTAAAGCGGAAAACGAGGGCCTGGTACAAAAAGGTAGCAATCTACCTGATACAGATTGCTACCTACAACAGTTTTGTACTGTTTAAAAAATCACAAGGGGCCCTCACATTTTCTGCAGTACCAGGAAAAAATTATTGAGTCCCTCATGTTTGACTCAGCGGCACCAGAGGCAGCCTTCGAGTCAGAGAATGCCCGGAGACTAACGGAACGGCATTTTATGCATCTCGTGCCTCCTACTTCCACTCAAAACCGTCCTAAAAAAAGGTGCCGGGTATGTCGCAAGCAGGGTAGGAGAAGCGACTCAAGATATTACTGTCCCATGTGCCCTTCCCAGCCAGGACTTTGTGTTACCCCCTGCTTCGAGATCTACCACACATCCCACAATTATTAGACGTCATACACTATTTCCAAATTGTGTGGTAGGGTTTTTCTTTTACGTTTATATTTTCTGTGTAGTGAGCCCCTGTGTTACTTGTCAAATAAAATTTACTATTTTCATCAGTAAAACACATTTTACCCCATTTCACAAATAATTCCAGGACTTGATCACTCACATACCGAAGTGTTATGCAGACAAATTCTCGTCATATGCCCACGTCTGCGTACTCCAGAACGTGGACCCCGCAAATGTTCTTGAAACATCTGATCATCTGACAAATAATTCCAAGATTTGATCATTCACAAAGTGTTAGCACCAATCATCTTAGTCTGACTGCTATTACAACTACGTCTTGGTGATACGGGCATGATAATTTTATTGGAGGATCTGAAGCTGTTCTGTAATTTTACACCTTGGGCTTTACTGCATGGTTCTTGCCGAACCTCCTGCACTGGACAATACTTTTATAACCCTGTAGGGGACTGGTTGTTTTGTGCATATAGCGGTTCCGACCTTGGCAGGTAGGAGCCTGTTATGGTGTACCACGTCGGCTGGCACAATTGTCCCTCATATAGGGATTGATGGTGCTAAACAGACGTTGTACGACCAGTCTCTGAAAAATTAACGTGTCCTTCTAGCCCTCCTGGTGTTCCTTCATCTCTGGAACAAGCACAAGTCTGCCATATAATTGGCGGTATTTTCCTCCATATTTTGCCCTTCACTCCAAGATAAAATGTACAAAAAAATCCATTTATGTGGGTTTTCAGTTGTTCTAAAAACACATAGGCTCTGCAAATCTAATAATCCAAAATTTGAAAAGTGCACCTTCCCTTCCAAGTCCTGCAGTTTGGCCAAACAGAAGTTTTTGACTACATGTTGGGTATCGCTGCACTCATAAGAAAGTGGGTAACAAACTGAGGGGTCCACTTTTTGATGTTACCTCTTGTAAAAGTGGAAAATCTGGTGCTAAAGCATCACTTTTGTGAAAAAGAAGAACATTTTCAATAGGACAACCTATTGTTATAAAATTCTGTGAAGTACTTGTGGGTTCAAAATGCACACTATACCCCTAGATAAAATCCTTGAGGGGTATAGATTCCAGAATGGGGTCAGTTGTGGGGGGCTCCACTGTTAAGCCACCTCAGGGGGTCTCCAAACGCAACATGGCGTTCGCTAAGGATTCCTGCCAATTTTGCAGTCAAATGGCGCTAGTTTCATTCTGAGCCCTGCTGTGCACCCAGACAGTTGATTTCCACCACATATGATGTATCAGCATACTCAGGAGAAATTGCACAATACATTTTATGCTGATTTTTGTCCTGTTACCCTTGTAAAAAAAAAAAGCTACCTGGTTGAAATAACAATTTTGTGGTAAAAATGTTTTTTTTTATTTTCACAGCTCAACATTATAAATTTCTGTGAAGCACCTGGGGGTTCAGGGTACTCACCAAACATCTAAATAAATTCCTTGAGGGGTCTAGTTTCCAAAATGGGGTCAGTTGTGAGGGGTTTCTGCTGTTTAGGTACCTTATCGGACCTGTAAATGCAACATGGTGCCCGCAATCTTTTTCAGCCAAATTTGCTTTCCAAAATTCAAATATTGCTCCTTCTGTTCCAAGCCCTCCCATTTGTCCAAACAGAGGTTTCTTACCACATGTGGGGTACCACCGCGCTCATAAGAAGTTAGGTAACAAACGTTGGGGTACAATTTTTGGAATTACCTCTTGAAAAAGTGAGAAAATTAATGCTAAAGCAACTTTTTTGAGAAAAAAATGAAAATTTTCAATATGACAACGTAACGTTATCAAAATCTGTGAAGTACCTGTGGGTCCAAAATGCTCACTATACCCCTAGATAGAAGCCTTGAGGGGTCTAGTTTCCAGAATGGCATCACTTGTGAGGGGTTTCTGCTGTTTAGGTACCTTATCGGACCTGTAAATGCAACATGGTGCCCGCAATCTATTTCAGCCAAATTTGCTTTCCAAAATTCAAATATTGCTCCTTCTGTTCCGAGCCCTCCCATTTGTCCAAACAGAGGTTTCTGACCACATGTGGGGTATTGGCGCGTTCATAAGAAAGTGGGTAACAAGTTTTGGGGTCCATTTTGTTGTGTTATTTCTTCTAAAAGTGAATAAATTTGGGTTAGAGCAACATTTTTAGGGAAAATTTAATTTTTGCTTTTTTTCATTCCACATTGCTTTTGTTCATGTGAAGCACCTTAAGGGTTAATAAACTTCTTGAATGTGGTTTTGAGTACTTTGGGGGGTGCAGTTTTTAGAATGGTGTCACTTTTGGGTATTTTCTGTCATCTAGGCCTATTGAAGTCACTTCAAATGTGATGTGGTCCCTAAAAAACTGGTTTTTTAAATTTTGATGTAAAAATGAGAAATTGCTGATAAACTTTGAACCCCTCTAACTTCCTAACAAAAAAAATTTTGTTTCCAAAATTGTGCTGATGTAAAGTAGACATGTGGGAAATGTTATTTATTAACTATTTTGTGTCACAGAAATCTCTGGTTTAACGGTATAAAAATTCAAAAGTTGAAAATTGCTAAATTTTCAAAATTTTTGCCAATATTCAATTTTTTTCATAAATAAACGCAAAAAATATTGTCCTAAATTTGGTACTAACATGAAGTCCAATATGTGACGAAAAAACAATCTCAGAATCACCGGGATCCGTTGAAGCCAGAGTTATAACCTCATGAAGTGACACTGGTCAGAATTGCAAAATTTGGTCTGGTCATTAAGGTGAAAATTAGCTCCGTCACTAAAGGGTTAAGGTAGCATAGACAATGCCATGAACCTCTTTTTATAATAATTTCTGAGACCCAAGTCAAAAACAGATATCTCGTCAGATTAGGAGGTATAAATGGGGGGGGGGTTTAGTCAATTGCCTTTCCTCTCGCCCTACTTCAATATATCACTGCCTATCAATGGAGTACATCCTAATGTAAACGATGCCCCCATTCCTCGGCGGCTCTCCCTTCTCTGACACTCACTAAATGCGTGTTAGGTTACCGGGGTCACACAAAAATTATCACTTAGGGTTCATAGACAAAATATATATATATAACCACCACCACTTAACAATTCGATGCACTTAAGAACATCCCAATGAAAATAGCAGACATTTATATAAACACATATATCATGTCTCATAGAAAAGGAACTGTATATAATGATAGAGATCCCTTTCTGATTTGCTGCTATTATAGGAAGCACTTAGCGACTGAATTAGATCAAAAATCGTATCAACAAATTTTGCTCTCCCAACCTAGAGACAGGTATTCCAATGGTGACAATAGACCATATCTTGTATAGTACAGGGGGTTAGTTTATAATAAATATCCCTAATAAGCTTTCCTCTACCTGGCAATGGAGCACACCCTCAGTTTTTTGGTGCCCCCATTCCTCGGCGGCTCTCCCTTCTGTACCCTAAAACTCCCTCTCAATTCATCTGGGATTATAATAACAAAATATGGAAAATGGTTCCAAGTCACTTATCTGTCATTCTAGAATTGGCTCTGGGAACATGTCAATTTCATGTCAGCATTAATTCCTATTTTATCTCGACGCGTTTCCCTCCGCCCTGATTATGGATGGAGTTCATCAGGAGATTTTTGTCAAACAGCACAATGGCTTCCTATAAAAAAGTGTTAAAGTCAAGATTTTTTTATATATTTTGCAAAAAATAAACAAAAAAGGAAAAATTGGCTCCCAATAATGGACCAATTCACCCCATCTCAGTGCATTACATTAGTTGCCCACCCATAGACCAAGAGATCACATAGCGCAAATAGAACAGCTCATACCTTAGATGTATCACCTTCAAGGATCAAAGTGGTATAATACAAAGAGGACAGGTAGCAAGGGTTTAAATAGCGATAGATCCTCCCCTTCAGGTCATATGACATTTCACTGACTTCCTATTGGTGGACAGCTTATTTACCATTACAAGTTACTATCTGCTTCTAATATACATATAGAGTCTCCCGCTATGTTTGTAGGGCTGGCGCTGGTCCAAAGATCCCATCCTGATTTGGTGGTATAATATCCAGGCAGAAATAACATGTTTCGCTACCCGGAAGTGTTAATGGAACGCATAATGCGCTCCACACCTCCGGATCAGGCACTGACCGCTCCAACTGCGCAGGCGTGCGACGCACACCACGTCTCAACTCACACGCCTGCGCTCTGACTCACCCAGACCAGCCGGCCGCGTAGAACGCATGCGCGGCTATAATACATATCCGGAAGTATCTGTGGAACGCATTAATGCGCTCCACGTCTCCAGGCCAGGTACTGAGCCACCAGGCAGCGCAGGCGTAACGACGCACAATAACTTATATCGCACGCCTGCGCTCTGGTCTCCTTATATCGGCTTGCTGCATGGGGCGTTTCTAAAGGCCAGACATGCGCAGATATATCAAAACCGGGACTTAGACTCCAGTGCCTTGCTACTATATTGAGCAGCCGCAGCAGCGTCCTTTTTCATATGTATAGTATAAATTTGAACGTTTTTAGAATATGTAAACCCTGGTCAAAGGAACACAGAATTAATCATTATGTTTGGCTAGAAATATTCATAAGATAATAACCAAATCCCCTTAGTAGGATTTTTAGGTAAAATCCATTGATTCTTTTATTATATTATTTAGATCATTCAATCCTATGTGAAAACTCTTGGACCATGTACAGGGCACTTCCATGATGCACACTAATAAATGGGGTCAAACTAGCCTTTTTAGGGCAAAAATGTTTTTATATATATACAAAACGGGGTGACCAATTTTAGATCAATGCATCCCATACAGGCAAATAAAAAACCAGTGACAACAGCTATACCACAAGGCAAAAAACGTCTTTCTCCTATTTTATTTATAAAAAACAATTGAAAGTCAATTGTTCATTCAACCCATCAGGGTGAATTGATTTAAACCGATAAATCCACCTGCATTCCTTTTGAAGTAGGATCCTATTCCAATCTCCCTTTCTAGGTGACGGGGATACCTGCTCGATTACTCTAAAGTTTATACTATGTAGGTCTCCCCCATGGACCATACGTACATGTCTAGATACTGGGGTATCCCTGATGTTGCGGATATCTCCCAGGTGTTCACCTAATCGTTTGCGTAGTTCTCTCTTCGTCTTCCCTATATAGTTCTTAGGGCAATTGCATGTAATCAAGTAGATTACTCCTTCGGAATTGCAATTAGCAAATTCCCGTACCTGGTAAGTTTTCCCAGTGCATGCACTTGTTACTTCTTTGCTCTGTATAATCCATTTACAAAATTTGCAGTGGCCACATTTATACGTCCCAGTTACTTTCCTTTCTAGCCATGTTCCTGTGGCTTTCGGGGCTTCATAAAAGCTGTGAATTAAGCGATCTCTCAATGCTCTTCCTTTTTTAAAAGTTACTGATGGTCTAGGTGCAATATACTTTTCCAAACTAGGGCCAGCCCTCAAGATACCCCAATGTTTCTCAAGAATAGATAGAACTTCTCTATTACAGTTGTCAAAGGTACCAATGAGTCGAACCATTGAATCGGACATTTCTTTTCCTCTAGGAATCAGCAGATCTTGTCTATCCCTCTCGGTTGCTTCTTTATACGCCTTAGTCAGGATCGAGGGGGGGTAACCCCTTTCTGAAAATCTTTTTTGTAAATCCCTTGTTTGCCTATGAAAAACATCATTTGAAGAGCAATTTCTACGTAGTCTCAAGTATTGACCTTTTGGAATTCCTCTTTTTAGAGGTACTGGATGGTGACTTGTCCAATGAAGCAAGTTATTTGATGCTGTGGGCTTTCTATGGACTTTTGTTTGTATCAATCCCTGTTCGTCCTTACTTAACACCACATCCAAAAAAGGTAGATTGTTCTCTCGGACCTCTGATGTGAAAAATAAACCCAATTTATTTTTGTTGAGTTCTTTCACAAACTCCTCAACCAGATGTTAAATATTATTTATTTACTATTGTGTGGTATGCCCATCTGTTTTAAGGGCATAAAAGTTTAACGTTTAAGGGTATGAGCGCACGTTGCATCGTGTCCCTGCAGAGATTTCTGCAGCGATTTGACAGCACATATGCGCGTCAAATCGCTGCAGAAACACTGCGCAATGAATGTAATGAAAAAGCCGATTTCATGCGCTCTGGATGCAGCCCCCACCATAGACAGGGCGGGACCTGCATCCAAAGTGCACGGAATAAGTGACATGTTGCTTTTTAGAATGCAGCGATTTGGCAGCATGAAAATCGCTGCGTTCTAAAACGCAACGTGGGCATGGATTAGGCACAATCTTCAGAGATTATGCTGGGGACGCAGGACGCATGCAGTTACGCTTCAGTGCTATATGCAGCATAAATGCATGAAATTTGCAACGTGGGCACAGAGCCCAAGACATAATTCATAGGTAATGCAAACCATGTCAAGCTGAATTTAGCACAAACAAAGTGCAATATGTCAAGAAAAAACAATTGTAGAATCACTGGAATATGTCGCAGTGTTACAGATTTTAAAATCTGGTCTGGTCAGGAAAAAAAACTGGCCTAGGTGTGGAAGGGTTAAGAATGACCTGGCAACATGATTCTCCAGGTCAGTCCAATTACAGTGATGCCAAACGTGTATAGTAAGGCTATGTGCCCATGCTGCGGAAAATGTGCGGATTTTGCCGCGGATTTCCCGAAAATCTGCAGCAGCGGCACTTCCCAGCCATTTCTATGGCTTTTTGGAAATGCTGTGCCCATGCTGCGGATTTTTCCGCGGCGGATTTGGTGCGGATTTTGATCCGGAAAAATCTGCAACATGTCAATTATTGTTGCCGATTTTGATCCGGATTTTGGCTTCAGAATTGGGGGAAAAAAAAAATCCGCACCAAAATCTGCCGCAATTCTGTGGTAAATCCGTGGCAAATCCGCACCTTTGAAAAGGTTCGGATTTTGCGGGAAAGCCGCGGATTTTCATGCAGAAAAATCCGCAGCAACATTCTACCGTGGACACATAGCCTTACTGTTTGTTTGGGGGTAGTTGTGTTTTTGTTTTTTGCTTTTTTTTAATATATAACATTGAAATGGTGAAAAAACAATTTGTGCGGTCTCTTTGAAAACTTGTTGTTTGTGTGGCAACCTGACATTTTTCGTGACATTTTTTGGGAAGTGTGTATGTACAGTATGTATGTGTATATAATATATATACTGCTGTAGCAAAAATTAAGAGACCACTGCAATATTGTCAGTTTTACTGATTTTTCTCTTTATAGGTATATTTTGGAGTAAAATGTAAATTGTTCTTTTATTCTATAAACTACTGACATGTCTGCGAATTTCCAAGTAACACATTTTTTTATTTATTTTCTGAAAATGAGAAATGGTCGAAATAACAAAACAATGCATTTGCTTTCAGACCTCAAATAATGCAAAGAAAACAAGTTCCTGATCATTTAGAAACAACAATACTAATAATGTTTTATCTCAGGAAGAATTCAGAAATCAATATTTTGTGGAATAACCATGATTTTTAATCACAGCTTTCATGTGTCTTGGCATGCTTTCCACCAGTCTTTCACACTGCTTTTGTTTGATGGCTTGTGACTTTCCATCTTCTTCTTGATTACATTTCAGAGGTTTTCAATGGGGTTCAGGTCTAGCGATTGGGTTGACCATGACAGGGTTTTGATGTGGGCGCCATGCCACACAGCTAGGTCAATCAATGTGTGGATGAAGGACCACCACATCAAAACCCTGGCCAGTAGATTGAGGTGACTGGTTTAAATTCAACTGACACTGGAATCGACATGTAGAGAAGCTGATTTTTATAAAACTGTACAGTGGTCTCTTAATGTTTGCCAGAGCTGCCCCTGTGTGTGGGCGCGCCGTCGCTCTGCCCCTGTGTGTGGGCGCGCCGTCGCTCTGCCCCTGTGTGTGGGCGCGCCGTCGCTCTGCCCCTGTGTGTGTGGGCGCGCCGTCGCTCTGCCCCGGTGTGTGTGGGCACGCTGTCGCTCTGCCCCTGTGTGTGTGGGCGCACGCCGTCGCTCTGTCCCTGTGTGTGTGGGCGCGCGCCGTCGCTCTGCCCCTGTGTGTGTGGGCGCGCCGTCGCTCTGCCCCTGTGTGTGTGGGCGCGCCGTCGCTCTGCCCCTGTGTGTGTGGGCGCGCGCTCGCTTATTGGTACAAAGAGCACATCGTATGTACAGAGAACTTTGTCCAGCCTAAGTAGAAGTTGTTTGGATGTATTTCAAGCTGAAGTTAAAATTAATTACTGCTACTTTTATTAGAATTCCCAAACCATATCGGCCATAATTTCCCCACAGTGTCTAGCTGTGTTTGTGTAGCAATGCTGTAAACATTGATCCGTAGGAACCTGCTGAAATGAGTGATTTTCCATGTAAGAATGCCATTCATCCTGCGCTCAGTAGTGTCATGTGCTTCTCTGGACGTTGTTCAGACTTTCAGCTTATGTCGAATGACTTAGACTTTGTACTCGTCGCATTTCATTTGTCATATATACATTTTTTGTTTTCCAAAGGTAGTAATCCCTGAGGTCTAGAAAGCTTGTGGGTTTATTTTCGTCTGGTTACTGTAGTAAAGCAAATCTGATAAATGACTTACGTTTTCTAATGGCAGAATGATGACATTTCCCGTAATGCTAATGACTGTATGAAACAAAAGTGAAATTGCCATTTCACACACATCTTGTGTATAATAGATCTACATTAATATCCACAATATAATATGCTATACTGTATCTTAATTTTTTCAGAAACTTCATTTTCGGCGTTCTTCAGATGTTTCTTTCAAAAGCAGTATTAACGTGGCACTATTCCTTCAAGTAACTGTTCAGAATAAACTGTTTTAGGAGTAGTCTCGCTGCTTTCATATCTTCCATAATCAGAGAATGATTCTGGCCTTTTCTCTGTGTTAGCACACAGACAGAAGCCACAGCATGGATGAGAGTCTATAGCATGGATAAGAGTCTATAGCACGGATGAGAGTCTATAGCACGGATGAGAGTCTATAGCACGGATGAGAGTCTATAGCACGGATGAGAGTCTATAGCACGGATGAGAGTCTATAGCACGGATGAGAGTCTGCAGCACGGATGAGAGTCTGCAGCACGGATGAGAGTCTGCAGCACGGATGAGAGTCTGCAGCACGGATGAGAGTCTGCAGCACGGATGAGAGTCTGCAGCACGGATGAGAGTCTGCAGCACGGATGAGAGTCTGCAGCACGGATGAGAGTCTGCAGCACGGATGAGAGTCTGCAGCACGGATGAGAGTCTGCAGCACGGATGAGAGTCTGCAGCACGGATGAGAGTCTGCAGCACGGATGAGAGTCTGCAGCACGGATGAGAGTGTGCAGCACGGATGAGAGTGTGCAGCACAACTGAGTAGCGTTGCTGTGAATCCTGCGCTAGAAGTCAGCTTGAACCTGCTTGATCTGTTTCCCTGCCTCACTCTGTTCGCTCTCCATTGACTTCAAACTGTTATATAACCTGATACCTCACTGTGCTGGCAGTCTGTTTTTTTGTTTTTTGTTTGTTTGTTTTTTTAAGGGGCTGTCCAAGCTTGTGCCGCAAGTCTGCAGTCACCCCCATGTGACTGGAGAGTTGTGAATCCTCACAGCGCACACTGTACGCTCTCGCCAGATTCTCCAGGAGTGAGCGGTCATGTGACCACATGTATGCGGTTTTCATACATGCAGCCACATTCCAACTAGTTGTATCCAGTCCCACTCAATTCAATTGTATTGCGTAAGGCTGCTCACGTCTAGTCGACATGTGACCACATGTATGGAAATCGCTTACTTGCGCTGACGCTCCTGGCATTGTAGGAATCTGACAGTTCACACACTATGCAGGGAGCACACAACACTTCTCTAAAAGAGTTATGTATGAAAAGCCCCTACGGCTACCTTCAGCGAACATAACAAAGCGTCATGTGCCTTTATAAAATAACCCCCAGAAAGTTCCCAATCAATAAATATAAAAACATCATTGGCATATCCAGTGTATATGCAACAACTGTCTGATATGATAGGTATGGCTCATTCTCCTGGAATCGGCACATTTTCTCAGAATGGCAATTCTCTGCTGACAAGTTACTTTTCCTTCAGTGATCTGCTTCCCCTGACTGAGATCTCTCGCAGGTGCTATTAGTGCCAGGGGAGGCACATGTGCAGTTTTGTCCACATGGTGACTTTGCTAGAACCAGTCAGTCAATCTGCACATGCACCGCACCAGGCACTGATGGCACTTGCTACAGATCTCGGTCATGGGAGGTGCTTAACTGAAACAAGAGATGACCAGTCTGTCAGAGACTGGTAGTGGGCAGGGAATAGGGAGGTCAAGAGAGTTGCAAGTGCATGTCCCACCATGAAGCACTTGCAGCTCATTTGTGTAATATTTCAATGTGCATTGCTGATAAACGCAAACCTTTCTGCAGCCAAAGTTTGGATTTAACCAATCACAAAGCTCCGATGCATGCATGCCATTAGTTTGAGGTATAAAGTCCTCATGATCGTATTATTTACTTAAAGGGAACCTGATCTGTTATTCTAGGCAGGAGTGGAACGATCACGGTCGCAGCTATCGCGACCAGGCCCAGGGGTGCAGGGGGTCTGCTGGCTCCAGCCCCTGCTTCAGCTGGATGTGCGTCAGAGGCTGCATATCCAGCTAAAATACATTGCGGTGCAAAGACCCGTCGGGTCCCTGTACTGCGATACACGCTGCCAGCCAAAAAGAAGCCAGCATCTTTCATCTGTGTCCCAGTGCCTGAGAACTGCGCATGGCATTGACGTCATGTGTTGCACTGCGCTGGCTACACGGGAAGACTATTTGTGATGTGGGAGCAAGGGACAGTGAGTACAATACAGTGGAACCTTGGTTAACGAGACCAATCCGTTCTGGAACTGTGCTTGTTAACCAAGTTACTCGTTCAGCAAAGCAAGATTTCCCATAGGAAATCATTGCAATGCAGAGAATTTGTTCCACAACTTGTTAAATGTCCCATCCTGGTCCCCTATTGTGCCATTCCACACACGCACAAACACACACATTATGCTCACCTTACCTTTTTGTTCCATCGCCGGCCTGCTGGATCTTGTAGTTCGCCGATATGGGCTGTGTATTGGGTATCCAAGGTGACCGATGCGGGACCTTCAGCTCCTAGCGCGCTGCCATTAAGTAGCGCCTGATGGGAAGTTCCTCCCTCGTCGCCGATGGTTACCAAATACACATCCTATACCGGCGAACTACAAGAACCATGAGGCCGGCGATGGAAGGTAAGGTGAGCATAATGTGTACCTTCCGTTCCATCGCCAGCCTCATGGTTCTTGTAGTTCACCGCTGCAGCATGTGTATCAACAAGCATCGCGACGAGGGAGGACCTTCCCCTGTCAGCCTCTACTCAAAGGTAGCGCACTGACCAATCAGAGGCAAGCGGCTCCTGTGTTTGACGTCAGCGCGCTTGGAGCGGAAGGTCCTGTATCGGTCGCGATGGTTACCCGATACATGGAATTTCCAGGAGGCCGGCGAGGGAAAGAAAGGTAAGGTGAGCATATTATGTGTGCGTGCGTGCGTGCGTGTTTGTGTGGATTGGAAGAGCGGGTTAGAGTGCGGTGGATGTATGGAACCGGAAGTGTGTGCGGTGAGTATTTTGCTCGTACAGCAAAGCTTGCTCGTAAATCGAGTTACAAATTTACAGCAAGCTTTGCTCGTTAGGCGAAATACTCGCTAACTGGGTTACTCGTTAAGCGAAGTTCCACTGTATTGTTGTTTATTGCATTAGACAGAACGGATACATATTTACCAGAAGGTGGACAGTAGATACCAGGATGGGGCCCATTATGGGGACATGTATACCAAGATGGGGTTACATATACACCAGGATATGGGCTAAAATGGGGAATATACTGTATATACCAGGATGGGGCTATATTTATCAGGAAGGAGCATAGGGTGGGGGACATTACCACATAATGGGGGGGACCTCATATGTCTTTTACAGGATTTAGAATGCTAAATGTATATATACATCTGACCAACATGGGGGGAGGGGGTCCAAACTTTGCACCAGGGCCCATCGAACTCTAGTTACGCCACTGATTCCAGGCAAAGCCATCATTAATAGTCGGACCCCTACCTTTCTAGTATTATGAATGGCCTTTGCTAAAGACAACTGTTTCAGATAACACCTATTATATAAATGAATCATTACTGGAGAGGTACCTGATGACTGGTCCAACCAACCTTCGTGGGCTCTGGGGATAACTATACTATATGTACTTAATAGCCCCTAGACATTGACTTAAGCATGCCATCAGAATTGGTTGGATCTATCAACCAATCCTTTTTATCTACATTTCTTTGCAGCTGTTTGATGCATTGCTTTAGCAGATGTATGAAAGTGTGAACTTTTTTTATAATCTCTCTAGTTCAAGGAGGATATATCAAAGCGGTTTAAGTCCAGTACAGACCAACTTGTGCTCATATTCGCTGGAAAGATTTTGAAAGACCAGGACACCCTCAGTCAGCATGGCATACATGATGGGCTCACTGTGCATCTGGTCATAAAGACACAGAACAGGTATGCACGGTCTGCTATTATTTCCCCTGCACTGTGATTACTGGCTCTTTTTGGTTTTTGTTTTTTTTTGTTTTTTGGGGTTTTTTTTGGAGGGGTTTTTAAGCTTTACATTATTGCCTTCTTGTAGGTCCCAAACTGCAGCGGCGACTTCTCAGCCAAACAGCCCGAGCAGTCCATCTTCCACCTCTACAACATCTAGCAGTACCACTACTACCACACCTGCCACAAGCACCCCTTTTGGCCTAGGTAAGACAACACAGTAATGATCCATATTGAGAAATGATAAATGAGTGTTCATAAGAGTTATGTTGTAGGAATAATTATGGCAATGCCATTCTTAAAGTTGATAACTTTTTCCCTAACAGCAGGGAATGCTTGAAGTAAACAATGACTCTCCTGTTCAACCCCTGCAGCACTGCTGCTCCTGTCCCTCTCTTGTCTCTTTTTACTTTGGACCAGCTTGAGACTGCTGATCAGATTGACTAAATATCTGTTCACCAAAGATGGAGGTCGTTGATCATTACCACGAAAACAAGTTTAGGAACTGACTGTGAAACTGATCATGAACTCTTGACAGCAAAGATTAAGCCAGCTTTACACCTTACAATTAGGTGTGCGATCTCGTATGCGATGTGACACGCCCAGGTTGCATATGCGATTTAATGAGATCACACGTAGGTCGTCATTTGCTGTCACACGAGCGTTAGTAGTCTATGTTAAATTGATCAATTTTGTGTGCGATCCTTTAGATCATGTGTTCTGTGACGTATGCATTGGGCACCCTTTTTTTTTTTTTTTTTTAATTTATTGACTTGCCAAGCGTGTGTAATGTGTAGGGAAGGGATGCGTTTTTACTATGTCATCTGCCATTCAGCTCTGCTACATGGCCGCTAACAGCAGACACAGACAGCCATGTAGCAGAGATGAATGGCAGATGACAGCAGACACAGAAAGAGCCGCACGATCAGAATGAACTCGGGTTAACTTCACCCGACTTCATTGTCATGCTGTGGCTCTCTGTGTCGCGTCCTGATTAGCGGTCACCCGTGAAGGACTCACCGGTGACCGCTAAACTCCTGAGTAACTGAATTGAGCAGCCCTCTCTCATATACTCACCGATCCCTGGCGCGGCGCTGCACGGCATTCACACTGCTCCGGCGGCTTTTACTGTTTTGAAAAAGCCGGCCGCCCATTAAACAATCTCGTATTCTCTGCTTTCCCCGCCCACCGGCGCCTATGATTGGTTGCAGTGAGACATGCCCCAACGCTGAGTGACAGGTGTCTCACTGCACCCAATCACAGCAGCCGGTGGGCATGTCTATACTGTGCAGTGAAATAAATAATTAAATAAATTAAAATAACGGTGTGCGGTCCCCCCCAATTTTAATACCAGCCAGATAAAGCCATACGGCTGAAGGCTGGTATTCTCAGGATGGGGAGCTCCACGTTATGGGGAGCCCCCCAGCCTAACAATATCAGTCAGCAGCCACCCAGAATTGCCGCATACATTAGATGCGACAGTTCTGGGACTGTACCCGGCTCTTCCCGATTTGCCCTGGTGCGTTGGCAAATCTGGGTAATGAGTTTTTGGCAGCCCATAGCTGCCAATAAATCCTAGATTAATCATGTCAGGCGTCTCCCTGAGATACCTTCCATGATTAATCTGTAAGTGACAGTAAATAAACACACACATCCGAAAAATTCCTTTATTAGAAATAAAAAACACAAACATATACCCTGGTTCACCACTTTAATAAGCCCGAAAAAGCCCTCCATGTCCGGCGTAATCCAGGATGGTCCAGCGTCACTTCCAGCTCTGCTGCATGAAGGTGACTGGAGCTGCAGAAGACACAGCCTCTCCTGTCACCTCCACGCAGCTAATGAAGGGAATAGCGCGATCAGCTGAGCTGTCACTGAGGTTACCCGCTGTCACTGGATACAGCGGTGGCCGCGAGTAACCTCAGTGACAGCTCAGCTGATCGCGCTACTCACCTCAGTTGCTGTGTGGAGGTCATGGAGGGTGTCTCATAGACGCCTAACATGATTAATCTAGGATTTAGTGGCAGCTATGGGCTGCCATTAACTCCTTATTACCCCGATTTGCCAACGCACCAGGGCAAATCGGGAAGAGCCGGGTACAGTCACAGAACTGTCGCATATAATGTATGCGGCAATTCTGGGCGGCTGCTGGCTGATATTGTTAGGCTGGGGGGCTCCCCATAACGTGGAGCTCCCCATCCTGAGAATACCAGCCTTCAGCCGTATGGCTGTATCTGGCTGGTATTAAAATTGGGGGGGACCGCACGTTGTTTTTTAAATTTATTTAATTATTTATTTCACTGCACAGTATAGACACGCCCACCGGCTGCTGCGATTGGGTGCAGTGAGACACCTGTCACTCAGCGTGGGGGCGTGTCTTCCTGCAACCAATCATAGGCGCCGGTGGGCGTGGAAAGCAGGGAATACGAGATTGTTTAATGGGCGGCCGGCTTTTTCAAAATAGTAAAAGCCGCCGGAGCAGTGTGAATGCCGTGCTGCGCCACGCCGATGATCAGGGACCGGTGAGTATGAGAGAGGGGGTAAGAGGGATAGACTTACATGGACAAAGAGAGAGGGACAGAGATAGTGACCGACTGACAGAGATTAGTGAATGACAGACATTGTGAGGCACTTCAGAACGCAGCTTTTCAGCTGCGCTCTGAAGCGGACCTTTTTGAAGCTGCGGTGCAGAGCGCACACCTGCGCACATAGCCTCAGACATCAAAATCGTATGAGGGATGTCACACGTTTCAATTGACTAGGTTCGTACAACAAAACGTCCAATGTATGAGGAATAAACGACGTGTATGCGATCACCGTATTTGCGTTCAATCTTGATCGCACGTACGTGTCACACGCAGATACGTCACGAACGATGCCGGATGTGCGTCACTTACAACTTGACCCCGACGACTGATTGAAAGATTTATTGAAGTGTGTAAAACAGGCATTAGAGTCAAGCTGTGATAATGGACTAGACAACTGGTCATTTCCAACTCTGATTTGACAAACATACCTGAAGATTTTTTGGCATGGTCTGTACAACCGATTTATATCGCTGGACACGGCTGAAAGAAAGCCTGAGGAATTATGGACACACATAAGGACTATTATTACTGAAGAAGCCAGAAAGGCAATAAACAAGAGGCCAAATTGGCCCCTCCCCCCCACAGCCATGGTTAAGATACCTTAAATCTCATCGAAGAAAGATGATTGGCAAAAAAAATAACAAGGAGGAGGCGGACAACATCAGCAAAAGACTAAAAAGAGCCAATCAAGCAGACAAAGAACATTATTACCAAAAGATATGCACATAGATGAAAATCGAACATCTGAAGGGCAAGACCAGGAAGGCACACCAAAAGATCAAAGATATGACGAACATTTCAACCATGATATGTATTGTTGTTGAAAGACTCCAACGGGAATATACTAACTGAGCCAGAACAGATCAAGGGAAGACTACACAGAGCACCTCTACTAGAAGGACTCAGTGACTCGAGAAGAAACAGAGACTAGAAATGATAGAGAGCTGAACATCTTGAAAGATTATGTTGTTGCTATGATAAAGATTCTGTCCAAAAAACAAAGTACCTGGATGTGACAATATTCCAATAGAGATAATAACGTCTTCTGAAACAGCAGTTGATGTCATCTGTGGTAACAGATATGGACAACTGGTAAATGGCCCAAGAACTGGACAAGATCAGTGTTTATTCCTATTCCAAAGATGGGGGATGAGAACTATTGGACTATTGTTCTCATGCCAGCAAAATACAACTGAAAATCCTACAAAGGTGTCTACAGCCTTATTTTGACACAGAGCTTCAAGAGGAACAAGCAGGATTCAGAAAAGGCAAAGGAACAAGAGATGTAATTGCTCACATTAGATGGATAATGGAAAAGGCTAAAGAATGCAACAATGAGCTTCTATTTTTGCTTCAACGACAGCAAAGCCTTCCATTGTGTTGACCACCAGAAACTTTGGAATACTATGAAGGATATTGGTGTGCCAAATCATCTGATCAGCCTCATCAGGAACCTTAACATTGACCAAGAGGCAACAGTCCGAAAGGAACATGGTGTCAAGGCATGGTTCAAAGAAGATCGAGGCATCAGGCCAGACTGCATCCTGTCATCATTTCTCTTCAATTTATATGCAGAAGCTAATTTTTAGGATGTCTGGATTTTCCAAAAAAGGACTATCAATTGCTGGACAAGTTATCAACAATCCTAAGTAAGCAGGTGATACAACACTGAGACCAACAAGAGTAAATGGAATGAAGGACTTATTACAGAGTGTCAAGATGGCAAGGCCAAACATGGGATAGCTACTCAATACAAAGATATTGACTATTGCTAGATACGACCGGGACACATTTGAAATAAACAGTGACGAACTGCAAGTTGTAAAGGACTTCAACCTACTCGGATCAATGATTAGTAAAGATGCAGCAACGACAATGGAAGTGAATAGGAGAATAACTGTGGGCAAATCAACAATGAAGTCGCTGGACAAGTTCCTCAAATTGAGGGACAGTTCACTGGCAACTAAGACACAGCTCGTAAATACTTTGGGCTTTTCTGTAGTAACATAAGGATGCAAAACCTGGACGATAAAGAAACAAGACCAAAGAATAATCAACGCCTTTGAAATGTAGTGCTGGAGAAAGTTTTTAACTATACCATGGATGGCAAGAAGAACAAACAAATCAAGCCAAACATGTCATTCGAAGCAAGGATCGCCAAGCTATGACTTGCCTACTTTGGACATGTCATACAAAGAGATCAATCACACTGGAGGACATACTGGTCCAAAGAATAGAAGAACAAGACTAAGAGGAAAACCAGCAACCCAATGGCTTGATACTATCAAAATCACAGCGGCGAAGACCCTGGTGGATCTATCTAGCCTTGTAGAAGATCGATCTTGCTACAGAGCATTCAGCCATCAAGTCGTTATGACTTGAGATCAAGCTGAAGTCTGTTAAATAAACTGATCACATCTTGGAATAGTGGCTGCAGAACACAAGACAACTTTATTTTTTCATTTTTCATATCTGCTCTCCATTGCAGCACAAAGGGGTCCGTAACAGATTTATTTGGTGGAGGTTACTTGTTTCCTCTGCAAGATGTTGACCATTCAAAAACAGGAGGCATCATGCAGGATTGAAAAAGGATACCCCAGAGAAGGTTCTATGATAAACAGCCCTGCTCTCCTCACGTATTGCACTGCTGGCACCTGCTGTGACTACAAGCGAACAGTAGAGGAGAGCTACACGAAGTGTTTGCAAGGACACACAGCTCTGCTATACTTTCACTTTCACTGCCTGTAAACACAGCAAATGCCAGCAGTGAGCAGAGCGGAGCTGTATGTTATTACAAGTCTCACACCGAGGAAGCAAAGCCTAGCATACTCTGGGAGCTTTTTCGATTTACTTTTTTTTTTTTTTTTTTTTTTTTTTTTTTTTTTTTGTTCTTTTGGGGTTTTTTGGCGTTCACTGTCTCAGACACAAATCTCTGTTAACGTCTCCTTGGTTTTAGCAAAAATTTGAATCTGTACATTTTACAAGCAAATATCTCCACAACAGAGCAGAGAAATTAAAAGCTACAATGTCTTATTCAGCTCTGCAGCCACTATTCCATGGGGTGGCCAGTTTAACATGCTCAAACTAATGAAAGGTCCTTGTTGAATGGGAGAGTAAAGGCCGCTTTACACGCTACGACATCGCTAGCAATGTCGAGTGTGAAAGCACCCGCCCTCATCGTACATGCGATATCGTGTGATCACTGCCGTAGCGAACATTATCGCTACGGCAGCGTCACACGCACATACCTGCTCTGCGACGTCGCTGTGACCAGCGAACCGCCTCCTTTCTAAGGGGGCGGTTCGTCCAGCGTCACAGCAGCGTCACCGAACCGCCGCCCAATAAAAGCAGAGGGGCGGAGATGAGCGGGACTTAACATCCCGCCCACCTACTTCCTTCCTCATTGCAGCCGGCCGCAGGTAAGGTGAGGTTCCTCGTTCCTGCGGTGTCACACATAGCGATGTGTGCTGCTGCAGGAGTGACGAACTACTTCGTACACCGAGCAGCGATATTCGAAAATGGGGAGCATGTCATCGATGAGCGATTTTGACCGTTTTTGTGACGATTCAAAATCGCTCATAGGTGTCACATGCAATGATATCGCTAAAGCGGCCGGATGTGCGTCACAAATTTCGTGACCCCAACGAGATCGCTTGAGTCGCAGCGTGTAAAGCGGCCTTAAGGTGACATGCAGGGCTTTTACTTTTATGTTGAAGGATTTCTTGCTGTAAAAAACAAAAAAAAAAGCAACATTTAAAGGGAAACTGTCACCAGGTTTTTGCTGCCCCATCTAAAAGCAGCATAATGTAGAGACAAAGACTCTGATTCCAGTGTCACTTACTGAGCTGTTTGCTGTCATTTTGACAAAATCAATGTTTTGGGGGTTTTTTTCTGCTGCAAATCTGGCAGTTATACAGATCTCATGAATATGCTGGACTACCTTGCAGCACGCCAAGTAGTCCTCTAATGATGATAATCTACTGCTGATTAATCAGTCATTTTTCAAAACTACACTAAGCAGCCCAGTAAGGGACACACCACTGGAATCAGGATCTCTGCCCCTACATTATGCTGCTCTCAGATTAGGTGGCAAAAATCTGGTGACAGAATTGATCAGGTAATGAAGTTTGTAACTGCCTGCCTGTGTCTGGTGGATCTCATTAGTGATGATCCTGTGCCATCACACTGTGATTTTTCACTTTGCCTGTTGTTTTTGTCTTTTCTTTTAGGAGGTCTCGGGGGCTTGCCTGGGCTCAGCAGCTTGGGCATGAATGCATCCAACTTCTCGGAGTTGCAGAGCCAAATGCAAAGACAGCTCATGTCCAATCCTGAGATGATGGTCCAGATCATGGAAAACCCATTTGTTCAGAGCATGCTGTCTAATCCTGACTTGATGAGACAGTTGATTATGGCCAATCCACAAATGCAGCAATTAATCCAGAGAAATCCTGAGATCAGTCACATGCTTAATAATCCAGATATCATGCGACAGGTATATAGTTTTGTACTTGTATGTTTGTTTTTTATCTGCTGCACTATTACCACTTCTTGTTAAGGAGTCTGGCTGTCGGATGACTACATTTGCAAACTCTTTTGTAAATCCAGTTGTTCTATTCATAGAAATGAAGGGCTGAAGGTGCGCTTTTAGTTACCCACAAGGCAAAGGTGTGGCCATGTGCCATCACACATAACTAGATTGGGAATTAACATATTAGCACGTTCTTGTGGGGTTTTTTTTTTTTTTTTGTTTTAGGGTTTCCAAGGATAAGCAGTTGTATAGTCTCCTGCATAACTTTGCTTAAATGGAGCCTATCAGAAACATTTAACCCCTCAAACTATTAATATGATTGTGTACCCCTTTAAAAGCCAGTCGATCCCTTTGTGACCCTAAAGCACTGCTCCAGTAGAAGGCAATATAATTTGTTGAATTTGTGTCTGGAAGTGCATTGGGGTGTGCCGATGTACTTCTAGCTGCTGAGCCTCATGCTGGATTCCCTACTTACCATGCAGCCTTCCCTGGATGATGGACTGGTTGGTTGCTTTGGTACAAGGCTACTAACCTGTCAGTCAACCATGAAAGGAAGCTACTAGATCAGGAAGTCAAGAATACCGCGTGAGGCTGAGAAGCTGTAAGTGCATCTTCACACCTCAATGCCCTTTTAGATACAAATTTGTATCCGAGATTTCTATATAAGTTGATAAAAGGAGGGTTGTTAAAGGTTTCAGATTGGTTCCCTATGAGGCGACCTAGAGAACACTGCCATGTTTCCCCCATGTCGCCCATAGTCCTAAATTACCAGTCATAGTATTTCAAAAGAGCATTGTGTAATTTTATTTTCTTCTTATTTTGTGGATTCCATTTGTACTGTAAAGCTTAGTTGAATGTTTTTCATTTTTTTCCCAAAGAGATCTATGGGAGGGGCGGTTAGGAAAGGATCTGGCATGTTGTCGAATCCTGTGTTCTCATGGATCGGGCATGTTGTCGAATCCTGTGTTCTCATGGATCGGGCATGTTGTCGAATCCTGTGTTCTCATGGATCGGGCATGTTGTCGAATCCTGTGTTCTCATGGATCGGGCATGTTGTCGAATCCTGTGTTCTCATGGATCGGGCATGTTGTCGAATCCTGTGTTCTCATGGATCGGGCATGTTGTCGAATCCTGTGTTCTCATGGATCGGGCATGTTGTCGAATCCTGTGTTCTCATGGATCGGGCATGTTGTCGAATCCTGTGTTCTCATGGATCGGGCATGTTGTCGAATCCTGTGTTCTCATGGATCGGGCATGTTGTCGAATCCGGTGTTCTCATGGATCGGGCATGTTGTCGAATCCTGTGTTCTCATGGATCGGGCATGTTGTCGAATCCTGTGTTCTCATGGATCGGGCATGTTGTCGAATCCTGTGTTCTCATGGATCGGGCATGTTGTCGAATCCTGTGTTCTCATGGATCGGACATGTTGTCGAATCCTGTGTTCTCATGGATCGGGCATGTTGTCGAATCCGGTGTTCTCATGGATCGGGCATGTTGTCGAATCCGGTGTTCTCATGGATCGGGCATGTTGTCGAATCCTGTGTTCTCATGGATCGGGCATGTTGTCGAATCCGGTGTTCTCATGGATCGGGCATGTTGTCGAATCCTGTGTTCTCCTGGATCGGGCATGTTGTCGAATCCTGTGTTCTCCTGGATCGGGCATGTTGTCGAATCCTGCGTTCTCATGGATCGGGCATGTTGTCGAATCCTGTGTTCTCATGGATCGGGCATGTTGTCGAATCCGATGTTCTGATGGACAGTTTCTTCCATCTGCATATTACCACATCACAGTAACACAAACTAAGTGTGCATGCTTTTTTTTTTTTTTTTTACTTTTTGAGTATTATAAGGTTTGCAGTTACTCACACTTTCCGAGGCTTTAGTTCATTTCAGTGGGACCATGCTAAATTATGTGCTTTTTGTTGTCTGCAAAAAATTGCATTTATCAGTCTTCTCACTTTTAATTTCTAGACGTTAGAGCTGGCCAGAAATCCGGCAATGATGCAGGAGATGATGAGGAACCAAGACAGAGCCCTCAGCAATCTTGAAAGCATTCCTGGAGGTTACAATGCCTTGCGCAGAATGTACACAGACATCCAAGAACCAATGCTTAATGCTGCTCAAGAACAGGTATTTCTCAGAAGCGCGTTTATTAACCCCTTCACCCTGGGGCATTTTTCCCAATTTCTTTTTTTTTTTTTTTTTTTTTTCGTTCCTTCCAAGAGCTGTTATTTTTTTTTATTTTTCCGTCAATCTTGCCATATGAAGGCTTATTTTTTGCAGGACGAGTTGTACTTTTAAATAAAACTATAAGTTTTACCATATAGTGTACTGGAAAATGGCAAAAAATATTCCAAGCGCTGAAAAATTGCAAAAAAAAGTGCGATTGCATGATTGTTTTTGGGATATTTTATTCACAGTGTTCACTATATGGTAAAACTGATGTCAGTGTGATGCCTCAGGTCAGTACGAGTTCGTAGACACCAAACATGTATAGGTTTACTTTTATCTAACGGGTTAAAAAAAATTCACAAGTTTGTCCAAAAAAAGTGGTGCAATCCGTAGCGTTTTCTTTTTTTTTTTTTTTTTTTTTTTTTTTTTAGATATGGGGCTCAGTGACTGCTTATTTTTTGTGTCTTGAAATAACGTTTTAACTGTACCATTTTTGTGCAGTCACTATGTTTCTTTATCGTTCCTTTGGGAGACCCAGACCTTGGGTGTTTAGCTTCTGCCTCCGGAGGACACACAAAGTACTACACCTAAAAGTGTAGCTCCTCCCTCTGAGCTTATACACCCCCTGGTGAGCCAGTCCCAGCCAGTTTATCACTTTGTGTTCAGGAGGCATACATCCACACATGCATTCTCATATGATTTTTTGCTTTTCGGAAAGAGATTGAAGAAGTGCGGGTCCACGTCTGGACCCCCGGCATGTCCCTTCTCACCCCACTGTGTCGGTGGTGTTGTAAGGTTGATTTCCAAGGCTGGAGCCTTACATGCCGTGCTCCTTCACCATCCCTCCTGGGCTCTGGCTTGAAGTGGGAGCCAGCGCGGTCTCCATGCCTGGCAGGAGCCCGGTCTCCATCCACAGCCCTTTAGGACTCTGCTGGACCGGAGCACTCATCCCCAGGGACCTGGCCCTGCGTCTCAGCAGCTAAATATCTGAGACGTTCATATGTTGGGGGTCTATGTCCTTTATTGTATGGGGAGAGTGTGTTTGCTGTATTTATTTTGGCATTTCCGGCCGGTTCTCTAGCTTTCGCCCGAGAACCGCGCCGATGGTGCCTGCGCGTCGGCCTCGCTGCTCAAATTTAGGCCCCGGCTTCGCCGGAGGCCTAGTTTCTGTTACCGGCCCTCGCATGTCACTCATGCAGAGGGACAGGCACTGCTCTTCCCGGCGGCCGTCCTGCACAGGGGAGGGACACTCCCCACTGCTTGTGCGTGACTCCTCCCCTGCAGGTCTCTATGGCCCTCCAGATCCCGCTTTTCTACAGGGACGCCCCCGTCCCGCCCCCTCTCTTCGCTCCGGCTGCCATTTTCTTGGACAGGGTTCACTCTGTGCTGGGCCATCCTGCACTCTGCATCCCTGCTGAGGTGCTGTGCATTAGGGGTCCGGGCTTCGGGATATGGAGGGCACACAACACCGCTTCCAGCGGTCTGGTAAGCCACAGCCGGTCTCTGGTTGTGGACCTCTGTATATACTCCCTGGGGTTCATTCTCTTTGTAGAAGCTGTCCCCACTCCAGCAGCATGTCTCACACGAGGAGCAAGGCTCCAAAGCTTTATACTGTATGCTCTGCATGTAAGCTCCTGCTGCCTGAACCGAGCACCTATCCACATTGTGATGTCTGCTCTAACTTGGAGGTGCCACAGCCTGGAGCCTCACCCCCAGTGGTCTCTCAGGCTGCTTCTGCACCTGTGGCTGAACCTCCGGCCTGGGTAGAGTCCTTCTCTAGGTCTATCTCCCAGTCCTTTGCTGAGTTCATGGGACTTCTGTCCAGGACTTTGATGAATATTCATCAGCCCCCTTCACAGGGTGCCTCTAATGGTCTTGCTAAGGGTCCTTTAGGATCCCTATCATCTGACCTCCGTCCACCGGAGCTCACAGAGGATTCATAATCAGGGCACAAACCCTGTCCTCCTAAGAGGAGCCGCAGGGTTTCCTCTCCCTCTGATTCAAGAGCTGACTCGCAAGATGAGGAGGATGCCTTTACAGGGGGCTCGGAGGCTAACTCCATGTGCCCCATTGATCTTTCCGAGGGTGACTCAGATCTTAGTGACTTGATTGCTTCCATTAATTCTGTACTGGATCTCAATCCGCCAGTATCAGAGGAGCAACCCTCTCTGGCAGAAAAGCACCAGTTTACCTCGCCTAAGAGAGCAAAGAGTGTGTTCTTTAACCACTCCAGTTTTCAGACCGCTGTGACCAAACCCAGGGCCTGTCCTGACAAACGCTTTCCAAAGCGTGGTTCTGATGACCGTTTTCCCTTTCCACCTGAGGTGGTCAAGGAGTGGGCTCACTCCCCAAAGGTAGACCCTCCGGTGTCTAGGCTCTCAGCCCGGACTGTTGTGTCGGTGGCTGATGGCACTTCCCTTAGGGATTCCACTGACCGTCAGATTGACCTTCTGGCCAAATCTGTGTATGAAGCGGCGGGGGCCGCGTTTTCCCCAACTTTTGCAGCAGTGTGGGCTCTCAAAGCCATCTCTGCTTCTCTAGAGGAGATGCATTCCCTCACCAGGGAATCTATGCCTGAGATGGTTGCCTTAACTTCTCAAGCTTCAGCTTTTTCATCTTATGCCATGTCTGCCATGCTAGAGGCTTCTCACCGCACTGCGGTGGCTTCGGCTAATTCCCTCGTTATCCGCAGGATCTTGTGGCTTCGAGAGTGGAAGGCAGATGCTTCTTCAAAGAAGTACCTTGCTGGGCTCCCTTTTGCTGGTTCCCGGCTGTTCGGTGAACAGCTGGATGAAATTATTATAGAAGCTACTGGCGGGAAGAGTACTTCCATGCCACAAACCAAGACCAGGAAACCTGCCCAGGGTAGGAATCAGTCGAGGTTTCACTCCTTTCGTTCCTCCAACTGGTCGTCCTCAAATCCAACTGGCGCCCAAAAGCGCGTCCACAGAAGACTGCAGGAGGTCCTGCCACTAAGGCAGCCTCCTCGTGACTTTCTGCCCGCTCCAGCAACGTCCTTAGTCGGTGGCAGGCTCTCCCACTTTGACGACGCTTGGTTTCAACAAGTCTCCGATCAGTGGGTGAGAGACATCATCTCTCACGGCTACAGGATAGAATTCTCTTCCAGCCCGCCAAACAGATTTTTTTTCTCTCAACTCCCCCCTGCTCCAAGGCCGTCCCCTTCTCACAGGCCGTGGCAGCCTTGCAGGCCAACGGAGTAATTGTACCAGTTCCCGCCCGGGAACGGTTCAGAGGTTTTTACTCAAACCTCTTCCCAGTTCCCAAAAAAAACGGTACCTTCCGGCCCATCCTGGATCTCAAGCGTCTCAACAAGCATGTTCGGGTGCGGCACTTTCGCATGGAGTCTCTGCGATCAGTCATTGCCTCAATGACCCAAGGAGATTTCCTGGCATCCATCGACATCAGAGATGCCTATCTGCATGTGCCAATTGCAGTTTCACACCAGCGTTGGCTACGCTTTGCAGTAGGAGAAGATCATTTCCAATTCGTGGCTCTTCCCTTCGGGTTAGCCACGGCCCCTCGGGTATTCACCAAGGTCATGGCAGCAGTGATTGCGGTTCTGCACCTCCAGGGGTTGGCAGTGCTCCCTTACCTGGACGACCTTCTAGTCAAGGCTCCATCCAGCGCAAACTGTCAGCGGAGTGTCTCGCTCACTCTCGCCACTCTAGCCCAATTCGGGTGGCTTGTCAATCTTCCCAAATCCACTCTGACTCCGACCCAGAGTCTCACGTACCTAGGGATGCAGTTCAAGACTTTGCCGGCACTTGTGAAGTTGCCCTTAAACAAACAGCTGTCACTCCAGTTGGCGGTGCGCTCTCTCCTGAGGCCCCGCCGTTATACCCTCAGGCGTCTGATGCAGGTGCTGGGTCAAATGATGGCGTCCATGGAGGCTGTTCCCTTTGCCCAGTTCCATCTGCTCCCCCTGCAGCTGGACATTCTCCGCTGTTGGGACAAGCGGCCTTCCTCCTTACACAAGTTAGTGGCTCTGTCGCCACGGACCAGGAGCTCTCTTCAGTGGTGGCTTCGGCCCCTCTCCCTGTCCCAAGGGCGCTCCTTCCTGGCCCCGTCCTGGGTGATTCTCCCCACGGATGCCAGTCTATCCGGCTGGGGAGCGGTATGTCTCCACCACAGAGCACAGGGCACTTGGACCCCGTCCGAGTCAGCCCTTTCAATCAATGTGCTGGAAACCAGAGCCGTGTTTCTAGCTCTCCTAGCATTTCACCACCTGCTGGTGGGCAGGCACATTCGAGTCCAGTCAGACAACGCGACAGCGGTTGCCTACATCAATCAAGGCGGGACACGCAGCCGCCTGGCAATGATGGAGGTACAACGCATTCTTCAATGGGCGGAAGACTCCAGGTCCACCATATCCGCAGTCCACATCCCAGGCGTGGACAACTGGGAGGCAGATTATCTCAGCCGTCAAGCCGTGGACGGTGGCGAGTGGTCCCTGCACCCGGCAGTGTTTCAGTCAATATGCCGCAAATGGGGCACTCCGGACGTGGACCTAATGGCATCCCGTCACAACAACAAAGTTCCTGTTTACGTGGCTCGCTCCCACGATCCTCAGGCCTTCGCCGCGGACGCTCTAGTTCAGGACTGGTCCCAGTTTCGTCTGTCCTACGTGTTTCTCCCTCTAGCCCTCTTGCCCAGAGTCCTGCGTAAGATCAGAATGGAGGGTCGTCGAGTCATCCTCATTGCACCGGACTGGCCCAGGCGAGCTTGGTATCCGGACCTGCTCCAACTGTCCGTAGAGATGCCGTGGCATCTCCCGGACTGTCCAGATCTACTCTCGCAAGGTCCGTTTTTCCGCCCGAATTCTGCGGCCCTCAAATTGACGGCGTGGCTCTTGAGTCCTGGATTTTGACGGCTTCTGGTATCCCCCCTGAAGTCATCTCCACTATGACTCGGGCGCGCAAGTCTTCCTCCGCTAAGATCTATCACAGGACTTGGAAAATTTTCCTGTCCTGGTGTCGCTCTACCGGCCATCCTCCTTGGCCATTTTCCTTGCCGACTCTTCTGTCCTTTCTACAGTCCGGTCTGCAGCTAGGACTGTCCCTCAACTCTCTCAAGGGACAAGTTTCGGCTCTGTCAGTTCTGTTCCAGCGGCGTCTCGCTTGGCTGGCTCAGGTCCGCACCTTCATGCAGGGCGCGTCTCACATCATTCCGCCTTACCGGCGGCCCTTGGACCCCTGGGACCTTAACTTGGTTCTCACGGTCTTGCAGAAACCCCCCTTTGAGCCTCTTAGGGAGGTTTCTTTGTTTCGTCTTTCACAGAAAGTGGCCTTTCTGGGTGCCATAACTTCTCTCAGGAGAGTCTCTGATTTGGCTGCGCTCTCCTCGGAGTCACCTTTTTTAGCCTTTCATCAAGACAAGGTGGTTCTCCGTCCGACTCCGGACTTTCTTCCTAAGGTGGTCTCTCCCTTCCACCTTAACCAGGACATTTCCCTACCTTCCTTCTGTCCGGCCCCTGTTCATCGCTTTGAAAAAGCTCTACATACTCTAGATCTGGTGCGTGCTCTCCGGATCTATGTGTCTCGCACCGCTGCGCTTAGGCGGTGCACCTCTCTTTTTTGTGCTAACCACAGGTCGGCGCAAGGGCCTCCCTGTTTCTAAGCCGACCTTATCCCGTTGGATTAGGTCGACCATTTCGGACGCCTACCAGAAAATGCAGGCGCCTCCCCAGCCGGGCATCAAAGCACACTCGACCAGAGCTGTCTGTGCCTCTTGGGCTTTTAGGCACCAGGCTACGGCTCAACAAGTCTGTCAGGCTGCCACTTGGGCTAGCCTGCATACCTTCTCGAAGCACTACCAAGTGCATGCTCATGCTTCGGCAGATGCGAGCTTGGGCAGACGCATCCTTCAGGCGGCGGTCGCCCATTTGTGAAGTTAGGTTCTGCCTACTTCTTGGTTTTTCTGTTTATTTCCCACCCAGGGACTGCTTTGGAACGTCCCAAGGTCTGGGTCTCCCAAAGGAACGATAAAGAAAAAGAGAATTTTGTTTACTTACCGTAAATTCTTTTTCTCATAGTTCCGTCTTGGGAGACCCAGCACCCTCCCTGTTGCCTGTTGGCAATTTCCTTGTTCCGCGTGTTTTCACCGGCTGTTGTCGTGGACAAAGTCTCCGGTTGTTCCGGCTCTTGCTCTGTTCTACTTGTGGGTGGCTATTCTCCTTCAGCTTTTGCACTAAACTGGCTGCGACTGGCTCACCAGGGGGGTGTATAAGCTCAGAGGGAGGAGCTACACTTTTAGGTGTAGTACTTTGTGTGTCCTCCGGAGGCAGAAGCTAAACACCCAAGGTCTGGGTCTCCCAAGACGGAACTATAAGAAAAAGAATTTACGGTAAGTAAACAAAATTCTCTTTTTTTTTTTTTGCACTACTCCAAAAGTTGCACAAAAATGCTGCATCTTTTAGCATTTTCACACCAGTCCCAGTCAGTTTTGCCAAAATGGTAGAGCATTGGCGGGATGAGGTGTAGCTAAATCTGCCCAGCTAATTGCCTCCTGCCTTGTCTGTCATGAATTGGCCAATTAAATTAACTGTGTGTCAACGTGAAGGCCTGTTATTTTTCAGAAATATTCTTGTACGTACCTGTCACGATGATTGCTTGAAATGCACAGTTGGATACTTTGTGGTAGCTGACATTTTACTCTCTCTGAATTTTGTTTCCTTATATTCCAGTTTGGTGGCAATCCATTTGCATCATTAATGGGCAATGCGTCGCCAAATGCAGGAAACCAACCATCAAGAACAGAAAACAGAGATCCTTTACCTAATCCTTGGGCTCCGCAGTCTGGCTCTACAGGATCACCATCAACAGGCGGAAGTGGAGCTCCCTCAACTGGTAACGACACGGGTAGCAGCACCACTTCAACAACAAGCTCCACCCTGCCAAACCTGTCATCTGGACTAGGAGGTACTGCATAACCTATCTACCCTTCAGTGGTGGAAGGGGCTTTGGGTATATATTAATTTCTGCAGCGCATTGGCTATGTCACATAAACTTTGATGCATATTATTGACCAGAATTAGATTAGGTTCTCACAGACCCATTATTTTTTTCTGTAAGCCCTCCCACTCTTCACTCTTTACCTGTATTAATTACCTGTATTAAAGACACCTATCCACACACTCAATCAATCATACTCCAACCTCTCCACCATGGCCAAGACTAAAGAGCTGTCTAAGGACAACAGTGGCAAACTTGTAGACCTGCACAAGGCTGGGAGGGGCTACAGGACAATAGGCAAGCAGCTTGGTGAGAAAGCAACAACTGCTGGCACAATTAGAAAATGGAAGAAACACAAGATGACTTTCAATCTTATTCAGTCTGGGGCTCCATGCAAGAGCTCGCCTCGTGTGGTAAGGGTGATTCTAAGAAAGGAATTAGTCCAGAACTACATGGGAGGACCTGGTCCTTGACCTGAAGAGAGCTGGGATCACAGTTTTTAAAAATTACTGTTAATAACAAACTACGCCATCATGGATTAAAATCCTACGGAGCACGCAAGGTCCCCCTGCTCATGCTGGGACATATCCAGGCCTGTTTGAAACTAGCCATTAACCATCTGGGTGATCCAGAGGAGGCATGGGGAGAAGGTTATGTGGGTCAGATCAGACCAAACTATTAACTTTTTGGTGGGATCGACTTGTGGTGTTTGGAGGAAGAAGGAGGAGTACAACCTCAAGAACACTGTCCCAACCAAGAAGCATGGGGGTGGAAACCTCATACTTTTTAGATGATTTTCTGCAAAGGGGACAGGATGACTGCATCATATTTAAGGGAGGATAGATGGGGTCATGTATTTTGCGTGATTTTGGCCAACAACCTCCTTCCCTCAGTAAGAGCATTGAAGATGGGTCGTGGCTGGGTCTTCCAGCATGACAACCCGAAACACACAGCCAGGTCAACTAAGAAGTGGCTCCATGTGGTTTCTTTTGGGTTTTTTTTATGCACTTTAAGTATTTTTTTGACAAATCTGCACTAAAATCTGCAAGCCTATCCTAAGGCTATGTGCGCACTAGAAATGTGAATTTTCTCAATAAAATTTCTTGAGAAACTTCTGGAAGTGAAAGATTTCCGGACCTCCGGAAAAAATCCGCACCAAATCCGCATGCGGATTTGCCGCGGAATAGTCGCGAAATTGCCGCGATTTTCCCGCGGGTGGTTCCCTGCGGATTTTTGCAGGCTGTACTACCGAAATCCGCAGGGTACCTGCGGAAATAATGGACATGTTCATTTTCTCAAGAAATTTTCTCGAGAAATTCTTCTCAAGGAAATTTCTTGAGAAAAATCCGCACAAGTGCGCACAGCTTTTTTTTTTTCTTTATCGTTCCTATGGGAGACCCAGACATTGGGTGTATAGCTTCTGCCTCCGGAGGACACACAAAGTACTACACTAAAAAGTGTAGCTCCTCCCTCTGAGCTTATACACCCCCTGGAGAACCAGATCTACCCAGTTTATCGCTTTGTGTTCAGGAGGCATACATCCACACATGCATTCTCATCTGATTTTTCATTTTTGGAAATAGTTTGAAGAAAAGCGGGTCCAAACTGGACCCCCGGCAAGTCCCTTCTCACCCCACTGTGTCGGCGGTGCTGTTAAGGTTGATTCCAAGGCTGGAGCCTTACATGCCATGCTCCTTCACTATCCCTCTGGGCTCTGGCTTGAAGTGGGAGCCAGCACGGTTCTCCATGCTTTGCAGGAGACCGGTCTCCATCCGCAGCCCTTCAGGATCCTGCTGGACCGGAGCACTCGCCCCCAGGGACTTGGAACCCTGCGTCTCAGCAAGCTAAGTACCTGAGACGTTTATATATAGGTGTCCCTTGTACTTTATTGTGGTGGGAGAGTGTGCTGAGTGTTTTTTGTGACATTTCCGGCGGGTTCTCTGGCTGTCGCCTGAGAACCGCGCCGATGGTGCCTGCGCGCCGGCCGCACCGCTCAAATTTAGGCCCCGGCTTCGCCGGAGGCCTACTTTCGGTTTCACTGCCCTCGCATGTCATTCATGCAGAAGGACAGTGCGGCTCCACCCAGCGGCCGTTCTATACAGGGGAGAGACACTCCTCACTGAGTACATGTCTCCTCCCCTGTAAGTCTTTGGCCCTCCAGATCCCGCTCTCAGGAGTGAGTCCCGCCCCCTCTCTTCACTCAGGCGCCATTTTCTCAGCGTTCTTCCCTGCGATCAGCGCTGGCTGCAGCATCCCTGCTGAGGGGCTTGGGAGTCCGGACTTTGGGATCTGGAGGGCATACAAACCGCTCCAGCGGTCTGGTAAGCCACAACTCCGGTTGTGGACCTTCTGTATATACTCTCTGGGGGTCATTCTGGCAGAGCCCCCACTCCAGCAGCATGTCTCACACGAGGAGCAAGGCTCCAAAGCTGTATTCAGTATGCACTGCATGTAAGCTCCTACTGCCGGAACCGAGCACCTATCCACATTGTGATGCCTGCTCTAACCTGACGATGCCTCAGCCTGGAATCGCCCCCCCAGTGGTCTCTCAGGCTGCTCCGGTCCCTGTGGCTGAACCCCCGGCTTGGGTAGAATCCTTTTCTAGGTCTATCTCCCAGTCTTTTGCCGACTCCATGGGACAGCTGTCCAGGACTTTGCTGAACATGCATCAGCCCCCTTCACAGGGTGCCTCTGCTGCTAGGGCTCTCTCAGCGGAGCTCACAGAGGATTCATCATCTGGTCTCAGACCCCGTCCTCCTAAAAGGAGACGCAGGGCTCCCTCTCCTTCCTTGTCCCGCGGCTCTGATTCAGGAGCTGACTCGCAGGACGAGGAGGATGCCTTTACAGGGGCCTCGGAGGCTAACTCCATGTGCCCCATTGATCTGTCCGAGAGTGACTCAGATGTTAGTGATTTGATTGCGTCCATTAATTCTGTACTGGATCTCAATCCGCCAGTATCAGAGGAGCAACCCTCTCTGGCAGAAAAGCACCAGTTTACCTCGCCTAAGAGAGCAAAGAGTGTGTTCTTTAACCACTCCAGTTTTCAGGCCGCTGTGACCAAACCCAGGGCCTGTCCTGACAAACGCTTCCCGAAGCGTGGTTCTGATGACCGGTTTCCATTTCCACCTGAGGTGGTCAAGGAGTGGGCTCATTCACCAAAGGTAGACCCTCCGGTGTCTAGGCTATCAGCCCGGACTGTTGTATCCGTGGCTGATGGCACCTCTCTTAAGGATTCCACTGACTGCCAGGTCGACCTTCTGGCCAAATCTGTGTATGAGGCGGCAGGAGCCTCGTTCTCCCCAACTTTTGCAGCAGTGTGGGCTCTCAAAGCCATCTCTGCTTCTCTGGAGGAGATGCATTCCCTCGCCAGGGAATCCATGCCCGAAATGGATGCCTTAACTTCCCAAGCTTCGGCCTTTTCATCCTATGCCATGTCTGCCATGCTAGAGGCTTCTCACCGCACTGCGGTGGCCTTGGCTAATTCCCTCGCTATCCGCAGGATCCTGTGGCTCCGAGAGTGGAAGGCAGATGCTTCTTCAAAGAAGTACCTTGCTGGACTCCCTTTTGCTGGGTCCAGGCTGTTCGGTGAACAGCTGGATGAAATTATTAAGGAGGCTACTGGCGGGAAGAGTACTTCCATGCCACAAACCAAAACCAGGAAATCTGTCCAGGGTAGGAATCAGTCGAGGTTTCGTTCCTTTCGTTCCTCCAACTGGTCGTCCTCTAAGCCCTCTGCCTCGTCCACGAACTCAGCCAAGGACCAAAAATCCAGCTGGAGCACAAAAGCGCGTCCACAGAAGACCGCAGGAGCTGCTGCCACTAAGGCAGCCTCCTCTTCACTATCTGTCCGCGCCAGCAACGTCCTTAGTCGGTGGCAGGCTCTCCCACTTTGGCGACGTGTGGTTTCAACACGTCTCCGATCAGTGGGTGCGGGATATCATCTCCCACGGTTACAGGATAGAATTCTCTTCCAGCCCGCCAAACAGATTTTTTCTGTCAACTCCCCCCTGCTCCAAGGCCGCCGCATTCTCTCAGGCCGTGGCATCCTTGCAGGCCAACGGAGTAATTGTACCGGTTCCCGCCCGGGAACGGTTCAGAGGTTTCTACTCCAAATCTCTTCCTAGTCCCCAAAAAGGACGGTTCCTTCCGGCCCATCTTGGATCTCAAGCTTCTCAACAAGCATGTTCAGGTGCAGCATTTTCGCATGGAGTCTCTGCAATCAGTCATTGCCTCAATGACCCAAGGAGATTTCCTGGCATCCATCGACATCAGAGATGCCTATCTGCATGTGCCAATTGTAGTTTCACACCAGCGTTGGCTACGTTTTGCAATCGGAGAGGAACATTTCCAATTCGTGGCTCTCCCCTTCGGGTTAGCCACGGCCCCTCGGGTATTCACCAAGGTCATGGCAGCAGTGGTTGCGGTTCTGCACCTCCAGGGGTTGGCAGTGATTCCTTACCTGGACAACCTTCTAGTCAAGGCTTCATCCAGCGCAGACTGTCAGCGGAGTGTCTCGCTCACTCTCGCCACTCTAGCCCAATTCGGGTGGCTTGTCAATCTGCCCAAATCCACTCTGACTCCGACCCAGAGGCTCACGTACCTAGGGATGCAGTTTGAGACTGCCGGCACTTGTGAAGCTGCCCTTAGTCAAACAGCAGTCCCTCCAACTGGCGGTGCGCTCTCTGCTGAGGCCCCGCCGTTATTCCATCAGGCACCTGATGCAGGTGCTGGGTCAGATGGTGGCGTCAATGGAGGCTGTTCCCTTTGCTCAGTTCCATCTGCGTCCCCTGCAGCTGGACATTCTCCGCTGTTGGGACAAGCGGACTTCCTCCTTGCACAGGCTAGTGGCTCTGTCGCCACAGACCAGGAGCTCTCTTCAGTGGTGGCTTCGGCCCCTCTCTCTGTCTCAGGGACGCTCCTTCCTGGCCCCGTCCTGGGTGATTCTCACCACGGATGCCAGTCTATCCGGCTGGGGAGTGGTATGTCTCCACCACCGAGCGCAGGGCGCTTGGACTCCGTCCGAGTCAGCCCTCTCGATCAATGTGCTGGAAACCAGAGCTGTGCTTCTAGCTCTCCTAGCTTTTCACCACCTGTTGGCGGGCAAGCACATCCGAGTCCAGTCAGACAACGCGACAGCGGTTGCCTACATCAATCACCACGGCGGGACACGCAGCCGCCTGGTAATGTTGGCGGTTCAACGCATCCTTCAATGGACGGAGGACTCCAAGTCCACCATATCCGCAGTCCACATCCCAGGCGTGGAAAACTGGGAAGCAGATTATCTCAGCCGTCAAACCGTGGACAGTGGCGAGTGGTCCCTGCATCCGGCAGTGTTTCAGTCAATCTGCCGCAGGTGGGGCACTCCGGAAGTGGACCTAATGGCATCCCGTCACAACAACAAGGTTCCGGTTTACGTGGCTCGCTTCCACGATCCTCAGGCCTTTGCAGCGGACGCTCTGGTTCAAGACTGTCCCAGTTTCGTCTGTCCTACGTGTTTCCCCCTCTAGCTCTCTTGCCCAGAGTTCTGCGCAAGATCAGAATGGAGGGCCGTCGGGTCATCCTCATTGCTCCGGACTGGCCCAGGCGAGCTTGGTACCCAGACCTGCTCCATCTGTCCGTAGAGGTGCCGTGGCATCTTCCGGACCGTCCAGACCTTCTCTCACAAGGTCCGTTTTTCCGCCAGAATTCTGCGGCTCTCAGATTGACGGCGTGGCTCTTGAGTCCTGGATCTTGACGGCTTCTGGTATCCCCCATGAAGTCATCTCCACTATGACTCGGGCCCATAAGTCTTCCTCTGCCAAGATCTATCACAGGACTTGGAAGATTTTCCTGTCCTGGTGTCGCTCTTCCGGCCATTCTCCTTGGGCTTTTTCCTTGCTGACCCTTCTGTCCTTTCTACAGTCCGGTCTGCAGCTAGGATTATCCCTCAACTCTCTCAAGGGACAAGTCTCAGCTTTGTCAGTTCTGTTCCAGCGGCGTATTGCCTGGCTGGCTCAGGTCCGCACCTTCATGCAAGGTGCGTCTCACATCATCCCGCCTTACTGGCGGCCCTTGGATCCCTGGGACCTCCAATTTGGTTCTCACAGTTTTGCAGAAACCCCCCTTTGAGCCTCTTAGGGAGGTTTCTTTGTTTCGTCTTTCACAGAAGGTGGTCTTTCTAGTGGCCATAACTTCCCTCAGGAGAGTCTCTGATTTAGCTGCGCTCTCTTCGAAGTCACCTTTTTTGTTTTTTCATCAAGACAAGGTGGTTCTCCGTCCGACTCCGGACTTTCTCCCCAAGGTGGTTTCTCCTTTCCACCTTAACCAGGACATTACCCTACCTTCCTTTTGTCCGGCTCCTGTTCATCGCTTTGAAAAAGCGTTGCATACTCTGGATCTGGTGCGGGCGCTCCGGATCTATGTGTCTCGCACTGCTGCTCTTAGGCGGTGCACCTCTCTTTTTGTGCTAATCACAGGTCGGTGTAAGGGCCTCTCTGCTTCTAAGCCGACCTTAGCCCGTTGGATTAGGTCGACCATTTCGGATGCCTACCAGTGTTCTCAGGTGCCTCTCCCGCCGGGGATCAAGGCACACTCGACCAGAGCTGTCGGTGCCTCTTGGGCTTTCAGGCACCAGGCTACGGCTCAGCAAGTCTGTCAGGCTGCCACTTGGACTAGCCTGCATACCTTTTCAAAGCACTACCAAGTGCATGCTCATGCTTCGGCAGATGCGAGCTTGGGCAGACGCATCCTTCAGGCGGCTGTCGCTCACTTGTAAAGTTAGGCTCCGCCTACTTCTCAGTTTTTCTGTTTATTCCCACCCATGGACTGCTTTGAGACGTCACAATGTCTGGGTCTCCCATAGGAACGATAAAGAAAAAGAGAATTTTGTTTACTTACCGTAAATTCTTTTTCTTATAGTTCCGTATTGGGAGACCCAGCACCCTCCCTGTTGCCTGTTGGCAGTTTCTTGTTCCGCGTGTTATCACCGGCTGTTGTTCGTGGACAGAGTCTCCGGTTGTTCCGGTTCTTGCTCTGTTTTTACTTGTGGGTGGCTATTCTCCTTCAGCTTTTGCACTAAACTGGCTAGATCTGGTTCTCCAGGGGGTGTATAAGCTCAGAGGGAGGAGCTACACTTTTGAGTGTAGTACTTTGTGTGTCCTTCGGAGGCAGAAGCTATACACCCAATGTCTGGGTCTCCCAATACGGAACTATAAGAAAAAGAATTTACGGTAAGTAAACAAAATTCTTTTTTTTCATAGAAATTGCTGGGAAATGTCTGCACAAAGATTGCAGACATTTCTCAAGAAATTTCCGCGGCAAATCCGCGGGTAAAAAGGTCTAGTGTGCACAGAGCCTAAAGCCAGAAAAGTCTGAGATTTCTGAAGTGTTGTGCTCACATTGCTTTTTTTTCTTGCAGATTTGGTGTAGATTTTGTTGCAGAAATAATCTGCAGCATGTCAGTTTGGGTGTTTTTTTCCCCTGCGTTTTTTTGTTGTTCTACCCATTGAATTCATTAAAAACAAAACCATATATAGCAAAAAAATCACCAAAAATACATACATTTTTGGTGTGGGTTTTTTTTTTTTTTTGCCAGAAGGTGCAGATGTCATGCAGAAAATTTCTGCACGAAATCTGCAGTGGGTGCATATACCCTAAATAGCCTTTCAAGGTCCTGGAGTGGCCTAACCAGTCTCCAGACCTGAATCCAATAGAAAATCTTTGGAGGCAACTGAAACTCAATGTAGCCCAGTGACAGCCCCGAAACCTGAAAGATCTGGAGAAGTTCTGTATAGAAGAATGCACCAAAATCAATGCCGCAGACTGCAAACTTGGTCATGAACCACAGGAAACATCTGATCTCTGTGGTTAAAAACAAAGGTTTCTGTACCAATTATCAAGTTTTTTACTATTCTATCAAATACTTATTTCATGCAATAAAATGCAAACTATTTAAAAATCATTAAATGTTGCATGCGTAAATATAGTTACCTAGGGCCATCTAGTTCAACCTTCCTCCACCAATTATATATTTTGTCACACAATGTGATTTTCTGTATTTTATTTTTTTTTTTGTATTCTGTCTATTACAGTTGAAGTGTACCTAGGATAAAAAATTACAGACCTCGCCATTCTTTGTAGGTGGGAAAACTTGCAAAATTGGAAGTGTATCAAATACTTATTTTCCTCACTGTACATCGAGGGTCAATACTTATTTAGTTATTTTTTTAATTATAATAGAGTGCCACTAAAGACCGTTGTCAAATGTGCTTGCAGAATTTAGCATCACAACTATTTGAAGGTCGATATCCATTGATGTTATATTATACTTTGTGTCTTGAAGCTGGGATGTTTAATACACCAGGAATGCAGAGCCTGATGCAGCAGATATCTGAAAATCCTCAACTAATGCAGAACATGTTGTCTGCTCCCTACATGAGAAACATGATGCAGTCCCTTAGTCAGAATCCAGAACTTGCAGCCCAGGTGAGTTTCTCCTGTTTAATACAATGCTTGCAGCCCAAGTGAGCTTCAACAGTTATATCCAGAACTTGCAGCCTAGGGGAGCTTCTCTTCTGGCCAGAACTTGAAGCCTTGGTGTGCTTCTCCTGTTTTATCCATAGCTTGCAGCCTTGTGGATCTTCTGAGCTTCTCCTGTTTTATCCATAGGTTGCAGCCTTGTGGATCTCCTGAGCTTCTCCTGTTTTTTTTTTTTTTTTTTAAACTCGTTTTATTGAAGGTTAAGTAAGACATTACATTATAGGATAAGTCAGCAATTTGTACTTTACAAGTATACACGTATACTGTTTGATAAGCATAGTAATAAAGCAACATCAATTAAATCCACAACTATTACATTCAATCTGGCCTTAGCACATTAATCATTGCAGAGGTGTCAGTTCATGAAACATATCCATTCTGGGGCGAGAAGCCCACCTCAATAAGAGAAGCGCAACCCAGATTACAGAGGTCTCGTAATATCCCCAATGCATTATATCATAAACCACGTATTTCTCCTTTCCACCCATCAGAATACCATTAGTTATTATCACGCCAGTACCGACTGTAGGCTATCAGCTAGGGAGCCGGGCGATCCACCGGTCAAGGGCGAGCCCATCCATCCACCCCATATTTTGTCAAATTTATTTAATGATCCCCTTATCTTATAAACATAGTGTTCTGACGGAATTATAGCATTTACCAACGCAATCCATGAGGCTCTAGTTGGCGGGTGGATGCCCATCCAGTTTAGTATAATGCCCTTCCGGGCCAAAAATAATACCTTTTTTATTAGTAAATTTTCATTTTGGGACCAGGAGCGTACGTCCACCACCCCAAACAGACACAGGATTGGGCACAGAACAATTCCCTTCTGAAGTATGGTGGATAGAGTCGTTACAACCTCGCTCCAATAGGAGAGAATGACCCGGCAATCCCATATCATGTGCCAGAAATCAGCACCGTCTCTCCCGCATCTCGGACAACCCACCCCCACCAGATTATTCGCCTTTTTCATCTTGTTCAATCTTTGAGGAGTCATATAACTTTGGTGTATTATGTATAGCTGAATCAGTCTATTATTGACTGCAGGAGAGACTAGCGTGTGGGATTCGACAATGTCGTCCCACACTACATCATCAATTTCAGGGATCCTGACACTCCACCTCTCCCGGACAGAAAGAGGACTGTTCATGGCCTTGGCCCGGATAAGGGAGGAATACAGTTTGGAAATGAGGCCTCCAGGGCCCTGTGATCTGATAATTCCAATGACTGGAAAGGAAGAGAATCTAATCCCACGACCAGAGAACTGAGCCCGAAAGGCGTGCCTAATCTGAAGATACTGAAACCCATGAGATTCCGGCAAGTCAAATTCTGCACGCAGCTGCGCAAAGGGGCGGAGATCACCATCCCGGACCAGTGATCCCAAGGAGACTATTCCTCGATTCCTCCATTCGCCAAACCCCGGCAGCCCACAAAAGTGTGGAAGGTCCAGGTTATCCCATATTGGTATCTCAGTTGGCATATCATGGAAACCAAAAATGGTTTTAGCCTCCCTCCAGACCCTGGCCCCCAGTTTGTGTATTGGGAGGACACGACCCTCGGGAGCCCTCTTGTGGTCCGTCAACAATGGCCATAGGAGATCCATACCTGTGAACTCTGCCAGAAGACCCTCCGGAGAACCCCTCACCCCAGGAAGTGTCCAATGACCCAAATATTTCAATTGTCCGGCCAAATAGTATAAGTACAGATCAGGAAGGGCCATACCCCCCATGTCCTTGGGTCTCTGCAATTTGGCCAACTGGACCCTTGATCTGGAAGGACCCCAGACAAAGGTGATCATCAAAGATTCCAGGGACCGAAAGAAAGAGCGGGGAATCTGTACGAATACATGTTGGGTTATGTAAAGACACTTTGGTTGCACTATCATTTTAAGAAGATTAATCCTTCCCGCCACTGAGAGCGGGAGTTGGCTCCATCTATTAAATTTCTCCCCGAGGTGTGATAATAAGGGGGCAATGTTTCTTGCTATCATCTCCGAAGGGTTTCCCGTCAATATAATCCCCAGGTATTTAAAATGATCCACCACTGGAACTCTACAGATGTGGGTATTCATCATTTCCTCCCTGTCCCGGGATAGGAAGAGAAGGTACGATTTTGACCAATTTATTGACAGGCCCGAGAACTCCCCGAATCGGTCGATTAACTCTACGGCTCTAGGAATGGAGGAATCCGGATCAGAAGCAAACAATAACAGGTCGTCTGCATACAGAGACAAACGTTCATCTCCCTTACGGTGTCTCACTCCCCGGTAGATTGGGTCCGTCCGAATGCGCACTGCCAACGGTTCCATGGCGAGGGCGAACAGAAGAGGGGATAGAGGACATCCCTGCCTAGTTCCCCTCCCCAAATGGAAGGTTTCCGATACTCCGCCTCCCACCTGAATGTTAGCCGTTGGGGCTTTATAAATAATCTCAATCCATCTAATAAAATCGTTGCCGAAACCAAATGCCCGCAGTACCTCCAGCAGGTATGGCCATTCTATAGAGTCAAAGGCCTTGGCCGCATCCAAGGAGACCAAAGCCCAATCCTCCTCTAACTTGGTGCCCATCTGTAGAATCACCTGTGCCCTCCTCAGATTATCCGAGGTACTTCTACCCGGAATGAATCCAGACTGATCCTCATGTATTATGGAGGAGATCACTTTATTGAGTCTAGTTGCTAGAATTTTGGTAAGAATTTTGTAATCAGAGTTCAACAGAGAGATCGGTCTGTATGAGCCACAATCCAGTGGATCCTTATCTGGTTTCAATAGTAGCACGATGGTTGCCTCATAGAAGGAATCAGGCAACCGTCCCCTGCGGAACGAAGCCTCAGCCGTCTCCAGGAGAGTTGGAATCAGCTCCCCCCTATACTTATCGAATATCTCAATCGGGAGTCCGTCCGGGCCAGACGCCTTACCCCTATTGAGGGCTCCCATCGCCTCCACCATCTCTTCCATGCTAATCTGCTCATCCAAGGCCGACCTCTGGGCCAAAGTCAATCTGGGAAGCTCCAGATCCCGCAAGTATTCAGTGATCTCCTCCCTTGACACAGGCAGCCTGGACTCATATAGGTTCCTATAGAAGTCCAGAAACACCTTCAGGATGCCAGTGACGGAGGTGATTGATTCGCCACCGGAGTCTCTGATCTTAAGGACCGCAGGTGAGCTAGTGGATTGGCGCACCAGGAACGCTAGTAAACTACTAGATTGGTTCCCTTGCTCAAAATATCTCTGGTTCATGAAGAAGACATGCCTCTTAGCCTTATCCTGCAGGAACAAAAGATATTTCCTCCCAGCCTGTAGCCACTGGAATCTGTTTCCTTCAGAAGGGTCTGAGGTAAATCTATGTTCAAGCATTCTATTTTGAGTGGCCAATTCCTCCTCCTCTCTGGCCGCCTGTTTCTTGACATAAGAGATAGAAGAGTGACAGCATCCCCTCAAATGCGCCTTAAGCGCGTCCCAGTAGGCCGAGTGATTCTCTTCCACGGAGTTCGTCTCGGTGTATGCCCTGAGCTGATCAGGAATCCTATCATTGGTACCAAAGAGTGACAGCCACCAAGGGTTAATCTTCCGTGACACTTTACGAGACTTACAACCCTCCCACTTAATGCTGACAAATACCGGAGAGTGGTCTGAGACTGATCTGGGTAGATGACACACCGATTGTATATGGGCACAGACTCTTTCATTTCCACAGATGTAATCAATTCTAGACAATGAGTTTTTCCCTGGGGTATAACATGTATATTCTCTCAGTACTGGGTTAAAAAACCGCCACATGTCACACCACCCCACCTCCTGTAGGAATGCACTCAGTCTAGTTTGCATCGTGGGGGAGATCGGGACCTGTCGGGTGTTGAATCTATCCAGCCCTGTGTTACAAATCAAATTGAAGTCCCCCATGCAGAGCACCAAGGCTTGTGGGAATTGTGAGGCAAACTTAGCCGCTTCATACAAAATTGAGATTCCCATCGCAGGGGGGATGTATATGGCCAAGATCACTATCATGATCCCATCGATGTGAGCCTGGATAAACACATACCTCCCATCATTATCCTTTATAATCTTACCCGGGTCCCACCGCAATGCTTTATGGACTAGTACCGATACTCCCCTCGAATATGAGGAATGAACAGAGTGAGCTGACCATTGAACCCAAGGCTTCTGGAGCACTCTCGTGGTTTCCAACAACAAATGGGTCTCTTGTAAACATACAATCTGAGCTTTGGATTTTTTGATATGTGCAAATACTGCCGCCCGTTTCCTGGATGTGCCCAGCCCCCTAACATTCCATGTCATCAAGCTTAAAGCCATTGAAATGTATCTCGTACTGAATTAATAGGGAAATGTCAAAAACTTAACCCACAGTAGAACTTGGGCAAACGTACCCTTAAATACAAACTATCGGTTGCAAACACACAGCCGAAAGAACTGATCCAGTAGTGTGACCAGGAGAGGGTGTCCCTAGTAACGACCAGGGTGAACCAACGTGGCAAGATGGTGTACTTGGTACGGGGGTGTCCTCAAACAAGGACTTAAGCTTCTCCTGCAGTCCAACGTATTGAGTTATCCTGCAACATAACCTTTAATCGTACGTAGGTAAGAGAACCCAGAGTGAGTAGGCATAGAAATATGGGAAGAGAGGAAGAGAAGAGAGAAGAGAAGGAGAGTAGTAAAGAGAGAGAAAAAAAAAAAAAAAAGGGGGAGGGGTAAGGAAGAGAGAGAGGGGTAAGAGAAGAGAAGAAAGAGGAAAGAAATTAAGATGGGCGGAAGAAGAGAGAGTGTGAGGAGGAGGGAATATAGAAATATAAGAAGAAGAGAGGTAACGGAGGGCTTACTGGGTGGGAACTGAGGAAGAGAGAGGGAGGTTGAGGAGGGAAATCGGAGAAAATAGCAAAGAAGACTTAGAGGTAGATAGGAATAGAATAGCAAAGATGGGTATGAGGATGAGATAAAGGGGCTGAGGGATTAAACAAGTAATTGAGACTGAGAGGGGGGAAGAAGAGAGAGGAATGTAAAGGAAATGGAAGGAGAATTGGCAGGCAATCTCAAATTATAAGTGACTATCATGTATGGTGACCCCAAAAAACCTTAGTATAGCTCTAAAGACAGAATTCAGCATCCTGAACTTAAGTGCGTTGCCAAATACTGCAAACCCGGAGTAAAGTCCCCTTTTGGATCGCAAGATGCAGGATAATTTAAGATCGCATGACAGTGGTCACGGCGCCGCAGCAGCGTTCTGGCACATGTCCCGCCTGAAGACAGTTCAATCCGGTCCCACCAGCGACGAGTATTCCAGAACTCAAACAGGGCTTAGTAATAATCGCAGTGAGCTCCGGTCCCGACCCACTCAGAGGCACCACCTCCAGCTGCCCAGCCTTGAGGGGGGGGCCAACCTGGAAACCGGCACAATGGAAGGCCAATAATAAACACATCCAGTAACTCACATGCTTCCGGGGGACGCAAGCGCACCAGCGCATCCTGATGGAATCGTCAATTTCTCCACAAACTGGAACCAAAGGAGCAGGACGCAGACGCAACTGCGATCCCGAACATCGCTCCACTCGCATGGTAGGAGGGATGGAGGAACAAAAATATATCGCGCCTTCAATATCGAGGGACGCCGAATATCTGCATAGGATGATCCTAAAACTATCGCAACAGCGATTTCAGACGTCCCAGGAAAAGGAATCGTATCACCGACCTCAATCCAAAGGAGATGAAATAAACAATCAGAACCACGATGCCATCACAACAGCGATCCTCTCGGCGTCGCTCATGGCTGTAACGCATCAGCGCTTCCTCTTCAGTGTATTGATCCAGTCATCCGCCTCCACAGGAGATGTAAAGAACAAGGATCGGTCTTGATGAACCACTCTGAGACGAGCCGGGAAGATCATGGAATAAGCAATATGGTAATCTCTAAGGCGTTTTTTCACCTGAATGAAGGAGGCTCTCGTTTTCTGGAGAGACGCAGAGAAGTCAGGAAAAATCAGTATGGGAGCATTATTATGTAGGATCGGGCCTTTGCGTCTCGCCGCACCAAGGATCGCATCTCTATCCCTGCTGCTCAACAGTCGGGCCAGGAGAGGTCTAGGCTGCGCTCCCGGGGGAGGAGGTCTGGCCGGTACCCGGTGGGCTCTTTCTATAGCGAATGCCGCTGACAGCGTCGCATCAGGGAAAGTTTCAGAGAGCCATGTTTCCATGAACTTACATGGGTCGCTCCCTTCCGCCCTCTCCGGCATCCCCAGAATTCTTAAGTTATTGCGACGCAGGCGGTTTTCCAGATCGTCAGCCCTTTGCGCCCAGGTATTTGCCGCGCTCTCCAAAGAGGACAATCTGCCCGGCGTCGCTCTTGCGTCGTCTTCCAGCGTGGAGATCCGCTGCTCCGTCTCCTTTACCCGCTCTCTCAGATTTTGCAGGTCCAGCCGGAGGAGTCCCACATCAATCTTAACCTCCTCGATTTTGCCCGTCAGCGACACTTTTGAATCCTGGATCGCCGCAAGTAACTGCGAAGTAACTTGCTGCAAGGTTAGCTCCTGCGGTTCCTTGGATCCGTCCTCCATGCTCTCCTCCTCCTCCGCCTCACTGGTTTCCCGCTCTGCCTGTTTGCCGGCGCCATCTTGCTGGGAGTCCCGAGCAAACTTCCTCAGCTTTTCAGCCGCCGCTGCGCTGCGACCTCTGCTCATGGTACCGATCAGAATGCTCACCGCACCACAGGTAATCCGGAGGTGTATTTAGGCACCAATTTCGGCAGGATTAATAGTATTTATCAGCGTTGGACTGCGGAGCTGCTCTCAGATGCGACCGCTCATGCTGCCTGCTGGCCACGCCCCCCCTCAGCTTCTCCTGTTTTATCCATAGCTTGCAGCCTTGTGGCTCTTCTGAGGAGCTTCTCCTGTTTTATCCATAGCTTGCAGCCTTGTGGCTCTGCTGAGCTTCTCCTGTTTTATCCATAGCTTGCAGCCTTGTGGCTCTGCTGAGCTTCTCCTGTTTTATCCATAGCTTGCAGCCTTGTGGATCTTCTGAGCTTCTCCTGTTTTATCCATAGCTTGCAGCCTTGTGGATCTCCTGAGCTTCTCCTGTTTATCCATAGCTTGCAGCCTTGTGGATCTTCTGAGCTTCTCCTGTTTTATCCAGAGCTTGCAGCCTTGTAGCTCTGCTGAGCTTCTCCTGTTTTATCCATAGCTTGCAGCCTTGTGGATCTTCTGAGCTTCCCCTGTTTTATCCAGAGCTTGCAGCCTTGTGGATCTCCTGAGCTTCTCCTGTTTTATCCAGAGCTTGCAGCCTTGTGGATCTTCTGAGCTTCTCCTGTTTTATCCAGAGCTTGCAGCCTTGTGGATCTTCTGAGCTTCTCCTGTTTTATCCAGAGCTTGCAGCCTTGTGGATCTTCTGAGCTTCTCCTGTTTTATCCATAGCTTGCAGCCTTGTGGATCTCCTGAGCTTCTCCTGTTTATCCATAGCTTGCAGCCTTGTGGATCTTCTGAGTTTCTCCTGTTTTATCCATAGCTTGCAGCCTTGTGGATCTTCTGAGCTTCTCCTGTTTTATCCATAGCTTGCAGCCTTGTGGATCTTCTGAGCTTCTCCTGTTTTATCCATAGCTTGCAGCCTTGTGGCTCTGCTGAGCTTCTCCTGTTTTATCCATAGCCTGCAGCCTTGTGGCTCTGCTGAGCTGCTCCTGTTTTATCCATAGCTTGCAGCCTTGTGGCTCTGCTGAGCTGCTCCTGTTTTATCCATAGCTTGCAGCCTTGTGGATCTTCTGAGCTTCTCCTGTTTAATCCAGAGCTTGCAGCCTTGTGGATCTTCTGAGCTTCTCCTGTTTTATCCAGAGCTTACCGCTGGTGAGCGTCCCCTGTTTTATCCAGGTCGTCAGTGTAGGTGAACTTCTCTTGTTTTATCCACAGCTTGCAAATTTGGTGATCTTATCCTGTTTTATGTAGAGCTTGCAGTCTATAGAACTTTTGTTGTTTTATCCAGCGCTTACAGCCTTGGTGAGCATCCTCTGTTTTATCCAGGTTGTCAGTGTGGGTGAGCTTCCCTTATTTTATTCAGAACTTGCAGCCTTGGTGATCTTATCCTGTTTTTTTATGTAGAGCTTGCAGTCTATAGAACTTCCCTTGTTTTATCCGGAGCTTGCAGTCTATAGAACTTCTCTTGTTTTATCCGGAGCTTGCAGTCTATAGAACACTTCTTGTTTTATCCGGAGCTTGCAGTCTATAGAACTTCTCTTGTTTTATCTGGGGCTTGCAGTCTATAGAACTTCTCTTGTTTTATCTGGAGCGTCTGACTCCACCACAGCCCCTCATAACTGATGATAAAAACACAGGTCTGTATGATTTGGAGCCCCAGTTTTTTTACTAGCAACTATAAAGAAGTCAAAGGAATTGTGTTTTCTCGTTTTAGCGGCATGTTAACTGGCATCTGTCATAACGGACTACATGTTGAGTGTCAGTCTGTGGCATTGCTTGTTTTGTTTTTCTGTTTTTTTGTTGTTTTTTGTTTCTTAATTACATGATGCAAGACTGTGTTTTTGTTTGTTTTTTGTTTTCTAGATGATGCAGAATAATCCACTCTTTGCTGGAAATCCTCAGCTTCAGGATCAAATGCGGCAACAGTTGCCTATTTTCCTACAGCAAGTATGTGTAAAGTAGTTGTCCCGCTAGCTAAGCTAATATATAACGCTGTGTGTGTGTGTGTGTGTGTGTGTGTATGTCCGCTAAAGGAATTTGCACCGTCGCATTTACAATCATGAAATTTTGCACAGACACCCCATGTGACTCAGGGAACGTCATAGACTATGTTTTGATGGGAAAAATGTAACCCCACGCTTTACAGTTACTCTCCAAAAAAACTGCCTCCCTTAAACTGAATGTAGCTGTGAGCTATAGGTTGTTAATAGGAGCTGTAATTGGTTGCTATAGGAACAAAAAAAATTGTTGGTATAAGACGCTTGTGTGAGGTAATAAGATGTCGGTGGGGAGACGGATAGAGAGAGACAGACAGACATAGGCACAGAAAGAGTAAGAGGCAGACTGGGAAAGAAACAGTGACAGACATAAACAGCGACAGACCGGGGAAAGAGACAGACACACAGACCGGGGCAAGAGACAGTTACTATCCCGAGCAACGCCCGGGTTCTACAGCTAGTTATATATAAAACATGATATACTGTGGATTATAACCATGAACAATATATCTAGCTTACACACTGTTAAAAACAAACAAACAATATTTATTGAAGAGTGATGACATTTCTTTATCGTTCCTGTGGGAGACCCAGACCATGGGTGTATAGCTTCTGCCTCCGGAGGACACACAAAGTACTACACTCAAAACGTGTAGCTCCTCCCTCCTAGCATATACACCCCCTGCTAGCCAGTCCTAGCCAGTTCAATGCTTTGTGTTTCAGGAGGTCACACACACATGCATTCTCTGATTTTTGATTTTTGATTTTTCCTTTTGGATCAAAGATTTGGAAGAAAAGCGGGTCCAGCTGGACTCCCGGCATGTCCCTTCTCACCCCACTGTGTCGGCGGTGCTGTTAAGGTTGATTTTCCAAGGCTGGAGCCTTCTCATGCCGCGCTCCTTCACCATCCCCTGGGGCTCTGGCTTGAAGTGGGAGCCAACACGGTTCTCACTGCTTTGCAGGAGACCGGTCTCCATCCGCAGCCCTTTTTCAGGATCCTGCTGGACGGAGCGATCACCCCCCAGGGACCTGGCAACCTGCGTCTCACAAGATAAGTATGAGACGTTATTACCACAGAAAGTGGTCTTTCCAGGGGTCCTTTATACTTTATTTATTGGGGAGAGTGTGTTTTATGTTTGTGTTAACATTTCCGGCCGGTTCTCCAGTTTTCACTGGAGAACCGCGCCGATGGTGCCTGCACGCCGGCCGCATGTTTAAATCTAGACCCCGGCTTCGCCTGAGGCCTAGTTTCGGTTTCCACTGCCTCTGCATGTCAGTCATGCAGAGGGACAGTGTGGCTCCGCCCAGCGGCTGTGCAGCACAGGGAAGGGACACTCCTCACTGAGGAAGGATTCCCTCCCCTGGCTACCTCATTTTCCGCTCTCAGAGTAGGCCCCGCCCCCTCTCCTCGCTCCGGTCGCCATTTTCTCAGCGTTCTCTGTGCCTGCATAGGCACAGAGATTCCACATTGTGACAAGTGGGGGCCTGGGCTGAGGGACTGGAGGGCACAGAAATGTCTGTTTAAACGATCTGGCAGCCACAACCTCCGGTTTGTGCAGCTGCTTATTTTATCTGTTTATATATGCTGGGGGCCATTCTAGGACAGAGCCCCCACCTCTGCAGCATGTCTCACATCAGAGCAAGGCTGCAAGGCTGTTTTTATTATGCACTGCATGTAGTCTCGTACGGCTGTACCGAGCTCATAAACACAGTGGCCCCTCAGCCTGGAGGCTCATCAGTGGTCCCTCCAGCTGCTCCGGCTTCGGTGGCTGACCCCTGGTTTGGCTAGAATCCGCTCTTTCCAGGGGTCGGCTGTCCCGGAATCTGCTGAGCATGCATTAGCCCCCTTCTCAGGGCGTTTTCTGCTACAGCTCGCTCAGCAAAGCTAACAGAGGACTCTCCTTCTGGTCTCAGACCCCGTCCTCCTGACATGGAGACGCAGGGTCCCCTGTCCTCCCCGTCCCGCAGCTCTGATTACGAGCTGACTCACTGGACGAGGAGGATGTCTCTACCAGGGGCTCGGACGCTACTTTATGTACCATTGATCTGTCCGTAGGTGACGCAGATGCTAATGATTGGATTGCGTCCATTATACTTGTACTGGACCTCCATCCGCCTGTATCAGGGGAGTATTCCCCGCTGGCAGAAAGGCATCAGTATACCTTAAACAGGCCAAGGAGTGTGTTCCTTAACCACTCCAGTTTTCAGCCCACTGTGTCCAAGCCCACAGCCTGTCCTGTCAGACCCCAAAGCGGGGTTCTGATGACTGTTTCCCCCTCCCATCAGAGGTGGTCAAGGAGTGAGCTCATTCGCCAAGGGTGGTCCCTCCGGTGTCTAGACTTTCAGCCCGGATAGTTGTATCAGTGGCTGACGGCACCTCTATAAGGATCCCACTGTACATTAATTTTGTACTGGACCTCAATCCGCCGGAGTTACCTTGCCTAGGAGAACACAAAGTGTGTTCCTTAACCACTCCAGTTTTCAGGCCACTGTGACCAAGCCCAGGGTCCGCTCTGACAGTCGCTTCCCATGAAGCGTGGTTCTGAGGACTGTTTTTCCCTTTCCACCAGTGGTGGTCAAGGAGTGGGCTCATTCACCAAAGGTGGCTCAGCCCGGACCGTTATGTCAGTGGCTGATGGCTCCTCACTTAAGGTTTTGCGGTCCTCCAGGTTGTCCTTCTGGCCAAATCTGTATGGGGGCGGCAGGAGCTTCGTTCTCCTCAGCTTTACAGCAGTGCGAGTTTTTTTTTTTTTTTTGTAGCCTTCTCTGCTTCTCTAGAGGAGATGCATTCCCTCACAGGGACTCTATGCCCGAAATGGTTGCCTGAACTTCCAGACTTCAGTCTTTTCATCCTATGCCATGTCTGCCATCCGCACTGCGGTGGCCTCGGCTACTTTCCTCGCTATCCGCAGGCTCCTGTGGCTTCGGAAATGGAAGGCAGATGCTTCTATAGAAGTTCCTTGCTGGGCTCCCTTTTGTTGGGACCAGTCTCTTCGGAACCAACTGGATGAAATTAAGGAAGCTCTTGGCGGGAAGAGTTCTTCCATGCCACAAACCTAAACCAGGAAACCTGTCCAGGGCAGGAATCAGTTGAGGTTTCGTTTTTTTTTTTTTTCGTTCCTCCATCTGATCGTTCTCTAAGCCCTCGGCCTCGTCCACTAGCTCGGCCAAGGTTCATAAACCCAAATGGCGCTCGAAGCTGCGTCTTCAGAAAACCGCAGGAGATGCTGCCACTGAGTCAGCTTCCTCCGAGCTATCTAGCCACGCCAACAACGTCCTTGGTCGGTGGCAGGCTCTCCCACTTGGCGACGTATGGTTTTAACACGTCTCCGTTCAGTAGGTGCGGGATTATATCTCCCATGGCTACAGGATAGAATTCTATCCACCCGCCAAACAGATTTTTTTCTGTCAACTCCCCCCGGCTCCAAGGCCGCCGCCTTCTCACAGGCCGTGGCATTCTTGCAGGCCAATGGAGTAATTGTACCGGTTCCCGACTGGGAACGGTTCTGAGATTTCTGCTTAAATCTATTCCTAGTCCCCGAAGAGGGCGGTGCCTTCCGACCTGGATCTTAAGCTTTTCAAGCATGTTCAGGTGTGGCGTTTTCACATGGAGTCTCGGTCTTGTTCCGTGTGTTTTTCACCGGATCAATCAATAACCCAAGGAGATTCCCTAGCATCCATCGGCATCAAAGATGCCTATCTGCAGGTGCCAATCGCAGTTTCACACCAGCGTTGGCTACGTTTTGCAATCGGAGTGGTCCAATTCGTGGCTCTTCCCTTGGGGTTAGCCACGGCCCCTCGAGTATTCTCAAGGTTGGGGCAGCTGTGATTAGGGTCCTGCACCTCTAGGGATTGGCAGTGATCTCTTGCCCTGGACGGTCTTCTTGTCGGGGCTTCATCCAGTGCAGACTCTTAGCGGAGTGCTTCGCTCACTCTCGCCACTCTAACCAATTCGGGTGGCTTGTCATTCTGTCCAAGTCCACTCTGACTTCGACCCAGAAGTTCCCGTTCCCAGGGACGCAATTCGAGACTCTGTCGGCACTTGTGAAGCTGCCCTTAGTCAAACAGTAGTCCCTCCGCTGGCGGTCGACATCGTTCTATCAGGCACCGAATACAGGTACTGGTCAGATGGTGGTGTCAATGGAAGCGATTCCCTTGCCCAGTTTCTCCTGCGTCCTCTGAGGCTGGATATTTTCCGTTTTTTGTACTTTTGTATTTTTTGTACAAGCGAACTTCCTCCTTCCACGGGGTGGTGGCCTCGCCACAGACCAGGGGCTCGTTTCAGTGGTGGCTTCGGCCACTCTGTCTCAGGGACGCTCCTTCCTGGCCCCGTCCCGGGTGATCCTCACCAGGATGCTAGTCTATCCGCCTTGGGAGCAGTATATCTCCACCGTGGAGCGCAGGGCGCTTGGACTCTGTCCGAATCAGCCCTCTGGATCAATGTGCTGGAAATCAGAGCTGTATTTCTAGCTCTCTAAGCCTTTCACCATCTGTTGGCGGCTAGGCACATTCGAGTCCAGTCGGACAACGTGACAGCGTTTACCTACATCAACTTCCAGGGCGGGACACTCAGCCGCCTGACAATGTTGGCGGCTCAACGCATTCTTCAGTGGACGAGGGACTCCTAGTCCACCGTATCCGCAGCCCACATCCTAGACGTGAAAACTGCGAGGCAGACTATTTCAGCTGTCCAAACGTGGTCCACGATCCTCAGGTTTTGCGGCAGACGCACTGGTTCATGTTTGGTCCCAGCTTCGTCTCTCTTACGTGTTTCACCCTCTAGCTCTTGTCCAGAGTCCTGCGCAAGATCAGTAAAGAGGGCCGTCGGGTCATTCTCATACTCCAGACTGACCCAGGCAAGCTTGGTACCCTGACCTGCTCCATCTGTCCGTAGTGTTGCCATGACATCTTCCGGACCGTCCAGACCTTCTCTCAAAGGGTCCGTTTTTTCCGCCAGAATTCTGGACTCTCAGATTGACGGCGTGGCTCTTGAGTCCTGGATCTTGACGACTTCTGGTATCCCTCCTGAAGTCATCTCCACTATGACTCGAGCTCCAAAGTGTCCTTTGGCCTTTTGGCCTTGCCGACCCTCCTGTCCCTTCCACAGTCCGGTCTACAGCTAGGACTATCCCTCATTAAGGGACAGGTCCCGGCTCTGTCAGTGTGTGCCAGCGGCGTATCGTCCGGCTGGCTCCGGTGCGCTCCTTCAAGGGCGCATCTCACATCATTCCGCCTTACCGGCGGCCTATGGAGCCCTGGGACCTTAATCCGGTCCTCACGGTTTCCGGAAACCCCCCTTTGAGCCTCTTAGGGAGGTTTCTTTGTTTCATCTTTCACAGAAAGTAGTCTTTCTTCAGCGCTCTATTGGGAGACCCAGACGATTGGGTATAGCTACTGCCCTCCGGAGGCCACACAAAGCACTACACTAAAAAGTGCAAGGCCCCTCCCCTTCTGGCTATACCCCCCCGTGGTATCACGGGTTCTCCAGTTTTCAAGCTTTGTGCGAAGGAGGTCAGACATCCACGCATAGCTCCACAGATTTTAGTCAGCAGTAGCTGCTGACTATTTCGGATGGAAGAAAAGAGGGCCCATATAGGGCCCCCAGCATGCTCCCTTCTCACCCGTGGATGGTGTTGCAAGGTTGAGGTACCTATTGCTGGTACAGGGGCTGGAGCCCCACATGCTGTTTTCCTTCCACATCCCCTTGTAGGGCTCTGTGGAAGTGGGATCCTGCCGGCCTCTAAGCTCTGACGCCGGGCTCCATCCACAGACCCATAGCACCTGATGGATACGGAGCAGGAGTACAATCAGGGACATGGCCCTGCATCATACAGGTACTCTGTGTCCCCGGCAGGCACAGACACACTCCGGGCTGGCTGGGTGTTGTAGTGCGCCGGGGACCGTAACGTTGGAGTTAGTGTTCCTACAGTTTACTGGGGGACTTTGTGTTGTGGGAACGCAGCGCCGACCCCCACTGGATCGGGCGGCGCTGCTGTGACTTGTGGTGCGCCGGGGACACGCCGACCGCGCTTTTACGGCGGCGGCGTTTATAACTTTAGTCCCCGGCTTTTTGCGGCCTAGCTCCGCTTCGTTCCCGCCCCCACCCTGTCAATCAGGGTAGGGGAGAGACGCTGTTTCGCAGCAGCGACGAGGGCTGGAGCCTGATTTACATGCTCCAGCCCTCTCACTAGGCACAGAGGGAAGCAGGCTTTCCGCTCTTAGCCAGGAACGCCCAGGGCCCGCCCCCCCTCCTCTCCCAGGACGCCGGCAGCCATTACATGCAGTCTGGCTGGAGGAGGGACGCAAGGCTCTGGGAGACCTGGACTAGGGGGCTTTTGGAGAACACACACCCGCTCTTAAGCGGGCGGTAAGCGGCTTTTCAGCTGGCCCCTCTAGTGCCTCAGTGTGTATTGGTGTACTGTGTCACCAGATATATATATATTTAGTTATTTCTTGCACTGTGAGGTCGCTTCCTGGCTAGACCCCAGATCGCTCTGAGGAGGCAGCAACATGTCATCCACAAAACGCAAGGCTGCCAAGGCTAGGGCTGTGTACACTGTGTGTGCTGCATGTGGGGCTGCTCTACCAGCAGGTTCCAAAGACCCCCATTGTGTGCAATGCTCCGATCCGGTGCTGCTTCGCCAGCCGGAGTCCGGAGGGGTAGTGACCCAGGCTGAGACGCTTGTAAGTCCTGCCCCGGTGTCAGGGACAGACTTTGCAGTTTTTGCTGATGGAATGTCTGTGACTATGGCAAAGATCCTTGAAACTTTGCAATCCATGTCTGGGGCTCAGTCTATGGACACGGCGAGGTCTCTGTCCTCTAATCCCCCTCAGTTGGAATTAGTCCAGACTGCAAGGGGGTCCCCGGCTTCCCAGGCTGAGTATTATGACTCAGATGATAGCCCCAGCCACCCTAAGCGAGCTCGCTGGGAAAGACCCTCAACGTCATCACACTGCTCAGGGTCTCAGCGCAATCAGTCGCCCTGTGATGCGTCTGAAGAGAGTGATCAGGAGTCTTATCCTGGAACCCCTCTCAATCTGGATACCCCGGATGGGGACGCCATGGTAAACGATCTTATCTCAGCCATCAATAGGCTGTTGGATATTTCTCCCCCAGCTCCTTCTGCAGAGGAGGCAGCTGCAGAGCAGGAGAAGTTTCGTTTCCTCTATCCCAAGCGTAAATTGAGTGCTTTCTTGGATCACTCTGACTTCAGAGAATCAATCCAGAAACACGACGCTCATCCTGAAAGGCGTTTCTCTAAACGTTCTAAGGATACACGTTTTCCTTTCCCCCCTGATGTGGTCAAGCGCTGGACCCAGTGTCCAAAAGTAGACCCCCCGATTTCCAAACTTGCAGCTAGATCCATAGTTGCAGTGGAGGATGGCGCTTCACTTAAGGATGCCAATGACAGACAGATGGACCTTTGGTTAAAATCTGTCTATGAAGCTATCGGCGCGTCGTTTGCTCCAGCATTCGCAGCCGTATGGGCACTCCAAGCTATTTCAGCTGGTTTAGCAAAAGTGGATGCTATCATACATCCAGCGGCGCCGCAAGTGGCGTCCCTTACCTCGCAGATGTCTGCGTTTGCGTCTTACGCTATCAATGCGGTCCTAGAATCTACCAGCCGCACCTCAATGGCGTCCGCCAATTCGGTAGTTTTGCGCAGAGCCTTGTGGTTAAAGGACTGGAAAGCAGATGCTGGTTCCAAAAAATGTTTAACCAGCTTGCCTTTATCTAGAGATAGACTGTTTGGCGAGCCATTGGCTGACATCATTAAACAGTCCAAGGGTAAAGACTCTTCCTTACCTCAGCCCAGATCAAGCAAACCTCAGCAGAAAAAATGGCAGCAGAGGTTTCAGTCCTTTCGAGGTTCGGGCAAGACACAATTCTCCTCGTCCAAAGGGACTCAGAGGACGCAAAGAGTCTCAGATTCCTGGCGGGCTCACGCACGCCCCAAGAAAGCAAATGGAGGAACCGCTTCCAAAGCGGCTACCTCATGACTTCCAGCCCCCCCCCTCCGCATCTCCGGTTGGGGGCAGGCTCTCCCGCTTTTCCGACATTTGGACGTCACAGGTCAAAGACCGGTGGGTGACAAACATTTTGTCTCGCGGGTACAGAATCGAGTTCAGTTCTCGTCCTCCAGCTCGGTTCTTCAGAACCTCCCCACATCCAGACCGAGCAGATGCCCTGCTGCAGGCGGTGGACTCCCTAAGAGCGGAAGGAGTAGTGGTTCCTGTACCGCCTCAGGAACAAGGGCGAGGGTTTTACTCCAATCTCTTTGTGGTTCCAAAAAAGGACGGCTCGTTACGTCCTGTTCTGGATCTAAAGCTGCTCAACAAACATGTGCACGCCAGACGGTTCCGGATGGAAACCCTCCGCTCTGTCGTTGCCTCAATGTCTCAAGGAGACTTCCTTGCCTCAATAGACATCAAAGATGCTTATCTCCACGTGCCAATTGCTACAGAACATCAACGTTTTCTACGTTTTGTGATAGGAAACGACCATCTTCAGTTCGTAGCTCTGCCATTCGGTCTGGCGACAGCCCCCCGGGTCTTCACCAAGGTCATGGCGGCGGTGGTAGCAGTCTTGCACTCTCAGGGACACTCGGTGATCCCTTACCTAGACGATCTACTTGTCAAGGCACCCTCTCAAGAGGCATGCCAACTCAGTCTACATGCTACGCTGGAGACTCTACAGACGTTCGGATGGATCATCAACTTTCCAAAGTCGAATCTGTCACCGTCACAGTCGCTAACGTATCTTGGCATGGAGTTTCATACTCGAGCAGCGAGAGTGAAGCTTCCGCTGAACAAGCAGCGGTCCCTACAGACAGGGGTGCAATCCCTCCTTCAAGGCCAGTCGCACCCCTTACGGCGCCTCATGCACTTCCTCGGGAAGATGGTGGCAGCCATGGAAGCAGTTCCCTTTGCGCAGTTTCATCTGCGCCCACTTCAATGGGACATTCTCCGCCAATGGGACGGGAAGTCAACGTCCCTGGACAGGAAAGTCTCTCTCTCCCAGACGGCCAAGGACTCTCTACAATGGTGGCTCCTTCCCACCTCATTGTCTCAGGGAAGATCCTTCCTGCCCCCATCCTGGGCAGTGGTCACGACAGATGCGAGTCTGTCAGGGTGGAGGGTTTCTCCACCACAGGGCCCAGGGGACGTGGACTCCGCAGCATCCACCATATCCGCGGTTCACATCCCAGGCGTAGAAAATTGGGAAGCAGACTTCCTCAGTCGCCAGGGCATGGACGCAGGGGAGTGGTCCCTTCACCCGGACGTGTTTCAGGAAATCTGTCGCCGATGGGGAGTGCCGGACGTCGACCTAATGGCGTCCCGGCACAACAACAAGGTCCCGGCATTCATGGCGAGGTCGCGCGATCAAAGAGCTCTGGCGGCAGACGCATTAGTTCAAGATTGGTCGCAGTTTCGGCTCCCATACGTCTTCCCACCTCTGGCACTCTTGCCCAGAGTGTTACGCAAGATCAGATCCGATTGCAGCCGCGTCATACTCGTCGCCCCAGACTGGCCGAGGAGATCGTGGTATCCGGATCTGTGGCATCTCACGGTCGGTCGACCGTGGTCACTGCCAGACCGACCAGACTTACTGTCCCAAGGGCCGTTTTTCCATCAGAATTCTGCGGCCCTGAACCTGACTGTGTGGCCATTGAGTCCTGGATCCTAGCGTCCGCAGGATTATCTCAAGGAGTCGTAGCCACAATGAGACAAGCTAGGAAGTCAACGTCTGCTAAGATCTACCACAGAACGTGGAAGATTTTCTTATCCTGGTGCTCTGCACAGAGAGTATCCCCTTGGCCATTTGCATTGCCTACCTTTCTTTCCTTCCTGCAATCGGGGTTGGAAAAGGGCTTGTCGCTCAGCTCCCTTAAAGGGCAAGTCTCGGCACTATCCGTGTTTTTTCAGAAGCGTCTAGCACGTCTTCCTAAGGTGCGCACGTTCCTGCAGGGGGTCTGTCATATTGTGCCCCCGTTCAGGCGGCCGTTAGATCCATGGGATCTGAACAGGGTACTAGTTGCTCTCTAGAAGCCGCCTTTCGAGCCTCTGAAGGAAGTTTCCTTTTCTCGCCTGTCACAGAAAGTGGCGTTTCTTGTTGCGATCACATCGCTTCGGCGAGTGTCGGAGCTGGCAGCTCTGTCATCCAAGGCTCCCTTCCTGGTGTTCCACCAGGACAAGGTAGTGCTGCGCCCCATTCCGGAGTTTCTCCCTAAGGTCGTATCCTCGTTTCATCTTAATCAGGATATATCCTTGCCTTCCTTTTGTCCTCATCCGGTTCACCGGTATGAAAAGGACTTACGTTTGCTAGATCTGGTGAGAGCACTCAGAATCTACATTTCTCGCACGGCGCCCATGCGCCGTTCCGATGCACTTTTTGTCCTTGTCGCCGGTCCGCGCAAGGGGTTGCAGGCTTCTAAAGCCACCCTGGCTCGATGGATCAAAGAACCAATTCTAGAGGCTTACCGTTCTGCGGGGCTTCCGGTTCCTTCAGGGCTAAAAGCCCACTCAACCAGAGCCGTGGGTGCGTCCTGGGCATTACGACACCAGGCTTCGGCTCAACAAGTGTGCCAGGCAGCTACCTGGTCGAGTCTGCACACTTTCACCAAGCATTATCAGGTGCATACCTATGCTTCGGCGGATGCCAGCTTAGGTAGAAGAGTCCTGCAGGCGGCAGTGACACCCCCGTAGGGGAGGGCTGTTTTGCAGCTCTAACATGAGGTATCTCTTTACCCACCCAGGGACAGCTTTTGGACGTCCCAATCGTCTGGGTCTCCCAATAGAGCGCTGAAGAAGAAGGGAATTTTGTTACTTACCGTAAATTCCTTTTCTTCTAGCTCTTATTGGGAGACCCAGCACCCGCCCTGTTGTCCTTCGGGATTTTTTTGTTGTTTGCGGGTACACATGTTGTTCATGTTGAACGGTTTTTTCAGTTCTCCGACGTTATTCGGAGTTAATTTGTTTAAACCAGTTATTGGCTTCCTCCTTCTTGCTTTGGCACTAAAACTGGAGAACCCGTGATACCACGGGGGGGTATAGCCAGAAGGGGAGGGGCCTTGCACTTTTTAGTGTAGTGCTTTGTGTGGCCTCCGGAGGGCAGTAGCTATACCCAATCGTCTGGGTCTCCCAATAAGAGCTAGAAGAAAAGGAATTTACGGTAAGTAACAAAATTCTCTTCTTCTAGTGGCCATAATTTCCCGCCAGAGAGTCTCTGTTTTGGCTGCACTCTCTTCGGAGTCACCTCCTTTTTTGTTTTTTTTTCATCAAGACAAGGTGGTCTCCGTCCGACTCCGGATTTTCTCCCTAAGGTGGTTGCTGCTTCCACCTTAACCGGGGCATTTTTCCTGCCTTCCTTTTGTCCGGCTCCTGTTCATCGCTTTGAAAATGCGTTGCATATCCTGGATCTGGTGCGGGCGCTCCGGATCTATGTGTCTCGCACCGCCGTTATCAGGCGGTGCACCTCTCTCTGGTGCTGACCTCTAGTCAGCGTAACGGTCTCTCGGCATCTAAGCCGACCCTGGTTCGTTGGCTTAGGTCGGCCATTTCCGATGCCTACAAGTGTACTCAAGTGCCTTCCCCGCCGGGGATCAGGGCACACTTGATCAGAGCTGTCGGTGCCTTTTGGGCTTTCAGGCACCAGGCTACGGCTCAGCAGGTCTGTCAGACTGCCACTCGGATTAGTCTGCATACTTTTTCGAAGCACTACCCAAGGCATGCTCATGCTTTGGCAGGCGCGGGCTTGGGCAGACGCATCTTTCAGGCGTCTGTCGCCCATTTGTGAAGTTAGGTTTCGCCTGCTTCTCAGTTTGTCTGTTTATTCCCACCCATGGACTGCTTTAGAACGTCCCATGGTCTGGGTCTCCCATAGGAACGATAAAGAAAAAGAGAATTTTGTTACTTACCGTAAATTCTTTTTCTTATAGTTCTGTCATGGGAGACCCAGCACCCTCCCTATTGCCTGTTGGCAGGTTTCTTGTTCCGTGTGTCTTCACCGGCTGTTGTTGTTGTAGACAGAGGTTCCGGTTATTCCGGGTTTTACTCTGTCTCTACTTGTGGGTGGATGTCCTCCTTCAGCTTTTGCACTAAACTGGCTAGGACTGGCTAGCAGGGGGTGTATATGCTAGGAGGGAGGAGCTACACGTTTTGAGTGTAGTACTTTGTGTGTCCTCCGGAGGCAGAAGCTATACACCCATGGTCTGGGTCTCCCATGACGGAACTATAAGAAAAAGAATTTACGGTAAGTAACAAAATTCTCTTTTTTCTTACACAATATAGTGTAATCTGTTGTTCAAAGCATTCAACAACGTGCATAGTCATCTAAAGCAGTGGTTCCCAAACCCCAGTCGTCACGGACCCAGACAGATCATGTTTTCAGGGTTTCCTTTAGCATTGAACAAGTGATGGCATCATTATAATTTCATCACTGGTTCAATGCTAAGGAATCCAGAAAACATGATCTCTTAGGGACCGTGAGGACTGGAGTTGGGGAAACCTTGATATAAAGAGCGGAGTACTGTGACACTTGCTCACTCATTGTCCCAACTTTAGCTGCCCCATGCGCCAATCACTTACGCTCAGTTTACAAACATCTCTACACTTTCGTTAGACAGGAGACTGATTTTTCAGTTTCTGTGAGATCAGGTCACACTTGCTGCTCATATAAAGAAGACACAGACGTACTATTACACCATTCTGCGATGTCCAGTGAGTGTTTATTTAGCTCATCGCACTGCTGGATTCACAACAACACTGCCTATTACCTCTATATAATGTCATGATCAAATCATACTGCCTGCCTATGTTTGGTATAGAAAAAAAATCAAGCTCTCTCAACTCTTGCAACAATTTTCCATTGTTCTTAAAAGGGTTTCCCACAAAGTTAATTTTAATCAATAGACCTTGGAATAATAATAAACTCTGCAACTGGGTGCGGTTAAGAAACAAATATTTCTTCAGCGCTCTATTGGGAGACCCAGACGATTGGGGTATAGCTACTGCCCTCCGGAGGCCACACAAAGCACTACACTAAAAAGTGCAAGGCCCCTCCCCTTCTGGCTATACCCCCCCGTGGTATCACGGGTTCTCCAGTTTTCAAGCTTTGTGCGAAGGAGGTCAGACATCCACGCATGGCTCCACAGATTTTAGTCAGCAGTAGCTGCTGACTATTTCGGATGGAAGAAAAGAGGGCCCATATAGGGCCCCCAGCATGCTCCCTTCTCACCCGTGGATGGTGTTGCAAGGTTGAGGTACCTATTGCTGGTACAGGGGCTGGAGCCCCACATGCTGTTTTCCTTCCACATCCCCTTGTAGGGCTCTGTGGAAGTGGGATCCTGCCGGCCTCTAAGCTCTGACGCCGGGCTCCATCCACAGACCCATAGCACCTGATGGATACGGAGCAGGAGTACAATCAGGGACATGGCCCTGCATCATACAGGTACTCTGTGTCCCCGGCAGGCACAGACACACTCCGGGCTGGCTGGGTTGTTGTAGTGCGCCGGGGACCGTAACGTTGGAGTTAGTGTTCCTACAGTTTACTGGGGGACTTTGTGTTGTGGGAACGCAGCGCCGACCCCCACTGGATCGGGCGGCGCTGCTGTGACTTGTGGTGCGCCGGGGACACGCCGACCGCGCTTTTACGGCGGCGGCGTTTATAACTTTAGTCCCCGGCTTTTTGCGGCCTAGCTCCGCTTCGTTCCCGCCCCCACCCTGTCAATCAGGGTAGGGGAGAGACGCTGTTTCGCAGCAGCGACGAGGGCTGGAGCCTGATTTACATGCTCCAGCCCTCTCACTAGGCACAGAGGGAAGCAGGCTTTCCGCTCTTAGCCAGGAACGCCCAGGGCCCGCCCCCCCTCCTCTCCCAGGACGCCGGCAGCCATTACATGCAGTCTGGCTGGAGGAAGGACGCAAGGCTCTGGGAGACCTGGACTAGGGGGCTTTTGGAGACCACACACCCGCTCTTAAGCGGGCGGTAAGCGGCATTTCAGCTGGCCCCTCTAGTGCCTCAGTGTGCATTGGCGTACTGTGTCACCAGATATATATATTTATTTATTTCTTGCACTGTGAGGTCGCTTCCTGGCTGGACCCAGATCGCTCTGAGGAGGCAGCAACATGTCATCCACAAAACGCAAGGCTGCCAAGGCTAGGGCTGTGTACACTGCGTGTGCTGCATGTGGGGCTGCTCTACCAGCAGGTTCCAAAGACCCCCATTGTGTGCAATGCTCAGATCCGGTGCTGCTTCGCCAGCCGGAGTCCGGAGGGGTAGTGACCCAGGCTGAGACGCTTGTAAGTCCTGCCCCGGTGTCAGGGACAGACTTTGCAGTTTTTGCTGATGGAATGTCTGTGACTATGGCAAAAATCCTTGAAACTTTGCAATCCATGACTGGGGCTCAGTCTATGGACACGGCGAGGTCTCTGTCCTCTAATCCCCCTCAGTTGGAATTAATCCAGACTGCAAGGGGGTCCCCGGCTTCCCAGGCTGAGTATTATGACTCAGATGATAGCCCCAGCCACCCTAAGCGAGCTCGCTGGGAAAGACCCTCAACGTCATCACACTGCTCAGGGTCTCAGCGCAATCAGTCGCCCTGTGATGCGTCTGAAGAGAGTGATCAGGAGTCTTATCCTGGAACCCCTCTCAATCTGGATACCCCGGATGGGGACGCCATGGTAAACGAGCTTATCTCAGCCATCAATAGACTGTTGGATATTTCTCCCCCAGCTCCTTCTGCAGAGGAGGCAGCTGCAGAGCAGGAGAAGTTTCGTTTCCTCTATCCCAAGCGTAAATTGAGTGCTTTCTTGGATCACTCTGACTTCAGAGAGTCAATCCAGAAACACGACGCTCATCCTGAAAGGCGTTTCTCTAAACGTTCTAAGGATACACGTTTTCCTTTCCCCCCTGATGTGGTCAAGCGCTGGACCCAGTGTCCAAAAGTAGACCCCCCGATTTCCAAACTTGCAGCTAGATCCATAGTTGCAGTGGAGGATGGCGCTTCACTTAAGGATGCCAATGACAGACAGATGGACCTTTGGTTAAAATCTGTCTATGAAGCTATCGGCGCGTCGTTTGCTCCAGCATTCGCAGCCGTATGGGCACTCCAAGCTATTTCAGCTGGTTTAGCAAAAGTGGATGCTATCATACATCCAGCGGTGCCGCAAGTGGCGCCCCTTACCTCGCAGATGTCTGCGTTTGCGTCTTACGCTATCAATGCGGTCCTAGAATCTACCAGCCGCACCTCAATGGCGTCCGCCAATTCGGTAGTTTTGCGCAGAGCCTTGTGGTTAAAGGACTGGAAAGCAGATGCTGGTTCCAAAAAATGTTTAACCAGCTTGCCTTTATCTAGAGATAGACTGTTTGGCGAGCCATTGGCTGACATCGTTAAACAGTCCAAGGGTAAAGACTCTTCCTTACCCCAGCCCAGATCAAGCAAACCTCAGCAGAAAAAATGGCAGCAGAGGTTTCAGTCCTTTCGAGGTTCGGGCAAGACACAATTCTCCTCGTCCAAAGGGACTCAGAGGACGCAAAGAGTCTCAGATTCCTGGCGGGCTCACGCACGCCCCAAGAAAGCAAATGGAGGAACCGCTTCCAAAGCGGCTACCTCATGACTTCCAGCCCCCCCTTTCCGCATCTCCGGTCGGGGGCAGGCTCTCCCGCTTTTCCGACATTTGGATGTCACAGGTCAAAGACCGGTGGGTGACAAACATTTTGTCTCGCGGGTACAGAATCGAGTTCAGTTCTCGTCCTCCAGCTCGGTTCTTCAGAACCTCTCCACATCCAGACCGAGCAGATGCCCTGCTGCAGGCGGTGGACTCCCTAAGAGCGGAAGGAGTAGTGGTCCCTGTACCGCCTCAGGAACAAGGGCGAGGGTTTTACTCCAATCTCTTTGTGGTTCCAAAAAAGGACGGCTCGTTCCGTCCTGTTCTGGATCTAAAGCTGCTCAACAATCATGTGCACGCCAGACGGTTCCGGATGGAAACCCTCCGCTCTGTCGCTCTGTCGTTGCCTCAATGTCTCAAGGAGACTTCCTTGCCTCAATAGACATCAAAGATGCTTATCTCCACGTGCCAATTGCTACAGAACATCAACGTTTTCTACGTTTTGTGATAGGAAACGACCATCTTCAGTTTGTAGCTCTGCCATTCGGTCTGGCGACAGCCCCCCGGGTCTTCACCAAGGTCATGGCGGCGGTGGTAGCAGTCTTGCACTCTCAGGGACACTCGGTGATCCCTTACCTAGACGATCTACTTGTCAAGGCACCCTCTCAAGAGGCATGCCAACTCAGTCTACATGCTACGCTGGAGACTCTACAGACGTTCGGATGGATCATCAACTTTCCAAAGTCGAATCTGTCACCGTCACAGTCGCTAACGTATCTTGGCATGGAGTTTCATACTCGAGCAGCGAGAGTGAAGCTTCCGCTGAACAAGCAGCGGTCCCTACAGACAGGGGTGCAATCCCTCCTTCAAGGCCAGTCGCACCCCTTACGGCGCCTCATGCACTTCCTCGGGAAGATGGTGGCAGCCATGGAAGCAGTTCCCTTTGCGCAGTTTCATCTGCGCCCACTTCAATGGGACATTCTCCGCCAATGGGACGGGAAGTCAACGTCCCTGGACAGGAAAGTCTCTCTTTCCCAGACGGCCAAGGACTCTCTACAATGGTGGCTCCTTCCCACCTCATTGTCTCAGGGAAGATCCTTCCTGCCCCCATCCTGGGCAGTGGTCACGACAGATGCGAGTCTGTCAGGGTGGGGAGCAGTGTTTCTCCACCACAGGGCCCAGGGGACGTGGACTCCGCAGCATCCACCATATCCGCGGTTCACATCCCAGGCGTAGAAAATTGGGAAGCAGACTTCCTCAGTCGCCAGGGTATGGACGCAGGGGAGTGGTCCCTTCACCCGGAAGTGTTTCAGGAAATCTGTCGCCGATGGGGAGTGCCGGACGTCGACCTAATGGCGTCCCGGCACAACAACAAGGTCCCGGCATTCATGGCGAGGTCGCGCGATCAAAGAGCTCTGGCGGCAGACGCCTTAGTTCAAGATTGGTCGCAGTTCCGGCTCCCATACGTCTTCCCACCTCTGGCACTCCTGCCCAGAGTGTTACGCAAGATCAGATCCGATTGCAGCCGCGTCATACTCGTCGCCCCAGACTGGCCGAGGAGATCGTGGTATCCGGATCTGTGGCATCTCACGGTCGGTCGACCGTGGTCACTGCCAGACCGACCAGACTTACTGTCCCAAGGGCCGTTTTTCCATCAGAATTCTGCGGCCCTGAACCTGACTGTGTGGCCATTGAGTCCTGGATCCTAGCGTCTGCAGGATTATCCCAAGGAGTTGTAGCCACAATGAGACAGGCTAGAAAGTCGACTTCTGCTAAGATCTACCACAGAACGTGGAAGATTTTCTTATCCTGGTGTTCCGCTCAGGGAGTGTCTCCCTGGCCATTTGCATTGCCCACTTTTCTTTCTTTCCTGCAATCGGGGTTAGAAAAGGGCTTGTCGCTCAGCTCCCTTAAAGGGCAAGTATCGGCACTATCCGTGTTTTTTCAGAAGCGTCTAGCACGTCTTCCTAAGGTGCGCACGTTCCTGCAGGGGGTCTGTCATATTGTGCCCCCGTACAAGCGGCCGTTAGATCCATGGGATCTGAACAGGGTACTAGTTGCTCTCCAGAAGCCGCCTTTCGAGCCTCTGAAGGAAGTTTCCTTTTCTCGCCTGTCACAGAAAGTGGCGTTTCTTGTTGCGATCACATCGCTTCGGCGAGTGTCGGAGCTGGCAGCTCTGTCATCCAAGGCTCCCTTCCTGGTGTTCCACCAGGACAAGGTAGTGCTGCGCCCCATTCCGGAGTTTCTCCCTAAGGTCGTCTCCTCGTTTCATCTTAATCAGGATATATCCTTGCCTTCCTTTTGTCCTCATCCGGTTCACCGGTATGAAAAGGACTTACGTTTGCTAGATCTGGTGAGAGCACTCAGAATCTACATTTCCCGCACGGCGCCCATGCGCCGTTCCGATGCACTTTTTGTCCTTGTCGCTGGTCCGCGCAAGGGGTTGCAGGCTTCTAAAGCCACCCTGGCTCGATGGATCAAAGAACCAATTCTAGAGGCCTACCGTTCTGCGGGGCTTCCGGTCCCTTCAGGGCTAAAAGCCCACTCAACCAGAGCCGTGGGTGCGTCCTGGGCATTACGACACCAGGCTTCGGCTCAACAGGTGTGCCAGGCAGCTACCTGGTCGAGTCTGCACACTTTCACCAAACATTATCAGGTGCATACCTATGCTTCGGCGGATGCCAGCTTAGGTAGAAGAGTCCTGCAGGCGGCAGTGACATCCCCGTAGGGGAGGGCTGTTTTGCAGCTCTAACATGAGGTATCTCTTTACCCACCCAGGGACAGCTTTTGGACGTCCCAATCGTCTGGGTCTCCCAATAGAGCGCTGAAGAAGAAGGGAATTTTGTTACTTACCGTAAATTCCTTTTCTTCTAGCTCTTATTGGGAGACCCAGCACCCGCCCTGTGGTCCTTCGGGATTTTATTGTTGTTTGCGGGTACACATGTTGTTCATGTTGAACGGTTTTTCAGTTCTCCGACGTTATTCGGAGTTAATTTGTTTAAACCAGTTATTGGCTTCCTCCTTCTTGCTTTGGCACTAAAACTGGAGAACCCGTGATACCACGGGGGGGTATAGCCAGAAGGGGAGGGGCCTTGCACTTTTTAGTGTAGTGCTTTGTGTGGCCTCCGGAGGGCAGTAGCTATACCCCAATCGTCTGGGTCTCCCAATAAGAGCTAGAAGAAAAGGAATTTACGGTAAGTAACAAAATTCCCTTCGTTCCAGTGCTTAAATCTTCTAAATGTGCCCCTACAACGTACTGTGTAATGGCCGTGTCTGAACAAGAGGGACATGAACTCATGATACCACATCTCCTGGGTAGGGGAGGAAGTAAAAGAGGTAAAATATTTGTTAAAAACAGGCAGGGAAATGTTTACCTCACAGAATCATCTATCCCATGCTCTCCTGTCGATATACACTATAGTGAAAATAGACCCTTCACTCTGCTAATTAGAGATATGGTGCCCAAGTAGGAGTGTATTCCTTTTAAGTAGCAAAAAGTCACTAAAAGTTGCGGTATCAAGGAATTTTTAATAAGCGATCATAGGAGCTAGAAGAAAAGGAATTTACGGTAAGTAAACAAAATTCCCTTTATTTCAGCCATGTCAAGTGACCTTCATCAGAAAAAACTGATTGCTGTGGTGAGGAGGGATCCAGAAAAAAAGCGTGTAGAAGAGCAACAACCGTTGCATGGAGGATGCCCTCCCCACGATAACAATCAGTTTTTTCTGATGAAGGTCATTTGACATGGCTGAAATATTAAAATTTATAATTGCTTATTAAAAATTCCTTGATACCGCAACTTTGAGTGCTGAGGTCTTTTTGCTACTTTTTGTAAAATGAGGGATTGGGATCCCTATGCTGTCCCTCATGCTAGGCCTTATGCTATCCCTAACCTCATGGATACTCCTACGGTGAAGACGCCACAGTCCCGTTCCTGGTCCTGCTCCTGCTCCTGACCAGACCTAGTCTGATTTTTGTTAACCCCCCCCCCCGCCTGTCCTCCCTCCAAGGAAGGCCGTGCGCAATGCAGGAAGAAAACAAGAGCAGGAAGGAAACTACAAAAGACAGCTGGAGTAAACTCCACATCTGCACAGAGCAACAAGAAATATGGGACACCACACCAGACCAACCAAGATAAAGTATTGCTGGCATAGAAGGACGGACCCAGCCAATATATAAATGCACGGAGCAGATGTGATAGGCTCCCTCACAGAAGGTGATCAAAGAGAGCAGACTAGCAGAGATTAACTCTTGCTAGCCTGCTAATGAATCTGCACACAGCAGGTGGATGTCAGAGTCTGCCTGTGTTGCTCCCAGACACCAGATAATCTCTAAGGTGGAGTGTCAGAATCTGCAAACTAAGCAGGACCTGACGCCGCCATGACAGTCAGCGAAGTTAGTGAAAAGCTCCGTGTGACAGCTCCCCAGCCCAGGAGATGTGGTATAATTAAACCATGTCCCTGTACTGTCAGACACGGCCATTACACAGTACACAGCAGGGGCACATATATAAGATTATCTCAGCCCAGGAACATTATTTTACATCACATCCAGTTGTGGAACTTATTATAATTATTATTATTATTATTACTACAAGATCTATTGATTAAAATCAACTTTGTGGTAAAAACCCTTTAATAAAAGCTGGAAAAAAGAAGCAAATTTTGACAGTAATGATTAAAAAAGCTCCTTTTGTTTAAGATGTATAATCTGATCCTGAAGTCAGGCACTTTTCATTTTATCCCCTGATTTTCGATACCCTGTCAGATAAGTTAGCATACTGTAGGGGACAGTTGCCGAAGAGTGTGACTGCAAGAGAAGACTACAAAGGGTTTGTTTGTAGTCTGTTACCATGGAGACTCGTAGTTCTGCTATACTATTTGCATAGTTTTCATTTTTTACTGGATACATGAAGATATTAATATATATGTTTGCTGTAATCTAAATTGAATGCTAGTTATTTTCCTTAATGTTGGCAATAATCATTGATTAACTATACATCTCCCTTTTGCCTTCTAGATGCAAAATCCCGATACATTATCTGCCATGTCAAACCCCAGAGCAATGCAGGCTTTATTGCAGATCCAGCAAGGTTTGCAGACTCTGGCTAGAGAAGCTCCTACACTTGTTCCAGGGTAAGTTAGAAGTAAATAGAAAAACACAGGTTTCTATACTTTTTACTTGTCAAGAATAAATTAATTTCCCTATCTGATGGGAAACTGGGTAACGTGTTAGTTTTGTATTTTTTTGTCTTGTAACACCTAGGACTACTGGTTTTGGTGGTATTGGAGGTATTGGAGACACTGCCAACCCAAATCCTGCACCTGTGACCACTTCAACTGGGTCAACCGAGAGCGCAAGTCCATTATCCGGAATATCTGAACCCGGTCACCAGCAGTTTGTACAGCAAATGCTTCAGGCCCTTTCTGGTGCTAATACCCAGGTACGTTTCTACGTATGCTTTGCATTATAATGTTAGTTTATTTAAGTTTCTTTGTCGCTCCATTGGGAGACCCAGACAATTGGGTGTATAGCTTCTGCCCCCGGAGGCCACACAAAGTATTACACTTAAAAGTGTAAAGCCCCTCCCCTTCTGCCTATACACTCCCCCCCCCGTGCATCACGGGCTCCTCAGTTTTTATGCTTTGTGCGAAGGAGGCACACATGCACGCATAGCTCCACAATTTAGTCAGCAGCAGCTGCTGACTATATCGGATGGAAGAAAAGAGGGCCCATAACAGGGCCCCCGGCATGCTCCCTTCTCACCCCACTCTGGTCGGCAGTGCTGTTAAGGTTGAGGTACCCATTGCGGGTACATAGGCAGGAGCCACATGCTGTTTTCCTTCCCCATCCCTTAAGGGCTCTGGGTGAAGTGGGATCCTAATCGGTCTCCAGGCACTGGGACCGTGCTCCCTCCGCAGCCCCTGGGGAATCTGCTGGACAGGAGCCGGGTATCGTCAGGGACAAGGCTCTGCTACTGTGAGGTACTCTGTGTCCCCTTGGGGACGGCGCATGGAGCGCTTGTGTTATACACGCTGCAGCACTGCTGGGTGTGTTAGTGCGCCGGGACTACCGCGCTGACCGCGCTTGTTTGCCGGCCGCGCTTATAACTTTAGTCCCCGGCTTCTGCGGCCTAGTACCGCATACTCCCGCCCCCGGGCCTGCCAGTCAGGGGAAGGGCGGGACGCTGCACTGGACGTCAGCGCTGAGGGCTGGAGCATACTTTGTATCCTCCTCCCCCCTCACTGAGCACCGTGGGGCACCAGATTCCCGCACTTTCTAGGGCACGGCCCCCTCCTCCTCACAGAACGCCGGCAGCCATTCCTGTCAGCACTTCTGAAGCTGGAGAGGAGAGACAACACTGCTCTGGGAGGCCCAGGCAGGGAATCTGGTGGTCACACAACCGCTTTGGGCGGTCGGTAAGCCGCACCTGTTACTAGGTGCTGGCCCCCCTGGGTGCCGAAGTGTGTATATATATATGCTTATATGCTATACATTTACTCTGTACGGTCGCACTGTTGGTTTTTGGCTATATACCCTCCCGGATTGTACTCAGAGGGGACAACAGCATGTCGTCCGCAAAAAGCAAGGGTGCCAAAGCACAGGCTTACTTTGCAACCTGTACCTCATGTGCGGCTATGCTACCGGTAGGTTCCACCTACCCTCATTGTGTGCAATGCTCGGCCCCTGTGGCACTTACTCAGCCGGAGCCTCTGCCACTGGTGGCCCAGGTGGAATCACCTGCTACCACTGTCCAGGTGACCGGGACGGAGTTTGCAGTATTCGCTGACAAACTTTCTGAGTCTATGGATAAATGGTCTGCTAAGATACTAGAAGCCTTGCAGTCCAGACCGGTAACACAGGCCCCGGGCACTGTTGAATCATTGACCCCAGGCCCCCCTCGGTTGTAGCAGCAAAGTGCTCCTGGGGTGACTCATAGGTCCCAAGGTGAGGTCTCCGACACGGACCGCAGTCCCAGACCGCCTAAGCGGGCTCGCTGGGAGCTTCCCTCGACTTCATCATCATGGCGGTCTAAGTCACGTCATAAAAAGACCGCCGGAGGAACCGCTCCCAAAGCGGCCTCCTCATGACTTTCGGCCTCTTCAAACCGCATCCTCGGTCGGTGGCAGGCTCTCCCGCTTTTGCGACGCCTGGCTGCCACAGGTACAAGACCGTTGGGTGAGAGACATTCTGTCTCACGGTTACAGGATAGAGTTCAGCTCTCGTCCTCTGACTCGATTCTTCAGAACATCTCCGCCCCCCGAGCGAGCCGATGCTCTTCTTCAGGCGGTGAGCACTCTGAAGGCAGAAGGAGTGGTGATCCCTGTTCCGCTTCAGCAACAGGGTCACGGTTTTTACTCCAACTTGTTTGTGGTGCCAAAAAAGGACGGATCTTTCCGTCCTGTTCTGGACCTAAAACTGCTCAACAAACACGTAAAAACCAGGCGGTTCTGGATGGAATCGCTCCGCTCCGTCATCGCCTCAATGTCCCAAGGAGATTTCCTAGCATCAATCGACATCAAAGATGCTTATCTCCACGTACCGATTGCACCAGAGCATCAGCGCTTCCTGCGTTTCGCCATAGGGGACGAACACCTTCAGTTCGTGGCACTGCCTTTCGGCCTAGCGACAGCCCCACGGGTTTTCACCAAGGTCATGGCAACAGTGGTAGCAGTCCTACACTCTCAGGGACACTCGGTGATCCCTTACCTAGACGATCTGCTTGTCAAGGCACCCTCTCGAGTGGCATGCCAACACAGCCTGAACATTGCTCTGGAGACTCTCCAGAGATTCGGGTGGATCATCAATTTCCCAAAGTCAAATCTGACACCGGCCCAATCACTGACATATCTCGGCATGGAGTTTCATACTCTCTCAGCGATAGTGAAGCTTCCGCTGGACAAACAGCGTTCACTACAGACAGGGGTGCAATCTCTCCTGCAAGGCCAGTCACACCCCTTGAGGCGCCTCATGCACTTCCTAGGGAAGATGGTGGCAGCAATGGAGGCAGTTCCTTTTGCGCAGTTTCATCTGCGTCCACTTCAATGGGACATTCTCCGCAAATGGGACAGGAAGTCGACGTCCCTCGACAGGAACGTCTCCCTTTCTCAGGCAGCCAAAGCCTCCCTTCGGTGGTGGCTTCTTCCCACTTCATTGTCGAAGGGGAAATCCTTCCTACCCCCATCCTGGGCGGTGGTCACGACGGACGCGAGTCTGTCAGGGTGGGGAGCGGTCTTTCTCCACCACAGGGCTCAGGGTACCTGGACTCAGCCAGAGTCCTCCCTTCAGATCAATGTTCTGGAGATAAGGGCAGTGTATCTTGCCCTAAAGGCGTTCCAGCCGTGGCTGGAAGGCAAGCAGATCCGAATTCAGTCGGACAACTCCACCGCGGTGGCATACATCAACCACCAAGGCGGAACACGCAGTCGGCAAGCCTTCCAGGAAGTCCGGCGGATTCTGCTGTGGGTGGAAGCCACAGCCTCCACCATATCCGCAATTCACATCCCGGGCGTAGAAAACTGGGAAGCAGACTTTCTCAGTCGCCAGGGCATGGACGCAGGGGAATGGTCCCTTCACCCGGACGTGTTTCAAGAGATCTGTTGCCGCTGGGGGATGCCGGACGTCGACCTAATGGCGTCCCGGCACAACAACAAGGTCCCGGCATTCATGGCACGGTCTCAAGATCACAGAGCTCTGGCGGCAGACGCATTAGTTCAGGATTGGTCGCAGTTTCAACTGCCTTATGTGTTTCCTCCTCTGGCACTGCTGCCCAGAGTGTTACGCAAGATCAGGTCCGACTGCCGCCGCGCCATCCTCGTCGCTCCAGACTGGCCGAGGAGGTCGTGGTACCCGGATCTGTGGCATCTCACGGTGGGCCAACCGTGGGCACTACCAGACCGACCAGACTTGCTGTCTCAAGGGCCGTTTTTCCATCTGAATTCTGTGGCCCTCAACCTGACTGTGTGGCCATTGAGTCCTGGATCCTAGCGTCTTCAGGGTTATCTCAAGAGGTCATTGCCACTATGAGACAGGCCAGGAAACCAACGTCCGCCAAGATCTACCACAGGACGTGGAGGATATTCTTATCCTGGTGCTCTGATCAGGGTTTTACTCCCTGGCCATTTGCCTTGCCCACTTTTCTTTCCTTCCTTCAATCCGGATTGGAAAAGGGTTTGTCGCTCGGCTCCCTTAAGGGACAAGTCTCAGCGCTTTCTGTGTTTTTTTTTTTAGAAGCGCCTAGCCAGACTTCCACAGGTACGCACGTTCCTGCAGGGGGTTTGTCACATAGTCCCTCCTTACAAGCGTCCGTTAGAACCCTGGGATCTGAACAGGGTGCTGATGGCTCTTCAGAAACCACCTTTCGAGCCAATGAAGGATATTTCTCTTTCACGCCTTTCGCAGAAAGTGGTCTTCCTAGTAGCAGTCACATCACTTCGGAGAGTGTCTGAGTTAGCAGCGCTGTCATGCAAGGCCCCTTTCCTGGTGTTTCACCAGGACAAGGTGGTTCTGCGTCCGGTTCCGGAATTTCTCCCTAAGGTGGTATCCTCCTTTCATCTCAATCAGGATATCTCCTTACCTTCTTTTTGTCCTCATCCAGTTCACCAATGTGAAAAGGATTTGCACTTGTTAGATCTGGTGAGAGCACTCAGACTCTACATTTCTCGTACGGCGCCCCTGCGCCGCTCGGATGCACTCTTTGTCCTTGTCGCTGGCCAGCGTAAAGGGTCACAGGCTTCCAAATCAACCCTGGCTCGGTGGATCAAGGAACCAATTCTCGAAGCCTACCGTTCTTCTGGGCTTCCGGTTCCCTCAGGGCTGAAGGCCCATTCTACCAGAGCCATGGGTGCGTCCTGGGCTTTGCGGCACCAGGCTACGGCTCAGCAGGTGTGTCAGGCGGCTACCTGGTCGAGCCTGCACACTTTCACGAAACACTATCAGGTGCATACCTATGCTTCGGCAGATGCCAGCCTAGGTAGGCGAGTCCTTCAGGCGGCGGTTGCCCACCTGTAGGAAGGGGCCGTTTTACGGCTCTATTACGAGGTATTATTTTACCCACCCAGGGACTGCTTTTGGACGTCCCAATTGTCTGGGTCTCCCAATGGAGCGACAAAGAAGAAGGGAATTTTGTTTACTTACCGTAAATTCCTTTTCTTCTAGCTCCAATTGGGAGACCCAGCACCCGCCCCTGTTCCCTTCGGGCTGTTGTTCTTTGTGTACACATGTTGTTTATGTTGAATGGTTTTCAGTTCTCCGAACTTCCTTCGGATTGAATTTACTTTAGACCAATTTTTAAGTTTCCTCCTTCCTGCTTTTGCACCAAAACTGAGGAGCCCGTGATGCACGGGGGGGGTGTATAGGCAGAAGGGGAGGGGCTTTACACTTTTAAGTGTAATACTTTGTGTGGCCTCCGGAGGCAGAAGCTATACACCCAATTGTCTGGGTCTCCCAATTGGAGCTAGAAGAAAAGGAATTTACGGTAAGTAAACAAAATTCCCTTCTTTTCAAAATAAATTTGCGTTTTGGACCAGTTTAGAACTACAGGGAATAATTTCATCAGTAAATGAGCGAATGTTAAATTTTAGGTTGCTTTGTTAAATGATTTGGGTTTTTTTTTTTTTTTTTTTGTTTTTCAATTTCCATCAGTATATGTATAGAATTTAAAAAACAAAATACAAATCTTGTCGTTTTCCCTCCATTTTTTATAACATACAGTTTCAAAAATTTCATAAATTTGTGTCTATCCTGTAGATAAAATATATATTTTTTTTTTTTATGGCCTTTTAAAAGGAAGTTTCTAATTTTAAATATGTCTGCCAAAGTTTTAGCTTTACAATTTGCTGATTTGGCAATGTAAACCTTGGGCAGCATATAGGCAGAGACTTGTTTGTCACTGAAAGCGGGCGTAGAGAAGCTGTCAGGGACCCGCCTGTACAACTAGTCAGTAGTGCGGCTCGGTCCCCGGCAGCTATTAAAAGTATATGTTTCTCTGAAACGCTGAAGCGTTTCAGAGTTAACAATACATGGCTGTGATCATGAGAAACCAAGGAAAAAAATTGTGAAAACATACCCTGCTGTAACTAAATAAAAGCATAGTGCATATAAACATAGGGTACTTAGTAAACACTGTTTTTGATCAAAAAAAGCATAAAGCTATCCCACCAACGCCAAGGTGTACCCAGTTGGGACAGTACCTACACTCTCTAATATTAAAACCTTACCATGGGTCTAAAATAGGCCTCAATGTGGCTAAGGGCTGAGAGCGACCGGGTCCCAACAGGACACACACAGTCAGGGGGATTCACAGAATGAAATGTCCAGCTCGCTGAGAAGGGTGTCCTGTGACTGTGTGTGTCCTGTTGGGACCCGGTCGCTCTCAGCCCTTAGCCACATTGAGGCCTATTTTAGACCCATGGTAAGGTTTTAATATTAGAGAGTGTAGGTACTGTCCCAACTGGGTACACCTTGGCGTTGGTGGGATAGCTTTATGCTTTTTTTGATCAAAAACAGTGTTTACTAAGTACCCTATGTTTATATGCACTATGCTTTTATTTAGTTACAGCAGGGTATGTTTTCACAATTTTTCTTTGTCGCTCCATTGGGAGACCCAGACAATTGGGTGTATAGCTTCTGCCTCCGGAGGCCACACAAAGTATTACACTTAAAAGTGTAAACCCCTCCCCTCTGCCTATACACCCCCCCGTGCATCACGGGCTCCTCAGTTTTTATGCTTTGTGTGAAGGAGGCACACATGCACGCAAGCTCCACAATTTAGTCAGCAGCAGCTGCTGACTATATCGGATGGAAGAAAAGAGGGCCCATAACAGGGTCCCCGGCATGCTCCCTTCTCACCCCACTCTGGTCGGCGGTGTTGTTAAGGTTGAGGTACCCATTGCGGGTACAAAGGCTGGAGCCACATGCTGTTTTCCTTCCCCCATCCCTTAGGGGCTCTGGGTGAAGTGGGATCCTAACCGGTCACCAGGCACTGGGACCGTGCTCCCTCCGCAGCCCCTGGGGGAATCTGCTGGACAGGAGCCGGGTATCGTCAGGGACAGGCCCTGCTCCTCTGAGGTACTCTGTGTCCCCTTGGGGACGGCGCATAGAGCGCCTGTGTAATGGACGCTGCAGCAGCTGCTGGGTGTGTTTGTGCGCCGGGACTACCGCGCTGACCGCGCTTGTTTGCCGGCCGCGCTTATAACTTTAGTCCCCGGCTTTTGCGGCCTAGTACCACATACTCCCGCCCCCGGGCCTGCCAGTCAGGGGTAAGGGCGGGACGCTGCACTGGACGTCAACACTGAGGGCTGGAGCATACTTTGTATCCTCCTCCCCCCTCACTGAGCACCGTGGGGCACCAGATTCCCGCACTTTCTGAGGCACGCCCACGGCTCCCTCCTCCTCTCAGAACGCTGGCAGCCATTCCTAACAGCACTTCTGACGCTGGAGAACTTCAGAGGGGAGACAACACCGAGCTCTACAGCTCTGGGAGGCCCAGACAGGGAATCTGGTGGTCACACAACCGCTGAGAGCGGTCGGTAAGCCGCACCTGTTACTAGGTGCTGGCCCCCCTGGGTGCCGAAGTGTATATTTATATGGTTATATTGTATACATTTACTCTGTACGGCTGCACTATTTGCTTTTGGCTATATACCCTCTCTGATTGCTCTAAGAGGAGACAACAGCATGTCGTCCGCAAAAAGCAAGGGTGCCAAGGCACAGGCTTACTTTGCAACCTGTACCTCATGTGCGGCTATGCTACCTGCAGGTTCCACCTACCCTCATTGTTTGCAATGCTCGGCCCCTGTGACACTCACTCAGCCGGAGCCTCTGCCACTGGTGGGACCCTCGGCCCAGGTGGAACAACCTGCTGCCACTGTCCAGGTGACAGGGACAGAGTTTGCAGTATTCGCTGACAAACTTTCTGAGTCTATGGATAGATGGTCTGCTAAGATACTAGAAGCTTTGCAGTCCAGACCGGTAACACAGGCCCCGGGCACTGTTGAATCATTGTCCCCAGGCCCCCCTCGGTTGGAGCAGCAAAGTGCTCCTGAGGCGACTCATAGGTCCCACGGTGAGGACTCCGACACGGACCGCAGTCCCAGACCGGCTAAGCGGGCTCGCTGGGAGCTTCCCTCGACTTCATCACACTGCTCAGGGTCTCAGCATGAGGACTCTCTGGAGGATGAAGCGGAGGGGGCAGATCAGGGCTCTGATCCTGACGCCGCTCTCAACCTTGATACACCTGAAGGGGACGCCATAGTAAACGACCTTATAGCGTCCATCAATCAGGTGTTGGATCTTTCTCCTCCAGCTCCTCCGATTGCGGAGTCAGCTTCTCAGCAGGAGAAATTCCATTTTAGGTTTCCCAAACGTACACGGAGTGCGTTTCTTGATCACTCCGACTTCAGAGATACAGTCCAGAAACCAGGGTGGATAAAAATCTTGATTTTTTTAAAAAAATCAAAAAAATCAGATTTTTTTGATTTAAATCAGATTTTTTTGATTTAAATCATTTGATTTAAATCAGATTTTTTAATCAAGTTGTACACAAGCAAAACTTTGTCTTTTTGCAAATCTAATTGTTTTACACAAATAAAAATATTAAAACAGTTGATTATGAAACCTAATAATTTTTATTTGCACTATTAAACACTCAGAATTGAACTACAGAGAGTAAAGCTGTTGTCACACTAAACGACAGCGACAACGACGTCGCTGTTACGTCACCATTTTCGGTGACGTAACAGCGACCTTGTAAGTCGCTGTTATGATCGCTGCTTAGCTGTCAAACACAGCAGAAGCAGCGATCATAAGGTCGCTGTGCTACATGTGCAGAGAGCAGGGAGCCGCGCTTAGCGCTGGTTCCTTGCTCTCCTGCAGCACACATCGGGTTAATTAACCCGATGTGTGCTGCATCTACATGTCACAGTTCAGAGAGCAGGGAGCCGCGCTTAGCGCTGGCTCCTTGCTCTCCTGCAGCACACATCGGGTTAATTAACCCGATGTGTGCTGCATCTACATGTCACAGTTCAGAGAGCAGGGAGCCGCGCTTAGCGCTGGCTCCTTGCTCTCCTGCAGCACACATCGGGTTAATTAACCCGATGTGTGCTGCATCTACATGTCACAGTTCAGAGAGCAGGGAGCCGCGCTTAGCGCTGGCTCCTTGCTCTCCTGCAGCACACATCGGGTTAATTAACCCGATGTGTGCTGCATCTACATGTCACAGTTCAGAGAGCAGGGAGCCGCGCTTAGCGCTGGCTCCTTGCTCTCCTTGCTACAGTATGCATCGGGTTAATTACCCGATGCATACTGCAGCCACATGTCACAGTGCAGGAGCCGGCGCTGGCAGCAAGAGCGGAGGCTGGTAACCAGCGTAAACATCGGGTAACCAGGGAAAGGTCTTCCCTTGGTTACCCGATGTTTACGCTGGTTACAGCTTACCGCAGCTGCCAGTGCCGGCTCCTGATCGCTTCATTTCGTCGCTCTCTCGCTGTCACACACAGCGATGTGTGTGTCACAGCGGGAGAGTGACGACCAAAAAATGAAGCTGGACATTCAGCAACGACCGGCGACCTCACAGCAGGGGCCAGGTCGTTGCTGGATGTCACACACAGCGACAGCGACGGGACGTCGCTGCAACGTCACAGAAAATGGTGACGTAGCAGCGACGTCGTTGTCGTCGTCGTTATGTGTGACACCAGCTTAAGTACTTTTTAACAATAGCCTATCTCTAACGTTTGAAGTAAGCAAACATCTTCAGTGAATACATCAGTCCTTTAAGCCTACTGTTTATTTAGGACTTTTAATAGGAAAACCAGTTGTCCTGCTTTAGCAGTTCCTAAGCGGTTTCGGACTGTTGTGTGCACAAAACCAAATGAAGAAAACAATCTCTCTACTCCTGCGGATGAAGCCGATGCAGTCAGTAGCTGAGTAGCTAGATTTATTATCTTTGCTGGAAGAACAAGTGATTGCGACTTCCACCAGTCCAGTGGTTTTAGTTCATTAACGACGTTATCTGCAAACATGTATTTTTGAAATGGTGCAGATTCACACTTCAATTTCAGCACAGTTGCCACAATGTCATGGTTAGTATTGGCGAGCCACTCCATTGCAGAGTTGATTTCCGCCTCAGATAATTTTTTCCCTCTGTAGATGGGATGCAAGATATTGGCTAAATAGTGTTCTTCTTTTAATGCTTGGTCCTTGCGGTGCTGTATTGCAACCTTTACATTGTTTGAGAGGTTCAAGAGATCTAGAGAACCTTCTAAATCTTTCCAAACTTCTGTGGCATCAGCTATGGTTGCAGTATCTTTCTGCATTTTATCCAACGCAATCGATATTGGCTTTAACCTTTCCAAAAGGTCCTCGGCATTTCTCTTCACACCAAGATTTAATACTTTGCTTCGTATATTAGCATCAATTTTATCCCGATGTGTTTCGCAAATGGACAGTAATTTTGACCAGTTGTTAAAAAACAGTTCCAAGCAGTCAGCCAAGGTATTCCATCTAACATCTTGTGGTAGAACCAACTTCAGTCCTCCCATTTCCTTGTAGGTTGCATGTGCAAAATGATTATTGCGGAAATATTTAACAATTTCTACAACATGTTCCTTGACACCCAAAATATGCAGGTCTTTTGCCAAAAGATGCAACAAATGGGCAGAACAACCGTATGTAATGACATTTGTGTCATCCTGTGCCAGTTCCGCTCGCATTTTTGCCACATTGCTTGCGTTATCAGTAATTAAGCTCCTTACTTTACATCCAAACTGTTCTTGGCATTGGTGAATTGAGTTCTTAGCAATTTCAAGTAAATATTCAGCAGTATGTGAATTTCCAGATGTGTCGATTGTGTCTGTAAGGTAAGTTTCACCATCTTCTGTTGTGACACAAGTGCAAATTATGGGGTCGTTGTGGATGTTGCTCCAACCATCCAAGCTCATGTTAACAACCTTGTCTTTCAAATATTTTGTACAAGCCGCTCTTTCTATGTCGTATACAGCCTGAAGATGTTTTCCTGAGATATCAAATCTACTTGGTGGTTTGTAGCCTGGTCTAATTCCTTCGATCATTTGTACAAACAATGGGTGCTCAACTAGTCGGAAAGAAGAATTGGTTGCAAATATGAATTTAGCAATTAATTCATCAAAATGTTCTTTCTGGCTCGTCGTAGTCTTTAAGATGAATTTTTCTACACTTTGTTGCACGCAAAGTTTTTTTTTGGGCTGCTTTGTTGAAGTTGTACCCAGATATTGATTGTCACGTGCAGCACAAGCCATATTTGACCCTGAAAGCACAGAAATTAAAAATATAAATCGACTGCGTATTTGAATAAATATAACGAAAATATTGAAACAAACTTTTTGAACAATGTAATGGTCCTCGTCCTATAAGGGCTGTCTCAAAAGTTATGCTACTCAAGTTTTCCGGTGAGGTTGCTGTAATACTGGTAACTAATATCAGAGCCTCAGCAACTGAAAAAAATTATGTCACAAAAGTTTTAAAAATGTTTTTTTTTTTAAAATGGTCAATTTGGCAGACTTCAAAAGTGAATTGCAGCCTACAATAAAAAAAAAATAAGCGTATACACACTTTATTTTTACTTAAAGGACATGTGCACCTTTATTTTTTAAGGTGCAGCCAGTCACAGTGTGCACATGTCCTCCCCCCGCAGCTCTCTTACCTCCGATGTCAGTGCTGCGGGGATCCGTGGCTTCGTTCTGCCCGTCCGCGAGCGCGCCTCCATTCATTTCAATGGAGCGTGCGGCCCGCTGACGTCACGCCGCTGGATCACTGCGAGTAGGCCGCAACCGGAGGACGGGAGGCGGACGGTCAAAACGAAGCCACGGATCTCAGCGCTGCGGGGATCGGAGGTAAGAGCGCTGCGGGGGGGGGGGGACATGTGCACCTTAAAAAAATAAAGGTGCACATGTCCTTTAGCGTTAATTTTCTGTGAAATATTGCCTTAACATAAATTTAAATTCTATACTCCAGAACTACCAGTGCTAGAAATTTTTCTTTTCATAGACTTTAACCATCCCAGTAAAATGTCTGTTAAAAAAATAGGTTGTAAATTAATTGCCAGACTTACCACTAGTACTAGGCTCCTGGTGCATAAGAAGCTGTGGGAGTTCATTGACATTAGTTGTATCACTATCAACATCTTCATTTCCCTTCTGGTTGCAGTTTTCATAATGTGATTTCAAACGGCAAACAAGTCCTTGGATATCCTTTTGACAGTATTTGCACTTTGCTCTTGCACCTTTCTTTCCAAGATCTGCTGCTGGCATCTCAACAAAATGAACCCAAATAGGGTCTCTCTTACGACCTGCTGCCATGGCTCACACAGATCACTTATGAAGTTTGATTGTTACTACAGCCTGAGCCAAGCACTGCTGATGTTACGACAGCCTGAGCCAAGTACTGCTGACTATCCAACAAGTTTGGGCATGTCAACTGAATGCAGGGAAAAAGAAACTAAACCAAAACTGAAACCAAGCTAGAAGTGTGGAATTAAAGGGGCAGTATGAACAAAATGTGGAGGCTATTAATAGTTTATACAATTAAGACATGCTGCTTTTAAACACCTACCTATTGCCATATAGTAAAACAAAAAAGATTTTTACTTACTTTGGGGTCCCCCCCTCACCCTGGCGTTAGATCGTTGCCCCTAGTTTCGTCCGTGGAACTATGGGCGCACATGCACACTGCTCTCACTTCTCATTTTAATCGTGATTTATATTAAAAAAAAAAACTTTTGATTTAAATCAGTGATTTAAATCATGATTAAAATCATGATTTAAATCGATCCGATTTAAAAAGAAAAAAATCTTTTGATTTAAATCGTGATTTAAATCATGATTTAAATCGGCGTGATTTAAATCAATCCACCCTGCCAGAAACACCGGGCTTTTCCAGATAAGCGCTTTACTAAGCGCCTTAATGACACACGTTATCCCTTCCCCCCTGACGTAGTCAAGGGTTGGGCTCAGTGTCCCAAGGTGGATCCTCCAGTCTCTAGACTGGCGGCTAGATCCATAGTTGCAGTGGCAGATGGTGCTTCACTCAAGGATGCCACTGACAGGCAGATAGAGCTCCTGATGAAATCCATCTATGAAGCTATCGGCGCGTCCTTTGCTCCGGCATTCGCAGCCGTATGGGCACTCCAAGCTATCTCAGCTTGTCAGTCTGAGATTAATGCAGTCACACGTGCCGCTACTCCGCAGGTTGTGTCCTTAACCTCTCAGGCGTCGGCGTTTGCGTCCTACGCCATGAATGCTGTCCTGGACTCTGCGAGCCGTACGGCGGTAGCATCCGCCAATTCAGTGGCAGTCCGCAGGGCCATGTGGCTACGTGAATGGAAGGCAGACTCTGCTTCCAAAAAGTTCTTAACCGGTTTGCCATTTTCTGGCGACCGCCTGTTTGGCGAGCGATTGGATGAAATCATTAAACAATCCAAGGGAAAGGACTCGTCCTTACCCCAGTCCAAACCAAACAGACCTCAACAACGGAAGGTACAATCGAGGTTTCGGTCCTTTCGGCCCTCAGCCAGGTCTCAATTCTCCTCGTCCAACAGGCCACAGAAGGGTCAGAGGAACTCCGATTCATGGCGGTCTAAGTCACGTCCTAAAAAGAACGCCGGAGGAACCGCTCCCAAAGCGGCCTCCTCATGACTTTCGGCCTCCCCAAACCGCATCCTCGGTCGGTGGCAGGCTCTCCCGCTTTTGCGACGCCTGGTTGCCACATGTCCAAGACCGATGGGTGAGAGACATTCTGTCTCACGGTTACAGGATAGAGTTCAGCTCTCGTCCCCCGACTCGTTTCTTCAGAACATCTCCGCCCCCCGAGCGAGCCGATGCTCTTCTTCAGGCGGTGAACACTCTGAAGGCAGGAGTGGTGATCCCTGTTCCCCTTCAGCAATGGGGTCACGGTTTTTACTCCAACTTGTTTGTGGTGCTAAAAAAGGACGGATCTTTCCGTCCCGTTCTGGACCTCAAACTGCTCAACAGACACGTGAAAACCAGGCGGTTCCGGATGGAATCTCTCCGCTCCGTCATCGCCTCGATGTCCCAAGGAGACTTCCTAGCATCAATCGACATCAGGGATGCTTATCTCCACGTGCCGATTGCACCAGAGCATCAGCGCTTCCTGCATTTCGCCATCGGGGACGAACACCTTCAGTTCGTGGCACTGCCTTTCGGCCTGGCGACAGCCCCACGGGTCTTCACCAAGGTCATGGCAACAGTGGTAGCAGTCCTACACTCTCAGGGACACTCGATGATCCCTTACTTAGACGACCTGCTTGTCAAGGCCCCCTCTCGGGTGGCATGCCAACACAGCCTGAACATTGCGCTGGAGACTCTCCAGAGATTCGGGTGGATCATCAATTTCCCAAAGTCAAAATTGACACCGGCCCAATCGCTGACATATCTCGGCATGGAGTTTCATACTCTCTCAGCGATAGTGAAACTTCCGCTGGACAAACAGCGTTCACTACAGACAGGGGTGCAATCTCTCCTTCGAGCCCAGTCGCACCCCCTGAGGCGCCTCATGCACTTCCTAGGGAAGATGGTGGCAGCAATGGAGGCAGTTCCTTTTGCGCAGTTTCATCTGCGTCCACTTCAATGGGACATTCTCCGCAAATGGGACAGGAAGTCGACGTCCCTCGACAGGAATGTCTCCCTTTCTCGGGCGGCCAAGGCCTCCCTTCAGTGGTGGCTTCTTCCCACTTCTTTGTCAAAGGGGAAATCCTTCCTGCCCCCATCCTGGGCTGTGGTCACGACGGACGCGAGTCTGTCAGGGTGGGGAGCGGTCTTTCTCCACCACAGGGCTCAGGGTACCTGGACTCAGCCAGAGTCCTCCCTCCAGATCAATGTTCTGGAGATAAGGGCAGTGTATCTAGCCCTAAAGGCGTTCCAGCCGTGGCTGGAAGGCAGGCAGATCCGAATTCAGTCGGACAACGCCACGGCGGTGGCATACATCAACCACCAAGGCGGCACACGCAGTCGGCAAGCCTTCCAGGAAGTTCGGCGGATTCTGCTGTGGGTCGAAGCCACAGCCTCCTCCATCTCCGCAGTTCACATCCCGGGCGTAGAAAACTGGGAAGCAGACTTTCTCAGTCGCCAGGGCATGGACGCAGGGGAATGGTCTCTTCACCCGGACGTGTTTCAAGAGATCTGTTGCCGCTGGGGGAAGCCGGACGTCGACCTAATGGCGTCCCGGCACAACAACAAGGTCCCGGCATTCATGGCACGTTCTCAAGATCACAGAGCGCTGGCGGCAGACGCATTAGTTCAGGATTGGTCGCAGTTTCAACTGCCTTATGTATTTCCTCCTCTGGCACTGCTGCCCAGAGTGTTACGCAAGATCAGGTCCGACTGCCGCCGCGCCATCCTCGTCGCTCCAGACTGGCCGAGGAGGTCGTGGTACCCGGATCTGTGGCATCTCACGGTGGGCCAACCGTGGGCACTACCAGACCGACCAGACTTGCGGTCTCAAGGGCCATTTTTCCATCTGAATTCTACGGCCCTCAACCTGACTGTGTGGCCATTGAGTCCTGGATCCTAGCGTCTTCAGGGTTATCTCAAGAGGTCATTGCCACTATGAGACAGGCCAGGAAACCAACGTCCGCCAAGATCTACCACAGGACGTGGAGGATCTTCTTATCCTGGTGCTCTGATCAGGGTTTTACTCCCTGGCCATTTGCCTTGCCCACTTTTCTGTCCTTCCTTCAATCCGGAATGGAAAAGGGTTTGTCTCTCGGCTCCCTTAAGGGACAAGTCTCGGCGCTCTCTGTGTTTTTTCAAAAGCGTCTAGCCAGGCTTCCACAGGTACGCACGTTCCTGCAGGGGGTTTGCCACATAGTCCCTCCTTACAAGCGCCCGCTAGAACCCTGGGATCTGAACAGGGTGCTAACGGCTCTTCAGAAACCACCTTTCGAGCCAATGAGGGATATTTCTCTTTCACGCCTTTCGCAGAAGGTGGTCTTCCTAGTGGCAGTCACATCACTTCGGAGAGTGTCTGAGCTAGCAGCGCTGTCATGCAAAGCCCCCTTCCTGGTGTTTCACCAGGACAAGGTGGTTCTGCGTCCGGTTCCGGAATTTCTCCCTAAGGTGGTATCCCCTTTTCATCTCAATCAGGATATCTCCTTACCTTCTTTTTGTCCTCATCCAGTTCACCAATGTGAAAAGGATTTGCACTTGTTAGATCTTGAGAGCACTCAGACTCTACATTTCTCGTACGGCGCCCCTGCGCCGCTCGGATGCGCTCTTTGTCCTTGTCGCTGGCCAGCGTAAAGGGTCGCAGGCTTCCAAGTCAACCTTGGCTCGGTGGATCAAGGAACCAATTCTTGAAGCCTACTGTTCTTCTGGGCTTCCGGTTCCTTCAGGGCTGAAAGCCCATTCTACCAGAGCCGTGGGTGCGTCATGGGCATTGCGGCACTAGGCTACGGCTCAGCAGGTGTGTCAGGCGGCTACCTGGTCGAGTCTGCACACGTTCACGAAACACTATCAGGTGCATACCTACGCTTCGGCAGATGCCAGCCTAGGTAGGCGAGTCCTTCAGGCGGCGGTTGCCCACCTGTAGGAAGGGGCCGTTTTACGGCTCTTTTACCGAGGTATTCTTTTACCCACCCAGGGACTGCTTTTGGACGTCCCAATTGTCTGGGTCTCCCAATGGAGCGACAAAGAAGAAGGGAATTTTGTTTACTTACCGTAAATTCCTTTTCTTCTAGCTCCTATTGGGAGACCCAGCACCCGCCCCTGTTCCCTTCGGGCTGTTGTTCTTTTGTGTACACATGTTGTTCATGTTGAATTGTTCTTTTGGTTCATGGTTTTCAGTTCTCCGAACATCCTTCGGATTGAATTTACCTTAGACCAATTTATAAGTTTCCTCCTTCCTGCTTTTGCACCAAAACTGAGGAGCCCGTGATGCACGGGGGGGGGTGTATAGGCAGAGGGGAGGGGTTTACACTTTTAAGTGTAATACTTTGTGTGGCCTCCGGAGGCAGAAGCTATACACCCAATTGTCTGGGTCTCCCAATAGGAGCTAGAAGAAAAGGAATTTACGGTAAGTAAACAAAATTCCCTTCTTTTCCTTGGTTTCTCTTTGTCTCATGGCCAGTGTGAACATGGTCTCACAAGTTCCATGTATACCATCTCATACTCCGGCTCACTTTTTTGTTTTTATGGCTGTGATCATACAGCCAGTGGCAGATACGTGCTGCCCACGGTTTGGGCAGCGTGTATCAGTTGACAGGTTCCCTTTAAACTTGTTTTAGTCGTACTTTGAAACAGAGACCTCAGTCGGCTGGTGACCTACCCAGATCTCCGTGCTATTGTGCTGCTACAAAGCCAGAGGTTAAGTTGGATTCTACACTATATATGTTTCTGTAGATCATTGGGATACTTTATTATTTGATCTGCCTTATTGGCAAAGATCAGTAGACTAATTCTAGCCAGGTAGGAATTTCTCACTTCTTATTGTTTTATATTATAAAAAAAAGGTCCAACATGGTTTACTACATTTTATAGCACTGCCTAAGGGTGCTTTCACACATCCGGTTTTTGCCGTCAGGCACAATCCGGCGAATATCGGATAAAACCGATCCGGCGTCAAATGCGTTTTTATCCTCATTGAATTGTAGTAGTGCCGGATTGTGCCTGATGCCCTTGCATTTCATCCGGCGTGTGCCGGATTTCTGTGTCCGGCTGCTGGAAAGGACGCACAAGAGAACGTGTTTTTATGCTTTCCACCAGTCTTTCACACTGCTTTTGGGTGATCGTATGCCACTCCTGGTACAAATATGTAAGCAGTTCTTTTTTGTTTGATAGCTTGTGACTATCCATCTTCCTTTTGATTATATTCCAGTTGTTTTCAATGGGGTTTAGGTATGGAGATTGGCCTGGCCATGACAGGTTTTTGATGTGGTGGTTTTTGATCCACACATTGATTGACTTACCCTGTTTCCCCGAAAATAAGACACTGTCTTATATTTTTTTTTGCCCTGAAAAGGGCACCATGTCTTATTTTCAGGGGGTGTCTTATTCTCGAGGAGACACGGTTGGGGGTAAGTTTACCCCCCACAAAAAGCAGACCCCCCTCCATCCCAGGATTGTCATACTTACCAGCCCAGGGTGTCTGTATGGCTCTCAGATCCTTCTGTGATCTCCCATCAGGTACGCTGCATGCCTCCCCTGCGTCTGGCCGACATCAGTTCTCTCTCACACACACACACACACACACACACACACACACACACACACACACACACACACACACACCAGATCACGCTCACTCTCACACAAACACACCGACCCCACTTCTTCCCACCCACCCCACGATCCCAGCAGCTGTGCTGCACGCCGTGCTCCTCTGCCTCCTGCCGACACTCACAGATCCGATCGCTTACGTTCACACACAGTCACACATCAGACAGTATACACACACACCCCACTTCTCCCTGTGCGCTCCGGTGGGCGGTCCCAGCAGCTGCGCTGCACGCCGTGCTCCTCTGCCCCCTGCCGACACTGACAGATCCGATCGCTTACGTTCACACACAGTCACACATCAAACATTATACACGCACACATCTGATCGCATACACTCACACATACACCCCACTTCTCCCTGTGCCCTCCGGTGGGCGGTCCCAGCAGCTGTGCTGCATGCCGTGCTCCTCTGCCCCCTGCCGACACTGACAGATCCGATCGCATACACTCACTCACACATCAGAACACACTCACACATCAGACAGCACACACCCGATCGCATACACTCACACACAAACTGACGATATCGCACATACGCGCTCACACACTCACAACATCCGGACATACCACATGCTTCCGGCCATGTGATCCTCCGGCAGGTCCTGGAAGGTCACTGCACGCACAGTATCGCTGCCGAGAAGCAAGCGGATATCACTGGATGTTGTGAGTTTGTGGATGCGATCTGATGTGTGTGAGAGTGAGTGAGTGTGATCTGATGTGTGTGTGTGTGTGTTCCGCTACTGCAGGACCTTGATGCGCTCACCTGATCCCGGTCGGCTTCTGGTGAGTATGATCGGGGGTCTTCTTTCTTCTGTCTTCTCTCTTCTGGGGGTGCCCGCTGCCTATAATGAAGTGTCCTGCAGTGTCTTTAACTCTTTCACCGCTGCATGACACTTCATTATTGACCGCAGCTATGTCTTATTTTCAAGGGATGTCTTATATTAAAGCTTCCCTGAAAACTCCTGGGATGTCTTATTTTCGGGGATGTCTTATTTTCGGGGAAACACGGTAGTTGTGTGGCGTGGCGCCCACATCAAAGCACTGTTATGGCTAGCTCGGTCTCCAGACCTGAACCCCATTGAAAACCTCTGGAGTGTAATCAAGAGAAAGATGGATAGTTACAAGCCATCAAACAAAGAAGAACTGCTTACATTTTTGCACCAGGAGTGGCATAAGGTCACCCAAAAGCAGCGTGAAAGACTGGTGGAAAGCAACCAAGACACATGAAAACAGTGATTAAAAATTATGTTTATTCCACAAAATATTGATATCTGAACTCTTCCTGGGTTAAAACATTATTAGTATTGTTGTTTTTAAATGATTATGAACTTGTTTTCTTTGCATTTGTTTTTTTTAGTTTGGCCATTTCTCATTTTCAGAAAATAAATATAAAATTTATTGCTTGGAAATTCGGAGACGTTGTCAGTAGTTTATAGAATAAAAGAACAATTTACATTTTACTCAAATATAGCTATAAAGAGAAAAATCTGAAAATTTTCCAGTGGTCTCTTCATTTTTGCCAGAGCTGTATATTCCCCCACCCTGGTACATGCCCCCCCCCCCTCTTCATGCAGCACACTTAAAATAAAACCCCAAACTATTATATTCCACCTCCCTCTGGTCCCCTGCAGCACAGCGTCCTCGTCTCATTCAGGCAGCTGATCAGCGTGTGAGAGCGCAACGCTTGCGTTTATCAGCTGAACGCTCTTACACGTAATCAATTGCCTGCAGAAGATGAGGACGTTGCACTGGGGGGTTTGGATTGAGCTGCTTGTAACTCACATTTCTGCTTGCATCATGAAGTAAAAAAGATACAGAACTACAGCTCGTATCTTGAAAAATTTGTCAGTTGGTGCACTCTTAAGTCAAGGTGTTACTGTATAAGCTTTTTTATATTAATGGGACCAAACATGGGGAATGAGAAAGGGGATATCCAGTAGTGGACAACCCCTTTTTAACTTTCTATTTTGAAATATTTTTATATATACATTTTTATTTTTGGTCCTTTTTTTGATTTGATAAAAATAAGTTCTGGTTTACCCTGTTTAATGCTGCTAGATTTTATTATTTGTTACATTCTTTGAGTAAATCTAAAGAAAATATTGGTGAACCGCTGATGGCTGTAATCATTTATTTTTTTTCTCTTTATCTTTAGAATCCAGAAGTCCGATTCCAACAGCAGCTGGACCAGCTCAGTGCAATGGGATTCTTAAACAGAGAAGCAAATTTACAGGCTTTAATAGCAACTGGAGGAGACATCAATGCAGCTATTGAACGACTACTGGGATCCCAACCATCATAGCGGCCCTTTTCAACACAGAAAAAAGTGTAATTTATTTTTGATAATGGCTTTTAAGTCCCGATAAACCACCTGCTTTATTTCGGTTTGACTCCTGGAATTCATTGTCCTTACAAACTAATGAATCATTTACGTTTGGATGAAGTGCAGTAGTTATCTGAACTGTGGGAATCCAAGCTTTTTCATTTGAACATATTGCATGTATCACAGGCCACCTCTTCCCTATGCTTTATTGCTTGTGATTTTTCTTTTTCTTTCTTTCTACTTTTTTCTTTTCTTTTTTTTCTTTCCCCCCTTGTCTTTCAATGCAATTGGTAAACCGGTTTCAACTAACCGTTTAAGTCAAAAGTCATTTGCTTTAAATTCGTAGCCTTTGGTAGTAATTTATATAGAATACAAAGTAACTATACCGAAATGAAACAAATAAGGTTATAATTAGTGATACAATATCGCTTTTGTGACTCGGCATGTATTTTTGCTAGCATAACGCTGTCTGATTCATCCCGCTTGGTTTTCATTTAGCAGTCTACTTTTTCTCTGCCCTCTTTATCATAAACATTAGCATTTTTCTGCAGTAGTTTAAGGTAGTCATAACTGCGCACCCACACACCAGATAAGGTAATCCATTGTATTTAGGAAATGTTGACGTTAGCAAGCCTTTCAGAAAGAACTGTCAAGGTGAAAATGACCATAGCGGCAATATTCCCATGGACAGAGTGTAGAGTTTAGTCGAAGCATTGTAGAAGAGAACGCATAGGTCTTCATCGGTAGCAACGCCTTTTATGGTGGCTTCCTTTTTTTTTTTCTTTTCTTTTTCATCTTTTTTTTCATTTTTTTTTTTATATCATGTCAAGTCCAACTTGACCCACAGTCTTGCCCGGTTTGTATTGACACAAGCAGGTAGCACCACAGTCCACTTCTGTCTCATGTGACTTGATTTCAGGATGTGAGAAAGTGTCATGTGCTCTAATAATTTTTAACCACATTGTACAAACTGATTATCCTGCGTTTTTATCAGTAGTTCTCTCTCCTGTGCACAGGTAATAAATAAATGCCAATAAGTCTGCTTGTCTTGCTTTATTTCCTACCCCGCTTTATCTTCAGTGTGATTTTTTTTTTTATATTATATATATATATATCTCATATATATAATCTTCACAATTTAAGATAGTTTTCTCTACAGGAACTGGTTGAGCATCATCATCTAGTCAGTACTAAAACCCCTTATCACACAATTTATTTTTTTTTTATTATATTTTTTTATAAAGGGAGTCCGTCAACCCCAAAATAGCAATTAAGCGGCCTAAACATTTAGAGAGGGCACATAGTTCCTATTTAAATCATATTAGTATGTATAGTTTAATTTAGTCTAATATATAAAGCTCAGTGTATGTATGTCCGCTAAAGGAATTTGCACCGTCGCATTTACAATCACAAAATTTTTCACAGACGCCCCGTGTGACCCAGGGAATGTCATAGACTATGTTTTGACGGGAAAATGTAACCCCGCGCTTTACAGGTAGTCTCCAAAATCCTACCTCCATTATACTGAATGTAGGTGGGAGCTACTGGCTATTAATAGCAACTGTCAGTGGTTGCTATAGGAACAAAATAAACTGTTAGTATAAGAATCTTATGTGTGAGGTAATAAGATGTCAGTAGTGAGACAGATAAAAAGCGACAGAAAGAGACAGGCAGCCCTGGACGAGAGTCAGCCCTGGACGAGAGTCAGCCCTGGACGAGAGTCAGCCCTGGACGAGAGTCAGCCCTGGACGAGAGTCAGCCCTGGACGAGAGTCAGCCCTGGACGAGAGTCAGCGACAGGGAGAGAGTCAGCGACAGGGAGAGAGTCAGCGACAGGGAGAGAGTCAGCGACAGGGAGAGAGTCAGCGACAGGGAGAGAGTCAGCGACAGGGAGAGAGTCAGCGACAGGGAGAGAGTCAGTTACTATCCCAGGCAACGCCCGGGTACTACAGCTAGTCTTTTATTAAAAATCAGTTTTTATTTGATCAGCAATTGAAGTGCCTTGAGTGCCTCCTTGGAGTGGCCTATGCCTTGAGGTACCATCAAACTCTACTATTTACATAATAAAGCCAGTACCTTCTAGTGATCGACATGTCTCTGAAGGTAAGGACAAATAAGTTTTCAGATCATTTCACATGTCTACACACTGACACTGAATGAGGGCAGCGGTCAAATCCGTGTGAGAGTGAGCGCACAGACAATATGTCTGCGAGAGCGCTCTGACTGTTGTTGTTTGCAGACAGTAGCCACATGTCAGAACACAGACTCCTCCTCACTTTAGCTACTCACTCTCTACACTTCAGGGTGCAGTAATCGGTGCCACAGATCGGCAGGAGCCTGGTGTCTGCTCACACCCACTTTGTGTGTGCACCCCCACTGACACTCTGAGTGCATCGCTGTGCTCATTCAGTGTCCGTGCGCAGGTACATGCATGATAATGATATGACACAGCATTCACTCTGCTTGAAATGTCAATCATTATAAGGGGACAGCTTTATTTTGCAAATAAGAGGTTGTAATGCACTAAGAGGCAGTTATATAAATGTTTAGGCTGATTGACAAGTAGTAACTGTCTGCAATTTGAAGTGTTTATTTTTTGTGCATTTTTCAAGCATTTTCCTAGCTACTAGACTACTTAGAACATGCTGTTTTGATTAACTCCTCTTCCCAAATGGCATTTCAACCTCACAAACCAAAAATAAAAAGGGGGGGCAGATAATATTTAGCAATACTGAAGAATTCTTAGACTTAAAGTGGATTTTATTTATCACCGTGTTGCATGCGGTTGGATCAAGCGGTCTAGTTCAATGTTTCCCAAACGTCAGTCCTCATGGCCCCCAACAGGTCACATTTTCTGGATTCCTTAACATTGAACAGGTGATGGAATTATTATCAAGGCATCACCTGGGCAACCTAAGGAAATCCTGAAAACATGACCTGTTGGGGGCCATGAGGACTGGAGTTTGGGAAACCACTGGTCTGGCTGGCACATTTTCGTGCTTTATGTGGCACACCAGACCATGTCCCTTTCCCAGTAAACTATGCACTTTTTCCAGGCAAGTTGTAAAAGGTAATAAACCCACATGCTACCTTAAAAAAATATATATGGTATATAAAAAAAATGAAATACTTTATTAATACAAAATGGTGAAATACAATACAAACTTCACAAAATAATATGAAAAATACTCCCCTGAAACACAGTCACCCCCAGTAAAAATGCCCTGCTCAGAAAAACTTAATCCAGAAAGGGAGCAACCATTGGGAATTCACATAATGGCAATAGCATTAAGTAATTTAATAGAACCTGTAGACGTAATGAGGCAGGCAAATGGACACCTGAGTAGAAACTCCTAATGTGCGTGCGTTTTGCTATTTTGTCTTATTACTGCTATAGATATTTTGTATGCGATAGGAGTTGTAAAAAGTGTCTAAAATACATTAGTATGGAGTAAGGCATGAAAAACTCATTGTAGCTCAAATTACCCCAGTATTTTGGCACATTTAGACTGATAACTATGCCTGTGTGTTGGGTTGTAGCAGAAATGACTGCCCAATAATTGTAATTCGGGTTGTGTTGTGACTAGTGATAAGTGAGCACTGCCGTACTTGTAACAAGCAGTTGGATGCTCGGACGGCGCGACTCGTCTACAGAGTATAATGGAAGTTAACTGGTAACTCGAGCATTTTTCTGGAAGATCTTCAGGAAAAATGCTCGAGTTGCCCATTGACTTCCATTATACTTTGTAAACAAGTCAAGCTCATCTGAACATCCTCTTACATGTACCGAGCACCCGAGGTGAGGACTCATCCTTTTCTGTGGTAGCACAATTATGGCTTTGTATAAAATTGATCTTTGTACGAGTCTTTCACACCAAAGATTTATAATGTAGCCAAACATACTTTTTGCAGCATTAGTTATACTCCAGAGAATACAATAGGGTGCACTTTTTTTTTTTAAATACAACAGTTATCTTTTACATAGACCATAATAACAATACAAGTAACATTAAAGTATAATAGCAAACTAGGCAATTTTGAGGTGGCATAAGGCCTGACAACATGTAACCGTAAAGCTCCTAGAGACTTTGGTTTGAAGGTGGTCCAATTGAGGTTTTCAGAATGAAAGAAAAGCCTGAAGACGGGTGGAAGAGAAGAGATGGGAAGATGAGGCCAAGATCCACCAGTGAGGGTAATTGTGGCTGACAAAGTCTTAAGCAGACAGTTGAACATAAGATATCTAACATAGCTGACATTTATCATTCAGGTTTTGGCATTTATCCTGTTGCTCTGCACATGCAACATTTTTATAGGATAGTTATTGTCATAATAGGAGAAAGTTGTAGACTAAATATAAAGAAATTATACCAAATATTGCATTCATAATGTATTGTGTGCATCCTATTAAAATTAATACACATGCTTAAGAGTAAGTTCTCGTGTTGTGTGACTAAGAACCAAGCTGATGTTTTATTGTAGCTCAAACTGTCTTATTGTTTTGCATGTAAGGCTGCTGTATACCTGCATGGCCATTACTAATACATTTGAAACAATGCAATTTTGTAGTTAATCCAGAAATATGTACTCGTCCTCACCGCTTTTACAAACCCTTTACCATCAGCCACAACTTTTGATGTTTTCTATGGAACATAGATCACTATAAGTTTAGATTTTAATTCAGTGGAGTTAGTAGTAGGGATCCCAGTGTTGCAATTGACTAACCTAAAAAAAATGAGAATAATATTCAATTATTCGCCACAAGAGGGCATTCTTAACCAGTTCTGCATAACTGGACTGTGTTGCCTGCATCACCCATTACATGTATTATTATTGGAGTAACTGTATCTGTTTGCTGAGATTTTGAGCAGACATTGACTTTCTTTGTTGCTCCATTGGGAGACCCAGACAATTGGGTGTATAGCTTATGCCTCCGGAGGTCACACAAAGCATTACACTTAAAAGTGTAAACCCCTCCCCTCTGCCTATACACACCCCCCGTGCATCACGGGCTCCTCAGTTTTATTGCTTTGTGGAAGGAGGCACACATCCACGCAAGATCCACATTTTAGTCAGCAGCAGCTGCTGACTATATCGGATGGAAGAAAAGTGGGCCCATACAGGGCCCCCAGCATGCTCCCTTCTCACCCCACTCTGGTCGGCGGTGCTGTTAAGGTTGAGGTACCCATTGTGGGTACATAGGCAGGAGCCACATGCTGTTTTCCTTCCCCATCCCTTAGGGGCTCTGGGTGAAGTGGGATCCTGACCGGTCACCAGGCACTGGGACCGCGCTCCCTCCACAGCCCCTGGGGGAATCTGCTGGACAGGAGCCGGGTATCATCAGGGACAAGGCCCTGCGACTCTGAGGTACTCTGTGTCCCCTTGGGGACGGCGCATAGTGCGCCTGGGTAATAGACACTGCAGCAGCTGCTCGGTGTGTTAGTGCGCCGGGACTACCGCGCTGGCCGCGCTTGTTTGCCGGCCGCGCTTATAACTTTAGTCCCCGGCTTTTGCGGCCTAGTGCCGCATATTCCCGCCCCCGGGCCTGCCAGTCAGGGGTAAGGGCGGGACGCTGCACTGGACGTCAGCGCTGAGGGCAGGAGCATACTTTGTATCCTCCTCCCCCCTCACTGAGCACCGTGGGGCACCAGTTTCCCGCACTTTTACAGGCACACCCACGGCCCCCTCCTCCTCTCTGAACGCCGGCAGCCATTGCTACAGGACGCTGGAGAACTTCAGAGGGGAGACAACTGAGCTCCACAGCTCTGGGAGGCCCAGGCAGGGATCTGGTGGTCACACAACCGCTGGGAGCGGTCGGTAAGCCGCACCTGTTACTAGGTGCTGGTCCCCCTGGGTGCCGAATTGTATATTTATATGCTTATAGTGTATACATTTACTCTGTACGGCCACACTGTTAGCGTTTGGCTATATACCCTCACTGATTATTCTAAGAGGAGAAACAGCATGTCGTCTGCAAAAAGCAAGGGTACCAAAGCACAGGCTTACTTTGCAACCTGTACCTCATGTGCGGCAATGCTTCCTGCAGGTTCCACCTACCCTCATTGTGTGCAATGCTCGGCCCCTGTGACACTCACTCAGCCGGAGTCTCAGCCACTGGTGGGACCCCCGGCCCAGGTGGAACCTCCGGCCCCCACTGTCCAGGTGACAGGGACAGAGTTTGCAGTATTTGCTGACAAACTTTCTGAGTCTATGGATAGATGGTCTGCTAAGATACTGGAAGCTTTGCAGTCCAGACCTGTAACACAGGCCCCGGGCACTGTTGATTCATTGCCCCCATGCCCCCCTCGGTCGGAGCAGCAAAGTGCTCCTGGGTCAACTCATAGGTCCCACGGGGAGGACTCCGACACGGACTGCAGTCCCAGACCGACGAAGCGGGCTCGCTGGGAGATTCCCTCGACTTCATCTCACTGTTCAGGTTCTCAGCATGAGGACTCTCTGGAAGATGAAGCAGATGCGGCAGATCAGGACTCTGATCCTGACGCCGCGCTCAACCTTGATACGCCTGAAGGGGACGCCATAGTAAATGACCTTATAGCGTCAATCAATCAGGTGTTAGATCTTTCTCCTCCACCCCTTCCGATTGAGGAGTCAGCTTCTCAGCAGGAGAAATTTCATTTTAGGTTTCCCAAACGTACACGGAGTGCGTTTCTTGATCACTCCGACTTCAAAGACGCAGTCCAGAAGCACCGAGCTTTTCCGGATAAGCGCTTTACTAAGCGACTTCATGACACACGTTATCCCTTCCCCCCTGACGTAGTCAAGGGTTGGGCCCAGTGTCCCAAGGTGGATCCTCCAGTCTCTAGACTGGCGGCCAGATCCATAGTTGCAGTGGCAGATGGTGCATCACTCAAGGATGCCACTGACAGGCAGATAGAGCTCCTGATGAAATCCATCTATGAGGCTATCGGCGCGTCCTTTGCTCCGGCATTTGCTGCCGTATGGGCACTACAAGCTATCTCAGCTTGTCAGTCTGAGATTAATGCACTCACACGAGCCGCGACTCCGCAGGTTGTGTCATTAACCTCTCAGGCGTCGGCGTTTGCGTCCTACGCCATGAATGCGGTACTAGACTCTGCGAGCCGTACAGCGGTAGCATCCGCCAATTCAGTGGCAGTCCGCAGGGCCATGTGGCTACGTGAATGGAAGGCAGACTCTGCTTCCAAGAAGTTTTTAACCGGTTTGCCGTTTTCTGGCGACCGCCTGTTTGGCGAGCAATTGGATGAAATCATTAAACAATCCAAGGGTAAGGACTCGTCCTTACCCCAGTCCAAACCTAACAGACCTCAACAACGGAAGGTACAATCGAGGTTTCGGTCCTTTCGGCCCTCAGGCAGGTCTCAATTCTCCTCGTCCAACAGGCCTCAAAAGGATCAGAGGAACTCTGATTCATGGCGGTCTAAGGCACGTCCTAAAAAGACCGCCGGAGGAACCGCTCCCAAAGCGGCCTCCTCATGACTTGCGGACTCCCCAAACCGCATCCTCGGTTGGTGGCAGGCTCTCCCGCTTTTGCGACGCCTGGTTCCCACATGTCCAAGACCGATGGGTGAGAGACATTCTGTCTCACGGTTACAGGATAGAGTTCAATTCTCGTCCTCCGATTCGTTTCTTCAGAACATCTCCGCCCCCCGAGCGAGCCGATGCTCTTCTTCAGGCGGTGAACTCTCTGAAGGCAGAAGGAGTAGTTATCCCCGTTCCCCTTCAGCAATGGGGTCACGGTTTTTACTCCAACTTGTTTGTCGTACCAAAAAAGGACGGATCTTTCCGTCCTGTCCTGGACCTCAAACTGCTCAACAAACACGTGAAAACCAGACGATTCCGGATGGAATCTCTCCGCTCCGTCATCGCCTCGATGTTCCAAGGAGACTTCCTAGCCTCAATCGACATCAAGGATGCTTATCTCCACGTGCCGATTGCACCAGAGCATCAGCGCTTCCTGCGTTTTGCCATCGGGGACGAACACCTTCAGTTCGTGGCACTGCCTTTCGGCCTGGCAACAGCCCCACGGGTCTTCACCAAGGTCATGGCAACAGTGGTAGCAGTCCTACACTCTCAGGGACACTCAGTGATCCCTTACTTGGACGATCTTCTTGTCAAGGCGCCCTCTCGGGTGGCATGCCAACACAGCCTGAACATTGCTCTGGAGACACTCCAGAGGTTCGGGTGGATCATCAATTTCCCAAAGTCAAAACTGACACCGTCACAATCGCTGACATATCTCGGGATGGAGTTTCACACTCTCCCAGCGATAGTGAAACTTCCGCTGGACAAACAGCGATCACTACAGACAGGGGTGCAATCTCTCCTCCGAGCCCAGTCGCACCCCTTGAGACGCCTCATGCACTTCCTAGGGAAGATGGTAGCAGCAATGGAGGCAGTTCCATTTGCACAGTTTCATCTGCGTCCTCTTCAATGGGACATTCTCCGCAAATGGGACAGGAAATCGACGTCCCTCGACAGGAACGTCTCCCTTTCTCGGGCAGCCAAGGCATCCCTTCAGTGATGGCTTCTTCCCACTTCTTTGTCGAAGGGGAAATCCTTCCTGCCCCCATCCTGGGCTGTGGTCACGACGGACGCGAGTCTGTCAGGGTGGGGAGCGGTCTTCCTCCACCACAGGGCTCAGGGTACCTGGACTCAGCCAGAGTCCTCCCTTCAGATCAATGTTCTGGAGATAAGGGCAGTGTATCTAGCCCTGAAGTAAGTTAGGACCCTGCTTCACCAATTAGGTGCTCTGGAGAAAAATATTTATATGTAGGGAAGAACTCCGGCACTCTTAATAACCCCAATAAGAGACTTAAGCAGTAATAATGTTCAAATTGATTTTTTATTCAGAGAAAAAAAGTCCATAAATTAAACGTTTTCGACCTAATTCGGTCTTCTTCAGAAAGGACTTATCGATGGAGATGCAGGGTAAAGTTATGAACTTCCTTCGTGAGATCCTCCTGTATGGATCCACCGTTTCAAAATCGACCTGTTATAATGAAAAGGCGTTCTTTGAATAAGGGTTTTTTTTATATTGTTTCTATCTGACGTCATAATAGTTCCACAGTATGTTACAAAGTGGACATGTGTGTGTGGGGAACCGCTCTGTGGACTTCTGTCCACAGAGCGGTTCCCCACACACATATGTCCACTTTGTAACATAATCGTGAGGGCTTTCCTCTTTTGTTCAGTATTGTCCAATCCAACCTCATCTAAGATATCCAATTATAGACAATCATAGGACGATATTCTGAATATATGCCATTAAATGGCCCTATAGGCAGCTGATCATTACATCTGTGTTCATACCGTAGCGATGAACTGATCAGCTTAAATATGTGTAAGGTCATTTCCCTGTGGAACTATTATGACGTCAGATAGAAACAATATAAAAAAAAACCCTTATTCAAACAACGCCTTTTCATTATAACAGGTCGATTTTGAAACGGTGGATCCATACAGGAGGATCTCACGAAGGAAGTTCATAACTTTACCCTGCATCTCCATCGATAAGTCCTTTCTGAAGAAGACCGAATTAGGTCGAAAACGTTTAATTTATGGACTTTTTTTTCTCTGAATAAAAAATCAATTTGAACATTATTACTGCTTAAGTCTCTTATTGGGGTTATTAAGAGTGCCGGAGTTCTTCCCTACATATCTAGCCCTGAAGGCGTTCCAGCCGTGGCTGGAGGGCAGGCAGATCCGAATTCAGTCGGACAACGCCACGGCGGTGGCATACATCAACCACCAAGGCGGCACGCGCAGTCGGCAAGCCTTCCAGGAAGTTCGGCGGATTCTGCTGTGGGTGGAAGCCACAGCCTCCACCATCTCCGCAGTACACATCCCGGGCGTGGAAAACTGGGAAGCGGATTTTCTCAGTCGCCAGGGCATGGACGCAGGGGAATGGTCTCTTCACCCGGACGTGTTTCAAGAGATCTGTTGCCGCTGGGGGAAGCCGGACGTCGACCTAATGGCGTCCCGGCACAACAACAAGGTCCCGGCATTCATGGCACGGTCTCAAGATCACAGATTTCTGGCGGCAGACGCCTTAGTTCAGGATTGGTCGCAGTTTCGACTGCCTTATGTCTTTCCTCCTCTGGCACTGCTGCCCAGAGTGTTACGCAAGATCAGGTCCGACTGCCGCCGCGCCATCCTCATCGCCCCAGACTGGCCAAGGAGGTCGTGGTACCCGGATCTGTGGCATCTCACGGTGGGTCAACCGTGGGCACTACCAGACCGACCAGACTTGCTGTCTCAAGGGCCATTTTTCCATCTGAATTCTGCGGCCCTCAACCTGACTGTGTGGCCATTGAGTCCTGGATCCTAGCGTCTTTAGGGTTATCTCAGGAGGTCATTGCCACCATGAGACAGGCCAGCAAACCAACGTCAGCCAAGATCTACCACAGGACGTGGAGGATCTTCTTATCCTGGTGCTCTGATCAAGGTTTTATTCCATGGCCATTTGCCTTGCCCACTTTTCTGTCTTTCCTTCAATCCGGAATGGAAAAGGGGCTGTCTCTCGGCTCTCTTAAGGGACAAGTCTCGGCGCTCTCTGTATTTTTTCAAAAGCGTCTAGCAAGGCTTCCGCAAGTACGCACGTTCCTGCAGGGGGTTTGCCACATAGTTCCCCCTTACAAGCGCCCGCTAGAACCCTGGGATCTGAACAGGGTGCTAATGGCTCTTCAGAAACCACCTTTCGAGCCAATGAGAGATATTTCTCTTTCTCGCCTCTCGCATAAGGTGGTCTTCTTAGTGGCAGTCACATCACTTCGCAGAGTGTCTGAGCTAGCTGCACTGTCATGCAAAGCTCCCTTCCTGGTGTTGCACCAGGACAAGGTGGTTCTGCGTCCGGTTCCGGAATTTCTCCCGAAGGTGGTATCCCCTTTTCATCTCAATCAGGATATCTCCTTACCTTCTTTTTGTCCTCATCCAGTTCACCAATGTGAAAAGGATTTGCACTTGTTAGATCTTGTGAGAGCACTCCGGCTCTACATTTCTCGTACGGCGCCCCTGCGCCGCTCGGATGCGCTCTTTGTCCTTGTCGCTGGCCAGCGTAAAGGGTCGCAGGCTTCCAAGTCAACCTTGGCTCGGTGGATCAAGGAACCAATTCTTGAAGCCTACCGTTCTTCTGGCCTTCCGGTTCCTTCAGGACTGAAGGCCCATTCTACCAGAGCCGTGGGTGCGTCCTGGGCATTGCGGCACCAGGCTACGGCTCAGCAGGTGTGTCAGGCGGCTACCTGGTCGAGTCTGCACACTTTCACGAAGCACTATCAGGTGCAAACCTACGCTTCGGCAGATGCCAGCTTAGGTAGGCGAGTCCTCCAGGCGGCGGTTGCCCACCTGTAGGAAGGGGCCGTCTTTCGGCTCTATTACCGGGGTATTCTTTACCCACCCAGGGACTGCTTTTGGACGTCCCAATTGTCTGGGTCTCCCAATGGAGCGACAAAGAAGGGAATTTTGTTTACTTACCGTAAATTCCTTTTCTTCTAGCTCCAATTGGGAGACCCAGCACCCGCCCCTGTTCCCTTCGGGCTGTTGTTCTTTTGTGTACACATGTTGTTCATGTTGAATTGTTCTTTGGTTCATGGTTTAAGTTCTCCGAACATCCTTCGGATTGAATTTACCTTAGTCCAATTTATAAGTTTCCTCCTTCCTGCTTTTGCACCAAAACTGAGGAGCCCGTGATGCACGGGGGGGTGTATAGGCAGAGGGGAGGGGTTTACACTTTTAAGTGTAATGCTTTGTGTGACCTCCGGAGGCATAAGCTATACACCCAATTGTCTGGGTCTCCCAATTGGAGCTAGAAGAAAAGGAATTTACGGTAAGTAAACAAAATTCCCTTCTTTGAGGATGTTTGAGTTTCTGAAGGGCATCTGGAGAGGGTCCACTCCAGTTTCTGCCTCTACAACGTCAAAGTGTGAATGAGGCCCTTTTTCATTCATAGTTGAAAAAAAGTTCAAATAATTTTGTGGGTCAGTGTAGTGAACATTACTGTTCTAAGCCAAACTATTTCAGAGATGAAAATAGTCAAATGCAACTAAATTTGTGCTGAAAACGAATATGGTTAAATTTGCTGATTGGCTCTAATTTTCAAGATCTAGAAGCGATTTGTAATTACTTATGACACCTTTCATACAGGCTTATAGAAAAATGTGGTCTATATTTCATCATCCTTATTGCGTTGTCAGCAGCTAGTCTATTACATCATATATTTAGTCTATTGAGCCTTCAGTATTCGGTCATCTTAGGCGAGTGACCAATTCAAAAGCTTCAGCTCGGCACCAAGCTTTAATCCTAATTACAGTTGAATCACCTACTTTTATAAAGGCTGTATGTTCAGGGTATACAGTTTTATGATTTCTTAGCTTAGTTCCTTAGTAAGTTGACATGTTTTCTATATATTTTTTCAGATATGCATCGTTCTTACATTAGTTTTGCTATATATGTGGAGAAGTCACTTTTGCATCACAAACGCAAAACTTGACTACCATGAGGAGGAAAGCCTACAACCTGTATTTGGCTTTGAAGTAGTGATGAGCAGACCCAAACTTTTAAGTTTGGTGTATGTACCAAACACAGACTAGGCCCAGTGCGAGCCGCTTGCAATATTTCACTGGCTCGCACTGGAGGTAAATCACAGTTATATGATGCAGTGTGTACAAAAAAAAAAAACAACAAACCCTGCCCTCCCTCCCCACAAAGTGTTCTATTGCTGGCTGTATGTGGGTGGGGAGCCTAACTGCCCAATCAGTGACATACTTGACAACTTTGGGTCCAGATCAAAACATTATCTTATGTCTGCGGAACCTGAACTTCCACAGGTCCCCTCATCTCTACTCCAGATCAGCGCAAGAGTTGGACTCCACACATTAAATAGAGGTCTATCACATCTTACCCAGTGGTTTCATGGGAAGAGGCATTCTATGCCTTTTGCAGTTCCAATGATCTGGAGAGAGCCAACTGATTACCTACCAATTGCTATTTCTTTGTCGCTCCATTGGGAGACCCAGACAATTGGGTGTATAGCTACTGCCTCCGGAGGCCACACAAAGTATTACACTTTAAAAAGTGTAACCCCCTCCCCTCTGCCTATACACCCCCCCGTGCATCACGGGCTCCTCAGTTTTTATGCTTTGTGTTGAAGGAGGCACACATTCACTCATGCTCCCATTTTAGTCAGCAGCAGCTGCTGATTATATCGGATGGAAGAAAAGAGGGCCCATAACAGGGCCCCCGGCATGCTCCCTTCTCACCCCACTGAGTCGGCGGTGTTGTTAAGGTTGAGGTACCCATTGCGGGTACACAGGCTGGAGCCACATGCCGTTTTCCTTCCCCATCCCTTAGGGGCTCTGGGAGAAGTGGGATCCTATCCGGTCATCCAGGCACTGGGACCGGGCTCCCTCCGCAGCCCCTGGGGGAATCTGACGGACAGGAGACTGAGTATCATCAGGGACAGGGCCCTGCATCTACAGGTACTCGGTGTCCCCTTGGGGACGGTGCATGGAGCACTTTGGCCTCAGACGCTGCAGCGACTGCGGTGTTGGTATGAGACCGGGACTACCGCGCCGACCGCGCCTGCTTGCCGGCCGCGGTTTTAACTTTAGTCCCCGGCTTTTGCGGCCTAGTGCCTTAAACTCCCGCCCCCGGGCCTGCCAGTCAGGGGTAAGGGCGGGACGGTCGGTCTGACGCCGACAGTGAGGGCTGGAGCACACTTAGCTGTCCTCCTCCCCCCCTCACTAATCACTCTGGGGCACCAGTTTCCCGCACTTTTTTAGTTACGCCCACGGCTCCCTCCTCCCCTGTGAACGCCGACAGCCATGTTTTAAGCACATTCTGCCGGTGGAGGACTTCTGGCTGCAGCCCTGGAAGGCCAGAGGCAGGGAATCTGGTGGCCACACACCGCTTGAGCGGTCGGTGCTGGTCCCCCTAGAGTGCCGAACTGTGTATATATATATATATATATATATTATATTTGTATACTTTTTCTCGGTTCGGCTGTACTGTTAGCTTGTGGCTATATATCCCTCAGGGATCACTCTCCTGGGAGACAACAGCATGTTGTTCACATGGAGCAAGTGTGCCAAGACACAGGGTTATTTTGCAACCTGTACCTCTTGTGCGGCTATGCTACCTGCAGGTTCCACCTACCCTCATTGTGAGCAATGCTCGGGCCCGGTGGCACTCGCTCAGCCGGAGCCTGGGGCACTGGCGGTACCCTCGGCCCACGTAGAATCGCCGGCTTTCCCCGTCCAGGTGGCAGGGACAGAGTTTGTAGTTTTAGCTGAGAAACTCTCTGAGTCACTGTCACAATCATGGCTTAGTCTATGAACAAATGGTCTGCTAAGATACTAGAAGCCTTGCAGTCCAGACCGGCCCTTACACAGGCCCCGGGCACTGCGGGATTGCCCCCAGGCCCCTCTCGGTCTGCGACGAAGCGTGCTCCTGGGGTGGCCTCTAGTTATTACGTGGAGGACTCCGGCACGGACCGCAGTCCCAGACCGGCTAAGCGGGCTCGCTTAGAATCTTCCCCGACTTCATCACACTGTTCGGGGTCTCAGCTTGAGGACTCTCTAGAGGATGAGGCGGAGGTCGCAGCCCAGGACTCTGATCCTGACGTTGCTCTCAATCTTGATACACCTGAAGGGGATGCCATAGTAAATGACCTTATAGCGTCCATCAACCAGGTGCTAGATCTTTCTCCCCCACTCCACCTATAGAGGAGTAGGCCTCACAGCAGGAGAAGCACCAGTTTAGGTTTCCCAAACGTACTCGGAGTGCTTTCTTCGATCACTCTAACTTCAGAGATGCTGTCCAGAAGCACAGGGCTTTTCCGGACAAGCGCTTTACTAAGCGCCTTAATGACACACGTTACCCCTTCCCCCCTGACGTAGTTAAGGGTTGGGCTCAATGTCCCAAGGTGGATCCTCCAGTCTCTAGACTGGCGGCTAGATAAGTATCAGTGGCAGATGGTTCATCGCTCAAGGATGCCACTGACAGGCAAATAGAGCTCATGATGAAATCCATCTATGAAGCCATAGTCGCGTTCTTTGCCCCAGCCTTTGCAGCAGTGTGGGCACTCCAGGCTATCTCAACTTGTCGGTCTGAGATTAATGCGGTCACCCGTACCTCCGCTCCGCTCGACTAGCCGTACAGCGGAAGCATCCGCCAATTCGGTGGCAGTCAGCAGGGCCATATGACTATGCGAATGGAAGGCAGACTCTGCTTCCAAGAAGTTCTTGACCGGTTTGCCTTTTTTTCTGGCGACCGATTGTTGGGCGAGCAATTGGATCCAAGGGAAAGGACTCGTCCTTACCCCAGCCAAAACCAAAGAGACCTCAGCAACGAAAAATTCAAGCAAGGTTTCGGTCCTTTCGGCTCAGCCAGATCCCAATCCTCATCGTCCAACAGGCCACAGAAGAGCCAGAGAAACTCTTCTGCATGTCGGTCTAAGTCATGTCCAAAGACCGCCGGAGGCACCGGCTCCAAGGCGGCCTCCTCATGACTTTCGGCCTCCCCAAACCACATCCTAGGTTGGTGGCAGGCTCTCCCGCTTTTGCGTCGCCTGGTGGCCACATGTCCAAGACCGATGGGTGAGAGACATTCTGTCTCACGGTTACAGGATAGAGTTCAGCTCTCGTCCTCCAACTCGTTTCTTTCAGAACATCTCCGCCCCCCGAGCGAACCGTTGCACTTTTTCAGGCGGTGGACACTCTGAAGACAGAAGGAGTTGTGATCCCCGTTCCCCTTCAGGAACGTGGTCGCGATTTTTACTCCAACCTGTTCGTGGTGCCAACAAAAAAGGACGGTTCATTCCGTCCCGTTTTGGACCTCAAATTGCTCAACAGACTTGTGAGAACCAGGCGGTTTCGCATGGAATCCCTCCGCTCTGTCATCGCTTCGATGTCTCAAGGAGACTTCCTAGCATCAATCGACATCAGGGATGCCTATCTCCATGTGCCGATCGCTCCAGAGCATCAACGCTTCCTGCATTCCGCCATTGGACAAACACCTTCAGTTGTGGCACTGCCTTTCGGCCTGGCGACAGCCCCACGGGTCTTCACCAAGGTCAAGGCATCCGTTGTGGCAGTCCTACACTCTCAGGGCCACTCGGTGATCCCGTACTTAGACGATCTCCTAGTCAAGGCACCCTCCCGGGTGGCATGTCAACACAGTCTGACCGTTGCTCTGGAGACTCTCCAGAGGTTCGGGTGGATCAGCAATTTCCCAAAGTCAAAATGGAATCCGAACCAATCACTGAATTGCCTCGGGATGGAGTTTCATACTCTCTCAGCGATAGTCAAGCTACCGCTGGACAAACAGCGTTCGCTGCAAACAGGGGTGCAATCTCTCCTTCGGGCCCAGTCACACCCCTTCAGACGCCTCATGCACTTCCTGGGGAAGATGGTGGCAGCAATGGCAGTTCCCTTTGCGCAGTTTCATCTGCATCCACTCCAATGGGACATTCTCCGCAAATGGGACAAGAGGGCAACATCCTTAGATAGGAACGTCTCTCTCTCTGGCAACCAAGACCTCTCTTCAGTGGTGGCTTCTTCCCTCTTCTCTAGCGAAGGGAAAATCTTCCTGCCCCCATCCTGGGCTGTGGTCACGACGGACGCGAGTCTGTCAGGGTGGGGAGCGATTGTTCTCCACCACAGGGCTCAGGGAACCTGGACTCCGACAGAGTCCTCCCTTCAGATCAATGGTCTGGAGATAAGGGCAGTGTATCTAGCCCTAAAGGCGTTCCTCTGGCAATTCTGCCCAGAGTGTTGCGCAAGATCAGGTCCGGCTGCCGCCACGCCATCCTCGTCGCTCCAGACTGGCCGAGGAGGTCGTGGTTCCCGGACCTGTGGCACCTCACGGTGGGTCAACCGTGGGCGCTCCCAGGCAGACCAGACTTGCTGTCTCAAGGGCCATTTTTTCCATCTGAATTCTGCGGCCCTCAACCTGACGGTGTGGCCATTGAGTCCCGGCTCCTAGCGTCCTCAGGGTTATCTCAAGAGGTCATTACCACTATGAGACAGGGCAGGAAACCAACGTCAGCCAAGATCTATCACAGGACTTGGAGGATCTCCTTAGCCTGGTGCCCTGATAAGGGGTTTACACCCCGGCCGTTTGCCTTACCCACGTCTCATTCCTTCCTTCAATCCGGAAGGGACAAGGGTTTGTCTCTCGGCTCTCTCAAGGGACAAGTATCGGCGCTTTCCGTGTTTTTTCAAAAGCGTCTAGCCAGGTTCCGCAGGTCCGCACGTTCCTGCAGGGAGTTTGCCACATAGTCCCACCTTACAAGCGGCCGCTGGAACCCTGGGATCTCAACAGGGTTCTACGGGCTCTTCAGAGACCACCTTTGAGCCGCTGCGGGATGTCTCTCTATCACGTCTTTCGCAGAAGGTGGCATTTCTAGTGGCAGTTACATCACTCCAAAAAGTGTCAGAGCTTGCAGCGTTATCATGCAAAGCCCCCTTCCTGGTATTTCACCAGGATAAGGTGGTTCTGCGTCCGGTCCCGGACTTTCTCCCTAAGGGGTGTCCCCTTTTTCATCTCAATCAGGAGATCTCCTTACCTTCTTTTTGCCCTCATCCAATTCACCAATGTGAAAAGGATTTGCATTTGTTAGATCTAGTGAGAGCAATCCGGATCTACGTGTCTCGCACGGCGCCACTGCGCCGTTCTGATGCGCTCTTTGTTCTTGTCGCTGGCCAGCGTAAGAGTTCGCAGGCTTCCAAGTCAACCTTGGCTCGGTGGATCAAGGAACCGATGGTTGAAGCCTACCGTTCTTCAGGGCTTCCGATTCCTTCAGGGTTGAAAGCCCATTCTACCAGAGCCGTAGGGGCATCTTGGGCATTGAGACACTGGGCTACGGCTCAGCAGGTGTGTCAGGCGGCTATCTGGTCTAGTCTGCACACTTTCACGAAACACTATCAGGTGCATACCTATGCTTCGGCGGATGCCAGTCTAGGTAGGCGAGTCCTTCAGGCGGCGGTTCCCACCTGTAAGAGGAGGGCCGTTGTCGGCTCTTTTTATCGGGGTATTCTTTTACCCACCCAGGGACTGCTTTTGGACGTCCCAATTGTCTGGGTCTCCCAATGGACAAAGAAGAAGGGAATTTTGTTTACTTACCGTAAATTCCTTTTCTTCTAGCTCCTATTGGGAGACCCAGCACCCGCCCCTGTTCCCTTCGGGCTGTTTATTTTTTTGTGTACACATGTTGTTCATGTTGAATTGTTCTTTTGGTTCATGGTTTTCAGTTCTCCGAACATCCTTCGGATTGAATTTACCTTAGACCAATTTATAAGTTTCCTCCTTCCTGCTTTTGCACCAAAACTGAGGAGCCCGTGATGCACGGGGGGGGTGTATAGGCAGAGGGGAGGGGTTACACTTTTTAAAGTGTAATACTTTGTGTAGCCTCCGGAGGCAGTAGCTATACACCCAATTGTCTGGGTCTCCCAATAGGAGCTAGAAGAAAAGGAATTTACGGTAAGTAAACAAAATTCCCTTCTTCTGCATGTTTCCGAATGAGAGGTAAGGAGCTTCAAGGAAGAAGTGGATTTTACAGGATCCAAACATTCCATCTGCAGTACATACAGTACCACATACAGAAGAACTGATGGTTGGGTACTTGGTGTCACAAAGCATCATCTTCTCCCGACCTAGACTTTAAGCATCCTGAACTGAACCACGCCTTATAACAAAAGTGAACTGAACGATCTTGTTAGTAATTTGGTTCTTCCCAAGAATAAGGCTAATCTCTTAGTTTCCAGGCTACAGGAGGAATCTTCTTCAGGGGTGATATTCATATTTCTTTGTTCCACAACCGTGATCAAGATCTTGTCCAATACTTCTTCACGGAGGTTGATCTTGTGGCATGCAACAACATCAACAATTTAATGGAAGCTCTGAAAAGAAGTCATAATCCTGAGGAATGGAGCTTTTTTATCGATTTGCCCAAAACGAGCCTAAAAGCTGTCGTGCTGCATAATGGCAACGCACTACCTTCAATTCCAGTTGGTTTTGCAGCCCACATGAAATAAACCTATATCAGCATGAAACACTTGCAGAGATGCCTGAACTATGCACATTTGTCGCCCTTCTGTGGTGACTTAAAGGTGGTTGCCCTCTTACTTGGTCTCCAGGGTGGATACACAAAGTACTGCTGCTTTTTGTGTGAGATTGATACTTATGCAACAGAATATCTATAATAAAATGACTGAGCTCTCCGTCATTCCTTTTAGCCAGGGAGTAAAAATGTCCTGCATTCAGCACTTGTAGACCCATATAACATTCTGTTGCCACAATTGCATATCAAGTTGGGCCTAATGAAGAACTTTCTTAAAGGCAATGGCTAAAAATGCAAAAGCATTCAAGTATCTCACTAATAAATTTCCGAGGTTGAGTGAAGTAAAGCTAAAGGAAGACATTTTTTATTGACTTCAGATTTTTAAGCTTGTTCAAGATGAGAAGTTTCTCTGTTGAAGAGCAAGGAAAACGTTGCATTGACATTAGTGGTAACTAATTTAATTTTTATCAAGCACAGGTAACCAGGGCCTTCATCAGAGCATGACAACCATACCTGGTGTATGGGGCCATGTGAAGAGGAGGGCCCGACAAGGGTCTGGGGTCGTTACTTAGCTTTGTTAAGCCCTCTCTTCACCGAGCCCCAGTCACAGCTGCAGAAGAAGGTCCAGCCCTGTCGCTTTGGCTACAATATATGGCTAATTTGCATGCAAATTGGCGGCACATGCAAATTTGACATGTGCTGGAGGCAGGAAATTCAATGGGGCAGAGTAGGGTGCCGGTGTGTCATGCCGCAGCCCAACGTGCAGCAACGTGATGAGGTCATCACTCTGCGACCTCATCAAACTGCTGCAGATAACACCCGTGGAGGTGGCGAGAACACAGCAGCCACCGGGGACAGGTAAGCTCTCTGTGAGCTGAAGACAACAGGAGCAGGACAATCACTGGGGGTGGTGTGGGCCGCCTACCCCAGCCCCTGCCTTACTTCAGCTGGTTGCACATCGGGGTGCGCACATCCAGCTGAAATGCATTGTGGCTCAGAGAGTACGCCTCACAACGTGGGAGTCGGGCAGAGTGAGAAAAATTGTTTTTTTTTCTTTTAGTGGCTGACATATGCCAGCAGGGATCCAGGAGGGGGACATGTATACCAGGAGAAGGACATATACCAGGTAGGGGACAGAAATCAGAAAGGGACATATATATATATATATATATATATATATATAATGGGATATTATACAATTATACAGAGTGGCTGTGTTTGTGGGAGAGATATTGAGAGATATTGTACAAAGGAGCAGTGAGTGTGGGTATATGATACATAGGGGCAGTGTGAAAGGGATATTATGGAGATGGGTGGTGTAGAGGATGTATTATGGAGAGGGGCAGTGTAGGGGGTGTATTATTAATTTTCTGAAGGAAATACTTCATTTTCTGGAACAAGTATATATGTTTTTCCAAGAGTGGCAGTGAGACAGTGGAAGGTTTAAGGGGTGGAGGCTGAGCTGGGATAAAGCCGGGTGCAGTCTCAAGGTGGCCCGAAAGTGTTGCCAGTATGGGGCCCTGAAATTCCTTTGGCAGTGCTGCAGATAAGTATGAAGAGTTGTTAAACAATTGGCTGTAAAATGCCCTCATTGCTTACAATTGCATCCAGACTCTTTTCCACCAAACTGTGGGGCAGTGAGCAAGGGGCATGGTGCGAGATTTCATTGAGATATTGCAGCTCTGGAGAAAAGATATGAAGGAAAATGAAATCCATCAATGCTTGCAGATTACTGTTGTACAACTGTAAGATGATCCGATGCAGGAATACAAGAGACAAGCAAATAGAATAGTCACCTAATGAGTACCACATTTTGTAGTGCAATTTGTGTAACTATTTATAATTTGCATTAGTGTTTAGACAGGTTTTAGTTATTTAAATTGATGAAAAGTTTCCTCTAAATGAATATTAGAAAATTGCATTACAAAACATTGTGCATCTTTATATTTGCAAAAATAATATTTCAAAGTATTGAAACTTTTAGGCATTAATTATATGTAAATTAGTCAGAGTACAGCTTGTATAACAGTGTAAATTTGGTGTCTCCTCTAAATAACTCAACACACAGTCATTAATGTGTAAACCACTGGAACAAAAGTGAGTCATGTCTTCAGTGTTGTCCCGTGAAAAGATATAATAAAATAATTACATAAATGTGATATACTATAGTAGTAAATAGAAAATACTTGATATCATAGAAACAAGAGGCAACTAAAATGGTCATTGTCAGATTTGACTTCAGGAGCTCAAAGTCATTAAGAAATGACTCATTTTATAACTGAAATGGACAACTTTGAAAATATGTAGAACAGTGTTATCTGAACATGTAAACTGTCTGCTTAAGGCTGTGTCCGCACTTTGCGTTTCCACCTGCGTTTCCACTGCTTTTTAGGTCCGTTTCGAACTGCACTGTTTTCATGCCAAAAGGCATGCGTTTTGATTTTCCAGCAAAGTCAATGGAAAATGGTGATTTCTTGTCCGCACTTTGCGTTTCCAAACGCAGCGTTTAATTTGCATAATTTGTGGCAAAAAACATACAATCAAAGAAGTAGCATGGCAATTGTTTTTGCGATTTGGGCTGCGTTTTGCTAACATTGAAGTCAATGAGAAGTTGTAAAAAGCAAGCAAAATCCAAATTCCAGCGTTTTACATGCTTTTTACCTGCAGAAAGAATGCGTTTTGGACTACATAAACGCATGCTTTTCTGACTTCAAAATAATGGAATAATATGTCCCTTTACACACACACATAGTCCGACAATTAAATTAAAGGAAATTATTTGATTATTGATATTTTAGCCAAAAATAGTATAAAACGGTTATAATTTTATTAAAAACAACTATTTTCGTTATGATTTTATAAATTATATTTGTTTTCTTTTTTTTTTTCCCCCTTTTTTCTTAGTGTTTGTATGTCAAAACTTTATTTAGGTGTGTCTTTGTGTTCAAAACGCATCTGAGTTTTGGCAATGGAAAAGCATGTAAAAAGCGCTAAAAACGCATTAAATACGCATGCGTTTTTAGTGCTATTTTGTGGTCAAAAGCAACTTTGACAAATCAATTACTGCAAGATGATGCGTTTAGACATGCGTTTTGAACGACGCAAAGTGCGGACACAGCCTAAGGCCTGCGCCACACATCCGTGCCTCCGGTACGTTTTTGGCATTTTTTACACGTACCGGAGACACGTGCTGATGTTGACACAGTATTTTTAATATAAAAAGCCTCACGTCAGTGTTTGCGCACGGAGCGTGTGTCCGTTCCGTGCGTACGTTTGAGCGTGCCGAAAAAGCGCTGACATGTCCGTTTTCCACCGGCATAACGTCCTCACGGATCCATTAAATCCTATGGGTCCGTGTTTACACGTACGTGATACGGATGGCCTCCGTATGCTATCCGTGTGGTCCGTGTCCGTGTTTTAATTAGAAAGGTTGTTACAATCTCAAATACTTTCAGGTGGCGTAGCTAACATATTTTTTTTGCACAAAACTAACTATGCATTTGCAGAAGGAGTGAGCAAGCAAGCAGTTGTAGTTCTGTGTATTGAAAGATATATTTTGAGCAAAATTTCGGCTTCGCACCACGGGTGGACACGGAGAAACTGATAACAGCTGTCGAGACTCACCCACCGTTATGGGATACACGTGTTGATGGTTACCATGACCGACTGACAGTTGACCGCCATTGGAATCAAGTAGCTGAGGAAGTGTACCCCAATAATGCATGGGCTAGATGTTCGCCTGCAAAGCGTGCTAAATATGGTAAGTTGTTGTATGTTTTTATATTTATTTATTTAATATATATATTAGGATTTTTCAAATAATTACAAACTGTGAATGTTTTGTTATAGTTATGTTGTATTTTAGTTAAAAAATCTTTGTGAAGAATTGGTATATGTACTACTCTATATATTGAGTTCATGTTAAATTTTTAAAAACTTAACCAAACATTTCCTAACTTACAAAAATCAAAGTATACTTATTTTTGTAATCTGACTTTGAATTCTTCATGAAGTTAATTAATTAACTGATTAAACTGTCATGTGTTTTTAAATTCCCTGTTTTATTAGTCTAATTTTAGTATCACAATTTCAATTCATGTTTTTTAATTTTTAATATTTTTTTTTAATTTAGTTAAATGACATTTCAATATCATGACCTACATGAATAAAATAATATTTCTAGTAATTTATTGCCAAATGTTATTGCTAAAAAAAAAAAATTGAAAATTTAAATATATATGACAATTACTTCAAAGATAATTTATCAGAAATATTATTTTGTTATGTGTGAATGTCTAAAAATGCTTTTGAATGAAGAATATATAAAAAAATGATTTTTCCTCAAAAGTATTTGTCCAACATTATTTTGTTAAATTGTATATTACATTTAGCAAACATTATTTTAATTAATGTGTGCAGATTTATGGTGAATGTTGCAAGTGACATATTTTTTAAAATTACACAGTTGACTTGGTCAAAAGGCGTTGGCGTTCAGCACGTGATCAGTACCGAAGGGAGTACAACCCTATACCATCCTCATCCAGCCAAGGCCGCAAACGCAGATATGTTTATTATGAACAAATAAGCTTCCTAGCACCCATCTTAGAAGTAACACAGTAAGTTTTTGGTTTTTTTTTAGAAAAAAAAAAAAATGCAACATTCATTTACTTCATGAAGATAATTGTACAAATATAAATGTTAAGATTGTAATATGTTGTCTCATTTCTTATAGAACGGAGGATAATCTAGACGATTCAGATGATCAACCAACAGCAGGTCCCTCTACTACAGCCACCTCAGCATCAGAACAAGAACCTGGCAGAGAAGACAGTGAAAATCCAGAGATTCAACAAGATGCAGCAACTGAATCACATGAGGGTGGGACAGAGAGTGCACAAACCAACACCCAAGGCTCATCAACACAACAAACAACCACACCAGCTACACAATCAACACAAACAAATGTACTTCCACGTTTTGCACCACAACCTCTACGTGCAAGAAGAATCCGCAGACCTGAGGAAATGAGATCCTTACCGGAAATAATTGACACACGCATTATTCACATAATGAACACTCTAATTCCAGAAACAGATGCCGAGCGCTTTTGTCGGTCTTTATCTTCTAGCTTAACCAAAATTCCATCCGATAGGCAGGAACGTGTACGTGCTGCTATGCTGACCCTACTTTCAGCTAGTCAGGCAGAACAGGAACCAGTGAGAGTATATGAGGCCATAGAAAATTGGCGTACCATTATGCAACAACATACAGTCCCAAACACAACAGACAATCAAAATACAATTTCAACACAAACAACAATGGCAACTGTAATAGTCAATAATCCAGTATTACAACAATCTGGTCAACCTTCAATTGCTTCAAGTACGTTATTCCCAACACCAATTAGACAAGGGTATGTTGCAACCAATACTGGTGCCTTAAGCACTGTACAAAGTGCTACCTCACAGCAACCCATGAACTATATGAATTTACAACCCACTCCAAGTACTAGTTACTTTACTCAACCCACAAATATTGGTGGTTTACCTAACTTGTTTCCTGGTTCAACATACCCACAATCATTCATGATGCCTCATTATCCAATCTCAACTATGTTACCTACACCACACTTACAAACATCAGTCAACTATCCTCAAGGTCAACAACATACACACACACAATACCCAATTACCCATGTAGATCCACAGGTGTACTCAACAACAGGCAATGTGTTGGGACAAACAAGCATGCAACAGACTGTTCCACACACTACTGTAGTTAGTAATAGGAATGTTGTTCAGCAAACAACTGCTTCCATTCCTGAAAATACCATTTCTGAGGCCACACAAAACAACATACTCAGCAACACTCAGGTTACTTCACTAGAAGATCTTGTTGACTTATGATACACATTTTTGGTAATCTTTACATTCAAACAACAAATATGATGAATGTGTCAAAATTTAAAAAAAGAGGGATTTCCAAAAATGTGTAAACTCTGAGTTTAAAAAAAAAAAAAAAAACATGTGTGATTATATTTAGTGACGGATCACATATATGTTTGATGGCATGGTTTTTTTTTTTATTTTAGGAACACATTTGTACCCAACCAATTTGATGGTTAGATTAGTTTTTATATTCTCAAAACACAGTTTACATTTATTATGTCTATGTCAATGTCCAACATGAGACCAACTTAATTGTTCGACAATTTTACAACATTGTAAGCAATGCACACATTTTTGAAAATGTACTCTTGTAAGTAAAGTATATTTTTAATTTTAGAAAGAATACCATAAAAATTTACATTTTGTAAAATTTAACAGAAGATGAACAATATGTTCATTTTTTATTTTGATGTGAAAAAATAACAGCATTACTTTATGGATTAATATGCTTATTATTAATAAAAAAAATATGTTTGTGAAAAAAACTATCATGTTTATTATTTAAATTTATAAATAATATTGCATTTTTTCAATAGACGTTTAACATTATTAATGTTGTAAGTTTAAAATAACAAAAAAAACATGATAGTAACACAGAAATTTACAAAAACATACATACAACATTCAGAAATCCATGTTGTTAACAGAAATGTCAGTTGATGATTAACGCATTTTCACTTTAATACAAGTAAGATTTAAGCTCTTAGATGTTTAGAAAAAATTAAACATTTTCGTATAAGAAAAAATAATAAAATTTTTTCGAAATAAATCCATGACAATCTTAACAAACATCACTATTATTATTATCATCAAAACAATTAAAGTAATCAGTAAATAAATTTCTAATTTGTAAACCAGATGTCACGGAATTATGAGACATAGGTTCACCTGTTGGATTAACAACATGGTTTATCTGAAATTCATCATCCACATAAGTTCCTCCTTCATGTATCCGACAGAAATTGTGAAGCACTATGGTAGCCTTGAGGACAGATGTGACAAAGTTTGGCTGCAACTGAATAGTTGTCTGATAAATGCGCCATTTGTTAGCTAAAATACCAAATGCACACTCCACATAACGTCTTGCTTTAGTTAGCCGATTATTAAAGTACTGTTTCCTGTCATCAATGGATCTCCTTGGATATGGTGGCATAACATGTTTGGATAATGCAAATCCTGCATCTGCTACCATCACATATGGTGCCAACGGACCAGATGTACCAGGTAGGGCAACTGGTGGGGGGATCAATAATGAATTTTCTTGCAGGCGTTGGGCTAATCTTGATGAACGGAAAATACGGGCATCTGAGGCACTACCATAGGCCCCAATGTCTGCATAAATAAAACGGTATTCTGTGTCAACCAATGTCAAAATAACAACGGAAAAAAACTTATGAAAATTGAAATAACGTGACCCAGAGTTTGGTGGCTTTTTAACTCTGAAATGCTTGCCATCCAAAGCTCCTATGCAGTTAGGAAAGTCAACAGAGTCCTTGAAGCCCTTAGAGATTTTCAACCAATCTTCTCTGTTTGGCTGAGGCATCATTTGTTCTTTTAAATGTTGCCATATCATGTCGCATGTGTGACGTACTATAACGGCAATGGTTGATCTCCCCAACAAAAAATCAATATGTAAAGCACTAAAAGATTGACCAGTCGCCAAGAATCTATGAAAACAAGACAAACAATGATTTCCAATTAACAATATGTTATTTTAAATTAAAGCAATCAAAAGAAAACACAAACATTGATTGAAAACAGATATTAGATCAATAAAGATCAATTACACATTTCAATGTGAAAAATAACACATTTACAAAAATTTTAAAAAAAAAAATAATACCTCAGAGTCACCATAAATCTCTCCTCTGGGGAAATGGAAAGCCGCATCCAAGTGTCCTGATGTTGCAAATGAGGTCGTAAAATATTTAGTAAGTAATCAAAACTCTCAACTGACAAACGGCAGTATGAAAAAAACTTATCTGGGAAATTCCGTAACTCAAAAAATAAAGTATGGAAATGACCATGCATAGGCCGCATCATCATTAGTGGATGCACCCACAATCTGGTTCTTCTTACATTATCATATTGCAACATGTGCCGTCTAACGCCAAAACGACGAGATATAATCCAACATAAAAACACTAAGGCCTCCGTGGATAATGGCATTGCGACAATTTTGTCTCAACACATAGGTGCTCCAAGGCAAAATACAAGCAGGAAACAGTTTATAGTTAACTTATATTTATGTCCTAATCACATACACCTATGTGTCATTTAATTCCAAGTAATCACCATTATCTCAATGTGTGAAACATGTTAAACACGCACAAAAAACGGACTGCACACGGAACACACACTGACGTATTTCACGCACAGGAAAACGCACACACGTACACACGTATGACACACGATATGCATACGGACACTACACGGAGGGGAAAAACGGACTGCAAATACGGAACACGGACACAAAAAACGGACTACAGCAAACGTACGTTTTTTACACGTGAGTGTGGCAGAGGCCTAAAGGGTACTTTACACACTGCGACATCGCTAGCGATCTCATTAGCGATGTGAAATTCTAGATCGTAAGTGCGATCTTTCAAGATCGCACATAGGTCATTTTACGCATGTGCGATCTCGAAAGATCACACTTGCGATCTAGAATTTCACATCGCTAATGAGATCGCTAGCGATGTCGCAGTGTGTAAAGTACCCTTAAGTCTTCCTTTGTGATATTCCACGCAGAATTTCCACCAAACCTTGAGCGTGATCCTGTGTAGATGACTGTGGTTTTCTTATAATCGCTGCTCTGTAGAAATGTAAACCTTACATAATTCTAAGTTGCACATTTCTTAATTTGCCTATAAGTCTGAAATATATTTGTAAAGTCACATTTGTATTCTCTGGGGTCAAAATGCCAGCTTCTTGCAAAAAGTACAAACTTTGTTGGCTGTTTAGTAAGGGCTGAGAATCATCATATTGCTCGTTTGGATGCCAGGTTTTCTCGAGCTAGTTTCATCCGTGTTTTTCATGGATAGCACCCATATCTGTATATAGCTATTCACATTTCCGTGTCTTTTCACAGACCGAGTGATCTACACAAAATCACAGAAACGTCAGATTTTGATCAGTCTCAGATCGATCTCAATGGTCTATGGGTCATTCAAAAAAATCAGATGCATCCATTTGCTGTAAATTTTTCATTGTCCGTTTTCTTTCCTTTTTTTCAACCAAGTAAGGCCCGTTTCACACGTCAGTGAAAAACACTGACGTTTTTCACTGGCGTGTAAAACACGCACATGTCCCTGCGTGTGCCGTGAATCACGGCACACGTGGGTTGTCTAAGTGCAATCCGGGCTCCGTTCTCCGTGGCCCGTGATTGCACTTAGAAAACAACTCACCTGTGCGCGTTCCCGCTGTCCATGGTGCTGATCGCTCCCGCGGTGTAGCATCCGGCCGGCGGTGACCCCCGCAGCAGCTGCTTCCGGGTCGGCTGTATCGCGCATAATGAATATGCGCGACAATAATGAGCCGGCTCAGAAGCAGCAGGGAGAACGAGCTGCAGAAGACATCGCTGGACGCCGGGTGAGTAAAAATGATTTTTATTTTAAAAGCACGTTTTTTTCTAGCACGTGTTTCACGGACCACACCACTGCGTGGTCCGTGGGACATCAGTGATGCCAGAAAAAAATGGACATGTCTCCGTGCGGCAATCACGCACACGCGGGTACGCCGCACGGAGACACGTGCAGTGAAAAATCACTGACGTGTGAGCAGACCCATTCATTATAATGGGTCTGCGTATGTCAGTGATCCTGGTACGTTTAAAAAAAAAGCACAAACGTACCAGAATCACTGACGTGTGAATGGGGCCTAAAACTTATGAAAGTCTGACAAAACTGTGATGGAAAAACTGATATGTTGACCAAACTTCTAAAGATATCATGATGAAACTTGGATAGGAAAAATCTCTGATGTCTGATCCATCTGGTTAACATAAAAAATTAAAGGGGGTATTCTCATCTCTAAGATCCTATCCTAATATGTACTAGGTGTAATAATATTAGCAAATACCTACCATTAGAAATGTAGTAGTTCTCCTGATATAGCCATGTCTCTTACTTCATGTGCAGGGCATTGCAGCTTGGGTATCCATGATTATAACCATGAGCAACTAACTAACTGTCACTATATGAGTAGACATAACCATGCATACCTAATATGTAATGCCCTGCACATGAGGTAAGAGACAGGGCTATAGCAGGAAAACTATACTACATTTCTAATTGGAGGGATTTGCTAATATTCTCATTATTCCACCTACAACATATTGAGATAAGATCTTAGAGACGGGAATACCCCTTTAAATAAAACGTTCAGGTAAAGCACTCAAGGGGTTTTATTCCTAAGATGCGATCAGTTTGCATGTTCCATCTGCTATACATTCTTTTAACTTTAAAGCCTAATAGGAAAGCGACCAGAAAGGATTACATCCATTTGAGGGATCCATATTTAACCACTGCACATGCCCATTTGTAATAAAAATGAATACAAAACAGAAACCAAAATGTCCTGTTTTAAACCATCAAACAGATTCTTTTGCTTTTATTCCATCTTTTTAATATTTCTAGCTTTGTGGAGGATTTTTTTCAGTGGGGACGGAGATGTAACCTTAGCTGTACCAAGATGGCCTATCATATTTGCTACATTAATAATTACAGCTGAAAAAGTTAATCTTTGGAGCAATTATATTTGAGAATATTTCCGCTCTTTGTAAACCTTCTTAGATATTGGCTCATCTTCTCTGGCCCCTTTCACCTATTCACTGGACTTTATTGTTAGGGATCTGAACACTGGTACCCGAACCAGTCAGCATAATGTGGAATTTTTATCCCACTTACAAAATAGAGCATCCGGTCCGATGCCCAACAACTGCTCCATTCATTCTCTATAGGGCTAACTGATAAAGCCAAGTGCAGTGCTCATCAGCCCCATAGGGAATGGAGCAGTAGTCACGTATCCGCATTGCTGCTCCAGTCTAACATGGATTAAAGTGCCCTGTTCTGATCAATGCAGGTCCTAGAGCTCGGACCCACACCAATCAAGGAGTTATAACTTTTCATCAAACAACCCCATCAAATGAATTATACTTGTAACGGACATTAACACAAGTATAGGCCCTTAACCATAAACAATTACTTTGAGGTTGCAATTAAAGAGGAGACCCGTGGAAGTTCCGGTTCAGCAGGTTCAGCAGGACTTTAGGCCTCTGACACACATCAGTGCCGCCGGTACGTGTTTGCCATTTTTTGCACGTACCGGCGGCACGGAGACACGTTCAGCAATGCTACCCTATTGTAGCAGGCACACACACGTAAAACCACACGGAACGTGTGTCTGTGTGCGTTTGTACGTGTGTGCGTTTTTCTACACGCTGACATGTCAGTGTTTTCTCCGGCAGCACGGGTGTCAAACGGCCCACACCCGTACCACACGGGTGTAGTGTGGATGCGGTCCCGTGTGACACGCGCCGGAGAAAACACGTGTCAGAGGAAAAAAAAACCTGAACTCACCTTCTCCAGCCCTCCTGTCTCTGCCGCTGCTGTCACTTGCTGCCGACCGCCGCTCATTATTCTCATTTAATATTCACTTCACTGCGGCCGGAAGCAGCAGCAGTGGGGAGTCGGCAGGGCTGGAGACCGAAGATCAGCACCACGGACAGCAGGAAGGACCACGTGAGTATGTAAATAACCTGTTCTCCGTATGTTATCACGGATAGCATGTGGATAATACACGTGGCCAGCACGTACCAGAGATACGTACTTCCCTGCACGCAACACGCAGGGGAAATACGTGTCTCTCGGCACGTGCGTGATTTTCACGTGAGTGTGTCAGAGGCCTTAGATAAAGTTTGGGTTGGGACTCGGACTTGACCTGAACCCCAATGAAAGTCACTAATTTGGGCAGTACTTGCCTGAGCACCAAGTGTACCTGAGCACAGCGATACTCACACGAGTGGTCAACATACATAAAGCATCCGATCTCTATAGTATCAACACTGAACCTTGGGCTTGCTCATCTCTAGTTGCAATGAAACACTTTTTTGCAGCACAGTCTAAAAATGGATTTTTTTTTTTAGCCTTTATACGGAAGGAAACCAAAGCTTGTTTTGATTATTATTACCCCATCTTGTGACTTGCTGTCCCCATTCCTTCCTTGGTGGCATTCTTCCCGCCCCTGTCGTTCGTGCAACATTTGGTGCTCGCTGCCGTAGCGAACATTATCGCTATGGCAGCATCACACGCACATACCTTGTCAGTGACATCGCTGTCACTGCCGAACAATCCCTCCCTCAAGGGGGAGGTGCGTTCGGCGTCATAGTGATGTCACTGCGGCGTCACTAAGCGGCCGGCCAATAGAAGCGGAGGGGCGGAGATGAGCGGGACGTAACATCCCGCCCACCTCCTTCCTTCCGCATAGCCGGCGTGAGCCGCAGGATGCAGGTAGGAGATGTGTGTTGCCGCAGGAAGGATGTTCGTCGTTCCTGCGGTGTAACACATAGCGATGTGTGCTGCCGCAGGAACTACGAACAACATCGTACCTGTGGCAGCAGCGATATTAAGGAAAGGAGCGACGTCTCAATGATCACCGTTTTTGAATGATTTTGCGATTGTTGATCGTCGCTCCTCGGTGTCACACGCTCCGATGACGCTACCGGCGCCGGATGTGCGTCACTAACAACGTGACCCCAACGATATATCGGTAGCGATGTCGCAACGTGTAAAGAACCCTTAAGTGACACATCCCTGGAATCAGGCCCTCTTCCACTCCATCATGCTGCTCTCAGATTACATAACAAAACCCTGGCAATATATTACCTTTACCATGTGAAGTCAGTCCTCCTCACATTCTTGACACCCTCAAGCTTTTACATTATCACAGCGTTCTAAATCTATATCTGGTAACTTCTATTAAACAGACAGAGTTAGGAACATAACTCAATTGTAAAGTTCCCCATCAGTATACGTAAAAAAATAACTGGGTGAAATACTCCCATAACAATAGAATACCTACAAAAAAATCAAATGGAGTAACAAAAAGCACCATCAATGATTATAATATTTTATTAGATTATATCATTTAAAACATAAAATAATGACCGGTCAGCAAATCGAGAAAAAGAGGAAGATGGTCCTCATAGTAATAAAAAGAATAAGTTAATGGGGTAAAAATGATTACATATCAATGAAATTAATATATGAATAAAATAAATTATATAGGCAAGAATATCATGCAACAATCTTGTAACACGCATCATTTTTTAAGATCAAAGCTTGATTAAAGTGAGCACAAAAATCAACCCCTGCTTAGTGTTTTGTTCCAAATTAAATAGCCCCAAACACAATATCTTGTAATAACATGATAATGTAGTCAAGTAAATACATAAAATGCAAGTGACATATGTAAATATATAGAAATGGTGGTGTCCTAGAAACTCAACATGTAGCGGACAATTAGCATCAGTAACAATAGTTAGTATACTGTAGTGTGTATATACCTAATGTAAAGTGCAGCACTTACCCATGATAACCGTATGTGCTATAACCTCTGATTTAGGCACCCTTACCTCAGCACTCCTGGTACTCCCAGTATTAAATCATAAAGACATGAACAGCAGTGTAAACAGCTTCTTCTTGCCTTAGCTGTTGTGGACAGCAGTTGTGTCAGACTTTTCTTACATCAACACCCCTGTTATCTCCAGTATTAGATCAGAAAGAGATGGTGAACAGCAGTTGTATCAGCCTTTCCTTACATCACCCCTGGTATTTCCATTATTAGATCAGAAATAGGGGGTTGAAAGAAGTGTGAGCAGCCTCTACTTACCTCAGCACTCCTGATATCTCCAATATTATATCAGAAAGACCAAGAGAACCACAGTGTGAGCAGCCACTTCTTACCTCAGCACCCATAACAGAGAGAGGTAGAAACCGGGTTCTTCAAAGCCGCGCCAATGATCACCAGCCAAAGGATCAGATCAATGAAGCTTTATTGTTGCATCGGTCTGCGCGTTTCAGGAGCCCTGCTCCCTTCCTCAGGACCATCAGATACAAGCATACATCAAATCTACTGTGACAGATGCGTAGACCGATGCAACAATAAAGCTTCATTGATCTGATCCTTTGGCTGGTGATCATTGGCGCGGCTTTGAAGAACCCGGTTTCTACCTCTCTCTGATATCTGCCGCTTTGGGTTGCTGCTGCCGTGGTCAAATTTTACGTGCAATTACAGTGGTTGTGACTCTCACAACCACATTTGGTGAGTAGTATTGCTCCCCCATCCTATACCCCTACATACAAGGGTAAGACCCTATTGCGCTTTATTTTTCCACAGCTTCTTCTATTACCTCAGCACCCATGGTATATGTAGTATTAGATCATAAAGACTTGGAGGACAGCATTGAGAAGCCTCTTCTTACCTTACCACTACTGATTTCTCCAGTATTAGTTCAGAAAGACCAAGAGGACCGCATTGTGAGCAGCCACTTCTTACCTCAGCACCCCTGACATCAAGGCAGCGACCATTTTAATTTTCTAGTGATTACCCCCATAAACAAAACTATTATAATGTGCTAATGAAAAGTATTTAGGAATTTATTTATAATGATATTTCTTTTAGGCATTTATTTTTTTTCTATTCCCTAAGCTATTTGTAGAACATGTGACTAGCGGGATACAACAAGATTGTGGGTACGCCTGGTAGGATTATAGATATGGGAGGATGGAAACCCACAGTAGTCAATGTCCCATACTAGCGTGTTATCTAGACACTGGATCTGTTTTTTTCAAGATTGAAGAAACTAGAGAGCCTCTAGTCTTTTAAGAGAACTGCAAGTGCTATCATACTAAAAATAAAAAAATAATAATTTGTTCATAATATACCAGAATTAAAAATTTCCAACAATTGCCATTGACTATTGAATAAGCACATTTTACTCACTAGAATACCTTTGACGCTGGCACACAATGGAACCATTTTGCAAGACTTATAAATTTTAACTATTGCTTGACAACTTGCAGTTGCATGCAATCAAGTTGCTATTCTACATTGCAGATTAAAGTCGGACAAATCTGCTGGCCGCCAATCTGATGTCTATGGCTGGAGTCACACGAGCGAATGTTTTCTCATGCAAGAGACTTGGCCCAGTTATGCTAATGACACTCTGCTCAAACTCTGATCAATGTTTGAGCCAAGAGTTATTCATTATGATCTGATTCTCTCACTTGTGAGAATCGGATCACAGGTGCGGAGAAGATAGAGTACTTAATTTTTTCCATCTTCTCCCTTGTCAATGTTGGCATACAGTGAAGGAAATAATTATTTGATCCCTTGCTGATTTTGTAAGTTTGCCCACTGACAAAGACATGAACAGTCTATAATTTTAAGGATACGTTAATTTTAACAGTGAGATAAAGAATATCCAAAATAAAATCCAGAAAATCACATTGTATAAATTATAAACATTTATTTGCATTTTGCAGAGAGAAATAAGTATTTGATCCTCTACCAACCATTAAGTGTTCTGGCTCCTATAGACCACTTAGACGCTAATAATCAACTCGTTACCTGCATTAAAGACAGCTGTCTTAATTGTCACCTGTATAAAAGACTCCTGTCCACAGACTCAATTAATCAGTCAGATTCTAACCTCTACAACATGGGCAAGACCAAAAAGCTTTCTAAGGATATCAGGTAAAAGATCATAGACCTGTACAAGGCTGTAATGGGCTACAAAACCATAAGTAAGATGCTGGGTGAGGAGATAACTGTTGGTACAATAATAAGAAAAATGGAAGAAATACAAAAGGAGTTTCAATCGACATCGATCATGGGCACCATGCAAAATCTCACTTTGTGGGGTATCCAGGATCATGAGGAATGTGAGGGATCAGCCTAAAACTACACGGGGGGAACTTGCTAATGATCTCAAGGCAGCTGGGACCACTGTCACCAAGAAAACCATTGGTAACACATTACACCGCAATGGATTAAAATCCTGCAGTGCCCACAAAGTCCCACTGCTCAAGAAGGCACATGTGCAGGCCCATCTGAAGGTTGCCAATGAACACCTGGATGATTCTGAGAGTAATTGGGAAAAGGTGCTGTGGTCAGATGAGACAAAAATTGAGATCTTTGGCCTTAACTCAACTCGCTGTGTTTGGAGGAAGAAAATTCTGCCTGTGTCCCAAAGAACACCGTCCCCACTGTCAAGCATGGAGGTGGAAACAATATATTTTGGGGGTGTTTTTCTGCTAAGGGCACAGGACTACTTCACCGCAACAATGAATGGAGCCATGTACCATAACATCCTGAGTGACAACCTCCTTCCCTCAGCTAGGACATTAAAAATGGGTCGTGGCTGGGCCTTCCAGCAGTACAATGACCCAAAACATATAGCCAGGGCAACAAAGGAGTGGCTCAAAAAGAAGCACATTAAGGTCACGGAGTGGCCTAGCCAGTCTCTAGACCTTAATCCCATAGAAAACTTATGAAGGAAGCTGAAGCTCCAGGTCGCCAAGTGTCACAGCCTCAAAATCCTGATGTTTTAGGGATGATCTGCAAAGAGGAGAAACCAAACTTCCCCCTTACATGTGCACAAACCTCATCATCAACTACAAAATCATCTGACTGCTGTGCTTGCCACCAAGTATTAAGTCTTGTTTACCAGAGGGATCAAATACTTATTTATCTTTGCAAAATGAAAATAATTTTACATAATTTATACAATGTAATTTTCTGGATTCTATTTTGGGATATTCTCTCACTGTTAAAAATTACCTACCCTTAAAATTATAGACTGTTCATGTCTTTGTCAGTGAGCAAACTTACAAAATCAGTAAGGGTTCAAATAATTATTTCCTTCACTGTATATCAGTTTGCACTTGAATGACATCCGAAAGCAGTTGGATGATTTCAATGCTTCCATAGACTTGTATGGGTGTGTACCATCCGATTATTATATAACTATGGCATGCACTTGTAGTATCCTATGTTTCATTTCTAATGCTGAATTGGCATGAGAAAAAAAAAATCACTGATCTGCACAGCCCCATAGTATAACATTGGGCCGAGAGCTATCCGATAAAACAGTGTTTCCCAACTTCAGTCCACAGGAGCCACCAAAAGGGCAAATCTTCAGGATTTCCTTAGTATTGCACTGTGATAAGTTAATCACCTACATCAGTGATGATTCCAACACCTGTGTAGTACTAAGGAAATCCTGAAAACATGCTCTGTTGGTGACTCCTAAGGACTGGAATTGGGGAACACTACGATAAAACATCGTATTGCACTCAAGTTATACGCTTGTGTGAGCGAGCAAGCCTTTTGATTAAGAGAAGGATCAGGTGTTGGAACTTCAATGGAGGAGCTTTTTATTTTTGGGAGGTAAGCTTTCCTCTTTCTCCCCCTGAAAAGAAGAAAGCTTACCTTTCCCCTTTTTCGGCAATACCCAGTGCTCATGTGAATGTGGGGGAAGGTAGGTGTCTTGACATATTACTATCTTCTGAACATACATTTTTCCAGTAGCTGTATCACATGCAGGGCTAGCTTTAAGGCTGGAAACACATCTATGCGAGGAAAATCGGTCCGAGTTGGCTGAAAAAAACTCGGCTGATTTTAGTTCACGTTAGGTCCGAGTGCAACGCAAGTGCAATGCTTTTTCTGAATAAATTAATGATTTTACTAGCGTGTGTAATGCGTGTGTAATGCGTGTGTAATGCGTATTTTTTACTATGTCATCTGCCATTCAGCGCTGCTACATGGCCACTGACAGCAGACACAGACAGCCATGCAGCAGAGCTTAATGGCAGATTACAGCAGACACAGACAGAGCCACACTGTCAGAATGAACTCGGGTGAACTTCACCCGACTTCATTGTCATGCTGCGGCTCTGTCTGTGCCGCATCCTGATTAGCGGTCACCTGTGAAGGACTCACCGGTGACCGCTAATCCCCTGAGTGACTGAAGTTAGCAGCCCTCTCTCATACTCACCGATCCCCAGCGCGGCGCTGTACAGCGTTCACACTGCTCCAGCGGCTTTTACTATTTTGAAAAAGCCGGCCGCTCATTAAACAAACTCGTATTCCCTGCTTTCCCCGCCCACAGGCGCCTATGATTGGTTGCAGTGAGACACGCTGAGTGCCAGGTGTCTCACTGCAACCAATCACAGCAGCCGGTGGGCGGGTCTATACTGTGCAGTGAAATAAATAAATAAATAATTTAAAAAAACGGCGTGCGGTTCCCCCCAATTTTAATACCAGCCAGATACAGCCATACGGCTGAAGGCTGGTATTCTCAGGATGGGGAGCTCCACGTTATGGGGAGCCCCCCAGCCTAACAATATCAGTCAGCAGCCGCCCAGAATTGCTGCATACATTAGATGCGACAGTTCTGGGACTGTACCCGGCTCTTCCCGATTTGCCCTGGTGCGTTGGCAAATCGGGGTAATAAGGAGTTAATGGCAGCCCATAGCTGCCACTAAATCCTAGATTAATCATGTCAGGCGTCTATGAGACACCCTCCATGACCTCCAAACAGCAACTGAGGTGAGTAGCGCGATCAGCTGAGCTGTCACTGAGGTTAATCGCGGCCACCGCTGGATCCAGTGACAGCGGGTAACCTCAGTGACAGCTCAGCGCTACTCACCTCAGTTGCTGCGTGGAGGTGACAGGAGCGGCGGTGTCTTCTGCAGCTCCTGTCACCTGCATGCAGCAGAGCTGGAAGCGATGCTGGAGGTCCGTGGATTACGCCGGACATGGAGGGCTTTTTGGGGCTTATTAAATTGCTGAACCAGGGAATTTGTTAGTGTTTTTAATTTCTAATAAATGATTTTTTCAGGTGTGTGTGTGTTTATTTACTGTAACTTACAGATTAATCATGGAGGGTGTCTCATAGACACCTGACATGATTAATCTAGGATTTAGTGGCAGCTATGGGCTGCCATTAACTCCTTATTACCGCGATTTGTCAACGCACCAGGGCAAATCGGGAAGAGCCGGGTACAGTCCCAGAACTGTCGCATCTAATGTATGCGGCAATTCTGGGTGGCTGCTGACTGATATTGTTAGGCTGGGGAGCTCCCCATAACGTGGAGCTCTCCATCCTGAGAATACCAGCCTTCAGCCGTATGGCTGTATCTGGCTGGTATTAAAATTGGGGGGGACCGCACGCCATTTTATTTAATTATTTATTTATTTTACTGCACAGCATAGACACGCCCACCGGCAGCTGTGATTGGTTGCAGTGAGACAGCTGTCACTCAGCGAGGGGGGGTGTCTCACTGCAACCGATCATAGGCGCCGGTGGGCGGGTAAAGCAGGGAATACGAGATTGTTTAATGAGCGGCCGGCTTTTTCAATAGAGGAGAAGCCGCCGCAGCAGTGTGAATGCCGTGCAGCGCCGCGCCGGGGATCAGTGAGTATGAGAGAGGGTGGGAGAGGGATAGACCGACATGGACAGAGAGTGAGGGACAGAGATAGTGACCGACCGACAGACCGACAGAGAGATAGTGACCGACGCAGAGAGACTAGAGTCCGAGAGGGAGACACCGACTGACAAAGAATAGTGATTGACAGACATTGTGAGACATCACTCGTTTCCTGATTTTTAGGAAACATGCGAGAAATGTATTTAGAAAATCGGATGTCACTAGGATGGTGTGAGTGCCGTCCCGTGACATCCGATTATTTACACGCTCCCATAGACTTGCATTGGAGAGACTCGCAGTAGAAACTCGCAAAAAAGCAGCATGCTGCGATTTTTTTCTCAGTCCGATTTGGACTGAGAAAAAAAATCGCAGATGAGAGTTGAATCATTCACTAACATGTGTCCGATTCCAATGCGAGAACTACTGGACTTGTGACACCTTTATAGAAATACATAGTACAAAGTAGTCAAAATGACTACCTCAGTAGTTCTAGTGTTAATCTAACCAGCCTGATATTGATCACCCATACGATTAGGCCATAAATACTAAAGTCTCAGAAAACACCTGTTAAAAGCAGTGAGAATACTGAAAATTTAGAATGGTCATAGAAGCAGCTATAGATTACAGATTGGTACCAAAATTGACTCCCTTTTTGCACTATGCACTGGTATACAAAAAAAAATCTGCATTCTAAGAGTTTCCTGTATAATAAATATGGATTTTACCAGGACAAATTGCGGTAAACACATTGAGCTTTTCCTGCCAACTCTGTATTAGGAATTCCTTTGTGAGTATTCAGCACAGATGCAGAGGAAAGATTGGCAGGTATCTGAGCGCTGAAAATATCCTTCACACTACAGCACATTCAGAGATGATGCTTGTCCTACACTTTTCAAAGGAAACCTGTCACCAGATTTGTCACCTATAAGCTGTGGCTACCACCAGTAAACTTGTATATACAGGGCCCAGGTAATTCTGTATAGCATAAAAAGACACTTTTATTATACTCACCTAGAGGGCGGTCTGGTCTGATGGGTGTCACTGCTCTCCGGTCCGGCGCCTCCTCTCTGCAGTTATCGCCATCCTCCTTCTACCCAGCCCAGTATGGATGACGTGTCCTACGTCATCCACATAGGCCAACATTGCACTCCTGTGCAGGCACACTCTGATCTGCCCTGACTGAGTGCAGATCAAAGTATTATAATGCGCATGCACGTGCGGTCTTTAACCTTTCCTCATGCCTGCGCATTGCAGTACTTTGATCTGCAGGGCAGATCAGAGTGCGCCTGCGGAGGACCACAATTTCTGCTTGTGTGGATGATGTAGGACACATTATCCATACTGGGCTGGGTAGAATGAGGACGGAGATCGCAGCAGAGAGGAGGCGTCGGACAGGAGAGTAGCGACGCGTATTGGACTGGACTGCTGCCTAGGTGAGTATAATAAATGTTTTTTACGTTATACAGAATGGCCTGGGCTGTATATAAGGGCTCACTGGTGGTAGCCACAGTTATAGGGGCCAAATCTGGTGATAGGTTCCCTTTACATTGTTCTGCATTACAGATAACATAAAAGTATTTGTATCATGTGGGAATATTTCTCCCTAAAATGAACACTAACGAAAACAGATGGTGATGTGTCTAGATCCACGTCTTGATTTTATAAAATCTTTAGATTTTATTATGAATTTCACTTATTTGTTTTCCATGTTTTAAACAGCTGTCACCAGGTTTTCGCCCTATAATGACTGAGGCTGAATTCAGATGCCCATGGAACAAGGTTCTTATACTGTACAAACCTTGATGTATGGACTTTTCTAGGGTGTTCTATACTGTATACATATTGAGGTTGTTGAGTTCAGGTCAGGAGACCCACAGCCAGATGGTACATCTTGGACTATAAACTATTTGTCACAGATGTCTAAACTCACTCTTAAGGGTGCTTTACACGCTGCATCATCGCTACCAATATATCATCAGGTTCACGTTGTTATTGACGCACCTCCGGCGCCGGTAGCGACATCGCAGCGTGTGACACCAAGGAGCAATGATCAACGATCGCAAAATCGTTCAAAAAAACGGTGATCGTTGACACGTCGCTCCTTTCCTTAATATCGCTGCTGCCACAGGTACGATGTTGTTCGTCGTTCCTGCGGCATCACACATTCCTATGTGTGACACTGCAGGAACGAGGAACATCTCCTTACCTGCGTCCACCGGCACTGCGGAAGGAAGGAGGTGGGCGGGATGTTACCTCCCGCTCATCTCCGCCCTTCCGCTTCTATTGGCTGGCCGCTCAGTGACGCCGCAGTGACGTCACTATGATGCCAACGCACCTCCCCCTTGAGGGAGGGATTGTTCGGTGGTCACAGCGACGTCGCTGACAAGGTATGTTCGTGTGACGCTGCCGTAGCGATAATGTTCACTACGGCAGCGATCACCACATATCGCACCAACGACGGGGGCGGGTGCTATCGCTCGCGACATCGCTAGCAATCGCTAGCACCCTTTAATGTTTTACAACCTCCCACAGCCCAACATACCTAATAAAATCCAATCCAATGGTCATGCCCAGACCAACCTCGGTGTCCACTATCAATCTTAGGTTATCTTTACACTTGCACGTTCATTTTTTTCTCGAATATCACCTGGACACATCTGTAAAGAACAGTGATCCATGTTTTAGATCCATGGGACTCAGAGAGTGTCCGATTTTGATCAGTGATCATGGATGACAAATGATCATTCAACACTATGTGGATCAGTGAAATATGGATACATTTTGCTTCCATTTTGTATCTGTGTCTCATAGACCTCTTGCTTAGTGAGAAATCTGAATAAAAACGTTACCTTCCAGGGCTTAGGAGCAAAAACATTTCTTCAGTGAATAAAATCAAATATGGCGTGGTGTCAACATGGATGACACATGAGAAAAAACTGGTACATACCTTCTTACACAAGGTAAAATTCAGTCACAAGTTTGAATGTCGCCTTAGAATCAAGCCCTACTGCCTCTGATTGATTGTCTTAGGTGAATACACTAGCAACAGCATGAGACAGGTTGGCGTAGGGGAGGTCAACCATATTGAAGAGCCTGGATGGATTCTTAAGGGTACCGATATCGCTAGCGAGCGTACCCGCCCCCGTCGATTGTGCAACACGGGCAAATTGCTGCCCGTGGCGCACAACATCGCTAATACCCGTCACACTACTTACCTGCCTAGTGACGTTGCTGTGACCAGCGAACCGCCTCCTTTCTAAGGGGGCGGTTCGTTCGGCGTCATAGCGACGTCACTAAGTGGCCGTCCAATAGCAGAGGAGGGGCGGAGATGAGCGGGCCAAACATCCCGCCCACCTCCTTCCTTCCTCATTGCCGACGGGACGCAGGTACTGTGAGTTTCCTCGTTCCTGCGGTGTCACACATAGCAATGTGTGCTGCCGCAGGAATGACAAACAACCTCGCTGCTCACCTGTCAACGATTTTTGGTGTTGGAGCGACCTCTCCAATACCAACGATTTTTACCTCTTTTGCGATCGTTTTAGGTCGCTCAGAGGTGTTACACGCTACGATGTCGCTAACGACGCCGGATGTGCGTCACAAACACCGTGACCCCAACGATATATGGTTAGCGATGTCGGGACAGGAGGACTATGGGTATGGTAGTCACGGGGTCAAAACTGACCAATTCAAAATAACCACAATTACTGCTTTTTTGCAAAAATATAACAAGTGTTTTATTCATATAATAAATAGCAAAAAAGTGACATAACATGATAAAAACAACATTACACAGTGATCAGGCTACAGCAAGGAGGTGTCACTGACACAATAGAACCAGGAGTCCACCCTTCATTGGGGAAGCAGAATCACCAAAATAATAGGTGGGACATGGCCAAAAGAAACAACAACGGATACTGGGCCCAAATAAACATCAATGATCCGGAATGTGCACACCTATCAAGTGTGCACCAAAGAGGATCAGCATACATAAGGGGTCCAATATCCGAAGAGTCAGACCATTAACCACACCACAATTATAACAGAGACAGGCATTAAAAGATGCAACACATTACTATGCACAAAGTCCCTGTGCTGCACTCACCCATAATGAGGAAGGTGGTACCCGAGTAAAACGTGCCCCGACGCGCACGTTTCGATGTCTTCTTCGGGGGGCCACGGCCACGGCCCCCCGAAGAAGACATCGAAACGTGCGCGTCGGGGCACGTTTTACTCGGGTACCACCTTCCTCATTATGGGTGAGTGCAGCACAGGGACTTTGTGCATAGTAATGTGTTGCATCTTTTAATGCCTGTCTCTGTTATAATTGTGGTGTGGTTAATGGTCTGACTCTTCGGATATTGGACCCCTTATGTATGCTGATCCTCTTTGGTGCACACTTGATAGGTGTGCACATTCCGGATCATTGATGTTTATTTGGGCCCAGTATCCGTTGTTGTTTCTTTTGGCCATGTCCCACCTATTATTTTGGTGATTCTGCTTCCCCAATGAAGGGTGGACTCCTGGTTCTATTGTGTCAGTGACACCTCCTTGCTGTAGCCTGATCACTGTGTAATGTTGTTTTTATCATGTTATGTCACTTTTTTGCTATTTATTATATGAATAAAACACTTGTTATATTTTTGCAAAAAAGCAGTAATTGTGGTTATTTTGAATTGGTCAGTTTTGACCCCGTGACTACCATACCCATAGTCCTCCTGTCTCCATATCAAGTAATAGGGTGTAGTCTTTATTGGTACCTTAATTATTGGTCACATCTTGCCCTCATTCTTTTATATTCATGGTTAGCGATGTCGCAGCGTGTAAAGCACCCTTTAGACAACAGCAGGTGCTGAGGTAAATATGTGGTTGGAGAAGTAAATAAGAGGATTTTTTCAGGCATGCCATTTGCCAGTTAAATGAGCACATTGAGAAACTTCTATAAGAAATAAACATCACTTTGAGATACTGCATAATAAAGTCAAGTGGTAGCCCTACAGTCCGTGACCACTGCAGGTAAATAATGGCCTCAGCAGTCAAATGCAAGACTACTTGGATCACTTGGCAGAATTGGCCATAAAGCCAGTAACTACGGCATATTACCCTTGAGGCTAATGACAGTGATGGCGGATGTTGTAATAGCATTTTTACACCAGACTACATTTCCAGGAAGGTATCCTGAGAACACCCGATAAAATACTGTGTCATGGAACAAAGATGGTACCGTAGTATACAAGGGTACAACTACTGCATTACTTTTTAAGGTATATTCACAGGTGGCGGATTAGTGGCAGACATTTCTGAGAACGAAGAAATATATGAAACATACAGTTAGGTCCAGAAATATTTGGACAGTGACACAATTTTCGCGAGTTGGGCTCTGCATGCCACCACATTGGATTTGAAATGAAACCTCTACAACAGAATTCAAGTGCAGATTGTAATGTTTAATTTGAAGGTTTGAACAAAAATATCTGATAGAAATTGTAGGAATTGTACACATTTCTTTACAAACACTCCACATTTTAGGAGGTCAAAAGTAATTGGACAAATAAACCAAACCCAAACAAAATATTTTTTTTTTCAATATATTGTTGCGAATCCTTTGGAGGCAATCACTGCCTTAAGTCTGGAACCCATGGACATCACCAAACGCTGGGTTTCCTCCTTCTTAATGCTTTGCCAGGCCTTTACAGCCGCAGCCTTCAGGTCTTGCTTGTTTGTGGGTCTTTCCGTCTTAAGTCTGGATTTGAGCAAGTGAAATGCATGCTCAATTGGGTTAAGATCTGGTGATTGACTTAGCCATTGCAGAATGTTCCACTTTTTTGCACTCATGAACTCCTGGGTAGCTTTGGCTGTATGCTTGGGGTCATGGTCCATCTGTACTATGAAGCGCCGTCCGATCAACTTTGCGGCATTTGGCTGAATCTGGGCTGAAAGTATATCCCGGTACACTTCAGAATTCATCCGGCTACTCTTGTCTGCTGTTATGTCATCAATAAACACAAGTGACCCAGTGCCATTGAAAGCCATGCATGCCCATGCCATCACGTTGCCTCCACCATGTTTTACAGAGGATGTGGTGTGCCTTGGATCATGTGCCGTTCCCTTTCTTCTCCAAACTTTTTTCTTCCCATCATTCTGGTACAGGTTGATCTTTCTCTCATCTGTCCATAGAATACTTTTCCAGAACTGAGCTGGCTTTAGCTGGTTTTTCAGCAAATTTAACTCTGGCCTGTCTATTTTTGGAATTGATGAATGGTTTGCATCTAGATGTGAACCCTTTGTATTTACTTTCATGGAGTCTTCTCTTTACTGTTGACTTAGAGACAGATACACCTACTTCACTGAGAGTGTTCTGGACTTCAGTTGATGTTGTGAACGGGTTCTTCTTCACCAAAGAAAGTATGCGGCGATCATCCACCACTGTTGTCATCCGTGGACGCCCAGGCCTTTTTGAGTTCCCAAGCTCACCAGTCAATTCCTTTTTTCTCAGACTGTACCTGACTGTTGATTTTGCTACTCCAAGCATGTCTGCTATCTCTCTGATGGATTTTTTCTTTTTTTTCAGCCTCATGATGTTCTGCTTCACCTCAATTGAGAGTTCCTTAGACCGCATGTTGTCTGGTCACAGCAACAGCTTCCAAATGCAAAACCACACACCTGTAATCGACCCCAGACCTTTTAACTACTTCATTGATTACAGGTTAACGAGGGAGACGCCTTCAGAGTTAATTGCAGCCCTTAGAGTCCCTTGTCCAATTACTTTTGGTCCCTTGAAAAAGAGGAGGCTATGCATTACAGAGCTATGATTCCTAAACCCTTTCTCCGATTTGGATGTGAAAACTCTCATATTGCAGCTGGGAGTGTGCACTTTCAGCCCATATTATATATATAATTGTATTTCTGAACATGTTTTTGTAAACAGCTAAAATAACAAAACTTGTGTCACTGTCCAAATATTTCTGGACCTAACTGTACCCATATAATCACCTAATTATTTCTTAGATATACTATATATAAATTGTCCATGGTTTGCCATGTACTATATGGATGTGGGATGTGAAATTCATGACATCATGGCTACACTAACTCTTCATTCTATAAATCTCAACCCCCAAATATGATTACAGCAGTATCATCAGAATAGCATGGAAAGATACAATTTTATTAAAACATTAAGCAACATGTTATCAAAATACCATATGGAATAGCAAATGTATTGCAAGTCTTTATTTCCAATTGCTGTATAGTTCAAATTCATGTATCAGTGATTTCAGGTTGAGGAGAGACTTGACAGTATTCTTCGTTAGAATTACTGATATGAATACCAGAAACTTTAACATATAGGCCCCTTTACACACTGAGACTTTCACCGATCCCACCAGCGATCCCAACCTGGCCGGTATCGCTACAAAGTCTCTGGTGAATATAACCAAGAGAAAAGAGTCTTTCAGTTTGCCAAGTAACAAATATACCCACACAAGCCATATTATGAAAATATATATAAATATTTATTATAGAGGCTGTAGGGGAAAAACAATACATAGGCATACATATATGAACATAGGACCAAGGGAATTAGTGCTGGAGGGGAAAACCCCACGTGTCCCAAGCATTCATTCAGGAGAACAAGTCTCTACTGAGTAACGGCAGACATACCATAGTAAAATCACACCAGGCAGGCACAGCTCAAAGAGAGTAGAAATGGCCAAGATGGCACAATCAGTTGTTAGCAAAAGCCGAGCAAACCTACCAGGAGGATATGACGCCGAGGGCCCGGGTAACACGTGGGGACCAAACGTCCCAACACGTGTTTCGCTCCGTGTGCTTCGTCGGGGGACGATAAAAAATAGTGCAGGATGTGAATCTTATATAGGAGGTCCGGCCCCAATGGACAGACGCCCCCTCATTAAGTTAATCGTACAGACCGGGGTATTGCGAGACGCGCCGCCCAGGGTCCTCAGCAGCGGAAGCCGGAGGGAAGAAAGCTTCCTGTGACGTCACAGCACTTCCGGAACTCCGCTGCTAAGGACGCCGGCAACGGACGCGTCAGAAAGTAAAGACCTCCCTCTGACACGTCATCGGGTAAGTCCGCCTACCCAAGGAATGGCAAACCGTCCATTAGTATATCGGGCATAGATGCCCACAGTGTGGAACAGAGACGGATGGTCAGTAATAAGAACGTGTAGCAACAGAGGAAGTATATACCATGGTTGGATGGATATAGATGGAATATAAGAAAAGCAAAAGATGCGTTATAGAGACAGGGAGAGAAGAAAAGCCGGCAATTTCACATATTCATAGCCACATACCCAGCAAAAAGACATAGTATGTGTGATACTATACATACATGCATATACCATAGAAATATATGTACAAGGATAAAACGTCACACATATAATACATCTGTGGATGAATATGACATCATTCAAATGGAACATGTGAGTATTTAATTTCTATCCAGCATCAAGAACACCTCCATGTCTCAAGATAACTTGAAAAACGACATCTTCCGTCGTAGATATCCAAAGACTGTGGGGCATAGGACATGATAGGGGTAGGACCAAAAACTAAGGGAAAACAAACAGCACTGTTAAAATTGAGAAACAGAATCACGCCAAGGAACAATCATCCTATTAATACTAATACGAAGTCTTAAAACTCATAAAATAATTACCCAGGGGTGGCAACTACCATCAGAGGACAAAAAATTCTCCAGTCCACACCTCCGGACTACTACAATTGAACCGGATGAAGTGATGGCAATTGCCAACCAGAACCGGTCAATGAACTACAAAAAAGGAGCAAAAGTGAGACGCTCATTAAGTCCACGTGGGGACATGGTACCGAGGGTAAAAATCCATCGGCACTCTACCTGTGCGAGACGTTTTTTCAAATCTCCACCACGGATACCAAGATGCACCCGGTCAATCCCACGAACCTTCAGGGAGATTGGATCACAATTGTGAACCTCCCTGAAGTGACGGGGGATGGTCTTAAGGGTCTCCGGGTTAGTAACCTCTTTGGCGGCCAGAATATCACGTACATGTTCTCTCGTACGGATACGAAGTTCCCGAGAGGTTAATCCGACGTAAATTTTGTCACATCCACATGTGGCGTAATATATTACGCCAGATGTGTTGCAAGAAATATAGACTCGGATGGAGTACTCTCTCAGGCCATCAGCAGAACAAAAAGTGGTGGCCCTAACAATGTTCTTACATCCCCTACAGCTACCACATGGGTAGCAGCCAACTCGTTGTGGGCCACATCCGAAAAGAGGTGGAGTCCTCGCCACATAGTGGCTATGCACCAACATATCTTTAAGACTCCTACCTCTTCTCGCTGTCATCATGGGGTGATCGGGCAAGTACCCCTCAAGAGAGGGTTCTGTTTGCAAAATTGCCCAATGTTTATTAAGCACCCCCCTTATCTGCTCCCACTGCCGGCAGTAGGTGGAGATAAACCTGGCCACACAACCAGATGGCTGCACTGTAGAGGCTCTTCCTGACAGTATATGGTCGCGATTAGAGGACTTAGCCCTCTGGTACCCACGTTTGATGGATCTGTTGCTATATCCCCTGCTTATAAATCTCTCCCTCATATCACTGGATTCAGTCTCGAAGGTATTACCCGAGGAACATAATCTACGCAGCCGCAAAAATTGGCCAGTAGGAATGGCATCCACCGTTGACCTAGGGTGACCTGAAGTGGCATGGAGGAGGGAATTAACCGCGGTGGACTTACGGAAGATGGTAGTAGATACTGCTCCGCCCAGCTCTATGGATATCTTGATGTCTAAGAAATCAATAGATCTCTGCCCGATCTGGTGAGTCAGAGAGCACAAGAGAGTGGTGTTTAATGCCGCGCCAATAGATCACTTCAGATGATGTTCAGACCAGTGTTACTTTATTGTTTTCCAGGTCAACGCGTTTCTGGGGCATCTGCCCCCTTCATCAGGACCACCAAAGAAACAGATAACATCCAATCCCAGTGATTGGATGTTATCTGTTTCTTTGGTGGTCCTGATGAAGGGGGCAGATGCCCCAGAAACGCGTTGACCTGGAAAACAATAAAGTAACACTGGTCTGAACATCATCTGAAGTGATCTATTGGCGCGGCATTAAACACCACTCTCTTGTGCTCTCTGTTATCTACCGTTTTGGTGGCTGCAGCCTTGGATTGTGTGATACATGCGATTACAGTAGTTGTGGCTTCTCACAACTACATCTGGTGAGTAGTTTTACTCCCCCACCCCCACCCCTCACATATTGGGGTAAGACCCTATGCGCTTGTTTTTCCACAGTTTTTTCCGCGATCTGGTGAGTCAAAAAGATGTTCCGGTCGTTGGAGTTTAGCCGACGCACAAAGTCCTCCAGTTCAGGGCCGGTTCCGCCCCAGACGACAAAAATGTCGTCTATATAGCGGAGCCAGCACTGCGCATGGGAGCTCGCCGGCACGCCGCCCCCGAAAACCTCCCTCTCCCAATAGCCGAGAAAGAGGTTTGCGTAGGACGGCGCGCAAGCCGCCCCCATCGCAGTGCCGCGCCGCTGGAGGAAGAACCGGTCCCGAAAAACGAAGAAGTTGTGCGTCAACACAAACTCCAACAACTCCATAATCAGACCGGACAGAGATTGATCCAAATTGCTAGAATCCAAAAAGAACTGGGCGGCCACAAGTCCATCGCGGTGATCAATGCTGGAATAAAGGGCCTCGACGTCCATGGTCACCAGTGATACCCCCTCCTCCAAGGTCAGACCCTCTAGCCTCCTAAGAACGTCTGAAGTGTCTCTGACATGGGAGGGCAATGTCTCCACAAGTGGGTACAAGTAATGTTCAATGAATTTGCAAGTAACATCACAAAGCCCCCCCATGCCAGAGACAATAGGACGTCCGGGAGGTACTTTCGGGTTTTTATGGATCTTGGGGAGGAGGTAAAATGTTGGAACCACTGGAGTTTTGACTAAGAGGCCCTCATAGATTTTCTTAGGGATAATTCCCTCCTCAAAAGCCCGCAACAGAATCGCCTCCAGGTCATTGGTGTAGCCACGTACAGGATTATAGGGGAGAGATTCATAAGCATCCCGGTCTCTTAGTTGACGCCATGCCTCCCTTTCATATAGCTCCACCGGCCATATTACCACATTACCGCCTTTATCGGCGGGTTTGACAACCACATCCTCCAGAGACTGGAGTTCTCTGAGTGCGGATTGTTGCTGTTTTGTCAAGTTATTATTGCCGCCCTTAAAGGAAATGCGTCGTATGTCCCTCGTAACCAGATCCCCAAAGATTTGAACCGGGGGACATAGTGACAAAGGCGGGAATGTGGTGGATCTAGGTATGGTGTGTTGTGGAAAATTACCTGGTGGGTGGTGGGTGGACTCCGCCTCCAGCTCCTCCAGGGTGGCAATGGCCTCCTCTTCAAGAGTGGACCATGAGGATTCATCTGAGGTTTTTCTATGATGCAATTTATGTAGCACTAATTTCCGTAGAAATAGGTGAAGGTCTTTAATCACTACAAAAAGATTGAAATTAGCCTCTGGCACAAATGAAAGTCCTAATTTCAGGACTTCAATCTGAGAGGGAGTGAGGACATGTTTAGAAAGATTTATTACCTCTAGATGCTGATCCATCCCTTTCTTCTGAGCTGGAGGAAGAGTCCCACGTCCACCACCCAACACAGGACCTTGTCTATTACGGACATTGGTAGCTCTCGTGTTAGGTCTCTGGTGAGTCTCTGGTGAGCTGTCAAACAGGCAAACCTGGCCAACGACGCAACAGCGATCCGGACCTGCAGAACGACCTAGCTAGTCAAACACTGGAAACGAGTGATGTGTCACAATATCTGTCAATCACTATTCTCTGTCAGTCGGTCTCTCCCTCTCGGTCTCTATTCTCTATTCTCTGTCGGTCCGTCACTATCTCTGTCCCTCTCTCACAGTCTGTCGGTCATTTTCCCCTCCTCTCTCATACTCACCGATCCCCGATCTCCGGCGCGGCACTGCACGGCATTCACACTGCTGCGGCGGCTTTTACTATTTTGAAAAAGCCGGCCGCTCATTAAACAATTTCGTATTCCCTACTTTCCCTGCCCACAGGCGCCTATGATTGGTTGTAGTGAGACACGCCCCCATGCTGAGTGACAGGTGTCTCACTGCACCCAATCACAGCAGCCGGTGGGCGGGTCTATACTGTGCAAACAAATATAAATATAAACTGTGCAAACAGTGACAGCTCAGCTGATCGCGCTACTCACCTCAGTTGCTGCGTGGAGGTGACAGGAGCGGCGGTGAGTAGCGCGATCAGCTGAGCTGTCACTGAGGTTACCCGCGGCCAGCGCTGCATCCACCGCTGGATCCAGGTAACCTCAGTGACAGCTCAGCTGATCGCGCTATTGCCTTCATTAGCTGCGTGGAGGTGACAGGAGCGGTGGTGTATTCTGCTGCTCCTGTCACCTGCATGCAGCAGAGCTTGATGCGACGCTGGAGGTCCCTGGATTACGCCGGACAAGGAGGGCTTTTTGGGGCTGATTAAATTGGTGATGAGGGAATGTGTTTGTGTTTTTTATTTCTAATAAATGATTTTTTCAGTTGTGTGTTTATTTACTGTAATTTACAGATTAATCATTGAAGGAATCTCGGGGAGACGCCTGACATGATTAATCTAGGACTTATTGGCAGCTATGGGCTGTCAATAACTCCTTATTACCCCGATTTGCCAACACACCAGGGCAAATCGGGAAGAGCCGGGTACAGTCCCAGAACTGCCGCATCTAATGTATGCGGCAATTCTGGGCGGCTGTTGGCTGATATTGTTAGGCTGGGGGGCTCCCCATAACGTGGAGCTCCCCATCCTGAGAATACCAGCCTTCAGCCGTATGGCTTTATCTGGCTGGTATTAAATTTGGGGGGAACCGCACGCCGGTTTTTTAATTATTTATTTATTTATTTATTTCTATACTCCAATGTGACACGCCCACCGGCTGCTGTGATTGGGTGCAGTGAGACACCTGTCACTCAGCGTGGGGGGCGTGTCTCACTGCAACCAATCATAGGCGCCTGTGGGCGGGGAAAGTAGGGAATACGAAATTGTTTAATGAGCGGCCGGCTTTTTCAAAAGAGGAAAAGCCGCCGCAGCAGTGTGAATGCCATGCAGCGCTGCGCCGGGGATCGGTGAGTATGAGAGAGGAGGAGAAAATGACCGACAGACTGTGAGAGAGGGACAGAGATAGTGACGGACCAACGGAGAGAGAATAGAGACCGAGAGGGAGTGACCGACTGACAGAGAATAGTGATTGACAGATATTGTGACACATCACTCGTTTCCAGTGTTTTAAGTCCCTTTTACACACTGAGACTTTGCTGCACAGCGGGAAACAAAGGACTAAAGAATGGTCCTGAACGATTTGTAGCGATCAGCAACTTCACAGCAGGGGCCAGGTCGCTGATGTGTTTCACACACTGCAATGTCGCTGGGGAGGTCGCTATTACATCACAAAACCGGTGACATTACAGCGATGTCGTTTGAGATGTTGCAGTGTGTAAAGCCACCTTAAAGTTAGGCTCACACCACATTTGGGGATTACATTAAGAGGATCAGTTTGAAACAGTCTACCAATGATATTCCCCAGAGGTATGCAACTCTAACATCTAAATAATGGTCATTAACTCCCATCAATACAGTTGAGGAATGCGTTTACCAAAACACAACTCCTTTTGGATTAATTTCCTAATGAAGAAACTGACCAAGAGGACATCCACTATTTACAAAACGTTAGGGATATTTGGCTTTCGGGTAAAATTTATGTAAAAAGTTCACGCTACAGTGATATTTTATCATGAAGTAGGATATTTAAGTAGAAGAATGTAATGGTGATTTCCTCATCTCAAACAATTTATTGAAACAAAAGCCAACAGTGGTGGGTATACCCCCAAAAACTTTCAATGTCTCAATAACTTGTGATGTGGCCTTGAGTATCAATTACAGCTTGACAAAGACGTCTCCTGCTATTCACAAGTAGAGTTATTGTCTGCGGAGGCATGGCATCCCACTCTTCTTGAAGGGCGGCCTTCAGGTCATTGAGATTCTGAGGTAGAGAGTAATGAGTCTCTATACAGCGACTCAGCTGATCCTATACATTTTTATGGGATTGAGTTCTGGACAAAGTTCAGGCCACTCCATTTGAGGTAACCCAGTCTCTAGCAGCTGTTCCCTAGTGATGTAACCTAGAAGAGCTAGAGCATTGTCCATGAAGATGAAATTAGGCCTGTGTGGTTCATGCAGAAGCACAATGACTGGATTAATTATGTTATTCAAGTAGTAGGGGCTTGTCACTGTACCATTCACAACGTGTAGGGTAGTTCTGTATTGACTAGACACACCTGTCCCCACTGAATACCATTACCACCAACAGCTCACCTGATGACAACAGTGGCTGATGCATAATGCTCTCCTTGAAGTCTCCAACATCATTGGCAGCCATAATTTCTGCTCAGCGTGAACCGACTTTCAGCAGTGAACAGCACTGAGGCCCACTGGTCCCTTGTCCATCAAGAAGATGATGCCTGTGCCTGGTGGTATGGTCAGGACCCTTTCAGGTAATCTACCTTGCAGACTACGCTGATGTAAACCATTTCGAATGGTCTGATGTGACACTTGGGTGCATTTCAACTCCCTTAAATGTGCCTGGAGTTTTGTGGCATTCTTCATCCAGTTCCAAAGGGCATTGTATACAATGAAATTGTCATTAGTGTGGAATGTGGCCAAAGGACGTCCACTTCTGTACCTTTCTGTGACTCTTCCAGTGTCTCTGCATCTCTGTTGCAACCTGCTGATGACACTCTGTGACACTCTAAGCTCAGTGGCCGCTTCCGTCTGAGAACATCCTGCTTGAAGCCTCGCAATGGCACTATACTGCTGACCAATTGTTAGGTGTCGTTTTGATGTGATGATGTCAAAATGTGAACAACATGATGAGGAGAGCTGTTTAAATATCAATTCTAATTGAACCCCAAAATATATTGAGCAATTCATGTATCAAACTCCTGTTGTGAATTTTGCCATTAAGCTCCTTGGTAGAGAACAGCAAGTTTTGTAAAAATTACTGAAACATTGAACAATTGGCCATGTGCATTTAAAAGTTTAGAGAAGGCCACATAAAGTTCACCTGAGAAGGTTAGGGGGCATTTTAGGATCATCCTAAATTTGAACTGAAAGCCGAATATCCCATCTTTTTGTGAGTAGAGTATATGAGGTGTGCTCCTACTCTGAGCTTTGGATTTTAGTCTCGCCATTTCTTTAAATGCAGACTTTATAACAGAGACTAATTTCCTTTCTGCTCTAAGTGTATCTTACGCTCCACTTCAGCCTTTACTTCAGATACTATTTCAAAGATATTCTTCTCAATATTAACAGCCATGAACAGCTCAGGTGCTGCTGGAGGCTCTAGAGTGTCAAACTGGGACTGTAGTAATGTTAATGGCATGAAATGTCCCCTCCGCTTCTGCATTCGCTCAGAAATCAGTTCTATTGAACCCTGCAAATAGATGAACAATGTATGTGAAGAAAGGTCATCTTCATTGTGTTGCCACTGATCTTCAGGAATAAGTGTGTTCTGTCCTGTTGTCAAGGTTTTCCTGTAGGCTTTCTTCAGAGCAGAACATGCCAGCACGATATGCTGACAACAGGCCTTCTCCCTATAAGAGACCATAAGAATCATCACCTTCTCAGCATGTCATGTGTTTATATACTTCCCTCCTTCCCAACAACAGTAGTACCGTGTTTCCCCGAAAATAAGACAGGGTCTAATTTTATTTTTGGCTGCGAAAAATGTGGCTTATTTTCAGGGGATGTTGTATATTTTTTTATTGCTTTATTGCCCTGTTGTGTTGGTTATGTGTTGCTAATGTATGTTAATGAAAAATGAATATTTACCCCTTTCCCCGCCCAATCCTCTGTGGCGGCGTCAGTATTTTGGGTGCAGTCAGACTGCTGTATTATTCAACTATTAATGCAAAATGAATATTCACCCCTACCCAACCCTCTGTGCCGGTGTCATTGATTGGGTGCAGTCAGACTGCTGTATTATTCGCTCGTTAATGCAAAATGAATATTCACCCCTACTCAACACTCTGTGCTGGTGTTATTCATTGGGTGCAGTTAGACTGCTGTATTATTCACCCGTTATTGCAAAATGAAAATTCACCCCCTACCCAACCCTGTGCTGACATCAGTGATTGGCTGCAGTCAGACTGCTGTATTACTTGCCTGAGGATTGCATTCCAATCCTAGGACTAGCCATCTGCTCCCTTGACCTGAGCATGACAGCTGCATAGAAATACATGTTTCCATGATGAGTTTTAAAGGGAACCTGTCACCAGTTTTTGGGCCTATAAGCTGCGGCCATCACCAGTGGGCTCTTATATACTGCACTTTAACATGCTGTATATAAGAGCCCAGGCCGCTTTGTAAAACATAAAAAACACTTTATAATACTCACCTAGAAGGTCGCTCCAGTGCACAACGGTCGGAGGGGTGGCGCCGTTCTCCGGGACTGGCGCCTTCCCTTTCGGCCATCTTGGTCTTCCTTATTCTGAAGCAGTGGTGCATGGCGCGTCTATGTCATACACACAGGCCGGCATTGAGGTCCTGCGCAGGCGCACTTTGATCTGCCCTGCACATGTCAATTTCTTCTGCTGAGTTTTCTCTTCAATATTTCCCCATAGACTAGCATTAGATGTAGAAAATCCGCAGGTAAAAGATACACATTGCGTTTTTGGTGCATTTATTAGGCAGAAATGCATAAAAAATGCATGTAATCCACACCTAATAATGTCAATACAAGGGAGTTTAAAAAACCAAACAGCTTTATTTAAAGTACAACACGCCAAACAGAGATAAAAACGCAGCATCAAAAATGCACAAAAAAAAAATTGCAAAAAACAAAGGTGTGGAGAAATTCTGCAGCATCAAAAACTCAATGGATACTGATCATGGGAACATAGCCTGAAAGAATTGACATGCTGGAGATTTAAATCTGCAAGGATAAAAAAAAGCAACATGAGACTTCAAGATTCTCATTCACTTTAATGGCATCTGGAAAATCGTCAGGTTTTGTGTCAAATATGCACTCAAAAACGCATCAAAAACACAACGTGTGCATACAGTCTCATGCTGTCAGCTGAAAAAACCTGGTGACCCCTATGTCTATCCTTACGATTCTCCTGTGAACGCTAGCAGATGTCCATAGGAGATTGAGATTTCTGCTAAACAGAGCTCTGTTCCAAGTACCCTAATGGGACTAATAAAAAAAGTAAAAAATAAAAAAAGTAGTTATGAAAAAAACAAAAAAAATACGAAAGTTCAAATCACCCCCTTTTGCCCCTTTGAAAATAAAACAATAAAAAAACCACACATATTTGGTATCGCTGCATTCAGAAATGACCGATCTATCAAAATAAATTAACCCGATCGGTAAACAGCGTGACAAAAAAAAATTAAAATGCCAGAAGTACGTTTTTTTGGCCACTTCAACATTGCAATGAAAAACATTATATCTACTCAAAAAATGGTACAATTAAAAACATCAGGGCACAACAAATAAGCTATCACTGAGCACCAGATCCCGAAAAATAAAAACATTATGGCACTAGGAAAATTATGCCAAAAGTGAATTTTTTATTTTTTTTTTACAAGCGTCTGAATTTTTTTTTCACCACTTAAAAAAACAAAACAAAAAAAAAACATACTTATTTGGTATTTTCGTGCTCATACTGACCTGGGGAATCATATTGCTAGGTCAGTTTTTCCATATAGTGAACATGGTTAAAAAAAAATAAATATATATATATATATATTTTTATATATATATATATATATATATATATATATTTATATTGGAATTGCATTTTTTTTTTCCCAATTTCACTGTACTTGGATTTTTTTTCACCGTTTTCTAGTGCACTATATGGTAAACTGAATAATGTCATTCAAAAGAACAACTTGTCCCCCAAAAAATAAGCCCTCATATGGCTATATTGACGGAGAAATATAGTTATGACGCTTGGAAGAAGGGGAGGAATAAAAGAGAGCACAAAAAAGGAAAATGGTCATGGCATGAAGAGGTTAAAAATGCTAAAAAATTTGGACCAGAGTGACTCTTTCAAAGGCTTGTAATCTATGTAAATGTCATGGACCATGTAATAGCTGGATTCCTAATTAAATATGTATTTTCATGTCATGTGTCCTTGTGAAATGATTATTCATTCATCATACAATTACCCTATTTATGTAGAATTATCACAGATAAGTGCCATCCAGACGTGGCAAACTGTGGGGGTCGTCCTCTGCCGCTGAAATGCTCCTTTCTTCATGGTCACTGGTGATTGTTTTGTAAAGCATTTAGACATGAGTGCTTCATTAATCTTTCATAGGATGCTCTGGTGATCAAAACAATCATCTGAAGTTGCTGTATAAAATCATAATGTATTAAAAAGATACATGTGTGCACAGAGAGCATGTCCTGCAAGTGCAGATAGAAGTTTCTCTACATGCATTCCACCCAAAACCATCCCTGTGTGCCTCCGCATAAAACTAGAAGTATACGCAGGTGATCTATCGGTATTATTTTCTGACTGTACTCCTCATTGTATGGAGAGGCGATACAGCAGTGTGTGCTGTCATACAACAATGAAAAGAATTATACTGTAAAATTCCATTCACTTGATATCCAATAATCTAGAATAAGAGTCAGAGGCATAACTGGGGGGCAGGAGGAAAACTTGCCTGGGACACATCCAGCAGTAGGGCACCTTTGGGCCACCTAATACGGAGGTCTGAATTGCCTCCCCGGGGGCTGTTTTTTGCCTTCCCCCACACTGGGAATCTGCAATTCTCTAAACTGTCTTGCAGCAATCAATTGTACTTGTGCCTTTCAGACAAGAGCACAATTTTACAATTCAAGCCCTGACTGCTAATACTTCCAGGTCAGGTCAATGTAAGCAGCGTGATCAGGTCATCTGATCATGCTTCTGAAGTAATTTGCAGGTTCCGTGAAGGAGTTTGGTGTTGTAATTGATCCAGTGGAGTCGAAGACACCAAAGATTTATTGTAATAGAAAAAAGAAAGTGTATTTGAGGACATAGTATGGGGAGTGGGGGGGGGGGGGGTACATCTGAGGATCTGAGGACACAGTAAGGTAAGTAAGGGAGTGGGATGGGTGCTCACACTGTATTGAAAGTATGGGGGAATTTGAGGGCACAGTATGTGGACAAAGGGGATGTGGGTAGGATGATAGGACACTATAAAGGAAGTGGGGGGGAATTTGAGGACACAGTATGGGGAGAGAGTCAATGGGATAGTTGCGGATACATTATGGGGAGTGAAGAGAAGAAAGAAAAATTTGAGGACAGGGTATGGAAAGAGAGCAGTTGGGATTGGTGTGGACACATTATGGGGAGCAGAGGAGAATCAATAAGGGGAGCAATGGAGTATATTTGAGGACAGAGTAAGGGGAGTGAGGGGGTGGGATGGGTGCAGACATAGTATGGAAAGCAAGGCGGTGAGATGGGTATAGATACAGTATGAGGAGCAAGTGGGAAAAATTTCATAACACACTATGGGGAGCGATGGGATGGGTGTGGACACAGTATAGGTAATGTGGAAGTGGAATTTGAGGACACAGTATGGGGAGCAAGGAGGTGGGATGAGTGCATAACTGTATGGAGAGCGAAAGGAGGGAATTTGAGCACACAGAATGAGGTGTGAGGGCGTGGGATGGTTGTATGCATACACAATATGGGGATTGGGGGAATATGAGGACACAATATGGGGAGGATGGGGGGCAATTTGAGTATACAATATGAGGAGTAAGGAGGTGGGATTGGTGCGGACACAGTATGGGGAGCAAAGGTGGGAGAAATTTGATGACACAGTATGGTAAGGAGAGAACGGGAGTGGGTGCTGACAAACTATGTACAGCAAAGGGGGGTGTATGAGTAAACAGTATGGGGAGCGAGAAGGACTGGGTTCAGACACAGTACATGGAGCAGGGGGGATGTGTGAGGAGCCAGCATGGTTAGTGGGCTTAGAGCGCGACATATACCCGTTTTTCTCTTTATTTTATATATATATATATATATATATATCTTCAATATTATCTTAAGAAAAGATATAGTAAAATATTTACAAAAATATGGAGGGTGTATTCCCCTTCATGATATACTGTATATGAGTCTACCTGACATTACAATTGATGTACCATGTACTGATGATAGTTCTGGTGATTTATTCATGTGCTAATGGTGGCTCTGGTGATGTATTTCTGTACTGATGGTGGTCTTGGTGATGTATTCATGTACTGATGGTGGTACTTGTGATGTATTCCTGTACTGATCAAGGTTGTGATGCTGTGTTTCTGTACTCCTGGTGGTTCTGGTGGTGTATTTCTGTGCTGACGAGGGTTGTAATGCTGTGTTTCTGCACTGATGGTGGTTCTGGTGATATATCTATGTGCTGTTATTGGTGCAATTTATATACATGTGGACCCATGCTGACTAGACATGCGAGGCCTTGAATGAGGCCTTGAATGAGGCCGGACATGTCAAATAGGAATGTGTGAAGAAGTATGCAAATCTCATACTTGCATTCACATGACAGTCCACTCTTGCTGGCGGCAACACTGTGAGAATTCGGAAGCCTGAAGTCATCTAGACTGACTGTAGACTTTCATTACAAACCTCGAAGAACTGTTTAAGTATAAAATGAAGCACGGTAGCATGCCCATTTCTTAACAGCGTTTAATAGATTCACATGGCCACTTCAATCACATGCAATTTTTATACTTATGGTCACTCTTTTCTGAGTTTTTTTACAAAATTGTGAGAGAATTAGGAAGAGTAGCTCGTTGGCACGTGACTGTAAGTAAGTAAATTGCATTTGAATGAGCGGTCACATAATGATTACTCAAAATGCTGAAGAGGGAGGGAGGCGCCAAACTGAATTCCTAACCCAGGTGGCGGTAAACCTAGATCTGCCTTTCATAAGAGTTAATCAATTAGAAAAATTTTAAGAAAGATTAACCGTCATTTTAAATCAATAGTACACAAAAAAAATAAGAAACCTATTAAATATATCTTATTAGAATATTACGCTTCTTTATCATCCTGGATTTATCTTTCATTCTGAATTTGTGGGCAAAATATGTGCAGATACATTTTCACATTACTGAAAAAGGAGGCAGTTGGTACTGAAAATGTTTGTTTAAAAGGTGAGAACCAGAGACATGCAGATATTCCGCTGTTAGTTAACCTCAAGTGACAGTTACAGTTACATAGTTACATAGTTACATAGTTACTTAGGTTGAAAAAAGACCTAGGTCCATCTAGTTCAACCTTCCTCCACCAGTTCAAACCAGAGTACCCGGAGGAAACCCACGCAAACACAGGGAGAACATACAAACTCCTTGCAGATAGTGTCCTTGGTGGGAATTGAACCCAGGACTTCAGCGCTGCAAGACTGCAGTGCTAACCACTGAGCCACCGTGCTGCCCATTCTTCATAGAACTTTATAAGCACCAACTGCCATCTTCTACCTTAGTAAAGAGAAAGTCTTCACTGAAGCCAGATTTTGAATTGAGAATTTTGAGAATGAATGGTTAATCCTGGAGGATAAATCTAATAAGGTATAGTACAAAGTTTATTAATTTCATGCATATTGATTTTTGAAAAAAAATTCCTAACGACGATGGTCTTTAAATTTTAGAAACAGAATGAGTGTCAACATCTATCAAAATAGTCTAAAGTCTAACTTTAAAATGGTCTTTGTTGTCAGTCGCAACCAATCAGAGCTCAGCTTTCATTTCCTAAGCTGCTCTGGAAAAAAGAAAACTGCAACAAAGACATTTTTACTATTAGGTTAAGTTCCCAGGATGAATTTTTGACTGTGTATTTTCACTGCACAGAAACCACAATGTCCTATTATTCCACAAAGTGGAGAGGAGTTTTACAAATCTTATGCCCTCACTTTTTGGTTTTTTTTTTACCGTGTAAACTAATCTGCGGGTGCATGTTTGAAATCCGCAACATGTCAGTTTCTCTTGCGGGTAGTACGCTGAGTTTTAAGGGTGGATTTCCCCTGTAGAATTGCATTGGATGCAGAAAATCAACAAGTAAAAATTATGTTTTTAGTGCATTTCCCTTGCGGAAATATAGTAAAAACACATGTAGCCCACACAATACTGAGAAATTAAAGTTTTACTAAAGCCAAACAGGAAATATTTCAAACAAAGCAGCTTTATGTAAAATAGAATATACTAAAAAGAGACAAAAAATGCGATAAAACCACATGTAAAAAAATGCACTCAAAAACGCAAGTGTCCTAATTTACCTAAGAGGTGCAGAAATGCTACAGAAAATCTGTAAAATCAAAATCTCACCAAATGCTCATCATGGGAATGAAACCTAAAATTAAAGTCTGAATAAGGCCCAAAGATATTAGCACAGTTTGTGTTGAGACATTACTTGAGGCTTTTCTTTTGGAAGATTCCTTAAAGGGAACCAATCACCAGGATTTTCATATATAACCTAAAGCCAGTGCTATACTGGCACTATCGGGCTGATTCTCCTCATACCTGTAGTGGTCAGCTCGGATGTTTAGGTTTTGAAATCCAAAAAAGTAAAGTTTATTAAATTAGCCGCTTATTGAGTTACAGTTGCAATAGAGCAGATAATATATTAATAGTTATCTCCTCCCCCTGTTAGAATTAGTATAAGTATTATACAAATTATTCACTTTGTTGCAGGACCTGTGTGAGGTCATACCCATGTGACCTAGTACCAGCTTTGTTGTCTGAGGCCCCGCCCCTTCTGGTCACATGGGTATGACCTCACACAGGTTCTGCAACAGACAAAGTGAGTCAGTTGTATAATACTAATTCTAACAGAGGGAGGGGATAACTGAATATATTATCTGCTCCATTGCAACTGCCACTCAACAAGCAGCTAATTTTATAAACTTCACTTATTTGGATTTCAAAACCTTAACATCCGAGCTGACCACTATAGGTACATAGAGAATCAGCCTGATTCTACAGCACTTGCTTTAGGTTATATACGAAAATCCTGATGATTGGTTCCCTTAAACAATTCATTGAAATTGGCAATAGACTGGCTAATGTAATAATCAGGAGATAGCAGAGACCCAGACAGGGAGGGGGGGTGGAGCAAGGACAATGACAAATGCCCTGAGAACACAACAGTAGTTTGCACCACCCCCCCAATTGGCTTGAGCAGTGTTCTTTCAGTATCAGCTAAGTAGGTGGCTTTACACGTAGACATATCTTACTGTGAGAGTAGGTTCACACAACCGTTTCCTCCACGCTCGAGAAAAACGGTCCGATTATTCTGATCAAAAGGTGATCAGCAAAATCAGTGGAGAAAAAAAGTAAAGAAAAAGTATCTCCACCTTCTCCATTCTGATAGTCTGTGACAATCGGACCGCATTTGGGTCCAATTTTTTGCCTTGATGATTTTGACCCTACACTTGGCTAAAAATTGGACATGTCCAAAGCCGGTTAGAATATCATAGGTATGAGGGCTATCTGTGTAAACCATGGATACCACTCAGATGAGAAAATCAGTTGTGTGCAAGAGTCCTGATTTTTATTAATCTCCATATATTAAATAATAAGTAGTAGAAATTTACATGCAGGACACACGCTCACCTTTTTATTAATTCATGCAAGGAGCAGAGCCAAGGATATCTGTCCTGTCAAGAGAAGGAAATGTTATCATTAACACTCATAATTAAGATTCTTATCAATGGAAACAAATCTTTACATCTACTGTATTGTTCCTTCCATTGCTTTTTAAGTGGGAAAACACATTGAATGGCACTTCAGTGATTTATTTCTTTTCCCCTCCTTTTTGGTATTTTCAAAGGCAAAGATAGAGTCAGGCCTGCTGGCCCATTGGCGATTTTTGTTAGCTTTCACTTTAAATGAGTTGCTTCACCATTTTTTTAATTCATAGAATCATAGAATCATAGAATGTTAGAGTTAGAAGGAACCTCAAGGGCCATCGGGTCCAACCCCCTGCGAGTGAAGGCTTTCCTAAATAATCCTAGCTATATGTTTATCCAGTTTTCGCTTGACGATTTCCATTGTTGGAGAGCTAACCACATCCCGTGGTAGCCTGTTCCACTCCCTGACTGTCCTCACTGTCAGAAAGTTTTTCCTAATGTCTAATCTGAATCTCCATCCTTTAAGTTTCATCCCATTTCTTCTTGTACTTCCTTGTGCTAATGAAATTAGTGTGGTTCCCTCTGCACTGTGACTACCTTTCAGATATTTGTAGACCACTATTAAGTCTCCTTTCAGCTTTCTCTTTTTCAAATGAAACATCCCTAGTTCCTTTAGCCGTTCTTCATATGACATGGTTTGCAGATCCTCCACCATTTTGGTGGCTCTTCTCTGGACTTGCTCCAATATATCGATGTCTTTCTTGAATTGGAGCGCCCCGAACTGTACACAGTATTTCAGGTGGAGTTTGACCAGGGCAGAGTATAGGGGAATAATTACCTCTCTTGATCTAGATTCAATGCTTGTCTTGATACATCCTAGAATTTTGTTGGCCTTTTTACCTGCAGATCCACATTGTTGGTGAAATCTGTGATCTACTATTATGCCCAAGTCCTTTTCCCTAGTGCAATCACCTTATTCTAGTCCTCCCATACTATATATGCTTTTTACATTTATTTTACCCAGATGTAGGACTTTGCATTTGTCCCTGTTAAAAACCATTCTGTTTTCCTCGGCCCATTCTTCGAGTGTGTCTAGATCCTTTTGAATATGCTCTCTTTCCTCTAGTGTTGGCTACTCCTCCTATCTTAGTATCATCTGCAAATTTTATGAGTTTCCCAGTAATTCCGTTATCCAGATCATTTATAAAGATATTAAACAGCACAGGCCCCAGGACAGAGCCTTGTGCACCCCGCTTTTGACTTTCCTCCAGATTGATGTGTAGCCATTTAGTATTTCTCGTTGCGCCCGAGCATTAAGCCAGTTGTGAATACATCTAACTGTTTTTTTGTCGATTCCATAATTGATCATTTTTTCAATGAGGATATCATGTGATACTTTATCAAATGCCTTACTGAAGTCAAGGTATACTATATCCACAGCATTCCCCTGGTCCAACCATTCAGTGACTTTGTTGTAGAAGGAAATCAGGTAGGTCTGACAAGATTTATTGGTCATAAAGCCATGCTGGCTTTGGTTAATTATGCCTTCCCATCCAGGTACCTAAGTAAATGTTCTTTGACAATTTGCTCAAAGATTTTTCCTGCAATAGAGGTCAGGCTTACTGGCCTGTAATTCCCTGGATCCTCTTTTACCCATTTTTGTAGATATGAATCACCTTTGCCCTTTTCCAATCTAGAGGGACCTCTCCTGTTTCCCATAACTTGAAATGATGGCTGCATGATGATCAGCAGATCCCCGTGGGTTCGTGTCCAGGTATACAATCACCATACAGGTGGGCAAGGAAAATAAATTAGTATATGGCGGCTATTTAAACAAATACGTACCCATCTACTTGACAGATGGACATGCCATTTCTCTTAATAGGGGTTGATGTTGTGAAATATCCCCTTTAAGTTAGATTGGACAAATTTAATGCAGCAGTTTAAAAAGAATAACTTCACCCAGTTTACGCTGGATTCACACCACCAATTTTCCCCAAGTTTACACTGGAGTCACACCACCAATTTTCACCATGATTATGGTGGAGTCACATATCCGTATGACTATTACCACCCAAGAGATATGGACCAATTTTTGGTCAGTTGTCATCCTAGATATAACAGTAATTTTCTCATGCTTTTCTTTTTTCACTGAAACAAACAAATAGATTGAACTTTTTAGCTATTGACTCTTAATAATATATCAATTAAAAATGGATGAAATTTGTATGGGACTCAGAAGTACAGAGTATGTGTTCTGTGTGACATCCGTTTTATACTCTTATTGACTTTAATGGTCTGCAAAATCTAATCAAAATAGGACATGCTCTGAGTCTCAGGGACTGGAAACACTGAACCAGTTTGTAAAGCTTATGTGTGTACGGATGAAAGAAACTCTATGGATCAGTGTGCTAGCTGAGGACAAAACAGACAGCACATGAACATGTCACACGGATGTGCGAATTTAGCCTTACTGAAGAATAAAGATATACTGTATATTCTTGCATAAACCGATATATGTCCGCAGATTGTGAGGATCCTCAGTTGGCAAAGAGAGACTCTGGCCCACAAATCTCTAGATGCATAGAAACCTCAGTGACACCTGCTCTGCAGCACGTGTGTAGCGTGTGGGTGGAGATCAGACTATCAATCAAAGTGCTGGGGATTTCTAAAAGTGTGCTCAAGTGTATAGTGAGCGGTGACAATAATCCCTCCCTGCACTGACCCGATGACTGGAAGTGAGCGGCTGCAGGGAGAATATAACTTTAATAACTTTATTTTCTCCCTATAGCCGGACTTCCTGTAAACCAGCTAAAAATAGAACAGAATGCTATTTACCTGCAGATTACCCCTCTACGTGTCATGACATGCTCTCTTTAAAGCGTCAATCAGAAGTCTGTTTAACATGTATGTGTTGTATCCATATTTTTGCTCAAAAAATAAAAAGGAGACATGTTCATTTTTTATCCAAGTCACGGATCAAAGTAGAAAATACAATTCTTTGGGTCAGTGAATATAACGGCTAGCACATAGATGCCAGCTGTGTGCAATCCATATCTGTGTGCTGTCCGAATGGGTAAAGGTTTTGCAATTTTTTATGAGGGTGCACTCACACAAGCCTTATGACTCACAAGAGTATCGGATAGCATCACCCGTCATGGCCACACAATGTCCTGACAGTAGCGGGTTGGCTGCATGTATTTCTGTGCAGCTGAGGCGCTCCTTGTCAGGAGAGTGTGCGGCCATACCGGGTGATGCGATGCGAAACTCGCGCGAGTCATACGGCTTGTGTGAGCGCACCCTTACCATGAGAGAATCACTGCTGAAACATCAAGGTTAAAAATGATCCATCCGATCCAATACAATGGTGAAATTCTGCTATTTTTTACATCCCCAAAAAGCTCGCTGAAGTCCGAATGAGGCTTTATATGTACCCTATTTATTAACCCTAGAATGTGCAACCATAGAAATCAACCATAGAAAACAAGTAGGCCCCAGGTATGCGTTCTAGGGTTAATGTACAATCTTTTACCCTCCACACATTCTTCAAACTAATCCAGATACAAAGTTAAGATGTATTTACAACTTTACAGCATTAAAAAACCACCCATTTGTACATATTTAGTAATAGTAGGTCATTTAGTGTGTGTTGGCTGTATTGTTGTCTCCACAGCGGGATCTGATTACACAGAGTGGAAGGGCCCGTGGATATGCCGATTATTGTGACAAACTGTCTGTATGGAAAAAAGATACACCAACACGGGTGAGATCGCTCCATTTTTACTAATCAGACAAAGGCACAGTGGGGACCTGAGTGTATTATTAACCCTGAAGCTTTGTCGATTTGTCCTGAACCACTGGGCACTTACTGGCTGATCTAACTAACACCCTTTGGGTGGTGGTGTACCTATCCCCCTCATCAGATATACGAGGATGTGGTGTGGTACAATACTATAGGCAGCACCATAGTGAGAAGACCTTGAGGTCTGAAGTTTTGCCTATATAATTCAACCAGTTGCGCCTGGGTCAGTTGTAACACCTAACTAGCCTTTGTGTTTTCTTTTGTTATGTCACGTGATAGGGTTTATAGGCCCTCTATTATAAGGGCTATACAGTACCTTACTCTCCATGAGGCACTATTTTTATTAAAGGCAAGGTTTTCCTTTCCTTTTTTTAGAGAAATCATTATTAAAAGTTAAATTTTGGTTTCTGCTGTATTTGGTCTTTGATCATTTATATTTCACCAGTGGCTGCATTATTCCAATCTGCATTTAAACAAAATTTGACCGGTGCAAACGTATGGGCACCTCAGCATAAAAGTGACATTAATATTTTGTAGATCCTCCTTTTGCAAAAATCACAGCCTCTAGTCACTTCCTGTAACTTTTAATGAGTTCCTGGATCCTGGATGAAGGTATATTTGACCATTCCTGTTTACAAAACAATTCCAGTTCAGTTAAGTTTGATGGTCGCCGACCATGGATAGCACGCTTCAAATCATCCCACAGATGTTCAATGATATTCAGGTCTGGGGACTGGGATGGCCATTCCAGAACATTGTAATTGTTCCTCTGAATGAATGCCTGACTAGATTTGGAGCGGTGTTTTGGATCATTGTCTTGCTGAAATATCCATCCCCTGCGTAACTTCAACTTTGTCACTGATTCTTGCACATTATTGTCAAGAATCTGCTGATACTGAGTTGAATCCATGCGACACTCAACTTTAACAAGATTCCCGGTGCCGGCATTGGCCACACAGCCCCAAAGCATGATGGAACCTCCACCAAATTTTACTGTGGGTAGCAAGTGCTTTTCTTGGAATGCCGTGTTTTTTTGCCTCCATGCATAACGCCTTTTTGTATGACCAAACAACTCAATCTTTGTTTTATCAGTCCACAGTACCTTCTTCCAAAATGTAACTGGTTTGTCCAAATGTGCTTTTGCATACCTCAGGCAACTCTGTTTGTGGCGTGCTTGCAGAAACGGCTTCTTTCGTATCACTCTCGCATACAGCTTCTCCTTGTGCAACGTGCGCTGCATTGTTGACCGATGCACATTGACACCATGTGCAGCAAGATGATGCTGCAGGTCTTTGGAGGTGGTCTGTGGATTGTCCTTGACTGTTCTCACCATTCTTCTTCTCTGCCTTTCTGATATTTTTCTTGGCCTGCCACTTCTGGGCTTTACAAGAACTGTACCTGTGTTCTTCCATTTCCTTACTATGTTCCTCACAGAGGAAACTGACAGTTTAAATCTCTGAGACAACTTTTTGTATCCTTCTCCTGAACAACTATGTTGAATAATCTTTGTTTTCAGATCATTTGAGAGTTGTTTTGAGGAGCCCATGATGCCACTCTTCATAAAAGATTCAAATAGGAGAACAACTTGCAAGTGGCCACCTTAAATACCTTTTCTCATGATTGGATACACCTGCCTATGAAGTTCAAAGCTCAATGAGGTTACAAAACCAATTTAGTGCTTAAGTAAGTCAGTAAAAAGTAGTTAGGAGTGTTCAAATCAAGAAATTGATAAGGGTGCCCTTACGTTTGCACCGGTCAAGTTTGGTTTAAATGTGGATTGCACATTTTCTGTTAGTACAATAAACCTCATTTCAATCCAGAAATATTACTGAGTCCATCAGTTATTAGATATATGAAACTGAAATAGCTGTTGCAAAAACCCAAATAGTTATAAAGACAAAAGGTTAACATTAATAGGGGTGCCCAAACTTTTTCATATGACTGTATTATATATTCCCTATGCCCGCAAATGGATATTCTGTGACATCATATATGTTCTGCTCGTTTTTTGCGATCCATGTGTTATCCGCATCAGTGATGTGTATAGAATCATGTTCTACTGATTACACATAGCCCAGTGGAGATATTTTCTCCTCCCATTGTATTATCTGAGAGTGTGATTTCCACAATTGTTCGACCCTCTGCACTCTGCACCCCAAACTGCTTTTAATTGTTTTTGTCTTGTATATATGTTTAATAAAAAAACTTTTTGATATTTTTACAAATGTGGATATATGGCTCCATTCTTTGTATAGGTTAAAAATGTTCAGGGGAGCCTTTCTCAGAAAAGCTTATGGTTTAGTGAGGTCTAGTCCCTGGTTCACACTCTCAAACCCAGGAATTGACTGTAACCGTTGTCGGATATGTGTCTTATTAACTTGAAAACATATAACAGGCTTCTGCCACAGCATAACAGACTCTCGTCTACCTTGACAATCTTCAAAAGAAACCTGAAGACCCACCTCTTCCGACAAGCCTACAACCTGCCGTAACCCTCAGTCTGATATAGCGCCGCATAACCATCTCTACCCTCACCTACCATATCCTCACCTATCCCTTGTAGACTGTGCGCCCTCGCGGGCAGGGACCTCCATTCTCCTGTACCAGTCTGTGCCTTGTATTGTTTATGATTACTGTACTTGTCCCTATTATGTTGTCTTGCTAAATTCTACTAAAAAGGGAGCTGAAAGCCCGTACTTACGAAGCGCTCACTGATATCCTAATCAGGCACGAATACTAAGATTCTTTATAGCAAGATACTATTTATTTTAATAGCACATGAATAATCAATGGTACATAAGCATTAGAACTACTTCATAATCATAGAATCTTATACAATAATAGAAATATGCATCAACATTACCGTTATGTTGTAGCAATCCTTTCTCATCGGAGGGACTCGATTAGTGTGAGAAGGAACAACCCAGCCTTTTGCATCACAGGAGCGGTACGTACACTTCAGCTTCCTGGAAGGGTTCCCTAATCTCATTAATAGAGTCCGGTCCTTTTATAAGAAACTTTGTACATTGTGTTTTCTGAGTGGTTAATTGGTGACCAGCATGTGACAGCTGAGTCATGTTCATGTAACTTGACCACAAGCTGCTGTGGGCACCAGCAGCTTCCTGCACATTTCCTGTACATTCTGCCAGTTGACCACTGTCCGACCACAGTTTTCCTGGAGATATTGCAATGAGCCGTAAATTTTACATGCTAGCTTCCTTACACCTGTTATCCATTACCCACAAGTTTCCTAACTGTGGAACTGTAAACATTACTTCCACATTATCGTGGTTTGCTCAAGATCTGTCTGACACATATTCTTTGGTCATAGTGAAGTAGGGTCAGCCAGAGGACATGTCTCTCTGATACTGAATTATTGATGGATCAAATAATATCTGGGATCACTATATCTTTTGATTATGATCCCTATCTAATCACACTCATTCTTTCAGTCATATCACATTGGTATCACATATGTAAACGCCTTTCACATGTAAAGCGCTATGGAATAGATGGCACTATAATAATAATAATAATAATAATAATAATAATAAATAATAATAATGAATGATCAGTTTGGATCTACTGCAGCATATTGACCCTTTATTCTTAGATCCATTTCTCAAGATTCCACATCATCAACATTTGCTCATTGATTGCGCTGTATCTCTGAGCAGACAAGCAGGATACATATATATACCATATATATGAAACTTCACACAGGACTTGGTTTAGGGCCAACATTCTGCTGAAATACATTGCCTTCTAACTATTTTTCTTTGGAGGAAAGCAGCACATGTCAGATCTGATAAAGATGAATGATAGGTTTGTCAGTTCAATCCAATATGCACTGGGACCCCCGAAGGAGATGTCACTATCAGTCAGCATTTATCAGTGCCCAGCTATCACCTTAGCAAACAGTTTAGTCAAAGACATATTCCAAGGATGACATTCTGGAAAGCTGCTGGCGGACTGCAGTAAGCAGAGGATTCTGGCACTGTCTCGTCACACTAGATCAAATGGACAATATTCAATCACAAATCAATGATTAGAAAAAGTGTTCACTGTGGTAAAGCTGGAAAACGGACAGCTAAATATGCTTGGTAATTCCCATATTTCCTATAGATCTGAATACATCATGCACCGTCACAAAATAGCAGAATAAATTTATAGCCGACTAAGACTAGGTTCAGATTAATACGCAAACCATGCAAACACAGTGCTCTTAGCAAAGGGTTTTCAGGGTTTCTGTTGGAGTCCCAAAAACTGTATTCTGATGGGATCCCCAACTGAGTCATTCACTTGAATGAACCCTACAGTTACTGTAGACACTGTCTGCCCAACATACAAATATATACATATATCACAAACGTAAGTACATCCATGACATTTCTATAAATATTTTATTACACTTTTTCATGGGACAACACTGAAGATATGACACTTAGATACATTGTAAAGTAGTCAGTGTACAACTTCTATAACAGTGTCAATTTGATGTGCCGCTAAATAACTCAACACACAGCCATTAATGTAAAAACCACTGGTATCAAAAGAGAGTACACCCCTAACTGAAAATGTCAAATTGTGCCCAATTAGCCATTTTCTCTCCCCGGTGTCATGTGACTTATTACTGTTACAAGGTCTCAGGTGTGAATGGGGAGAAAGTGTGTTACATTTGGTGTTATCACTCACATACTGTCTCCTACTGGTCACTGGAAGTTCAACATGACACCTCATGGCAAAGAATTCTCTGAGGATCTGAAAAAAAAGAATTGTTGGCAATATTCCAACATGATAACGACCCCAAACACATCTAAAATACGACCACTGACTTACTAAAGAAAGTGAGGTTAAAGGTACTAAACTGGTCAAGCAAGTCTCCAGACCTAAACCCTATTGAGCATCTATAGGGCATTCTCATACAGAAGATGGAGGAGCACAAGGTCTTCAACATCCACCAGCTCCGTGATGTTATCATGGAGGATGGAAGAGGATTCAAGTGGTTCCTGTGAAGCTCTAGTGACCTCCATGCCCAAGAGAGTTAAGACAGTGCTTGAAAATAATGATGGCCGCAAAAAAAATTCACACTTTAAGCACAATTTGTCCTTTTTCACTTAGTGATGTACTGCCTTTTTTTTCTACAGCAATTTGGACCTTAATGGTTATGTGTTGAGTTTTTAGAGAGCATACGATACGATACGATACACTTTATTGATCCCGTGGGAAATTATGGTATCACAGCAGCACAACTTAAATCATAACATCAATTACTTAATTGACAAGACAGTAGAGTTGACAGAAGAACATTATACATTAGATTAGGACATACACAGCGGGTGAACTGAAAGTAGAAGAAATAAAGTAGACATTCACCTTGATGATTTAACACTAATGTTATTGTTGTACATTCCCATAGCAGTTGGCACAAATGATTTCCTATATTTTTCCTTCTTACACCTCATTAAGGATTAGCCGGTTACTGAAGGTGCTCTTCTGTCTCATGAATAGCTCATATAATGGATGTGCATTATTATTCATAATCGCCATACACTTTTTCAGAGTTCTTCTCTCCACTACCTCCTCAAAAGAGTCCAGATTGCAGCCAGCAGCAGAGCTTGCCTTCTTGATAAGCTTATTCAGCTTATTAGCATCAGAGACCCGCACACTACTACCCCAGCATATGAGTGCAATAAAGATGGCACTTGCCACTACAAATTGGTAGAACATTTCTAACATTTTGCTGCACACATTAAAAGACCCTAGTTTCCTTAGGAAATACAGTCTGCTCATCCCCTTTTTGTAGACCATCTCTGATTGGCATCTCCAGTCCAGTTTGCTATCCAGGTGGACCACCAAATATTTGTAACTTTCCACCTGCTCTTCCTCCTGACAAGCAATAGTGATCGGTAAACATTCCATCTTTCTCCTGCTATAGTTAGCCACCAACTCCTTAGTTTTCTTAACATTTAGTTGTAGATAGTTACCATGGCACCAATCCACAAAATTCGACACCACCCTTCTATATTCCTCATCCCGCTGGTCTCCCCTAATACATCCAACAACCACGGAGTCATCCGAGAATTTTTGAAGGTGGCAAAAATCAGATTTATACTGAAAGTCTGATGTATACAGTGTGAATAGAAAGGACGCTAGCACCGTTCCCTGAGGGGCACCTACACTGCTCAATAATCTGCTAGACACAACTGCTCCCATCTGTACAAACTGTGGCCGATCTGATAGGTAGTCAGTTATTCAATTTCAGTTATCCAAGTCAGATACCTGTATGCAGGGACTGTTGCTGAGTTCCCCGACCCAAACGCGACAACCTCATTGGCATAAGTATGAAGCTATCGAGTTCAGGTCTGGTGATTGGGGGACAGTGCTTGCATTGCGGTTCTTGCTTGGAATGTGTTTTACACATGAGCCCTAAACACACCGTTGAGCTGTGCCGTTTTGGTGCTTTTTATCTCTAGGGGATTCTATGAGGAGCCTAAAAATACATGTAAAAAATATGCAGTCACATTTTTAAGTGCAGAATCAAAGCTTTTCTATATGATAAAGAAAACATTAAAAATGTGCTTGAAATTTGAAAAAAAAAAGCATCACGTACAGGGAGAAATGCATAAGAAAAGCATACCGGCTGCATGACCTGCCAGAGGATGTGAGTGGCTGTGTAACTGCAGAACTCCAAGGAAAATGCCGCTAAATTCCTTCACAAATAGTCAGAAAACACTTCTGAGCACATACCCTGTATGCTAAGGGCGTGGTGCCTCCCCCAGTGTCCGGTGGCTGAGTTTCTGCATGGCAGACGAGAGTGTGACATGCCAGCCTAGCTACTCTCATCTCACACATAGGGTATCACTTGAACGAAGATATGTCCCTAATAAGACATAACTTGCAGAAAACATTTGAAAGAATAAAAGAGTGTGACGGGAGATTAAGTCTGGTGGAAGATCAGATTGCTCCAGTATAATCAGACTTAAAAACACATACTCAGAGCATTGCTGCCTTATATAATAAAACAGAAGATTTTGAAAGTAGACTCCGCATAAAACAGCATAAAGGTACCGTCACACTAAGCAACTTACCAGCGATCCCAACAACGATAGGGATCGCTGGTAAGTTGCTAGGAGGTTGCTGGTGAGATGTGACACTGCGACGCTCCAGCGATCCCACCAGCAACCTGACCTGGCAGGGATCGCTGGAGCGTGGCTACACGAGTTGCTGGTGAGCTCACCAGCAACCAGTGACAAGCCCCCAGCGCCGCGTGGAAGATGCTGCGCTTGGTAACTAAGGTAAATATCGGTAACCAACCCGATATTTACCTTGGTTACCACCGCACGGAGCTACACGTGCAGAGAGCAGGGAGCAGCGCACACTGAGCGCTGGCTCCTTGCTCTCCTAGCTACAGCACACATCGGGTTAATTACCCGATGTGTGCTGCAGCTAAATGTGCACAGAGCAGGGAGCAGTGCACACTGCTTAGCGCTGGCTCCCTGCTCTCCTAGCTACAGCACACATCGGGTTAATTAACCCGATGTGTCCTGCAGCTAGCTACATGTGCACAGAGCAGGAGCCGGCACTGACAGTGAGAGCGGCGGAGGCTGGTATCGAAGGTAAACAGGGCCGGATTATAGGCGGGGCAGGCGGGGCTGGAGCCCAGGGGCCCCCACCAAAAGAGCTTCTAAGGGGGCCCCCACCATACTTGGCACTAGGCACCTGTCAGCATTTTTTTTTTCACACCCTCTCCCCCTCCGTAAAGACAGTCTAATAAATCAGCTGTGTTTTCGGGGGGGGGGGGGGGAACCGCTATTTATTTGCATCTGCGTCTTTAAGACGCAAAAACAAACTGCGGGCACAGGACGCTGATTGACCTCGGAAGCACCAGCGGCCGCTTGAACTTCCGGGGTCAGAGGTGTGCTAATGCTCCCTGCTATGTGCTGCGGCCGTACCTAGAAGCAGGGGCACGGTGTGGTGGGCCGCTGTCTACTGTCCCCGCTGCGCTCCTTACATGCCAGGCACACTAGCAGGAGCAGGAGGCAGCGCGCTGTGCCGGCTCTGCTGTGTGCCGGCTCTGCTGTGTGCCGGCTCTGCTGTGTGCCGGCTCTGCTGTGTGCCGGCATGTACACTGCAGAGGAGCGCAGCAGAGCCGATGACCGCAGCTTCCTCCTTCCTATTCAAATGTATTTGCGTCTTTCAGACGTAAATACATTTGAACAGCGCGCCGGGACCTGGCCCCGCCCCCGACGTGCAGCAACGTGATGAGATCAGCACCTTGCTGACATCATCACAGTGCTGCCGGCGCCACACTGGGGACATGAGGAAGCGAGCGCTCCATGAAGGAGCTGAAGAGACAGGTGTAATTAATGGGGATGAGTGAGGAGGGGCAGAGGACACAACGGGGAACATTTGTGAAGGAACACAGCTCTGTGACAGGCAGAGGAGGAGCACTGTATTCCGAGGGAGGGGGGGAGGCAGGAGTGTGTAGGGATGGAGCAGTGTAATTTGTGTGTGTAGGGGGTGATGAGGGCTGTATTGTGTGTGGGGGGAGGGGTAATGGAGGGTGCATTGTATTGTGTGTGGAGGGAGGGGTAATGGAGGGTGCACTGTATTGTGTGTGGGGGGGAGGGGTAATGGAGGGTGTATTGTGTGTGGGGGGAGAGGTCATGAGGGGTGCATTGTGTTTGTGTGTGGGGAGAGGTAATGAGGGGTGCATTGTATTGTGTGTGTGTGTGTGTGTGTGTGGGGAGAGGGGTAATGGGGGGTGCATTGTATTGTGTGTGGGGAGAGGGGTAATGGGGGTGCATTGTATTGTGTGTGGGGAGAGGGGTAATGGGGGGTGCATTGTATTGTGTGTGGGGAGAGGGGTAATGGGGGGTGCATTGTATTGTGTGTGGGGAGAGGGGTAATGTGTGTGGGGGGAGGGGTAATGGGGGTGCATTGTATTGTGTGTGTGTGTGTGTGTGTGTGTAGGGGGAGGGGTAATGGGGGGTGTATTGTGTGTGTGGGGGGAAGGGTAATGGGGGTGTATTGTGTGTGTGTGTGTGTGTGGGGGGAAGGGTAATGGGGAGTGTATTGTGTGTGTGTGTGGGGGGAAGGGTAATGGGGGGTGTATTGTATTGTGTGTGTGTGGGGAGGGGTAATGGGGGGTGTATTGTATTGTGTGTGTGTGGGGAGGGGTAATGGGGGGTGCATTGTATTGTGTGTGTGTGTGTGGGGAGGGGTAATGGGGGGTGCATTATATTGTGTGTGTGTGGGGAGGGGTAATGGGGGGTGCATTGTATTGTGTGTGTGTGTGTGTGGGGAGGGGTAATGGGGGGTGCATTGTATTGTGTGTGTGTGTGTGTGGGGAGGGGTAATGGGGGGTGCATTGTATTGTGTGTGGGGGGAGGGGTAATGGGGGGTGCATTGTATTGTGTGTGTGGGGAGGGGGTAATGGGGGTTGTATTGTGTGTGTAGGGGTAATGGGGGGTGCATTGTATTGTGTGTGCGTAGGGGTAATGGGGGGGTGCATTGTATTGTGTGTGTGTAGGGGTAATGGGGGGTGCATTGTATTGTGTGTGCGTAGCGGTAATGGGGGGTGCATTGTATTGTGTGTGTGTGTGTAGGGGTAATGGGGGGTGCATTGTATTGTGTATGGGGAGAGGGGTAATGGGGGGTGCATTGTATTGTGTGTGAGGAGAGGGGTAATGGGGGGTGCATTGTATTGTGTGTGGGGGGAGGGGTAATGTGTGTGGGGGGAGGGGTAATGGGGGTGCATTGTATTGTGTGTGGGGGGAGGGGTAATGGGGGTGCATTGTATTGTGTGTGTGTGTGTGTGTGTGTGTGTGGGGGGGGAGGGATAATGGGGGGTGCATTGTATTGTGTGTGTGGGGAGGGGTAATGGGGGGTGCATTGTATTGTGTGTGGGGAGGGGTAATGGGGGGTGCATTGTATTGTGTGTGGGGAGGGGTAATGGGGGTGCATTGTATTGTGTGTGGGGAGGGGTAATGGGGGTGCATTGTATTGTGTGTGGGGAGGGGTAATGGGGGTGCATTGTATTGTGTGTGTGTGTGTGTGTAGGGGTAATGGGGGTGCATTGTATTGTGTGTGGGGAGGGGTAATGGGGGTGCATTGTATTGTGTGTGTGTGTGTGTGTAGGGGTAATGGGGGGTGCATTGTATTGTGTGTGTGTGTGTGTGTGTGTGTGGGTGGGGTAATGGGGGGTGCATTGTGTGTGTGTGTGTAGGGGTAATGGGGGTTGTATTGTGTGTGTGTGTAGGGGTAATGGGGGGTGCGTTGTATTGTGTGTGCGTGTGTGTGTAGGGGTAATGGGGGGTGCATTGTATTGTGTGTGCGTGTGTGTGTGTAGGGGTAATGGGGGGTGCATTGTATTGTGTGTGTGCGTGTGTAGGGGTAATGGGGGGTGCATTGTATTGTGTGTGTAGGGGTAATGGGGGGTGCATTGTATTGTGTGTGTGTGTGTGTGTGTGTGTGTGTGTAGGGGTAGATGGGGGGTGCATTGTATTGTGTGTGTGTGTGTGTGTGTAGGGGGTGATGGGGGGTGCATTGTAGTGTGTGTGTGTGTCTGTCAGAGATGTGTGTGTAAGAAGCAGTACTGTGTGTGTATATATGAATTAGAGCAGTCTGTGCGCCCCCCCCCCCGAACTATATGGGTTCCCCAGAGCGCTATGTCACCCATCGCAGTGATGAGTACACCACCAGAGCTGTTTGCCACTCCAGTAATGTCTATGCCCCCTGCCCCTCCTGTAATGTATATATCGTAGCCCCCAGCCCCCTCCTGTGATGTATATACAGCAGTGCTGTCAGTGTGCAGTCATGTGTGTTAGTGACAGCCATCGTGAAACAGCCACATGTCCTGAAGGAGCTGGACGGAAACAAGCGGGAGAGGTGAGTGAGGCTGCTGGCGACTTTCCCATATTAATACCTGTAAGGGCTCATGCGCACGTAACTGCTGAATATTCTGCAGCGATTTGACAGCACATGTGCGCGTCAAATCGCTGCAGAAACACTGCATAATGGATGCAGTTTTTATGTACAAAAAAAGCCGATTTCCTGCGCTCTGGCTGCTGCCCCCACCATAGACAGAGTGGGAGCTGCATCCATAGCGCACGGAATAATTGACATGCTCATTTTATGAACGCACGGATTTGGGTCAACATTTTAGCACCCAAATCGCTGCGTTCATAAAAGCAATGGGTGCACGTATCATGCACAATCTACATAGATCGTGCTGGGGACGCAGGACGCATGCATTTACACTGCAGTGCTATACGCAGTGTAAATGCATGGAATTACACAACGTGTGCACGAGCCCTAATGCGTCTGTGTCTGCATATATGTCAGTGTATATGACTGTGCATATATTTGTCTGTTTATATGTATTTTTCTGAATTTGTCTTCAAATATGTATATGTATGCCTGTATGTGTATGTGCGTGTCTGTGTGTGGATGGGGCCCACTGAGACTCTTTCACCCGGAGGCCACAAAACCCTGGAGCTGGCCCTGGCTGCCTTAATATTGGGATCAATAAAAAATATGTGACAAAAGCGGGCTTTACACGCTACAATATATCTAACGATGTGTGGGCGGGGTCACGTCGTAAGTGACGCACATCCGGCATCGTTAGTGATATTGTAGTGTGTGACAGCTACGTGCGACCCTGATTGTGCGTTAAAACGTTGATTGCATACACGTCGTTCATTTTCTAAAAATTGAACGTCTTTGTTCATCGTTCTTGAGGCAGCACACATCGCTCCGTGTGACACCCCGGGAACGATGAACTGCAGCTTACCTGCATCCCGCCGGCAATGCGGAAGGAAGGAGGTGGGCGGGATGTTTACGTCTCGCTCATCTCCGCCCCTCCGCTTCTATTGGCCGGCCGCTGTGTGACGTCCCTTTCACTTCAGGAAGTGGATGTTCGCCGCCCACAGCGAGGTCATTTGGAAGGTAAGTACATGTGACGGGGGTTAATCGTTTGTGCGACACGGGCAACAAATTGCCTGTTCCGCACATACGATGGGGGCGTGTGCGATCGCATACGAGATCGAAATGTGTAAAGCAGCCTTAACTCTACTTTCTGTGTGTAAGTGGACAGCTGTGATTTATCCTGGACTGTGTCTGTATTGTAGCACTGTAAATCTGAATGTGGCAGAACAGGATAAGATAAATGTTCATTGGATTTATATCTAAATGCTACGGTTCGTGCTCTACTGTTATGGCTAAAAATGTTAACGTTATGGGGCCCCCACCAGATTTTCTGCCCAGGGGCCCCCACCAACCTTAATCTGGCCCTGAAGGTAAATATCGGGTAACCAAGGACAGGGCTTCTTGGTTACCCGATGTTTACATTGGTTACCAGCCTCCGCAGAAGCCGGCTCCTGCTGCCTGCACATTTAGTTGCTGCTGTCTCGCTGTCACACACAGCGATGTGTGCTTCAAAGCGGGGCAGCAACAACTAAAAAATGGCCCATGACATTCAGCAACAACCAACGACCTCACAGCAGGGGCCAGGTTGTTGCTGGATGTCACACACAGCAACATCGCTAGCAACGTCACAAAAGTTGTTCGTTAGCAGCGATGTTGCTAGCGATGTTGCTTAGTGTGACAGGGCCTTAAGACTTGTGGGCATCTTAGAAAAAAGCTGAAGGGCGTAATCCTGAAGAATACTTTGAAAAATATCTTCTTACTACTGTTGGTAAAGATACGCTCCCCAACTTTTTTGCTGTTGAATGGGCACAGAGTGCCCTCCATACTTCACCCACTGGGGCACCAACAAGATCCGTCCTGATCAGACTATGACATTATAAAGACAGGGACATAATTCTCTCTAATTTTAAATTTCATTGTTTCTGGATTTTTCAGCTGAATTATAAAAGAGGAAAGCACAATTTACAAAAAGTCAAAAGGCGTTTGAGATTTCTGAAGTCGTCTCATGGTATGTTGTATCCTGCCCACCTTAGAGTGGTAGCATTTGGGGAACTGCACATATCCTAAAAACACCTAAGGAACCGCTCAAGTGGCTGGATAACCGAAGATCAGGGTGAGCCGTCCAGATGACTGTCTATTGGCATTCTAGGGTCCAACCAAGGGAACATAAAATTTACATTCTGATACAAGCTGTACACTGACTACTTTACATTATATCGAAGTGTCAGATCCTCAGTGTTTTCCCATGGAAAGATATAGAAAATATTTACAACAATCTGAAGGGTGTACTCACATATGTGATATACTGTGTATATCTTCATATCCACACTAAACAACACAATAAAACATTTTCTAGCTATTGCATTTTTGCGCAATTTTTTAAATGCATTTCTCCCCATACGTGATGCTTTTTTTTTTTCAAATTTCAAGCACATTTTTAATGTTTTCTTTATCATATAGAAAAGCTTTGATTCTGCACTTAAAAATGTGACTGCATATTTTTTACATGTATTTTTAGGCTCCTCATAGAATCCCCTAGAGATAAAAAGCACCAAAACGGCACAGCTCAACGTTGTGTTTAGGGATCATGTGGATGTCCGTAAAACATATTCCAAGCAAGAACCGCAATGCAAGCACTGTCCCCCGATCCCCAGACCTGAACTCGATAGCTTCATACATATGCCAATGAGGCTGTCGCGTTTGGGTCGGGGGGCCCGGTGACAGCCCATGCATACGGGTATCTGCAGGAGCTCTTAGACAGGATGTGCGTAGAAGTTTTTATTAAATCAACTCCACTTTGCATAGACAGGTCAACACAGCTGATTTTGCAGGCAAGAAACGAAGGAGAAAAAACAGCATTTACGCTTTATGTGAACACTGCCTAAAGGCTACTTTACACACTGCGATATCGGTCTCGATATAGCTAGTGTGGGTACCCGCCCCAATCTGTTGCGCGACACGGGCAAATCGCTGCCCGTGCCGCACAACATTGCGCAGACCCGTCACACATACTTACCTGCCCGGCGACGTCGCTGTGACCGGCGAACCGCCTCCTTTCTAAGGGGGCGGTCCATGCGGCGTCACAGCGATGTCACTGAGCGGCCGCCCAATAGCAGCAGAGGGGCAGAGCTGAGCGGGACGTAACATCCCGTCCACCTCCTTCCTTCCGCATTGCGGCTGGGAGGCAGGTAGGAGAGCTTCCTCGTTCCTGCGGCGTCACACATAGCAATGTGTGCTGCCGCAGGAGCGACGAACTACATCGTTACTGCTGCAGTAACGATAATCGAGAATGGACCCCCATGTCACCGATTAGCGATTTTGCACGTTTTTGCAACGATGCAAAATCGCTCATCGGTGTCACACGCAGCAACATCGCTAATACGGCCGGATGTGCGTCACAAATTCCGTGATCCCAACGACTCCGCATTAGCAATGTCGCAGCGTGTAAAGCCCCCTTAAGTATCCAAGCAACGTGCATGTGATTTCGTGAAAACTCCTGACCATTGTAAATCTAAAGATGCTGTTAAATTGCAGTTTTTATGCATTTTTTAATTATAGGCTTTTATGTAAATCGAAGCAATTGTGTTTTTAGATGCAGAATCAGCACCAAAAAGGAAATATACAAAGTTGTTGGGGGTTCAAATTCCAGGGAAGACCAGACTTCAAGAAAATAATGAATTCATCAATATACGTGTAAAGGGAAGTGTATGTGGATACACCATATCTATATATGTGCCGCCCCCATACCAGCAGCCGTGCTGCCTGGATCCGGATCTGCGGTATGGCTCGAGGGACTCTACCGGACCCAGGGGTCGCGCGGACACTCTGAATAAAAGGGGGGACGTATTTGTACAGGGGTAGTTGGAAAACTGTCTGTAACGCCACCAACGGTGTGTGGTGAGATGTAGCACCACTGCTGCTGTTGTGGGGCTCCCAGGGGCGATGGGCTGGCAGCTGGATGTTAACCCCTCCTTGGGCAGGGATGGATGCCCCTGGGCCCAATGTCTCTGTGCAGGGGATAATAACGGCAGGGGCCGGCGCACCCGGACAGGCCGGGAGAGTTTCTCACTATTGAATCAATCACACAAGTCTTTTGGTAAACCAAGGTGATGGTGGCCGGCTGCCGCAGATGGGTGTATCTGGTCCCACACCCGGGTTGATGGTCACTGCCCTTTCCTCTCTGCACTTTGTGTTAGGTTGTGTAGACTTCCCGGTGTATAATGCAGGAGTCTGCTCCCGGTCCTCTGGTTGGCAGCCGTGCCCGTCAGACGCTGACCCATGGGATCTACTGGGCCCTGGTGGATGCTCTATCCATCTCTGTGGGTGGTTGTCTACTTTTCAGGACTTAGGTTGGGACAGGACCTGGAATCCTGCCCTCAATCGGTTAATTAGCTAGGCCATCGGTGTTGGTCCTGGCTTCAGGGTCCGAGTACCCCCTTGTGTGCACGGTTTTCGGGACGTTCTCCGGTGTCGGTACCGGCGGGCTACAACACTGCCCCGGTCCACCTTGGATCTGCCGAGCCGTCTTCCCGTCTCCTGCTGGCCGTGAACACCGTCTGCCACCTAGCCAATGTGTCAGGGCTCCGACCCTGACACCTGCCAGCTTCTCCTCCTTGCTCCTCTCCAAACTTAACTCCAAACTGCTTATTTTCCCTCCCCAGGCTCTCCAGACCCCTAGGTGGGCGTTTTTCCTTCCGCCTGTTCCCGCCCACTGGTGTGCCTGTCCTTCCCTGGGGGTGTGACTAGGGTTTTGTCGACTGCTTTAACCCTGTGTGGGAGCGATGTTGTGCGGGGGCCTGAACTGTGTGACTACCTGGTTTCGCCAGGGTGTCACATTTACATATATACACTGTCCTGTCCCATTCATGGCCCTTCAGGTTAATATGAATTTGTCTGACTTTTTAGCTGAGGTAAGAAAGGCATCAAAGCTCTAAATCAGCGGGGTGCCTGACCCATTCAGCTGGAGGGGAATACTAACCTTTGTTGTGGTAGAGTAAGTAAACAGGAATGGGACAGCTGGTAATAACTAAGTTGTTCTATTCTGTCCTATCAACTGAGGCAACAAAGGCACATCATAGCCATGAGCCAGGGAAGAGGGGTGAATCTTAGTCAGTTGGTGGGGAAAAACATGTCACTCCGCATACCTGGAATTGCACAATCCCTCTCCTAGATCCCTAAATGCTGCCATCGATATGACCACATAATTTATCATAAACGTTACAATACCTTATATGTGACTATATACGATAGTACCGTTTGACCACACGGCGAGACTTGGGAGGGAAGGAGCGCTGTTTGTCTTTGGGAGCTCAGTTTCCTAGACTTTCCTAGTTTACAGAGCCCCTAATTGATAGATGAGCAGAAACCTCCTCTAAGTGACTTTAATTTGTAAATTACAACCCTCTGGGAATTCATCTACGGGTGTACGAGGGGCTGCTGATAAGTCTTTGGCTTTACCCAGAAAAAACGAGATAGGATGATGAAATTTTACATTTATTTCACATACTCTCCACTGATGTCAACACACTTCTTACATCGGTATTCCAAGTTCTGTAAGCCTAGCAAAAAAATGACCTCAGTTGTGCCTCATACCATGCATCCGTAACAGCCATGGCATCAGAAATGGTGTGAAATTTGGTATCCTTGAGGTATTTCTTCAGGTTTGGAAAGAGATGATAGTCGGAGGGAGTTAGAGCGGGTGAATAAGGTGGGTGGTCAACCAGCTGGAAGCCCAGCTCTGCCAGTTTTGCCGTGGCCGCTTGTGTAGTGTGAGCGGAGGTGGTGTCTTGCAGGAACAAGATTCCTTTGGACAGCTTGCCATGCCTTTTGGCCTTCAGAGCTGCCTTCAATTGGTAATACCTTGCATTGATGGTGGAACCCTTTTGAAGGTAGTCCACTATCAGCATGCCCTCCTTAACCAAGAACACAGACACCATCACCTTAGTGGCTGATTTTTGCAATCTGAACTTCTTTGGATGAGGAGAATCATTATGCCTCCGCTCTTTTGACTGCTCCTTGTTTTCAGGGTCATACAAATAAATCCAGGTCTCATCCTTAGTGACCAGTCGATCCAAGAAGTTCTTATCAGTCCGGAAACGCTGACAAATAGACCGTGAAGTTTTCACTCTCATGATTCCCTGATTTGTTGTCAAAACATTTGGGGACCCACTTTGCAGATAGCTTCCTCATGTCCAAATGTTTATGGATAATGAAACAAACACGTTTACGGGCAATCCCCATGATGTCTGCCATTGCTTTAGCAATTCGTTGATTCTCCAGTATGAGGTTGTGCACAGCATTGACGATCTCTGGAACAACAACCACTCTCAGTTGTCCAGGACGTTCCTCATCATTGGTGCTGAAGTGGCTCGTTATAAATTTGGCAACCCAATTCTTAACTGTGGAATATGAAGGGCATTGATCCCCCAATGTCTGTGACATATCACCATGAATATCCTTTGTGGACATTCCTTGCAAAAACAAGAATTTTATCACTCCTCTGCTCTCAGTTGCTGTGAACATCACATTAAACTCTTCATTTTGTTTCCCTGCTTGTGTAGAACACTGTTGTCATAAGCAACTGTAGCACCCCTGAGGTACCAGGTGCCACAAATGTAACCCGTGGAAAACCCAAACCCCAGAATACCCGTGCCAGCAAACACACCAGCACTTTCAGGCCACACACAACCCCAACACCAGTCTGGGAGACTGTCTAGAAACAGGTAAAAGGGTAGGGCACTGACTGGATAGTAGCCACCCAACCTGAGGGAGAGACCCAGTGAGGGGGAGGGAGCCAGTGGTCAGTTGGAAAGTTGGCGGGAGGAAGTGGTGTGCAGTCAGTCAGAGGAGAGAGACAGAGAAGGAAGTAAAGGAGAGGAGGAGAGGAGTAGTAGAAGAAAGTGGAAAGTACTGAAACTGACCTGAAGAACCACTGGAGTGCTGTAAGAGGAGTGAGTGACTGTGGAGTACGGAACCAGGACTCAAGGCACCATGGGTTACATGTGGAAGCGTCAGACTCCAGGTACCACGGCAGGCCTGTGGAAGTCTGGAACCAAGGCTCACAGTACTCAGCACAAGGCGGAGTGCAGACCCTAGGACAGTGGGTCAGCTGTTAACTTTGCCGGATGAGAAGTTCTCCAGGGTCCATCGCCAACCCAAAAAAATCTGAAGCACAAGCAGTAAAGAGGGGATCGGGGACTAAACCCCTTAAATAGTCCAAGCTGCCTGCAATAGGACCAAGACAGAAACTGAGGGGTTCCCAAGTAGCTCTAGGCCACGGGAGTCCATCAACAACAAGTGTGCACGGAAGACAGCCAACCCAGATCCCAGCTGGCACGGAGAACAAGGGGAGCGGGCACACCTGGGACTGGCACCCGTGGGTTTAGGTCCCACCACAGCAAAGTAAAGGCAAGTGGAAACTGCAATAGTGGTGTGAACTGTGTTCTTGATCACCCCGTGCACTCACACTGACTGTTTCTCACTACAACCCCCATCATCCACTACCGGGGCCCAGCCCTGCTTGCGGAGGGCCCAAAACACCTAAGCTGCACAACTCCATCAGCCCCAGCAGAACCCTGCAGCGGTGGCTACAAATAACATGGCTGCATACCGCAAGTGGCGTAGTCGACAAAAACTATTTTATTTTATTTAAACCCATTTAAACCCACGTGGATGCAAACTGTGGGTTAGGTGCATTATGGTGCTTAGATATGAAGGGGCATTTGGTTTTTGGAGCACAGATTTCACTGGATTTCTTTAGTTGCAAGGAGCCATAGCGTATTTCCAGAGCCTTTGTGCTACTGCTATTATGGAAAGCTGCTATATTTTTGCTAACAGATGACAAACCTGAGCAGGTCTTGGTTTTTGTGAGTTAACCCTGCTGTACTGTTCGGGTCAATATGATCCGAAATGATTTTTGAGACCCTGCAGATTTTTTTTAATGAGGATTTGAAACTAGTGGTTCCTTGACTTCTCTTCATTTGTGGAGCTCTACATTTTTTTTTGTTTTTGTTCTTTTTTTTGGTTTACTTTTTGCTACACGCTGATTGTTACACTTGTACTGTTCGGGTCAATATGACCCGATAGCATTTTATACTGTTCTACAGGTCTCTGATTATTTCTAGAGTACTGCGGTTTGATTCTAAAACAGACAGAATGGAAAGAAAAGCTAAAGATAAACTAGCCCCTATTAGAAATGTTTGGATTCAATGGGTAAAGATTCTACCAAAATTGTATAACAGTGGTGAAAATGTAACTGTTGATGAGCAACTGGTGGCATTCCGAGGTAGGTGCCCATTCAGACAATATATACCAAGTAAGCCAGCAAAATATGGCATCAAGATCTGGACACTTTGCGACAGCAAAAGTTCATATGCTCTAAATGTTCAAGTGTATACAGGAAAAACCCCTGATGAAAGACCTGAAACAAATCAGGGTATGCGTGTTGTTCTAGATTTGACTCATGGACTAAAAGGACAAAATGTCACATGTGACAACTTTTTTAGATCCTATCAAGTAGGCCAGATGTTGAAGAAAAAACAACTTACCATGCTGGGTACTATGAGAAAAAACAAACCTGAACTACCGCAAGGTATCCTTAGCAAGAGAGAGGTGTACAGTTCTACTTTATATTTTTCTGGAAATACAACTGTTGTTTCTTATGTTCCAAAAAAAAGACACAGGTAATTCTAATGAGCACAATGCACCATGACAATGCCATAAGTGATAGAGAAGACAGCCTGACATTATTTTGGATTATAATGCCACAAAGGGAGCAGTTGATACTTTAGACCAGGGGTGGGGAACCTTTTTAATGCCGAGGGCCATTTGGAATTTTCTACCAACCTTTGGGGGCCGCACAAAACTATCAACTTAAAATTACCCTGCTATACTTAGTCAAACAATTAACTCATTGTGGCGGCTGAAGCTTCTTGTTTTTGGTGCGGCTATATTATTCAATATTGATCTTATTGCTTCTCACAACTGTTTTTCCACGTTTGTGTCAGCTGGGACTGCTGTAAATACATCACAGGAGATGCTGAGGGTATATACATCACAGGAGATGCTGAGGGTATATACATCACAGGAGATGCTGAGGGTATATACATCACAGCAGATGCTGAGGGCACTTACATCACAGGAGATGCTGAGGGCATATACATCACAGGAGATGCTGAGGGCATATACATCACTGGGGAGGGCTGGGAGGAATATACATTGCTGGGAGAACTAGACATCACTGGGGAGGGCTGGGAGGAATATACATTGCTGGGAGAACTAGACATCACTGGGGAGGGCTGGGAGGAATATACATTGCTGGGAGAACTAGACATCACTGGGGAGGGCTGGGAGCACTAGACATCACTGGGGAGGGCTGGGAGCACTAGACATCACTGGGGAGGGCTGGGAGCACTAGACATCACTGGGGAGGGCTGGGAGCACTAGACATCACTGGGGAGGGCTGGGAGGACTAGACATCACTGGGGAGGGCTGGGAGGACTAGACATCACTGGGGAGGGCTGGGAGGACTAGACATCACTGGGGAGGGCTGGGAGGACTAGACATCACTGGGGAGGGCTGGGAGGACTAGACATCACTGGGGAGGGCTGGGAGGACTAGACATCACTGGGGAGGGCTGGGAGGACTAGACATCACTGGGGAGGGCTGGGAGGACTAGACATCACTGGGGAGGGCTGGGAGGACTAGACATCACTGGGGAGGGCTGGGAGGACTAGACATCACTGGGGAGGGCTGCGAGGACTAGACATCACTGGGGAGGGCTGGGAGCACTAGGCATCACTGGGGAGGGCTGGGAGCACTAGGCATCACTGGGGAGGGCTGCGAGCACTAGGCATCACTGGGGAGGGCTGCGAGGACGAGACATCACTGGGGAGGGCTGGGAGGACGAGACATCACTGGGGAGGGCTGCGAGGACTAGACATCACTGGGGAGGGCTGCGAGGACTAGACATCACTGGGGAGGGCTGCGAGGACTAGACATCACTGGGGAGGGCTGGGAGGACTAGATATCACTGGGGAGGGCTGCGAGGACTAGACATCACTGGGGAGGGCTGCGAGGACTAGACATCACTGGGGAGGGCTGGGAGCACTAGGCATTACTGGGGAGGGCTGGGAGCACTAGGCATCACTGGGGAGGGCTGGGAGCACTAGGCATCACTGGGGAGAGTTGCGAGGACTAGACATCACTGGGGAGGGCTGCGAGGACTAGACATCACTGGGGAGGGCTGCGAGGACTAGACATCACTGGGGAGGGCTGCGAGGACTAGACATCACTGGGGAGGGCTGCGAGGACTAGACATCACTGGGGAGGGCTGCGAGGACTAGACATCACTGGGGAGGGCTGCGAGGACTAGACATCACTGGGGAGGGCTGCGAGGACTAGACATCACTGGGGAGGATTATATATCACTTGGGAGGGCTGGGAGAAATATGACATTGCTAGGGGTTCTGACATACCAGGGAGGCACAGGCAGCATTGTGGAGGCCGCAGGGGCATAGGCAGCAGTGTGGAGGCCGCAGGGGCATAGGCAGCAGTGTGGAGGCCGCAGGGGCATAGGCAGCAGTGTGGAGGCCGCAGGGGCACAGGCTGCCGTAGGGAGGCCACAGGGGGACAGGCTGCCGTGGGGGAGAGTGAGGAGCACAGGCTGCCGTGGGGGAGAGTGAGGAGCACAGGCTGCCGTGGGGGAGAGTGAGGAGCACAGGCTGCCGTGGGGGAGAGTGAGGAGCACAGGCCGCCGTGGGGATACGCGAGGAGGACGGGACGCTGCACGGAGCACAGGCTGCAGTGGGGATGCACAAGGAGGATGAGACGCTGCACGGAGCACAGGCTGCAGTGGGGATGCAGGAGGAGGACGGGACACTGCACGGAGCACAGGCTGCAGTGGGGAAGCACAAGGAGGACGGGACGCTGCAGTGGGGGATGCGCAAGGTGGATGGGACGCTGCACGGAGCACAGGCTGCAGTGGGGATGTGCAGGGGCACACACAGGCATGGGAGCACAAACACACCTGTCGGACGCTGAGGTAGTAGCTTCTCTTCTGTGGAAAAAGAGCGAGTTGACAGCTTACTCCACCCACAAAGTACGTCCTCACGCTAGCATTAGCTAGCGTGAGGATGTAAGCCATACAGGGTTTAAAGGGCCAGCAGCAAGCAAGACGCTGCTGCCTCCCGAGCTCTGTGGACTGTGGAATGTGCCCGGGGGCCGCAGAAAAGGTCATGGCGGGCCGCATACGGCCCGCGGGCCGGAGGTTCCCCACCCCTGCTTTAGACCAAGCAATATCAACATATACATACAAACAGAAGCAGAGTCGGGCACTGCAGAGCCCCCCCCACTCCCCTCTCTCCCCACTGCTCCGGCATATGTCTGCAACCGCAGAATAAAAATACGTTGTGCAATTGATGGAGTGAGCTGCCGCTTTCTTATACTGGATTATTATACATGCAAACGCAAAACCAATCGGTGGCCATTGATTTTATTTTATAACATACTGGACGTTTCTGCATACAATGCATTTGTCTTATGGAGAGAAATCGACCCCGATTGGAACCGGAATAAGCTGCATAAAAGAAGATTATTTCTTGAGGAATTGGGAAAATCCCTGGTGAGGCCATATATTGAGAGCAGAAAAGTGACCCCCAGAAGTGATGGAGCAACAGCCATTGTAAAGAGTGTCCAGCATGCTCAAGAAAGAGACTCCACATCCACGGCCTCCACCAGCACAGCTACCAGCAAAAAAAAGGAAGAGATGTAGCTTCTGTCCATCTTGCTGTGACAATAAGGCTAGGTTCACACACGCGGCAAAAAACGCACAAAAACGCACCCGCGTCAAAAAAACGCGGCAATAAACGCACACGTTTTTGCCACGATTTGGTGCGTTTTTTGCTGTGTTTTGCTGCGTTTTTGCTCACTGCGTCTTTATGCATTTTTTATCAGTGAACAAAAAAAAAAGGTCTGATGTCATTTCCTTCTTCAATATGTTCTTCATTCTCCACTAGTGTATGCAGGAGAGCAGACAGCTGCAGAGCTACAAGGCTCAGCATACTCCATCCAATAGTGTATGCAGGAGAGCAGACAGCAGCTGCAGAACTACAAGGCTCAGCATGCTCCATCCAGGACTGTATGCTGGAGGGAGAGTCAGGGGGAGCAGACCTACAAGGCTCAGTATCCTCCATCCAATAGTGTATGCAGGAGAGCAGACAGCAGCTGTCGAACTACAAGGCTCAGCATCCTCCATCCAATAGTGTATGCAGGAGAGAAGACAGCAGCTGTCGAACTACAAGGCTCAGCATCCTCCATCCAATAGTGTATGCAGGAGAGAAGACAGCAGCTGTCGAACTACAAGGCTCAGCATGCTCCATCCAGGACTGTATGCTGGAGGGAGAGTCAGAGGGAGCAGACCTACAAGGCTCAGTATCCTCCATCCAATAGTGTATGCAGGAGAGCAGACAGCAGCTGTCGAACTACAAGGCTCAGCATCCTCCATCCAATAGTGTATGCAGGAGAGAAGACAGCAGCTGTCGAACTACAAGGCTCAGCATCCTCCATCCAATAGTGTATGCAGGAGAGCAGACAGCAGCTGTCGAACTACAAGGCTCAGCATCCTCCATCCAATAGTGTATGCAGGAAAGCAGACAGCAGCTGTCGAACTACAAGGCTCAGCATCCTCCATCCAATAGTGTATGCAGGAGAGCAGACAGCAGCTGTCGAACTACAAGGCTCAGCATCCTCCTTCCAGGACTGTATGCAGGATTTCTTTGCCCTCCAAACAAAAAAATGACGTGGGCTTCGCCATATTTTTGTATGCTAGCCGGGTACAGCAGGCAGGTACGGGCTGCCCCCAACCCCCAGCTGCCTATTTGTACCTGGCTGGGAACCAAAAATATAGAGAAGCCCTTTTTTGTAATTATTTCATGAATTTCATGAAATAATTAAAAAAAAAAAAATGACGTGAGCTTCGCCTAATTTTTGTGTCCAGCCGGGTACAACTAGGCAGCTGGGGATTGGAATCCACAGTGCAGGGTGCCCATGCTTTCTGGGCACCCCCACTGCGAATTGCAGTCCGCAGCCACCCCAGAAAATGGCGCTTTCATAGAAGCGCCATCTTCTGGCGCTGTATCCAACTCTTCCAGCTGCCCTGATGCCGGGTGGCTCACTGGGTAATAATGGGGTTAGGGCTAGCTGTTTATTATCAGCTGGCTCTAAGCCCGAAATTCATGGTGTCACGCCAATATTAGACATGGCCACCATGAATTTCTAGTAAAGATTAAAAAAACCACAACACACAGAAAAATATTTTTATTAGAAATAAAACACAAGACAATTAGTGACTCCATCTTTACTGAAATAAAGAACCCCCCTCCACAGTAATCCTGGGTCAGGGTCCCGCGCCGTCCAATCCGGATCCAATATCATCTGATCGGTTTGCTGGAAGGCAAAGCGATCAGATGATGTGTCAGGTTCAAGTGCCTGAATCACATCACACATCAGCTGATTGCATAAAAGCCATTTATACAATCAGCAGATGCATCGGTGCAAAAAAAAAATAAAATCCTCACTCATGTGCTGATTACCGGCAGCTCCTGGAGCGGAGTCTGATCCCGTCCGATGATCGCTGCAGCAGCTGCCGGTAATCAGGGATGAAGTCTCCTGACGCATCCGCTGATAGGTTACACCGGCCGGCCGCTGGCGTCACCCCGAGACCTACGATCAGCTGATGCGTCAGGTGACTGCATCAGGTGATCCATCGCCAGATCCTGCATCCATCGCACGTACCCGGGGAGACTGCACACACCCGGAGTGGCGGTACCGTGAGAGGAGATGGGAGCGGGCATGGCACCGGGACCCTGCAGACAGGTGAGTATGACTTTTTTTTTTCTACTGTTCACTTTTGTTTTCGCAGCTGCTTCCACCTCCTGCCTGTACATGATGCCGCACGGCAGCATACATGCACAGGACAGGAGGTGGAAGCGGCGGTGAAGGTACCGGGAGAATTCATGCTTCTGTGTTTACTGACAGAAGGAATCCTCTTCCTGTACATGTCACTTTACTACCCACCTCCTGCGTTTATAGCTGCGTTTTTGGTCTTAGAAACGCACCAAACGCACCAAAATGCACCTATTTGCATTTCTCATTGCGTCTTTCAACATCTCATTGCACTCAATGGATGAAAAGCGCAGTGAAAAACGCGGGAATAATTGACATGCTGCGTTTTTGTGGCACCACAAAAACGCAACTGAAAAAAAACGCTGTGGGCAGACAGCAAAAATGAAAACTCATAGACTTTGCTGGGGAAGCAAAGTCATGCAGTTTTCTGAGCAAAAACGCACCCGAAAACTGCACAAAAACGCACTGTGTGAACTTACCCTAAGACTAATCTGACGTGTGCTGGATGTTCAAAATATCTATGTAAAGGACATGTGTCTTATTATTGTGTTCAGTGTAAAAACGCATGAACATGTTCAGTTTATTCTTTTTTCTTTCTAAAAAGGTTGAAGTTTTTATGATTTTTCATTTGTTGATTTATAAAATTTGTTTGCAAAAAGTTAAATTTCATGTTTTAGTAATAGTAATGGAAAGCTTCTTTATTATTTGTGTGCAGAATGTCAACAATCGAAGATAATTGCAAAAAGCCTGTGTAACCTTTTTATGAAAAAAAATAAATAATTAAGTTTGAATTTAAATTTTTCATTTGTTTATGATCAACCATGTTCACATACAGTATTTCAATGAAAAAGTATTCAAATAAAACAATTAAAGTAGCTAAAAATCAAGAATTAATAGGTCGGGACATATTGACCCGGGAACAGTACAAGTGTATAGCAAATGCGAACAGAACAGCAGGGTTAAATAGAAGCTTTTATAGGTAGCATTTTGGATCAAAACACATTTATCCTTTGCTCAGCGCTGAGCTCTTACATTGGGGTTTGCATGTAAATCTACAAAATATGTGATTCAGATGAAACCCCAGAGGGATCCTTTTATTAATGAGGCAGCAGAGACACTCTGGACTCTCTGTGGCTTCTGTATTCCAGTGTCCGGCTTTTAAGATGTGCACAAAAGGGGTGGTTGACGGCACTTTTATAAAGATCATAGGTCAAAAAGTCCAAAGTGTCCCCATCTGCTTCATTATAAGGAGTGTAGTGTTGGGGGTTGTGTCTGAATCACATATTCCAGAGATTTAGACAGAAACCCCAATAAAAGCGCTCAGCATCTCCGCCCACTACTGTCGTCTTTGAAGGATAACAACATTCTCTACAGATGGGGGTTTCCGTTTAGCCTGACTGCACGGCGAGGAGAGACGCAGGCCTGCCTTCGGGCCCCCGCTGATCTTGAGCCTTTCTGCCGGGCCTTTGACCTCCCTCTTCCAGATTTACCAGATTGGAGTATGCCCCAGCAGATGCCGCCACTTCCTCAGACCTGGCAACCGGCTAAAACGTCGCGCAAACGACGCTCCAAGAGTTCGAGGGAAGAAGAACCTACTTGACTAAGCTCTCATGTGAACTTATGGTTACCCGTAGAAGTTACTTCGTCCTAATGGGTCTACCTATATAGTTCTCCATATCTTTGTGATTTCTCCGTTTTAGAAAATCCCGTGGGGTGGGGGGGGGGGGGGGTTGGGGCCAGTGTGCCAGGCTTGTGGAGTTTTGCCACCTACCCACTGGCAGAGTCGTACTAAATTTTTTCGCACTCTAGTTTATAGTGCAGGTTATATCCAGTGTAATACTCTCTACTCTGAGTAAATATAAGTCGGCTCTGGTATTGGGATAGTGGGCGGTTAGTTTCGACTGCCGTATACTTATCTCATAACTGAAAATTCCTATTTTATAGTTGAACATAGTTATGTTTGAGTTTGTTACTTTAGGTCTTGGTAAGATCCACAGGTATGCAACTTATCAAAATATATCTGCTATATCACAGAGGGGTTCAAGGGGATCGCCTGCCATGCACACTAAACGAAAGTCTCAGATATTAGCCTTCACACGAGCACACCTAGAGGTCATGGGATGGCGAAGATAATGAGTCTTAATGTTAAGGGGTTGAATTCTGATGTGAAGAGGAGGCTGGTCCTCCAGGAGATGCGGAAGTCAAGGGCGGCAGTAGTGTTCCTGCAAGAAACACACTTTACAAACAAAGGGTCTTTTAGCTTTGCCCGCCATTGGTTTCCTCAATCCTTTTCAGCCACAAACTCAAAGAAGAGAGCAGGGGTGGCCATATTGATTACCCACACTTGCCCATTTCAAGTGAGCAAGTGTGAGGCAGATCCGTTAGGTCGCTATCTGATTGTCAAGGGAACTTTGAATGGGAAACGGCTAATCCTCTGTAACCTATATGCCCCTAACGTCAATCAGCTTAAATTTGTTTCATCTGTCCTGGCATGTCTCTCAGCAGATCGTGGGGCCATACACATTATAGGAGGGGATTTTAACATGGTGTTTTTGGAGAATGCTGATAAATTGCATGCACCCTCACATCCCGTAAGTCAACATAGATCATCACAATTATTAGTTGGTTTCCGCAGGCTTATCCGTAAACACCAATTGTACGACCTCTGGAGAATAGACAACCCAACAGCAAGACAATACACCTTCTTCTCACATCCACACAACTCACATAGTCGAATAGACTACTTCTTTGGCAATATCCCCACACTTAGAGCACTTCAGCAGGCACAGATTGGTAGCATCACCTGGTCGGACCATGCCCCCATATTGATAGTTCTGAACCTGACGACTGCCCCCCTAAAGAGAACCCACTGGAGACTTAATTAATCTTTATTAACTAACATTTCCTCTCGAGAATCCCTCCGACGGGTCATACAGAATTATTTTACGGAAAACTCTCAGTCACCTCCATCCTTCCCGCTGATATGGGAAGCCAACAAGGCAGTTATTAGGGGGGAGTGCATAGCCCTCTCCTCTAGGATTAAAAAAGATTCTCAACAGCTCTATCGCCAATATGAAAAGGATTTACGTTCAGCAGAGGAACAGCTCTGTACCCGTCCCTCTAGGATTCGCCTGAAAAAAGTGATAGACTTGAGATCTAAATTAAAAGAGATTACGCAGGGTCACATAGAAAAACTCCTCTGGTACTCCCGCCAGAAATATTACGAATATGGGAACAAACCGCACACGTTGTTAGCCAGAAAGCTTAGAGACCAAACGATGACTACTGCCCCTTGCGCGATAAAAGACACTTCGGGTATCCCTCAAGATGACCCCACAAAAATGGCCCAATTGTTTCAAGCTTATTACACATCATTATACTCTATCCCCTCGCCATTTCCAATGTCCCAACCAGACAGAGCAAAAATAGTGAATGATTACTTGGCCACTTGTCACCTCCCAAAGTTGTCCCAAGAGGCGGTGGATGAACTCAATCGGAAAATATCCCCAGATGAGATACAACAAGTGATGAAAGACCTGCCAGGTCATAAAGCCCCGGGTCCCGATGGGTTCACTTACCTATACTATAAGACTTTTGTAGAGGAGCTGTCTCCTCACCTAACACACCTCTTCAATCTGTTCATGGAGGGCGTAGACATTCCAAATACATTCCTACATTCCTATATAACTATTATTCCCAAAGCCGGTAAGGACCCGATGGAATGTGCGAGCTACCGCCCGATTAGCCTCTTAAATTCGGACCTCAAGATATTTACTAAACTTTTAGCTGAACGTCTAAATAATTGGCTCCCGTACTTGGTCCATAAAGACCAAGTTGGGCTCGTTCGCTACCGACAGGCGGGAGATAACACACGTAGGATCCTGGACTTGGTGGAGGTGGTGAACAGGGAGGGAGTGGAGGCTCTGCTTCTAAGCTTGGACGCGGAGAAGGCCTTTGACAGGCTGGACTGGTCCTTCATGTTTTCTGTGTTGGGCCATTTCGGACTGTCGGGGCCATTTGTCTCGGCATTAAGAGGCTTATACTCGTGTCCGGCAGCGACAATTCGCCTCCCTCACGCTCACTCAGAATCCCTCCCTATTAGAAATGGAACGAGGCAGGGATGCCCACTGTCCCCTCTTTTATATGTTCTTAGCATTGAACCGTTGGCAGCTCAAATTCGGCTTAACCCAGATATTATGGGGGTCAAAGTTCGGGAAAAATCCTTTAAGGTGGCTTTATTTGCGGACGATGTTTTGTTGTCCCTGACTAACCCTGTTGTCTCTCTGCCAAACCTGCATGCAGTCTTAGCCCAGTATGCTAGGTTCTCGGGATATAAACTTAACTCAGATAAAACGGAGGCATTACCCATTAACATTCCGGAAGTTAAAGTGCGGTCCCTAAAGCAAAACTTTAAGTATTCCTGGCGCTCGGACTCCCTGCGATACTTAGGGGTTAAAATAACCCCCAGCTACAAAACAATGTATCAGAAAAATTTCCCACCCTTGATTTGAGACGTTGAAAATAGCCTAAAGAAATGGTCATCCCTGCAGATCTCTTTTCTAGGCAAAATAGCCACAATTAAAATGTCAATAATCCCGAAATTTCTGTACCTGTTCGAAACACTTCCGGTACGAGTCCCTATGGGGGTGTTGAATAGAGTCCAGTCAATGCTTATGCAATTTATCTGGCACTCGGGGAGGCACCGCATCCCAGACTCAGTCCTGTGCGCACCGCGTTCAAGAGGGGGTCTGTCGTGCCCAAATCTAATACTCTATTATTATGCCTCTCATTTACGTACTCTGGCCTCTTGGACAACCCTGCCAGCATATAATAAATGGACGGAGATTGAGAAGCTCTGGATGGCACCTTTCCACCCAAGCTCTCTAATCTGGGGCCGCCCTAGTGAAACTCATTCGAGAGACCTTTTAGGCCCAATGGCATTTATAAGGGAGCTGTGGCGGCAGTGCAGGATAAAGTTCCAACTGGTAACGCAGTCTTCTCTACTGACTCCATTCCTGTTCACTCCACACTTGACAGAGGGCATGAGCCCGGGGGTGGTGGGGCAATGGGCAAAGGCGGGCCTGTACTGTTTCCGTGATATTGTTAACCCAGTCACCTTAAAATTAAAGCCATTCTCAGACCTACGACACCAGTACAAATTACCTCTCTGCCTCCATTTCTCATACCAACAGATAGCGCATTTCTTCTCGACCATCAGAGGGCAGATGGCGTCATGTCGTCCCTCAACTTTTGAGGCCCTCTGCTCGAGGCGCACTTCAACTAAGGGCTTGATTTCAGCCATTTACAACATATTGTCAGAGATAGTGAAGCACACATATATGAAGAGATGGGAGAGCTGGATCGGTCGACCTATATCAGAAGCACTCTGGTCGGTGATATGGACTAGGACATTTCGGTCCTCAGTCAGCACTCTCTATAAGGAGAACCAAGTCAAAGTCCTTATGACATCATATCACACTCCAGAGCTTCTGCATAAGTTCAACCGCTCCTATCCAGATGAATGTTGGAGATGTGGACTTGGGGGAGCTTCTTTATATCATATATTCTGGACATGCCCAGCTATCGGTGGTTTCTGGGAGGAGGTGGAGTACCTGATGGGTAGATTAGTAGGTAGAAATCTGAGTAGGGATCCGGTGGTATATTTACTAAACGCTCTCCCTTCGTCTTTAAGCAAATCTGAATTAAAGCTTCTCCTGCATATTCTCACCGCTGCCAAATGTCTAATATCACTATTCTGGAAGAGGGTAGCTCCGCCGTCAATCTTGGATCTTTATGCTAGGATAAAAGATGTGAGAAATATGGAGAGGTTGACGGCCCAGCTCCACAATACAATGGAAGGATTTATAAAGACATGGTCTCTGTGGGATGATTTTGGAAATACGTTCCAGATTTGAAGCCTGAATAAGTGGTGTTGATTTCTTTCCCCTTTTCAAGGCCGAAGTGTGCTGGGGGATTCCCCCCCTTTTTTCTACCCGACATTACATCTGTGTGTTGCATAATGTATCTAATGGCATACCTGGGAAATGTTTCCTTTACATGTCTATCTGTTTCTGATTTATTGTAAAACTTTTTTAAAATCTTTTTTCAAAATTAAAAAGTTGATTAAAAAAAAAAAAAAAGCGCTCAGCATATAGCACAGGATAAATGTGAGCCGAGCCTTAAGCGGGCTTTACACACAGCGACATCGCTAGCGATGTTGCTGGTGAAAGCACCTGCCCCCGTCGGTTGTGCGTCACGGGCAAAGCGCTGTCCGTAGCGCACAACATTGCTAACACCCATCACACGTACTTACCTGCCTAGCGACGTCGCTGTGGCCGGCGAACCGTGTCACTAAGCGGCCGTCCAATAGAAGTAGAAGGGCGGAGATGAGCGGCCATAACATTCCACCCACCTCCTTCCTTCCCCATTGCCGGCGGCCGCAGGTACGATGTAGTTCCTCGTTTCTGCGGTGTCCCACATATCGATGTGTGTTGCCGCAGGAACGACGAGCAACCTGCGTCCTGCAACAGCAAAGATAATCAGGATTAGAACGACCGGTCAATGATCAACGATTAGGTGAGTAATTTTGATCATTTAACAGTCGTTCGTGCGTTTCACATGCAACAATGTCGCTGACGAGGCCGGATGTGCGTCACGAATTCCGTGACCCCAACGACATCTCGTTAGCGATGTTGTTGCGTGTAAAGCCCGCTTTACTGCTATCTTTATGAGGCAAAATGAACAAATCAACAGCATGTCAATAATTCATTTTATTTATTTTATACGCCATTTACTATGCGGTATATACTAGAGCGATGTTGTTGCGTGTAAAGCCCGCTTTACTGCTATCTTTATGAGGCAAAATGAACAAATCAACAGCATGTCAATAATTCATTTTATTTATTTTATACGCCATTTACTATGCGGTATATACTAGATGGTTTTATTTTTTGGGTCAAGGCGATTGCAGTGATACCAGATAATATTTTTTTTTGAGTTTTGCAGCTATCACACGCTAAAAAATGTTTTTTTACAGCTGCATGACCTTATTTTGAGAGCTATAATTTTTCTATATTTGTGGAGAAAGAGTCATGTGAGGGCTTGTTTTTTATGGAATGAGTGGACAGTTTTATTGTTACCATTTTCAGGCACAATATGCTTTGATCGCTTTTTATTAAGATTTTTGGGATTCAACATGAACAAAATACATAAATGTATTTGTTTTTGTGATTTAGTTGTGGGGTTGCCAATGGGGGTGAGAGGGGGAGCCTACTCCCTCTCACAACCTTCTAAATGCTGCTATCGCTATTGATTGCGACATCTGGAGAGTTAATCAGTCAGGAACCCAGTCTGTCATATGGAGCTGTCAACTTCATATGAAGAAGATATTGAAGTCGAGGCTTCTTCCCCTTATTTAGGACCACCATTGCAGACTTCTTTAAAGATGGACGGATGGACATAGCATGTTATGATGTGTGGTAACTGACACCTGCTCATGATCTACTATGTCCGTCATTGGTCGTTAAGGGGTTAAACAAGTCAGTTAAGGGTAAGTTTGTACTGTATATATCTTTACTTTATATGAGGCTTTCCCACACATTTTTTTTATGGGGGGGAAGTCATTTAAAAAGCCTAACCAGGTGTGTGGTCCCCTCAGCTGCTGAAGGGGGTGATATCACTTATACAGATTGCCAGACTACATTCATGATCAGCAGGTATTATGCTCCTGTGTCATTAATCCGGCAATTATCAGTAGGTGTCATGTCCCCTCTCCTACTTGATTCTCAATGCAAAACTGAGCAGAGAGGGACACTCCCTTCAATTCTATTTTTTTTTTTTAACCATTTATTTAAAGGGAATCTGTCAGCAGGTATTTGCTATGCAATCTGTGGCCTGCATTTTGTAGGTGTTAAAACACAGATTTCAGTGATGTGTCTCTTTTCAAGCTGTGTGCTGATGTTTACTTCCAATCATTGTTTTAGCACATCATTGTTTGGACTATATCAGCTTGTAAGACCTAGTTAGACCACGCCCCCTCATGTGATAAGCATCTCACTGTCAATAGACAATGTTCATAGACAGCTTTGGGTGGGTGCAGTTAGGTTTCTCAGCTCTGTTTAACATTACATCTAGAACCCTGATTGTGCCACAACTGCTTCACACAGTAAACTAAGTGATACATCATTGGAATCAGGGTCTCTTTTCCCACATTCTGCTGCTCTCAGATGAGGAAGCAAAAACCTGGTGCCAGATTTCCTTTAAAGGGAATGCAGTGCGCATCCATCCTCCATCGATCGCCATGAAGAGGTATGTGCGCGTTGCTGCGCGTTCATTAGCATGTTAGTCAGCCCACAGGCGCGTGCTAACATGCTATGTGGGTCGGCTAACCAAGAGAACTCACACCCTTGGGACTAGTCCCTGCACTCATTAGCATATAAGAAACGATGTTTAGAAATACTTTTTCTAAAGATCTGTTTATTTATGCTACTAGATACAGGGACCGTTAGGCATGGATTAGCAATATGTACTCAGAACTGCTCGTGGTTCTGGGTGCATATTGCTCCTGACAGATTCCCTTTAAAAGGGCTGTCCGAGGTTAAAGCTGTGTCCCATATGGTTGCAGCTGTAGAAAATAACATATACAGAGCTTAGGTCACTTTCCCCAGGTTCAACTTTGCACCTCCATCACTGACCTTGGAAAGTGGTAGGCTGCAGCGGTGACATCATTACTATTAGCTCATATTACTACTACTTCACTAGGCTCTACATTTTCATCACCACTGAGCCCAGCAATTGGCTGCAATCGTCCATGCACTATAGTTTTGATGTCATTGCTGCTGCAACATGTGAATAAACATAGGTGCAGCGGCGCAGTACCATACTATAATTTAGGACAGCTTTATGTCTGAAATGCGTTAAATTTTAGCTTGATGCAATATTTTTTAATATATCTGGACCCATCTAAGCTGTGCCATTAAATTGGTGAAGTTTTATATCCAAATGGCTGGACACCGTTGTGTACTTTGCCCGCAGGGTAGGAGTAGAATTACTGGACCTGGGTAACATGAGTATAATTGTTGGTTATTCTTCTATAAACAATAGTATGTAGGTAGATATATATTTACAGGAGGGATGAACCAGGTAATCTTGAGGTCTCAATAACTACGACTGCAATTTAATCTGGTGTGCTGCAAGCTGTGTAAACAGCTCGAATTCTCATTATTGTATTAAAGCTTAAACATTGGCGATATCACAATTATGACTCCACGATGGTGTGCTATTCCATATGGTAAAGTGTTGAACTGCTAATTTTCAAAAATCATCTCTAATTTGGAAGGGATGCATGACATGACATTATGGTAAAAGACTATGCCTCAGAAAACTTTGGTAAGATGATGTTTGGATTGGGAGAGGAGCTCGGTATTAGCCCAGATGTCCAGTAGTGAGGTTTAATTTGTTACATTGTGGTTGTATTATTTGATGTTGTACTACTGTGTCCCGCTTACAGATGTCATAGCTTGTACAACAACACCATCTCATGAACAAGCACATGGTCACTACAGACATATATACCAACCAGATCTATTTTCCAGTAAACCTGACATTGATCCCCACCCGATAAAAGCAAATGCAGTTTTTTGTCTTGTTATGATTTGTGTAATTTTTATTCTTGGTAACTTAATGTACATAGCAAATATCAAAAACTGCCCTCCCGAGTAAGACAAGTGTGAACAGGTGCAAGCTGAGACAATTAGTAGATATACCAAAAAAAAACAGCTGCACTCTGAAATGCTATTATATGTAAGCATTGAATATATGAAATTGGTAATTTTTTTTTACTATATTGACTAGTTGTCTCAGTTTGCACCTGTTCACACTTGTCTTATTCAATAAGTGCTGGTCAGTTTTTTTTATATTTGTAGTACACTTCCTTCTAACTGAGCACTCTTCCTATCAGCCTGAGGCATTTTTTATTAGAGTGGGATCCTGACTGCCCTTAAAATTGTAGGCTTTCAGTCAAGTGGAGGCATGTAGGATTAAAGTCCCAACAAAGGGTACGCCTTGTTACTGGCTATTGGGCTTTTATGAACTGGAAATTTGTGCGCTATTTTTTAACATAGTTTCTATAGCAGTAATGCAATTCCAATTTCATATATTCAATGTTAACATATTATGGCATTTCAGAGTTCTGCTGTATTTTTTGGGATATAATATAAATGCAAAGACATATTCCCATACCACAATAACCTCAAAAACTGGTGTGCCTGGTTACCCTTGCTTAGGGCTCATTGACATGAACCCACCTGGGGGTCTTACCCCCAGACCCCCACTTCTGTTGTAAACAACTCCGAGACCATGTAGACTTAAAAATTAATGTTTATTCCAAACTTTTGATTGATATTGTAGATTTGCTAAGGAGCTGTCCACACAATAGAACAGTAATACAATTTCATCAAGTCCTATTGTATATTTGCTCATTTTTAATTTTAAATAAACTGATAAAAAATTGTTTTGAAATGCACAAAGCTGGATGAATGCTGTCGCATGAAAATCCCTGTTGATATAATTCTATTGCCCTTTACAAACAGGATATTTGAGCAACAGTAATTGAGTACCTCCAGCATGACAATATACACACACTATTTATTTCTGCTCCACACTGATTTAATGACAAAATATACTGGTAAAAAAATAAAGGGAACACTAAAGTACCATTTTGCTGTTTAAGTGTTCCCTTTATTTTTGTGAGCAGTATATATACTTCATGGAGGAAGGTTGAACTAGATGGACCTAGGTCTTTTTTCAACCTATGCAACTGTGCTGTTAAGAGTAAGGGGCACTCTGCACACTACGACATCGCAAGCCGATGCTTGTGATGCCGAGCGAGATAGTCCCCGCCCCCGTCGCAGCTGCGATATCATGGTGATAGCTGCCATAGCGAACATTATTGCTACGGCAGCTTCACATGCACTCACCTGCCCTGCGACGTCGCTCTGGCCGGCGAACCGCCTCCTTATTAAGGGGGCGGGTCGTGCGGCGTCATAGCGACGTCACACAGCAGGCGGCCAATAGAAGTGGAGGGGCGGAGATGAGCGGGACGTAAACATCCCGCCCACCTCCTTCCTTCCGCATAGCCGGCGTGAGCCGCAGGATGCAGGTAGGAGATGTTCCTTGCTACTGTGGCTTCACACACAGCGATGTGTGTTGCCGCAGGAACGAGGAACAACATCGTAACATCGGTATTTCCCAATTAATGAAAATGACCGACGCTACACCAATGATACGATTACGACGCTTTTGCGATCGTTAATCGTATCATAAAGGATTTACACACTACGATGTCGACAGCGACGCCGTATGTGCGTCACTTTCGATTTGACCCCACCGACATCGCACCTGCGATCTCGTAGTGTGCAAAGTGCCCCTAAGGTCTTTATGGAATAAAATGCATAGTTTAATGGCTTTTCTGGCCCGAGAGGAGACGATTTTAGGCACTCTATGTATTCCTCGTGCACAAGGGTGGTCATGCACCCAAATATATGTGGTTTGCATATTTGTATCATATTTTGACTAGATTCCTATCTTCTTTTAATAGAACATAGAGAGGATTATAGGTGAGTCTCGTCGGCATGTGACTGCAACTATACAAATCACATACATGTGGGCAAATGAACACTCTTTTGCACGGAGAATACAGGGTAAGGCTATGTTCACATGTCTTGTAGTCATCTTTTAGAATGGTCCCGGTGGGGAACTGATTTCTGCCGGATTTGTTTGGGAGTCTATGGACAACAGATCCATTAACGGATTGATATTGATATATTGTACTTGTATTTGTAATGGATCCATTGTTTGTCAATGGATCTGTTACAAATTGGCAATAAATAGCGGTTCGTTATCGGATCCATTGTCCATAGACTCCACATGTTAAAAATGCCGGCGTCCGTTATTTTACAATGGACAAAAAAGTTGTGTTTGCAAAACATTTTGCAAACAGATCTCTAACAGATCTGTGATAAGTGATAACGGATGACTACAGGAAATGTGAACTCAGCCTTATCACAGTGTTCCCAACGCAAACGTACATGATTTTTCAGTCACAAAGAGTGACTACAGACTACTTCTCAGCCCAGAAAACCCCTTTAATTGTTGTAGGTAACAATCTTTTCTACCTCCTGGAACTATTTGCTCCATGGCACATAAGCTCTGTTTGCATTTCCATATACTTTGCAACTGAACCATCTGTATGAACTGATCCACAGCAGAAGAATCACATACAGTTTCTACCTTTTCATACCTCAACTACCAGAATGGATATAATTAACAAGAGTACGTTAAATAAGAAAGGACGAGTTATCATTGTCTTTGAGTCAGAACCTACCAAAGCCAAAGAGTAAAGGCCGCTTTACATGCTACGATTTTTCTGCCGATATGTCGCCGGGGTCACGGTTTTCGTGACGCACTTCTGTCATCGTTAGCGACGTCGTTGCGTGTGACACCTACGTGCAACTCCGAACGATCGCAAATAGGGAGAAAATCGTTGATTGTTGACACATCGTTCAGTTTAAAAATATTGTTCGTCATTTGGAACACAGCAGACATATTGCTGCGTTTGACACCCTGCAAACGACGAACAACATCCACACGACCGCCTTGGTCAAACAATATATCGCTGAACGATGTAGCATCGTTTGTGAGATGTGTACGTGTGACCGCTACAAAACGACCTATGATCGATCTCGGCAAATCGTAACAACAATCTGGGCGTGTCACATCACTAACGAGATTGCTAGCGATATCGTTGTGTGTAAAGCAGCCTTAAGTCTAGGGTCACATAACAGTATAAAAAAATCAGTCCCATTCTCATCCAGAAAAATGGCTTCATATGGAATCCGATTTTCTTCTCACATTTATAGACTTGAATGAGTGAGTGTCATCTGATGTTAGAGTTGAATGGCAACATGCTGGGATTTTTTCTCACGCCGAATCGGACAAAAAAACATTTATCCGCACTGCCACAGTGAATATCATTGATCCAAGGGCAGTACCTTTTCAATTTGCACTCGTCCTATTTATACGGTGGTGTGAGTGAGCCTAGGAATTAGCAATATGTTAGATAAGTGTACCTCCGTCCCGTATTTACATTCACATGTCGTGTACATCACCAATTAGATTTGTTATAAAGGAAAAGGGGAAGAGAAGAATAGACGTGACTAATAATAAAAAAATAACTTTTATTGTGATCATTACAATATTAATAATAATTAAATTATTAATATTGTAATGATCATAATTAAAATAGTCCTATGCCTGATTGAAGGTTATTCTTGGGATTGGGCGATAATAAACCGGGGTCCCATGTAATTCTAGTTTAAACCTGGGATCAAATTTACCCTTAAAGAGTTGGTTCCCTACTTTGCAATAGTGACCCCCCCAGGCTCCATGACCTCTGGGATTCGGTGATGTCACGTCAACTTCCAGTTGACCCGAAATCACTGAACCGGCATAAGGGCAATACAGTAAAATACAGTTCAAAGACAGTGCGGCAAGCCCCGGTCACATTCTGTCACATGCTCCGGTCACATGACTGCATGTGCCCGGAGCTTGCCAGTGAACTTTAATGTACTGTACTGTCCATGTGCCGGATCTGCGAGTGCGGCAGGAAAACGCTGATGTGAAACCAGCGTAAGCCAATGCACTGAGGCCAGATCAATTACCCTGCTAGTGTTGTTGTAAGGCTATGTGTCCACGCTGCGGAAAATGCGCGGATTTTGCAGCGGATTTCTCCCGGAAAAGCCGCGGATTTCCCGAAAATCTGCAGCACAGGTACTTCCCAGCCATTTCTATGGCATTTTGGAAATGCTGTGCCCACGCTGCGGATTTTTCCGCAGCGGATTACGTGCGGATTTTGGTCCGGAAAAATCTGCAACATGTCAATTATTGTTGCAGATTTTCATCCGGATTTTGGCTTTAAAATTGGGAAAAAAAAAATCCGCACCAAAATCCGCATCAAATCCGCAGCAATTCCGCGGTAAATCCGCGGCAAATCCGCACCTTTGAAAAGGTGCGGATTTTGCGGGAAAGCTGCGGATTTTGATGCAGAAAAATCCGCAGCTACATTCTCCCGTGGACACATAGCCTTAGGGTATGTGCGCACGTTGCGTTCTGAAGTGACAAATAAAAAGCAGCATTTTGTCACTTCTTGTGCATTTCAAAACGCATGCAAAACGCATTTAGAATGCAGAATTCGTGCATTCTGGATGCTTGCTCTCCCACAGACAAAGAGAAAAGCAACCAAAACGCACAAAATAAGTGACATGTTGCTTTTTAGAACGCATCAATTTTGTAAAATATTTGGCATCCAAAACGCTGCGTTTCAAAACGCAACGTGTGCATGGAATTTGCTAATTGTGATAGACTTTGCTGGGGACGTAAAACGCTGCAGTGTAAAACGCTGCGTAAACGCATGATAAAACGCATCGTGCACACACAGCTTAAGGCTATGTGCGCACGTTGCGTTCTGCCATGACAAATATTCTGCACTGTTTTGTCACTGCATGTGCGTTTCAAAACGCAGGCGAAAAGCTGTGTTTTGGATGTATTTTGAGTGCAGAATGGATGCAGAATTCATGCGTTCTGGATGCTTGCACTGCCATAGACAAAGTAGGAAAAGCATCCAAAACGCACAAAAGAAGTGACATGTTGCTTTTTAGAACACATCGATTTTGTAAAAAATTTGGCATCCAAAACGCTGCATTTAAAAACACAATGTGGGCATGGAATTTGCTAAATTCTCATAGACCTTGCTGGGGACGCAGAACGCATGTGTTTACGCTGCAGTTTAACAAAATGCGTAAACGCATTAAAAAACGCAACATGCGCAGATAGCCAAAGACTATGTGTGCATGCCGCAGATTTGATGCAGAAATTTTTCTCACCTAGAATGCTAGTCGACCCCAAAGTGACTCCATCTTCTTTGTTATAGTGAATATTCCATCAGGAATTTTGTCTGAATCCTATTTTTTTAATATTTAGATAAATATCCTGAAGTGCTTAGCCTAGAGCACTGGATAAATGTGAACCAAGCCATATTGCAATTTTTGGAGGCAGAATGTAGGAACAGATTAACAGCTGTTCAGCAATTTATTTATTTTAAGCCATTCATTGTGCAATCTAAGTAACATGACAGCTTTATTTTTCGGGTCAGTATGAGCAGCATGTCATTTGTTTTTGTCATTTCTGCTGCGTTTTGCTAACATTGAAGTCAATGAGAAGTAGCAAAAAGCAAGCAACATCAAAATTCCTGCGTTTTACCTGCTTTTTTGCTGCAGAAACGATGTGTTTTGGACTCCATAAACGCATGCTTTTCTGACATCAAAATAATAGAATGATCTGTCCCTTTACAAACACACATAGTCCGACAATTAAATTTAAGAAAAATATAAATGTATTGATATTTTATCCATATTTATTATAAAACCGCTATAATTATATTAAATATCGCTCTTTTCGTTATGATTAAATAAATTATGTGTGTATTCTTTTTTTTCACCTTTTTTCATAGTGTTTGTATGTTAAAACTTTATTTAGTAGAGTCTTTGTACTTTGTAATCAAAACGCATCTAAGTTTGAGCAATGGAAAAGCATGTAAATCACGCTAAAAACGCGGCTAAAACGCGGTAAATACACATGCGTATTTATCGCGTTTTGATGGTGAAAAGCAACTTTGGCAAAAGCAATTTGTGCCAACAACTGCAACTAGGACAACGCAAAGTGCGGACATAGCCTTATAGAGTTTTTTATGTTTTACTACTTTTATACACTAAAAATGCTTTAAAAAATTGCATCCCCATATTTTTAGAGTTATCACTTTTTTATTTTTCCACCAACAGATCTGTATGAGGGCTTATTTTTTACATTTTTATTGGTACCATTTTGGGTCATATAACATTTTTTGATCACATTGTATTGCCATTTTTGAGAGGAAGAATGAACAATGCTAGAAATTCACAAAGGATTTAAATTTTTTGTTTTTCATGAAAGCGATAAAATATTTTTAGGGTATGTGCGCACATTGCAGTTTTGTTTCTCCAGTGAAAAATGCACCCTCTGTCTAAAAAACGCCCATCTGGCCGGAAAAAAAAAACGAATCAAAAAAACCGCATGTGTTTTTGCCGCATTTTCGGTGCATTTTTGCCTCGTTTTTGCCCCTGCGTTCTTTTTAACATTGTCAATAGAAAACCGCATGGAAAAACGCAGAAAAGAAGTGACATGCTGCTTCTTTTTTTTGCAACCAAAACTGCAGGCAAAAAAGAAGCAACGTGTGCACAGCCTTTCGGATTTCTCATAGACTTTGCTGAGGAAGGTCATACATGCAGTTTAGGATCACAAACTGCACCCAAAACTGCATAAAAAAAGCCGCAAAAACACAGTAAAAAAAACCCAGCGTGTGCACAAGGCCTAAAGGCCACTTTACATGCTGCGATATCGGTACCGATATCGCTAGCGTGGGTACCTGCCCCCATCGGTTGTGCGACACGGGCAAATCGCTGCCCATGGCGCACAACATCGCCCAGACCCGTCACACTACTTACCTACATAGCGATGTCACTGTAACCGGCGAACCGCCTCCTTTCTAAGGGGGTGGTCCGTGCGGCGTCACAGCGACGTCACTAAGCGGCCGCCCAATAGAAGCGGAGGGGCGGAGATGAGTGGGACGTAACATCCCGCCCACCTCCTTCCTCATTGCGGGCGGGACGCAGGTAAGGAGAGGTTCCTCGTTCCTGCGGTGTCATACGGAGCGATGTGTGCTGCCGCAGGAACGACGAACTACATCGTTACTGCTGCAGCAACGATATTCGAGAATGGACCCCCATGTCACCGATGAGCGATTTTGCACGTTTTTGCGACGATGCAAAATCGCTCATAGGTGTCACACGCAACAACATCGCTAAAGCGACCGGATGTGCGTCACAAATTCCGTGACCCCAACGAGATCGCTTTAGCGATGTCGTAGCGTGTAAAGCGGCCTTTATTCTTTGGATTAGTATGAATACAGCGATAACAGATTTATAAGGTTTTTTTCTTTTTTGCAGAATAAAAGCAATAATAATTAAACACTAGTTGCTTTTGCATCACTGTATTTTGAGAGCTATAACTATTTTACTCTTCCACCGTCAGAGGTATGTGAGGGCTTGGTTTTGGAGGACAAAATGATGATTTACGTTATATATAATTCTTATATACATACAACATTTTGACATTGCAATAATCATATTGCAGTGAGTATCATCAGCTTCCCATGATTGTGTCCCAGTGGTGATCGTGCAGGCACAACTCGTAGGGTGCGTGCACATGATCAGGATTAGCAGTGGTTTTAATGCTCCTTCTTTTCACTGTGTCCAAAACGCTGCGTTAGGCCCTGTGCGCACACTGCGTTTTTTTATACCTGCGGATTTACCCGCGAATGTTCCGCTGCGGAATTAATGAGCATGTCACTTCTTTTTTCTGCAGGTACCTGCGGCTTTTGCCATAGATAATGGTAAAAATCCGCGGGGACCAACTTGCGGAAAATCCACGGTAAATCCGCACAAAATCCGCTGCAAACCACGGTAAAACCGCATGCGGATTTCATTGCGGTTTTGGTGCTTTTTTTTACCGCGGATGCGGGATTCTTTAAGAGGGTCCATGTTTTTCTTAAGAAAAAGGCACTTTCTAGTGTGCACATAGCCTTATACAGTAAAAGCACAGTGGATGGAATTTAGGGCGGAGTCACACTTGCGAGTGACTCACGTGTAATACGTGCGAGTCTCACATTGTATCACCCGGCACGGCCTGCTGCTCTCAGAACAGAAGCATCTCAGCTGCATAGAAATACATGCAGTCAACCCGCTCCTGTCAGTAGAGCGTGCAGCTGTGCCGGGTGATGCAATGCGAGACTTGCGCGTATTACACGTGAGTCACTCTCAAGTGTTACTCCGGGCTCATAGAAATGTCATGGACACCGCGCTTTTTTCCTCCACAGTGTAAATCGATCTGCGGCGTGGCTTCTTGAGCCGCAGCATGTTAATTTATGCTTGACACAGGCGAGAACACAGCCAAATTACTGATCCTGATCATGGGCACGGGCAGCTGCATTCTGCTGAGAACACTCGCATCTCCACAGGAGAGATGACACTGTGTCTAGGACGCAGTGTCTTTAGGTCCTGTGCACCCACCCTTAGGGCTCGTGTGCACGTTGCGAAATTACATGCGTATTGCACTGCAGCGTAAATGCATGCGTCCTGCGTCCCCTGCACAATCTATGTAGATTGTGCATGACACGTGCGCACGTTGCTTTTTTGAACGCAGCGATTTGGGTGCTAAAATTTTTACCCAAATCTGTGCGTTCATAAAAGCAGCATGTCAATTAATTAGTGCACTTTGGATGCAGCTCCCACTCTGTCTCTGGTGGGGGCAGCAGCCATAGCGCATGAAATCGGCTTTTTTTCTTCTGAAACACTGCATCCATTATGCAGTCTTTCTGCAGCGATTTGAAGCGCACATGTGCTGTCAAATCGCTGCAGAATATTCAGCAGTTACGTGTGAACAAGCCCTTATAGTGGCACTTTGACACAGATCATTCTGCACACATGCACTGCACAGCCGGCTATCAAACTGCTGGGGTGTGCTTACTATGATGAGTGGTGCTGTAAGTGGTGATGTGGTAGCTCCATGCACACCTCCATAACTAGAAGCCAACAGTTGCCAAGAGGAAATAACTTAATTTTCCTTTGTTAGTCACACCGGGAGAGGAGGAGCCTAGGTAACTGATAACTCTGCTATTTCCCAAAAACAGCAGAGTATATAAACAAAAAGTTAAAAAAGTCTCCAAAATCATTCTAGGGACTGACAGAGGTATAAGGGCTAATGATGAGCAAGGACAACCATGCTTGGGTTCTCGATACTCGTAACAAGTAGAGATGCGCGGACACAAGCGTTAAAGCTCTGTGTTATTACCGAGCACAGACTTTACAAAAAAATCAGTGTTCGAGCTTGGAGTTTGGGTGCTTTATGTATGCTGACCACTTGAGCGAGCATCAGTGTGCTCCGGTAAGCATGGTAAGAGCTGCTTGCAGTGTCTGAATGGGTTGCAATGGGAATAAAATGAGCGCTATTGGATGTAGAGTGTACAACAAAATAAATACCCCCCTTTCTTTCACCAGAAGTGCTCTGTTTATGGCCTGCTGTATATGGGAGGAGAGTTGAACTGTCCAATCAGTGACTTCCAATGAAGTTCAGGTCAAGTCCGTGTCCAGAAGAGAACTTGTATAAAGTGTGGCTGAACCCGCCGAACCTGAACTTCCACGGATCTGCTAATCTCTAGTAACGAGTAGTCGGACTCTCGGATGCGATCGACTTGTGTGCTGAGTATAATGAAACTCAATGGGGAACGCAAGCATTTTTCCGAGCCCGTCCGCCGAGCGTTGACTGCTCGTCACGAATACCAGAGCATGGTAGTGCTCACTCATCACTAATAAGGGTCTATTCAGATGTTGTGGGAGCGATTCAGTTAAACCTGCATCAAAAACAACACTTAAAAATCTGCACTTTTTTTACTCACTTAATTAGTACCATCCCTATTGGGGCTCAATCTAAATTACCTATCAGTCAGCATGTCTGGAAGGAAACCCTCACAAACATGGGGAGACCACACAAACAAATATTGTCTTTGGTGGGATTTGAACCCCAACACTACAAGACTGCAGTGCTAACCACTAAATGCCATGCTGCTGTACCACCCCCGTGTCAGCGGCCGAGCCGCTCAGATCCGGAACCGCGATAGCTCGAGGGGTCTCCGGACACGAGGGTTCGCGCGGTCACTCGAGTTTGAAAAGGGGGGTATGTACAGGGGAGTTAGAAGTTCGTGACGCCACCCACGGTGCGTGGTAAGATGGAATACCACCGCTGCTGTTGGTGGTGGAGCCCGGTGGCGGTGGTATGGCAGCAAGGTGTTTAACCCCTGCGTGGGTAGAGGATTTGTGCCCCGGGGCCCGGTGGTTGTGCAGGGGGGTGCCGTTGGGAAAAGGAAGGGTCTCTGTGTACTCACTCAGTCCAAGAACACTGACACCGACAGCTTGTAAACCAGAGTTCTGAGCATCGCTACAGCAAGGAGGGAGCACACTTGGATCCGTGCCCTTGGTGTTGCTTGTTAGCCTGTGGCATTTTCCGTGGCATCTTATCACTTGTTGGAACCTATAGTCTGGAACTAATCGGGTCCCGCTCACCCATATGGCTAACGGAGTGAGCTTGCTCTCAGGGTTCACGCTTTGGATTTTCTTGATTGTGTTTGGGAAAGTCCTATCCCATCGGTGCGCTAGTACCCCGATTTTCGAGTGTGTGAGGGATGAATCTTGAAGTCTTCACCCCCGTCGGGTAAATTACCAGGACACTTGAAGCTACTTCCCGTCCTAGGGTCCGCATACCCTGTCGTGCCCTGGCCCCTGCCCAGAGATGGCTCAAGGCCGCCGGCTGCCCTCCTCGGCAAGTCCGTGCCCCTTGACACGATCTCCTGTGACCGGGGTTCCAGCTCCTACCAGGCCCAGACCAACGTCTGCCACCTAGTAGACTCAAGGAGCCCTGCTCCTGACCTCCTCTCTCTTTCTCCTTCAACACACAACAACTACTCTCACTTGTTCACTTTCCCCTACCAACCCCTCAAGTGGGCAGCCCTATTCCTTTCAGGCCCCCCAATGGCGTGTCTGGTGGGTATGGTGTAAAGTGTTCCTAGGGTTTTGACTGGCTCTGATTTTAGCAACAGCAAGGACAAGGATCCTTAAAGGAGTTGTCCGACATTAGCTTACCAAACATTTTTGAGTTTATGTGTGCTGTATTGTCATATAAAACACCCCTACATTGTTATTTTTTGTTTTCTAACTTTTGTTCCTCTTGAATTATCCCTTTATTCTCTGCAGCTCCTTGTTTACATTCAGCTCCAGCAAACATGATAACTTCCTGTGCCACACCTCCCAGTCACAGCTGGCACCGCCCGGCCTCAGTGTCCAGCCTTGCCCCCTGCCCGACCCCTGCACACACATTCCCTGTCAGTATTCTGCCCCAGCACCTGACTTGTTATCACTCTAGCATTGGAAATAACAGCCCCACATCGGGCTCTGCGCCCCACACACACATCGGGCTCTGCGCCCCCCACACACATCGGGCTCTGCGCCCCCCAGACACATCGGGCTCTGCGCCCCCCATACACATCGGGCTCTGCAACCCCTCCCACACACACACAAACGGCGCTCTGTGCCGACCCCCCCATCGTTCTGTACCGACCCCTACCCCCATAGGGAAAACATGTAGGCTACATTCACATGACCGTTTCGTTTTTGCGGTCCGCAAAAAAACGGTCCGTTTTTTTCACGGATGCATCCGTGTCATCCGTGCACCTTCCCTTTTTTTACGGACCGCAAAAAACAAAAGCAGCAAGAAAGATAAATAGATGAGTAGATATAGAAATGGATAGATAGATAGATAGATAGATATAGAGACAGAGAGATAGATGGATGAATGAATGAGATAGATAGATAAATAGATAGATAGATAGATAGACAGATAGATGAGAAAGACCTATATAATGTCCCACCTCCCTGCATATTCTAAGCTGGCACCCTTTTGTGACTTTCATGTGGCACAAAAGGGTGCTTAGCCTTGTATTTAGCCAAAAAATAAATAATTAAAAAAAAACGAAGTGGGGTTCCCCCTATTTTTGATAGCCAGCTAGGGTAAAGCAGACGGCTGCAGCCTGCAGACCACAGCTGGCAGCTTCACCTTGGCTGGTAATCCAAAACAGAGGGCACTTCACGCTGTTATTTTAAATTATATAAATAATTTAAAACAAAAAACGTGGGGTCCCCCCCCAAATTGGATCACCAGCCAAGGTAAAGCGGACAGCTGTGGTCTGGTATTCTCAGACTAGGGAGGTCCACTGTTATTGGACACTCCCCAGACTAAAGATAGCAGGCTACAGCCACCCCAGAAGTAGCGCGTCCAATAGATGTGCCAATCCTGGCGCTTCACCCCAACTCATCCATTGCCATGGTGCGGTGGCAAACGGGGTAATAAACGGGGTTGATGCCAGATGTGTAATGTCACCTGGCATCAAGCCCAACAGTGGGTGATGTCACGCGTCTATCAGATACTCGACATCACGAACCCAGTCAGTATTAAAAAAAAAAATAGACAACAAAAAAAGTTTTATTTGAAAAAACACTCCCCAAAACATTCCCTCTTTTACCAAGTTATTGAAAAGAACAATAAAATCAGGGTGAGGCGTAATCCAATAAGGGGGTCCCACGACATCCATACCATAGTCAATGTCTCAGTCAATGAAGAACAGAATGTTCCCCATTGGCTGGGAGAGCAATGCAGTGAATTGAGCTAACATCAATAGGTCAGCCCAGGTCACTGCAGGGCATGACGAGTGCTGCTGTCAGGAGGTTAGTTGAGATCATTACCTGCAGTGACGATCTCCTGCTCTCCTGACGTCAGCGCTGTCCCTGCCTTCTATGCCCGCCGCGTTCTCAGCAGTATCGCGAGAGCCCGTGATGTCACCGCTAGTGACAGTCTCCGGCTGCCTGCGAGACTTGATGTGAGAACCCGGCGGGCATAGAAGGCAGTGACAGCGGTGACGTCGGCAGAGAGGGAGATGATCTCATCTAACCTCCTGCCAGCAGCGCTTATCATCTCCGTGGCTGCACGCACTGTGAGAAGTGCGAGCAGCCGCGGGGCTGGCAGGGAGCGGGACACAGACTGAACGGGCACTCCTGCTATCCTAAGCACTGTAAGCAGGGGGCCCGGTGCTGGCGGTGACACCGGGGGCGGGGAGAGTACGTGGTGCGGGGGAATGTGTGGGAGGGGGCAGAGAAGGGGGGCGGGGACTCACGCACTGTACATGCCCAGCAGGGCGGCAACAAGCTGTTCCCAGATTTGCATGTCAACATGGTCCTGCCCATGCGGAAGCAGCAAAATCGCGGCAGGAGCAGTCACATGACTGCTCTGAGGCGGGGGAGATGGGCTGACAGCAGGGCAGGTAAGTGGTCTCTATCTACTTACCTGCCCCAATATAGCCCAATAGGGTAATAATAAAAAAAAAGTCAAAATAAGCCGGTTAACCCCTTTAACCAAGGAGGATTGGATACCGTGTAGAAGGGCAGGTTGCACAATACCCTGTGACGACCTGATAGGCCAGGGCATACTGCTACCTGCATAAGCTGCGGCTGCACTGAAAACCTTTACAAAACTGGATGTGGATTTTCAGATGTAGTTCTGATGTGTTTTTTAACCACACCTTAAGCGGGCTTTACACGCTACGACATCGCTCAAGTAATCTCGTTGGGGTCACGGAATTTGTGACGCACATCCGGTCGCTTTAGCGATGCCGTTGTGTGTGACACCTATGAGCGATTTTGCATCGTCGCAAAAACGTGCAAAATCGCTCATCGGTGACATGGGGGTCCATTCTCAAATATCGTTACTGCAGCAGTAACTAAGTAGTTCATCGTTCCTGTGGCAGCACACATCGCTCCATGTGACACCGCAGAAACGAGGAACTTCACCTTACCTGCGTCCCGGCCACAATGTGAAGGAAGGAGGTGGGCAGGATGTTACGTCCCGCTCATCTCCGCCCCTCTGCTTCTATTGGGCAGCGGTTCAATGACGCTGCTGTGACGTCGCTGTGACGCTGAACGAACCGCCCCTTAGAAAGGAGGCGGATTGCCGGTCACAGCGACGTCACAGGGAAGGTAAGTCCGTTTGACGGGTCCGGGCAATGTTGTGCGACACGGGCAGCGATTGGCCCGTGTCGCACAACCGATGGGGGTGGGTTCGTACGCTGCCGATATCGGTACCGATATCGCAGTGTGTAAAGCGGCCTTTACCCTTACTGAATGTTAGCACTCACTATTACCAACTTCATGAGCACAGACTTATTTTGTCTCACATTCTTGCTAAATTTGCATACAAGAAATATAAAACTCTAATTTATTTATTGCATTACCTGGTCATTTAATGGTATCCCCTGAGACATCTTCTTTTTATTTTCCACAGGATGATAATCATCGGCATCGTAGAAATGACATCCTAACTGCAATACAAGAGTAACATGAAGAAGATAATCCAGGTGGCGTGATCAATCTACATGAAGAAATTTTTTAACGCAAAACTAGAGCTTTTCAGTCCTATGCAGTCTTTTGCCCATTCATTAAAGGATACTTTACACACTGTGACATTGCTAGCGATCTCATTAGCGATGTGAAATTATGGATCGCAAGTGCGATCTTTCGAGAGCGCACATAGGTCATTTAACGCATGTGAGATCTCAAAAGATCGCACTTGCGATCCAGAATTTCACATCGCTAATGAGATCGCTAGCGATGTCGCAGTGTGTAAAGTACCATTAAGACTTTTCTGATGGAGTATTAGATGAATGAGTAACATCATTCTGGCAGTTCTATATGGTAAAAGCTAATCACCCTGAACTGTTAGGGCGGCTTTGCACACTACGACATCGCAAGTGCGATGTCGGTGGGGTCAAATCGAAAGTGACGCACATCCGGCATCACTTGCGATGTCGTAGTGTGTAAATCCTAGATGATACGATGAACGAGCGCAAAAGCGTCGCTATCGTATCATCGTTGCAGGCTCCGACATTTTCATAATGCCGGTGCTGCGACAGGTACGATGTAGTTCCTCGCTCCTGCGGCAGCACACATCGCTGTGTGTAAAGCCGCAGGAGCGAGGAAAATCACCTTACCTGCCGCCGGCGGCTATGGAAGGAAGGAGGTGGGCGGGATGTTTACATCCTGCTCATCTCCGTCCCTCCGCCGCTATTGGCCGCCTGCCGTGTGACGTCGCTATGATGCCGCACGACCCGCCCCCTTAGGAAGGAGGCGGGTCGCCGGCCAGAGCGACGGTCGCAGGGCAGGTGAGTGCATGTGAAGCTGGCGTAGCGATAATTTTCGCTACGCCATCTATCACAAGATATCGTACCTGCGACTGGGGCGGGGACTGTCGAGTGCGACATCGCAGCATCTGCTTGCGATGTCGCAACGTGCAAAGCCCGCCTTAGGCTATGGTCTCACATAATGAAAATGCAGCACAATATGCCTTAAAAAATGCTGTGGAACGTAGTGTGTTTTGGTGCATTCACCCGCCCCCCCACAGACTTCTAGGGGGAACCTGAAAAATCACATGTAAAATCATAATTTTCAAGTATGGTATCACACATTTCTGCACTAAAAATGCATTGGAAATACTGCACGGCAAAAACGCATTAACAAGAGTGAAACCCAACTAAAAAGCAATAAACAGGGTGAACTGTTGTTGCTAAATTTGGTGCAACAACTGGGATAAACTTGCAGAAAAAAATGAAAAAAATTAAATTTTGTCTGTGTGTATTTGTCAGTATGCCAAGCATTTATTACCGCTCTAATGGCAGTTTATGGCAGTGAAATACTGTATGCCAGGTACAGTAAATAATTAGATAGAAAACATGCATAAATTCCTGTACTTAAAATAAAAGTAGGCCCTCGCTACGTTCCCACGATAAGAATTTGGTGAGTTTTTGACGTCGCAGATTTTCTGCAGTGTCTGCACCTATTAGGTAAGCTAGGTTTTACTTGAGTTTTTTATTACGTTTTTTTAGTGCTTTTTTACATGCTTTTTTTATTGTGTTTTTGACATACTTCATGGTATTAGGCTTTCACAAAACATTATTAATAGTCATGTATGGAGTACATGTGTTTTTAGTGCTTTTCTGCAGCAGAAAGACAATAAAAACACTATCTAATGTAATTTTTATCCGTAATATCAGCACATAAAACTCAGTGCACAAGAGAAATTGATATGTTGCAGATTTCAAATTCGCACCACAGGTCATTTAACACAGTCTAAGGCTTCTGCCACACTCACGTGAAATTCACGCACGTGCCGAGAGACACGTATTTTCCCTGCGTGTTGCGTGCAGGTAAGTACGTGTCTCTGGTACGTGCGTGACACGTGTGTTCTACGTGTGCTATCCGCGATAGCACACGTAGAATCGGTAATTATTATACTCACCTGGTCCTTCCTGCTGTCCGCGCTGCTGTCCGTGGTGCTGATCCTCGGTCTCCAGCCCTCCCGTCTCCCCGCTGCTGCTGCCAGGCAGTGAAGTGAATATTCAATGAGAATAATGAGCGGCGGTCGGCAGCAAGAGGCAGCAGCGGCAGAGACAGGAGGGCTGGAGAAGGTGAGTTAATGTTTTGTTTTTTTTTCACTGACATGTTTGTTTTCTCCGGCGCGTGTCACACGGGACCGCATCCACACTACACCCGTGTGGTACGGGTGCGGGCCGTGTGACACCCGTGCTGCCGGAGAAAACACTGACATGTCAGCGCTTTCAAAATCGCACACACGTACAAACGCACACGGACACACGTTCCGTGTGGTTTTACGTGTGTGTGCCTGCTACCATAGGGTAGCATTGCTTAACGTGTCTCCGTGCCGCCGGTACGTGAAAAAAATGCCAAACACGTACCGGAGGCACGGATGTGTGGCGCTAGCCTTAAAAAAAAAAGCACAGTTGGCATGAGATTCCTATAAATTCCATCCACTTTGCTGAAACTGTAAGGGCTCGGTTCCACTTACGATTTGCACGGACGAGTGCAATCCGATAAATCATCGGACTGCACTCGCACCAGTACAAAACTATGGGGCAGTGGCCATCTGCGATCAATTTCTCATGCCATATTGGCATGCGGAATGAATCGCAGCATGCTGCGTTTGGCAGCGAGTCTCGGCTCACACACCCCCATACAAGTCTATGGGAGTGTGTGAAACATCACACTGCACTCACATGTCATCCGACTGCAGTGAAATGTATGCAGAGACCAGCAGCGGAGGAGATGGGGAAAAAGTTCTCCCTCCTTCTTCTCCACAGCTGTGACCCGATCACAAGATCAGATCACAGTGGCATGATCCTCGGCTGACGATCGCAGCAGAGGGTCATTAGCATATTGCTTCCAATGCTTTCGCATCAGAAGCTATGTGCAAGTGAAACCCTAAGGCTATGTGTCCACGGGAGAATGTTGCTGCGGATTTTTCTGCATGAAAATCCGCGGCTTTCCCGCAAAATCCGCACCTTTTCAAAGGTGCGGATTTACCGCGGATTTACCGCGGAATTGCCGCAGATTTTGGTGCGGATTTTTTTTTTTCCACAATTCTGAAGCCAAAATCCGGATCAAAATCCGCAACAATAATTGACATGTTGCAGATTTTTCCGAATCAAAATCCGCACCAAATCCGCCGCGGAAAAATCCGCAGCATGGGCACAGCATTTCCAAAAAGCCATAGAAATGGCTGGGAAGTGCCGCTGCTGCAGATTTTCGGAAAATCCGCGGCTTTTCCGTGAGAAATCCGCGGCAAAATCCGCGCATTTTCCGCAGCGCGGGCACATAGCCCAAAAAAAAAGGTATTTTTTTTAAATTAAGATTTCTATACCTTTATAGGTAGACAATTTAAAAAAGAAAACATACTGAACCAAGAGCTAAAAGCATGAACCACAGGCAAACTATGTATGCGCTACTGGTGGTGTATGGGGGTTATTAAGTAAGTAAGGTTATAAATTATTTTACAATATGGCAATACACATACCTGATCTGCCAGTAGAGATCCTACTTCTGTTCTGTACAAAGACAGAATTAACAGATTAAAACACGTCTCAAAATATGCACATTATGGATCGATAAAAAGAAAGTGAGAAAAAGTTTACATCAGTTTACATTGGCTGTTTTTTGTTGTTTTTATACTTTGTTCAAACCTTATTTTTGTGTATATTCAGGGCATGCATCTGAAAAGGTTTCTGCTATACAACCAGTAAATGACCCTAGGGACAGAGGTGCACAATCTTTTCTGATTCAAGGGCAACATTTCATTCTTAACCATTCCCAAAGGCCGCAAAAAAAACCTCTCACTCAAATAATAATCAGTTTAATTTATATAGCACCATAATATTGTGCAGCCCTTTGTAATTAAGAGGGTACATGTACAAACGATATAAGACATCTCTTTGTCAGGTTTTTTTCAGACGCAGGGGCATAACGATCGTGATTGCAAAGATCACGACCGGAGGTACAGAGAGCCCACCAACCCCAGCGCCTATATCAACTGCATGTGCATCCGATGAGTTTTTACCACAATGTGGTACATATATACTAGGATGGGGGACATATATGCCAAGATGGGGAACATACAGTATATACCAGGATAGTCCCAGAATGAGGTACAGTATGTACCAAGATGGGGGACATATATACCTGAAAGAAGCACGAGATGGGGACATAAATACCAGGATGGGGGACATATATACCAGGATTGAAGACATACAGTATATACCAAGATGTTGGACATATAAACCATAGTGAGGGACATATATACCAGGATGGGGACATACTATATATATATTAGGATGGGCCCAGGATGGGGGACATGTACTGTATACATATGGGGGACATGTATACCAGGATGGGGGACATATACAGTATACTAGGATGGGCCCACAATGGGAGACAAAAATATACTAGGATGGTGAACAAATATACCTAACAGATGCCCATGATAAGGAACTTAGGTACTATATAATGGGGTGGAAGGGCAACATGTGTCTTTATAGGATTTAGAAAGCTACAAGGTGCCATACATCTCATCTAACCAACATGCGGAGGGGGTGGTAATGAGGGGGGGCTAAGCCAAATCTTGCACCGGGAACTCTACTTATACCACTATTCAGATGTTAATAATTTTCCTGGTATGCAAAAAACAGTCTGATTTTTTTTCTGTGTTTTGGATCAGATTTTCATAGGTTGCAAACGTTCTCCTATCCATTATACTATTAAAAATGGACCGCAAACAAATAACAGTGTGTGCTGTCAGTGATTTTGTTTTTTCACAGACCCACAAACAAGGCCGCAAACTTGGATATGTACGTGTTCTGAGAAAAACATGGATAGAACACGTACATGAAAAACGGATGTCTAAATGAGGCCTAATACATAAATCAACAAGTCAAACAAAAGAAGTGATGTCCTGCTCGAAAGCTTACAAAACATGAAAGGTCATATTCACATTCTTAGTATTTCACCTCAGTGTTTGCAGGCAAAACGTGGAGTGGGACAATCAGAGGAAAAGTATAATAGACACACAGCACCACTTCTGTATTTATCACCCACTTCTGGTTTTGTCTTACAAATACTGAGGTAAAAACTCACCAATTACTTAACATGTGCACATGTCGTCATCATCGTTAAAAGCCTATGCTATAAATGTCTGATAGGTGAGAATCCTGGCATTAGAATCTGCATCTGTGATGCCCTAGCCTATCAGGTCATCACAGGGTATTGTGTAATCTGCCCTTCTGGACAGTATCCGCATCCTCCTTGGTTACAGATCCCTGTTCTTTGGCCAGTTGAAACCCTAGGAACACTTTGCACCACACCCATCAGACACACCACTGGGGGGCCTGAAGGGAATAGGGCCGCCCATTTGGAGGGTTGGTAGGGGAAAGTGAAAAGTGAGAGGAGAAATGAAAAGGGAATGGAAGGAGTAGGAGTGTGGAATGGTGACTCTCAGAGGGACAGGTCACCGGTTTGAAGCAGGGCTCCTGAAGATTACTAGGTGGCAGACGTTGGTCTGGGCCTGGTAGGAGCTGGAAACCCGGTCGCAGGGGATCGTGTCAAGGGGCACGGATTGCCAAGGAGAGCAGCCGGCAGCCTTGAGCCCTCTCCAGGCAGGGGCCAGGGCACGACGGGGTATGCGGACCCTAGGACGGGAAGTAGCTTCAAGCGTCCTGGTAATTTACCCGACGGGGGTGAAGTCTTTAAGATTCATCCCTCACCCGCTCCAAAATTGGGGTACTAGCGCAACGAGGGGATAGGGCTTTCACACACATAGTCCAGAAAATCCCAAGCGTGAACCCTGAGAGCAAGCTCACTCCGTCGGCCATACAGGTGAGTGGGACCCGATTAGTTCCAAACTATAGGGTCCACATAGTGAACAAGGTGCCATGGAAAAGGCCACAGGCTAACAAGCAACACCAATGACACGGATCCAAGCGTGCTCCCTCCTTGCTGCAGCGGTGCTCAGAATTCTGGTTTACAAGCTGTCAGTGTCAGTATTCTTGGACTGAGTGAGTACGCAGAAATCCCTTTCCTCCCCAACGGAACCACCTTCACTGCCATCAACGGGCCCCCAGGGCAAAACCCCCTACCCACGGAGGGGTTAAACACCTTGCTGCCATACCACTACCACCGGGTTACCCCAACAGCAGCGGTGGTACTCCATCTTACCATGCACCATGGGTGGTGTCATGAACTTCCAAATCCCATGTACATATTCCCCCTCTTCACTTCGAGTGTCCGCGCGACCCCCCTCCCGGGTCCGGAGACCCCTCGAGCCACCACAGTTCTGGATCCGAGCGGCTCGGCCGCTGACACGGAAGCGGTACACCTCAAAAAACCTGGCATCACGAACAGGATACGAGCAGGACCCACTTACCTGGGTGACGTGCACCTTAAAAGATGAAAACTGCGAGTCAACAGTCCTTTTCCCGCCAATTCCGCCATTTCGCGCCAAAACGCTGTCTTCTCTGAGAAATCGCGTGAAGCCTAAGCCCCACCCTTCGTCTTGCGTGTGAGGCCGGAACCGGAAGTTCTGAGAGGGCCACAGCGCGCGAAAGAGTGCTGAGAAAAGACCGAGGGGGCATGCTGGAATGTAATCCCAGCGGAAGTGGAACAGGGACGCTAGAACTCTGCCATAACGTTCCTGGACGACGCAGTGGCAAGATGGCGGAGCGAGACTGGTCCCCAGAATGTGCTGTCCCTGGGACCGCGACATGGATAGAGGAAGAGACGGAGCAGCTGTGCAGGAGAATATGGACGCAGTTCCTGTTTACACGGAACCACTGGAGGGAAGAGATGAGGAGCCTGGCGATGGCGGTGCGAGCCCATGAGATGGAAGTCCCACGTGAAGAGAGGGTAAGCGGTTACCCAGTCCCTACTGATTGCCCAAATCTGGCCACAGTGGCTGAGGGATCTGGGCCGCCCCTGCTCGCGGTGAGCACTCCATCGTCATCTACCCCGTCCTTAGCGGACGCCGAGCTACCCACACCAATCCCGGCAGCGGAACCTTCGGTGCCTTTACAAGAAGCCCCAGCTGTGGAGATTCTAACCACGACCCTCATTCCAGTCACGACAGTGGTCATCAAGACACCGGCCAGACCAGACCCCGCCGCCTCACCAGGCCCGTCCTCAGAGGCGGAGCACCCAGACCCTGCAACCCCAGCTGCGGAGCAGTCAGTTTTTCAGTTTTCAGCCACGGAAGCGAACCAAGAAGTCCACCTGTTCCGCTACCGCGAGGCATCCTGATGTCTCTTGGGGCCGCCAGAGTCCAAATAAAGCCAGAGCCAGATAGGGAGCTGAAGTCGGACGCTGATGCCCCTACTGGGAACGACACCAGCAACAGATGATGCCAGCGATGACAACGCAAAAACAACAACGGCAAGAGATGCTTGCCCGAGCCAGGAAAGAGAAGGAGTATCTAAGGAAGGCTACATTCTGTGTCCGTGGGCCGCGGCACAGAGGGTACGTCAGATGGGTTAACCCAGAGAAAGGATGGGGTTTCCTCTGGGAAGCAGATCTCTCAGAAGATGTGTTTGTCACTCGGAGAGATATTGAGCAACATCTCCCGACTGGCCATCCAGGCCGCAACCTGGAGGTCGGAGAAGTGGTCAATTACATCCGGCATTGGTGTGAACAGGGCTGGTACGCCCTAGATGTGAAGCGGCTCGCTATGTTTGATGAGCGAATAGTAGCCGCCGCCGCCGTCGACTACCAGCCTCCCAGTGAGCAGCACTGAGTTGAAAAATGTTATAATGCCAATAGTTTTACAAAGCCATAGAACTGTTAGGTATCGGTGCTTTCGTTTATTGTTTTTCACAGTTTGTTATTTTTCATATAGATATCAGCAAATTAAAGTTTGAGTAAATAATTGAAAATGAACGAAGAAGTTACCTGATTAACAACCAAATTCCTTTGCAGTGTGTACAATCGGTACATGGACGCCGTTATATTTTATAAGTATATATAAGTAAATATGGACCATGGTCACAGGACTGGCGTGACCAGCATGAACTTGTGTATTGTACATAGTTGCACCTCCTGTGCCAACCAGAGTCATCTAAAGACAACAATTGGGACCTTAATCTGGTCACGGACACGCGAATAGGTTTCCAGGGGGTCAGGTTGTTTGGGTGGCGGGTTATTGAGTCCGGTATATTGGGACTGGATTGTCGCAGGAAGGGGCTGCAATGGAGTAGGTTGAGCCTCCGTTACCACAAAAACCGGTAGCGTCCCACTGTAGGACGGTGAACTCTTAAAGTTTAGTAATGTTTAAGTAAAGTGCCTCCCCTGTGTGGGATGAACCTGGTTAATAAAATCTTGCTAATCTTTACTTTACCTTTTTTCTACAGTTAAAACAAAATAAACCTCTGGTGTCCTGTAGCTCGGGGACGAGCTACGTTTAACCAAGGGGGAATGTGACGCCCTAGCCTATCAAGTCGTCATAGGATATTGTGCAACCTGCCCTTCTGCACAGTATCCACATCCTCCTTGGTTACGGATCCCTGTTCTTTGGTGTTGCTAAGATCAGAGCCAGTCGAAACCCTAGGAACACTTTGCACCACACCCACTAGACACACCATTGGGGGGCCTGAAGGGAATAGGGCCGCCCACTTTGGGGGTTGGTAGGGGAAAGTGAAAAGTGAGAGGAGAAGTGAAAAAGGAGTGGAAGGAATAGGAGTGCGGAGTGGTGACTCTCAGAGGGAGAGGTCACCGGTTTGGAGCAGGGCTCCTGAAGACTACTAGGTGGCAGACGTTGGTCTGGGCCTGGTAGGAGCTGGAACCCTGGTCGCAGGGGATCGTGTCAAGGGGCATGGATTGCCAAGGAGGGCAGCCGGCGGCCTTGAGCCATCTCTGGGCAGGGGCCAGGCACGACGGGGTACGCGGACCCTAGGACGGGAAGTAGCTTCAAGCGTCCTGGTAATTTACCCGACGGGGGTGAAGATTCATCCCTCACCTGCTCCAAAATTGGGGTACTAGCGCAACGAGGGGATAGGACTTTCCCACACAAAGTCCAGAAAATCCCAAGTGTGAACCCTGAGAGCAATCTAACCCCGTTAGCCATACAGGTGAGCGGGACCCAATTAGTTCCACACTATAGGGTCCACACAGTGAACAAGGTGCCATGGAAAAGGCCACAGGCTAACAAGCAACACCAAGGACACAGATCCAAGCGTGCTCCCTCCTTGCTGCAGCGGTGCTCAGAATTCTGGTTTACAAGCTGTCGGTGTCAGTATTCTTGGACTAAGTGAGTACGTAGAAATCCCTTTACTCCCCAACGGCACCCCCTTCACTGCCATCACTGGGCCCCCGGGGCAAAACCCCCTACCCACGGAGGGGTTAAACACCTTGCTGCCATACACTGCCACCGGGCTCCCCCAACAGCAGCGGTGGTACTCCATCTTACCATGCACCGTGGGTGGTGTCATGAACTTCCAAATGCCCTGTACATATTCCCCCTCTTCACTTCGAGTGTCCGCACGACCCCTCTCCTGGGTCCGGAGACCAATCGAGCCACCGCGGTTCTGGATCCGAGCGGCTCGGACGCTGACACGGGGGCGGTACACATCTACTGGGAGAATTGGGGTTCCCTTCTTCCCTTGGAAGTAGGATATGACTAAATGTGGCTCTCTCCATTAAAGTGGTTAACTGTTCTACAGTCACTCTATATGCAGAAGACGAATCACGACAGTGTGGTGAGAACAGTGTTGAGATTCCACTGTATTACTTCATGTATGCAATTTGATACTTGTGGTCACATGCAGACTAGACTTTTGTACTTCTAAAATTCACACTTTTACAATTTTATTCTAATGAGACAAGCCATGTGAGACTAGTCTGCACATAACTGCGAGTACAGTGGGCGAATGGCATACCGAGGTTACGTGACCATCCATCCAATGCAGTGAATACAGGTGACTGCAGACTTTTCTTCTGAGATCAGACAACCCCTTTTAGGCTATGTGCGCATGCTGCGGATTTACTGCGGAATTTGCCACGGATTTGCTGCAGAAAATGTGTCTAACATTGCTGCAGTCATTCCCCAGCAAATTCTTTGGGTTTTAAAAAATGCTGTGTGCATACTGCGTTTTTTTTATACCCGCGGATTTATACGCGGATTTTCCGCTGTGGAATTAATGAGTATGTCACTTCTTTTCTGCAGGTGCCTGCGGTTTTTGCCATAGATAATGGTAAAAATCCGCAGTGACTAACTTGTGGAAAATCCTCGGTAAATCCGCAGTCAAACCGCGGTAAAACCGCATGCGGATTTCGTTGCGGTTTTGGTGTGGTTTTTACCGTGGGTGCGGGATTCTTTAAGAGGGTCCGGATTTTCCTTAAGAAAAAGTCACTTTCTAGTGCACACATGGCCTAAAGACTTCACAGCTACAATGAGGAAAGCAGCATACATAGATGTCCACCTTTTAGGCTATGTGCGCACTTTGCGTTTTTACCTGCGTTTCCGCAGCATTTTGAACTGCAGCTTTTTAATGCCAAAAGGCATGCGTTTTGATTTTCCAGCAAAGTCTATGGGAAATGGGGATTTCTTGTACGCACTTTGCTGTTAAAAACGCAGCGTTTAATTTGCATATTTTTGGGCAAAAACTCAGCGTTTAAAGAAGCAGCATGTCAATTGTTATTGCCATTTGGGCTGCGTTTTGCTAACATTGAAGTCAATGAGAAGTTTTACATGCTTTTTTGATGCTGAAAACATGCGTTTAGGACCAATTAATTGCATTTGTTTTTGGCAAAATATTAATAGCATGATATGTCCCTTTACACATACACATAATCCAACAATTATTTTTAAGAAAATCCATAAATAAATGAAATTTTATGCATAATTATTATCACTAACTTATAATTTTAATTAAAAAAAGCCAATTTTTGATTGATAATAATTTTGATATTTGTTATAATTTTTTTCCGTTTTTTTCATAGTGTTTGAATGTTTAAACTTTATTTAGTAGTGTCTTTGTATTCAAAACGCATCAGACTTTAAGCAATGAAAAAGCATGTAAATTGCGCTAAAAACGCAGCAAAAAACGCAGTAAATACGCACGTGTATTTATCGCGTTTTTGTGGTCAAAACCAAATTTGGCAAAAACCATTTCTGCCAGAGGATGCGTTTAGAACTGCAACTACCTCGACGCAAAGTGCGCACATAGCCTTATATACTCTGCAGTGCATCCTTAGTACTTACCGTCTGTGACCATGGTTATGAGCAGTACCCCTCTTTCTCAGATAGAAACTTCAATCAATTCAATCAAGGAGCCACAGACCGGATCTTAGAAGGCCACAATGAGGGGCAACAAGGTGTGGCCCACATACTACGGAGATGGGCACTCTCACCTTAAGGCCTCTGTCACACGTTCGTGCCTCCGGTACGTATTCGGCAGTTTTTTCACGTACCGGAGACACGTACACACGTGGACATATGATTTCAGAATTGTTTGGACACACAAGTATTTTGGAATACGTTCCGTTCCGTACTTACGTGTGTCCGTGATTTTCTCACGCTGACATGTCCACGTATTCTCCGGCAGCACGGGTGTCACACAGCCCGCACCCGTACCACACGGATGTAGTGTGGATGCGGTCCCGTGTGACACGCGCCAGAGAAACATGTGTCATTATTTTAAAATAAAAAAAACACATACTCAGCTCCACCAGCCCTGCAGAATCTTCCGCTGCAAACAATTGCTGCCGCCGCCGCTCGTTGTGAGTGTGTTATGGAGGTGGGCGTGCTGTCACAGGCTCTAATCTCAGCCCCTCCGCTCGGCCAGAAGCAGCATCAGTGGGGAGTGGGCGGGGCTGGAGATGAAGATCAGAACCCTGGACAGCAGTGAAGACCACGTGAGTATGCAAATTACCGGTTCTCCGTGTGTTATCACGGATAGCACACATAGAACACACGTGGCCCGCACGTACCAGAGACATGTACTTACCAAACGCAACACGCAGGGAAAATATGTGTCTCCACGTGAGTGTGGCAGAGGCCTAAGGTATACTGGACATGAAGTAATCTTTTGGGTTAAGTTTGGGTGGTATATGTTGCCATCTCTTTTCCACTGTGTAGAATATAATACTTGTCAATGATCTTACGTATATATGTCATACAGTTACCTCAAGACCCATCTCTTCTGACAAGCCTACAACCTACAATAGCCCTCAGTCCAGCTACCACTGCGCAACCAGCTCTGTCCTCACCTATTGTACCATCGCCCATTCCCTGTAGACTGTGAGCCCTCGCGGGCAGGGTCCTCTCTCCTCCTATACCAGTCTGTTTTGTACTGTTAATGATTGTTATACGTATACCCTCTTTCACTTGTAAAGCGCCATGGAATAAATGGCGCTATAATAGTAAATAATAATAATAATACAGTTGCAAACCATGAAGCAAATATACTGTCCATAAAGAGAGTTTTACGGTGATTTACAGTAAATTAAACAGACGTTTTGGTCTATGAGAAATGATAAAAGTATAACAAAGACACTGTATGTATGGAATCATACGGTAATACTGTCCTCCTGCATATCCCAGCCTCACTGTGCTCTACTCCCAGGCCACACTATGAACCTTCCCCTAAACACGAGAGGTGCCTCCTCCCAGAGTACACATGGGTGTAGCCTTTGTCCTCCTCTTGTCATCAGAACAAAACAGGATTTGCAGTGTCAGATGTCTGCGTAACCTTTTCATTACCGGTGTAATAGTAGTATTAACAGCTGATGTATATAATGAGAATGTACCTACTTCCCAGATCCGCTCACTCCCATTACCACGACTATCATAACTTCTTAGGATCTAGTTGCCACCAGGAAGAGACACTGTAATCCCTTCCTCCACTCCTGCGGCTGAATACTGAGAACTGCGAGATGACAGGGAAGTAGAAAACACGTAATCCAGTCACCATTGCTTAGCCATTCCCCTCCTGCTCTGCTATTTGTTCTCATCAGGTAATCAATATGTCAATTAATAAAGCATTAAACATGAATGGAAGGAATCTAGCTCGCGATGTAATGTACAATGCAAGGCATCAACCGAGAATCGCTAACATTTTACTGGACAAAGTGACTTGTATCATGTCACACAACACAAAAAACAAGATCCACTCATCAGTGTAAAGGAACAGAACTCTATGATTTTCATAAACAGGTATAATTTACTTCATATATATATATATATATATATATATATATATATATACTAGAAGGTGGCCCGATTCTAACGCATCGGGTATTCTAGAATTTATTGTGTAGTTAATGTATGATTTTTGTTATATATATATAGATGTTGTGTGTAGTTGCCAGTGTTTGTGTAGGGCGCTGTAAATGTTCTGGGTGTTGTCTGGGTGGGTGGTGGTGAGAGCGGTGTTGTTTGTGTGTTGCGTTGTGCGTTGCATTGTTTGTGGAGCGCTGTGTGTCTGTAGCGTTGTGTGTGTGTGGTGCTGTGGGTGGGTGTGTGTAGGCATGTGTGTGTGGGTGTGTGTGTGGGGTGCGTGTGTGTGTTTTGGGGGGAGGTATGTTTTGTGCAACGTGTGTGTTGCGCGGTATGTGCATATATTTGTGTGTGCCGCGGTGTTTGTGTGTTGTGTGTGTGCGGCGTTGTCTGTGTGTGTGTGGGTGTCTGTGTAGGGCGGTGTTTGTGGTTCCCAGTGTGTGTGTGGTGTGTTCTGCGGTGCGTGTGTGGCGGTGTGTGTGTGTTTTGAAGGGAGGTGTGCACCCCCCATCGTTGTCCACCCCCCATGCTGCACCCCCCATCGTGCTCCTTCCCCCATGCTGCGCATCCCCCATCGTGCTCCATCCCCCATGCTGCGCACCCCCCATCGTGCTCCATCCCCAATGCTGCGCACCCCCATCGTGCTCCATCCCCCATGCTGTGCACCCCCCATCGTGTTTCATCCCCCCATTCTGGGCATCCCCCATCGTGGTCTACCCCCCATCATGCTCCATCCCCCATGCTGCACTCCCCATCGTGCTCCAACCCCCATGCTGCGCACCCCCCATCGTGCTCCATCCCCCATGCTGCACCCCCCATCGTGCTCCATCCCCCATGCTGCGCACCCCCATCGTGTTTCATCCCCCCATTCTGGGCACCCCCCATCGTGGTCCATCCCCCATGCTGCACCCCCCATAGTGCTCCATCCCCCATGCTGCACCCCCCATCGTGCTCCATCCCTCATGCTGCACCCCCCATCGTGCTCCATCCCCCATGCTGCGCACCCCCCATCGTGTTTCATCCCCCCATTCTGGGCACCCCCCCATCGTGGTCCATCCCCCATGCTGCACCCCCCATCGTGCTCCATCCCCCATGCTGCACCCCCCATCATGCTCCATCCCCCATGCTGCACCCCCCATCGTGCTCCATCCCCCATGCTGCACCCCCCATCGTGCTCCATCCCCCATGCTGCGCAACCACCATCGTGCTCCATCCCCCATGCTGCGCACCCCCCATCGTGTTTCATCCCCCCATTCTGGGCTCCCCCCCATTGTGGTCCATCCCCCATGCTGCACCCCCCATCGTGCTCCATCCCCCATGCTGCACCCCCCATCGTGCTCCATCCCCCATGCTGCCCTCCCCATCGTGCTCCATCCCCCATGCTGCGAACCGCTCAGAGAGGAGTATAATAGGAGGATTATAATAGGAATATAATGGGAGGAGTAGTCCTGGGGAAAGAGGAGTATAATGGGAGGAGTTGTCCTGGGGGGGAGGTGTACAGGTGCCCAACGTGTGCGGGGGGCGTGGCCGAGCGGGCAAAGTGTGAGGGGGCGTGGCTGAGCGGGCATAGTGTGAGGGGGCGTGACCTAGCAGGCATAGTGTGAGGGGGCGTGGCATAGCGGGCATCGCGTGTGGGGGCGTGGCCTAGCGAGCATCGCATGCGGGGCGTGGCCTAGCGGGCATCGCATGCGGGGGGCGTGGCCTAGCGGGCATCGTGTGCGGGGGGCGGGCCTGGCCAAATTGTTAATCAATCCGAGCCGAGCGGCCAATCCATGTGGAGGGGCGGGGCCAGGCCGAGCCCAGCAGCCAATCCGACGGTTGTCACTGTAAGGACACTGTCACAGTGACACAATGTCACGGTGACACAATTTTGGAGCAAGACAGACAGACAGACAGAATAAGGCAATTATATATATAGATATATATATATATATACAGTACAGCCCAAAAGCTTGGACACACCTTCTCATTCAAAGAGTTTTCTTTATTTTCATGAAATTGTAGATTCACACTGAAGGCATCAAAACTATGAATTAACACATGTGGAATGAAATACCACAAAAAAGAAATACCACAAAAAAGAAATACAAAAAAGTGTGAAACACCTGAAAATATGTCTTATATTCTAGGTTCTTCAAAATAGCCACTTTTTGCTTTGATTACTGCTTTGCGCTCTCTTGGCATTCTCTTGATGAGCTTCAAAAAGTAGTCACCGGAAATGGTTTTCGCTTCACAGGTTTGCCCTGTCAGGTTTAACAAGTGGGATTTCTTGCCTTATAAGGGGGGTTGGGACCATCAGTTGTGTTGTGCAGAAGTCTGGTGGATACACAGCTGATAGTCCTACTGAATAGACTGTTAGAATTTGTATTATGGCAAGAAAAAAGCAGCTAAGTAAAGAAAAATGAGTGGCCATCATTACTTTAAGAAAGGAAGGTCAGTCAGTCTGAAAAATTGGGAAGGCTTTGAAAGTGTCCCAAAGTGCAATGGCAAAAACCATCAAACGCTACAAAGACACTGGCTCACATGACGACCGCCCCAGGAAAGGAAGACCAAGAGTCACCTCTGCTGCGAAGGATAAGTTTATCCGAGTCACCAGCCTCAGAAATCACAGGTTAACAGCAGCTCAGATTAGAGACCAGGTCAATGCCACACAGAGTTCTAGCAGCAGACACATCTCTAGAACAACTGTTAAGAGAAGACTTTGTGCAGCAGGCCTTCATGGTAAAATAGCTGCTAGGAAACCACTGCTAAGGACAGACAACAAGCAGAATGACTTGTTTGGGCTAAAAAACACAAGGAATGGACATTAGACCAGTGGAAATCTGTGCTTTGGTCTGATGAGTCCAAATTTGAGATATTTGGATCCAATCACCGTGTCTTTGTGCGACACAGAAAAGGTGAACGGATGGACTCTACATGGCTGGTTCCCACCGTGAAGCATGGAGGAGGAGGTTTGATGGTGTGGGGTCATCATAAGTTTGTACTCCCATAGTCTCCTATCTCTCTTTTCCAGGAAAAAAGGATGGATCTACCTGTGGCCAAACATTTTTGTAACTCAGACCACAGCATTGTGGACATGAAATTGCTGGCATTGAAAGAAGTAAAATATAGAGATAGCAGCGCGGTATGTGAGCGAATGTCATAGACTTCGAGAAAGAGAACTATGATAAGCCATGGACTTCCATAGCCCCCCATCCCAGATGTGGTCCCCCAATCCCCACCCTGGATATGCCCCATCCACCGTTACCACAGTCCCCACCGTGGATATGCCCCATCATAAGCCATGGACTTCCATAGCCCCCATCCTAGAAGTGCCCCCACAGTCCCCACCCTGGATGTGCCCCATCCATCCTTCCTACAATCCCCACCCACCATCCCCACAGCCCCAGGCCCTAATGTACACTTGCTTTGGCAAAACTAATTTATATTTGGTCCTGCCAATAAAGCTTATTTGATTTGATTTGATTTGATTTGATTTGAATATATCTTTGTACCGTGTTAGCCAGTAGAGATAAAAAAATTGTTTAAAAGAACAGAGAGTCCTCAGTGGTTGATACCTTTTAATGGCTAACTGAAAAGATGGTAATAATTGCAAGCTTTCGAGACTACTCAGGTCTCTTCATCAGGCATGGCATTGAAAGGAAATTTCAAGTCCCAGAGAGATAGGAGACTATGGGAGTACAAACTTATGATGACCTTTGACACATTCAGAGTAGGAATGAATGTGTCTCATGGATTCATGTCTTTTTACATCAGTTAAAAGATGTGCTCCTCTGACCATCCGAGCGTGTCACAGCCCGGACCAGACCCTTATCAAAGGACAATAAAACTTTCACACTGAACTGCAGAAAAATTTATGGCCACAACAGTTTGCCCCCCCCTGCCATCGAGATAGTTCTGTTTTATATAACTTTTTTTTTTTTTTTTTTTTTTACTGCACTATTCTAAGTCCTGTTGTGTATAAATATGTGACTCTTCAGATTTTGTGTTATACCATGCCTGATGAAGAGACCTGAGTAGTCTCGAAAGCTTGCAATTATTACCATCTTTTCAGTTAGCCATTAAAAGGTATCAACCACTGAGGACTCTCAGTTCTTTTAAACAATTTTTTTATCTCTACTGGCTAACACGGTACAAAGATATATTTTACTTGCATAAATACAGTAAATATTTTTGGGTTGTGGAATGAATTGTCTGCGTTTTCATTATTTTCTATGGGAAAATTTGCTTTGATATAAGAGTAACTTGGTTTAAGAGCACACTCCATGAACGAATTATACTTGTAATCCAAGGTTCCACTGTACATAAAACAAAGGAGTCAAGAATATTAGACTGTCATTTTATTATTGAGGAAAAATATTGAATTTCGGATCCTAGTCTATCCATGCGAGCACTCTCTTGTGTCTCCCATGCTTCCTACAGGTCACAGATCCATTAAACGTAATTTTCGGCATTGGAATCCTACAGTTGAGTTTTTCCAGCCACTGGGTAGCACCCCATTGCTTATTTGTGCTCTATTCAAACAATTTATTTTGATATTATTTTAAGTGTAGACTTTATATAGGGTATCATGACCCCATAAGTCAAGACATACATGTCATCTCTTACCATGCTGTTAGGGCTCAGCAATACTTTTGGAAAGCACCCAAATCACTTGTCATATGGACCTGCTTTCCTTCACAATATAAGTATATTACTGTGGCTACTCTCTAGGCATTGAGATAATAGTTTTCAAAATCGACCTGCTATTTCTATTAACAGGCATCACTGGGTATTGGTTTGTTGGTTTGGACACAGTCTTGCGCTGTTCACCTAGTTATTTGGCAGTGAAATGCATTTTTCACAATTTGTAGTGGATGCCCAGTTCAAGTCAAAAGAACTTGAAAACTCATCTGTTCAGAAACGCCTATAACCTTCAATGACCTCACTGCTTCACCACCACCGTGCGGAGCTGCTGCCCCACCACCGTGCGGAGCTGCCGCACCACCACCGTGCGGAGCTGCCGCCCAACCACCGTGCGGAGCTGCTGCCCCACCACCGTGCGGAGCTGCCGCCTAACCTACACCCCACCTACTGTCTCCTCCCCAAAATCCTATAGAATGTAAGCCCGCAAGGGCAGGGCCCACTTCCCTATGTACCAGTCTATCTATTGTAACTTATATATGTATTCTGTATGTAACCCCCTTCTCATGTAGAGCACCATGGAATCAATGGTGCTCTATAAATAAATAAATAATAATAATAATAATAATAATAATAATAATAATAATAAAAAGTCTTTCTCTGGTACTGAACTTTTATTAGAGATTTTTGTACAATGTTATTATAGACGTATACACATTAATTATATTATGTATACAAGTCGTTATACAACTAATAACTCTTTCATTGATTAAATCCTTATTTTAAGTTATTAATGACTATGAAGATTTAGACAATGTTATACTCACATATTGTAGAAGAAAAATTGTCTTTATCTATGATGTGCCTAATGAACTCACTTCTGTTATATCTGCACTCAAGGTAGTTTTTACTGTCATTTCTCACATCATTTTATAAGTGAAAAAAATTGGTGACCAGATGTTTCAGGTAATTGACATTTTCAAGGGAATTAGATTACAAGGTTGCCATTCCCTGAGTTACAGGTTTATGACGCTAGTGCTGACAGATGCAGGTGGGACGACTGGTACAGACAGGATGGCAGATAAGGGCAGGCACGGATGGTATGGCTGATACTGACAGGTACAGATGGCATGGCAGATACTGACAAGTATAGGACACTGGTACTTACAGTGGGCAGTGGACAAACAGAGAAACAACAAAGAGCCAGCACCAATGTGCACTAAGGCATCAAATATTCCAAACTGCATTATAAAAATTTTTTTTGAGATTTTTGGCAAAAAATTGCAATTTCTTGAGCTGCTTCGCCACGTCACGGCAAATCTCATTTGAAGCAGTCCTACACTAAAATATTTTTATAAAATGTGCCATGCGGCCTCACATATAAATAGCAGAACTGCTCTCAGCAGCACTCACCTGGTCTATTGCAGTCCCGTACCCATGACTGAGTCATGGCTGTGGGCGGGACAGGTCCAAGCAAATGCTGCATGAAGTATATATAGCCTGTGGACAAAGCCTGATGACCCAATGTGAACAGTCACCAAACGCCAAAATCTATACAGATGGAATACATCCCAAATTGGGGTGCATAGCAAGGTGGAGGTCAACCACCGACCAATTCAACAAAGAAACAACAAAGAGCCAGCACCAATGTGCACTAAGGCATCAAATATTCCAAACTGCATTATAAAAATTTTTTTGAGATTTTTGGCATTTGCTTGGACCTGTCCCGCCCACAGCCATGACTCAGTCATGGGTACGGGACTGCAATAGACCAGGTGAGTGCTGCTGAGAGCAGTTCTGCTATTTATATGTGAGGCCGCATGGCACATTTTATAAAAATATTTAGTGTAGGACTGCTTCAAATGAGATTTGCCGTGACGTGGCGAAGCAGCTCAAGAAATTGCAATTTTTTGCCAAAAATCTCAAAAAAAATTTTTATAATGCAGTTTGGAATATTTGATGCCTTAGTGCACATTGGTGCTGGCTCTTTGTTGTTTCTTTGTTGAATTGGTCGGTGGTTGACCTCCACCTTGCTATGCACCCCAATTTGGGATGTATTCCATCTGTATAGATTTTGGCGTTTGGTGACTGTTCACATTGGGTCATCAGGCTTTGTCCACAGGATATATATATACTTCATGCAGCATTTGCTTGGACCTGTCCCGCCCACAGCCATGACTCAGTCATGGGTACGGGACTGCAATAGACCAGGTGAGTGCTGCTGAGAGCAGTTCTGCTATTTATATGTGAGGCCGCATGGCACATTTTATAAAAATATTTAGTGTAGGACTGCTTCAAATGAGATTTGCCGTGACGTGGCGAAGCAGCTCAAGAAATTGCAATTTTTTGCCAAAAATCTCAAAAAAAATTTTTATAATGCAGTTTGGAATATTTGATGCCTTAGTGCACATTGGTGCTGGCTCTTTGTTGTTTCTTTGTTGAATTGGTCGGTGGCTGACCTCCACCTTGCTATGCACCCCAATTTGGGATGTATTCCATCTGTATAGATTTTGGCGTTTGGTGACTGTTCACATTGGGTCATCAGGCTTTGTCCACAGGATATATATATACTTCATGCAGCATTTGCTTGGACCTGTCCCGCCCACAGCCATGACTCAGTCATGGGTACGGGACTGCAATAGACCAGGTGAGTGCTGCTGAGAGCAGTTCTGCTATTTATATGTGAGGCCGCATGGCACATTTTATAAAAATATTTAGTGTAGGACTGCTTCAAATGAGATTTGCCGTGACGTGGCGAAGCAGCTCAAGAAATTGCAATTTTTTGCCAAAAATCTCAAAAAAATTTTTTATAATGCAGTTTGGAATATTTGATGCCTTAGTGCACATTGGTGCTGGCTCTTTGTTGTTTCTTTGTTGAATTGGTCGGTGGTTGACCTCCACCTTGCTATGCACCCCAATTTGGGATGTATTCCATCTGTATAGATTTTGGCGTTTGGTGACTGTTCACATTGGGTCATCAGGCTTTGTCCACAGGATATATATATACTTCATGCAGCATTTGCTTGGACCTGTCCCGCCCACAGCCATGACTCAGTCATGGGTACGGGACTGCAATAGACCAGGTGAGTGCTGCTGAGAGCAGTTCTGCTATTTATATGTGAGGCCGCATGGCACATTTTATAAAAATATTTAGTGTAGGACTGCTTCAAATGAGATTTGCCGTGACGTGGCGAAGCAGCTCAAGAAATTGCAATTTTTTGCCAAAAATCTCAAAAAAAAATTTTATAATGCAGTTTGGAATATTTGATGCCTTAGTGCACATTGGTGCTGGCTCTTTGTTGTTTCTTTGTTGAATTGGTCGGTGGTTGACCTCCACCTTGCTATGCACCCCAATTTGGGATGTATTCCATCTGTATAGATTTTGGCGTTTGGTGACTGTTCACATTGGGTCATCAGGCTTTGTCCACAGGATATATATATACTTCATGCAGCATTTGCTTGGACCTGTCCCGCCCACAGCCATGACTCAGTCATGGGTACGGGACTGCAATAGACCAGGTGAGTGCTGCTGAGAGCAGTTCTGCTATTTATATGTGAGGCCGCATGGCACATTTTATAAAAATATTTAGTGTAGGACTGCTTCAAATGAGATTTGCCGTGACGTGGCGAAGCAGCTCAAGAAATTGCAATTTTTTGCCAAAAATCTCAAAAAAAAATTTTATAATGCAGTTTGGAATATTTGATGCCTTAGTGCACATTGGTGCTGGCTCTTTGTTGTTTCTTTGTTGAATTGGTCGGTGGTTGACCTCCACCTTGCTATGCACCCCAATTTGGGATGTATTCCATCTGTATAGATTTTGGCGTTTGGTGACTGTTCACATTGGGTCATCAGGCTTTGTCCACAGGATATATATATACTTCATGCAGCATTTGCTTGGACCTGTCCCGCCCACAGCCATGACTCAGTCATGGGTACGGGACTGCAATAGACCAGGTGAGTGCTGCTGAGAGCAGTTCTGCTATTTATATGTGAGGCCGCATGGCACATTTTATAAAAATATTTAGTGTAGGACTGCTTCAAATGAGATTTGCCGTGACGTGGCGAAGCAGCTCAAGAAATTGCAATTTTTTGCCAAAAATCTCAAAAAAAAATTTTATAATGCAGTTTGGAATATTTGATGCCTTAGTGCACATTGGTGCTGGCTCTTTGTTGTTTCTTTGTTGAATTGGTCGGTGGTTGACCTCCACCTTGCTATGCACCCCAATTTGGGATGTATTCCATCTGTATAGATTTTGGCGTTTGGTGACTGTTCACATTGGGTCATCAGGCTTTGTCCACAGGATATATATATACTTCATGCAGCATTTGCTTGGACCTGTCCCGCCCACAGCCATGACTCAGTCATGGGTACGGGACTGCAATAGACCAGGTGAGTGCTGCTGAGAGCAGTTCTGCTATTTATATGTGAGGCCGCATGGCACATTTTATAAAAATATTTAGTGTAGGACTGCTTCAAATGAGATTTGCCGTGACGTGGCGAAGCAGCTCAAGAAATTGCAATTTTTTGCCAAAAATCTCAAAAAAAATTTTTATAATGCAGTTTGGAATATTTGATGCCTTAGTGCACATTGGTGCTGGCTCTTTGTTGTTTCTTTGTTGAATTGGTCGGTGGTTGACCTCCACCTTGCTATGCACCCCAATTTGGGATGTATTCCATCTGTATAGATTTTGGCGTTTGGTGACTGTTCACATTGGGTCATCAGGCTTTGTCCACAGGATATATATATACTTCATGCAGCATTTGCTTGGACCTGTCCCGCCCACAGCCATGACTCAGTCATGGGTACGGGACTGCAATAGACCAGGTGAGTGCTGCTGAGAGCAGTTCTGCTATTTATATGTGAGGCCGCATGGCACATTTTATAAAAATATTTAGTGTAGGACTGCTTCAAATGAGATTTGCCGTGACGTGGCGAAGCAGCTCAAGAAATTGCAATTTTTTGCCAAAAATCTCAAAAAAATTTTTTATAATGCAGTTTGGAATATTTGATGCCTTAGTGCACATTGGTGCTGGCTCTTTGTTGTTTCTTTGTTGAATTGGTCGGTGGTTGACCTCCACCTTGCTATGCACCCCAATTTGGGATGTATTCCATCTGTATAGATTTTGGCGTTTGGTGACTGTTCACATTGGGTCATCAGGCTTTGTCCACAGGATATATATATACTTCATGCAGCATTTGCTTGGACCTGTCCCGCCCACAGCCATGACTCAGTCATGGGTACGGGACTGCAATAGACCAGGTGAGTGCTGCTGAGAGCAGTTCTGTTATTTATATGTGAGGCCGCATGGCACATTTTATAAAAATATTTAGTGTAGGACTGCTTCAAATGAGATTTGCCGTGACGTGGCGAAGCAGCTCAAGAAATTGCAATTTTTTGCCAAAAATCTCAAAAAAAATTTTTATAATGCAGTTTGGAATATTTGATGCCTTAGTGCACATTGGTGCTGGCTCTTTGTTGTTTCTTTGTTGAATTGGTCGGTGGTTGACCTCCACCTTGCTATGCACCCCAATTTGGGATGTATTCCATCTGTATAGATTTTGGCGTTTGGTGACTGTTCACATTGGGTCATCAGGCTTTGTCCACAGGATATATATATACTTCATGCAGCATTTGCTTGGACCTGTCCCTCCCACAGCCATGACTCAGTCATGGGTACGGGACTGCAATAGACCAGGTGAGTGCTGCTGAGAGCAGTTCTGCTATTTATATGTGAGGCCGCATGGCACATTTTATAAAAATATTTAGTGTAGGACTGCTTCAAATGAGATTTGCCGTGACGTGGCGAAGCAGCTCAAGAAATTGCAATTTTTTGCCAAAAATCTCAAAAAAAATTTTTATAATGCAGTTTGGAATATTTGATGCCTTAGTGCACATTGGTGCTGGCTCTTTGTTGTTTCTTAGTGGACAAACAGAACCTGACAACTAGCTAGTGAGATGGACATTAGCTGATTAACTGACCATGTTGCTCAGGCACCTCTCCTAGTAGAAGGGTGCCTTAAATACCTAGTGATTTAGAACCACAGGCTGAGAGGCACTTTCGTGTAAAAGGGTGCTGGCCCTTTAAGAGCAGGGAAGGTACACGCTCTTAATGCACTCTCAAGAGACTTGAGCAGCATGTGAAGGCCCTGGGAACAGGAGGCAGCAGAGACCCAAGTGGAGGACAGCGGGGAGGTAGAGCGCAGACTGGCTGCAGTGCTGAGTGAGTCAGCATCCCTGCTCAAGAGAGGCAGAGCAGTGCAGCGATGCTAGCACTACAGTACCCCCTTCCCCCCATTCCTCACGCCCCTTCTTCACCAGGCCTGAAGAAATTTTCTTTTCTTCTCCAGAATGATGTCTTTGGAGTGTATGGGTGAAGAAAAGGCCAGTGGTAGGTGTAGGTCGGATAGTCGTTGCTTGACAGGCTATTTCCTGGCCCATGAATGGCAGACAGAACTGATTTCCAGAGCTAATATCTCAGAGGATTTAGGAACACATTGAGATTCTTCTCACCCATCATTGAAGTCAACTGTAGCAGGGCGACAGGTAGGAAGCAGAACCGAATGACTAAATGATACGTTTATAAGACATGGACAGATGAGCACTGACCAAACACATTTTGTGACAATTCTGCCCTCAACGGAGCACATCCCCAGATGGCTAGGCCAGAACTGGCTCGAGAGTATGGAGACAAGGCAGGCCCAGGAGAAGCAGGCAGGACAGGTTGGGAAGCAGCAGTAAGGAGATCCTCTCCAAATGTGAAATTTTCACGCGTATTGCCACAGGTGCAGAAACAAAGCATAGGGATTCAGACAAGAGTACTCCATTGACAGACGACACCAACAAGGGAGTTTGGAGGCATCGGATGGGAATCTGGTACCAATCTACTACAGTCAGTTGAATGAAGTTCCCAGCAGATTTGGAACCAAGGTGGGCCATCTCAGAGAACTGAATTCCTCCATATAATACAGACACAGACAGGGTCAATGAAAAAGAGAGACTGTTTTCGCTGAGAGAGGTTCCTCCTACCAACCCAAAGCAAGAGGGTCCTGGCCTCACAGGACAAGCATGGATATAGTGTTCTTCTCCTCCATAGTAGAAACACAGACCCATGGCTCTGTGATATTCCCGCCATTGCTCGGACATTTTGATGCAATCACCCAGCCTCGGTTTAGTAGCTGGAAAGGGTACTAGAAACTCGGAAACCGGATGTCTCTGGAAGGTTGGAACCAGACGCATAGGCTTCCTTTCACATGATTCCTCCTTGGAACATTCCTGGAACCTGCGTTCAAAACGGGTAGGGAATGAAATGAGATCATCCAACGTAACAGGAATATCATGGCTAGCCAATTCACCCTTAATCCTCCCTGATAGACTTTTCCAAAAGGTGGCCACCAGCACCTGATTATTCCATCCCAGCTCTGAGGAGAGAGTGCGAAACTGAACCACATACTAACACAGTCTGCACTCCTTGACACTACAGAGGAGATGACGTAGCAGAAGCAACATAGTCCGGCTCATCGAAAACTTTCCTGAAGACCTCTAGGAAGTCAGCAGTTACTGGGTCACTTCTCTCCCACAGGGGATTGACCCAGGGGAGAGCCTCCTCACCATCATCAACATTAGGAAAGTCACTTTGGCCCGGTCAGAAGAAAACTGGTGGGAGAAAAGTCTTAGAATCCTGTATATACAGTTAGGTCCAGAAATATTTGGACAGTGACACAAGTTTTGTTATTTTAGCTGTTTACAAAAACATGTTCAGAAATACAATTATATATATAATATGGGCTGAAAGTGCACACTCCCAGCTGCAATATGAGAGTTTTCACATCCAAATCGGAGAAAGGGTTTAGGAATCATAGCTCTGTAATGCATAGCCTCCTTTTTTTCAAGGGACCAAAAGTAATTGGACAAGGGACTCTAAGGGCTGCAATTAACTCTGAAGGCGTCTCCCTCATTAACCTGTAATCAATGAAGTAGTTAAAAGGTCTGGGGTTGATTACAGGTGTGTGGTTTTGCATTTGGAAGCTGTTGCTGTGACCAGACAACATGCGGTCTAAGGAACTCTCAATTGAGGTGAAGCAGAACATCCTGAGGCTGAAAAAAAAGAAAAAATCCATCAGAGAGATAGCAGACATGCTTGGAGTAGCAAAATCAACAGTCGGGTACATTCTGAGAAAAAAGGAATTGACTGGTGAGCTTGGGAACTCAAAAAGGCCTGGGCGTCCACGGATGACAACAGTGGTGGATGATCGCCGTATACTTTCTTTGGTGAAGAAGAACCCGTTCACAACATCAACTGAAGTCCAGAACACTCTCAGTGAAGTAGGTGTATCTGTCTCTAAGTCAACTGTAAAGAGAAGACTCCATGAAAGTAAATACAAAGGGTTCACATCTAGATGCAAACCATTCATCAATTCCAAAAATAGACAGGCCAGAGTTAAATTTGCTGAAAAACACCTCATGAAGCCAGCTCAGTTCTGGAAAAGTATTCTATGGACAGATGAGACAAAGATCAACCTGTACCAGAATGATGGGAAGAAAAAAGTTTGGAGAAGAAAGGGAACGGCACATGATCCAAGGCACACCACATCCTCTGTAAAACATGGTGGAGGCAACGTGATGGCATGGGCATGCATGGCTTTCAATGGCACTGGGTCACTTGTGTTTATTGATGACATAACAGCAGACAAGAGTAGCCGGATGAATTCTGAAGTGTACCGGGATATACTTTCAGCCCAGATTCAGCCAAATGCCGCAAAGTTGATCGGACGGCGCTTCATAGTACAGATGGACAATGACCCAAAGCATACAGCCAAAGCTACCCAGGAGTTCATGAGTGCTAAAAAGTGGAACATTCTGCAATGGCCAAGTCAATCACCAGATCTTAACCCAATTGAGCATGCATTTCACTTGCTCAAATCCAGACTTAAGACGGAAAGACGCACAAACAAGCAAGACCTGAAGGCTGCGGCTGTAAAGGTCTGGCAAAGCATTAAGAAGGAGGAAATCCAGCGTTTGGTGATGTCCATGGGTTCCAGACTTAAGGCAGTGATTGCCTCCAAAGGATTCGCAACAAAATATTGAAAATAAAAATATTTTGTTTGGGTTTGGTTTGTTTGTCCAATTACTTTTGACCTCCTAAAATGTGGAGTGTTTGTAAAGAAATGTGTACAATTCCTACAATTTCTATCAGATATTTTTGTTCAAACCTTCAAATTAAACGTTACAATCTGCACTTGAAATCTGTTGTAGAGGTTTCATTTCAAATCCAATGAGGTGGCATGCAGAGCCCAACTCGCGAAAATTGTGTCACTGTCCAAATATTTCTGGACCTATCTGTAAGAGCCTACTGGTGTTGGCAGCAGCTTATAAGGGACAAATCTGGTGTCAGGTTCCCTTAAAGAAAGATTTCTCAAAGGTTTTATGGACTAACAAGATGAGAGTGACTCTTGATAGCCCAGATGGATGGGCCTGTGGCTGGATCAGTATTGGGCACAGACCTCTACTTTGACTCAGACATCAGCAAGGTGGAGGTGGGGTACTGGTATAGGTTAGTATTATTAAAGATGAACTAGTTGGACCTTTTTGGATTGAAGATTGACTCAAAATCAACTTCCAAACTGACGGCTTGTTTTCAGAAGACATTTTCTTCAAACAATGGCAAGAAAAAGTGCATCTTTCAAGAAAACCATGATTTTTAAGCAGGAAAATTCTTTATTAAATGAATTGAAGTCCTCCACTACTTGTCTGACAGTAAAGCGGGCTTTACACGCAGCGACATCGCTAACGAGATGTCGTTGGGGTCACGGAATTCGTGACGCACATCTGGCCTCGTTAGCGCTGTCGTTGCATGTGACACGTACGAACGACCAAAAATGCTCACCTTATCGTTGATTGTTGTCCGGTCGTTGTAATCTCGATTATCGTTGCTGCTTTTGCACGCAGATTGTTCATCATTCCTGAGGCAGCACATATTGCTACGTGTGACACCCCGGGAATGACGAACAACAGCTTACCTGCGTCCTCCGGCAACGAGGTGGGCATGTCTTTCTTTCGGCTACTCTCCGCCCCTCCGCTTCTATTGGTTGCCTGCCACAGCGACGTCGCAGGGAAGGTAAGTCCGTGTGATGGGGCCTAACGATATTGTGCGTCACGGGCAGCGATTTGCCCGTGACGCATAACTGACGGGGGCGGATGCGATCGGCAGCGACATCGCTAGTGATGTCGCTGTGTGTAAAGCCTGCTTAAAGGGCTTCAAGATGAAAGAATAATGACATGCTCCTTCCTCACCTCACCTAAATCCAATTGAGAACTTGTGGGCTCTTCTTAAATGGCATATTTACAGTGAAGGAAGAGAATCACCTCTCTGAACAGTGTCTGAAGGCTGTGTTTGGTGCTTCCCAAAATGTTGATAGTCAACAGATTAGGAAACTGACAGACTCCATGTATGACTGTTACTGAAAAAAAGGGCGGCGATATTTGTCACTGAGATTTTTCTGAAATGTTTATTTATACATTCTGAGGTGTTTGATTATTATTCTCACTTTAACAGATGAAAATGAACAACTGAAAATGGAAAATGTATGTTTTTTATTTAGTTACATAATAATTCTGCAAACCAATAATTCTGCACACATACAGTATACTGTATATTTTCCCAAATAATATAAACCTAACTTTTACTTTGTCAAATGTTAAGATTTTAGCTTTAATAACTTTACGAATTGACCGACAGTTGTTCAATAATAAAATGAATTACGAAACTACAAATTGACACCGGACTTGACCTTTCACTGATCCGGGATCGGCTGGAGCCTATCGTGGCAGAGAACGTTACCTCGGGCAGCGCCTGAAAAACTTGTGAGTAAAAACACTTGGAACTGCAGCCCCTACCTCTGCCTCTCCTTTACCGGTGCCAACGGAGACTACCACTACCCCCGCCATCCTCCCCGGGGTAATCTCGCTCCGCCTGCTGGGAGTGAAGCCATCTCAGCTGCAACCAACAACTTGCACGGAGAGAAACCCTGCAGCGGCAGCCCCCATCCCTGGCCGCGTACCACAGGTGGCGTCAAGATCTTCTAATAGACTTTCCTAACCTCCATCTACTACCTCCATCCTCCCTACCACCCTCCAATCCTCCTTCCTGTATGCCTTGGGGTAACGGAACCGGGCCAGGCCGCCCAGTGACAACGCAGAGGATCTGCACCCCCGACCCGGCAACGAGTTGGTTAAAGCACCTGCCCCGTGGGGCGCTACAACTAATAATTGTGCACACAGTGTATTTGGTTGACTATATTCCAGCTCGTAAGCCACAAATTAAAATGGGCCTCAAATACCACAGGTTTTTTTTATTAGTAATTGTCTTCTCATATGGACAACATACCTTTTTTCGGTTCCTTGGGCTCCAGGGAAGGGTACGGTACAATTGCAACCCATCCTCTTACTACAGTTTTGCACGTATATATTCGTATAATGCACAGGGTACAGTTGAGACACAGTCTTGTTACATTATCGAATAAGGCATATAATAATACATCATGAGATATGAGGCACAGGGTACAAGTCAGGCACTAGTTCTCTGACTTGGTAGATAGTGACTGTGAGTGATATGTCTGCAGCAGCTTGTAATGGTGATGCTGTCAGTGTGTTATATGAACACAGGAAACAGGCAGGAATAACCAGGGCTGGCATCAGCATCTGGTGCACCTGAGTAAGTGCCGGGGCCCTGGACAGCCCAGGGGGCACACTCGCTGTTGTCAGTTCTGTGGCCCACATGCCGAGTTCCGATAATCGGAGTGCTTGGGCCGGCAGCCGCACTTTGCTGGCTTCTGGCCCTATAAATCCACAGTTGCACGTAGTGTTCACTGCTGAACAATGTGTGCAGGTGCATTGAAGTTCATCTGTGGGTGCAGCTGCCGCGCATTCTGCTCCCATCCCACAGATGAAAAAGAGCCAAAGCGCCAGCATCCTTCCGCACAGTGTATGCCCTCCCGAGATGTATGTCCCACTCGAGCTGTAAGGGCGCACCTCCTGAGTTGTATGGGTACCTCTGAGTTGTATGTGTCCTCCCAGAGCTGTATGCCTCCCCAGAGCTGTAGGTGCCCCCCATGAGCTGTATGGGTCCCCCAGAACTGTATCTGCTCCGCAGGGCTGAATGCCCCCAGAGATGTATGAGTCCCCCAGAGCTGTATGTGCGACCCACAATAGCTCTATGCCACCCACCCCAGTAATGTGTATGCCTCCAGAGCTGTATGCCACCCCAGTAACATCTATGCCCCCCAGTAATGTGTATGCCCCTCCAGTAATATCAATATTTTAAATTCCATTAGAGAAACAACAAAAGACCAGCATGCAAAATCCACACTTAGTTGGCAGCAGCTCATACATGCATGATATAAAAAGAAAGAAACATGAGCAAAATGCTGAATAATAGTCAATATTTATTGAGAGAATATTAAAGTGCATAGTGCAAAAAATAACACGAATGAAAACATATGATGGTATAGAAGGAAGACAGGGGACATGGTAAAATAAAAACAATTGTCGGGTACAGACAAAGGAAAATGCTAATGTAAGAGACACTCACATAATGCCTATCACTGATTAGGAAAGTTACCAGGTAAGGGTACCTTCACACTTAGCGATGCAGCAGCGATCCGACCAGCGATCTGACCTGGTCAGGATCGCTGCTGCATCGCTACATGGTCGCTGGTGAGCTGTCAAACAGGCAGATCTCACCAGCGACCAGTGAACAGCCCCCAGCCAGCAGCGACGTGCAAGCGACGCTGCGCTTGCACGGAGCTGCCGTCTGGAAGCTGCGGAGACTGGTAACTAAGGTAAACATCGGGTATGGTTACCCGATGTTTACATTAGTTACCAGCGCACAGCTGTGTGTGCAGGGAGCAGGGAGCCGCGCACACTGAGCGCTGGCTCCTTGCTCTCCTACCATAGCTACAGTACACATCGGGTTAATTAACCCGATGTGTAATGCAGCTACATGTGCAGAGAGCAGGGAGCCGCGCACACTGCTTAGCGCTGGCTCCTTGCTCTCCTAGCTGCTGTACACATCGGGTTAATTAACCCGATGTGTACAGCAGCTACATGTGCAGAGAGCCGGAGCCGGCAGCACAGGCAGCGTGAGAGCTGCAGAGGCTCGTAACTAAGGTAAATATCGGGTAACCACCTTGGTTACCCGATGTTTATCTTGGATACAGCTTACCTCAGCTGTCAGATGCCGGCTCCTGCTCCCTGCTCGCTTCATTTGTCGCTCTCTCGCTGTCACACACAGCGATCTGTGTGTCACAGCGGGAGAGCGGCTTTGAAGAAAACGAACCAGGGCTGTGTGTAACGAGCAGCGATCTCGCAGCAGGGGCCAGATCGCTGCTCAGTGTCACACACAGCGAGATCGCTAATGAGGTCACTGCTGCGTCACAAAAAGCGTGACTCAGCAGCGATCTCGGCAGCGAGCTCGCTGTGTGTGAAGCACCCCTAAGACACTATAAAATCCCAAGGCAAGATTAGTATGTCTGTTGGCAAAAGTTTGCCCTATAAGGATGTACACTGTATAGCATGTTGTAAGGGATTTAGTAACAATACCTGGGATTAAATTAAATGACTGGCAGGAGCGTGGCAAGAAATGCCCAATGCAAGAAGCATTACCGAAGTCCGGTGGCGGGGGGAGCCCGACGTACGTTTTGCGGCATACTAGCAGGTCGCAGGCCGCTTCATCATGGGGGAACGTAGAAGGTGATCATTTCTTGCCACGCTCCTGCCAGTCATTTAATTTAATCCCAGGTATTGTTACTAAATCCCTTACAACATTAGCATTTTCCTTTGTCTGTACCCGGCAATTGTTTTGATTTTACCATGTCCCCTGTCTTCCTTCTATACCATCATATGTTTTCAATCCTGTGTTATTTTTTGCACTATGCACTTTAATATTCTCTAAAAAAATATTGACTATTATTCAGCATTTTGCTCATGTGTCTCTCTTTTTATACCCTCCAGTAATATGTATGCCCCTCAGTAACATGTGTGCCCCCACTAAAGTGTATGTCCCTCAGTAATATGTATGCCCCTCAGTAACATGTATGCCCCCAGTAACATATATGCCCCCACTAACGTGTATGTCCCTCAGTAATATGTATGCCCCTCTGTAACCTGTATGCCCTCTCAGTATTGTGTATGCTCATTCAGTAATGTGTATGCCTGCACAGTAATGTGAATGTCCCTCCAGTAATTTCTATTGCCCCAGTCCCTCCTGTGATGTATATACTGTAGCCACCTTCTGTGATATACAGTATATACAGTAGCCACCAGCCTCCCCTGTGATATATATACTGTAGTCCCCAGCCTCCTCTGTGATGTACAGTATAGACCAAAAGTTTGGACACACCTTCTCATTCAAAGAGTTTTCTTTATTTTCATGACTCTGAAAATTGTATATTCACATTGAAGGCATCAAAACTATGAATTAACACATCTGGAATGAAATACTTAACAAAAAAGTGTGAAACAACTGAAAATATGTCTTATATTCTAGGTTCTTCAAAATAGCCACCTTTGGTTTGATTACTGCTTTGCACTCTTGGCATTCTCTTGATGAGCTTCAAGATGTAGTCACCGGAAATGGTTTTCACTTCACAGGTGTGCCCTGTCAGGTTTAACAAGTGGGATTTCTTGCCTTATAAATGGGGTTGGGACCATCAGTTGTGTTGTGCAGAAGTCTGGTGGATACACAGCTGATAGTCCTAGTGAATAGACTGTTAGAATTTGTATTATGACAAGAAAAAAGCAGCTAAGTAAAGAAAAACGATGTGAAATCAATTTGAATCTACAATTTTCAGTCATGAAGATAAAGAAAACTCTTTGAATAAGAAGGTGTGTCCAAACTTTTGGTCTGTACTGTATATACTGTAGTCCCCAGCCCCTTCCATGATATAAATACTGTAGTCCTCAACCCCTCCTGTGATGTATATACTGTAATCCCCAGCCCCTCCTGTGATTTATATACTGCAGCCCCCAGCCTCTCCTGTGATTTATATACTCTAGCCCCCAGTCCCTCATGTGATGTATATACAGCAGTGTCAATGTACTCTGTGTGTTGCCATGCCGGTTAGTGATGGCCATCACGTAGCGTGGCCTGCACAGCCACATGCCCGGGAGGAGCTAGACGGAGACAAGCAGTGAAGGTGAGTGAGGCTACTGCTGACTTCCCTATTTTAAAATGATCTCTAATTTGTCTTTGTGTGTGCATGTACTATGTGTATATCTACAAGTGCATCTCAATAAATTAGAATATCATCAAAAAGTTAATTTATTTCAGTAATTCAATACAAAAAGGGAAACACATATTCTATGGAGTCATTACAGAGTGATCTATTTCAAGTGTTTACTTCTGTTAATATTAATGATTATTGCTCACAGCCAGTAAAAACTCAAAAGTCATTATCTCAGAAAATTTGAATATTATATAAGACCAACTCAAAAAATTATTTTAAACTCAGAAATGTTGGCTACTGAAAAGTCTGTACAGTAAATGCACTTATTAATTGGTTGCGGCTCCTTTTGCATGAATTACTGCATCAATGCGGCGTGGCATGGAGGCGATCAGCCTGTGGCACTGCTGAGGTGTTATGGAAGCCCTGGTTGCTTTTATAGCAGCCTTCAGCTCATCTGCATTGTTGAGTCTGGTGTCTCTTATCTTCCTCTGGAAAATACTCCATAGGTCAGGCAAGTTTGCTGGCCAATCAAGCACGTGATACTTTGGTTATTAAACCAGGTATTGGTACTTTTGGCAGTGTGGACAGGTGCCAAGTTCTGCTGGAAAATGAAATTTCCATCTCCAAAAAACTTGTCGGTAGAGGGAATCATGAAGTGCTCTAAAATTTCCCAGTAGATGGCTGCGCTACTTTGGTCTTGATAAAACACAGTGGATCTACACCAGCAGATGACATGGTTCCCCAAACCATCACTGATTGTGGAAACTTCACATTAGACCTCAAGCAGCTATGATTGAGGCCTCTCCACTCTTCCTCCAGACTCTGGGATCTTGATTTCCAAATGAAATGCAAAATTTCCTTTCATCTGAAAACAACACCTTGGACCACTGAGCTACAGTCCAGTTATTTTTATCCTTGGCCCATTTAAGAGGCTTCTGGTGTTATCTATTGGTCATGAATGGTTTGACACAAGGAATGCGACAGTTGTAGCGCATGTCCTGGATATGTCTGTGTGTGGTGGCTCTTGAAGCACTGACTCCAGCAGCAGAGAGATCCCTGGTATCTGGTCTGATGCTGATCTCCATATAAAGTCTATGGGGACCAGAATCTGGTGCAAAGGTGTAGGAGCAAGCAGGGAATACTTACTGAGTCACCGGGGCAGCTGTCACACTGCTTCCGCGGCCTCTCATTCTTGTTATCGGGCTACTCATTAGGCTCATGCATATTCACTGCTTCCCTCACCCACCAGTATCTGTAATTGGTTTCAGTCAGATGAGCCCCCACGCTGACTGACAGCATGTCTGAGGCTTTCAATTATAGACGCCGGTGGCCAGATCTATATCATACAGTAAAATAAATTAATAAATAAAAATTGGCGTAGGACCCCCCCACATTATGATATTAACACAGATAAAGCCTGACAGCTGGGGCTGGTATTCTCAGTCTGTGGATACTCATGGTTATTGGGTGCCTGGAGCCTAAAAATATCAACCAGTAGCTGCCCGGAATTACCACATCCATTATATGCAACAGTCCTGGCCCTTTCGGACTCTTCCCGATTGTCTTGCTGCGATAGCAATCGGAATAATGAAGAAGTTAATGGCAGCCCACAGCAGCCACTAAGTCCTAGATTAGTGATGGCAGGCACTTATGAGACACCCCCATCACTAATCTGTAAGATAAAGTAAATAAATACAAACACCGAAAAAATCCTTTGTTTGAAATAAAAGACAAAAAAGCACCTTCTTTCACCACTTTATTTACCCCCAAAACACCCCAGCAGGTCTGACGTAATCGACACGAGGTCCCACCACGCTTCCACCACGCTTCCACCACTGCTATATCTGAAGCTCATAGCGAGTGCCATAAAACATGACTGCCCACTGTGAGCTCCACGCAACGACTGAGGTGAGCCGCGTGATCAGCGATGACGTCACTCAGGTTAGCCTCGGCCACAGCTAGAGTCCTCCACCTCAATAAATGTTGAAGAACGCAGGACTTACAGGTGGCAGGAGAAGAATCCAGCAACAGCGTCCAGTTCAATAAAAATATTTTTTTTTTAAACCATTAAAAATTCCATGATAAAATCAAGACAAATAGGCAGAGAGGACCCGTTTTGGATGGTGTCCTTATCCAAAGTCCTGCCTCCTATATGTACGTATGACTGTATGTGTATGTATCTGTCACGCTCCCCGGGTCCCCTGTGCTGCCCTCCGGCTCACCTGTCACGCTCCCCGGGTCCCCCGTCTCGCTTCCCGGTTCCTTGGTCCGGTCACCGCCGCTCCCCGCTCTCCAGCACCCCTTGCCAGCGCGTCCCCAGCGTCCTGGTCCCCGCACCCGGCGTCCGTCGGCTTCACAGCCCCATCCTGGCCCTGCTGCTTCCTCCTCGCAGCTTCCTGCTCTGGCTTCTGGCACTCGGGCCGCGCGCATGCGCATTAGGGCGCGCGCGCGGTCATTGACCCTTTCTTAAAGGGCCAGCGTCCATTAACAGGAAATGATGCAAAACAGGTACAGGGTATAAAGGGGGTTTATGTCCAAGGGGGCGGGGCCTGATCTTCATGTTTCTTAAGCTAGGAGTCAGGTCTCCTGGTGTATATGTGTATATACTCACCTATCTCTCTTGTAGAGCCGTGCCTGCCTCGCCATCCGGTCCAGACCGAATCCCGAACCCCGAACGCTGTCCATCTGCCATCCTGACAGTCCGTACCATCTCGGATCCCTGCGGTGACCTGTCATCTCGCTCCAAAGGTTCCGGACCCCGCCTGACATCTTCTCGGCTTCCGAACCTGAGCTGCGTCACCCGGACTACCACCAGTGACTCCGTGGTCCCAGGGACTTCTCCGTTATACTCCTGTGTACGGACTGTTCTGCTGCCTATAGTGCTCCAGCTACCGGACCCCTTACCACCATCTAGGAGTTCGGCCCAGTGGATCCACCTCCTGGGTCTGCCCGTCCACCTGGCCCTGACAGTAAGATCAGGCCATGGATCCCGCTGCAGCACTAGCAGCCGTACAGGAGGAACTCCAACGACAGCGTGAGACTCAGACCCGCATGCTGCAATTCATGTCGTCTGTGGACGCCCGCCTGAACACGCTACAAGCGGCAGTTACGTCTTCAGCATCCCGGGCCTCCACTAGTCAAGCCACGGCTCCAGCTCCCGTGGCGACTTCTTCAGATACTTCCAGACTTCGTTTGGCCTCACCACCCCGGTACACCGGAGATCCCAAGACCTGCAGGGGATTCTTAAACCAATGCTCCCTCCATTTCACGCAGCTGCCGCATTTGTTTGCCTCTGATCAAGCCAAGGTCGCCTTCATCATGTCCCATCTAGAGGGTGAGGCACTGGCGTGGATGAACCCCTTGTGGGAGAAGGGGGATCCTGTGACCACGAACATCCAGGACTTCCTGCAGGCATTCCGTGGCACCTTTGATGAGCCCGGACGCGCCTCCGCGTCTGCTTCGTCTCTTCTCCGGCTACGTCAGGGGACTCTGACGGTGGGCCAATACGCAATCCGGTTTCGCACCTTGGCTTCGGAACTCGGGTGGAACAACGAGGCCCTAACCGCCGCCTTCTGGGAAGGACTCTCGGGGCGAATTAAAGATGAGCTGGCGGGTCGTGACGTACCGACCACCCTGGATGCCCTGATCGCCCTAGCGACTCGAGTGGACATCCGCTTTCAGGAGCGATCCAAGGAAGTGTCCCGTGAGAGACGACCGGTACGGCATTCCTCTCCTCCGCAGAAGCCCGCCGTACTTCAATCTTCGACAGCTGGGGTCCCCGTCCACGAGCCCATGCAGATCGACAGAGTGCGGCAGTCTGAACAACGTAGAGCTGAGCGGCTCGCCAAGGGCCTCTGCTTTTACTGCGGAGAGGACACACACCTGCTACGCTCCTGTCCTGAGAGGCCGGGAAACTCCAAAGCCTAGGGTTGGTAGGAGAGGCCACCCTAGGTGCTGGGACTCTCTCAGACCCGGTTACGTGGACTGTGCAAGTGACAACGGGAGAGACGCGGTTCACGGCTGAGGCATACCTCGATTCCGGGGCAGCAGGCAATTTCATCCAGCAGGCCACGGTGGACAAGTACCAGGTGTCTGTTACTCCACTCGACAAGCCCCTCGTGATTGCCTCTGTGGATGGGAGACCCCTCTCTGACACCATCTCCTGGATCACCAAGCCGGTGGAACTGCGTATCGGTGCCCTGCACACCGAGAACATCGCTCTCTACGTCCTCCCACACATGTCCCATCAAATCCTGCTGGGACTTCCCTGGTTGCGGACACACGAACCATCAGTCAGCTGGGGCACTGGCGAAATCACCCGATGGGGCTCTTCGTGCCATGAGAAGTGCCTGAAGACCATACAACCCATCCGACGACCTCCGGTTCCAGAGAACCTACCGGGGCTGCCCTCGGCCTATTGGTCCTTTGCAGACGTCTTTGATAAAAAGGAATCCGAGGTACTTCCGCCACATCGTCCTTACGATTGTGCCATCGACCTGCTCCCTGGAACAACACCACCTCGAGGACGGATATATCCATTGTCTCCAGCCGAAACAAGGGTCATGTCTACTTACATCACAGAGAGCCTGGCAAGGGGATTCATCCGGAGATCCTCCTCTCCTGCTGGAGCAGGTTTCTTCTTTGTCAAGAAGAAAGAGGGCGACTTACGCCCATGCATAGACTACCGGGGTTTGAATCAAATCACCGTAAAAAACAAGTACCCTCTGCCGCTCATCCCCGAATTGTTTGACCGGCTTAGAGGAGCTCGTGTGTTCACCAAGCTGGATCTTCGGGGTGCTTACAATCTGGTACGCATCCGCTCTGGGGACGAATGGAAGACCGCGTTCAATACGCGCGATGGGCACTATGAATACTGCGTGATGCCCTTCGGCCTGTGTAACGCCCCAGCCGTCTTTCAAGAACTGGTGAACGACGTTTTCCGGGACCTTCTTTACGTCTGTGTGGTAGTATATCTGGATGACATCCTTGTCTTCTCTCCGGACCTCCAGACCCACAGAGAGAACGTGCAGCTGGTTCTACAAAGACTGAGAGAGAATCGTCTGTACGCGAAGTATGAGAAGTGTGTCTTTGAGCAGTCTTCTCTCCCCTTCCTGGGGTACATCATCTCTGATACCGGACTGCAGATGGATCCAAAGAAGGTCGCCTCCATTCTCAACTGGCCTCCTCCTTCTGGACTGAAGGCAATCCAACGCTTCCTGGGATTCGCCAACTACTACCGCCAGTTCATCCCTCACTTCTCGGCTCTGACTGCTCCTCTCTCCGCTTTGACCAAGAAGGAGGCTAATCCAAAGGACTGGTCACCTGCGGCCGACGCCGCGTTTGGCTCGCTGAAGCGGGCATTTGCCTCCTCTCCTGTACTCCACCGTCCGGAGTTAAACCGCCAGTTCACCTTGGAGGTGGATGCCTCCTCCTCAGGAGCCGGAGCAGTGCTCATGCAGAAGTCCTCCTCCGGGAAGATGGTGACTTGCGGATTCTTCTCCAAGAGCTTCTCAGCGCCTGAACGCAACTACACCATCGGTGACCGAGAGCTCTTGGCAGTCAAACTGGCTCTGGAGGAATGGCGCTACCTTCTGGAAGGAGCAGTGTACCCCGTTATCATTTACACGGACCACAAGAACCTGGAATACCTGCGGTCTGCTCAGCGACTGAACCCACGGCAAGCCAGGTGGTCCTTATTCTTTGCCAGGTTTGATTTCCAGCTCCATTTCCGACCCGCGGACAAGAATGTACGCGCTGATGCCTTGTCCAGGTCTTTCATGCCCATGGAGCAGGAGGAGGAGACTACCCAACCCATCATCTGTCCTAGCAAAATCATTCCGGTGGCCCCTGTCACCCTGGCCCAGATACCGCCCGGGAAGACCTATATCTCTGAGACAGACAGGCAAAAAGTGTTACACTGGGCTCATGCCTCGAAAACAGCCGGTCATGCTGGTCAGAAGAGAACATGGGGTGCGATTGTACGTCATTACTGGTGGCCATCCCTTCGCACGGACGTCGCTGCTTTTGTCTCTGCCTGCTCCTCTTGTGCCAGGAACAAGACGCCCAAACACCTGCCATATGGCCGTCTTCTGCCTCTGCCGATACCTTCAGTTCCGTGGCAACACATAGCGATGGACTTTATTACAGACTTGCCATTGTCCTCCGGACACACAGTCATATGGGTCGTGGTGGATCGATTCTCTAAAATGGCTCATTTCGTCCCTATGGCTGGATTGCCCTCTGCTCAGGAACTCGCGGACGCCTACATACATCACATCTTCCGCTTGCATGGCTTTCCATCTCACATCGTATCCGATAAAGGAACTCAGTTCACCTCCCGCTTCTGGAGGGCTCTCTGCAACCATCTGGGAGTGACTCTGGACTTTTCATCTGCATACCATCCTCAGTCTAATGGCCAAGTGGAGAGGGTCAATCAAATATTGACCTCTTTCTTACGTCACTATGTCAACGCCCATCACGACGACTGGTCCATGCTTCTTCCTTGGGCTGAATTCTCCCATAACCACCACATCAGTGAGTCGTCCTCCAGCTCTCCCTTCCATGTCGTTTACGGACTTCAGCCCTCCGTCCCATTGCCTGTATCCCCTTCTTCGGATGTCCCTGCTGCTGATACTGTAGCCCGTGACTTTGCAACCATTTGGGACTCTGTCAAGGCGTCCCTTGGGCGTGCTTCCCTGCGGATGAAAAGACACGCAGACAAGAGACGTCTGGATCCTCCGTGTTTCTCTCCTGGAGATCTAGTCTGGCTTGCATCCAAGTACGTCCGATTGAAGATACCATCCTACAAGCTGGGTCCTCGCTACATCGGGCCGTTTAAAGTCCTCAACAAGATCAATGAGGTCTCCTACAAGCTACAGCTCCCGGCCACGATGAGGATACCCAACTCATTCCACGTCTCCCTGCTCAAGCCGGTTGTCCTGGGTCCCTTCTCCGCTGCTGCCAGTTCGGCTCCTCCACCTATTGCCGATGACGACATCTATGCGGTAAGGGATATCGTGACCATGAAGACCGTACGGGGTCGACAGTTCTTCCTGGTGGACTGGGCAGGGTATGGTCCTGAGGATAGGTCCTGGGAGCCCCGGGAGAATGTGGGTACTCCGCTGATCCGTGCCTTCCTGTCCCGGTTGCGGGGAGGGGGGCGTGGGGGGGGTACTGTCACGCTCCCCGGGTCCCCTGTGCTGCCCTCCGGCTCACCTGTCACGCTCCCCGGGTCCCCCGTCTCGCTTCCCAGTTCCTTGGTCCGGTCACCGCCGCTCCCCGCTCTCCAGCACCCCTTGCCAGCGCGTCCCCAGCGTCCTGGTCCCCGCACCCGGCGTCCGTCGGCTTCACAGCCCCATCCTGGCCCTGCTGCTTCCTCCTCGCAGCTTCCTGCTCTGGCTTCTGGCACTCGGGCCGCGCGCATGCGCATTAGGGTGCGCGCGCGGTCATTGACCCTTTCTTAAAGGGCCAGCGTCCATTAACAGGAAATGATGCAAAACAGGTACAGGGTATAAAGGGGGTTTATGTCCAAGGGGGCGGGGCCTGATCTTCATGTTTCTTAAGCTAGGAGTCAGGTCTCCTGGTGTATATGTGTATATACTCACCTATCTCTCTTGTAGAGCCGTGCCTGCCTCGCCATCTGGTCCAGACCGAATCCCGAATCCCGAACGCTGTCCATCTGCCATCCTGACAGTCCGTACCATCTCGGATCCCTGCGGTGACCTGTCATCTCGCTCCAAAGGTTCCGGACCCCGCCTGACATCTTCTCGGCTTCCGAACCTGAGCTGTGTCACCCGGACTACCACCAGTGACTCCGTGGTCCCAGGGACTTCTCCGTTATACTCCTGTGCACGGACTGTTCTGCTGCCTATAGTGCTCCAGCTACCGGACCCCTTACCACCATCTAGGAGTTCGGCCCAGTGGATCCACCTCCTGGGTCTGCCCGTCCACTTGGCCCTGACAGTATCTATGTATGTGCATATCTTTGTGTGCATGTAGCCTACTGAGACTCCTTCACCTGGGGGTCCACGAAAACCTGGAGCCGGCCCTTGGTAGAACACAAACATTATTCAGAAATGAAATGTGATTCATACATTAATAGATCAGTCTCTGAAGACCTCCATATATCACAGCCTCATACCAATGAGAACAATCCTTGCAGCCCATAGCCTCTCCTGTTTTGTAAGCTCTTTGTACACTCTGCTCTCTATGATCACTCTCCTCTCAGGGGTGTCTCTTTAATCTCTACAGACTCTCCTATCTGTAGTTCCTCCTCCTCTACTCTCACGTCTGTCTAATAGCAGCTCCTGTTTACCTATTAGTTACGCTCCTCCTCCATTTCAGATCTTTCTTCAATGTTCTATGCTGAGCTGTCTGAACATGCTCAGTACAATCTGTAACATGCACAATCCTCATACACTGCTAATATAATCAACCAGAAACCGTGACAATAAACTGATGTCCTATATACTGACTGTAGTGTAACAGAATACGAGTTTTAAAGATGCTAGAGCAGACAGCAGTTATATACTCCATTCATGTTTACAACCTCTTCCAAGTTGACTCTGAACTGGATACTGTTGTGAATGTTTTCCAGTTTGGGGCTCCCTCTTGTGGTCAGTGCTGGCGGGGCAGTTGATTTGTGGAATGAAAGTCACACACCTGCAGAGGACTGGCAATCAGGGTCCGACTGGGACTATATAACTGAGTAGTTTTCTCTTGTTACTTGCCGGTGCTCAATGGTCTCATGTGTGTTAAGGACATTCTGTAACCAGCCCTTCTCACAACCAGAACTCCTCTCAGATAAGTGGTCTTTGTACCTCTGTTGTTTGTTTTCCACTTTCTTGTTGTTTTTTTCTGCCTAATACTAATGTTTGATTCCTATTTTGTCTGTGTGGAGTTCTTGGTGGAATGGGATCATTCCCTGCTGGGAGTGTCTGTATACTTAGCTCCATAATTCTGCAAGGTATTGTGTTTATCATGCTTGGTATTAATTCAGTCCCTCATCTGTATTAGTGTTTTTGGATCCCAGTAACATTTGAGTGCTGATTCAGTGGGAGAGGGGTTGTGTGACCTAAGGATTTTTCCATATCAGAAGTGCTGGTATTTATTAGGGTTTTTTTTACGGTTGCAGACAGTGCTCCTTCCTATCCTTTTCTATAAAGATAGTTTGGGCCTCACCTTTGCTGAATCTGTGTTTTCTGGCTTTCTGTTGTGTTTTTTTATATCACCGTAGCCTTTGCATGTGGGGGCTATCTATCTATCTTTGGGGACTGCTCCAAGGCAGATTAGCTTTCTTATATTTCTACCTGTGAGAATATTTAGTTCTCTGGCTGTGTTAAGATGACTAGGTCATCGTAGGCTCATCCCACGGCTACTTCTAGTTGTGTGTCAGGATTAGGTCTGCAATCCGTTAAGGTTCCAGCCACTCTGTTACTATTGGGGATTCTGCATTTTTTTCATCCTCCTCGGTCTCTGAATCATAACAGGATACCCCTAAGCTCCCAAAATATGCAATCCCATACCACTGTGCACACCAGTGTGGTTATGTCCAGCCACATGAGCATGGTGACTGAAGATAGTGTGCAGCTCACCATCAGGTGCAGAAGACACCACAATCTTTTTTGGACACTATGGACACCTGTACAATAGGATAAAGAGTTGCACACAAGTCACAATGTGTAGGGGACTGATGAAAAGCAGAATTGCTATGGGAATACTAGACTGAAAAAAACAATTAACTATCTGAAAAAATGAAAAACATGAAAATGGAATATGGATGAATAATTGGAATATAAAAGATGTTTAGCCATTGTAGTGATCAATGCAAAAGAGCCCCAACCACGCCAAGGTAATCTCTATTTTTGGGGTCATGTTTTTCATTTTTTCAGATAGTTCATTTTTTCAGTCTAGTATTCCCATAGCAGTTCTGTTTTTCATCATTCCCCTGTACATTGTGACTTGTGTGCAACTCTTTATCCTATTGTACAGTATAGTTATATGTTTTTGAGTCTTGCACCATGTTCACACCATTGGGGTTGCAAACGTACATTCTTTAATTAGTATGCACTTTCTGTCTGAGAACCCTGCCCCACCCATACCCATGTGTCTTATTTCAGATATATAGCTTAGTCCTTTGCTTCCCATACAGAGCAAGTTTTTTAACTGCAGGTGAGGTTACACATAGGTTAGGGACCCCAAAAATAGAGATTACCTTGGCGTGGTTTAGCGGCTCTTTTGCATTGATCAATACAATAGCTAAACATCTCTTATATTCCTATTATTCATAGCAGTTATGCATATTCCATTTTCCTGTTTTTCATTTTTTCAGATAGTTCATTGTATTTTTCTAGTCTTGTATTCCCATAGCAGTTCTGCTTTTCATCATTCCCCTATACATTATGACTTGTGTGGAACTCTTTATCCTATCGTATAGTTATATGTTTTTGAGTCTTGCACCATGTTCATGTGACGCCCTGGCAAAACCAAGTAGTCACAGAAGTAGTCCACCCTCCTTGTTACCACAAAAACCCCACACCCAGGTACAACACACAGCCATTAAAACCTAGCCACCCCTTGATGACAATAGGGACACACCAGTGGGCGGGATCAGGTGGATGAGAACACCCACCTAGGGGTCCTGAGGTGTCAGGGGTGGGAATGAGTCAAGTGAAGCTTAGGAGAACAGTGAGGACAGTTGAAGTCAGTGAGTTAGTGTGCAGGCACAGAACAGTGCAGAGAGTTGAGTCTGAACTGTGCTGACAGTTGACAGAGGTCTCAGGGGTAGGGGCCCCTGGATGACCCGGTTAAGTGGCAGATAGTGAACAGGGCCACAGGCAACGGAGATCCGGTCACGGGAGACCTTAAATGGACCGGGGCAGGGTTGTAGCCCGCTTGGTGCCGATAGCGGGAATCCGGTCCGGAGGCCGTGCACAGACGAGGTTCCTGGACCCTAGGACGAGGACAGTTGCAAGCCCCCTTGTTACTTAACCAGCAGAGGACGAGGTTTCAGGCCTTGTTCTCCAGAAGCCCAGAGAGCGAAACGGAAGCCCAACGCGGGGGATAGGGCGTCCGTCAGAACCCACAGAAATCCCAAGGGTCAGATTTCGCGGGCCACAGCTCCCAAACATACACAGTACCGGGAGTGGACTTCCCCATTCCATGCGGAGTCATCATGCAGAAGATAAACACAAAGTGCAGGAGGAAGGGACCCCTGTTTGCTACACCTGGGTGGAGGACCCGAATACACCCACCAAAGGCGACCGGCCACTGGCAACTTGGTTTACCACTGGACTCGTGTGTGATTACTGAACTGTGAGTACACCATTGATCCCCGGTCCAACCCGCACGCCACCTCCAGCAGCCATTACTCCCGTGTACTGAAACAGGGCCCCGGGACTACATCTCCCCTACCCGTGGAGGGGATCCCATCTTGCTGTCCCGCTCCATCAGCCCCGGGCGTCCCATCACCAAGCAGCGGCGGTGTCACCATCCCTCACCGCAAACCACGGGTGGCGTCACCGACACACCAAATCCCCTGTAAATATCCCCTTTCGACGGTTGTGAGGACGGACAGCCATGCGAGCCCGGGTCCGGTCACCACTCGAGCCGCAGCAGCGAAACGTTGTTTGTGACGCACATCCGGCGTCATTAACGATATAGCAGTGTGTGACACTTATGTGCGGCCTAAAACAATCGCAAAAGCGGCCAAAATCGTTAGCCGCCGAGAGGTCGTCCTAAAACAAAAAATCGTTCTTTTCTAATTAGTGATGTTGTTCCTCGTTCCTGCGGCAGCACACATCGCTGTGTGTGACACCGCAGGAGCGGCGAACATCTCCTCACCTGCCTCCACCGCCTATGCGTAAGGAAGGAGGTGGGGGGGATGTTTGCGTCCTGCTCATCTCCGCCCCTCCGCTTCTATTGGACGGCTGCCGAGTGACGTCGCTGTGACGCCACACGACCTGCCCCCTTAGAAACGAGGCTGATCACCGGCCAGAGCGACGTCGCAGGACAGGTAAGTCCGTGTGACGGAGGTTAGCGAGGTTGTGCGCGACGGGCAGCGGTTTGCCCGTGACTCGCCCACCCCAGGGCTATGGGACACCCGGTGCCGGGCCGGACTAGTCCGGGGGTCGTCAGTGGTGGCGGAGCCCGACTCCGTGGCCCTGGTGGGTGTCAATTAAATAGGGCTGGTGAATAAAGTTTATGGTTGTCGTGACGCCACCTGTGGTTTGCGGCTATTAAGCCGCCACTGCTGTATGGGGTCTCCGGGGCTGATGGAATGGCAGCTTGGATGGTCCTGCTCCCCACAGGTGGAGCGGTACCCCGGGGCAACAGTTGGTGCTCGTGAGAGTCTATGGTGTGATGTTGTGTGAATAATACGGTGCAGGGCCGACAGGCAGTGAAAGAAACAGGCACAAACAGTAGTCTCTTTACCTTCTCCTCTTTTACTTGGCAACAGTTTAGTCCAGGGAGACCGTCACAGGTGTTAAAGATGATCCGGCCGGCCTGGAAGTGCCTGGGGGTGATCTCTTTGGCCAGTTGAGTATGAGGCCTACTCCCTGATCTTTCTTTTCTTCTACAGGACCCTGAACTCTGAATTTAGCAATGGCCCTCTTGCTGCTGGGACTGGTGGTTCGTCCCTTTTTCTGTGTGGTAGGCTGCGCAGGCCCTCTCTGGTGCTTCTCTGCTGGAGTCCACACCGGGCCCTTGGGATGCAGCTGTACCTTCAGATTGCTTCTGGCCCAGGGGGCTTGCAGCTCTCCTGCCCTCCATTCGGCCACCAGGGAAGGATTTTATACCCTGGCAACCACAGACTCCGATGTCTGAGTCTCTTCTGTGCCTCTCTGCAAATCTTGCTTCACTGGGCCAAGCTATTCCAGCTCCAGGCCCCAGTTCCACAAGGCAGCACTACTCTGCGTCTGCTTTCTCTGCTTTCTCTCTGCAGACTGAACACTAACTCCTCCCTCAGGTCAGACTTAAGGAATGCTCCCTGGAACTCCAGGTTCAGAGCTCCCCCTGCTGGCCTGAGGGAGAAACTACGTTGGATGTTGCACTTACTAGCCAAAGATTCCCCCAATTACCTCCAGGCTCAGCATTAACCCTTTGGAGGGGCAATGCTGTTGTGGCGACCAGGTCCTGGGGCGCCACACTCCCCCTTAGTTAAACTCAGTTCTCTCGGACTGAAGAAAACAAAAAACATAACATGTCAGAACATTTCATCCCATTATGGGAGGCACATTACGTAAACGTTACAACTTAAACAATACTATAAGAGTCCAGTGTGGCTCCCTGCCGGGTGTCAAAAGTACTCTTTAACTTGGCCAGTATCTGGGTTGCTGTCCCTTTATCTGTATCAGGCCAGGACTTCACTTCACGCTGGGCCGTGCCGGCTAGCTGCCCCATTAATATGTCCACCTTCTGGCTCTCAGTCAGAGGATACACTCTCAACAAGCTGTGCAGCTTTTCTCTGAAGTCGCTCAGGGTATGTGACTCCCCGGAGTACTGCGGCAGCCATTCTGTTTCTGGAATGTACGGCATTGTGATCGGCATTACCAGCGCTACAGCGGGGGCTGGGGCGACTGGGATTGCTTCGGCTGGTGCTGCGGCGTCTCGGGCTATGGCAGCCACCTGCTCTCCCTCTGAGTCGGACATCTTCCTCCCCCTTAGTGGACCTTACCAGGCTCCGTTCACTTTTCAAAATCTCTTCCGGGTAGCGCGGGGTTAACGACCCTCCGCTCTGATGGCGCGCTCCCTTCGCGCTTTTTTTCAGGCACGCCCCCCTTCTTCCTGTGCTCAGCAAGGCTAATGGCGGCGGCAGTTTTCAAACAGTAACACAGTCTTTTAAGCACAGTTTCTGCAGGCGCACAGTACCCGGTGGGACCGGTCACGAAATCCTGTTCGTGACGCCAAAAGTTGACTCGCCCACCCTAGGGCTATGGGACACCCGGTGTTGGGCCGGACTAGTCCGGGGGTCGTCAGTGGTGGCGGGGCCCGAAAGAAACAGGCACAAACAGTAGTCTCTTTACCTTCTCCTCTTTTACTTGGCAACAGTTTAGTCCAGGGAGACCGTCACAGGTGGTAAAGATGATCCGGCCGGATTTTATACCCTGGCAACCACAGACTCCGATGTCTGAGTCTCTTCTGTGCCTCTCTGCAAATCTTGCTTCACTGGGCCAAGCTATTCCAGCTCCAGGCCCCAGTTCCACAAGGCAGCACTACTCTGCGTCTGCTTTCTCTGCTTTCTCTCTGCAGACTGAACACTAACTCCTCCCTCAGGTCAGACTTATGGAATGCTCCCTGGAACTCCAGGTTCAGAGCTCCCCCTGCTGGCCTGAGGGAGAAACTACGTTGGATGTTGCACTTACTGGCCAAAGATTCCCCCAATTACCTCCAGGCTCAGCATTAACCCTTTGGAGGGGCAATGCTGTTGTGGCGACCAGGTCCTGGGGCGCCACACCCGTGTCGCACAACCGACGGGGGCGGGTACGATTGCTAGCGAGATCGCAGCGTGTAAAGCCCGCTTTACTTTGTCTTCATGTGCTTTCTTACTTATCTATGTTTTCTGTGTGAACAACCCTCTCTTCTGCTATCTCTAACGCTGAGAGAGTGGAAGCTGAGCTGTGAAAAAGGGATTAGAACTGAGCAGGAGCTCTGTCAGATTTGTAACATCGTGTACTTAGCTAGATAAATAATTTGCAACAAACATTACATTACATCGTTCCTGAACAGCAGCACTGATGTGCATGGATTGATATCCAGATGTTCCTGCTATGTCACTGACCCCTGTTCAAGGCATGTACTGTAACCATTGGCAAATTAAAATGAGGATAATTTGAGGCTACCGAACAGGGTCTGCAGCTCCGGAGGAGGGGGGGGCATGATTGACATTATTAGAAAGTTTTGTGCTCCACCATTGGTGATGCAAATCTAGGCAGGGAGCTTTCCTGGAGCTCCTCTGATGGCAATACAGAATGGCAGTGCAGCACCAGGGAAACTCTCGTCACCTCTTCTGTGGCTACATGGGAGCTCACACTGTATATAGGAGGCTATGTGACGTCTCATACTGTATATAGGGAGCTATGTGGGGTCTCTCACTGTATATAGGAGGCTGTGTGGGGCTCATACTGTATATAGGGGCAATGTGAGGGTTCGTACTGTACATAGGAGGCTATGTGGGGGCTCATATTGTATTTACAGGGCTATGTGAGGGCTCATGCTGTAGGTGGGGGGTTATGTGTGGGCTCATACTGTCGTTAGGGAGCTATGTGAGGTCTCATACTGTATATAGGAGGCCATGTGAGAGATCATACTGTATATAGGAGGCTGTTTGAGGGCTCATACTGTATATAGGGAGCTATGTGGAGGCTCATACTGTATTTAGGAGGCTATGTAGGGGCTCATATTGTATATGTGAGGCTGTGTGAGAGCTCATACTGTATATAAGGAGCTTTGTAGAGGCTCATACTGTATATAGGGAGCTATGTGAGGGCTCATCCTGTATTTAGGGAGGATGCCTCATTCTGTATATAAGGAGCTATGTAGAGGCTCATACTGTATATAGGGAGCTATGTGAGGGCTCATACTGTCTGTAGAGGGCTATGTGGGGGCTCATCCTGTATTTAGGGAGGATGCCTCATTCTGTAGATATGGAGGCTATGTAAGACTCATAATGTATATAGGGAGCTATGTGAGGGCTCATACTGTATATCAGGGCTATGCTGGGGCTCATGCTATATATAGGGGGGCTGTGGGCAGTCTCATACTGTATATAGGGGGTGCTGTGTGTGGACTTATACTGTATATAGGGGTTTCTGTATATGGGTTCATACTTTATATATGGAGTGTCAGCATACTTAAATCTGCTCAATAATAAGTGATACAATTGAGAATACATTTCAGTTTATTGGATCGGTCTTACACAATAGTCATAGTCTCTCATGTGGCCCCTAGGGAAATTTAATTGCCCACCCCAACTGTATTATATATAGCACTATATTATGCATATCACTGTACATAAGGGAAACAAGTGTGTGTCTCTTGTTTAGCACCTGCAGATGTGTACCAGAGCACCTCTGTCTTAATCACAAGAACTATTACATTATCTATCAGAGAGGATCATGTGACATGTCACGCAATACATCAGGGTTGGGGGGGCCCTGGGCCCTGGCTACTCCTAATCTGCCCCTGACTGTAACTTCACTCTGTCCTACATAAACAGAAAACCTGTTCTGATGCTTCACTCATCGCCAGTCCAATCTGATCATGCTCTTTACGGCCTCTGCCACACTCACGTGAAATTCACGCACGTGCCGAGAGACACGTATTTTCCCTGCGTGTTGCGTGCAGGTAAGTACGTGTCTCTGGTACGTGCGGGACACGTGTGTTCTACGTGTGCTATCCGCGATAGCACACGTAGAACCGGTAATTAACATACTCACCTGGTCCTTCCTGATGTCCGCGCTGCTGTCCGTGGTGCTGATCCTCGGTCTCCAGCCCTCCCGTCTCCCCGCTGCTGCTGCTGCCAGGCAGTGAAGGGAATATTCAATGAGAATAATGAGCGGCGGTCGGCAGAAAGAGACAGCAGCGGCAGAGGCAGGAGGGCTGGAGAAGGTGAGTTAATGTTTTTTTTTTTTTTCACTGACATGTGTGTTTTCTCCGGCGCGTGTCACACGGGACCGCATCCACACTACACCCGTGTGGTACGGGTGCGGGCCGTGTGACACCCGTGCTGCCGGAGAAATCACTGACATGTCAGCGCTTTGAAAAACGCACACACGTACAAACGCACACGGACACACGTTCCGTGTGGTTTTACGTTTGTGTGCCTGCTACAATAGGGTAGCATTGGTTAACGTGTCTCCGTGCCGCCGGTACGTGTAAAAAATGACAAACACGTGCCGGCAGCACGGATGTGTGTCGCAGGCCTAACATAAATCTGCCTTTTTTAGCTACAATGTTATACTGTAAGGCTATGTGCTCACGCTGCGGAAAATGCGCGGATTTTGCCGCGGATTTCTCACGGATTTTGCCGCGGATTTCCCGAAAATCTGCAGCACAGGTACTTCCCAGCCATTTCTACGGCATTTTGGAAATGCTGTGCCCATGCTGCGGATTTTTCCGCAGCGGATTTCGTGCGGATTTTGGTCCGGAAAAATCTGCAACATGTCAATTATTGTTGCGGATTTTCATCCGGATTTTGGCTTTAAAATTGGGGGAAAAAAAAATCCGCATCAAATCCGCAGCAATTCCGCGGTAAATCCACTGCAAATCCGCATCTTTGAAAAGGTGCGGATTTTGCGGGAAAGCTGCGGATTTTGATGCTGAAAAATCCGCAGCTACATTCTCCCGTGGACACATAGCCTTAATGAAATATAGAAACACTACATATAATGCATTTTGGTTTGTAGCAGTTTTGGCTAAAACATGCTCTGTGAATTTTTTTCTGTTTTGCCAAAAGCCTCTCTATGGTACACTGAGATAGAGCAGGTCAATTTTACTATAGGCTGTAAAACAAGATTTATTTTTTTTTGCAGCATAGCTTACACCACTAAATGCTACCATGTCGCAAAAGTGTCTTATTTAATTAAAGATACTGTAGGAATTCTAGATCACTATTAGATTACTGTTCTCCCATTTATGAGGCCTGGAAAGGAAGGGGGGTTGTCATACAGATTGTCAGAATATCTCTCAGTGTATCATAATATATTATTTTATTTATTGCATTTTTGTCCAAATGCTACACCTATGTCTCCATCTTGTGCCAGTCATTGCACTGGTTACCCATCCGCCACAAAGTACAATATAAACCTAACTGTCTCACCCACAAAGCTGTCCACAGTTTTGTACCACCATATATCTCCTCCCTCATGTCTGTCTATTGAAGACTATGGGTGTTATAGAAGCTGGCTGCATTTCACAATTTCCTTAAAATAGAGGAGAGGGAGCTGCACCCATAGGCAGCCACCAGGCTAACTCATATATTCCTCTCTGGAGTGCTAAACAGAGGTCAATGAACCCTAGTCTTTTGATGTATGAGTGTGACGCCCTGGACCCCCAGGGATCACAGTACACTAACATCACACACACACACCCTCCCCTGGGTAGGTGACACCAGTCAATCCAATCCTTGTTGCCACCCTCCAGACTTGATGTCCACACCAGGTGGGGCGGAGCTAGGCGGTTGACCCCACCTACCGAGGAGTTCACAGCCCTGGAGGCGGGAAAAGACAGTAGTTTGTGGTAGACAGTGAAAGTGAGAGGAGTGAAAAACTGTTGGTGTCTGGGTTGGAGCCCAGGCACGTTCTGCAAGGTCGGCAGATGGTGGTGGCCATCTGCAGGAGTTGGTGTAGGTCAGCGGAACCGTAGGAATGGGGTCGGGCGGTGGCCCGCCGGTACCGAACCGGGGAGCAGATTGAAGCCAAGCACCAATGCAGGGTACTCAGACCCTGACTAGGCTAGGAGCCACCGTAAAGGTCAAATTATCTGATTGCGGTCTGGACCTCAGGGGTTCATTCCCACCTAAGTCCCGTCAGAAGGCAACAGCCCAACCCGTCCAGATAAGTGCCACTGCCAAGGGCCAGAGATCCAAGGGCCAGCGCCTGCGGGCAAACGGGCTCTCCTGACATGTACACGCCGGGGAGCGGACTACCCGTGGGAAGCCATAGGAGTCAAATACACTTACACAGGTGCAGGAAAACGACAGCCACCATCAACCCGTCCGGGGAGAGTGAGAACACCGCAGCCGGCTGTGGGCCCCGTCCATCCAGCCATTTGGTTTACCGGAGACTCTGTCCTTCTGTGTCTGAGTGAGTACACCAGTGCCATCACGCACCGCGCTGCACCGCAACGATGCACCCGCGCCCACGCTGCCTCCCCATCTTGGCACCTGCACCTATACCTCCTCCCTACTCCCCAACCGGGGCCCCGGAACCAACAGCCCATACCCACGGAGGGGTCAGCACCTTAGCTGCTCTCTGCCATCGCTCCCGGGATCCCCCGTCACCAGCAGCGGTGGTCCCCACCATCACCACAACCCGTGGGTGGCGTCACGACCGACATCCAAAATACCCACCAAAAACCTCCCCTTTTCACTCGTGGGTGAGGAGGCGCTGCTCGAGCCCCGGGTCCAGCCCCGTGCTCGAGCCACCGAGGAGCAGAAGCACCGGACCCGAGCGCCAGCGATTCCAGACAAGCGGCGTTCCCACCCCTCAGCCCGCGACATGAGGCACTAAGATATGGTTATGTGACGCCCTGGCAAAACAAGGTAGTCACAAATAGGCCCCCGTATAACACCATCCCTCACTTAGGTGACACACAGCCGACCTGAAACCCTAGTCACCCCCCCTTAAGGAAAGATAGACACACCAGTGGGCAGGACCAGGCGGTTGGACACGCCCACCTAGGGGGTCTAGACAGCCTGGGGCGGGAAAACAAGCAGATCTGAGTTAGATAAGTTTGGAGTTCAAGTTGAGAGGAGTGTGGGCTGGAGCTAGGTGTAGCTGCAGCAGAGGACGTTCAAGTTGAACGGTGCCAGGGTTGGAGCCCTGGTACCTTGGCTAGATGGCAGACAGTGGTCTCCGTCAGCAGAAGACGGGAAGATGGCTCAGCAGATCCAAGGTGGACCGGGACAGGGTTGTAGCCCGCCGGTACTGACACAGAGAACTGACCCGGAAACCGTAGCACAGAGGGGGTACTCGGACCCTGAAGCAAACCAGCGGCCTAGCTAATTAACCAATTGAGGGCAGGATTATAGGTCCTGTCCCACCCAAAGTCCCTAAAAGAAGACAACATCGCACCGATAGGATAAGGCCACCGCCAGGGCCTATAGATTCCACGGGCCAGCGTCTGCGGGCACGGCTCCTTAGGCTACATCCAGCCGGGAGCAGAATCCTGAGTTCCAGACCAGGCAGTCCACCATACACACAAAACAAGTGCAGAGGAAAAGGACATTGGCCACCAGCCCGGGTGGGGGACCTGAATGCAAACGGCCGCGGCGGCCGGCCACCAGCACCTTGGTTTACCAAAAGACTCATGTGATTCATTTACTGTGAGTAACCAACCAACCCCCCGCACAAAGACACTGGGCCCCGGGGCCACCAACCCTACCCACAGAGGGGTTAACATCCAGCTGCCACTACATCTCCCCCGGGTGCCCCACAACAGCAGCAGTGGTGTCCCACTTCACCACACACCGTGGATGGCGTCACAAACTTAATACGGCCTAGCCTGTACATCTACATCTCCCTTTTTATTCGGCGTGTCCGCGAGACCCCCGGGTCCGGAGACCCTCGAGCCACCCACAGAAGGGCCGGATCCGAGCAGCGGCGGCTGCTTGCACGGGGGTGGTGTCACGCTGTACTCTAAGATGTACAATAGCAGTACAGCGCAGTAATGTGGGACTGAGAGGATTCCTGAAACTATCTGAGAAGGTAGTTAGCTGGTAAACCACTAGGGGGCGTAAAAGTGGAGGAAACGTATGAGCAGGGAATTCCCTAGCAGAGGTAATACTAGTCAAGCTCACCAGATGGCAGTAGAATCGTCAGAAAGCCGTGTCACAACATGAGGTCTTGTAAGTACACAAGGGCAAAGTCTAAACATAGTCAGAGGGAAGCAAATAGTTAGTAGCCGAGAAATCAGAGCCTAGAAGCGAGGGGGAGTGGGAGGACAAGACAGAATAAAGGTAAACAGATAAGGAACGAACAGGGAGACAGCGGGAGAGACACTGATGGAAACAGACAACAGAGGAGGTTAACAGGTCAGGTGAACACGGAGGTCAGGAGGGGGCAGGGCAGACAACAGGTCAATCAAGAGCAGAACACAGCAGAGCCAGAAGTATCACTGGCGAAGTCCAAGAGAAATAGTGCCCTAATAAAGCAGCCTGACCTCCAGAATGAGGCAGAAAGGATTAACCCCTAACGTGACTTGCATCAGCAGTGAAACTAAAAAAAAGGCTCAGCTCCAGCTGAGCCAGGAGTCAATCATGACAGGTGGCACAGTTACATAGTGCTCTGTTCATGCTTGACCCTCCCTGCTCCTAATCCTATGACTCGAAAGCTACAAAAACTGAAGGTTAGGGGCAGCACAAAATGGTCTGGCGGACACATGTTGCCAAAAGTTGTACACTTGGAAATAAAATGGAAGCAGACTGTATGTAGCACATCATTAAGACACTAAATTTTGGCTGAATACAAAATACGTTTAGACTTTCCATCCCATATCTAATCAACCCGAAGATTTAATATATTATGAGTCTTGAACAGAAAAGATAGAGAAATCATAATAGGGCATTAAAAGTGTTGGTAAAAAGGGCACCAGTGTAGGCAATACCAAGGAAGCAGTTAGTCTGTTATCCAGGTAGATATGGTTACCTTACATTTAGCTCTGTGCTCCGGGAAGACAGCCAACGTATTCCCCCAGAGGGAAAGAGTTTAGTTATTCATGTCTCAATACAGAATTAAATTTCAGAGAAGAGCAAATATAACCTGACAGAGCAAGAGGTTATAATAAAGCTAAATATAGTACAAAACCGCAATGGAAACGTAACCTTACATTTCTACCTTTTATGTCTTACATACATTGGATGAGAAAAAATCTACACATTCTTAATAAAATGCAGGGTTTTTGCCATGTAAAAAAAATTATACTAAAAAGAATAATTTCAGATGCTGTTCTTTTGGTGATGCACAGTGTTGACTTTGCGCTAAATAAATCTTCTTGGACTTAAGAACAAAAAATTGAACCTTAGTATCATTGGACCATAATTCGTATTCTCACATGCTTTTCGCAGACTTGATATAGATTTTGACAAAATAATAGAGGGATTTGATTGTTTTTCATTGTAAGAAAAGACTTTCGTTTTGTCACACAAGCTCCACAGGCCAGATATATGAAGAATACAGGAGATAGTTGTCACATGCTGTACACAAAAGTACTTGCCAGAAATCGATGTAGGTCCTTTAATGTTAATGTATGCCTTCTGGCAGGCCCCTGGACCAATTGAAATTTTTAGGGACGTCCAATTTTAGGTAATGTCCCAGTTGTGCCAACTTTAAGCCACTTTTTGATTACTATCTCCATAATTTTCCATGATATATCTAATGCAGTAGTGTAGCTACCTGGGGAGGCCAGCGGGTGTAATCGCTGTGGGCCCCGCTATCACAGGGGCCCACCCAGAGCTACTGCTACTGTTAAGTATATCGGCGTGTGCAGCGCCGATATAGTTAATCTGTGTGTCAGAGCAAGGAGACACAATCTCCCTGCACTGCCGCTCTCCATTCCATAGACCGCAGGGATCTTTAAACCTGCAGTCTACAGAACAGTATGAGATGCAGTGGCCGAGGCACTGGCGCACACACAGGACGTCAAAGTCCTGGCGTGGTGATGTCATCGCGCAGTGTTGAGAAGCTGATGTCCTATAAGTGTGATGACATTGCAATGATCTGCCCGTGCTGGAGCCATGCCATCAAGACCCTGAACGTAGGTTTAAATGGGTATAGGATGTTTTTCATTCTTAGTTTTTTTCATCATTGCAGATCTGGAAACATATACACCAGATGGGGCCAGGATGGGAGACATGTATACCAAGATGGAGCCAGGATGGGAGACAAATGGACCAGGATGGGAGACATATATACCAAGAAGGGAGACATATACACCAGAATGAGGCCAGGATGGGAGACATATATACCAGGATGGGGTCAGGATGAGAGACAAATGGACCAGGATGGGAGACATATATACCAAGATGGTCCCTAAACTTTGTATATTTTCAAAAAATAATCACAAATCATATTGACTAAAATTTACCACTATCATGAAGTACAATGTGTCACGAAAAAACATTCTCAGAATCATTAGGAATTATTTAAGTGTTCCAGAGTTATTACTTTATCAAGTGACACTGGTCAAAATTATAAAATTTGTCCTGGTGAAGAAGGTAAAAACAGGCTCGGGGTGAAAGGGTTAAAGGGAACCTGTCACCACTTTTTTTGGTTATAAGCTGCGGCCACCACCACAGGGCTCTTATATACAGCATTCTAACATGCTGTATATAAGAGCCCAGGCCTCTGTGAGAATATAAAAAACACTTTATAATATTTACCTAACGGTCGCGATGCGGTACAATTGGGTCACGGAGGCGTCTCCATTGTCCGGTGCCGGCGCCGCCTCTTTTGGCCATCTTCATCCTCTTTCTGAAGCCTACAGGCTTCATATTACTAAATAGGATAACTGAAGGGAGCACTGAGTGCAAGCCAAAAAAAAAATACATAGTACATAAGGATAAGGCTGCACATCAAACGTAGATAATAGAATAAATGCCATAGTAATATGAAGTTTTTTTTCTGAATGTGAACACAGCTCCACCCCTTTCGGCCATGTTTTTTCCATCTCCTATATAAGCAAGTAATTGGTTACCCCTCTCCACACACAGCAGTTTTTAATTGCAATGAGATGACACACAGTTAGGGTCATAGAGCTAGGGACTTCAATATAGAGATATACCTTGATGAGGTTTTGGGGCTCAGTTACATTGATTAATACGATTGCTAAATATCTCCTTTTTCCAAATAATCATGGCAGGTATGCATTTCACTATTCACACTTTCAAGTTAGCAAGTGGCATTTTTTATTGTATGCTTCAATATTTTTCGGTATGCTTATGGCATTTATTCTATTATCTAAGTTTGATGTGCAGCCTTATCCTTATGTATTATGTATTTTTTTGGCTTGCACTCATAATATATGATTTGTTGCAGTCAGACGCGCCCCCAAGCTGAGTGACAGCTGTCTCACTGCAACCAATCACAGCTGCCGGTGGGCGGATCTATATCGTGCAGTGCAATAAATGAATAAATAATTTTAAAAAACAGCGTGCGGTCCCCCCAATTTTGGTAGTCAACCAAGATAAAACAGACAACTGGGGGTTGGTATTCTCCCCAAGGGGGGCACAAAGTTATTGCCCCCCCAAGGGTAAGAATAGCAACCGGCAGCCACCCCAGATTTGGCGCAACCATTGGATGCACCATGTCTGGCGTTTACCCAGCTCGGCCAGCTGCCCTGGTGTGTTGGCAAACTGGGTAATAAGGGGTTAATGTCACCTGAATTTTACCAGGTGACATTTTATCGCTTGAAACTGGACTTTATTACTTCACTTGTAGTAAAGTAAAATAACACACACTCAAAACACCTTTATTCAAAATGAAACACAGACAACAAACTTTTATTGTAAATAAAATCAGACAAACCATCATTTACCATTTTATTAAATCTGCAAAATCCCTCCAAAGTAGTCCAATGTGAGGTCCAACACAGTCATCAGCTCAGCTCCATGTTAGGCTCCGACACACTCACGTGAAAATCACGCACGTGCCGAGAGACACGTATTTCTCCTGCTGTTGCGTGCAGGTAAGTACGTGTCTCTGGTACGTGCGGGCCACGTGTGTTCTCCGCATGCTATCCGTGATAACATAAGGAGAACAGGTTATTTACATACTCACATGGTCCTTCCTGCTGTCTGCGGTGTTTATCTTCAGTCTCCAGCCCTCCCGTCTCTCCGCTGCTGCCAGGCAGTGAAGTGAATATTCAATGAGAATAATGAGCGGTGGTCGGCAGCAAGAGGCAGCAGACAGGAGGGCAGAAGAAGGTGAGTAAATGTTTTGGTTTTTTTTCACTGACAAGTGTGTTTTCTCTGGCGCGTGTCACACGGGACCGCATCCACACTACACCCGTGTGGTACGGGTGCGGGCCGTGTGACACCCGTGCTGCCGGAGAAAACACTGACATGTCAGCGTGTAGAAAAACGCACACACGTACTAACGCACACGGACACACGTTCCGTGTGGTTTTACGTGTGTGTGCCTGCTACAATAGGGTAGCATTGCTGAACGTGTCTCCGTGCCGCCGGTACGTGCAAAAAAGGCAAACATGTACCGGCGGCACGGATGTGTGTCGCAGGCCTTAGTGACTGTTGTGAGGATTAATCCTCTCTCTACCGCCGATAACAACAGATTGACTGGGTTACTAGAGTTCATGCAGCGGGGATTAGGCAGGTCTGACAGTGTGTTGGGCAGCGATGATGTCATCACTGCCCTACACAGTTTAGCGCTTTCAGGGAGATGCCGAGCCGCAGAATGACAGCTCTGACATCATTGTTCTGATAACAGCGGGCTTCACAGGTGTCATTCTGTGCTAGTTCTCGCTCTGAGCGGCAGATTCATGTCACCGCTCAGTATGATGACTGGATACAGCAGAGCCGGCGTTGGACCTCGGATTTACGTCGGAGCTGGGTATGTTTGGGGTTAATAAATGGGTTAAAGAGGGTGTCTGTGTGTTTATTTTTAAATAGAGGATTTCTATGTGTGTATGTGTGTGTGTGTGTGTTTTACTAACTATTTAATTACAGGATTGGTAATATGGAAGTCTCATCGAAACCTAAATATTACCAATCCAGGGCTTAATTACAGGTGTCAATTATCACCTGTCATTAACCCCGATTGCCACCGCACCAGGGCAATTGGGATGAGCCAGGATAAACGTCAGATATGGCGCATCTAATGGATGCACCAAATTTGGGGCAGCTGTCAGTTGCTATTCTTACCCTGGGGGCGGCAATAACTGTGCCCCCAGGGGGAGAATACCAATCCCTAGCTGTCTGTTTTATCTTGGCTGGCAGACTATCAAAATTGGGGGGACCCTACATCGTTTTTTTAATTTATTTATTTACACACTCGGCTGTCACATGGAGTGGGTGGGGTGATGCAGTGCATAATACATTAGGTGTAATGAGCGGCTCCGGAGTAGAGGAACAGCACCGCGGACAGCAGCGGGGAGCCAGGTAAGACTTCACCGATGGTTTTCCTGTCCAATGCTTCCCTCCGCGCTGCCTCACTCCCCCGCCTGGTGCTTCCCTCCATGCTGACCGGTGCTTCGCTCCTGCCCCACCTCCCCACCCAATCCTAAGTTAGAACCGGGCAGGGAGCACAGCAGCAGGGAGCGGGGAGCAAAGGACTCGGGCGGGAAGCGTGCATCAGCTGATTTCTTAAAAAAGCAGGCGACTTTTTACCGTCCGGCTTTTAAACAATCATACATCATTTCAGCCTTTCACTCAGCCCCCAGACTGCTTTGTAGGGTCCAGCAGACAATTACTCGCATTTTCCATTGACTTGCATTGGACTCGCTACTCGTAACGAGTACCCGAGTATTAGGACCTACTCGTTACGAGTATAGCGAGTCCAAGTATTTCGCTAGTCGTTCATCCTTAGTTATCACCAAAAAGTTCTATCTTTGTCTCACCAGACCAGAGAATCTTATTTCTCATAGTCTGGGAGTCCTTCATGTGTTTTTTTTTAAAATTCTATGTAGGCCTTGCACTGATGAGAGGCTTCCATCGGGCCACTATGCCATAAAGGCCCGACTGGTGGATGGCTGCTGTGATACATTTGCAACTTTCTTCCATCTCCCAACTGCATTTCTGGAGTTCAGCCACAGTGTTCTTGGGGTTTTTCTTTACCTGTCTCACCAAGGCTCTTCTCCCACAATTGCTTAGTTTGGCTGGATGGTCAGGTCTAGGAAAAGTTCTGGTGGTCCCAAATTTCTTCCATTTTAGGATTATGGAGGCTACTGTGCTCTTAGGAACCTTGAGTACTGCAGAAATTCTTTTGTAACCTTGGCCAGATCTGTGCCTCGCTACAATTCTGTCTCTGAGCTCCTTAGGCAGTTCCTTTGACCTCATAATTCTAATATGGTCTGACATGCACTGTGAATTGCGATGTCTTATAGAGACAGGTGTGTGCTTTTCCAAATCAAGTCCTATCAGTTTAATGAAACACAGCTGGACTCCAGTGAAGGAATAGAACCATCTCAAGGAGGATCACAAGTAAATGTACAGCATGTGACTTAAATATGAGTGTCTGAGCAAAGGGTCTGAATGCTTATGACCATGTGATATTTCATCTTTTCTTGTTTAACCCCTTCAACCCCGGGCGATTTTCTGGTTGTTTTTTTTCCCTTCTTCCGAGAGCAGTAACTTTTTTTATTTTCTGTCAATCTTGCCATATAAAGGCTTATTTTTTGCCGGGCGAGTTCTACTTTTAAATGAAACCGTAAGTTTTACCATATAGTGTACAGGAAAACAGCAAAAAAATTAAATGTGCAAAAAAATTTCAAAAAAAGTGTGATTGCATAATTGTTTTTGAGATATTTTATTCAGTGTTCTCTATATGGTAAAACCGATGTGTGGGTGTGATGCCTCAGGTAGGTACGAGTTCGAAGATACCAAACATGTATATGTTTACATTTATCTAATAGGTTAAAAAAATTCTGAAATTTGTCCCAAAACATAGGCGTATTTTTTGCGCCATTTTCTGTGATCCGTAGCGTTCTAATTTTTTGGGATCTATTGCTTAGTGACGGCTTATTTCACAGCACAACAATGATTTTGCTACTGAGGGTAAAACATGTGTTCTTTACTAATTTGAACATGCTGATTCCAAATATGAACTCAGAATTTGCACAGCACGTCCAGATTTTGAGTTATACTTAGAAAAGGCCATACGCCTATTCAGGCATTGTTGAAGGCATTGCACATGCGGTTGGAATGAAAGAGACCTATGCTTCTATGCAGATCATTCTGAAATTGATTAAATATTCAGAACATCAATGGAACATTTGTGCTGACCTCAAAGTTGTTGCACTAGTCCTTGGTTTGCAGTTAGGTTACACTAAGCATATGTGCTTTCTGTGCCTATGGAACAGTCGAGATGACAACAACCATTATAAAATTAAACGGTGGCCCAATAGAGATGAACATAAGATTGGTAAGCACAATGTTCAACACGAATCACTTGTCGATCCACTTAAAGTTTATCTTCCACCTCTTCACATTAAACTAGGACTAATGAAAAATTTTGTAGTAGCAATGGATCGTCAAGGGAATGGATTTAAGTATCTGAAGGAAAAGTTTAGTGCATTGAAAACTGAGGCCAAACTCAAAGCAGGAATCTTTATTGGTCCTGAAATCCACCAACTAATCCATGATGAAATCTTCAAGAAAGAACTCACCCCACTTGAACTAACTGCATGGGATGCATTTATAGTAGTAGTTCAAAACTTCCTTGGAAACGAAAGAGCAGAAAACTATGCTGAACTAATAGACAATATGCTTCAAGCGTACGAAATGCATGGTGCCCGAATGTCATTGAAAATGCATTTCCTACATTCACATCTTGACTTCTTTCCTCCAAATATGGGTAATGTCAGTGACGAACATGGTGAGAGATTCCACCAGGACATTTCTACTATGGAAAAAAGATACCCAGGTCGCTTTAACCCCAACATGATGGGCGATTACTGCTGGTGGCCACTAGGACCACTCACAAGCGCAAAAGCAAGTGCCTGAAGCACTTTTAAAAGTACTCTGCTGAGTTCAAGGCGATTTCTTAAGCTACTATAAGTGATTTTTAAGTTTTTTGGTTTATTTACCTATACTTCTTTTTCAATAAAAATGATAATACATGTTGTGAAACTGTGGGACATAACGATTCTGTATCTTTATTAATTGCTTATTTTAATTTTCACAAAAATTGGAATAACTTAATATCCTGACGTGCTACAAAAAAACTAACTTCAGATTTGGATTCAGCGCATTCGATTTAGTATAGCGCACATGGTTTTTGCCAAGTAGCAGACAAAAAGTGTTTATTTGTTGTGCTGTGAATTTTTTGTGTCTTGAGCTGATGTTTTTAACGGTACAATTTTTGCACAGTTCGATTAGTTTTGATCGCCTGTTATAGCATTTTGCGCAAAATTAGCAGCAACCAAAAAACATATTTTTGGCATTTGGAATTTTTTTGCCACTATGCTGCTTATTAATTGATTTTATATTTTGATAGAGCGGGCATTTATGAACGCAGCGATACCAAATAATGTGTATATTTTTTATTTTTTTCACCCTTTAATTTTCAATGGGGTGAATGGGGGGTGATTTGAACGTTTAGGTTTTTTTATTTTTTTAAAACTTTTTTATTTTTATTTTACTAGGCCCCATAGGGGACAATAACAATCAGAAGTCTGATTGCTTATTCCTTTGTGTAGATCAGTGCAGCATCGCTCTGATCTGCACAAAATTGCTCTCCTCTCACACATAGCCTTCTGCCAGCTGTAAGAGGAACTGACTCATGATAGCTACAGGAGTCATGACATGACCCTGTGCTACCATGGCAACCATTGGATATACATGATCACATCATGTGACTTCCGATGGAGCCGGGTAAGTGAATGCGTCCCACTGCCTGATGTTACATCACGCTGACATTTTACCAACGAGATTCAAGGGGTTAACAGGCATGAGTGGGTAGTGAATCCACTCATGCCTTATAGCCGCACATGTCAGCTGTTCAAATCAGCTGACATGTGCAGCAATCGCTGCCGGCTGCCGGTGGCAGCTGGCAGGCATTAACCTGACACGATCCATGACGTACCCAGTATGTCATGTGTCGTGAAGAGGTTAAAAAATGTGCAAACATTTCTACATTTCTGTTTTTTTCTGTCAAGATGGGGTGCATAGTGTACATTAATTAGAAAAAAAGAACTTTTTTTGAATTTACCAAATGGCTTCAATGAAACAAAGAGTGAAACATTTAAAGGGTTCTGAATACCTTCCGTGCCCACTGTATGCCCAGTAAGTTCAACCTTTCTTTATCAATAATACATTTTTTGTCACTAAATTATCTATGACACACAATGTTATGTGTACTGAGGAAATGATCTAGCCCTTTTTTAAAAGCTGTTATATTGTTTTTCATTACCCGTTTCCCCAAAATTAAGACCTACCCTGGAAATAAGCCATGGTGGGATTTGGGGGGCATTTTAGATTATGCTTAAAATATAAGTCGTACTCCAAAAATAAGCCCTATTTGTGGTTCCATAAGGAAGTGTCCAAGAAGCTAAAAAAGTTAAAGAATACAGCAGGACTCTTCACCAAAGAAAGCACACACCCCTAAAATAAAGTAGACCACCCAACCCCCCCCCCCAAAAGAATCGCACTCACAAGACCCCAAAAAATTTCAGCTGGCAAGTGCTGATGGTGGATGGGCTCTCACAAAGAGATCTGCCTCACTGTCAGGTGCCTTGCCGTTCTAGCTGCATTGCACTACAGCTCTCTCAAACAGATTGGGTACCAGTATCATTCCGTGCAAGTGATACTGCTTCCAGTCACCAGGGAGAGCCAGCTGCTGTAGAACGCAGGGGGACCTGACAGATTTCTATGTGAGAGACGATTCACTTGCCAACTTTAATTGTTTGAGGTCTGGTAAGGGTGATTCTTTCGGGGGGTCTGCTTTCTTTTGGACATAAACTTAGCAGTACATAGAGAATGATACATTTAGTTAGGTACTTTAAACCTTTGTAAATATGGTATGTACCCACCACTATAGGGCTAATGCTGCACCATGTGAATAGCATTTCAGATAAGAAAATGTGTATCTGAATCAGCAATAGGATCAAAACAACATGTTAATTTTATAGAATGATTAGATTTGAATAAATGTTGATTTTTTTTTTGTTCAAAAATAAATGTGGGTTGTTGTTTATGGGAAAATATAAGACATCCCCTGAAAATAAGCCCTAGTGCATCTTTCAGAGTAAAAATTATATAAGACCCTGTCTTATTTTTTTCGGGGTATCATTGTCCTACCTCTTGCGGTAGGATATTCCACAGTCTAACTACTCTACCTGTAAAGAACCCTTGCCGAAATCGCCATTCTTGTACCCGTAATGAATACCCCCTGGTCTTTGGAAGGAATACGTTATGTGCCAGTCCTTTGTATTCACCACACATGTATTTATACATATAAATGAGATCTCCTCTGAGACGACGTCTTTTTTTCTAAGGTAAACAAGCTCAACTTTTTAACCTCTCGTCATATGGGAGGCCTTCCATTCCTTGTAATAATCTAATTGCCCACCTTTTGAACTGACTCTAACTTCTGAATCTCCTTTTTAAAATGTGGAGCCGAAAACTGGATCCCATATTCAAGATGTGGCTTTCCAAGTAATTTATAGAGGGGTAACAATACGTTGGGATCACGGGAATTTATCTCTTTTTATACACCCTAAAATCTTGTTTGCTTTAGCAGCTGCTGCTTGACATTGAGCACTGCTGTCAGCTTACTTGTAATCAGAGTACCCAAGTCCTTCTCCTGTTCTGTAGTCCCGAGTTTACTTCCATTTAATGTATACGCAGCTATAGGATTACTCCGTCCTAGGTGCACCACTTTACATTTATCAACATTAAATCTCATTTACCAAGTGTTTGCCCATTCAGACATCTTATCCAGATCGTTTAGTAATATTGTACCATCAAGGTCAGTTTTTAATATCCTACATGGGGTCATCAGCAAAGACTGATACTTTACTCTTCATGTCATTTATAAGGTGATTAATAAAAATATTTCAGGCCTAACACAGGTTCCTACAGTACCCCACTGGTAGCTATATCCCATTTAGAGAATGTAGCATTCTGGACGACTTTGTTTCCTGCCTTTTAGCCAACTTGTTACCTATCTGCATATAGTTTTCTCTAGTCTTTGCTTCCGGAGCTTCAGCATAAGGCTGTTATGTTGTACAGTATCAAATGCCTTTGTAAAGTCCAAATAAATCACATCAGCTGCATTGCCAATATCCAGATTTGTACTTACCTCCTAGTAGAAACACAATCTGTTGGTTAGACACAACTTATCTTTCATGAATCCATGCTAGTGTCAGTTACTAAATTATTCGCTGCAAAATATTTTTGCATGTCATCTCTTATAATGCCCTTAATAACTTTGCACACCACTGATGTCAGTCTAACTGAACGGTAGTTGCCTAGATCAACTGTCTTACCTTTCCTAAGTATCGGAACCACATGCATTCTCCAGTCAGTTCATTGGCAAGTATGTATGAAAAGTGTCTGTTTAATATCTCAGCCTTTTCTTTGTCTTCTCTAAATTATCTTATCTTTTAAGAAACCTGTATCATTCATTTTTTTTCTTTTTGGCATTGATGTATTTATAAAAATTGTTGGCATTTATTTTAATGTCACTGGCAAATTGTTTTTCAGTAGCTAACGTTGCTAGATTTTTTTTTCAATGCCTATGGTGATCTTTATACTACTAAAATGCTACTTCTGCTTTCTCGGCCTTCAACATTTTGAATGTCCTTTGCTTTTGTCTTACTATACATATTACAATTTTATTTATCCATAATAGTTTATCTTTATTCCTGGACATTTTATCAGAGGGTATTAGTTTCCTACAGGATTCTAGTAGAATATCTCCTTAAACATGTCCCATTTATGTTCAGTATCCCCAATTACCATGACCTACACAATTAAGCTCTTCTCTTAGTTTGCTGAACTCAGCTTTCCTAAAGTTCCAGGTTTTTGCATTTCCCCTGTGAAATGTTTTCTTGAATATTACATTGAAACTTAACATATTATTGTTGCTACAGCCCAAATTCTCCTGGACCTGTAGATCTGAAATTGTATCTGGTCTATTTGACAGGACCAGCTCTAGCAAAATTTAAGCAAAATTTAAAATTTAAGAAAACTGTTAGGGCTTGTGCGCACGTTGTGTCGTGTCACTGCAGAAAATTCTGCAATGATTTGACAGCTCATGTGCGATTCAAATCGCTGCAGAAACACTGTGTCATGGGTGCAGTGTTTCTGCAAAAAAAAATCCTGATTTCATGCACTCTGGATGCTGCCTCTCCCTTAGGCCGGTTTCACACGTCAGTGATTCTGGTACGTTTGTGCTTTTTTTTAAACGTACCAGAATCACTGACATACGCAGACCCATTATAATGAATGGGTCTGCTCACACGTCAGTGATTTTTCACTGCACGTGTCTCCGTGCGGCGTACCCGCGTGACCGTGATTGCCGCACGGAGACATGTCCATTTTTTTCTGGCATCACTGATGTCCCACGGACCACGCAGTGGTGTGGTCCGTGAAACACGTGCCAGAAAAAAACGTGCTTTTAAAATAAAAATCATTTTTACTCACCCGGCTCCAGCGACCCGGAAGCAGCTGCTGCGGGGGTCACCGCCGGCCGGATGCTGCACCGCGGGAGCGATCAGCACCATGGACAGCGGGAGCGCGCACAGGTGAGTTGTTTTCTAAGTGCAATCACGGGCCACGGAGAACGGAGCCCGGATTGCACTTAGACAACCCACGTGTGCCATGAAACATGGCACACGGAGGGACATGTGCGTGTTTTACACGCCAGTGAAAAACATCACTGTTTTTCACTGACGTGTGAAACGGGCCTTAGACAGAGTGGGAGCTGCAAACAAAGCGCATGGAAGAATTGACATGTTGCATTTTTGAACGCGATTTGAATCAAAATTTCAGCATCCAAATCGCTGCGGTCAAAAAAGCATCGTGCACAAGGATTATGCACAATCTTCATAGACTGTGCAGGGGATGCAGGACGCATGCATTTACCTTGCAGTGCTAGACGCAGCGTAAATGCAGGCAATACACACACGTGCGCACATGCCCTAATGCTGTGGCTGCATTCACATGTTGCATAAATGCTGCAATTTTTCAGCTGCTTTTTAGCTGCATTTGTTTTTCTGATTATTGCGTTTTTTATTGCATTTTCTCTATTTTTTGATGGTTTTGGTGCAGATTTAAAGCAGCATTTTAATTTTTTTTCATAGTACAGAAAATTTGGGATTCTGCACTTGAAAACACAACTGTGGTTTATTTTACTTTTGTTTTTTTTTTTTCTTGTATTTGTTAAGGCGCTGCATAGAGGCCTATAGCCAAAAAAGCACCAAAGCAGCAAAGTGGTCAGGAGTTTTCATTAAATCACATCCAGTTTGTTTGGACAGTTAGGCCGTGTTCACATGCAGTATAAATGCTGCATTTATTTGGCTGAGTTTTACTGAACAGAAAATCTTCAGCCTTTAACTGTTGAAGCAAATGAGATGTGATTTTCACGAAAACGCCAGACTGCTGTATGTCTGAAGAGGCTGTTGATCTGTGTGGTTGTGTTTTTCTTTCTCTATAGGCTTCCATGGGTATACTGAAAAAAATGCATGTATGAAACCGTATTTTAACCCTGTAACGACCCATGACTTTTTTTTGCTATTTTGCCACACTTGGAATTTTTTTCTTGCCTACTATAACATAATATGATAAAATGGTGGTGTCATTCAAAAGTACAACTCATACTGACAAAAAAAATAAAATAAAATCCCTACGTGGCTATACAAAAAAGCTATGGCTCTTGGAATAAGGGGAAGAAAAAACAAAAGCGCAAAAATGAAAAAATCACCTGGTACTTAAGTGCAGAATCATAGGTTTTCTGTACTATAATATTAAAAATGTTGATTTAAATCTGCACCAAAAACAAATTTAATGATGGGGAAAAGGCATTTACAAAATGCAGAAAAACTAAGTCATCCGCAAAGATTGTTATTGAGTAGTTTGGTGCAGACACCTGCAGAAATCATGCAGGCAAAAAGCAGCAGAAAAAATGCAGCATTTAAGGCTGCTTTCACACTACGTTTTTTTAACATGCGTCATGAACGTTTTTTTAACGCAAAAACGGATTCAGTGCAAATGCGTTTTCATTTCAATGTATTTGCAATGGACTCGCGTGAGCATGCGTTCACATGCGTTTGCGTGCGTTATAGTGAGGATCCAGCGACTCGCAGTTTTTTAACTTTTTTCAAAACCGCTACTTGTAGCGTTTTTGAGCTGCGTCCAAATACTGTTTTTCACTGGATCCTGACTATATTGCATGCAAACGCATGTGAACGCTGGCATGCTGATAGACAGTATCCTGCTTGATCTACTGAGCATGCCCGGAAACCAGCCTAGCGTGATCAGTCTCTCTCTCCCCCTCCCTCTCTCCCCCTCCATCTCTCTCACCCCTCTCTCTCTCCCCCCCTCCCTCTCTCCCCTCTCTCTCTCCTCTCTCTCTCCCCCGCCTGAGAGCGGCGGACTCTTGTAACCAAGGTAAATATCGGGTAACCAAGCAAAGCGTTTTGCTTAGTTACCCGATGTTTACCTTGGTTACGTGTGCAGGGAGCAGGCAGCCCGGCTCCTAGCAGCTACGGACGCTCGTAACCAAGGTAAATATCGGGTATCCAAGCAAAGCACTTCGCTTAGTTACCCGATGTTTACCTTGGTTACCAGCGTCTGCAGCTGTCAGATGCCGGGTTCCAGTCTATCACGTTCAGTTCCCCTCACTCCCGATCACGACTTCAATGCCCGCCCATAAACTTTAAGTGGCAGGATCTTGCAAAATAACACATGCGTTTGCATGCGTTTTTCTTTGTAAAAACAGGATCCACTTTTCCAGCAAAAAAACGTTCATAACGCATGTTAAAAAAACGTAGTGTGAAAGCAGCCTAAGCTGTATGTGAACGTGGCCTGCGGCCTTACAGACACGTTTGGCAAAATGGCACTTAAAAAAACCTCATCTTATAATCAAGCAAGACCTCTTGAAGCTTACATAAAAATGAGAAAGTTATGGTGGTTACAACTATGAATGATTGAACAAAAAAAAAATCCATAGGTCCCAACCATCCCTGGACCATACCATACCCATACCGGTACAGTCCTGAGTTTAGGTCTAAGCTCTGCGGTCCCGGACATCTGCTGAATGTTCCTCACTGCCACCAGCCCTCTGACATCTCCTCCTGCAAGGGTAGAAAGTAATAGAAAAATGGGTGTGGCTAAGGCGTGTGGTTACATGGCATGACCAAAAATGTTTGCTATGGGCCCCCTCTTTTGGTTCTGTAAAAGTTAGGAGGTATGTTTACCCCCTAGGAGTTCTCCCGTCATCCTTTTCAATTGCTTGTATTTTCATTGTATTTTGAGTAGATTGTGTACAGTATATAAAAAATGCACATAAATGTTTATAGTTTTAATGAAAAAACATTGGTGGTTTAATGATTGGTATTTCTGCGCTTACTCAGCTGTTTCTATCACATAGCCAAACAATATAGTGGGAGAGGAGGATAGCTATTCCTTCTATGATCGGAGCGGGAACACAATGTTCATGTCCACCTTGTGAGGACGTGCAATTAGAACAGCCCAACTGTCCATTTTCCATGACACTGCAAAAGAAGACTAGCAGGTATCTACTGAGAATATGTCTAGTGTGGCACGGGGCGGTAGTTGTGGGCGAGGTGCAGTTCTCTTAGACCCTGGCACGCTACATGAAAGATGAGGTCCTGGCTGAGTGTGTGGACTTCAGGGCAGTATGCTTCGGCTGGCCAGGACCAGATGTTGACTCATTCAGGAAAGGAGACCACCAGCTCTTTAACAAAAACTTAGCTTTACTTGACAGTTCTTTGATGACAACGATGTACAGTACATGAGATAGCGGAAACACAACCTCTTGTATGTTTCAGTAGCACAGAGAACCATTAGACACACCTTTTCCACTTTCATCGGGGTTGATCCTGTTCTCACAGGTCTTGTTTGGTCCAGCACAACCCAACCTAGCAACACAGTACAGTTCATAGAAGCCATTCTATCTTCCCTCGATTGTGTGTCTAAATCTCCTTGTAGAGCAGTGGTTCTTTCAATATGGCCGGATTCAATCTCAAACTCTCTGATGCTTAGGAAACTCCCGCCCGGGACACTCACTTCGGCTCCCATTCTATAACGTCTTGGTCCACTACATTTAAGAGTTGTAGACTACCTGGGGCCTAGCTGCTTGGCATACTTTCTCCAGACCCTCCTTATTGGGTTCACTGTGTGTCTCACTTTGTTCCTGAAGAGCACACTATTTCTATCTCCTCTCTTTCTTGCCACAAAACATCTGTCATGCCTCAGGTTCAGGTCTCAATCCAGTGACCTTGTGCTGCATGATCAGTTTCCTTCCTGCTGTGCCAAAACGTGGTCAGTCCTTGTCCAAATGCTGATGGTTTTTTACCTTTGCTTGTATCCTTTTGGTTTGTTTTCACCTGCTCATTTTCTCTGTCCTTTCACATCCTGGCTGGGGCTATTTATACTCTCCTGATACTAGCCTTCTCTGCTGGCTATATCTCTATGTGGATTCCTGTTAAGGAGTTCCAGCCCTGTAGCTAAGGGATTTAGTGAGAGACTAGTGTTGTTTTCTCACTTGCCTTTCTTACACCTGTCTTTTGTTTTGTGCTACAATGTTAGACGTTTACCCTTGCTTGTATTTATTTGTCCACTTATGCGTGTATTTTATGCTTCCATACTGTGCGTACTTGTCTATCTCTGCACTCTTAGCCTATCTTGATTTGTAGTGTTAGTAACCTCACCTCTGGTTCCTCAGAAGGTATGAGAAAAAAAATTGATGGCCTTTCAGGCAGACAGGTCCAGGTTGTGTTTTTTTTAGTTGTGTGGCTAGCTATAGTCCAGTCTTTGGAAGAACCATGAGAGTGTTGTGCAGCTAGGGATACTAGTCTGTACAGCAGGGGTGGGGAACCTCCGGCCCGCGGGCCGTATACGGCCCGCGACGACTTTTTATGCGGCCCCCAGGCACATTCCCAGGGACCGCTGTGCTCTGGCAGCAGCCGCGCTTTTCCCGGCTGCCGGCCCTTTAAATCTCACTGCCTGATGCCTTGAGGGTAGATGCTAGAATGTACGGGCTCTATCCAGATCCTGACTTCCAGGACCTGACTGCAGCCCATACATTCTAGGCTTAACCCCGGCCTGTGCTAGTGTGCTCCGGTGGGCGGGGTAAGCAGCACGCTGCGATATGTCACAGAAGAGCTGCAGATTTACCAGCCTCCCGGACCTGCTGTGTGTGTGACTCCTCCTCCCCCTCACTGTGAGTACGCAACCCATCGCTGCCCCCCCCGCTAAGTGCTGTGTACTCCCTCGTGCTGTGTGTACCCCTCAATGCTGTGTACCCCTAATGCTGTGTGTACCCCCCAGTGCTGTGTACCCCCTCGTGCTGTGTGTACCTCCCAGTGCTGTGTACCCCCTAATGCTGTGTGTATCCCCTAATGCTGTGTGTACCCCCCAGTGCTGTGTACCCCCCAGTGCTGTATGTACCCCCAGTGCTGTGTGTACCCCCTAATGCTGTGTGTACCCCTAATGCTGTGTGTACCCCCTAATGCAGTGTGTACCCCCTAATGCAGTGTGTACCCCCTAATGTTGAGTACACCCCTAGTACAGTGTGTACCCCCTAGTACTGTGTGTGCTCCCCTAGTGCTGTCTGTACCCCTTGGGTGATGTCTATGCCCCCCCAGTGCTGTCCGCACCACCTAATGCTGTCCATGCTGCCACCAGTGCTGTCCATGCCACGGTCAGTGCTGTCTGTGCCCCCTTATGCTGTCCGTGCTCCCCAGTGCTGTGTGCCACCCCTCAGCACTATGTACCCCCCAGTGCTCTGAACTTGCTACTGCTGTCTGTACCCTCCCACTGCTTTCTATGCCCCCCAGTCTGTGCCCTCCTGTTGATGTCTATGCTCCCCCAGACTTCTCTGTGTCTCCCTAGTGATGCCACCTAGTGCTGTCTGTGCTGCCACCTAGTGCTGTCCGTGCTGCCACCTAGTGTTGTCCGTGCAGCCACCTAGTGCAGTCCGTGCTGCCACCTAGTGCTGTCCGTGCTGCCACCTAGTGCAGTCCGTGCAGCCACCTAGTGCAGTCCGTGTAGCCACCTAGTGCAGTCCGTGCAGCCACCTAGTGCAGTCCGTGCAGTCACCTAGTGCAGTCCGTGCAGCCACCTAGTGCAGTCCGTGCAGCCACCTAGTGCAGTCCGTGCAGCCACCTAGTGCAGTCCGTGCAGCCACCTAGTGCAGTCTGTGCCACAGCCAAGGCTGTCCATGCCCCCCTACTGATGTATATGCCCCAGCCCCCTCCTGTGATGTATATGCCCCAGCCCCTCCTTTGATGTGTACTCCCAGTGTCTCCTGTAATTTATGCACCCCAGCCCCTCCTGTGAAGTATATGCCCCAGCCCCTCCTGTGATGTATATGCCCCAGCCCCTCCTGTGATCTATATGCCCCCAGCATCTCCAGACCGAGACAAACCTGGAAAAGCAGCTGTGAGAAACAAGATGATCAATATCACCGGACATCACAGTCACACCAAACAGAAGCAGCTCCTGCCTCCACATTAGGGGTGAGTTAATTAATCGTTTGACCAAATATAGCTGGGTTATTTTTCAAGTTGATAATGTTGTGCGGCCCCCCAAAGGTTAGTAGGAAATTCCAAATGGCCCCCGGCAGTAAAAAGTTTCCCCACCCCTGCTGTACAGGAACCAGTAGGGTGAAGGTGTGGCTACAGTGAGATGGGTTATATTACCACTTTACCCGTGTTGCAATACAGATGTGCATAACAACACCCATCTGATGCACGTCTGCTGTGCACTCAAACCAAAAAGTCTGTTCTAGCTGCAAGTTTTTCCCTGTCTGATGTCTTCAACAGCTTCTTTCCCTGCGCTCTAAAACCTCCCCATCGATGCGTTTCACCAACAGGTCCTCTATGCATTCCACCTGTAGGTCCTCGCACTCCACTGCACTGCATCCCTGGATTATCTGCCGGCCGGAAGCAAACTGTATTGCTGGATGTGGTGAGTGCGTGTGTGCGATTGTGTGTGCGATCTGATGTGTGTGTGCGATATGTTGTGTGTGTATGAGTTTATGCATGCATGCATGCATGAGGATGTGTGTGTCATCCAGAAGCAGGGGAGGAAGGCGGGCAGCATACCTGCTGGGAGCGCCCAGCAAAGATCGCAGGAGGACCTGGGTCTGGTAAGTATGACTCTCCTGGGAAGAGGGATCTGCATTTTTCTAAAAATATCTCCAACTGTGTTTCCCCGAGAATAATACCTACCCAAAAATAAGCCCTAGTGCTTTTTCCGTGTAAAAAAAAAAAATAAAATATAAAAGACAGTGTCTTATTTTCGGGGAAACACGGTAGCAGAGATACAGCTCCAGCATCAGGCAACACACTGCACCTAGTACACAGATACCGCTCCAGCAGCAGCCAACACACTGCTACTATGGTAGCACACAGATACAGCTCCAGTAGCAGAAAACACACTGCTCCTAGCACAGAGATATACTGTAGTTCTGTGTATCAGCACGCTGTCCCTGCCACAGTGATGCAGCTCCTGAATCACCAACACACTACACTTACCAGTGATACAGCTTCAGCAGCAGAATACTACCCCTGCCACAGAGATACAGCTCCAGCAGCAGCACACACTGCCCCGCCACAGAGATACAGCTCCAGCAGCAGCCTCTATGCTGCCCCTACCACAGAGATACAGCTCCAGCAGCAGCAGCACACTGCCTCTACCAGAGATACAGGTCCAGGATCAGCACACTGCCTCTGCCACAGAGATATAGTTCTAGCATCAACATACTGCTCCTGCCACAGAGATACAGCTCCAGCAGCAGCACATTGCCGTGTCACAGAGATATTAATGGTGGAGATGCCTGAGTTCCGTGCCTGGCTATTCTCCTGACCAGAACTAATCTGTCCCCTCCTTCTTCAGAGAAGGAAGGGGCAGGAGTGTGATGGTTTGGCGCCCCTGAGGCTTCAGTCGCCACAGCGTGCTGCACCTCACTTAAGGTGCGGTACTCATCCCAGTTATTGAGGAGGTTGGTGCCAGTTCCACATCCAAACATTCCATATTTATACAGCAGGTTGCCCTCCCCTCTGGGGACCGGGCTGGAGGCGGGTCTTAAGGTTGCCACCAAACACTGGGGCATCCACCCACTAGTGACAGGAACTCAGGGATGGGAGGAGAAAGCCACTGGGGAGGGAGTGAGAAGCACACACACACACAGACACAGAGAGTCCTCCCATGACGCAGGTTGGGGAAGAAAGCTTACTGGTGGGATCTGTGGGACACAGGAGAAAATATGGTCGCTGAGGGGAGAGCTTAGTTGCTCCCTCGGGACTGGCGCAGTTCAGGGTACGGAGCCCTAGGCTGGCGTATATTTCAGGTTGCGCAACCAGAATCCGTCAGGCAGGGGTATTTCATGTCCCTCTGGCCACCACAAGATGTCGGAGCACAGTAGCAACATAGAGCCCAGAGTCGTGATCACGGTCACGCCCCAAACTGACTTGCGCTGCCTGCAGACGAGACGGGAACTTTAACAATGAACAGGGGTCCCCAAACACTTCAGGTCATGGGGATCCACACAGAAAGCGCATGAAGGAGGAGCCCACAATCAACAACACCGGCGGTGACCTCCGAATTATCCGGGATCGGCTGGGGCCCATCACGGCAGAGACCGGCACTCCAAGGATGCCAACTGGACCGTGAGTAAAAGACCTTGAACCGCAACCACTGTGTGAGCCCATGATTGCCGTCGTCCACGCTCCAGCGCCAACGGCCACTACCAGCGCCCCCATCATCCTCCCTGGGGCCGAGCTCTACCTGTGGGAAACTAACCATCCCAGCTGCAACACCATCCGCCCCAGAGGACAGCAGCCGCAGCAGCAGCGGCTATTCCTAGCTGCACACCACAGGTGGCATCACAAGACAACTACTACTCCCTATATCCTCAACCCCCTTCATCCTTCTCCACTTTCCCTTTCGTGGACACCTCGGGGTCACGAAACTGGGCAGGGCCACCCGTGACATTTCCCTGACCCTCACTGGCCTGGTGACAAGTATTCCCAAGACCCCGTGGGGTGCTCCAATGGCAACACAGGTAAAGACAAACAGGGAAAAACCAACACACAAACACATTGCAAACTCACATGAACAAACAGTAAGAGACTAAGGCGGGCTTTGCACATTGCGACATTGCAAGCCGATGCTGCGATGTCGCACGCGATAGTCCCCACCCCCGTCGCAGCAGCGATATCTTGTGATAGCTGGCGTAGCGAAAATTATCGCTACGCCAGCTTCACATGCACTCATCTGTCCTGCGACCGTCGCTCTCGCCGGCGACCCGCCTACTTCCTAAGGGGGCAGGTCGTGCGGCGTCATAGCGACGTCACACGGCAGGCGGCCAATAGCGGCGGAGGGGCGGAGATGAGCAGGATATAAACATCCCGCCCACCTCCTTCCTTCCGTATAGCCGCCGGCGGCAGGTAAGATGTTCCTCGCTCCTGCGGCTTCATACACAGCGATGTGTGCTGTCGCAGGAACGAGGAACAACATCGTACCTGTCGCGGCACCGGCATTATGGAAATGTCGGAGCCTGCACCGATGATACGATAACGACGCTTTTGCGCTCGTTCATCATATCATCTAGGATTTACACACTACGACATCGCAAGTGATGCCGGATGTGCGTCACTTTCGATTTGACCCCACCGACATCGCACCTGAGATGTCGTAGTGTGCAAAGCCGCCCTAAGGAGAAAAGAAAGAGGCGTTAACACCACACACAGCAATGAAGTACTACAACCACCAGTAAGTCTGGATCACAATATCTCACCAGATTAGTATAAGGGCTGGTGTGAACGTTGCGTAATTGCATGCATTTGCGCTGGGTATAGCACTGCAGCGTAAATGCATGTGTCCTGCGTCCCCTGCACAATCTATGAAGATTGTGCATGACACGAGCGCACGATGCTTTTATGAACGCAGCGATTTGGGTGCTAAAATTTTGACTCAAATCCATGCGTTCATAAAATGAGCATGTCAATTATTCCGTGCGCTTGGATACAGCTCCCACTCTGTCTATGGTGGGGGCAGCACCCAGAGCGCATGAAATCGATTTTTTTTTGTACAGAAAAATTGCATCCATTACGCAGTGTTTCTGCAGCGATTTGAAGCGCACATGTGCTGTCAAATCGCTGCAGAATATTCAGCAGTTACGTGCGCATGAGCCCTAAAGGAAGTGTCCAGCCAGTAGCTATAAGAGAAGATCAAATATGACCAACTCCTCCCCATGTGATCAAAGGAGACTAAAGCGGGCTTAACACGCAACAACATCGCTAACGAGATGTCGTTGGGGACACGGAATGCGTGACGCACATCCGGCCTCGTTAGCGACAACGTTGCGTGTGAAACGCACAAACGACCGTTAAACTATCAAAATTACTCACCTAATCGTTGATCGGTCGTTCTAATCCCAATTATCGTTGCTGTTGCAGGATGCTGGTTGTTCGTCGTTCCTGCGGCAGCACACATCGCGACGTGTGACACCACAGGAACGAGGAACATCACCGTCCCTGCGGCCGACCACAATGAGGAAGGAAGGAGGTGGGCAGGATGTTCGGCCCACTCATCTCCGCCCCTCCGCTTCTATTGTGCGGCCGCTTAGTGACGTCGCTGTGACGCCGAACGAACCGTCCCCTTGGAAAGGAGGCGGTTCGCCGGCCACAGCGACGTCGCTAGGCAGGTAAGTATGTGTGACAGGTGTAAGCGATGTTGTGCGCCACGGGCAGCGATTTGTCCGTGACGCACAACCGACGGGGGCGGGTGCTTTCACCAGCGACATCGCTAGCGATGTCGCTGTGTGTAAAGCCCGCTTAACAAACAGCCCAGCAGAGATTAACTCTTGCTAGCCTGCCTATGAACTACACCTCTGTAAGTCGATGCCCGCGTCTGCCTGCACTGATCACAGACATCAGAGACGTTAACAGGTAGAGTGCCAGATTCTGTAGTCTCCACAGATCCTGATGCTGCCATGACAGTCAGCGATGTTTGTAAAAATCTCCTTATGACAACTTAGAACAGAGATACAGTCCATCAGCAACACACTGCCCATGCCACACTCCAGCATCATTACACTGCCCCTACCACAGAGACACAGCTCCAGCAGCAGCACACTCCCCCGACCACAGAGATACAGCTCCAGCTTCAGCAGCAACACACTGCCCCTGCCACAGAGATACAGCTCCAGCTTCAGCAGCAGCACACTGCCCCGACCAGAGATACAACTCCAGCTTCAGCAGCAGCACACTGCCCCTACCACAGAGATACAGCTCCAGCAGCAGCACACTGCCCCTACCACAGAGACACAGCTCCAGCAGCAGCACACTGCCCCGACCACAAAGACACAGCTCCAGCAGCCGCACACTGCCCCGACCAGAGACACAGCTCCAGCAGCAGCACACTGCCCCGACCAGAGACACAGCTCCAGCAGCAGCACACTGCCCCTACCACAGAGATACAGCTCCAGCAGCAGCACACTGCCCCTGCCACAGAGATACAGCTCCAGCAGCAGCACACTGCCCCTACCACAGAGATACAGCTCCAGCAGCAACACACTGCCCATGCCACAGAGATACAACTCCAGCATCATTACACTGTCCCTACCACAGAGACACAGCTCCAGCAGCACACTGCCCCTACACAGATACAGCTCCAACAGCAGCACACTGCCCCTGCCACAGAGATACAACTCAAGCAGCAGCACACTGCCCCTACCACAGAGACACAGCTCAAGCAGAAGCACACTGCCTGTACCACAGAGATACAGGTCCATCAGCAGCACACTGCCCCTACCACAGAGACACAGCTTCAGCAGCAGCACACTGCCCCTACCACAGAGATACAGCTCCAGCAGCAGCACACTGCCCCTGCCACAGAGATACACAGCTCCAGCAGCAGCACACTGCCCCTACCACAGAGATACAGCTCCAGCAGCAGCACACTGCCCCTACCACAGAGATACAGCTCCAGCAGCAGCACACTGCCCCTACTACAGAGATACAGCTCCAGCAGCAGCACACTGCCCCTACCACGGAGATACAGCTCCAGCAGCAGCACACTGCCCCTGCCACATAGATACAGCTCCAGCAGCAGCACACTGCCCCTGCCACAGAGATACAGCTCCAGCAGCAGCACACTGCCCCGACCACAGAGATACAGCTCCATCAACAGCTCACTGTCCCTACCACAGAGACACAGCTTCCACAGCAGCACACTGCCCCTACACAGATACAGCTCCAGCAGCAGCACACTGCCCCTGCCACAGAGATACAACTCAAGCAGCAGCACACTGCCCCTACCACAGAGACACAGCTCAAGCAGCAGCACACTGCCCCTGCCACAGAGACACAGCTTCAGCAGCAGCACACTGCCCCTGCCACAGAGATACAGCTCCAGCAGCAGCAGCACACTGCCCCTTCCACAGAGACACAGCTTCAGCAGCAGCAGCACACTGCCCCTTCCACAGAGACACAGCTTCAGCAGCAGCACACTGCCCCTGCCACAGAGATACAGCTCCAGCAGCAGCCTCCACACTGCCCCATCCCGGGAGATCCAGCCTCCTGCAGCAGCCTCCACACTGCCCCATCCTGGGAGATCCAGCCTCCTGCAGCAGCCTCCACACTGCCCCATCCCGGGAGATCCAGCCTCCTCCAGCAGCCTCCACACTGCCCCATCCCGGGAGATCCAGCCTCCTGCAGCAGCCTCCACACTGCCCCATCCTGGGAGATCCAGCCTCCTGCAGCAGCCTCCACACTGCCCCATCCCGGGAGATCCAGCCTCCTGCAGCAGCCTCCACACTGCCCCATCCCGGGAGATCCAGCCTCCACAGACTCCCTCCCAGCCCCACCACGGTCACTGTGTGGAGGGAGGGAAGAGCAGGGGAGGTGGAGAGACAGGAGATGCATCTTGTGCGCTCCTGGTAGCAGCCTTCGCCCCTTCTTGTGATCTGTAAGACGAGGTGCATGTTCGGCTGCCAGTGCGCCCAGCACTCGGGGAGTATGAAGATGATCCGCCTGCGGACCCCCAGTATGAGGTCCCTGACCGTGGAGATGCGCTGCACCGTGCGGCTGCCGGACGACAGCGAGATCTGCTGCACCATCCAGGTAGGAGGCGGCACCTGCTGCGGGGAAGTTACTGCGGCTCTGGGAGTGTGTGTGCTGACAGGGGAAAGTTGTGTGGCACCTCAGCCACCCCAGAGCTGGCAGTATGGGCGGCTTCACCCATATTTACATCCATATTCCCTACACGTGAACGTTCCGCCAGGCGCCACCCCTGTCTCCACTCCACAGACACGCACCACAGAGCCTGCTGACAAAGGCTTGCTAATGGCAGCCGGCACGTGAGGGGTCAATGCTGTCACACTGGTGCCCAGCTGGCACACAGGACCCCTGATGGCATACCCTGAGGTCTTGTGAGGTCATGAATGTGTGCCCTGGTTCGTGCCTTATGTCCCCTGGCACAGTACACACAGCCCTGCTCTACTGAGGCCAGTCCATTAGGGTTCCCCTCACATGCCAATACTTCCATGCCTCCACACAGCTGGCTGAGAAGCACTGGCAGAGCGGCTGTATTATGGCAGCCTGCCTTCACAGCCTACCAGAAATGTTTCCTGAGTGTGACATGGCAGTCCTGAGGTGAGGATAACCCTGGCCATAGACATCAGACACTAGATTGTTGGAAGATCCCGTTTATGTTAGTAGCATCTGTAGTTATTTCTGTGTATTAGCCCACCATACACCTTAGATAGCCGTCTGCTGGTTGTCCCGTTCACAGATCGAGCTCTCCAGTGTTCTCTGAGGGAGCCATCACCGGCCATGTGTGGTGGCTTATCTCCAGGGGACAAACAGAATCAGCAGTCCAAAGTCCAGACATGCCAGTTCCTTAAGAGGTTGTCCGGTCCAAATCCACAAGTCTGCAGTCACTCTGTGTCCCTCTATGTGACTGCAGACTTGGGAATCCTCACATCGTGTGCGCTGTGAGCTGTGAGGATTCTCCAGTGTCAGAGCCAGGAATGGGATCATATTTCCACGAGTATGCGATATGAATATGTATATTCCAGCCAGAATCCAACTAGACTGTTTCCTGAACGCTCAATGCAAGTGTATTGCCAGAAACAGTTGAGTTGGATTCTGGCGGAGTATGCATATCACATAGTTGTGGTCATGTTGTGACCACCATTCCTGGCTCTAACATCAGAGAATCCTCACAGCTCACAGTATGCAAGATGTGAGGATTCACACGTCTGTAGTCACATACAGGGCGCAGAGTGACTGCAGACTAGCGAAACCTCACATCGTGCGCACTGTGAGCTGTGAGGATTCTCTGGTGTCAGAGTCAGGAACAGTGATCACAACATGACCGCCATTATGTGATATGCAGACTCCCAGGCAGAGTCCGGCAAGACTGTTTCCAAAGCGCTCAATGCAAGTGTATTGCCGGAAACAGTTGAGTTGGATTCTGGGGGTGGGTATGCATATCACGTAGTTGTGGTCATGTTGTGACCACCGTTACTGGCTCTGACACCAGAGAATCCTCACAGCTCACAGTGCGCAAGATGTGAGGATTCCCAAGTCTGCAGTCATATAGAGGGACACATAGAGGGACACAGTGACTAGAGACTTGTAGTTCTAGAACCAACAACCCCTTTAACTCCCCCGACAAACAGTTGTCCCAATACACTTTAGCCTGTTGGCCGAATTTGTACATATCTGCGAGTTGGGGTCCAATTGTCAGCAGATCTTTAGGTCCTCATTTCCCATATTGCTTCCCAATCCTACCATACTTATGCACCTTAAATAATAAGCTATTCCTAATGACCTTCTCCCCCATACACATGTACTCTTGGCTAGACTGTTCACGTTTTCTGACTAGAGAGGGAAATAAGTTATGGCCAGACAGCTCTGACGACGAGGTCTGCTCCTTACCACAGCATTTATTTATTTTTAAGATGAAAGGATCGGGCATGTTGAAATCCAACACCCCAATCCTTCTCTGCTTTGACTTTCGAGGCAGTGGACCTAAAGTGAAGTTTTCTTATTATACTCGCTTATATAGCGCCATCATATTCCGCAGCACTTTGCGGAGATTCCATCGGGCTCATGATATAATTTCCCTATTGGTGTCTTTGGAATGTGGGAGGAAATCCACAGGAACACGGGGAGAACATACAAACTCCTTGTAGATGTTGGCTTTGGGATCAGCAGATGTTCCTAAATTTGTATATCAGCTGTAGGGTACTGGTACTCAGTAAAATATATAGGCCAGACCTTTTGTTAGAGGTCCGAGGGAGCAAAGTATCAGGTATTCTGGATTCAACATGCCCGACCCTATTGGAGATAAGCCACCGACAGAAGTGGTTGGCACTAGCCTAATCACCTCACTCTCGGAGAACACGCCATGTTTACATGTGCATTGGGGTCGCAGTCGGCTGAACCCATGGCCCATGTATAATAATTAGATATGAATTAAAATACTAATATCAGGTTATTCACCCACATTGCCCTTAAATTCCTATGAAATATGTAACAAATTCCACATTTTATTCAGAAATTGATAACATACATTTACATTTTGAAGCTGGAGTCGATGCATTTCTACCAACTCCACTCACAGCTGAGTCCACAGGCCTGAGCCAGCACATCAGAGTGGAGATCAGATTCCCATCAGACCATTATGTGGCAACGATTGATAAATATTTCAGACGCTCTACCTCTTACAATCCTATAATCACAATCAGGTCTGCTCCTTCCATCCATTATTTACTGCTCTTGGCTCGCTCGGTTTCAGCACTGGTTAGTTCCCATTGTGCGCATTGGTGGTTTTCACCATCAGAAATTGTGATAAATGTGCTGGGTGATGAATGCTAGCTCTTTGCACATCTAATTTGGCAGAGTAATAGCTTTGTCTGATCGCTAGTGTTTGGCTAGGTGGCTCTCTCCCTGAGAAGTGTTACTGATGTAGATTTGGAACATTAGGGGAGAAAGGTAATGAGGATATATGACTATCAAGCCATCCAAGGTTATTCATTGGGAAAGGCATGAGGGACCTTGGCAGCAGCGTGCAACATTTCAAGAAATCACCCTAGGGGCACATTTCAAATTCACATAAAACATCTTGCTAGAAATGTGGCACGACAAGAAACATTGCATTGGTATTGAGTGATGATCTCCAAAATGAGCCATTCGACAAACTGTCTGAATCTGTGCACATTATAGTAGTTCATGCAACAGATGCCTTCTCTACCAGTAAAGCTAGATTATCTTCTGGCACTTTTGAATTGGAGATAAACTGCAGTACTCGGCAGGGCCACTAAACAATGTATGGCGCTGTACTGTTCTACCCCATACACTGCTTACATCTGGTCACTACCGGAGCAGATATCAGCTGATTGATGGGGGTTCTGGTGTCAGACTCCCAACAGATCTAATTTTGATGACCTATACTACGAATAGGTTATATATGTTCTCTTTATGCATTTCTTTTAGTATGCTTTTTCAGTAAAGTCAGTTTCACTACTGTTTTGAAATTATGGGCTTACCCAGACCTGGGAGAGCTTGACAAAGCGCCTACCAAGTAGACGTCAGGTGCCACTCCCAGGGCAGTGTACGGGACTGTGGCAACTGACTCTCAGGAAAGGAATGGGCTCAGGTTTGGACAGACAGAATCTCTAGTGCTGGCAGGTGCAGCTGCTATGGCGAAGACAGACAGGATGGCAGGACGGACTGGCAGATTCAGTAGTGAAGGCAGGTGCAGCCGGGATGGCTGAGACAGACAGGACGCCAGGACGGACTGGCAGAATCACTAGTGCAGGCAGGTGCAGCCGGGACAACTGAGGCAGACTGGACCACAGACCAGGAGGGTACGACAGGTACCAGGTGACAAGGAACAGGTATATGGACACGGGAAGAGCTCACAGACAATGGACAAAAGGGACCTGACAACTAGCTGGCTAGACGGACATAGACTAACTAATTGACCATGTTGCTCGGGCACCTCCCCTAGTGGAAGGATGCCTTAGGTACCTAGTACCTCTCAACCATAGGCTGAGAGGCTCTTCCAGGAATTATTGCGCTAGCGCTTTAAGGCTGTATGACCATGCTGCGTTTTTGCTGCATTTTTTACATTTCGCATTGATCACAGCATTCAGGGGGTTAAACTACCGGAAGCAGCCTGGGCACTGGTCCGGGCAGTGAGTGCCGGGTCCTGTCTGTAACATCAGCCGAAGACCCGGCAGTGATAGCGGGAGTACAGCACAGGAACCCCTCGCGATCACCATGACTAAAACAACATGAAAAACTGATGGAAAAACATGGAAAAAAACACGCAAATGCAATAAAAAACACACTTTTTTCTGCTGCGTTTTTCCTGCCAAAACTTTCAGTAGTCTGCTATGTGGGCACATACCCTTAGCTCACTCCCAGGAGACCTGTGCGGTGCACACAGGCCCCCAGGGGCAGGATGCAGGAGGGACGCATGTGGAGGACTGCAAGGAGGCGAGGCACAGCAGTGCAGTCCGGCCGCAGCAGAGAGGCAGAGCAGCGCAGTCCGGCCTCGGCAGAGAGGCAGAGCAGTGCAGTCCGGCCGCGGCAGAGAGCCAGAGCAGTGCAGTCCGGCCGCGGCAGAGAGCCAAAGCAGTGCAGTCCAGCCGCAGGCAGAGAGGCAGAGCAGTGCAGTCCGACCGCGGCAGAGAGCCAGAGCAGTGCAGTCCGGCCGCGGCAGAGAGCCAGAGCAGTGCAGTCCGGCCGCGGCAGAGAGGCAGAGCAGTGCAGTCCGACCGCGGCAGAGAGGCAGAGCAGTGCAGTCCGACCGCGGCAGAGAGCCAGAGCAGTGCAATCCGACCGCGGCAGAGAGCCAGAGCAGTGCAGTCCAGCCGCAGGCAGAGAGGCAGAGCAGTGCAGTCCGACCGCGGCAGAGAGCCAGAGCAGTGCAGTCCGGCCGCGGCAGAGAGCCAGAGCAGTGCAGTCCAGCCGCAGGCAGAGAGGCAGAGCAGTGCAGTCTGACCGCGGCAGAGAGGCAGAGCAGTGCAGTCCGACCGCGGCAGAGAGCCAGAGCAGTGCAGTCCGGCCACGGCAGAGAGCCAGAGCAGTGCAGTCCAGCCGCAGGCAGAGAGGCAGAGCAGTGCAGTCCGACCGCGGCAGAGAGCCAGAGCAGTGCAGTCCGACCGCGGCAGAGAAACAGAGCAGTGCAGTCCGGCCGCGGCAGAGAGCCAGAGCATTGCAGTCCGGCCGTGGCAGAGAGGCAGTGCAGTGCAGTCCGACCGCGGCAGAGAGGCAGAGCAGTGCAGTCCGACCGCGGCAGAGAGGCAGAGCAGTGCAGTCCGACCGCGGCAGAGAGCCAGAGCAGTGCAATCCGACCGCGGCAGAGAGCCAGAGCAGTGCAGTCCAGCCGCAGGCAGAGAGGCAGAGCAGTGCAGTACGCCGGCGCTATACAATGTCTATAAGGAAGGCCACTTGACGTGTAAAGTGCGCTGTGAACCAGGTTCTCATCCTCGATTTATTACGCTCGGCATTAGTGAGTTTCTGCCAGTAAAGTAAAAGGGAACAGGCAGTTCGGAATGTAATATAAGTGAAATACGCGTTTTAAAGCAAATGTTTCCCGAAGGTTTCATCAAACATGATGTAAAAAATTGTCAATTTTAGGTTAAAGAATTGTCTTCTACAAAAAGATGTGCTTCACTGTCATAAAGTGTAAAGTGCCGGATTATTGTCAACTGGCGTTCTTAGGACAGCTCAGTTTAAACAGGCTACTGATCACCCAAACAGGGAGCAAAAAAAAGATCATTGTTCTCGGCAGCACTTCGTATTGTGCAAATAGGTCCTGTGCTGTCGAGAACAATGACAGCCTTTGTGCACTAAACAATGTATTACGTTCGGTGCATGTCTGTAGCGCCAACCAACAAACATGTTAACACTTGGCATCATGCATTGTAAATGCACATCTAATTTCTGGTAGCCCAACATATCACAGCAGTATAAATGCCCCCTTAGCCCTTACTCAGTTGTATGATTGCAGGACCAGGTTTTGAGGTGTGCAGTTACATTTTCTCTGTTTATGAAGTAAAATGTTTGTATGGTTAGTAGCCAGAAATACTGCATGAAAACCAGCCGGTACACCTAATAAATCATTAGTGTTATTCCGGTCACTGCCATGTTCACAATGAGTCTTTATGCTGCAGTGAAAGTCTGGTGATTATCAGAACATCTACTTGTGGGTAATGTGAATCTGGATGTAATTCTGAATATCAGTGATCTTAAAGAGGTTGGCCACTTCTTTAGCATTGGTTGTCTATCCTTATGATAGGTCATCAATGTCTAATTAGTAGGTGTCGGACACCCGGCACCCCCGCCGATCAGCTGTTCCTGGTGTTGACGGCTGCAGCAGGCAGTTGGAAATGCCCCATCTTCTGATAGTGGCGGTGTAAAGCGTGCCTGGATCCACAGGCTCAGACTGGCTATAATGGACAGGCTAGAGGAAAGCAGCTCACAAAGCAGGACCCCAAGAACCTGAAACCCTTTAACCCCTATATTTGATTATTACCCCTAGATTTGGAATTACACAGGGCCCTGAAGATCACTACCTGTGGTAGGCTGCAGTCTGATGAGTGTAGTAGCCAAGCAGGGTTGAACCGGGAAATGTAAAACAGAGACAGAATCAGGTAGGCAAGGACATAATCAGAAAACAATGCAGAGGTCGAATCCGGATCGGGTAGCGAGGTACAACTTCGGCAGGCAGGAGAGTAGTCAGAGAGCAGGCCGGGGTCAAAGCAGGAATTAATAATCAGAGTAGGGAGAACCAGAGTCTAGCAGGTATATAATCTATATCTGGCAATGGCCAGCAGACAGAAGAGGGGATACAAAGGGTGTGGTGTCTTCCCATTGGCTGAAGCTGAATTGTGGCAACCTCAGCTGGAAGCCACACACCACCTACACTCAGCCACTGGTACTACAGGCACCAGGAAAACCCAGCCTAGTGGATGAGCCTGCGCCCACCAGAGTCACCGCCACTGACTCCTCCCCCATCGTAAGCACAGCCCACGGCGGCGCCTGGTGAATGAAGCAGAAGTCGCAGGAGCGGACTCTGGTGAGGTCGTGACAGGCGTCAGCTGGGTACTCCACATACGCCTCCTATTGATTTGAATGAATAAATCTCTTCTTGATACGTAATGTTTTATTAATCATAACAAAAAAGCATCATGACCCAAAATTGTGAATAAACCTTTAGATTCCTTTATGTATTGGAATAGTTTTTCCTGCCGTAGCTTAGTTCAGAGCCGCTATCACAGATTAGTGCAGAATACAATGCTGTTTTTCTAGTCCAACCGGCGAAAAGTGGTAGACCCCTTTGTAAGTCAGTGAGTTCCGCTGCATTATGGATCGGGCACTGCATCACAGAAGAAAGCTAAAATGCATATACGGTACATATTGGTAGCCTCGCCTGTTCCACATGGAGCATGCAGTTTTATGGAGATAACAGCTTTCCACCCTGATGACAAGCGGAGCATTTACTCTGTTCTAATCTCTATAATTTCTGTTCTCTCTTTGACTTCCAGTTTACTTTGAGTCACCCATCACAGCTTCTAAGAACATCTACTTTTACTATTTGGAGGCACATCTCCCAGCTGTCACCACACCCCTGGACTAATGTTATAAAGCTCCCACACTACAAACATACATTGGATGTCCCTTAAAGAAGATCCATAGGAATACTGTACAATAATCGCAACTTTCCTTAGCAACACATACAGTGTTCATTCCCTTAGCCTGCTGACAAGTAGATAGTGTTGTAGTTACTGTATTGATCACATAAATCAATATTATGGATTAAAAAAAAAGAAACAATGTAATTTTTTTTTACAAATAATACTAGTTGCTTTGTTGTAATTTGTGGCACTAGTTGCCCCATAATTCTCCATGGCATATGAAAGTGGTTTTTAGTCAAAATGCACTATTCGCTGACATTTTTCCAATAAGTTTCCTTCTAGTACTTGAGAAACACATAGAAAAAATGCACTTACAGAATTGCACTAAATAAAAAATGGCAACAAAAAAATGTAGAAAGGACATCAAATTAAATGCTACATTAAAAAAGAGGATTTTTTTCATGTTATTTTTCATAGTTTAAAATAGTTGATCACCTATCCCAGCCCCGGGCTTTGCATCCTTCCACTATGCCACCACTCATCAAAGACACTGGGTGATGAGTACCCGAAATATATGCCACCGTCAGACAATCAAAAGGATCGCACACTCTCTGTAAGACTATGGATTCTTTAGGGCATACAAGGATCAAACATATTAAAGATTTAAGCTTTAATATAAAAAGTACAGTGCTTACAATAAAAGGTATAAAAGACAAAAATAAAGTGACACACAAATATGCAAAACAGTTTTAAAGTAAAAAGGGAGAAATAACAGAAATACCTAAATCTAAACCTACACTTACGGTATCTTCTGTTTCCTTTAGGAAATGAGAAATGACTTATGCATCACAACCAACCACAGTTGACCCCCACATGTAACCCCCTCCCTATTGTATGCCTGGTCCTGTTCTCATGTTTTCAGGATGGTCTAGATTATCATATTCCACTTGCTACTCAGTAACTTGACTGAGGGCTAATTTAGGGGCAAACACTTTGAAATTTACATAGTTTGTGATTCCAACCACCCCCTACATATTGTAACTCCGAAATATCCAGCCAGACTACAGTGACCATCTGTCCATCCTTTGAAGCTTGGCTCCCTAGGCTGAGGTGTCACAATTGACACCTCTCAGTATTCTTCTAGGAAACCTCCCAATGGTTCTGAGTTCCTTCAGTGAGTAAACAGAGTGCTATACTCTTTGTGTAGAGACATTAATGTGGATGCAGACAAACTAATCTTACTTGACTGATGTTATACAGTTTCATTACATTGGTGTTGTCCACACCTCTAGCTCTGATGTTTCAAGGCAATTGATAACCATTTTTTCTCAGCTAGTCCTGGTACTGCTGTATCCTCAACTGCGTTTTTCTGTCTGCTTTGCAAATCTGCTTTACTGGATTTTGCTAATTCCACATACCATACAGCAAGATCAGCTCTTTTTTATCATCACCTCCAGTTTGTATTGGTCACTCTGTCCTATGGTTTTGAGAATCCACCTCACCAGTTGAGTCCACAACAGAATATTCAACCCATAGATTCCAAAGGTCCAGTGTCAGCTGTGACGACATGGACTCTGTCAGTGCCTAGCATGGGTTAAGTTTCTTAAAATTCAGCCAGACATGATGATAGTTTGTTTATAAACGGGGGATAAGCCCCCCATTGTTTCTACAAGACTCAAGAGTCTAGTGTTAAAGTTCTTGTTGACTCATGTAATTGCCTTGGCCAGTGAAGGTCAGATACCCAGACAAATCAATTGTGAACTTCGCTTGTCTCTGCCAGAGACCATTACTATTAGGGATATTTTGTATATGGCTTGAAATCTAGCCAATAAGAGCCCAGTCTTATCCACCAATCGTGAAGACCCCCATGGTCTGAATGGAGAGCTCAGAGGTGTAAGAAGGAGGACTGTCCATTGCCCGGCTAGACTCTTGCTACAGGATACCAATCTAGGATCTGCGGATCCGATTGGCAAGCCATAACCGAACCTGGATTATAATACTACATGGACTTCAGCATCGAATGCAAGGATTCGGCTGAAATATCAAGGGCTACCTATGGAAGGAATCCAGCTTGGGACAATCCCGTCACCTGACAACAGGGTTTGCGGCCCTCAGCCAGCTTCCTAAATCTGGCATTATTCCATTCTCGGTGGGTGCCCACCGAAAGCAGGGTGCTGCTGGTTTGGAGTAAGTAGCCCTGGACGCTCTGAGGCACGGACATTCTAATCCCTGGTGAGCCAGCGGAAAGGTGAGAAACTGTTGCCGGTTACATTCTGTGGTTTTGCTGGTTGTGTCATATGCTGTTAGTTGTTTGGGGATCCAATAAAGTCTTAACATTGTGATTCCCTCACCCTGTGTTGTCTGAGTAGTGTTCCACCCACGGTTAAGGAGGTCGAGCGTTCAGTTGGGATGAGCCTTGGGCCATGCTGTCTTTCTAAAGGCAGCTGGGTCAGTGGACGAGAGCTCCCACTGACCCCCATGTCTCTACATCAACAATACTTTTGCTGTTGGATACAGAGGATTTATCCGGACTGGTTATACAAATTGCTGTGAGCCAATGGGAGGTTGTCCAAACTGTGCGTGTGACCTCTTTGCCCATATGGACACATTGCCTCAGTCTCCTGATGTGTCTCTTTTGGCTTCTCAACAACTGCCAGAGCCTAGCTTTTATCCAAGACATGTTGGGGATCATCTCCATGTTTTTCTACTCCTGCTCAGAGGAGTAAGGAGATCCTAACACCTGCAGGGCCCTTTGTTAATCTATGCACTGTACTATTTAAACTTTGTCTCCAACAACATTTTTCTGACAAATCAAAAGTGGTTTATATATTTCTTTATTGTCAAGACATGTAGTGGCTTGGGATGTACAGTACCTTCATGGGAACAAGACGATACTTTGATGCATTCTCTCCCTTCCTTCTTGTCTGCCTTCTGTCCACCTTACTGCTTACTCTATACTGCAGATTAGAAGAGGGACTAACCCTGTGGAACATTATGCCATTCTCTTCCAAAGATTGTCATCAGATTTGAACTGGAATAATGAAACTCTTCTAATAATTTCTATGCCAGTCTCTAGTAAAGACAAAGTTGGCGGTAGAGATTTTACACCTTACTTTGTCGGTTTGATTTCCCTTGTCACTCAAGTGAATTGATTTTTTTTTAAGACAGGGAGAGGTCAAGGAAGACAGCTCAAGATTATCCGGTACCAAATTTTAGAGCACCTTCAAAATCTGTTTCGAGAGATGGCATACAACCACCCAGGCAAACTGGCCAGAAGAAATGATTGTTGGCTGAAAGATCCCATAACCTAAATTAAGGATTTTATCTATACTATGGTGAACAGAATTGCTGTCACATGAACTATTTCAAACTCAAGGTTAAACATAGAAGCAGATTCTAGGTTAAAGAGGAGGGATCATTTTGGGGTTAACACTATCTTCCACCAAAGACAATCTCATGCCTATGTCTATTATCATCAGTGCCTTTGAGTTCACGAGACAAGCATTCATTGATTCCAGAGCTGCTGAGAATTTGTTTGCCCTCTCATTAGCCAAAAGGCTGAAAATTCCTATTGCTTTTCTGTGGACACTTCTGAAACTTATCTCAGTGAATGCTTCCTCAATTCCTGGTTGTCGTATCCAATTTTGGACAGACAAGATGACTCTCTAAATTGGAGGACTGTACGTTGAAGACATTTCATTTTTAGTTTGCCACTTTCTGATGAACCAATGCTCTTGGGACTTCTGTGGCTAAACCTACATGCTTCACTTATTGATTAGTCGTCTGACCAGAACGTGCAGTGGGGATCTTTTAGTTTTCAAAATTTCTTCAAAGCTCTTCCTTATTCACCTCCTCTGAAATTATACTTTGCTGCCATTATGTCTGTCATTTTCCTTAGCAGGACTCGCAGACATCTTTTTCAAACAAGGCTGAAACACTATCTTCTCATTGTTTGTTTTATTGCACCATACCTTTTTTCCTAAGGCCCAGTCACACTAAACAACTTACCAGCGATCCCAACAACGATACAACCTGATAGGGATCGCTGGTAAGTTGCTAGGAGGTCGCTGGTGAGATGTCCCACTAAACGACGCTCCAGCGATCCCACCAGCAACCTGACCTGGCAGGGATCGCTGGAGCGTCGCTACACGGGTTGCTGGTGAGCTTGTCACACAGGCAGATCTCACCAGCAACCCGTGACCAGCCCCCAGCGCCGCGTGGAAGCGATGCTGCGCTTTGTAACTAAGGTAAATATCGGGTAACCAACCCGATATTTACCTTGGTTACCAGCGCACACCGCTTTGCGCGGGCTCTCTGCACACCTAGCCACAGTACACATCGGGTTAATTACCCGATGTGTACTCTGCTACGCGTGCAGGCAGCAGAAGCCGGCTTCTGCGGATGCTGGTAACCACAGTAAACATCGGGCAACCAAGAAGCCCTTACCTTGGTTACCCGATATTTACCTTCGTTAACAGCATCCGTCGCTCTCACACTACCAGTGCCGGCTCCTGTTCTCTGCACTCCTAGCCACAGTACACATCGGGTTAATTACCCCATGTGTACTCCGGCTACGTGTGCAGAGAGCGGGAGCCGGCACTGACAGCTGAGAGCGGCGGACGCTGGTAACGAAGGTAAATATCGGGTAACCAAGGTAAGGGCTTCTTGGTTACCCGAAGTTTACTGTGGTTACCAGCGTCCCCAGAAGCCGGCTCCTGCTGCCTGCACAATTAGTTGTTGCTCTGTCGCTGTCACACACAGCGATGTGTGCTTCACAGCGGGAGAGCAACAACTAAAAAATGGCCCAGGACATTCAGCAACAACCAACGACCTCACAGCAGGGGCCAGGTTGTTGCTCGATGTCACACACAGCAACATCGCTAGCAACGTCACAAACGTTCCTTAGCAGCGATGTTGCTAGCGATGTTGCTTAGTGTGACTTGGCCTTTAGAACTGAACTTCGCAAATGGAGAGTCTATCCCTTATATCTTCTTGAGACTAAGGGTACCGTCACACTAAACGACGTACCAGCGATTCTGACCACGATACGACCTGGTCAGGATCGCTGGTACGTCGCTACAGGGTCGCTAGTGAGCTGTCAAACAGTCAGATCTTCCCAATGACGCAGCAACGATATGGAGGTCGCTGGGACCCTGTCACATAGCACGAATCAAATCTTGATTAGTAACATAGGCGTGCATCTACATTGCCTTTTCCGTGCCCCCTCTGCTCCGATTGGTGGTTGTAACTGCGTTGTAACTGGGTTGCCTTGCCTTTAGAGAAGGCAACATAATAGCGCTTCCATCCTTCTCCATCCTTGTCCATCCTACAGTCCAGATGCAGAATGGACTGTATTACGATCTGCTGCTACACGCACTCCGGGACAAGTTAATTCAGCCCTCTCAAATGTACTACGATCTACAAGCCAGAACAGAGGATGGAAGTGGCCAATCCGAACGCAGTAGTGATCACCAATCGGAACAGAGAGGGCGAAGAAAACAACGAAGATGCACGCCTATGTGAGTCGTGAACGAGGTAGTTGGGTAAGGTGTCAAACACATCGATGCGTGCTGCCCTGCAGGAGCCCGACGACCAAAAAATTAAACAGAACAGTGTGTAACAATCGGCGATTTCACAGCAGGGGCCAGGTCGCTGCTTAGTGTCACACACAGCGAGATCGCTGATGAGGTCACTGGTACGTCACAAAACCTGTGACTCAGCAGCGATCTCGCTAGCGATCTCGCTATGTGAGAAGTACCCCTAAGGAATTGTCCACCTACATTAATGAGGACTTAGATATGGAATTAATCTGGAAGTCTACTTCTTCAGTCAGGGCAAGCTCCTTCATAAAACAAAAAAAGAAGACACATTCTCACATGTAACTGATGTTGAATTTTTTCTTGCTTTTATTGTTTTTATGCTAATTTACCACCTAAAATATTTTCCTCATCTCTAAAGAACTTTGCCAGAAAATCTTAACTTCGGCTCATTCTTCTCTTTTCTGCGGTCACCTTGATTTAAAACAAATCATGAAACTCCTTTATATTAGTAGCCAAAATGGAAAAAAGATTTCAGAGTGTGTGGCATCCTGTTTTCCGTGTGCATAGTTCAAATCTTCTCAAGCTTTGTTAGTGCTTTACGGCTTCTACCATTTCTATAAGAGTTTTGGGCTGAAATTTCCACAGATCTTATTACAGATCTTCCTGGAGCCGGGGCGCAAGGGTTCACTATCATTTGGGTCATAGTGGACCGTTGTTTTAAAATGTCTCATTTTGTTCCATTACCTGCATTTTCATCTGTTTCATATCTTGCCCAAGTGCTCTCCAAAGAAATATTCCGGTTCCAAGATGTTCCAGCTCAGGCCTGAAACACACATCCGTGAAAACGCACGCACGTGTAATACGGGCCGTTTTTCAGGTCCGTGATCCGTTTTTATGTCCGTTTTCATGATCCGTGTGGCATTCGTGTGAACGGCGTATGCTAATCGCGTGTGCGTGTGTAATGCCCGTGTGTGCGTGAGATTCGTAACTGACATGTGAGCGTGATGTCCGTGTGAAATGTTCCGTGTGTGATGCTAAATGTCGTTGATGCATACCCGCAGACAGCAGACAGAGTCGCGCGCTGAGAATGAACTCGGGTGAACTGTACCCGACTTCACTGTCATATTGCGGCTCTATCTGTGTCGCGTACTGATTAGCGGTCACCCGTGAAGGACTCACCGGTGACCGCTAATCCCCTAAGTGACAGAAGTGAGCAGCGCGATTAGCGCTGCCGTCACTCAGGCTACCCGCGGCCAGCTGGATCCTCTATCCGAGACCGCAACTCACCTGTGACTTCATCGCTGTCACTCGGGCGACTTGCTGTCACAGGTGGAGGATCCAGCGGTGGCCGCGAGTTACCTGAGTGACAGCACAGCTGATCGCGCGGCTCACCTTAGTTGCTGTGTGGATCTGGCAGGAGTGGCGGTGTTCTTCTGCAGCTCCTGTGACCTTCATGCAGCAGAGCTGGAAGCGACACGGGACCTCCGTGGATTACGCCGGACATGGATGGGTTTTTGGGGCTTAATAAATTGGTGAACGAGGGTATTTGTTAGTGTTTATTATTGTAAGTAAAGGATTTTTCATTGTGTGTTTATTTACTGTAACTTACAGATTAATCATGGAAGGTATCTCGGGGAGACGCCTGCAATGATTAATCTTGGACTTAGTGGCAGCTATGGGCTACCATTAACTCCTTATTACTCCGATTGCCAACGCACCAGGGCAATTCGGGAAGAGCCGGGTAGAGTCCCACAACTGTCGCATCTAATGGATGTGGCAATTCTGGGCGGCTGCTGGCTGATATTGTTAGGCTGGGGGGCTCCCCATAACGTGGAACTCCCCATCCTAAGAATACCAGCCTTCAGCCGTGTGACTTTACCCTGGCTGGTATCAAAATGGGGGGGGGGTGCACGCTGTTCTTTTTAATTATTTATTTTTTTTACTGCACAGTATAGACCTGCCCACTGGCGGCTGTGATTGGTTGTAGTTAGACAGCTGTCACTCAGCGTGGGGGCGTGTCTCACTGCAACCAATTATAGATAGGTAGGCGGGGAAAGCAGGGAATACGAGATTGATTAATGAGCGGCCGGCTTTTTCAAAATAGTAAAAGCCGCCGGAGTTTATTTAACAGCCGTGCAGCGCTGCGCCGGTGATTGGGGATCGGTACGTATGAGAGAGGGGGGAGACTGACCGACAGACAGAGAGAGAGACAGACAGACATAGAGAGACCGACCGACGGACTGAGGGAGATTGACCGACTTACACAGGAAAAGAAAAAATGACCGACATCGCTAGAAAAAAGCACAAAACGTACACGGAGCATACGGAGATGCATCCATGTCACGTACTTGTGCGCACATACCTATTGACTTTCATGGGGTCCGTGTGTGCGTGTTCCGTGCAGAAAACGGACATGCTTCTGTGCAAAACGGAAACACATACGGATCACGTACACGCACATTATGGAATAACGCACGTGTGACCTCAAACATAGCCTAACATTGGTGCACGTTTGTCCGTGTCTCCAGTATATACGGAAACGGACCAAACACGCACGTGTTTAACGGATGTGTGTTGGAGACCTCATATAGTGTCCGTGGTGTGCAATTTGTTTCAAGGTCCTAGATGATACTCTGAAAATATCTCAAAATTTTCTTCGATTTCTCCTCTGCCTATCGCCCTCAAATGGGTAGACTAAGAGAATCAGTCTGGAGCAATACTGTAACAACAGATTTTTTTAAATTCTGTCTAAGATAATTGGCCTGATTTGCTTCCTTGGGTTGAATTTTCCCACAACAATTTACTTTCTCAATCTTTGGGGATATCTTCCTTTGTCACAGTGTATCGTCAAGAGCCTGATCCTTCTCTGTCATCTGAACATGACATTTATTACATCAGACATCTTAGGATACTCATGACATCTGAGCTGAGGTGCAATCCAATTTGGCAGCAGGCACAGCTGCACAGAAGAGTCCTTATAAACACTGTTTACATATTCTCAACATCCCTCCTCGTGATGAGTTTTGGCTTCCACCAAAAACATGCCTTTAGAGCAGGGCTGGGAAAGTGCAGCACCCGGGCCATATCTGGCCCTCTGCCAGTCCAGCCTGCGGACCGAGACAGCTAAATTATTGCAAAAAGTGGACTGCAGACTGCACCATGCCCTTCCTTGCCACCCGTCTGCTGCCTGCCGCCCGATGTCACCGCTATGTACATCATCATGCAGACAGACGTGAACACATTGGTAGAGGATGATGTCGCTGGCTCTGTCTTCCACCAATCAGCATGAGACAGAAGACGCGATGACATCACATCATCGCATATGCTGTGCAGAGCGTCAGAACACCGGGGGCTTGAGCAGAGAAAAAGACCACAAACCAACCCTCTAAAATCTAATACTTTATGATCAACTAGCTAAAAATAGGTCAAAATTAACACATAGGTGTTGCGTGCGATGCACACTAAAGATACTAATATGTTGGAATCGTGAGGGCAGATAGTGCAGTGAGGCCTAGACTTAGCTTGGGAGATTAGGGGAAGGGCCCTCGCCATACACTGCTCCTTGCCTAACAGCGGAAATCGGCACCCTAAGATACTTGGAGACCCCACTCCATATCGGCTACCCCTACCTATTATGCCCTCACCTACAACACAATGAAGGTATCCACCAGAAACTAACCCGCAAATAACGTGCTTAGTGCTGAATAAAAGACAGTCTAGTCAGAATCAGGTCAAACGTACACTCACATGCTGGTCCTGCCATCAATAGTATATCATTACCGGACCATTATTCTTGTACTATTGCCTAATGGATACACAGGCTAGATACATAAATCAATACAGACAGCCTGATTACAATCATTGCAACAAATAACATAGAATGAAGAAAAAATTGGCCCCACAAGAGGGTACTCCGCACTACTCAGGGGCCTCCTGTAGTCTAGAAGGCACACCATGTGCTGAAGCAGGCGCTTACAGTTCCTGATCCTGACACGTCACCCCCCCTCAATCCCAAACAAGGGGGTTCATCCGGGGATATTGTAGACCAGATGGACTGATGTAGACAATAGATAAGTCCTGGATTATCAAGACCACCTGAATAACAACCGAACCACACGTAAGGTAAATATCCCAGGGTGAATGGTGCGGCTAACAGGTATCCAAATTGATAGTGTCCTACTGCCGGTTGCAGGTCAAATGGTGACCGCCTGCTGTATCAAAGTGCCAGTGACTTCTGACCATGTGCACTGACTCTAAAGCCAGCGTTCTGCAGAAGATGACACTAAGCAGTGGACATTGAATAGCATGTTAGCACGCCCCTGTGGGTGTGCTAACATGCTGAGATGTCGGAACTAACACCCTTGCACACTAGTCCCTGGCCTCATTAGCATATCATAAAGGATCTTTACAAATACTTTTTCTAAAGATGTCTTTATCTATGCTAGTTTATACAGGGACATTTAGGCAGGGATTAGCAATATACACCCAGAACTGCTCGTGGCTCTGGTTGCGTATTGCACCTGACATGTTCCCTTTAATGCTCCAAATTTACTCAAGAAGTTTCATTGGCATCTTATTTCTTTGACGTTTTTTTCTGGCACGAGCCTGTTGCTCACTTGTCTCAGCTCCAATGCAAGGTTTTACTTCCTTCCTCTATAACTAGTTTCCTCTGTGCTAGTCCTCACCAGGCAACTGTGGTAACCGAACAAGCCGACAAGCTGATGTCACTATCTAAGGCCGAGGCCACATGGGGGCTTTGTGTGAGTGCTCGCATGGCACTCGGCACACGCTTGCAGCACAGCGGGAGCCAAGTGTTATGCGACTGTGGTCCGATCGTGCGTTCAGACCACAGTTGCAGAGGAAGGTGGGCGGTGCTGCGGAGGGGAGATCCAGCGTAGCAGAGGGTAGTGTCCGCGTTGTGAAGCGGAGGGCCACAGCTGCAGAGGGGTAGGGTTGGCGCTGCAAATGAGAGAGAGGGATTTATCTCCCTCTCTCCTCCGTTGCCGGCTGATGCAAGAATCGCACTGCTCTCGCGTTACATCGGTGTAATGCGAAAGCAATGCAATGTTTTTCTCGCCCCATAGACGTGTATGGGTGCGGATTGCATTTCACCAGCAGCATGCTGCGACTGTTTTCTCAGTCCGATTAGGGCTGAGAAAATAATCGCTCATGGGAGTGGTCCCATAGAGTAATATTGGTCCGAGGGGAATGCGATTTTTTTTTATCGCATTCCACTCGCACCGTTTTTCTTGCCGTGTGTCCTAGGCCTAAAACCTCACTATGTCTGGCCCAGGTGGCCATTTATGAGTCTGATCACCCGATCAGTTACATTTTAGATAGTTTGGGGTTGTTATTTTGAGGAAAAAAAAACATCAATCTTTTGTGAAAGGCAAATACACAATACTATGCTACAATGACTAAGCAACATAACAATATGGATCTGGGTGGTGCTCACAGAATTCCTCCCACAGATCTCACTATAAACTTTGAATGTGTTTCTTCAGGGCATACATGTGCAGAAAACCTCTTTCCAAAAGCAGCTGCAGTAGATGAATACAGAAAACACCCACGTGCAGCTCCTACTGCAGTGATTAGCTACAATTATAGTGTTATCATTTATCATCCTTGATTAAGATATTGCTGTTGGTTTTTCTAGCTCCATTATTAATAGCAATTGCATATCCAAACAAACTTGTAGATTATAATTCTCAAGTGTGTTACTGTAGTGATAAGATTGGATGATTGCGAAAAGTGTAATAGAAATATTACTTGTTTGGTCATGTGATGCTTGTACGGACCCATGGTTAGAAGTTGTTTTAGAATCTTAATACTAAGACGGATTTAGCTGCCCTAAAGGGAATCTGTCAGTAAGTTTCTGCTACCTCATGTGAAAGCTGCATGATGTAGGCAAAAAGATCCTGAATCCAACGATGTATCACTTAGATTACTGGGTGCAGCCGGTTTGAAACAATCTGAATTTTTATCTTTAGTTATGTTGCAGAGTCCAGAGAGCTGTCACCCCCACACCGGAGCTCTCAATAGAGATTGTGCATTGACTGTGAGGTGTCAATCATAGTAGGGGGCATGGCAAACTGGCCTGTTTGTGACTTTGTAGTGGGAGCAATGATAAGGTTCTGCTGCTTAAACAAACATAGAAAATAAACAACAGATCAGACTGTGACAAGACAGGCATCCCTGAATTTTCTGTGTTAACCCTCGCAGTATGCTGGCTACAGCTTACACAGCAAAAACCTGCTGAAATATTCCTTTTAACCCCTTAACGATCGTGGGCAGTAATATGACGTCCTAGCGGTCATAGTGTTACTGCCCGTGATCTGCTGCTGGCAGCTTGCCACGATCAGCGCACATCTCAGCTGATGTTCACAGCTGAGATGTGTGCCTGCCAGGCACGAGCAGAATCGTTATCTGCCCGTACCATTTAACCCCTTAAATGGCGCTGTCAATATGTGACAGTGCCATTAGAATGGCATCGGCGGTAAACATTTACTCACCGGCCGATACCGGAAGTTACGTGACGTGATCATATGACTTCCGGTGGTTGTCATGGTAGCACAGGGTCATGTGATGACTCCTGTAGCTCACATGAAATACTTTCGGTTTCACCTGGCCCAGAGCTGGGTGAGGCAGAAAATGAGCATATCTGCTGTTTACAGCTGTGTAGCTGTGATCAGCAGATATGGCAGAGCGATCAGATTGCTGATCCATATAGCCCCCTCGGGGAACTAGTAAAATAAAAAAAAAGTTAAAAAAAGTTTTAAAAAATAAATAAAAGTAAAAAAACCTAAAAGTTCGAATCACCCTCCTTTCGCCCCATTGAAAATTAAAGGGTTAATAAAATAAAAAAATATACACACATTTGGTATCGCCGCGTTCAGAAATGCCCGAGCTATTAAAATATAAAATCAATTATTCTGATCGGTAAACGGCGTAGCGGCAAAACAATTCCAAATGCCAAAATTACGTTTTTTTGGTCGCCACAAATTTTCCGCAAAATACAATAACAGGCGATCAAAAAGTAGCACCAGTGCAAAAATGGTACCGCTAAAAACTGCAGCCTGAGACGCAAAAGATAAGCAGTCACTGAGCCATAGATCACGAAAAATGAGAACGCTACGGGTCACGGAATATGGCGTAACACGTGCGCCACTTTTTTCGGACAAACTTCTGATTTGTTTTTAACTCCTTATATAAAAGTAAACCTATACATGTTTGATGTCTACAAACTCGCACTGACCTTAGCCATCACACCCACACATCAGTTTTACCATATAGTGAACACAGTGAATAAAATGTCTCAAAAACAATAGTGCTATCGCCCTTTTTGTTTGCAATTTTTCCGCATTTGGATTTTTTTGCCGTTTTTCAGTACACTATATGGTAAAACTTATGATTTCATTTAAAAGTACAGCTCGTTCTGCAAAAAAATGAGCCCTCACATGACCATATTGACTGAAAAATAAAAAAGTTGTGTCTGTGACTTAACACATTGCATTCTGCGGTGCATTTTTTTTACAGGTTTTTTTTAAATCTCGATAAAAGCATCTATGCCGTGATTTTGGAAAACCATAGCAAAAAATGGACTATGGACACATCTTATCCTGTTCGCAACCTCATGCTACCAATAACTATAGACAGCCTAGAACAGTGATATCCCCCATGGCCCTACCTCCTATGTTTTACTCCTAGATCACTGCGGCTTTTCAGTGATGTGTATTATTTGTTGTTTAGGTCTTTTACATAGTTTTGTAAGCACTTTAGCACTCTATATGAATAGGTATGACAACATCCAGCCTGTTATCCTGATTTCTGTCTATAATTTCCAAAAGGGTGACCACAGTAGCCATGAATTAGTCCAAATAATATTGTATGTGTGTTAATGCCATGCAAAGCCCTCATTTCTTTTAGGCTGCTTTCACACATCCGGTTTTTGCAGTGCGGCTCAATCTGGCTCAAAAACCTATGCAACGAATGTGGCGAAAAAAACGGATCCGTTGCATAGGTTTTTCCATGCGGCCCGTCCGTTTTTTGACAGATGCGGCTTGATACTGAGCATACGCAGTGCAAAAAAAAAAGCATTCGGCGTCCATCGGCTTGCATTGTAAATCGCGCCGCATCGCGCCGGATCCAGCGCGATGCGGTTTTTTCGCCGCACAAAAAAACTTGCCAGGCAACTTTCCATCTGGCTGCCGCATGGGTTAAATATGCCACATCCGACAAAAAACGGACGCAACACAAGGCCATGCGGCACAATACGGCGCTAATGCAAGTCTATGCGGAAAAAACACAACAGGCAGCAAAAAAAAAACGGTTGCGTTTTTTCTGCAAAGCGCCATATTGTGCCGCTCAGCAAAAAATGGATGTGTTAAAGCAGCCTTATAGAGTTTTGTCTTTGGTTTTAATTCGGGACCATGTTGTGATCCAGCACATAAAGTTGGTTCTTCATGTTTAATGTTAAAATGTTTGATGAAAACTGGAGGCATGAGCAAATGCTGCATAGGGTACAAATCATGTGGTATCAAAAAGTCAATCTGCAATTGTTTTAGATAGATTTATAGTAATTGACATCTAAATACCGCATTTTTGCATTTAATAGTGGCGCCTTTTCCCCAGCCTGAAATATATTTAGAGCGGCATTTATTTCAGAATGATTTGTTTTTGTTTTTGCCTTGTAGGTCATTCCAGTCTTGCAGAACAATAGACTATCTACCCTAAGGCATTTGTAGACTTTCTGACGAAAGGAATGACTTTCAGAAATATGTACATCAAATACAGTGTATTGTTTTGTTTTTCCAATGTCACCAGTGAAATGCTTACAATATGTTTTACTTCTTTTTTTGATATACAGACGTACATAGATGGGGTTAAATTATTGCACTTTGGACTTGTCAGACTCTTAGTAAAGAAATGTAAAATGTAAAAACTCAATAATTATAACTGTAAATTTACCTCCTCCCAAACACGTAATGGAGCCAGACTCACAGCTATACACATTCACGTTTATCCTGAATGTAAGAGGTTTTCTCACCTTAAGGCACCTTTACACGCTACAATTTATCTGACGATATGTCGTCGGCGTCACGGTTTCAGTGATGCACATCCGGCATCGTTAGCGACGTTGTTGCGTGTGACACCTACGAGCGACTCCGAACGATCACAGATAGGGTGAAAATCGTTGATTGTTGACACGTCGTTCAGTTTCAAAATATTGTTCATCGCTTGGAACGCAGCAGACATATTGCTACGTTTGATACCCTGCCAACGACGAACAACATCCACACCACGACCGCCTTGGTCAACCAATATATCGCTGAACGATGCAGCGTTGTTTGTGAGATGTGTACGTGTGACCGCTACAAAACGACCTATGAGCGATCTCGGCAAATTGTAACAACAATCTGGGCGTGTCACATCGCTAATGAGATCGCTAGCGATATCGTGTGTAAAGCAGCCTTTAGAGTCCGTTTGCTCTGACTGACCAACGGTATAATTTGACCACAGATAAGTAAAAGCTTACCGGCCATTTACATAGGTAGACGAAAGTAATTGATGCGCATAGAGAGATCTTTAATGGCTTAGTGCGGCATTGACTGCCATGGTTCTCGGCAGTGCAGCTTCTATTTATATAGGATGATGTACCGCCAAGAACAATTATCTTTTGTGTTTTGTTCATTCATCAGGTGATCGGCAGCCTTTTTACACCTTAATATAAATAAGAACCTTCCTTAATGATTATCTTTCAGTGTAAATGCAGCTTAAAGGGTTTGTGTGGTCTAATCCACAAGTCTGCAGTCACTGACTGTGTCCCCCTATGTGACTGCAGACTTGTGAATCCTCACATTGTGCACACTGTGAGGATTTGCTGATGTCAGAGCTGGGAATGGCTGTCACATGTCCACAAGTATGTGATATGCAAACTCCTAGGCAGAATCTGACTAGATGGGCATGGCCGCTCTCACTTAAGGCCGCTTTACATGCGTCGATTTATCGGGCGATCGCATGTGCGACGTGACATGCCCAGATCGTATTTACGATTTGCCGGTATCGCTTATTGGTCGTTTATTTGCTGTCACACGTAACGATCTCAAAATCAACGCATCAGCGATCAACAATATATTGTTGGACCCAAGCGGTCGTTTGAATGTTGTTCGATGTTGGCAGGGTGTCAAACGGAGCAATATGTCGGCTGCTTCCCCAAAACGAACAATTTTTTAAAAATGAACGACGTGTCAACGATTCACGATTTTCATCCTATTTACGATCGTTCAGAGTCGCTCGTAGGTGTCACACGCAACGACGTCGCAAACGATGCCGGATGTGCGTCACGGAATCCGTGACCCCGACGACATATCTCCCGATAAATCGACGCGTGTAACGGGGCCTTTAGTCGGACTGTGGCGGAGAGTCTACATATCGCATACTTGTGGTCATGTTCTCTGCTCTGACACCGGTAAATCCACACAGTGTGCACAATGTGAGGATTCACAAGTCTACAGTCACACAGAGGACTCATATAGGGACTGCAGACTTGTGGATTAGACCGGACAACCTTTTTAAGACAAAGACCTTTATAGCACAGCTAAGGAAGAACTTTAGTCTCTTTATTCGGTCATTCTCCACTTGGATATGGTCACCTCACCTGGTCGAATGGTAGGGAAAGTCAAAATGCCCGTTTTCAGGATAGATGGGACCCACCTTTCATTTCAGACATTTTTGGCATATTCGGTGGATGCGCCATAAATGTCTCAAGTCGGAATTAATACCTCCGATAATGCCTTATTATAGATGTCATCTTCTCCAAGCAGTAATAGCCGGTCTTGTGCGATTTTGTGTAATTGTCGCAGCCCCTTCTAGAAAACAGGACAACCTCATTAAAGCGTTTTTTCTGGGTGGAATTGTGGCGCCCCTGACCTGGTCAGGCACCACTGAGTACTGCACCCATGCTGGGGACAGTACAATACAGGTAATCCAGAAGGCTGACTGGGGTGTGGAACACAGGCGCATAGTGACCAGGTCTCACACATGTACCCATGAGAGGACCCCTGGGGATCCCAGGAGGGGGCAAGCCTTCACCTTCACTGGAATAGTGGAGGGGGTAGAGCCTCCATCTCCTCTCAAGGGGTGTGGTGGAGAGTCTGGTTGCTAGGTGGCGTAGGCAAGAACAGGAGAGGAGGAGCAGTGAGCCAGTTGAGTGTAGAGTCCAGGGAGCTCAAGTGAGGAGCAGATCCCTGGAGCTGTGCAATCTGACAGCGTCCGCGCAGTGGCTACTGACGGGGGAGAACGGTCAACTAGGAGTGCTGCCTGAAAGCCAGCTTCAGCTAGGGAGTGCAACGGAGTGGGAAGTAAGGAGACTGCTAGAGAGTACCAGGCCCAACCGGGCGGCAGATCCCGAAGCGGGGATAGATTCAACTTTCTTCTGCTAAACCTGCAGGTGTGGGGCTCTTAAAGCCCACACCACAACACTACAAAAGCCGCAGCCACGTAACCACAAGTTAGGGCCCATAGGTCATAGGAGGCAAGAGGCTGGAGTGGCCTGGTCCGGGGAACAAGCACACGGCGAAACAAGAAGGGGAGAGAGGCTTGGAGCATCTTCCCTGGGTGACCCCCATAGGGACTAAAAGTCGGGGTCACCCCAAACCACTAAGGGCTAAGGAAGGCGAGTCAGTAGTCACCCTCATAAAGTCAGCCTGAAGGATACCTGGTTCCCACCTGGTTCATCCCAGCTACGCCCGGGCTACTCACCCTGCCATCAAATGTGAGTAAAGCCCTTGAAAGACATTCCTGCCTGTGTGGTTATTCTGCGACTTGTGGTACTACAAACCTACACAGGGCCCTGGGGCTTGCCTCACTCTCAGGAGGCTACTACATCCGACTGCACCCACCATCAGCCCCAGGCGTCCCCTAACCTGCAGTGGCGGTCCTCACTGACCGCAATACTGAGAGTGGCGTCACGATCAAACAAGAAGATTTCCTACCAGTGACGGAGATCCAGCAACGTGGAGTCCCTGAAGGTAATGCACCGACACCGACACAACACCCGTGGGGCTTCACATCTGGCGTCACGAACAGGATAAGGACTAGACCTGTTCAGACAGGTGACCATGTGCCTGGGCGGTCCGTTTGGAAAATTGGAAGCGCCGCCATATTGCCACCATGAAAAGCGCGCTGAAAAACAACAGCAGCCCGCGCTGGAAGAAGTTACCGCCCACGAAGAGGTGTGGCTACCCAGAGATCCCCTGGAGAGTTCTGACCTTGCCGGCTATGAGAGCGGAAGCGTCCAGAAACGGCGGGAGAGAAGGGAAGCCACAAACCTGCTGCTGCGGAGAGCAGAAATGGAATCCAGACGCGGATACCCAGAACCAGGCTCTGCTGCCTGGTGGTGCCGGGAGCTTGCCCTCTTCTGTGATCAGCTGGAGGCCAGGATTATGCGACGGCTCTATGAGGAACGCAAGGAGCTCCTGGAGATGGCTGCAGCGGTCCGGACCTATGAGGAGAGAGCCGCGCGGAGCCTGCCGGATCGAGCGGCGACGACGATTCAGACCCCGATGGGTGAGTCCGGTGTTGCCCCGGCTAGAACAAGAGCCCCGACCCTAGCTGCTACGACCGCGGTCCCAGAGGAGGCGCCCGGTGCGGCGACGCTGAGTGAGGCCGCAGCCACGCTAGGTGCGGCCCGCCAAGCCCAGGCCGCTGCAGCGATGCCCCGCCTGTCCCGCAGGGCTCCGACCACCACGGCAGTGCTCATCCGTGCTGCAGGTGTGACGCTGACCCAGGCTGCCACCCTGCTAAACCCGGTCCGCCAAGACCCCAACGCAGCAGCGACGCTCGTCCGCGCCGCAAGTGATATGCTGAACCAGGCCGCAGCCCCGCCGGGTGCGGCCCGCCAAGCTCCGATCACTGCAGCGACGCCCGGCTCAGCCTGCACGGACCCCATCGAGGCTGCGACGCCAAGTGAGACCGCGGCTGCAGTGTCCAGTCCGGCCCGCCAGGAACCGGCCGCGACAGAAACGCCAATCCAGGCCGCCGCCATACAGGGCGCGGCCCGCCAAGACCAGGCCGCCGCCATGCCAGGCGCGGCCCGCCAAGACCAGGCCGCCGCCATACAGGGCGCGGCCCGCCAAGAAGAGATTACCTCGCCATTTACCCCGGCCTGCAAGGCCAGAGCAGACACCGCTCCCCAGTCCACAGAGGTCCCTGCTAGGAAGACCCTGATAGGAGAGGACCCCGAATACTGGAAGCTGAAGGCTGACCTAGAGGCCCAGTTCCCACAAGAGATGGTGGATCGGTATCTGCTCCCTCCGCATACCCCCAAGGAGATTCAGGCAACCCCTGCAGCCGCGCCAGAGAGTCCACCGCCCAGACCAGCTGAAGAAAGCCCATCCCCAGCACTGCCACAACCAGAGTGCAGCGAAGAACTAAGGGGGAGAGGAGGCCAGGAAGCTGAGGAGCTGACTCCGGAGCCACCAGCAGTGGATCTATACTCAGAGCCGGAGATGCTGCCCTATTCACGCTGGGATGAGGAAGATCTGACCCCGTCTGCTGACGAAGATCAGCCCAAAGACCTCACCTGGGAGCCTGCAAGCATGAACCCAGCCCGCAAGACACGGCGTAGCAGAACAAAGTATCCTCCAACACCACAGTCTCCAGAGCAGAGAGAGGTCACAGCCAGAGACCTGCAGGAGAAAAGATTACTGAGAAGGTCTAGAGTCCAGGTCAGAGGACCCCTTTACAGAGGAGTAGTGGAGGACTTCAATTTGAAAAGCGGATACGGCTTTATTGTAGTAAGAGGAATAAAAGAGGGCATATTTGTGAATCGGAGAGATGTTCAAGCCCACCTGCCCAGAGGACATTCAGGCAGAAATTTGAAAATTGGAGACTCAGTTCAGTTCACCATGCATCAAGGCGAAAGGGGATTGTATGCCCTGGACGTAGCGTTATGTCCCAGCAAACCTTACAGCCATCCCATGCTACAAGAAAGACAAGAAAGACAAGAAAGACAAGAAAGACAAGAAAGACAAGAAAGACAAGAAAGACAAGAAAGAAAAGACAGAGATAAAGAACCAGATGTAGAAACAGACGAAGACCAAGAACGGAAAGATAAAGATCCTACAGATGAAACAACCATAGACAAAGATCCTACAGATGAAACAACCACGGACGACGACGAAGAGCAAGAAAGTCACAGGTGCCGGTGCCCTACATGCCCACGCCCTGGTGAAATGGAGGAGTAGAGTAGAGAGAAGTCAAGAAATACAGCAAGTTACCAGTTGAAGTTTTGACAAGTTGAAAAGTTTGCAACGTTATTGTTTAAGAATGTGCCCACAAAAACTATTGTGAGAAATAAACTTTAAGGCTATGAACTTGCTATAGCCACAAACTCTCGCAGTGTAAATAGTTACACCAGTGGCACCACCACCAGGGCCAGCCTGTTGAGGGGCTTGGCTCGTCTGCAACCAGGGGGGCCCGTCCGTAGAAAAGGGCCTTGGCTCACCTGCGACCAGAGAGCACGCCTGTTTATGGGGCCTTGGCTCACCACCACAAAGAGGGTACCTGGTCAGCACCAACTGTGGAGGCCGCCTCTGCATCCTGCCAGAAGGGGCTGAGGGCGCGGATCCACCAGGCCAGGTAGACCCTGAAACCACCAGCCCATGAAAGCCGCCTCTACATCCTGCCAGAAGTGGCTGAAGTCGCGGCCAACGGGAGAGGAAGATTGGAGGAAAGGTCTGAGGAAACGGATGGCCCAGACCTGGTTACCAACAGGACCGGTGACCTGCCTCCTGAGAGGGTTTTGGGTGGGTTAACGGACTTGTGGGTGGAGGGTGGTGATGTCTGATACCTGGTGCTTTTAAATGTTTTACATGTTTTAATGTTTTATGCATTTTAAAATGTTGTCTTGCAGCCCGAGGACGTGCTGGTGATAACTAAGGGGGAATGTGGCGCCCCTGACCTGGTCAGGCACCACTGAGTACTGCACCCATGCTGGGGACAGTACAATACAGGTAATCCAGAAGGCTGACTGGGGTGTGGAACACAGGCGCATAGTGACCAGGTCTCACACATGTACCCATGAGAGGACCCCTGGGGATCCCAGGAGGGGGCAAGCCTTCACCTTCACTGGAATAGTGGAGGGGGTAGAGCCTCCATCTCCTCTCAAGGGGTGTGGTGGAGAGTCTGGTTGCTAGGTGGCGTAGGCAAGAACAGGAGAGGAGGAGCAGTGAGCCAGTTGAGTGTAGAGTCCAGGGAGCTCAAGTGAGGAGCAGATCCCTGGAGCTGTGCAATCTGACAGCGTCCGCGCAGTGGCTACTGACGGGGGAGAACGGTCAACTAGGAGTGCTGCCTGAAAGCCAGCTTCAGCTAGGGAGTGCAACGGAGTGGGAAGTAAGGAGACTGCTAGAGAGTACCAGGCCCAACCGGGCGGCAGATCCCGAAGCGGGGATAGATTCAACTTTCTTCTGCTAAACCTGCAGGTGTGGGGCTCTTAAAGCCCACACCACAACACTACAAAAGCCGCAGCCACGTAACCACAAGTTAGGGCCCATAGGTCATAGGAGGCAAGAGGCTGGAGTGGCCTGGTCCGGGGAACAAGCACACGGCGAAACAAGAAGGGGAGAGAGGCTTGGAGCATCTTCCCTGGGTGACCCCCATAGGGACTAAAAGTCGGGGTCACCCCAAACCACTAAGGGCTAAGGAAGGCGAGTCAGTAGTCACCCTCATAAAGTCAGCCTGAAGGATACCTGGTTCCCACCTGGTTCATCCCAGCTACGCCCGGGCTACTCACCCTGCCATCAAATGTGAGTAAAGCCCTTGAAAGACATTCCTGCCTGTGTGGTTATTCTGCGACTTGTGGTACTACAAACCTACACAGGGCCCTGGGGCTTGCCTCACTCTCAGGAGGCTACTACATCCGACTGCACCCACCATCAGCCCCAGGCGTCCCCTAACCTGCAGTGGCGGTCCTCACTGACCGCAATACTGAGAGTGGCGTCACGATCAAACAAGAAGATTTCCTACCAGTGACGGAGATCCAGCAACGTGGAGTCCCTGAAGGTAATGCACCGACACCGACACAACACCCGTGGGGCTTCACAGAATTTTTTTTTTTAATTTTGAAATACATTTTTTCGAATTAAATCCATAACTATATAAAGGAAGAACCACAGGGAATAGGATTGTTTTCAGATCTCTCGTAATTCTGGTTCTGATTCCAAAAGATGACCCTTTCCTCAGTTCACTTCAAACACCCCGGGAATGAAGAGTTAAGTGTGAAATTGATTCTGCTGTTCTGGCAGTGCGATTGTTAATGGTATGGATCTCTGGTCATTTAGAAAACATGTTATTGTACGCAGCATAACAAAAAGAACTAGGGCAGGAGGTAAATGGGATTATTTTTCTGACTCACTGTAATATATTCCGTTTCCATCGACTATTTTGTGGTTTCCCGGGAAACACATTATTTTGCTTTATCTGTATTATTATGCAGCAGATGGAAATGTTATGACTTGTGTGTCTGTCCTTTCTCATTTTCTAATGTATGCTGAACTTCCTGTAACTCATTATCCTGTAATTCAATATCTTCATGTATCATTAGAGAATATTTCTTTATGCATTATTTGATTTCGTCAAAAAAAAAAAAAAGAAAAAACTTCAAAAATATGTATTCTTCACAGTGAAACGCTACCTTTTCCAATATATATATGGATAAGAATATAAGTGTATGCACTACTATTAATAAGCCAGTTAGGCTGGGGTCACACACATTTTTACTGATGCCCAGTACAGCTGAGAAAAAAAACTCAGATGGCCTCATTGAATAACATTGGTCTGAGTGCAATCCATTTTGTTATTTAGCCTTTAGGCTATGTTCGCACGTTGCGTTTTTTTCCGCGTTTCTGCAGCGTTTTTAGCAGCAGCGTTTTTGCGCTAAAACGCATGCGTTTTTGATTGCCAGCAAAGTCTATGGGAAAAGCAGAAATCCTGTCTGCACTTTGCTTTTTTTTCTGCAGCGTTTAATTTGCAAATTTGTGGTCAAAAACCATGCTGAAAAAGAAGCAGCATGTCAGTTGTTTTTGCCATTTCTGCAGCGTTTCCTTAACATTGGAGTCAATGAGAAATGGCAAAACGCAACCAAAATCACAATTCCTGCGTTTTTCATGCTTTTTACCTGCTTTTCCACTGCGTTTTTGGCTCCAAAAACGCATGCTTTTCTGGCCAAAAATTAATGGGTTCTAATGTTCCTTTACACACACACAATAACCGAAAATTTAAATGTTAAAAAATTATAAACTTCACCTATTTTTCTGATAAAATGTGCATAACCACTATTTTTTCATTAAAATTGATAATTTCCCATATAGTTTTATTAAAAGTTAATTTTATACTTTTTTTCTCTTGTTTCATTCTTTTTGACTACTTCAACTTTATTTCTCAATGTCTTGATCTCAAAAACGCATCTGCAGAAACGCAGGTGAAAACGCAGGTAAAACGCACTAAAAACACGGTAAAAACGCATGCGGTTTTAGCGCTAAAAAATGGTCACAAGCCATTTGGTCAAAAACCAAGGGAAGGAAAACGTGCAGAATAAACTGCAGGTACTCCGACGCAACGTGCGCACATAGCCTTACAGTGATCATTATAGTACACCCTTGTGCACATACAATTTAGATATATAAAAATGTCAATGTCCGTTTGCTGGTAGTTTGTAGATACCATCAGAATTTTTAATACACCACAAAGGGAAAACCCCAAAAAGTAAAAAATACAAAAAAAATTGGGTAAATATGGTATATTAAAATATGCTAAAGTTTAGGGTGCGTGCTCACGATCAGGGTTCACAGCGTGCTTTCGCTGCTTCCAAAATACTGCATTGTACAGTACAAACACAGTGAATGGGATTTATAGAAATCCTGTGCCCACTGTGCGTGTACGGCCCGCAGTGAAAACTGTCCTGCGGTGCAGCTTTTCGAGCTGCAAGCATGTCAATTTTTTTGCTGCAGAGTCCCAAGCGTCCTCCATAGGAGAACACAAGCAAGAGACCGCAGCGCCCCGAACCCTGATTGGGCAAGGGAAGCTGAGGTCTCCTGCGTTCTCCTGTGGAGGGGACTCGCGGACCCGCAGGTTAGGACCCGGTGCGTCCAGTATGAACGGGTCCTGATGGTGGGCACGTACTCTTCTAGTTTATGTATGACCATTGTTTATCAAAACATGGAAAAAGTGGTCAAAAACCATACCTTCAAGAATGCCATAGAAACAATGCCAAGTAACTCAATTCTGCCCAAAAATATAAAAACTGAGGTGCAGAAAAATAGAAGCTGACACCCTGGGCTAATGTGAAATATTTGTCTGGAACCGAAAGCCGCTTGTTCGCAGAGGGATGGAAATGATCTCATGGTGACCCTAGGCTTTATGTTGTCTGAAGGAGGTACCCACTTCAATTATCAGAACTTGCTGTTTAGAAAACTGCAAGTACTTTACGCCCACGTTCTCCACGCTGGTGCAGAAACGCCTATCAAAGTTAGTGATGATGATTACACAGCTCCTTGTCACACAGATATAATGAAGGAGATCACAGTAGAGGATGCTTTCCTGTACACTTATAGATATAAAGAGGATATTCAGTGTTCTCCCAACAGGCAGACATGTTAGTGGCTCTGGCTACCCATGTGATGATGTGCTGATGTATTATGGGATTGATAGCAGAGCGCCAATGGGGAAAAAACAGTGATGAGTCTAAAGAGAAGAAAATAGGAGATTGGACGATAAGGAAATGAGTGCAACATGCATAAAAGAAGTGCATAGTGTGATAGGTAATTGGGTGGGGGTGAAATAATGTAAAAAAACCTACCCTCCTCCAACACTCAATGGTTCAGATCAAACCCCATTTATACACAAGTAAAAAAAAGAAAATAAAGCTACCCAGCTGTCTCATAATTCTCCTTTGTATAGTGATGCAGGCCATGAGACATTTATAGGCCAACATAGGATAAACTGTCTGAGACGGAGAGGTGAAAGCTCGGAGACAAACAAGGATTGCATTACATGTACTTTAATCCATCTTTAAAAATCAATAGCTAACAAGATGAAACATAATAAAAAATAGGTTAACACGCAGTTTTCTATTAGGATTATTTGGTTCCAGTCTTTCTCAGCCATGTGGTTCACGCAAGGAAAGTCCTAAATGCCTTGAACATTTTCTATAATTGTTCAAGCGGAATTAAGACAATCATAGGATTTGGAATTCGTAAAAATAAAAAATAAATAAATAAATATTTAAAAAATAAATATACGAGGCAATAAGGAACCTATTACCACTGTAACAGAATGAAACGTGCCCACTAAACAACATTGACAGCCAAATATAAGGGCTATTGTAAAAGAAACCGGACATATTGTTTGTAAGCCGCATCATGCGCCTAACTGAGAGAATAAAGTGCCATATTGTAATGCTGGATGCATTAATGTTATCACAACTAAACATATGGAAAATAAAGTGGTCATAAGTCCACCGCACGTTTCCCACGTTAGACAGTTAGACACTGCGACATATAATGTTAATGTGTAGATTACACTTATACTTGTAGTATGTTTTAGCCCAAACACAATTCCCAAAGATGTTGGAACTCCAGATGATATTAAGCGTCTATTAATACTATAATAATCGTGTTATGGAATGATGTTCACTCTTATAAGTAGCCATCTGGGCGTCCAACTGTAGAATATTTCACCATCTAGTCATGTTCTTGTAGCAAAAATCCTGGGAACTTCACTTGAATTCTTGTTCATTGCCCTTGGGACATTGTTACAGAAAACTATTACTGGCAATGTGAAAAGCAAGAGAAACAGACCCAAGTATGATAAACAGATTCTGTAAATGTCATGGACTGGAAATCAGCGAGAGAGGGAACTTCCGCTCGTTAGGAAAATCTACAATATTCTGAGATCCAGCGATACAGTGCAAAGGATAGCTAATGTGTGCTGGGCAGTAACACTATGGATGATAGCTAAAGGATAGCTAATGTGTGCTGGGCAGTAACACTATGGATGATAGCTAAAGGATAGGTAATGTGTGCTGGGCAGTAACACTATGGATGATAGCTAAAGGATAGCTAATGTGTGCTGGGCAGTAACACTATGGATGATAGCTAAAGGATAGGTAATGTGTGCTGGGCAGTAACACTATGGATGATAGCTAAAGGATAGGTAATGTGTGCTGGGCAGTAACACTATGGATGATAGCTAAAGGATTGATAATGTGTGCTGGGCAGTAACACTATGGATGATAGCTAAAGGATAGCTAATGTGTGCTGGGCAGTAACACTATGGATGATAGCTAAAGGATAGGTAATGTGTGCTGGGCAGTAACACTATGGATGATAGCTAAAGGATAGGTAATGTGTGCTGGGCAGTAACACTATGGATGATAGCTAAAGGATAGCTAATGTGTGCTGGGCAGTAACACTATGGATGATAGCTAAAGGATAGGTAATGTGTGCTGGGCAGTAACACTATGGATGATAGCTAAAGGATAGCTAATGTGTGCTGGGCAGTAACACTATGGATGATAGCTAAAGGATAGCTAATGTGTGCTGGGCAGTAACACTATGGATGATAGCTAAAGGATAGCTAATGTGTGCTGGGCAGTAACACTATGGATGATAGCTAAAGGATAGCTAATGTGTGCTGGGCAGTAACACTATGGATGATAGCTAAAGGATAGGTAATGTGTGCTGGGCAGTAACACTATGGATGATAGCATAGCTAAAGGATAGCTAATGTGTGCTGGGCAGTAACACTATGGATGATAGCTAAAGGATAGCTAATGTGTGCTGGGCAGTAACACTATGGATGATCGCTAAAGGATAGCTAATGTGTGCTGGGCAGTAACACTATGGATGATAGCTAAAGAATAGCTAATGTGTGCTGGGCAGTAACACTATGGATGATAGCTAAAGGATAGGTAATGTGTGCTGGGCAGTAACACTATGGATGATAGCTAAAGGATAGGTAATGTGTGCTGGGCAGTAACACTATGGATGATAGCTAAAGGATAGGTAATGTGTGCTGGGCAGTAACACTATGGATGATAGCTAAAGGATAGGTAATGTGTGCTGGGCAGTAACACTATGGATGATAGCTAAAGGATAGGTAATGTGTGCTGGGAAGTAACACTATGGATGATAGCTAAAGGATAGGTAATGTGTGCTGGGCAGTAACACTATGGATGATAGCTAAAGGATAGGTAATGTGTGCTGGGCAGTAACACTATGGATGATAGCTAAAGGATAGGTAATGTGTGCTGGGCAGTAACACTATGGATGATAGCTAAAGGATAGGTAATGTGTGCTGGGCAGTAACACTATGGATGATAGCTAAAGGATAGGTAATGTGTGCTGGGCAGTAACACTATGGATGATAGCTAAAGGATAGGTAATGTGTGCTGGGAAGTAACACTATGGATGATAGCTAAAGGATAGGTAATGTGTGCTGGGCAGTAACACTATGGATGATAGCTAAAGCATAGGTAATGTGTGCTGGGCAGTAACACTATGGATGATAGCTAAAGGATAGCTAATGTGTGCTGGGCAGTAACACTATGGATGATCGCTAAAGGATAGGTAATGTGTGCTGGGCAGTAACACTATGGATGATAGCTAAAGGATAGCTAATGTGTGCTGGGAAGTAACACTATGGATGATAGCTAAAGGATAGGTAATGTGTGCTGGGCAGTAACACTATGGATGATAGCTAAAGGATAGCTAATGTGTGCTGGGAAGTAACACTATGGATGATAGCTAAAGGATAGCTAATGTGTGCTGGGCAGTAACACTATGGATGATAGCTAAAGGATAGGTAATGTGTGCTGGGCAGTAACACTATGGATGATAGCTAAAGGATAGCTAATGTGTGCTGGGCAGTAACACTATGGATGATAGCTAAAGGATAGCTAATGTGTGCTGGGAAGTAACACTATGGATGATAGCTAAAGGATAGCTAATGTGTGCTGGGCAGTAACACTATGGATGATAGCTAAAGGATAGGTAATGTGTGCTGGGCAGTAACATTATGGATGATAGCTAAAGGATAGGTAATGTGTGCTGGGCAGTAACACTATGGATGATAGCTAATGTGTGCTGGGCAGTAACACTATGGATGATAGCTAATGTGTGCTGGGCAGTAACACTATGGATGATAGCTAATGTGTGCTGGGCAGTAACACTATGGATGATAGCTAATGTGTGCTGGGCAGTAACACTATGGATGATAGCTAATGTGTGCTGGGCAGTAACACTATGGATGATAGGTAATGTGTGCTGGGCAGTAACACTATGGATTATAGCTAATGTGTGCTGGGCAGTAACACTATGGATGATAGCTAATGTGTGCTGGGCAGTAACACTATGGATGATAGCTAATGTGTGCTGGGCAGTAACACTATGGATGATGAGGTTTTGGAGCTTTTTCTCTTACAAAGAGAGCAAGCTTGCAGGTTATTTTACTAAGGAAGACTATGACAGAATAAGGTTTAAAGTGTAAATATATTTGCACCAATTAAAGCATAACACATGTCCCGGAATGTTACTAATAATAACAAGACCTTTTTTTTAGCTGGAAAACTCCTAGCAGATGGAAAGCTACAATGTCTAGGGAGTAACTTGATTCTAATGGTCTTCGAGCTTTGCGTGATTTTATCCTCTATTAAAGCTTTGGATTCTATGATATCTTTGTGTGTCTAAGTATATCTATCTATCATACCCTATATACATGTGTGTATATATTGTAGGGAATCGGCTCTGGTAGGCAATGGCACACACGGGATTACAGTCCAGCACTCAGTATTATATACCAGACCAGAACAGACATTTTGGCCCTGATTCATAATGTGGTCTTTTTCCTAGAATTTTAACACTTTCGAATGTTGCTTATTTTTTGCCAAACACAGTTGCACAATTTTTTTTTTTTTCATTTTCACAGCAGTTTTGGGCAGCTCTTCCAAAATGCACTGGCCCAGGTGAAGTGTGACAATATGTGCCCAACAAAATTAATTAAAAGTAACTGCAGCAATATTTCTGTTCAGGCGCATGCTGCTGATAAGGCCCCCTTCACACGTCTGGGAAAAACATTTGTGTTTTGCATGGCCATGTTGAAGGTGCGTATGGCCCTCCGTGTGCCTGACTTTGGCACACGTGTTCTCTGTCTGCTATTCGTGATAGCACACAGAGAGCAGGGACATTTTACTCAGGTGTCCCCATCCCTGCTGTCCCTGGTGCTGATGCCTCCGGCGCTGCTGCTGCCGGGTCCGCAGTGTCGTGAATATTCATGGGCATAATGAGCGGACCTAGAAGCAAATGACAGCAACGCGGATCATTTTATTTCAAAGACACGTGTTTTCTTCGTCATGTGTCACACTGATGCCACACGGATCAAATCAGTGTGCGGTCTGTGTGACATCAGTGCTGTCGGAGAAAAATGGACATGTCTCTGTGCAGAACACACGGACAAGCGTGTGCACCATATGGACACACGGTCCTTGTGATAACACTGATGTGTGTGCAGACCCATAGATTTTAATGGGTGTGAGTCTGTCTGTGTCTCCGGTACGTATGAAAACGGACGTCATACGTACCGGAATCACTGATGTGTGAAGGGGGACTAAGATGCATTTAAGTCATTAAGGGGTATGTGCTTGTTAATGAATTAGGTGCTTCTTATTCCTGCACACCCCTAATTAAAGGGGTGGTTCACCCATATTTTTTATTTTCTAGATGGATATTATATTGAGAAACAATGTTTCTCTCAAATACCTTATGTTGGCAATAGTGCCTGTGAGAGGCGCTATTGCAAACCGCTGATCCACGCTCTGTGAATGCCCGGCCTCCGTTCCCTCGGGGATCCGGTGACATCACGTCAAGTTCCTGATCACATGACATCACCGCGGCCGGCCACAGTCTTCCTGACTCACTGGGCTGTGGGCGGTGTTTCACCACTCGTCACAGCCCAGTGGGGCTCCTGCTTGCAGCGTTCTGCTGCGAGGGAGAAGGGAGTAGATGGGCTGTAACGAGCGGTGAAACACCGCCCACAGCCCATCTCTCACGGACACTGCGGCTGGCCGCGGTGTCAGGAACTTGACGTGACATCACCGGATCCCCGAGGTCACGGAGGCTGAGGGTCATGGCACGGGGAACAGCGGTCTGCAATAGCGCCTCTCACAGGCACTATTGCCAACACAAGGTATTTGAGAGAAACATTGTTTCTCAATATAATATCAATCTAGAAAATAAAAAATATGGGTGAACCACCCCTTTAAGATTGGCGTTCAAAACACCAGTCTTCATGAATTGTGTCCCTAGTGAGACAACTGCTCCAATTATTTTGTTCACTATTTAAAGAGAACCTGTACCTGAAGAAGAACTGTCTAGCTGAAAATATAGAGGTAATCTGCAGGTATTTAAACCCTTTGATTATTGCTTATTGCAGATATGCCTACAGGAGAAAAAATGTTTTATTCTCTCTGTAGCTGCTTGCTTTTAGGCCAGGGTCATACTAGCATATAACATCTGATGCAAGAGAATCGGATGCAATATGCAAATGACAGTCTGTGGTGACCGTGAGCCAAGTGTCACTCACTGTGCTCCGATTCTTTTAGCATGGGGAGAAGATGGAGAGCTTAGTTTCTCCATCTTCTCCATTGTTTGTCTCGGTGAATATCAGACTGTCATGATGACATGCGAGTATAATCCGATGTTTCACACACTCCCATAGACTTGTATAGGTGCATACCGTCCAATATATGCTGCCAAACGTAGCAGGCAGCGTTTTTTTCGGTACTTCTCCACAGTGTAATATTGACGTAGTGCTTTCCCAAAAAATGTGAGTGGGCCCTAAATAGGATTTCCTACTCCTTGTTGTAGATTCCTGGTATTTATTTGCCCTGCAATTTTTTTAATTCAAAACAAGTGAACACGGTCATCTGTAAGAAAAAAAAAATAAATATATATATATATATATATATATATATATATATATATATACACACAAAGTATATACATATATACATTGTATGGATAGAAACTAAAAAAATAAAAACATGAAAACGTAACATATAATTGGTCTTTCATTTTATGAGGATAATATGTGCTATGTCACATTTCCGCCTTACCCTCTCTATAGGGTGTGAACATAAACCGATCTATTTTGTTTTATTGCTTTACAGTTTAGTGACCAAGCCAAATAATACTTAACCTGAAAGACCATAGAATACAAAGCATGCTGAGAAGATAATAAAATGTAAATGATCGAGATTTTTATACCTACCAGTGTTCTATGTTACATATCAATATCTTTATGACTTTTGATGTGTCATTATCATAATTACTAGTAACAAAAGCAGGTTTTATGTAGCCCATCTTGGCAATAAAATAGTATACACATGGCGCCTCTCCTTTGATACCAAAGAGTATTCCCATCCTGATTTTTCCAGAGAAAGCTGCAGCCAAGGGAGTGGTTCCTAATAGTGATGAGCGAGCACTACCATGCTCGGATGATCGGTATTCGTAACTAGCAGTCAGACACTCAGATGGGCTCTACTCAAATACCAAGTATAATAGAAGCCAATGGGAAACAAGCATTTTCCAGAATTTCCTCATGAAAAATGCTTGCGTTTCTCTTTGACTTCCAATATACTTGGTACTCAAGCAGCAGTTGAATGTTTGGATAGGCGCAACTCGAGTATTGAGTATAATGGAAGTCAATGGGAGATTCAAGCATTTTTGGAAGATCTTCCCATTATCACAGGGATTATGTAGATAGTAGGAAATCAGGGCTCCTAGGCTGAACCTCAGACTGGGGGGCCCTAGCTATCCCTAGTTTCCGAGATACCCCTGAAGATGGGGATGTTGGAGTCTCCTTCCTGGCCGTGCTTGTCACTAGCCCTGATATTATACCCCCTACCCCAGGGGTGACCGGGACAGGAGTGTGATTACCTACACGAATAGACAAACTGGGGAAACCAAAACTCTGTCACATAGCACACAAAATAATTCTTCGGCAAGTGAAAGATATTTATTTTCATAGGAGAATATATAGGATATATAGTGTGAAATGCGACCAAATCCTAAGTTTCGGCTTTAAACAGAACAGAACAGAAATAAGATTTCTTTTAATTTTTTAAGTACATATTTACACAAATATACAATATATACATTTTAAATAATACAGTGCATTTTTAAATTTTAGTACATTTTTCAATTTTTACTGTAGGTCCAAAACATAGATTCCTCAAATGATATAAATAATGAAAAAGATAGAAAATTTATAACAGTACATGCACTATATAAGGGTCATTCTGAAATGCACAAGCAACAATATATTAACAGGTTAATGCTTAATATATGTTCACATTATAATATTGAAATTCATGCTTTTATTACTAGTTATATTAGTAAACATATAACTTGATAACCATTGGTAAAGGGAAGAGGATTAGGAAAAAGGGAATGGGAATAGAGTCAATATGGATAAAACCCAGGCTTTGCACCTCAATCTGGATCAGGATCTATTAAAAGTCCTACAATCGGAAATCAAATTTCAGTGGAATGTGGACAGAATGTCTTATTTTAGGAATCAAAGTAACAAAAAACACAAATGACTGCGCTAACCAGAATATTACTTACATTTATAATACCATACAAAAAGATCTACAACATCTATCCAAAATATTGCTTTCCTGGTTAGGAAAAATAAACACATTCAAAATGCTGGAACTTCCCAAGCTACTTTATATATTCAGAACTATCCCATTACCAATCAAGAAGAAGCTTCTACAAAAACTCCAAACTCAACTAACATCTTTTGTATAGGGTAAAACTAAACCTCGAGTAGCACAATCTACTCTAAACAAAAACAGACTCAATGGGGGGTTGGGGATGCCAAATATTATGGCCTACTATCAAGCAACGACTATTAAAAGCAGCCAGAAGTTTTGGAACAGAGATGATAAACCTGCATGGGTGGGACTTGAAGATTCTTATTGTCCAAATATAGATGTTGGAGACCTGATGGTGGCCTACCTATGAAACTCTAAAAAGCGTCTACCTAAGGAGGCCATCACCAGGAACTCAATAATAACATGGAGGAAATTCGGGGCCCAATCTAGTAAAATACACGGCACCGAATCAATAGGTTGGATGAAGAACGAAACGCTTTCTCGCTCTTCAAGATTAAAGCTCAACCACTGGAAATCCTAGGGAATATGCTTAATCTCAGACATACTCGATAACAATAAGCTGAAACCCTACTAGGATTTAGCAAAAGAATTCAAACCTAACAAAGTAAAATAAGAAAACTTGGAAGATAATAGAAAAAATATTCATGAAACCTAGCACCACCCTCCACCTTCCAAGTAACATCACAGCATCACATCTTAAAGAATCCAAATAATCAAAACACTTGGAGAACCAAATATACAGTATCTACCAAATTTATAACGAAGACACAAATCTCCTTCGCTTAAAACACTTGGAAAAGTGGAAAATCAAGTTAAAAATACCAGAAAATCAATTTAAAAGAAAGATTTCAAAACTCATTGGCCACAGTCTACAAAATATACCTTGCGTTGCTGTTATAGAAACCAATTATAAGATAATAACCCACTGATATTACACACCCCATAAATTGCATTTAATAAACCCAGATACCTCAAACAAATGCTGGAGAAACTGTGGAAATTCAGGAAACATAACTCACATATTTTGGTCGTGTCCAAAAATTAAGAAATTCTGGAGAGACATTACACAGGTAGATGTAACTCTAAGGCTAGGGCCCCACTTTGCGTTTCCACCTGCGTTTCAGGTGCTTTTTTGGTCCGTTTTGAGAAGCACCTTTTTCCTGCCAAAATGCTTGCGTTTCCATTTCCCATTAAATCAATCGCAAATGTGATTTTTCCGACCCCACTTTGCGTTTGTAAACACATCTGCGAATTTTCATATTTTGTGGCAAAAACCATGCGTTCAAACAAGCAACATGTCACTTGTTTTTGCCATTTTCGGTCAGTTTTGCTAACATTGAAGTCAATGAGAAATGGCAAAAACCAAGAATCCTCCAAATTCCTGTGTTTAATTTGCTTTTTTGGTGCAGAAAACATGCGTTTTGGACTTCAAAAACGCATGCTTTTTGGACATCAAAATAATGATTTCATATGTCCCTTTACACACACACATAGTCCGACCAATAAAATTAAAAAAAGTATTAATTTATTGCTAATTTTTCGTTAAATATGGAATTACCGCAAAAATTGAATGATATAAATATATTTTCATTATTTTACTTTAAATTATAGATTTGTTTAACTTTTTTCCTTTTTTTCATTTTGTTTGACTGCTTAAACTTTATTTAGCTTTGTCCTGATGTTCAAAACGCATCTTTCAAAACGCAGGTGTAAAAGCATGGAAAAAGCGTTGAAAATGCAGCTAAAACGCGGGAAATACGCGTGCGTTTTCAGCGCTAAATTTCAGAAAAAGGCAACTTTGGCAAAATCAGTTAAGGCAAAAACGTGCGTTCTAAACTGTAAGTAGGAGAACGCAAAGTACGGCCCTAGCTTAAGTCCAGAATTAGTTCTTCTTCTCTTAAACATTGAAGCAATACCTAAACATTTTAGGCCCAGAGTAATACATATTCTACTAGTTTCCACTAATCTCATAGCATCCAAATGGAAAAGTGAGAAAGCTCCTAATATTCAAGAAGCTAAGGCGAAACTAACTCTACATAAAACTTTAGAGTACTATTATGCCATAAAAAATTATACTCAAACCAAGTACCTCACCAAATGGGACCCATGGCTAGAGCCCAATCACCAACAAACTATACAGCCCAACTGACGTTAAGGAAACACTAACCATATCCGAGAAATACGAGCTCACTAATAATTCCAGGTTTGAAGCACTAGTCTTCCATATCTCCTTGATCTAAAACTCACTAGAATTATATGTTTTTGATCTCACAAATTTGCTGGACTGTCTACGGAATCCATGTCAGGAAATTGTTAATTTTATTTGTTATTTGTTACAAAAAGTTAACTCATAAGCAATGGATATGACCAACAAAACATACTGCTTGCTGTATCAACACTAAAGGGGGCTTTACACACAACAACATCGCTAACGAGATGTCGTTGGGGTCACGGAATTCGTATCGTACATCCGGCCTCGTTAGCGACGTCGTTGCATGTGACACGTACGAGCGACCGCTAACGATGTAAAATACTCACCAAAGCGTTGATTGTTGACACGTCATCCATTTCCCAAATGTCGTTGCTGCTTTTGGACGCAGGTTGTTCGTCGTTCCTGAGGCAGCACACATTGCTACATGTGACACCCCAGGAACGACGAACAGCACCGTACCTGCGTCCTCCGGCAACGAGGTGGGCATGTCTTTCATGCGGCTGCTTTCCGCTCCTCCGCTTCTATTGGATGTCTGCCATGTGATGTTGCTGTGACGCCGCACGAACCGCCCCCTTAGAAAAGAGGCTGTTCGCCAGCCACAGCGACGTCGCTGGGAAGGTAAGTCCGTGTGACGGGTACTAACGATATTGTGCGCCACGGGCAGCGATTTGCCCGTGACGCACAAACAACGGGGGCGGGTGCGATCGGCAGCGACATTGCTAGCAATGTTGCTGCGTGTAAAGTGGCCTTAACAAACTAGGGGGTCAAAATATGTGAATTTCTTAACCTTGATATTATTATCTATATGTCCTTACATTTTCTAACGCATGATTTCAAGATTTGTTACCTACAAAATCTAATAAAAATAATTTGAACAGGAAAAAGGGAATGGTAATTAAGAAGAAAAAAGTGTATTACTTTCTAATGTTAATCTCCTCTATATTTGAAAATATGTGAAGTAGTGAGGGTTTCCTGAAATGATTAAGTATATTTAACACATATTCTGTAGAGAAAGAGGGTATAAAGATTTAATAGTACGATAATGAAAAGAAAATTACCTTAGTGTACTGCGTACCTCTGTGCTGCTGTATATCCTCAGCGTGACCCCGAGGTTATGTAGTGGGGTGGGCTTTAAATACTATAAGGCTTGTAATCATTGGAAACAATGTCACGTTGCTAAGGACGCCAGTGTCCGTGTGGCGTGTGGTCATTGGATGCTATGAAGAAATGATGTCATGTTACTAGGGACGCTAGTGTCCATGAGGTTTATCGTATTCATCTCTGTTGTGCATGCGTGCTGAGCCATATTGCGCCCGCCGCTTCCAGCGTGCCGCGGCACATCTGAGAGTGCTGCGCATGCGTATAAGGTTGGATAATGCTTGAATGCACTGTGCGTGCGTGTCACTAGTAAAAAAAGTATTTTTATTGTGCTTGCTTTAAAGTGTTATAGTGGTGCGCGTATGTTCTCTAGTGTAATAAGGGAATAATGTATGAATGTTTGTTTATTATTTTGGTGTTCTATGCATGAAAAAAATCTAGCGCATGCGCCCAGAGGAAAAAGCAGGTGTTGGTATATGGAGGCGTCCTGAACATTTATAGTAAACAGTTTAAGCCATAGAATTGATATTAAGAATATGATAATGGGAACAATTGGTAGTAATCCTAGTATATATTATAGACATGAATTAGCATGAAAAGTGGATTTGATAATGTATAGAAATATATATATATATATATATAAAAAAAAGAAAAAATAAATAAAAATATATAAAAAATATAAAAATGAAAAATAAAATAAAAGGTAGCGAAGAAAAATCTTGTTTTTTTTTTTTTACAGATTTTTGTTATAAATGGAAAAATGAAGAGAAAATGATTAAGAAAAATGTAATGTTATTTTTTTTTGAAGACTTATTAAAAAATAAATACTAACAGGAAGGTGTGAAGAAAGTGGAAAAAAATCACAGTCACACAGCACACATACTTAGAGATATGAGATAATAAGAGATAAGGCTAGTTTCACATTTGCGTTGAACGGTATCCGTTGCATTGCGTTGTGTGACGGATGCAACGGATGCGTTGCATATAATGGCACAACGGATGCAACGGATCGTACAAAACAACAGAAAGCTTTTTTATGTATTTATTTTTTTTTCTTCTTTACAGTTTTACCGGCAGCAGACTATTGTGAATGATCAGCTGATCACCTGGTGGCCGGGCGCTCAGCTGATCGCTCTCAAAAGCCGGCTGCTGGGCGCTCAGCTGAGCACTCTCACATGCCGGCGGCCGGGCGCTCAGCTGAGCGCTCTCACATGCCGGCTGCCGGGTGCTCAGCTGAGCGCTCTCACATGCCGGCTGCCGGGCACTCAGCTGAGCGCTCTCACATGCCGGCTGCCGGGCGCTCAGCTGAGCGCTCTCACATGCCGGCTGCCGGGCGCTCAGTTGAGAGCTCTCACATGCCGGCGGCCGGGCGCTCAGCTGAACGTTCGGCCACCAAGAGACAAAATAAAGTTTATGTGATTTTAAAAAAAAGAGCATCCGCAGTGAAAACCTACGGATTGCGCTGCTCAAAAAAAGTTACATGCGGCGTTCCTTCCGCCCGAGGCAGCGTCAAAATAACGACGCTGCGTCGTCCAGCGGATGCAAGGCTGACACTTGCGTTACAGTGCGTCGCTATTCTCCATAGTGACGGACTCCGCTGAACGCAAATGTGAAAGTACCTTAAGGAGGAAAAAAGGAGCAAGGAGGAAACAACAAGACGACGGGTAAACTCTAATTTTACATTGGGGCCCATCGAATGCTAGTTACGCCACTGCACAGCTGGTTGACGCCAGAGTCTGTGTAGATTAGAAACACCATCAAAACAATCTGACAGTGTCAGAATCTGCAATGTGAACAGCATCTGATACCGCTATGACAGCGAGTTTTGTAACACCCATGCTCGAGTTCCCCATTTTCTTGCATTATACTCGGGTACTCTAGTCTCGCCCATCCGAGCATCTTCTACTTGTTATGAGTACCGAGCACGCTATCATGGTAGACATGCTCTCTCATCACTAGTTCTTGTCTGTAATTCTGATACTAGGGAGAGCTAGATTGTAGTGTAACAGCATTTCATTCTCTACAACTTTGTTATTCATTATTACTATTTTTAACTTACTTTGCTTTTTTTTAGCCATTTTCTGAAATATTCTAAAACTGAGCTTGCAGACAGAAATGCAAAAAAAGGTGTGAATGAACATAGTGAGCTCAGACAGGCTTTCTTTCAGCACAGGCCAAGCTTTTCCTTTGCCTCCAGCAGCCTTCATGATTTCCAGCACTATGAATGAATGAGTCACTAAAACAGGCTTCAGTCTCTTCATGTTTGTTAATGCTTCCCCCTTGGCAAAGTTATAGAAGGTATTATCCAAATGCATATGTTGCCTATTAAGCTTGTTTACACAGATAGCATACCCATGATATGTAGTGCATTTTGTGTAGAGGTAAAAGGAGTTTACAAAGACTAGACGTCAGGCAAAAATCAGACAAGTATATGTAAAATAGTTCGTATTTTGTCCTGAAAAAACAAACAAACCACGATTTTTCGTCCTTATTGTCATCTATATTAAAGGCATATTGCCATCCGTATATCAGTTTATTACACCTTTATGGCATCAGTTTTTTAGCACAACAACTTAGTAAATAATAAAAAGTTGAATGCAGTTTTGTACAATTGGTTTGTACAGAATGGAAGACATATTTATGATTACCCGAATGTGAAACGCTTTTTTTTGCCGACCCATTGCCTTATAATGGATGAGTTTGATGCAAAATTTGGCTAAAAAAAAAACCAAGGAGAAAAATTGTAGGAAAAATACCCTGACTATAAATAAATAAATTGCAAGTGCTTAATAACAGGGTACTTAGTATATACATTTTTGCAAAAAGGTAAGAAGCTGTCTCACCTCGTCACGGTGTACCCATCTGAGACAGTCCCTAACCTACTAAAGTTAAAAACATATTCTGTACCTGACTAGTGTCATGTCAAAACTTCAATATGAATGGTAAAGTGGTCAGCTGGGTCCCAGATTAAATACACAGCAAAAAGTGAGAAGCAGGTAATTGTTCAGCCTCAGTATCAGGAGGGCTGCACCCCCAACTTGCATTAAAGCAAGATAACAGACAAAAAACTGAGCTGTGACAATTGTTCAATAAACATGCAACATTACAAGCATGTGAATTGCAGCCTCAAGACTAGAAAAAAACCAAGGAGAAAAATTGTAGGAAAAATACCCTGACTATAAATAAATAAATTGCAAGTGCTTAATAACAGGGTACTTAGTATATACATTTTTGCAAAAAGGTAAGAATGTTTGCATGTTTATTTTGCTGTGTATTTAATCTGGGACCCAGCTGACCACTTTACCATCCATATTGAAGTTTTGACATGACACAAGTCAGGTACAGAATATGTTTTTAACTTTAGTAGGTTAGGGACTGTCTCAGATGGGTACACCGTGACGAGGTGAGACAGCTTCTTACCTTTTTGCAAAAATGTATATACTAAGTACCCTGTTATTAAGCACTTGCAATTTATTTATTTATAGTCAGGGTATTTTTCCTACAATTTTTCTCCTTGTTTTTTTTCTAGTCTTGAGGCTGCAATCCACATGCTTGTAATGTTGCATGTTTATTGAACATTTGTTACAGCTCAGTTTTTTGGTCAAAATTTGGATCAAAGTAGTGCATGCTGGGATTTTTTACATGTGGACCATCGATCAGTATGTCAAAACGTTCATGTGAACCACAACACTAACTTGCATTGCTCAGTATCCTATATGTCTTAGGCCTGTTTCACACGTCAGTGATGATGGGGATATATAGCATGATGGGGGTATATAGCAGGATGGGGATATATAGCAGGATGAGGATATATAGCAGGATGGAGATATATATCAGGATGGGGGTATATAGCAGGATGATGGACATATACTGTATATACAAGGATGGGGATCATATACAAGGCAGGAGGGTCATTACCAGAATGGGGTACCTTAGTAGAAAATTTGGGGACATTACCCCCATAACAGTGTCAGCAGCAGATCCTCACCCCATAACTGTGTCATGACCACATTTTTTGCTTAAAATTTTATTTTCCTATTTTCTTCCTCTAAAACCAGGGTGCATGTTGGGCCCCTTTCACACGTCAGTGATTCTGGTACATATGTGCTTTTTTTTTAATACGTACCAGAATCACTGACATATGCTGACCCATTATAATGAATGGGTCTGTTCACACATCAGTGATTTTTCACTGAACGTGTCTCCGTGCAGCGTACACCCGTGGCCATGATTCTGCACGGAGACAAGTCAGTTTTTTTCTGGCATCACTGATGACCCACGGACCACACTATGGTGTGATCCGTGTGTGATCAGTGAAACACCAGAAAATCACGGATATATTAAATATTAAATATTTTCAACTTACCTTGCCTGCGATTCGCTGTGCAGCCTCTGCTCTCGGCAGCTCTTGCCTGGCTCATGAATATTCATGAGAGCAGGAACAGCCGGCCAGGAAGTAGGTGCTGAGAGCGGTGGGCGGAAGCTGCAGAGCTGGAGGCCCGAGGAGATCAGCACCATGGACAGCAGGAGCAAAGGCAGGTGAGTAATGTCATTATGCAATCACGGATCACGGATTGCACATGGACAACCCACGTGTGCCATGAATCACAGAACACGGAGGGACATGTGCATGTTTTACACGTCAGTGAAGAACGTCAGTGTTTTTCACTGACGTGTGAAACGGGCCTTATGGTGCGAAAAATACGGCAGCTGTTCCAGGCTATGGGCTGGAAACAAATCTCCGTGAGAATCTGCCTCCACAGCTTATTTTAAAGCGTAACTGTCGTTTTAATTTTTATTTTGTAAATCAATTGTACACATTAAAATAAGAAACTTTGTAACATTTGCTCAGAGAAATCTGCTTTTTTCTCCACCAGGACTGATTTCATTTTTAAAATTCTCAATTCCCAGGTAAAATCTGTATTCAGTGAAGACAGACTTTTATATTACCGGGATAGGAGATGGCAGTTGGTACTGATAGGATTGTATGTAAGGGGTAGAGAGAAGTAGGAGGGAGGAGCTAGTGGCTGAGCTCCTCCCCCATTCTACCCCCTCCTAGCTACATAGAATCTTTTAAAAACTAACTGCTATCTAATGTAAAAATCTGTCTTCACTAAACACAGATTTTACCTGTGATTTGAAAATTTAAAAAATTATCAGTCCTGGCTTAGAAAGAAGCAAATTTCTTTGATAATTTACGTTACAAAATGTCTTACTTTCATATGTACTACTAATTTATGAAGTAAAAATTAAAATGACGGTTACACTTTAAAGGGAACCTGTCAGGTGCAATATGCAGCCAGAACCACGAGCAGTTCTGGGTGTATATTGCTAATCCCTGCCTAACCATCCCTGTATACACTAGCATAGATAAATAGATCTTTAGAAAAAGTATTTCTAAAGATCGTTTATTATATGCTAATGAGCGTGGGGAGTAGTCGTTTGTTCCCTTAGCTAGTCAGCTCACATAGCATGGCAGCACACCGCTGTTGGCGTACTAACATACTAATGAATGCGCAGCAACGCCGCACATACCTCAGGCCTGATGGCGGCAGGCGAAAGACATATGCACACTGCGCATAATCCGGAGTCCCCGGGAGTTCCGGTCATGCGCACTATACCTCACTGAAGCCGGGATCAATTTAGTGCGCTTGATCAGAAGTCCAGGGGACTCTGGATCATGCGCAGTGCACATCTATCCTCTGCCGGTCGTCATCAAGCCTGAGGTATGTGTGCCGTTGCTGCGCATTCATTAGCATGTTAGTATGTATGCCCACAGGGACATGCTAACATGCTATGTGGGGTGGCTAGCCAAGGGAACTCACGCCCTTGCAACTAGTCGCTGGCCTCATTAGCATATAATAAACGATCTTTAGAAATACTTTTTCTAAAGATCTCTTTATCTATGCTAGTGTATACAGGGACGGTTAGGCAGGGATTAGCATAATGTACCCAGAACTGCTCGTGGATCTGGGTGCATATGGTACCTGACAGGTTCCCTTTAAGTTCTCTATGCATGTAGTCCAAAACTAAGCACCCACCATCCACCTGGAGTGCCGACCATAACCTTTTTTTCATTCAGAAGATATGGCCCCCTCTTCTCTGTATGTAAATGTAGTCTTTTTAGTCAAGTGGGCATTGCACTTGATTCTTTTCTATGGGATTCCTCTTGAGGACCATGCACAGTTGGCTAAAAATAGTAGATTTATATAGATGGAATAGGTGGCCATATCTCAGGAATAGGGAGGCACAGCACAAAAAATAATGGCACATTCAGGAGGACAGCGACATTTAGGCCGGCTTTTCACTTGCGAGTTTCTTGCAGTAGTGCAATGCGAGAAAATCTCACATTGCACTCGGACACATGTTAGTGAATGATTCAGCTCTCATCTGCGATTTTTTTCTCAGTCCAAATCGGACTGAGAAAAAAATCACAGCATGCTCCGTTTTGGCGAGTTTCTCCTGCGAGTCTCTCCAATTCAAGTCTATGGGAGCGTGTAAATAATAGGATGTCACTGGACGGGCACTCACACAATCCTAGTGACATCCGATTTTCTAAATACATTTTTCGCATATTTCCTAAAACACTGGAAACGAGTGAGGTCTCACAATGTCTGTCCATCTCTATTCTCTGTCAGTCGGTCTCTCCCTCTCGGTCTCTATTCTCTCTCTGTCGATCGGTCTGTTGGTCGGTCACTATCTCTGTCCCTCTCTCTCTGTCAATGTTGGTCTATCCCTCCCCCCCCCTCTCATACTCACCGATCCCCGATCACCAGCGCGGCGCTGCACGGCGTTCACACTGCTCCGGCGGCTTCTCCTCTTTTGAAAAAGCCGGCCGCTCATTATTCAATCTCGTATTCCCTGCTTTCCCCGCCCACCGGCGCCTATGATTGGTTGCAGTCAGACACGCCCTCACGCTGAGTGACAGCTGTCTCACTGCAACCAATCACAGCAGCCGGTGGGCGTGTCTATGCTGTGCAGTAAAATAAATAAATAAAAAAAACGGCGTGCGGTCCCCCCCAATTTTAATACCAGCCAGATAAAGCCATACGGCTGAAGGCTGGTATTCTCAGGATGGGGAGCTCCACGTTATGGGGAGCCACCCGGCCTAACAATATCAGCCAGCAGCCGCCCAGAATGGCTGCATCTATTAGATGCAACTGTTCTGGGACTGTACCCGGCTCTTCCCGATTTGCGCTGGTGCGTTGGCAATCGGGGTAATAAGGAGTTAATGGCAGCAGCCCATAGCTGCCACTAAATCCTAGATTAATCATTGCAGGCGTCTATGAGACACCCGCAATGATTAACCTGTAAATTAAAGTTAATAAACACACACAGTAAAAAAATCCTTTATTTAAAATAATAAACAATAACAAAAACCCTCGTTCACCACTTTATTAAGTCCCCAAATAACCCATCCTTGTCCAACGTAATCCACGGAGGTCCCGCGACGCTCTCAGCTCTGCTACATGAAGGTGACAGGAGCTGCAGAAGACACCGCCGCTCCTGTCAGCTCCACGCAGCAACTGAGGTGAGAAGCGCCATCAGCTGATGATGCCAGTCAGGTACCTCGCGGCCACCGCTGGATCATCCAACAGTGACAACAAGTCACCTGAGTGACAGCGATGAAGTCACAGGTGAGTTGCGGTTACGGGGGGAGAAAACAGCTAGCCGTGTGTAACCTGAGTGACTGCAGCGCTAATCGCGCTGCTCAATTCAGTCGCTGAGGGGATTAGCGGTCACCGGTGAGTCCATCACAGGTGACCGCTAATCAGGATGCGACACAGACAGAGCCGCGGCATGACAATGAAGTCGGGTGAAGTTCATTCTGATCGTGCGGCTCTGTCTGTGTCTGCTGTCATCTGCCATTCAGCTCTGCTACATGGCTGTCTGTGTCTGCTGTCAGCGGCCATGTAGCAGAGCTGAATGGCAGATGACATAGTAAAAACGGATCTCCTACGCATTACACACGCATTACACACGCTAGGCAAGTCATTAAATAAAAAAAAAAAGCATCGCACTTGCGTTACACTCGGACCTAACGTGAACTAAAATCAGCCGAGTTTTTTTCTGCCCAGTCGGACCGATTTTACTCTCATAGATGTGTTTCCAGCCTTACTCAAAGTAAAAAAGAAATATGTATTTATGGCAAGTGATTGGTCCTCTTTAAGCAGGAGGGAAGCATGCTAGGATGATATATGTTTAATTTATGATTGTTTGCTAGAGAAGTTTATCTTTACTTTATGTCTTTCCTACATTATACTGGGCAAGGAAGGCTGGTGCTGACCTGATTCACTGCTCCCCCTTTGTAGACACTCAAGTAGCGGAGGCTGTCGATCACTCAGCTTCCTGCTTTCTACTATCACGGATATCTAGGATTCACGGGCAATGATAATCCAGCACTTAGTTCTCTGTTAAAAACTCATTCCATGGAGCTAAAAAATACACGATTCTAGAATGAAAAAAGCAAAGGTTGAACACTAGTGATGAGCGATAAGAGACGTGCTGTGGAAAGAATAGGCGCAATAGGGTCTTATCCGGTATAAAGGGATGAGATGAAAGTTAAAAAGGTACTCACCTTGCCAGGTTGTGTCAGTCACAACCCCTTAACAAACATGAAAATAGCGTGGAAGGCAGCGGTCCCGCAGCGATGAGATAAAATCAAAGTAAGAGAAAGCAGGTTGAATACCTCGCCAAAACCACAGGATTACCGAGAGTAAAAGTAAATCCATTTTATTTCCACAGGTCTACGCGTTTCAGGGACATATCCGCCCCCTTCATCAGGACAATATACAGAGAGAAATGCCAAATATATCTCTCTGGATATTGTCCTGATGAAGGGGGCGGATATGTCCCTGAAACGCATAGACCCGTGGAAATAAAAGGGATTTACTTTTACTCTCGGTAATCCTGTAATTTTGGCACGGTATCGAACCGCTCAACGAGTACCCGAGCATGCCCGTGCTCACTCATCACTGTTGAACATTCGAATAGACATGTCCTATCTGTCACTCGGCAGCACCCTTTTCAGCCCTCGATTATGGTTGTATGTATACTGCTGTATTTTCTGCAGATCTCCAGGATTTCAGTTCGACTCGGAGGAACTGCAGATGGAGTACAATGCATACAGATGATCTAACTGCAGTCATGCTTATTCCCAGGGTTGTAGCTGTCTCTAGCACAACCACACAAGCTTGGCAGATTTTGACATCACCACGGTATGCCAACCTGATATCTACTATACACCTATTATGAGGGATGAACTATACCATTTGATTAAATTATACATTTGGCATATGGTTGGCAGTGTACTTTCTTTTTGATATCCATCTGAAAAAAACAAAAACATGTTAATGTCCAATTTTTAACTGTGTAGAGGGGGTTGGATTCTAAGCAGCCCTGTAGTGTTATAATATAACAATGGCCATTGAGCCACAATACAATCCTATCTTTTTGTCGCAGCCTTTTATTTCATTTTGTTCTATTGTGTTATTATATATGGTTGATCCGCTAATATAAATGACCTCTTTGGTGCTCTGTGGATTGCTACCTGTCTGTACATCATTGGGCCCGGTCATATTGACAGCTATGATCTCACTCCTGATTTCTTCTCGAAGAATATGAAGTTGATAGCATGGTGCTAGATTGATTTTTGTTACGGTAAGCCTAGATAGAGCTCATCCATTAGTAATAAGATCATTAAAAATGTATCTTGGTTTCAGCAACTGGTTGAGAGTCAGAGATCTGAAGGAAATTGAGTACTGTGAGTTTCCTGTGCTCCGACCTGGGAATTCAGTATTGTTTTCATCTAGATCCTAAAAATAGGCTTAGTGCTGCTAGTGTAGAATGATGGGCTAAACTGAAGAAAACAGCTCCAGGGTCACTTTGCAGTCTTAGGAGAATGAATTTGATTGGTTTGAAAAGGAGGACACTGCAGATAATAAATGAATAGGGAAACACAACAAGCGGGACATTACTATCTTGGCTGAGAAACTGAATGACTTGGATTGTGACACTGCAGAATGTTAATATTGCTCTGGCATCTGACAATAGAAATACATGCATTTCCTACTTTTTCCCAGTTTAATAGATTATTTCTCATGTTGCAGCAACCAAGAGAGAACGCATCTTTCCTATTTTGTAAATAAAAGCAATTTATTATGTCTGTAGATATTTTCTAACATCTAATGTTAAATTAATTTTTCATTTTCCCTTGCGTAAAGACGATCAAATAAGTAAAGATAAACTTGGATTGACTTTATTCTTAATTTTCTACCATTTTACTGCTTCAGAATGTCGACTTTTCTATAATTCAGTTCAAAGAGAACCTGTCAGATCCCCTATGCACCCTGAACCACGAGCAGTACTGGGTGCATATTGCTAATCCCTGCCTAACCATCCCAGCCTATAGTAGCATAGATAAAGAGATCTTTAGAAAAAAATATTTCTAAAGATCGCTTATTATATGCTAATGAAGCCAGCGACTAGTCGCAAGGGAGTGAGTTCCCCTGGCTAGTCGGTCCTTTAGCATGTAAGCACGCCCCTGTGGGCCCCTGTGTGCTAACATGCTAATGTATGTGCAGCGTCAGAGGCATGGTCGCTCTTTCCTGATGCCACTGTGCCCAACGCTGGATTTCGGCTCAGTGCGCATGATCCCTGACCTTCCAGTCATGCGCACTATGAAGACGGGTGTACGCGTCCCGGCTTTCAACTGGTGTAGTGCGCATAACCGGAATTGCCGGGGACTTCTGATCATGCGCACTGACCCTATGCCCAGCGTTCTGTGGTAGTGCAACTGACACAGGTACACGCGTCACTGCCGATGTTGACGCTGGGCAATGGGCATTGAATAGCATATTACTATGTACCTGTGGGTGTGATAACTTGCTAAGAGGGCAGAGTGAGCTGCAGGAACTAACGCCCTTGCGACTATCCAATGCTCTCATTAGCATATCATAAAGGATCTTTAGAAATAGTTTTTCTAGAGCTCTCTTTATGCGTGCTACTAGGTACAGGGACGGCTAGGCAGGGATTAGCAATATGCACCCAGAACTGCTCGTGGTCCTAGGTGCATATTGAACCTGACAGGTTCACTTTAATGCTTTTAAAAAGCTTCAGCTTTATTACCGTTCCTGCTCCTGGATCCACAGCTCTGTTCCTCTCTTCTCTTAGTGTTAGCAATAGCAGCAGGGAGGGGTTTGTACACAGATCTCAATAGTGTGAGCAGGGAAGAAAGCATCTACAGTCTCAGCAAGTGCAAATAAAACAGTCTGTAGAAAAGGTGAGAAGAGCATGAAGAGAGAACAAGGCATAATATTTTTGTGGTACTGATGTATAAGCTAATGAAGATAGCCTTCTGTATAGACACTGACCTCACATCCATTCTATATTATTCTATATACAATTATTATATTATATTCTATATATTATCGGAAAGGAACTTTGGAATAGAAACTTAGTACAATTTTATTAACTAAAGGTAACCACGTAACCAAGTAAAAATAATTTATTTTTCATGTCAACGTTGTCCATAGCTTTTAAACCTTGTTTATGATGACAGTACTGAGGAAAAATCAGTGAAAGTTCTTTCATCCCACTAGCCATGCTGCCCTCAGACAGGGAAACAAGGCAAATTGGGCAGGAGGATATATATGGGGCACAAATCATTTACGTAAATTCATTGAAGCTAAATTGTCTACTGTCACGGGTATGACATGAAAACCAGGAGTAGGGATGTCTAGACTGGCCCTCAGACTAGGCATTGTTCGCTGTACCTCCTCCCAGAGGTATGTCTGATGGTGGCAAGGTCTGGACCTCCGACGTAGCCCTGACTCCTGTGTAGCCCTGGTCTAATATCCCCTCTCCCCCACTCCAGAGGAGGGCCAGGATAGGAGAAATGAACACAAAAACAAATAGACAGGGGAAAACCAAAGCTCAAAATCATTCCACGCACACACAGGGGAGAAGACAAGAAATGTTCAGAGAAAAACAAAGTACAGGGAAGAAATAAACAAACGACAAGGATATTTCCACCGCACACCCAATAGCATACAACTGTTCACCAAAAACTGGATCACCACACGGAAGGACTGGTATTGCTATAGAAAAAATTAGAGCTATAATCGGCATGTGAGCCTAAGTTCCACCATCTTTTACACATGTGGTCAAAATTATTGGTACCCCTAGGTAATGAAAGAAAAACCCACAATGGTCACAGAAATAACTTGAATCTGACGAAAGTAATAATAAACAAACAAATCTATGAAAATGAACAAATGAAAGTCAGACATTGCTTTTCAACCATGCTTACACAGAATTTTTAAAAAATAAAACTCATGAAATAGGCCTGGACAGAAATGATGGTTCCCCTGAAAATAATGTGACAAAAAAGACATGTTAATCAAGGTGTGTCCACTAATTAGCACCACATGTGTCTACAATCTTGTAATCAATCAGTGGACCTGTGTATAGGGCTACAGATACTCACTGTGCTTTTTGGTGACATTGTGTGTACTACATTAAGCATGGACCAGAGGAAGCGAAGGAAAGAGTTGTCTTAGGAGGTTAGAAAGAAAATTATAGACAAGTATGTTAAAGGTAAAGGTTATAAGACCATCTCCAAGCAGCTTGATGTTCCTGTGACTACAGTTGCACATATTACTCAGAAATCTAAGATCCATGGGACTGTAGCCAATCTTCCTGGACGTGGCCGCAAGAGGAAAATTGATGACAAATCAAAGAGACAGACAATACGCTTGGTAACAAAAGAGCCCAAAAAACTTCTAAAGAGATTAAAGGTGAACTTCAAGCTCAAGGAACATCAGTGTCAGATTGCACCATCCATCGTTGTTTGAGCCAAAGTGGACTTCATGGGAGACAACCAAGAAGGACACCGTTGTTGAGAAAAACCCCATAAAAAAGCCACACTGGAATTTACCAAACTACATGTTGATGAGCCACAAAGCTTCTGGGAGAATGTCCTATGGACAGATGAGACAGAAATTTAACTTTTTTGCAAGGCACATCAGCTCTATGTTCACAGACGGAAAAATGAAGCATATCAAGAAAAGAACACTTTCTACTGTGAAACATGACGGAGGCTCAGTAATTTTCTGGGGCTGCTTTGCTCCATGTGGCACAGGGTGTCTTGAATCTGTGCAGGGTACAATGAACTCCCAAGACTATCAAGGAATTCTAGAGAGAAATGTGCTGTTCAGTGTCAGAAAGCTTGGTCTCAGTCGAAGGTCATGGGTCTTTCAACAGGATAATGACCCAAAACACACAGCTAAAAACACCCAAGAATGACTAAGGCTAGGTTCACACTTCCGTTAAATTGTATCAGTCACAATCCGCTGCTCTGGTAAACAACAGAATCCGTTTGACGAATTCCGTTGTTCCCATAGACTTGTATGAGCGGCGGATTGTGACTGATGATGCTGCGTTGCACCCTCCGCCCGACTGATCAGTCGTGGAACGACTGACCGCGGGGAGGAAGGAACGCAGCCTGTAACGTTTTTTGAGCAGCGCAATCCGTAGGATTTTGCTGCGCATGCTCTCTCTGGCTCCCTGCACACGTAACCAGGATACACATCGGGTTACTAAGCAATGCGCTTTGGTTAGTTACCCGATATTTACCCTGGATAAGTGTGCAGGGAGGCCGACACTTCCCCGCTCGGCTCCGCCCCCTCCCGCACTCCGCATGTGTACACACACACACACATACACACACACACTCACACACTCACCTGTCCCCAGCCCTGCAGTCCCCGCGGCACTGACGTCCTCAGCGCCATGGCCCTGCTCGGCACCGCCCCCTCACGCTCCGCCCCCCTCGCGCTCTGCCCTCCTCGCGCTCCGCCCCCCACACACAACGAATTCTGTTCTTTGTCATCCGTTGTACAACGCATCAGTCACATGCGTCAAGCAACGCATGTGACTGATGCAAAACAACGGAAATGTGAACCTAGCCTAAGAGGAAAACTTTGGACTATCCTGAAGTGGCCTTGTATGAGTCCTGACCTAAATTCTATTGAACATCTTTGGAAAGAGCTGAAACATGCCGTCTGGAAAAGGCAACCTTCAAACACGAGACAACTGGAGCAGTTTGCTCTTGAAGAGTGGGCCAAAATACTTGTCGAGAGGAGCAGAAGTCTCATTGACAGTTACAGGAATCGTTTGCAGTGATGGGCCTCAAAAGGTTGTGCAACAAAATATTAAGTTAAAGGTACCATCATTTCAGTCCTGGCCTATTTCAGGAGTTTTATTTTTTTTTAAATTCTCTTGAAGCATGGTTTTCATAGATTTTTTTTTTTTTATTATCAGATTCAAGTTATTTCTGTGACCATTGAGGGTTTTTCTTTCATTAAACGAGGGGTACCAACAATTTTGACCACGTGTGTGGCGAAGGTGGCTGTGCTAGGACATCAGTCACTTGTGACCCCAGCAGCAATTCACCATCCAACAGGAATAAACTCCTGCTGACCAATGAGCACTAAACAGTCAACGCCCGACTCTGTCTGAGCAGCTAAGAAGCATCAGGTTGCCTGCCAGACTCTGCAATGTGAACAGTCTGTAGTTACCATGAAACCTATTGAATGAGGAGCAGAAGACCGCATGACATCTACTATGTAAAAAAAAAAAGTTTTAGAAAAATTTGATGGGAAATTAGTTTTGTTTTGTTTTAAAGACAAAACTTAGAAATGATAAGAAAATTTCATACACAGATAAAGTCTTGAAGATTTGTGAACATGGGAGGAACATGCTGGAAACCTTATTCTTTCCAATAATTGGGGGTACTAGATTTCAAGTTAAGTTGTTGGGCATGATCTAGGTAAAAAGCAGTAGCATGAAACGTTTGCTCTGGCACTAGCTTCTATGACTGGGGCTAATGTGTTGCCCCTGGTAGACCTCTGATGTCACCGTGGTGGCTCTAAGTGGCGATGTGGCCGTTGCGGGCGCGAACGACAGGCCTTTGTAATGGAGAGTAAAAATAATATGTAAAAAGGGGAGAAAGAAAAGAAATAAAGAAAGAAAACAAATAAAGAGTTTGTGACGCCAGTTGGGATGTTCGGCTGTAGTATGGCCGGGCACTGCTGGAAGGCTCCAGGAGTTAGGTGGCGATGCGCAGTGCCAGAGGGTTGTCCTCTTGGCCCCACAACTAAGGCTAAGTCCTGGGGGATGTGTTGAGGTAGGGATAGCGCAGTAGGAATAAATCAGCCAGAAACAGGACAGGGAGCTTTTAACTTTTACTGGAGCTCTACAGAATGTTATCACAGCATATAACAATGGGAGTACTTCCTGCCCTGATGAGACTTGGTTCTTCTGCTGTATGGTGATGGTGTACTCTTCCTCTGCTACTATATCCCTACTTGGGAATAGGTATCTTGGTATTCTGGGATTCCCAAGAGAAGAACAATCTGAATTTATTATCCCTTCTGTTGAGCAGGTGACTGTAATCCTGAAGGAAAACTCACAATTTCTTCTAGAAGTTTCCAGACTCATATATGCCACTGTGCTCCTAGGAAATTCATTGCCCCTTGTAAAAAGGCTGCAGTCTCTCAGTTTTGTCACTGACCTTGAAAGCACTGGTGACCTAGCGACTGATACCCTGCCAAGTGTGGTTGGCCCTCCAGAGTAGTGATGTGTCGGTCGCCAACGATCCGACACAAAGATCCGACTCACTGCTGTGACTGACAGGAGCCGGCTCCCCAGTGAGAGCCACTAAAATCTCTAAACGGCTCTTTTCGCCGCTGAAACACCGCCCACCCACGGCTAAACCCCGCCCAATCAACAATCTGCTTGGTCCCTTGTAAGTGGGTGGGGTTTCATTGGCGTTACTATAATCTTTAAATATGTGTTCACCTGGGGTGAACACATATTTAATAGGGAGCCAAGAACAATCCGAATGAGCTGGATCTTTTTGGTGAGTGGAGCCATGGGAAGAGGATCACCAGAAAGAGCCGGACTGCCGATAACTACTCCAGAGGTTTTTGCAATTACCTCAGGACGGGACCTCTCCTTAGTGCCTCCTCACTTCACCTCACACTGGCTCTCACTGGAATTTACCTCAGACCTAAGCTCTTCCCCTATCTCCTTCTAGGGCTCTCTCTCAAGTGTTGCTTTTGTCTCAAGTGAATAGCTACAGTAAAGGAATGTGGGCAATTGTGTGTTTTGTGGTGAACAGCAGAGAAACCCATATCTCATCAAAGCTAACAATACATGTTACACAGAAAGAAATATACATGTAGTTATTATCTGTGGCGACTAGGCATAGGGCGCCACATTAACACTCATTCTAAGGCCTAAGACACACGGCATGAAAATCGGTGCCAGTGGAGTGTGATAAAACATCGAATTCCACTAGGACCAATATTAGCCTGTGTGTCAGCACCCATGAGCGATTATTTTCTCAGCCCTAATGGGACCAAGAAGTGTAATGCGATCCTTGTTTCTCTCGCACCCATTCAAGTCTATGGGGTGATAGAAAATCGCACTGCACTCGCAGTACACCGGTGTACCGCGAGTGTAGTCCAAGAATAGCAATAGCCGGCAACGAAGGCGAGAAGGAGATAAATCCCTCCCTCCCTTCTTCAGTGCTGGCCTGCCCCTCCTCAGTGCTGGCCCGCCCTCCGCAGCTGTGGTCCGATCACACGATCGGACCTCAGTTGCAGTGATACTCGCATGACACTCTGCTCCCGCTGTGCTGCCAGCGTGAGTCGAGTGTCATGCGAGGATCGCAGTTGTCCCCCATGTGGCCCCGGCAGAAAGCCTCTGCCATCTTATCTTGAAATGAAGGGAAGTGTAAGCTTGATATCCACTCCATTATCTACGGTACTGCTGGAGAAGGCAATGGAGTCTTGCAATCCTTGGGTAAATTTATATACTGATAATGTAAAATTGAAGTATGTATTTCTAATATGGAGATCCCATTATGGCCATTGGAATTATGACAGTAACATGCTGTACTGGTAAAGTAGGGTTTTGGAGTATGTAATCCTTTATCTTTCCAGTATGATGAGGTCTGTAGTTATTTTGGCTGGTTCATTAGACTAGTCCGGTTGCAAAAGTACAGTATTTTGTATGCCCTGACACACAGTGGAATAGAGAAAACCAGGAGTTATTCTCAATGGAGGAGTGGGGAAGAGGAAAGATCATATACCACGTACTTATAAGAAATTCCCTTTGGAGGAATCTTGCATTCCATCTTTGCTGTTTCGTTAGTGAATCTCCCATGTCTCGTAGGCATTCACTGTACCAAAAAGAATATTTGATTGGAGAATGTTAAATGAAATCTTCAGCCTTTGCTTTTTTACTGACTAGTGCTCACTATTTTGTTGGATACATTACCATGCTTTGATGGCTACATTTTAATATGCAAATGCACTTTTAGTCCCCAGGCAATGTCAGATAAAATGGATTTGTGGTTTTCAGTATGAGAGCTTTAATGTCTTCTTATGCTGTTTGGTTAAGTCAGCATGTACCACCATAGTCTGAAGTTACTATAGAATGCCATAACATTTGTCTATAGTGCCAAGGTATCATTGCTCATATTTTTTAAAGCGCTATGCATTGCCTTTCCATATGTGTTTTTATAAACAAAGTAATGTTCTGAAATGTATCCCCCTATTCAACAGATTGAAGATCTTCTAAATGAGTGCGATTACAAGGCATTTTTGGTAGAGCAGTGCACTATGTGCTGGTCCAATATGTCTGTCAAAGTGCTGATTACTGTTGGTCATATGATCTTCTATATGTATTAAATACGGTAACTTGTTTTGAACACTATATTAAATTATTATACTTCAAGTGGTAAGTGCAACATATTATGTGCAAATCTGAACTTGCTCCTTCTACGTCTTCATTTATTGCCAGGCCCTGCCACACCTTTAGGGCTGATGCGCACACTGCATCCTGACCAGTGCAGAAATACATGCACCCGCTGGCAGACTTGACGCTGCGTTTTGTCAAAAAGAATGCATCCAAAATGCATGTATTTTGGATGCATTTTGCATGCATTTTACATGCGTTTTGGATGCATTTTTGTCAGTGCGGCCTCCCCGGCAATTCAGCTCTGCTACATGCCCGCTGACAGCAGAGACAGAGAGCCAGGCGATGAGAATGAACTCAGATAAACTTCACCCGACTTCATTGTCATCCCGTGGCTCTGTCTCTGTGTGCTGTCATGAACTCAGATGACCCTCCGATGTCAGTGCCAGGACACAGGAGTCCGCAGCAGTGACATCAGAGCTTCACTCGAGTTCACTGACATCGCGTCGTGGGACCTTGTGTGGATTACGTCAGACCTGGAGGTGTTTTTGAGGGGTTAATAAAGTGGTGAGAGAGGGTGTTTTTTGTCTTTTATTTCAAATAAAGGATTTTTCGGTGTTTGTGTTTACCGTATTTACTTTCTCTACAGTTTAGTGATGGGGGTGTCTCAGTGACGCCTGCCATCACTAAGCTAGGACTTAGTGGCAGCTATGGGCTGCTGTTAACTCTTTATTACCCTGATTGCCACCGCACCAGGGCAACGGTAAGAGCCGGGTAGAGTCCTGGAACTGTCGCATCTAATGGATGCGGCTATTCCGGGCAGCTGCTGGCAGATGTTTTTAGGATGGGGGGTTCCCCATAATGTGGCACTCCCCATCCTGAGAATACCAGCCCACAGCTGTGTGGCTTCATGTTGGCTGGGTATCATTTGGGTGGGGACCACACATTGTTTTTTTTTAATTATTTATTTATTTTACTGCACGATATAGACACGCCCACCGGATGCTGTGATTGTTTGTAGTGAGACAGCTGTCACTCAGCGTGGGGGCGTGTCTGTCTGCAACCAATCATAGGCGCTGGTGGGCGGGGGAAGCAGGGAATACGAGATGGAATAATGAGCGGCCGGCATTTTCAAAAGAGGAGAAGCAGTGCCGCGCTGGTGATCGGGGATCGGGGAGTATGAGAGAGGGGGTGGGGGGGAGACACCGACATCAACAAATGCAGGCAGGGAGCTTGTGGGTTAATAACTGAACATTGTTATCTTAGTTACTTGGGCGGGATCATGCTCTCTTAAAACCCCTAACACTCTGTTTACATTTGCCAGTTATAGGTTTCACTTATTCTCGTCCGATGGGTGTCCTTGGTTGCGGATCCTTTCCCTCCTCTCCATGCTGATCGCCGTGCTCTGCTGATGATGGTCATGGACCAGGCAAAATCTCGCGCCTGTGAAGAGACATTGCAAGCTCATGCAGGCGCTCTTCGCTCTGCCCTAATGCAAGCAGTGCCGAATACATAGGTGCACATGCATGAAATGGCGTAGTCTCGGTGCAGGTGTAATTTTTTTTTATAGTAGGTTTGTGGATATCGCAGGAGACGTCATCCACATTACTGGGCAAAATTTTGCACCTGCACTGAGACTTCACTGGTTTGCACATGTGCTCCTATGTATTCGTCTCTGCCCACAGTAGGGTAGAGCAAAGTGCACCTGTGCAAGCCGGCAATGTCTCTGCCCAGGCACAAGATTTAGCCTGGGAATGTGGATGGCTCAGGAAGTTTTATCCACATAGTCATCGGCAGAGGATGGCAATCAGCGTGGAGAGGAGGAACAGGAGCCGCAACCAAGGACACCCATCGGAACAGACCCAAGGATTATCATACAGCGCAGGAGGTTTTCAAAAGATATTTGTAGGGTGTACAGGGCGAGTTAGGGGACAACATGCACCTTTATAGAATGCAGAACAGGCGCTGCTTATGGTGCTTATTTTAGTTTATAACTCAAAAACCTGCTGACAAGTTTCCTTTAAAGGCTGAAGGCCATGTTTCCCCTGGCCCTTGCTAAGAGGAGGCACTTGTGCAAAGCCTGTCTATGGCAGCCCTATGAATAGAGATGGGCGGACTTGCAGGTAACTGGGACCGACGGGTGTAACCGGGCTAAAAAAAACAACCCAGTTCTGGCCCTGGATTGATCCCGGGTATCTGGCCAAATGCTGGTCCTTATATAAGTCAATGGGAACCAGAATCCGGCTATTAAAAATGGTGGTAGAAGGGATAGAGGAATAGGAGCAGGTGGGCTATAGTTACCGAAACTCCGGCACGGCTATAACTGCTTCCAGGCCGCTCATTCACTTCTGGGCTGCTCATTACCTTCACTGCATATGCACTGCTTTCCCCGCCCACTGGAATCTGGGATTGGTTGCAGTCAGACGCGCCCACTTGCTGAGTGACAGCTTCCAATCACAGACCCGGTCTTCTGGTCTATATTGTACTGTAGAAATAAATAAAGAAATTGGTGTATGGTCCCCCCATATTATGATACCCAGCACAGACAAAGCCCACAGCTACAGGCTGCAGACACCCAGTCGTACGCTTATCTTGGCTGTGTATCAAAATTAGAGGAACCTCATGCAGCTTTTTTTTTTTTTTTTCAACTATTTAAATATTTTTTAAAAATGGAGTGCAGTGCCCCCAATTTGGTTAACCAGCCAAGATAAAGCCAGACAGCTACGAGCTGGTATTCTTAGCCTGGGAAGACCCATGCTTATTGCCTTCCCCCACCCTTCCAGGGTACCTTTAACAGTTTGGGTCCACCCATTACTACCTATGATGTGTAGGAGGCTGCCACTGGCACTACTTTATTACACATACATTGGATAAGGCTTATTATGAGCTTCTGATGATAATTGATCCTCAATGTATGATCACAGAAATAGTTCAGTTATGCTTTAGTCGTCCGTAGATTTAACAAATCTAGACATTTTAGAGGATAAATAATATAACTGAAGGGTACAATTACTGGGGACTGTGGGGTTAGGTTCATTTAGTCAGAGGTCATTTCCTCAAGCCTAATGTCACACAGGTTAGAGGAGGGATGGCCACTTCTGAATGTGCGTAGAATATGTGTGCTTATTCCAATAGTTGTATTTTAAAGACAACAAAGCAAAAAGGGGCAAATTTACTCAGCCTTTAGCAACAAGCGTGTATTAGATGTTAGTGAGAAACTCACTGTTTCCATGGCAACAAACTACTATCGCGCAACCAGTGATACATGACCAAGAACCATGCATTGGAATTCTAATACAAATTAACTCTCTACAGTGGCTAGTATCAAGAATGATGTGGCTACAACAAAAGAGATCACCTAAATGCTGACCGATAAACCATGTAGCATAAAATATTTTTACTCTTAGAACTAGTTAGCTTGTGCTCGTTTTTGGAGTCACAATTATGTACTTTTAAACCTCTTGACGGCATGGAATCATTAGTAAATGTCTTTTGGTGTGTTTCTTCTTTACACTATAGGCCTGCTGAAAGGGGTATTCCCATTTTTGAGATACATGGAATATCCATTCTGGGACCATGAATCTAAATTGAGAATGCAGCCGCGCATCTTGGCTATTTTCAGAGATGCGACTATGTATCCACCACTTCATTAAGGTAGAAAGGGTGCTGTTCTCAAACTAGATGCAAGTCCTAGAGGTGGGACTCACACCTGTCAGGCATTTATGGCTAATATGCCAAGAATATCTATGTTAGGAATATCACTTTAACCCATTCATGATCAGGCAGTTTTCTGTTTTTGTACTTTAATTTGTTCCTTCCGTTCGCTTCAAGAACCTTAAAATGAAATTGTCATGTTAAAAAATGCTATTTACCTGCAGAGAGATAAATAGTGTTAAAATCCTGCTTGGCTTTCTTAATGTAAGAGCAGCTACAGGGAAAAAATTAACTTATATCCTACCTATAGCCGCTCACTTTCAGTCATAGTGGTGGAGTAGGAAACGATTACAGTGAGCGTGGCTGTAATCACTCCCTAGCACTTTAATTGACGGCCTGCACAGAAAGGCATGTGTGTAGAGCAGGTTGTCAGTCAATATGCTGGGAAGAGATTACTGCCATGCTCACATTGTAGTGAGTAGTAGTAACGAGTAGCCTCCATTACTTACCCAGTAATCCCAAAATAAAAAGACACAGACATACACAAAAAAATAAATAAATAACCACTTCCAGGAACTTTCCCTTGTTTACTATTAGTGGGTTAGTAATGGGGGTGTCTGATGTACACCAGGGCTTGGAGCCAGCTGACACTACACAGCTGACATCAACCCATAAACCATTTGTCACGCTCCCCGGGTCCCCTGTGCTGCCCTCCGGCTCACCTGTCACGCTCCCCGGGTCCCCCGTCTCGCTTCCCGGTTCCTTGGTCCGGTCACCGCCGCTCCCCGCTCTCCAGCACCCCTTGCCAGCGCGTCCCCAGCGTCCTGGTCCCCGCACCCGGCGTCCGTCGGCTTCACAGCCCCATCCTGGCCCTGCTGCTTCCTCCTCGCAGCTTCCTGCTCTGGCTTCTGGCACTCGGGCCGCGCGCATGCGCATTAGGGCGCGCGCGCGGTCATTGACCCTTTCTTAAAGGGCCAGCGTCCATTAACAGGAAATGATGCAAAACAGGTACAGGGTATAAAGGGGGTTTATGTCCAAGGGGGCGGGGCCTGATCTTCGTGTTTCTTAAGCTAGGAGTCAGGTCTCCTGGTGTATATGTGTATATACTCACCTATCTCTCTTGTAGAGCCGTGCCTGCCTCGCCATCCGGTCCAGACCGAATCCCGAACCCCGAACGCAGTCCATCTGCCATCCTGACAGTCCGTACCATCTCGGATCCCTGCGGTGACCTGTCATCTCGCTCCAAAGGTTCCGGACCCCGCCTGACATCTTCTCGGCTTCCGAACCTGAGCTGCGTCACCCGGACTACCACCAGTGACTCCGTAGTCCCAGGGACTTCTCCGTTATACTCCTGTGCACGGACTGTTCTGCTGCCTATAGTGCTCCAGCTACCGGACCCCTTACCACCATCTAGGAGTTCGGCCCAGTGGATCCACCTCCTGGGTCTGCCCGTCCACCTGGCCTTGACAGTAAGATCAGGCCATGGATCCCGCTGCAGCACTAGCAGCCGTACAGGAGGAACTCCAACGCCAGCGTGAGACTCAGACCCGCATGCTGCAATTTATGTCTTCTGTGGACGCCCGCCTGAACACGCTACAAGCGGCAATCACGTCTTCAGCATCCCGGGCCTCCACTAGTCAAGCCACGGCTCCAGCTCCCGTGGCGACTTCTTCAGATACTTCCAGACTTCGTTTGGCCTCACCACCCCGGTACGCCGGAGACCCCAAGACCTGCAGGGGATTCTTAAACCAATGCTCCCTCCATTTCACGCAGCTGCCGCATTTGTTTGCCTCTGATCAAGCCAAGGTCGCCTTCATCATGTCCCATCTAGAGGGTGAGGCACTGGCGTGGATGAACCCCTTGTGGGAGAAGGGGGATCCTGTGACCACGAACATCCAGGACTTCCTGCAGGCATTCCGTGGTACCTTTGATGAGCCCGGACGCGCCTCCGCGTCTGCTTCGTCTCTTCTCCGGCTGCGTCAGGGGACTCTGACGGTGGGCCAATACGCAATCCGGTTTCGCACCTTGGCTTCGGAACTCGGGTGGAAAAACGAGGCCCTAACCGCCGCCTTCTGGGAAGGACTCTCGGGGCGAATTAAAGATGAGCTGGCGGGTCGTGACGTACCGACCACCCTGGATGCCCTGATTACCCTAGCGACTCGAGTGGACATCCGCTTTCAGGAGCGATCCAAGGAAGTGTCCCGTGAGAGACGACCGGTACGGCATTCCTCTCCTCCGCAGAAGCCCGCCGTACTTCAGTCTTCGACAGCTGGGGTCCCCGTCCACGAGCCCATGCAGATCGACAGAGTGCGGCAGTCTGAACAACGTAGAGCTGAGCGGCTCGCCAAGGGCCTCTGCTTTTACTGCGGAGAGGACACACACCTGCTACGCTCCTGTCCTGAGAAGCCGGGAAACTCCAAAGCCTAGGGTTGGTAGGAGAGGCCACCCTAGGTGCTGGGACTCTCTCAGACCCGGTTACATGGACTGTGCAAGTGACAACGGGAGAGACGCGGTTCACGGCTGAGGCATACCTCGATTCCGGGGCAGCAGGCAATTTCATCCAGCAGGCCACGGTGGACAAGTACCAGGTGCCTGTTACTCCACTTGACAAGCCCCTCGTGATTGCCTCTGTGGATGGGAGACCCCTCTCTGACACCATCTCCTGGATCACCAAGCCGGTGGAACTGCGTATCGGTGCCCTGCACACCGAGAACATCGCTCTCTACGTCCTCCCACACATGTCCCATCAAATCCTGCTGGGACTTCCCTGGTTGCGGACACACGAACCATCAGTCAGCTGGGGCACTGGCGAAATCACCCGATGGGGCTCTTCGTGCCATGAGAAGTGCCTGAAGATCATACAACCCATCCGACGACCTCCGGTTCCAGAGAACCTACCGGGGCTGCCCTCGGCCTATTGGTCCTTTGCAGACGTCTTTGATAAAAAGGAATCCGAGGTACTTCCACCACATCGTCCCTACGATTGTGCCATCGACCTGCTCCCTGGAACTACACCACCTCGAGGACGGATATATCCATTGTCTCCAGCCGAAACAAGGGCCATGTCTACTTACATCACAGAGAGCCTGGCAAGGGGATTCATCCGGAGATCCTCCTCTCCTGCTGGAGCAGGTTTCTTCTTTGTCAAGAAGAAAGAGGGCGACTTACGCCCATGCATAGACTACCGGGGTTTGAATCAAATCACCGTAAAAAACAAGTACCCTCTGCCGCTCATCCCTGAATTGTTTGACCGGCTTAGAGGAGCTCGTGTGTTCACCAAGCTGGATCTTCGGGGTGCTTACAATCTGGTCCGCATCCGCTCTGGGGACGAATGGAAGACCGCGTTCAACACTCGCGATGGGCACTATGAATACTGCGTGATGCCCTTCGGCCTGTGTAACGCCCCAGCCGTCTTTCAAGAACTGGTGAACGACGTCTTCCGGGACCTTCTTTACCTCTGTGTGGTAGTATATCTGGATGACATCCTTGTCTTCTCTCCGGACCTCCAGACCCACAGAGAGAACGTGCAGCTGGTTCTACAAAGACTGAGAGAGAATCGTCTGTACGCGAAGTATGAGAAGTGTGTCTTTGAGCAGTCGTCTCTCCCCTTCCTGGGGTACATCATCTCTGATACCGGACTACAGATGGATCCAAAGAAGGTCTCCTCCATTCTCAACTGGCCTCCTCCTTCTGGACTGAAGGCAATCCAACGCTTCCTGGGATTCGCCAACTACTACCGCCAGTTCATCCCTCACTTCTCGGCTCTGACTGCTCCTCTCTCCGCTTTGACCAAGAAGGAGGCTAATCCAAAGGACTGGTCACCTGCGGCCGACGCCGCGTTTGGCTCGCTGAAGCAGGCATTTGCCTCCTCTCCTGTACTTCACCGTCCGGAGTTAAACCGCCAGTTCACCTTGGAGGTGGATGCCTCCTCCTCAGGAGCCGGAGCAGTGCTCATGCAGAAATCCTCCTCCGGGAAGATGGTGACTTGCGGATTCTTCTCCAAGAGCTTCTCAGCGCCTGAACGCAACTACACCATCGGTGACCGAGAGCTCTTGGCAGTCAAACTGGCTCTGGAGGAATGGCGCTACCTTCTGGAAGGAGCAGTGTACCCCGTTATCATTTACACGGACCACAAGAACCTGGAATACCTGCGGTCTGCTCAGCGACTGAACCCACGGCAAGCCAGGTGGTCCTTATTCTTTGCCAGGTTTGATTTCCAGCTCCATTTCCGACCCGTGGACAAGAATGTACGCGCTGATGCCTTGTCCAGGTCTTTCATGCCCATGGAGCAGGAGGAGGAGACTACCCAACCCATCATCTGTGCTAGCAAAATCATTCCGGTGGCCCCTGTCACCCTGGCCCAGATACCGCCCGGGAAGACCTATGTCTCTGAGACAGACAGGCAAAAAGTGTTACACTGGGGTCATGCCTCGAAAACAGCCGGTCATGCTGGTCAGAAGAGAACATGGGGTGCGATTGTACGCCATTACTGGTGGCCATCCCTTCGCACGGACGTCGCTGCTTTTGTCTCTGCCTGCTCCTCTTGTGCCAGGAACAAGACGCCCAAACACCTGCCATATGGCCGTCTTCTGCCTCTGCCGATACCTTCAGTTCCATGGCAACACATAGCGATGGACTTTATTACAGACTTGCCATTCTCCTCCGGACACACAGTCATATGGGTCGTGGTGGATCGATTCTCTAAAATGGCTCATTTCGTCCCTATGGCTGGATTGCCCTCTGCTCAGGAACTCGCGGACGCCTACATACATCACATCTTCCGCTTGCATGGCTTTCCATCTCACATCGTATCCGACTGAGGAACTCAGTTCACCTCCCGCTTCTGGAGGGCTCTCTGCAACCATCTGGGAGTGACTCTGGACTTTTCATCTGCATACCATCCTCAGTCTAATGGCCAAGTGGAGAGGGTCAATCAAATATTGACCTCTTTCTTACGTCACTATGTCAACGCCCATCACGACGACTGGTCCACGCTTCTTCCTTGGGCTGAATTCTCCCATAACCACCACGTCAGTGAGTCCTCCTCCAGCTCTCCCTTCCATGTCGTTTACGGACTTCAGCCCTCCGTCCCATTGCCTGTATCCCCTTCTTCGGATGTCCCTGCTGCTGATACTGTAGCCCGTGACTTTGCAACCATTTGGGACTCTGTCAAGGTGTCCCTTGGGCGTGCTTCCCTGCGGATGAAAAGACACGCAGACAAGAGACGTCTGGATCCTCCGTGTTTCTCTCCTGGAGATCTAGTCTGGCTTGCATCCAAGTACGTCCGATTGAAGATACCATCCTACAAGCTGGGTCCTCGCTACATCGGGCCGTTTAAAGTCCTCAACAAGATCAATGAGGTCTCCTACAAGCTACAGCTCCCGGCCACGATGAGGATACCCAACTCATTCCACGTCTCCCTGCTCAAGCCGGTTGTCCTGGGTCCCTTCTCCGCTGCTGCCAGTTCGGCTCCTCCTCCTATAGCCGATGACGACATCTATGCGGTAAGGGATATCGTGGCCATGAAGACCGTACGGGGTCGACAGTTCTTCCTGGTGGACTGGGCAGGGTATGGTCCTGAGGATAGGTCCTGGGAGCCCCGGGAGAATGTGGGTACTCCGCTGATCCGTGCCTTCCTGTCCCGGTTGCGGGGAGGGGGGCGTGGGGGGGGGGTACTGTCACGCTCCCCGGGTCCCCTGTGCTGCCCTCCGGCTCACCTGTCACGCTCCCCGGGTCCCCCGTCTCGCTTCCCGGTTCCTTGGTCCGGTCACCGCCGCTCCCCGCTCTCCAGCACCCCTTGCCAGCGCGTCCCCAGCGTCCTGGTCCCCGCACCCGGCGTCCGTCGGCTTCACAGCCCCATCCTTGCCCTGCTGCTTCCTCCTCGCAGCTTCCTGCTCTGGCTTCTGGCACTCGGGCCGCGCGCATGCGCATTAGGGCGCGCGCGCGCGGTCATTGACTCTTTCTTAAAGGGCCAGCGTCCATTAACAGGAAATGATGCAAAACAGGTACAGGGTATAAAGGGGGTTTATGTCCAAGGGGGCGGGGCCTGATCTTCGTGTTTCTTAAGCTAGGAGTCAGGTCTCCTGGTGTATATGTGTATATACTCACCTATCTCTCTTGTAGAGCCGTCCCTGCCTCGCCATCCGGTCCAGACCGAATCCCGAACCCCGAACGCAGTCCATCTGCCATCCTGACAGTCCGTACCATCTCGGATCCCTGCGGTGACCTGTCATCTCGCTCCAAAGGTTCCGGACCCCGCCTGACATCTTCTCGGCTTCCGAACCTGAGCTGCGTCACCCGGACTACCACCAGTGACTCCGTAGTCCCAGGGACTTCTCCGTTATACTCCTGTGCACGGACTGTTCTGCTGCCTATAGTGCTCCAGCTACCGGACCCCTTACCACCATCTAGGAGTTCGGCCCAGTGGATCCACCTCCTGGGTCTGCCCGTCCACCTGGCCTTGACACCATTACCCTGATTGCCACCGTGCAAGGGCAACAATTTGAAGTGCCAAGAAAAAGCGCCAGAATTAGTGCATCTAATGTCATGCGCCGATTCTGGGGCAGCTGTGGGCTGGTATTTTTAGGCTGGGAAGGGCCCCATAACCATGGACCCTCTCAGCCAGATAATATCAGCTCACATCTGTCTGTTTTGCCTTTGTTGGTTATCAAAAATAGGAGGAACCCCACGTTGTTTTCTTTTTGTTTTAAACCATAAAAAACTGTCTAATAAGTTCCACAGGCTGCAATATTATTATATGGCAGGGAGTTGTGCAATTATATGTCTTTGTCTATTTTATATCTCTATAGCATTCATTGGTGTCCAAACATACTAGAAAAGCACAGATGACATATGCAAAAATGCTGCAAAAAAATGCATGTTTTTGCCACTGCATTTTTCCTGCTAGGAGATGTAGAAAGTGTGCAGAAATTTCTGCATCCAAAAACTCAATGTGTGCACAGAGCGCTACTGTGCAGGACAATATTCTCATTTCTATCTCAGAGAAGTTTGGTTTTAGGACATGTAACGATTCTACCAAGAGCTGCAGTGAGCTGAAATTATATTCTATTTATACTGTGAACGTTAGGACAAAAATAATCATATCATTTCCTTAACCTGGATATAATAATAATAATAATCATTTTTTTTTCTATAGCGCCAACATATTCTGCTACTTTTTACAATTCACAGGGAACATGAGAGGGAGGAGATTGGGGCTAATGATAAGTCTTCATAATTTCTGGGTATTAATATCACAAATTATTAGACGCTGTGTTCCACAATGAACTTTTGGTGAGTTTTTGATGTAGAATTTTTGCAGCTATTGTGTAAATTAGATTACTGGTGTTTTTTTACATACGCTTCTGTGTGCGATTTTTTTTACGCGCACTTTTGTCTCTGCATTTTTTTGTCTCTGATGTGTCATGCTTTAAATAGAAATGCTTTGTTTTTGATGCTTCCTGGTATTTGACTTTGATATATCTTTATGTGCGGATTACATACATTGTTTATGCAGCGGAAACACACTAAAAATGCATGTGAGTTTTTCCCTGTGGATTTTGCGCATCTAATGCAAGTCTATGAGAAAAATCTGCACGTAAAAATCAGCGAACCGCAAGACAAATTGGCATGTTGCAGATTTGAGACACGCACTGTTCATATGATCACTGTTTTGAGTGCACTTCAGGTTTTTTAAAACGCGTGGTTGGTGAAAAAAAAGTCACTTTTTTTTAAGTGGCTCCTGATTAAATATGCTCCAAACGAGGCACTGTCCAATAAGAAGGCTGCAATAAGGTAAATTCAGGAAAAAAAGAAACACTGCAAAACGCTTGAAAACTCTTCAAAACTGTGAAAGAAGGAACGTTTCCACTGGAGAACTCGTCAATATTGGCCATCTCCGAAAAAAAAACAAAACTGAGTACGCAAAGCTTTAGGAACAAAAATGGCCATATAAGATACATTGTCAGTGCTGATTCGTGATCACAATAAACCCAGGTGCATTCATAACACTTATTCTTTATAGTTATTCCCTAGTGTGTGATTTTTTTGTAAACCCTCTTGTGTTTTTTTTCGTTCTGTAGTTTTACAATTAGAGGTTGAAACCATCAGTGTTTTTGTAGATTGCTTTTGATTGGATGGGCACCGAGTCAAGTTACAGAGAGAGCCCAGATGGTCAGCTAAGATCCTCTTTTCCTTTAGCTGCTTACCATCTGCCAAATCAAAATACATTTAGCTTGCAAATGTTGCTTGATAAAGCATTTCGCTTTTCCCAAAGACTTTCCTAATCATTTTACTGTCTCTGCAGTATCCGTAAATGCCTCCAGACCAGGGCTGCTTCAATGTTGAACCATAGAGCTGGACATTTGACAAAAAGAAGTGGGGAAGATTTATCAATACTATCTAATTTTTAAGCGGGCTTTACACGCTACAATATATCTTACGATATGTCGTCGGGGTCATGTCGTTAGTGACGCACATCCGGCCTCGTTTGACATTTCATAGCACAAATGAGCCACTGTGAACGAGCAAACATACTCACCTTATCGTTGCTCGTTTGACACGTCGCTCATTTTCAAAAAATCGAACGTCCTTCTGTGCTCCGGTTGTTCATCGTTCCCGAGGCAGCACACATCGCTCCATGTGACACCCCGGGAACGATGAACTGCTGCTTACCTGTGGCCGCCGGCAATGCGGAAGGAAGGAGGTGGGCGGGATGTTTATGTCCCGCTCATCTCCGCCCCTCCGCTTCTATTGGGCGGCCGCTGTGTGACGTCACTGTGACGCCGAACGTTCCTCCCCCTTCAGGAAGAGGATGTTCGCCGCCCACAGCGAGGTCGTTCGGGAGGTAAGTACGTGTGACGGGGAGTTTACAGCATTGTGCGACACAGGCAAGAAATTGCCCATGCCGCACAAACGATGGGGGCGGGTGCGATCGCACATGTGATCGCACGAGAAATTGATACGTGTAAAGCAGCCTTTAGACACTGAAATCTTACATTAACAGTCTAAAAATTTAGCGGCTTATCTCGTCGGAGCAAAGAAGGATCAGCAGTTGAAATTCAACAGGTTGAACCTTCTCTCCCACAACATCACCTTATGGGTGAGCGACGAGAGGCCCTCATATACAGTATATTAGACTCTCAGCCAAACCCACGATTTCAGTATGTTTGCCCAATTATAAGGAGTTCTTATGTTTACACCACCAACAACTTTCTTTGTGCCACAAATTTAAGCCAAAATTTAAACCTACGGGCCTCAGTTCATCAAGCCTGGTGTTTTTCACTCCGGTCTTGATGAGGAGGTATACTGGAGTCAAATGCTTCTGATTCATCAAGAGGCGCAGATTTAGGCCCCCTTCACACGTCAGTGATTCTGGTACGTATGTTGCAGGTTTTATACATACCAGAATCATGGACATACGCAGACACAATAAAATCAATGCGTCTGTGCACACATCACTGATTTCTCACTGACATGTTTCCGTGTGGCGCACACACGTGTCCTTGTGCTCCACACGAGACAAGTCCATTTTTCTCTGGCATCACTGATGTCCCACGGACCACCTTATGGTCTGATCCAAGAAAGCAATGCTTTCTCCAGCTGCTGCTGCCTGTTGCTTCCAGGCCAGCTAATTATGCTCATACATATGTAGTTATGCACAGCACCGCCGACCTGGAAGTAGCTGCAGTGGTGAGGGACACAGGAGAGCAGCAAACGTCAGCACCACAGAGAGCAGCCGCGTGGACAGGTGAGTATGATCTCCGTGTATTATCACTGATAGCACACGGAGATCACACGTGTACCATAATCACAGCACATGGAGGGACATACGCACCTTTATCACGTCAGTGAAAAAATCTGTGTTTTTCACTGACATGCGAAAGGCCTTATACACAGGAGATCAGCATTTGTGTTTCAGCACCACTCTCTACAGCAGAAGCAATCAGGCTATATACGGTAAGCTTCACGTTCCCTAATGGAACTAGTAAAAACAATAAAAAGTGTAAAAAAAAAGTTTTTAAAAATGGGAAAAAACACAAGTTCAAATAACCCTCTTTTACCACATTAAAAATAAAACAATAACAAGAAAAACCAAACACATATTTGGTATTGCCATGTTCAGAAATACCCAATCTATTAAAATATAACATAAATGAATCTGATCGGTAAAGGGTGTATTGGAAAAAAATCAAAACACCAGAATTACGTTACACTGCAGTAAAACATCTTATCTATCCAAAAATGAAACGATTAAAAACATCAGCCTAGGGTGCAAAAAATCCGCCCTCACACAACCCCAGATCCTGAAAAATGAGAATGTTACGGTTCTCAGAAAATGGCTACAAAAGCGCAATTCTTTTTTTTGACAAATGTCTGATTTTTTTTTTACTACATAAATAATAAAAAAAACACCTGGAAAGAGACAGCCCTGGAAAGAGACAGCCCCGGAAAGAGACAGCGCCGGAAAGAGACAAACCGGGCAAAGAGACAGACCGGGCAAAGAGACAGGCCTGGAAAGAGACAGATCTGGAAAGTGACAGACAGGCAAAGAGACAGCCCTGGAAAAGAGACAGACCGGTCAAAGAGACAGCCGGGCACAGAGACAGCCGGGGAAAGAGACAGAACTGGAACGAGACAGACGGAGCACATTACTTGGCCAATTTGGACAGATAGAGAGAGACAGACAGACACAGACAGACACAGAGAAAGAGAGAGACACAGAGATAGGCCAGAGTCACACTTGTGAGAGACTCACGCTAGTCTCACATCGCATCACCCGGCACGTCCGCACACTCTCCTGACAGGAGCGGGTCAGCTGCATGTATTTCTGTGCAGCTGAGAGGCTCTTGTCAGGAGAGTGTGAGGCTGTGCCAGGTAATGCGATGCGAGACTAGCGCGAGTTTCTCGCAAGTGTGACTCCGACCATAGAGAGAGACAGACAGAGAGTCTGATACAAACACAGACAGAGAAACTGATACAGACAGAGACAGACAGAAACTCGAAGACAGACAGTTACTATCCCGGGCAACGCCCGGGTACTACAGCTAGTAAAGAATAAAAAAAAACAACAAACTTATACATGTTTGGTATATACGAACTCATACTGACCAGTGGAATCATATTGCAAGGTTAGCTTTACCAAATAGTGAACATGATAAATAAAAGACCTAAAAAAAAAATTGTGCAATTGCACTTTAATGGTAATTTCATCGCACTTGGATTTTTTTTCCCCGTTTTCGAGTATAATATGTGGCAGAATGAATGATGTTATTCAAAAGTACAATTCATCCTGCAAAAAACAAGCCCTCATATGGCTATACTGACGGAAAGAAAAAAAAAAGTTATGGGTCTTGGAAAAAAGGGAGGAAAAAAAAAATATGAAAAATTGCCAAACAATGAAGGGGTTAATGAATCGGGAGCATCCGATAACTGCCTTACTACATATCTTACTCCAATCATTGACTGAAGTAAGATGTGAAGCGCAAGGAATGCCACCACTTGTCATGTATTTGGTGACTCCCCTGTTTCGCCATAGCTCTAACCACTTTTGCACTGGACCAAAATGTCGAAACTTGTCAAAAGTTTTTACTCCAGAATTCTGGCAAAAAAGCTTTGATGAATTGGAGCCACAGTTTCGTACCTTAAGGCCGCTTTACACGCTACGTTGGGGTCACAGAATTTGTGACGCACATCCGGCCGCGTTAGCGATGTCGTTGCATGTGACACCTATGAGCGATTTTGAATCGTCGCAAAAACGTTCATAATCGCTAATCGGTGACATGGGGGTCCATTCCCAATTATCGTTGCAGCTGCAGGTACGATGTTGTTCGTCGTTCCTGCGGCAGCACACATCGCTATGTGTGACACTGCAGGAACGAGGAACAACCTCACATTACCTGCGGCCGCCGGCAATGAGAAAGGAAGGAGGTGGGCGGGATGTTACGTCATACTCATCTCCACCCCTCCGCTTCCATTGGGCGGCCGCTTAGTGATGTCGAATGAACCGCCCCCTTAGAAAGGAGGCGGTTTGCCGGTCACAGTGACGTCGCTATGCAGGTAAGTAGTGTGACGGGTCCGGGCGATGTTGTGCTCCACGGGCAGCGATTTGCCCGTGACGCACACCCGATGGGGGCAAAAACGCATGCTAGCAATATCGGTAACGATATTGCAGCGTGTAAAGCGGCCTTTACGCTACATTAATTTCAGTCGCCCAACGTGGGCTCAAACCCACGACCCTAAGCTTGAGAGTCTCATGCTCTACCGACTGAGATAGCGGGGCTTCTGGGCCATTCATTTTCAGTCTAAACACACCCTTTCCAGTGAAGTCATGCTTATTTGTTGGACAAAGTGCAAGTCATAAACAATGATCTACTAATTCACCATAGTCTCATGGAAAGAAGGTTAGGACAGACGAGCACCAAGTTCTCCTGTCCAAGATGGTTGGGCTGTAGTGGTGTTAGGCATCAGAGGGGGGTGCCTTTTTAATTTTGGCTATATACGGTATGTACATCCTTGATTCATTACAAACTTTACAGTGTGGACCTCCTTTTTTAATGGAATCTGTCAGCAGGTTTTTGCTACCTCATCTGAGAGCATCATGATGTAGGGGAGGAGATTTTGAATCCAATAATTTATCACTTAAAGGGAAGCTGTCAGGTCCTATATGCGTTGTGACCTACAAGCAGTGTGATGTGTGGCCAAGTAACCCCTTCCTACCCATCCCTGTGTTGTAATAGTGTGTAAGTTTTATTACTTACATGTTCCTTATGTACAGTGCTGGCCAAAAGTATTGGCACCCCTGCAATTCTGTCTGAAAATACTCAGTTTCTTCTTGAAAATGATTGCAATCACAAATTCTTTGGTATTATTATCTTCATTTATTTTGCTTGAAAACACAAAAGAGAATGAAACAAAAATCAAATCATTGATCATTTCACGCAAAACTACAAAAATGGGCCAGACAAAAGTATTTAGCCAAAATAACTGCGAACAACCACTTCTGGTAGCCATCAATGAGTTTCTTACAATGCTCTGCTGGAATTTTAGACCATTCTTCTTTGGCAAATTGCTCCAGGTCCCTGAGATTTGAAGGGTGCCTTCTCCAAACTGCCATCTCTCCACAGGTGTTCTGTGGGATTCAGGTCTGGACTCATTGCTGGCCACTTTAGTAGTCTCCAGTGCTTTCTATCAAACCATTTTCTAGTGCTTTTTGAAGTGCGTTTTGGGTCATTGTCCTGCTGGAAGACCCATGACCTCTGAGGAAGACCCAGCTTTCTCACACTGGGCCCCACATTATGCTGCAAAATTTGTTGGTAGTCTTCAGACTTCATAATGCCATGCACATGGTCAAGCAGTCCAGTGCCAGAGGCAGCAAAGCAACCCCAAAACATCAGGGAATCACCACCATGTTTGACTGTAGGACCGTGTTCTTTTCTTTGAATGCCTCTTTTTTTTCCTGTAAATTCTATGTTGATGGCTTTTCCCAAAAAGCTCTACTTTTGTCTCATCTGACCAGAGAACATTCTTCCAAAACGTTTTAGGCTTTCTCAGGTAAGTTTTGGCAAACTCCAGCCTGGCTTTTTTATGTCTCGGGGTAAGAAGTGGGGTCTTCCTGGGTATCCTACCATACAGTCCCTTTTCATTCAGACGCCGACGGATAGTATGGGTTGACACTGTTGTACCCTCGGACTGCAGGGCAGCTTGAACTTGTTTGGATGTTAGTCGAGGTTCTTTATCCACCATCCGCACAATCTTGCGTTGAAATCTCTCGTCAATTTTTCTTTTCCTTCCACATCTAGGGAGGTTAGCCACAGTGCCATGGGTTTTAAACTTCTTGATGACACTGCGCACCGTAGACACAGGAACTTTCAGGTCTTTGGAGATTGACTTGTAGCCTTGAGATTGCTCATGCTTCCTCACAATTTGGATTCTCAAGTCCTCAGACAGTTGTTTGGTCTGGTTTCTTTTCTCCATGCTCAATGTGGTACACACAAGGACACAGGACAGAGGTTGAGTCAACTTTAATCCATGTCAACTGGCTGCAAGTGTGATTTAGTTATTGCCAACACCTGTTAGGTGCCACAGGTAAGTTACAGGTGCTGTTAATTACACAAAGACATACAGATAGGGAATTTAGATTGTGAGCCCCAATGGGGACAGTGTTCCCAATGTATGTAAAGCGCTATGGAATTAATAGCACTATATAAATGAATACATTATTATTATTATTTAAATAGAGATAAAATAGATTAAATAGAGAAGCATCACATGATTTTTCAAACAGTGCCAATACTTTTGTCCACCCCCTTTTTTATGTTTGGTGTGGAATTATATCCAATTTGGCTTTATGACAATTTTTTTTTTTTTTTCATTGAAGACAAATTAAATGAAGATAATAATACCAAAGAATTTGTGATTGCAATCATTCTCAAGAAGAAACTGAGTATTATCTGACAGAATTGCAGGGGTGCCAATACTTTTGGCCAGCACTGTAAATAAGCAAAGGCACTAGTCCCCTGGGCGTCGCATCGCCCTGTGAGCGTTTGCATGTTTTCCGTGGTATCACGCCCCTGTGGGCGTGATACCATGGATTTACATGAGCAATGTCACCGTCAGCTACTTGAGATCCAGTGAGTGTGCGCTTGCCATTTCCGCAGCCTTGTTATCTGGGTGCTTGCTTGTCGGCTTCAGACACGCTCTGTGCATGGTCTGAATCCCAGGAGTCTTCTGAGCATGCGCAGAGCGCATCTGAAGCCGGGAACCAAGCACCCGGATAACAAGGCTGCGGGAATGGTAAGCGTGCACCTTTGGGATCTCAAGGAGTTGACGGTGACGTCGCTCCTGTAAATCAATGGTATCAGGCCCACAAGGCGTGATACCGCGGAAAGCATTCAAATGCCTACTGGGCAATGTGACGCCCTAGGGACTAGAGCCTCTGATCATTTACATAGGGAACATGTAAGTAATAAAACATTTTTTTATACATTCATATTCCACAATATTACAACAGAGGCATGGGTAGGAAGGGGTTACTAGGCCACACATCACCCTGCTTGTAGGTAGAACACATACAGTTAGGTCCAGAAATATTTGGACAGTGACACAATTTTCGCGAGTTGGGCTCTGCATGCCACCACATTGGATTTGAAATGAAACCTCTACAACAGAATTCAAGTGCAGATTGTAACGTTTAATTTGAAGGTTTGAACAAAAATATAGATAGAAATTGTAGGAATTGTACACATTTCTTTACAAACACTCCACATTTTAGGAGGTCAAAAGTAATTGGACAAATAAACCAAACCCAAACAAAATATTTTTATTTTCAATATTTTGTTGCGAATCCTTTGGAGGCAATCACTGCCTTAAGTCTGGAACCCATGGACATCACCAAACGCTGGGTTTCCTCCTTCTTAATGCTTTGCCAGGCCTTTACAGCCGCAGCCTTCAGGTCTTGCTTGTTTGTGGGTCTTTCCGTCTTAAGTCTGGATTTCAGCAAGTGAAATGCATGCTCAATTGGGTTAAGATCTGGTGATTGACTTGGCCATTGCAGAATGTTTCACTTTTTTGCACTCATGAACTCCTGGGTAGCTTTGGCTGTATGCTTGGGGTCATTGTCCATCTGTACTATGAAGCGCCGTCCGATCAACTTTGCGGCATTTGGCTGAATCTGGGCTGAAAGTATATCCCGGTACACTTCAGAATTCATCTGGCTACTCTTGTCTGCTGTTATGTCATCAATAAATACAAGTGACCCAGTGCCATTGAAAGCCATGCATGCCCATGCCATCACGTTGCCTCCACCATTTTTACAGAGGATGTGGTGTGCCTTGGATCATGTGCCGTTCCCTTTCTTCTCCAAACTTTTTTCTTCCCATCATTCTGGTACAGGTTGATCTTTGTCTCATCTGTCCATAGAATACTTTTCCAGAACTGAGCTGGCTTCATGAGGTGTTTTTGTAAACAGCTAAAATAACAAAACTTGTGTCACTGTCCAAATATTTCTGGACCTAACTGTAAGGGACCTGACAGGTTCCCTTTAAATTACTGGGTGCAGACGTTCTAACACAATCCAAATTTTAGATTTTGCATGTAGCAGAACCCATACAGATGTACCCACCCACACCAGGCTTTCAGTGTACATTTTTATAGACAGAAGCTGCTAATCACCGAGGGGGAGGATTCGGACCTGAGCTCACCACTACTGGGTCCGAATAATGATAAAGCTAGGAAGCCTAAGCTAACATTGCAGGTAAACAACAACACAATTTGTGATAAGAGACTCAGGGCTGAATTATCTGTTTTAACTCTTACAGTATGCTGTCTTCAGATTATATACCAAAAACCTGTTGACAGAGTCCCTTTAAGTCTCACTGTATAGTCTGCACTTCCTCATAGAACAGCAGTCTGAATGTGTAGTTTGGACATCTTTATGTAACAACAGCCTGAATGTATATTCTGGAACTCCTGAAATAGCTCTCACTGTAAGGCCCCTTTAACACGTCAGTGATTCTGGTACGTTTGTGCTTTTTTTTTATATACGTACCAAAATCACTGACATACGCAGACCGATTATAATCAATGAGACTGCTCACACATCAGTGATTTTTCCGTGCAGCGTGCACATCAGTGATTTTTCCGTGCAGCGTGCACGCTTGGCCATGATTCTGCACGGAGACAAGTCAGTTTTTTTCTGGCATCACTGATGACCCACGGACCACACTATGGTGTGATCCGTGTGTGATCCATGAAACACGCACCAGAAAATCACGGACATATTAAATATTAAATATTTTCAACTTACCTTGCCTGCGATTTGCTCTGGAGCCTCCGCTCTCGGCAGCTTCTGCCTGGCTCATGAATATTCATGAGAGCAGGAAAACCCGACGAGGAGGTCAGAGAGCGGTGGGCGGACGCTGGAGAGCCGAGGAGATCAGCACCATGGACAGCAGCAGCGAAGGCAGGTGAGTAATGCCCATATGCAATCACGGATCACGGATTGCACATGGACAACCCACGTGTGCCGTGAATCACGGAACACAGAGGGACATGTGCGTGTTTTACACGTCAGTGAAGAACGTCAGTGTTTTTCACTGACGTGTGAAACGGGCCTAAAGGCTGGTTTGCCTGTACCTCCTCTGTACACTATTAATATCCAGCTGGTGCTTTAGCTGAAAATAACTGATCAGGTAGTAATTGATAACGTTAATCTTTAATAGCTCATTAACACTGTTCTACTTCTAAATTGATTCAAAGACAAAAACAGATGAACCTAACTAATTATGTGGTGCTGAAAACAAATATGATACTTAAATTTGCTGATTGGCTGTAATGTTCAAGATCCAGAGGACATTGTAATTACTTATGCCATCTTTCTTGCAGGGTTATAGAAAAATTGCAACTTTATTATTTAATCATCATCATTCTTGCATTTTTAGTAGCTAGTCTATTACATCATCTATTTGGTCTATTGATCCTTCAGAATCTATCATCTTGGTGTCACATGGAGTATGCAACAACCTTCCCCGCCTATCATGGCAGCATTGGACTTTGTTCAGATTGCAGATTCTGACATTCTGCCCGATGGTTTCTCTGGTGTCTGGGATCAACACAGGAAGACTCAGTCATCGATCTGCTGTGTGCAGATTCATTGGCAGGTTAGCAAGAGTTGATCTCTGCTGGTCTGTTTCCTCCTTTAGTCGCATATTGTGGGGAGACCTGTCACATCTGTTCCCTTCCTATTTATACTATTGGAATCCTTCCACCCATGCCAGCTATAGTTTACTCTGTGTTGGTCTGTGAGGTGTGGTGTTACGGAATATCTCTGGCGAAAATTATGTTTAGTGGTGCTTTTTACTTGGTGTGGTTGTGGAGTGTACCCCTGTTGTTTTTTTACTTCCTCCCTGCTCCTTTTTTTCTCCTTAATGTCTTTTTGTCTCATCCTGCGTGTGCTTGTGCTGTGTGACAGAGTTTTGTTTTTTCCCTTGTCTGTCTATTTCTGTGGTTTTAACACACACTTGTACCGTCCTTCCTTGGGGCAGGAAAGGGGGAATTAGATCAGGACGGGTCAGGAGTGGTGCCAAGAAGGAGTCTTGGGCCTCTCCACTATTAGGAGTATCCCTAAGAATAAGGATAGCATAGGGGCCCCTAGCTTGAGGGACAACTTAGGAGCCCTGGATCCCCGCTATTCCAAAATCATCATGACACTGAGGGTGACTAATCAAAAAATACCCATTTAGCTCCAATGACGGAATCCTAATTATAGTTGTATCACCTACTTTTATAAATGCTCTCTGTTTAACCCCTTAACGACCAAGGATGTACCGGTTCAGTTTGGGACCTGAACTTGACCTGAATCCCTATGGAAGTCAGGTCTCTGCCCATATGCAGCCAGCCATAAACAGAACAGTTCCGGGGGAGAGTGGGCAGGGTTTTTCTATTTATCATTTTTGGGTTGCACACTACATCTGATCATACTGTTGTTACCCCCAGTGCGAGCCGTTCAAACACTGCAAGCGGCTCACGCTGGGCTCAGCACCGATCATACCCAAGCACAGCGATGCTCGCAGAAGTGGTCTGCATACGTAAAGCACCCGATCTCCGTATCCGAACTCTTTTTTTTTTTAAAAGTTTGTATTCTATACTAACACCGTACATCTTTGGGTTCGCTCATCTCTAGTCACCAGGTTCTTGCTATGTAATTTGAGAGCATTATAATGTAGGAGCAGCGACCCTGATTTCAGCAATGTGTCATTTACTGGGCTGTGTTTTGCTGTTTCAATACAATCAGAGTTTTCTAAGCAGATTATCACTACAGCAGAATTACTACATGCCTTCTAGTGTCAACTATGCTCCCATCGCTCACTAGCAGTTCTCTCTCACTATACAATGAACACAGAAAGCTGTGGTGTAGTCGGGATTATTTATACAGTGCCTTGTGAAAGTATTCAGCCCCCTTGAATTTTTCAATCTTTTCCCACATTTCAGGCTTCAAACATAAAGATAAAAAAAAAAAAATTTTATGGTGAAGAATCAACAAGTGGAACACAATTATGAAGTTGAACAATATTTATTGTTTATTTTAAATTTTTAAAAAAAATAAATAACTGAAAAGTGGGGCGTGCAATATTATTCAGCCCCTTTATTTACAGTGCAGCAAACTCACTCCAGAAGTTCATTGAGGATCTCTGAATGATCCAATGTTGTCCTAAATGACTGATGATGATAAATATAATCCACCTGTGTGTAATCAAGTCTCCGTATAAATGCACCTGCTCTGTGATAGCCTCAGTGTTCTGTTTAAACCACAGAGCGCATCATGAAGACCAAGGAACACAACAGACAGGTCTATGATACTGTTGTGGACAAGTTTAAAGCCGGATTTGGTTGGAAAAAGATGTCAAAAACTTTAAACATCCCAAGAAGCACTGTGCAAGCGATCATATTGAAATGGAAGGAGTATCATACCACTGCAAATCTACCAAGACCCGGCCGTCCATCCAAACTTTCATCTCAAACAAGGAGAAAACTGATCAGAGATGCAGCCAAGAGGCCCATGATCACTCTGGATGAACTGCAGAGATCTACAGCTGAGGTGGGAGAGTCTGTCCACAGGAAAACAATCAGTCATATACTGCACAAATCTAGCCTTTATGGAAGAGTGGCAAGAAGAAAGCCATTTCTCAAAGATATCCATAAAAAGTGTTGTTTAAAGTTTGTCACAAGCCACCTGGGAGACACCAAACATGTGGAAGAAGGTGCTCTGATCAGATGAAAACAAAATCGAACTTTTAGGGCACAATGCCAAACGATATGTTGGGCTTAAAAGCAACACATCTCATCACCCTGAACACACCATCCCCACTGTCAAACATGGTGGTGGCAGCATCATGGTTTGGGCCTGCTTTGCTTCAGCTGGGACAGGGAAGATGGTTAAAATTGATGGGAAGATGGACTGAGCCAAATACAGGACCATTCTTGAAGAAAACCATGATGGAGTCTGCAAAAGATCTGAGACTGGGACGGAGATTTGTCTTCCAACAAGACAATGATCAAAAACATAAAGCAAAATCTACAATGTAATGGTTCACAAATAAGTGTATCAAGGTGTTAGAATGGCCAAGTCACAGTCCAGACCTGAATCCAATCGAGAATCTGTGGAAAGAGCTGAAAACTGCTGTTCACAAACACTCTCCATCCAACCTCACTCAGCTCCAGCTATTTGCAAAGGAAGAATGGGCAAGAATTTCAGTCTCTCGATGTGCAAAACTGATAGAGACATACCCCAAGCGACTTGCAGCTGTAATCTCAGCATAAGGTGGCGCTACAAAGTGTTAACTTAAAGGGGCTGAATAATATTGCACGCCCCAATTTTCAGTTATTTATTTTTTATAAAAGTTTAAAATAAGCGATAAATTTCGTTCAACTTCACAGTTGTGTCCCACTTGTTGTTGATTCTTCACCATAACATCAACATTTTTATCTTTATATTTGAAGCCTGAAATGTGGGAAAAGGTTGAAAATTTAAGGGAGCCGAATACTTTCGCAAGGCACTGTAAATAGCTCAACAACTCTAGATCTGTAGTAGAGAAAACTGGGATTATACCACAATTGTTACACCCAGGAAACTAACTAATACATCTCTGGAATCAGGGTCTCTGTCCCTACCTGATGCTGGTCTCATATTATATAGCAAAAACCTGTTGACAAGATCCCTTTAATTACATCTTTCATTTCCCAAGCAGAATGGCTTAATGATTTCACAGATGTATACTATTTTTCATTGTGAAAACTGCATTTTCTGCAGTGACATTTTTCCTTGGCCTGCTTCTGAGTTGTGGTATTGCAGCATTAGGTGCAAGTACAGGTGACTATTTTAATAAACCACAGCATACCATGTACACTGTCGTGTGTATGAAGTAAGCCGTGTTACCTTGTTATTGCAATGATGGGTGTTATTTCTATTATCTATGATTATCTACATGCACTGTCTTGTGTGAACCTCCGGAGACTGGACACAAATGTAAGGCAAAGGTGTTTTCAGACTCTTCATATGACACTCAGGCCTCATTAGAGGTCCACGTGGAATAACGTGGCACGATTTTCAGCAATGTTTTGGATCAGATTTTCATCAGTACATGGTCATTGCGTCACATTTTACCATCAATTTTTCATCAGTTTTTATCTCGTCTGCAAAGCTTCTCCTATCTCTTACAATGGTGAACACGACAGCACACGGACTGAACATGAATCGCATCCGTGTGCTGAATTCTATTGATCCTTGACTCAAATAAAAAGCGGTCAGGTCTCTGATTTTCTGGTGGACACATGGTGGCATTTTTTTTAAATTTTGGTACATCTATTAATTTTCCTCTGCTGTTTTCCTACTTTCCTCTGCTGTTTTTCTACTTTAAAGGTAATGGGGAAAAATGCTATTCCCAGAGCATGCTGTGTTTTGAAAACAAACAAAGAAAAAAACTGTAAAAAAACCCCCTCTCCTGAGCCAAAAATCAACAAAACTCCATTGTATTATATACAGCATGTTTTATATTTTACTATAGACTTTAAGGCCCTGTGCGCACGCTTGCTGCAGAAAATGTGTCTAAGGCCTCTTTCACACATCCGTGTCTCCGGCACGTGTTTGGTCCGTTTTCTCACGTACCGGAGACACGGGCACACGTAGACCCATTAAAATCAATAGGTCTGCGCTCACGTGCGTATTCTGCCATGGACCGTGTGTACGTGTGGAGCATACGTGTGCCCGTGTGCTCCACACGTAGACATGTCCGTTTTTCTCCGGCATCACGGGTGTCAAACGGCCCGCATACGGACCACACGGAGGTGATCCATGTGACACGCACCGGAGAAAACACACGTGTCTGAGAAAAAAAAAAATCTTTACTCACCTTCTCCAGCCCTGCTGTCTCTGCCGCTGCTGTCACTTGTTGCCGACCGCCGCTCATTATGCTCATTGAATATTCACTTCACTGCGGCCAGAAGCAGCAGCAGCCGGGAGTCGGCAGGACCGGAGACCAAAGATCAGCACAACGGACAGCAAAGCCAGGGACAGGTGAGCAGAAAGTTCCCGTTCTCCGTGTGTTATCATGGATAACACACGGAGAACACACATGTGCCATAAACACGGCTCACGGAGGGGAAAACGCACATTTGACACGCCCATGAAAAACGTGCGTGATTTTCACAGATGTGTGAAAGACGCCTAACATTGCTGCAGTCATTCTCCAGCAAATCCTAAGGATTTAAAAAAAGCTGTACACACACTGCGTTTTTTAAAACCCGTGGATTTACCCGCGGATTTTCCGCTGCAGAATTAATGTGTATGTCACTTCTTTTCTTCTTAGATAATGGTAAAAATCTGCAGCGACCAACCTGTGGAAAATCTGCGGTAGATCCGCGGCAAACCGCGGCAAAACCGCATTCGGATTTCACTGCGGTTTTGGTGCGTTTTTTTTATTGCAGGTGCGGAATTCTTTAAGAGGGTCCGGATTTTCCTTAAGAAAATGGCACTTTCTAGTGCGCACATAGCCTAAAACAACATATGACATTTGACCACAAGATTTTCAACACAGGAAAAGTCATTTGAAAATAGAATGAAAAAGCTGGGATTATTCAGAATAAAATGCTATTTGTGAAACCAGTTTAAAGCCAGATTTTTATAGGGCTGACATACTGTATGTTCTGGATTATAAAATGCACTTTTCCCCTCCCCAAAAATGGGGGTGCGTCTTATAATTGGAATATGCCTTACTGGGGCAGCGGTGGGGGAGCGGAGGAGGCAGGGTTGGCGATACTGAAGGCTCAGAGAAGGGGGTGTCATTGCAGTGGAGCCGCTCAGAAGGATCACGAAACAGAGGCTCGGTTATAACTGTGGACCCGGGGGTATCGCAAGGGCAGGCACCATTCATCTGCCGGCGCGCTGTGGGCACCATTGAACTGCCAGAATGACTCAATGGAGTTAGAGAAAGTGGCTGACGAGGCCAATCTGCACATGCGCAATTTTCTTGAAGTCCATCGCATCAACCGCTGACAGTTCAATGGAGCCTGCAGCGCATCAGCAGATCAATACCGCCCGCTGCGATCGCCTCCAAGCCCACAGCATCGCCGACCCTGCCTCCTGTGACCCTCAGGAGCCGCTCCCCCCGATGAGCTATTATAACACGCACTAGGATTATAAGATGGACCCCCATTTTAACATTAAACATTTTTTTTTCCTATTCTCCTCTAAATTTGGGGTGCGTCTTATAATCCAGTGCGTCTTATAAAATGAAAATTACGGTACTTAACTCTTTTATTTGTTGAGCATAAGCCAAAGTGGAATTTAATAAAAAAAACTTTAGGTACATCATCTTTGATCAAGAACTACATTATAAGGTTCTTGGTACTGTCTTTGTAAACCGACATAAATAACGGTATCAAATAAATAATAGCAAATCTGCTAATAAATAGCCATAGACCAACCAGATAAATGATTTTGGGAGTCTGATCATTCAGCATCGGCCGGTTAAGAATACAATGTGCGTGACCACTCTGCGAGGAATTACAGAGAAACGTGCGTGCGGGTGATTCTCGGCATTATTATAGTCCGGCTATATAGGAGTCTTTGAAGCATAAGTGTTCAGCCAATGAATAATTCAAATGAATTTCCTAATCTTTTATTAAACAGAAATTATTGAAGGAAAAAAGGCAGGAAATCTTTGCTTTCTTTTCCACAAGCTTATACAAAGATTTTTTTCGACTTCCAGTAAGCCATTACTTTTTAATCCTGCAAATCCGGGTTTTAGATGAGCTTTTTCAGTATTTGTTGACAAATTGCAAATAGTGTTAAGTTTTTCTGGAACAAGGAATGATTAATTACTTAATAACTAATTATAGAAGATTAAAAAATCTCTTTTTCGCTTCTTCATTGTGGTCTGATTATTCTAGGTGCATACCGTATCCCTGAAATGTGGAGAGGTTTTCGTCTACATCCCCAATGTATGGTATTTAAATACGATGAGGCAAACCGTCATGAGTGTGTCCCGCTCTGGGGAGACCTCTGGTGAGTCTGGTACCAGAAGGTCACAACACCTTATTAGGCACAGGTCTATATCTTGTATTTGATTGAATCTACCTCCTTTTAGTGTTGTAGGGGTTAAGGACTCTTTCCTATGATGCTGACCTTTGTAGCCTTATTCTCAGGTGCAGGTTTTTTGTGAACACTCCCTTTTGCTATAAAAAGTCACATGTCATTTTATCTGGTTATAGAATTTCGTTCTTATGCTGACTACTTTAGAAGGAGCCTGTTTCTGGAAGAAACTGAGGAGTCTTGACTATTGCAGCTGTGATGTTTAGCTGCATTCAAGGAGCTTGGAGTCTTTTCCTTTTTTTGTCTATTTTCCCTCTGTTTGTTTCCTTTACCCTGTGTTGTATTATTGCAGTGGTGAGACTAGTGTTCTCGCCAGCCTTCTCACTAACCAGGTTGAGTTCGGAACAAGTGAGGGCCTAGGCACGTGGTGGCGATAGGAAGAAGAACCCGTATAGGGACATTAGGAAGCACAGGGTACAGACTCACGTGAGTTGCAGGAGGTGTCTTCTATCACTTTTGCCAAGGCCTTCCTTCTATACTATTCCCATTGTGCTGCACGCTGAGTGTCTGTACACTTGCTCTGGCTTAACACAAACAGAGTATTAAGTAATCAACTTTGTACTTCATTTGGACTTCAGATTTCTGACAGAGTCTGCCCCTGCAGCCGGTCACAACAGAGTAATCGACTACTCTGTCATGTTCATTTGAAAAGATGAACACCCCCAGAGACTTCAACCAAGTCCAGAATTGTATATTTTGTATTTTGAGCTGAATACAAAAGTCATAAAATATATGTCAGTGTCACGGGTGTGACAGACAGTCATGTGGCTTCTGGCCATAGAAGGTCACGGCGTTTGAGAGAATGGTCCCAGACTTTCCATTGTTCCTGCTGTCAGTATTCTTTGGTGTAGGTAGCTTTCCTGCTGGATTCATCTCTCCCCCTTTTGGACCCACAGCTGCTGATCATCAGAATTTTCTTGGCACTTAAATACTTCTTCCTTCCTTGGACTGGTGGTGGTGATGTATTTCAGTTCATTCAAGCCTTGGTTGCAAGCTGGTGGCTTGTACTCCTCTGTGATATCATAGCTGAAAACTTTGCTGAACTTCTACCTGTGTCATCTGTAGATAAGTAATTCATGCCTTTTCCCCCTGTGTTTCTTCCTTGTGTTGTCTATAGTGTTTAGTGGAGTTGACGAAGAGCTCATCCCATCTGTTTTGTATTTAGGTCCCAGCACTAATATTACCTAGGGTCAGGTATCTGGCTCGGCGTATAGGTGCGGAACCTATTTAGGGTGGTGAGGGATCCCATAGATCAGCAGTAGGTTGGGTCAGTTTTCACCATCTTCCCTTTCCCTAGACGCAGGGGTCACCTTCCCTTTCCTTTCGCCATTCGCTTGGTCTCCCTGTGCCTAGCGTGACAGTTAACTGCTGCAACGCCACAGGCTGGTAAGGCTGCCGATTACCGTGTGGGAAAAAAGTGGTCTTTATTCGTTCGATGCTTTTTGAGGTCTACTGACATATGTGTTATCGATCGAATAAAGACCACCTTACTTTTAACAATATCACATCATCTGAATGATTGTCAGCAGCACAAGATTTTGTACTTTGATTGCTCACAAGGGTTCCATCAGTGGTTCTGTCTGAACCTCGCATTTCAGGGATTCAGATGGAACCCCTTAGGAGTCAAAACCAGGAGTTGAACTTGCTGGGAGAAAAATATTAAAAGTTTGTGAAATAAACTACTTGTGCCGTGAAATGCCAATGCATATGAAGGGGTTAACAGGCTAGTTTTCTTATGGACTTGTTTCTATTGCCTACACTTTTTGATTGGTTTGTGTTTTTTTTTCATTGTCTGTCATTATGAAGTGTGTTTAGGCTTGTCTGATTCCATTAATTGGGTTTAGCTACTGATGAGAGGGAGCTCGCAATGTTGATCCGATGCTGCAGTGACTTTCTGTAAGTGATGAATTACTTCTGAAAAATGCTGTGGGAGTTGGTGCATTCCTTAGAAGAATTGGGACATGTTTTGCATTGGAAAGAGCCTATTTATTAATGTCATTAATGTATGTTCAGAGCACGCCAGACTGGCACTTGTTCAGCGCACACAGATTGGTATGCAAGTAGGCAGCCGAAAGGACACTGTACATTGTCTGGAGAATGCAAATACTGCCCGAGGATTTTCCTACTTCACTAGAAGTATATCTTGTGGCTTTGTTTGTTTTTGTTTTGCCCCTTGTGACGTTCTTCTTTATGCATGTCAGTAAGGGATTTCCCAGAAGCTTATCTTCAATAAATATTTACTTATTACATATAAATTTAGGGTTGACTGTGCATGCATTATAGAATATTGGGATGATTTACGAAATTTGCTTGTAGGGTTGGACCCAGTGGTCCCTGAAGTCCCATCCTACTCTACGATTCTATAAATATTGTAAGTTTTGAAGGTGGAATCTATATTTATGGTAGTAGACGATGAAAGTAGACGATGAAGAACTGCATAGGTGAGGATAGACACCTCAGTAAGTGGATGGTACTCCATATTAAAGAGCGTTCACACAATCTGTACTCATATTCTTCTATAAAGTCTGTAGCTTGTCACTTGTCTCTTATAGGAATTGTCTGATGAAGATTATCTCTTTTTTTTAAAGACATCTACCCTAGTTATCACCTATTGATGTTAGTCAAAATGTTGGCTACAGCCACTGTGTGGAAAATATAGGCCCCGTTTCATTAAGACTGGTGTTTCGTACACAAGACTAAATTAAAGGCATGAAGGAAGAATATGCGCCAAATGGATTAAACGGTGCCCACCCCTTAATGGATTTGTCACATCTTATCACTAACAAGTACAACTGTGCGTGTCGCCAAAAATGTTACCCAAGTCAGGTACTGGAGAAACATTTCTGGGGTAAAAAACGCCTTCACGTCTTATGAATGTGGCTGGTGGGTGTATGTGCCAGCCTTTAGGTGGACGAGGTCTACAGCTAAATGTGCATATCTCTTTAAAGGCAGGATTTATTCCAAAACTGTCCAAGAGGAGAAAAATAACTTTAAGGCTGTCTCATATGCATGTGTGCTAAATGCTGCTAGATATGGCTTTTGGTGATGAACCTGGCCTAAGAGATGTGCGTCATTTCAGGTGGGTAACCGGCTAGCTTGGCTTTTCAGAAGATTGGTCCCATCTCCATGACATCTTGGTGCTGATTTATTCCACTAAGCCTTAGCTGTCAGAAAATTGATGGACATCCCTGTGGACCTGTCACTGTCCTGCTTAATGAATTGGTGGCGACTTGCAGACCTAAATGCTGCTAGACATGGCTTTTCGTGATGAACCTGGCCTATCAGACGTTGATCAATTCAGTTGATCAATTCGGATGGGGAACCGGCTAGCTTGGCTTTTCAGAAGACCAATTGTATCTTGATGACTCCTTACTGCTGATTTTCCCCACTAAGCCTTAGCTGCCAGAATATAGATGTACATCCCTGTGGACCTGTCACTGTCCTGCTTAATGAATTGGTAGCGACTTGCAGACCTAAATGCTGCTAGACATGGCTTTTGGTAATGAACCTGGCTATGAGACGTTGATCAATTCGGATGAGGAACTGGCTAGCTTGGCTTTTCAGATGAACCTGGCCTATCAGAGGTTGATCAATTCGGATGAGGAACCGGCTAGCTTGGCTTTTCAGAAGACCGTTCCTATGTCGATGACTTCTTACTGCTGATTTTCCCCACTAAGCCTTAGCTGCCAGAATATAGATGTACATCCCTGTGGACCTGTCACTGTCCTGCTTAATGAATTGGTGGCGACTTGCAGACCTATATGCTGCTAGATATGCCTTTTGGTGATGAACCTGGCCTATGAGACGTTGATCAATTCGGATGAGGAACTGGCTAGCTTGGCTTTTCAGATGAACCTGGCCTATCAGAGGTTGATCAATTTGGATGAAGAATCGGCTAGCTTGGCTTTTCAGAAGACCGTTCCTATGTCGATGACTTCTTACTGCTGATTTTCCCCACTAAGCCTTAGCTGCCAGAATTTAGATGTACATCCCTGTGGACCTGTCACTGTCCTGCTTAATGAATTGGTGGCGACTTGCAGACCTATATGCTGCTAGATATGCCTTTTGGTGATGAACCTGGCCTATGAGACGTTGATCAATTGGGATGAGGAACCGGCTAGCTTGGCTTTTCAGAAGACCGTTCCTATGTCGATGACTTCTTACTGCTGATTTTCTCCACTAAGCCTTATCTGCCAGAATATAGATGAACATCTTTGTGAACCTGTCACCGTCCTGGTTAATAGGTTGGTGGCGGCTTCTAGGCCTAAATGCTGCCGACAGGTTCCCTTTAATTTGATCTGTATGTGGCAAGTCAGACTACAGTAACTAAACTCTTGAGAGAAACAGATGGAAAGTTTTGGATTTGTTAGTCATCATACAGAGCAAAGTTATAGTTGGGAAACAAAAACGCAATATTCTTTTGCACTGAATAGGCTGGTTCAGGTGGCTGCTCACTGGAAAGATTTTACGGAGCCTCCCAGTCAGAAGCCTCTATACACAATGTGTAAGACTTTCCATTCTTGATCATTCTATCAAAATAACCTTGGATTTTATTTTTAACAGGATTGGGGAGTCAGCAGCGTGCTTAATATGCGCGCCTCCTGTATTTTCCGATAAAGCATAGACTGTTTTTGTTGCCGCTTGCCAGTTACTTATATTTTGCCCTATTTCCATGGCAACTGAAGTGACAATTTATTGGGCCAGTCTCCGTGCCAATTTTTTTTCATGTTCAGTGCCTCTGTGTTCTCCATGGCAAATTTGAGCTGCACATAGTGAAAAGAAATTTTGTTTGCACTAGAAAGAAAGAAACCACTAATAACGTCTCCAAATATACCAAACTAATAAACAAAAAGCTGTAAAGAGAGGTCGCATAGGTGAAATTATCTCAGGAAATTGAAGGCTGGTTATTTAGAAGAGTGGTATTGACAGCACACATAATTACATTCTAAAGGAAAATCCTAAAAGAGGATCTTCAAGAGGAAAAAAATCTGTAAATATAATGCCACCCTATTGAAGGGGTTGTCCATGTGATAAAAAAATGAGGAGTTTCAAATAGTAAAATGTGCTACTATTATTATTATTATTTATTATTATAGCACCATTTATTCCATGGCGCTTTACATGTGAAAGGGGTACACATAGTAGGGACAAGTACAATAATCATAAATAAAACAAGGCACAGACTGGTACAGGAGGAGAGAGGTCTCTGCTCGCGAGGGCTCACAGTCTACAAGGGATGGGTGAGAATAGAGTAGGTGAGGGTAGAGCTGGTTGTGCGGCGCTGTATCAGACTGAGGGTTACGGCAGGTTGTAGGCTTGTCAGAAGAGGCAGGTTGTAGGCTTGTCAGAAGAGGTGGGTCTTCAGGTTCATTTTGAAGATTGTCAGGACCAGAGGGGCAGAGTCTGATGTGTTGTGGCAGAGTGTTCCAGAGTATTGGGGAGGCACGGGAGAAATCTTGGATGCAGTGGTGGGAAGAGGAGATGAGAGGGGAGTAGAGAAGGAGATCTTGTGAGGATCAAAGGTTACGTGAAGGTAAGTATCGGGAGACTAGGTCACAGATGTAAGGAGGAGACAGATTGTGGATGGCTTTATAGGTCATGGTTAGGGTTTTGAACTGGAGTCATTGGGCAATAGGAAGCCAGTGAAGGGATTGGCAGAGAGGAGAGGTCGGGAAATAGCAGGGAGACAGGTGGATTAGTCGGGATGCATAGTTTAGAAGATTTTAGGGGTGCAAGACTGTTAAAAAGAAGGCCACAGAGCAGAAGGTTGCAATAGTCCAGGGGGGAGATCATAAGGACATACATTAAGGTTTTTGCATCTTTTTGGGAAAAGAATGTACGAGTCCGGGAAATATTTTTGAGTTGGAGGTAGCAGGAAGTGAAGAGGGCTTGGATGTGTGGCTTGAATGAGAACTACTAACTTATCTAACTTATATTTAAGGGGTTAAGCATTTATTGGTAAGTAGTTGCTACCTATCTGCCATGTGCTGATCTCTCTCGGCTCAGTGATCACAGAACCGCTTCTAGCTCTCCCACCTTCTGTGACGTCTCATGGACAGAGCAATTACTTCTCTACTGCTCTGCTCTATTGACACGGCATTACTGCCAACATGATGTTGATTGACATCCGGCTCCTTGCTGCCTTAGGCTATGTGCGCACAGTGCGTTTTTCGCGGCGTTTTTGCGCGTTTTTCGGGTGCATTTTTGGCCTCAAAACTGCAGGACTTTGCTTCCCCAGCAAAGTCTATGAGTTTTCATTTTTGCTGTCCGCACACATCTGTTTTTTTTACCTGCGTTTTTGAGTTAAAAAAAAAAAATGGACATGTCAGTTCTTTCCTGCGTTTTTCTGCGTTTTCCCCCCATGCAATGCATTGGAAAAACGCAGCAAAACGCAGAGATCAAAAACGCAGCAAAACGCAGCCAAAAACGCACCAAATCGCGGCAAAAACGCATGCGTTTTTTGATGCGTTTTTTCGACGCAGATGCGTTTTTGTGCGTATTTAGCGGCCAAAAACGCAGCGTCAAAAAGACGCAGTGTGCGAACCTAGCCTTACGCAGATACATTGAGTTTGTGCAATTTACATTGCATGAGCTGTGTAGTGAGATTAGTCTGCTAGTGACACTGTAACACTGTTCTATATCTTTTCAAAAGTTGTCAGGTTCAGTTGTGAAATTAATCATTTCTTAATGATTTTGAGCTCCTGAAGTCAAATCTGGCAATAAAAACTTTTAATTGCCTCTTGTTTCTATGATATTGAAGACATTTCCTTTTACTGCTACATATAATTAATGCATGAAAGTTTCAGTACTTTGAAACATTATTATTTTTGCAAATAAAAAGATGCAGAATATTTTGTTATGACAATGATCTGATATTTATTCAAATAACTAAAACATGTCTAAACACTATTGTGAATTATAAACAGTTACAGAAATTGCACTACAAAATGTGTTCCTCATTCAGTGACAGCTCTTTTGCTTGTCTCTTGTACTCCTGAATGGGATCATCTATTACAATCATGTATTACAATTGTGCAACAGTAATCTGCAAGCATTGATGGATTCCATTTTCCTTCATATCTTTTCACCTTGGCTGCAATATCTTGGTGAAGTCACCGTGCTCGTCACTCACTGCTCTGCAGTTTGGTGATAAAACCTCTAGATGCAAATGTAAGAAATGAATCTTTAAGAATATGTTACAGCCAAGATCCTTATATGTTTTGATGAGATATTCCACCAACTTTTCATAGTTATCTGCTTCTAAGTTACCACTAATGTGAATGCCACCCATGCAGCCTTTTTGTTGCCTTGTAACAAACAGAAACTCTACATCTTGAAGAAGCTTACGAATCTGAGGTCTAATAAAGACTCCTTCCTTTAGCTTTGCTTCACTCAACCTTGGAAATATATCAATGAGATACTTGAATGGTTTTGCATTTTATCCATTGCCTTTACAAGTTCTTCATTAGGCCCAACTTGATATGTAATGGTGGTGACAAATCTTATGTGCGTGACCAAGTACTGGATGTAGGACATTTTTACTCTCTGACTGAAGTGAATGTCGGAGAGGCCATTCTCTATTATTATAGTGATATTCTCTTCACAATTAGCCCCCTCACACAGAAAGCAGCAGTACTTTGTATATCCATCCTGGAGACCTAGTAAGATGGCAACCACCTGTAAGTCAGAACAGAGGGGTTTTGTGGACTGCAAAATCAACTGGAATTGAAAGTAGAGCATTGCCATTATTCAGCAAGTTGGCCTTTAGGCTTGTTTTGGACAAATTGATGAACAGCCTCCATTCCTTTGGATCATTACTTATCGTATTTTTCGGACTATAAGACGTACCGGACCATAAGACGCACCCTGGTTTTAGAGGCGGAAAATAGGAAAATAAAATTCTAAGCACAAATGTGCTCATGGCACACTGTTATGGGGCGAGGATCTGCTGCTGACACTGTTATGGGAGTAATGTCCCCAAATTCTCTACTAAGGTACCCCATCCTGGTAATGATCCTCCTGCCTGGTATATACAGTATATGTCCCTCATCCTGGTATAGCCCACATCTTGCTATATACCGTCATCCTGGCATATGGCCCCATCCTGCTATATAACTAATCCTGCTATATACCCCCATCCTGCTACATACACCCATCCTTCTCATATACCCCATCCTGCTCATAATATACCCCCATCCTGCTATATGCCCTTATCCTGCTATACACCCCCATGCTGCTATATACCCCCATCCTGGTATACGGCCCGCATCCTATGGCACATAAAAAAAAATAAACGTTCATACTCACCTTATCTCACTCCCTGCAGCATCACTCCTCCTCCGTCTGTGTCAGCAGCAGCGCTGGAGTGTGGAGCTGGCCACGTGTACACACGCTGCCGCCGCCGGCACAGACAGGAAGACATCGCGGTGCTGCAGGGATCGTGGCCGGTGCATGTACTGATTCACTGCACCCCGCGCTGATGATGATGCGCAGGGGGCAGTGAATACAGCCGCACATGATCACTCCAAGCTGTAGTTGCCAGGGGTGATCATGCGGGCCGGCTGTTTATCCCTCGCCCATCATCTCGTCCACCTGTCAGCGCCGGCTTCAGCTCTGAGAGATGATGGGCGGGATGATTGTCGTGCATATTAAATGAGAGCGTCCACGTGATCACGGCAGGCGCTGCTACAGTTTGCTTGTGCCGCCGATGACCCGCTCTACCGCAGCACCCACATTCCCCGCAGCCGTACATTTAGACTATAAGACGCACCCCCCACTTTCCCCCAACATTTTGGGGAAAAAAAGTGCGGATTATAGTCCGAAAAATACGTTATCTTCAAAGCTTCCATTCAACTGTTTATATTGTTGCATGCCACAAGATTGCCCTCCATTGAAAAGTATTGGACAAGATCTTTATCACAGTCGTGGAAGAAAGAAATCCGAATATGACCTGCTAAGCGGTTCCACTGCGATAGCCTGGAACCCAAGAGCTCAGCCTTACTTTTGGGCAGATCCAACTCTCTTAACAAGATCATTCAGTTCACTTTATGCTCAGTTGAGGTTGCTGACAGAAAGTCTAGTTTGTGAGAAGACGTTTCCTGACACCAAGCGCCCTCTTCTAGCTCACTTGACTTGACTGAAAATGTTGCTGGTGCTTTTGGAACTGGCAGTTCTCCTGTATGTGGTACTGGGCGTATTCCAGATGGAATGTTTGGATACTGTAGAGTCCACTTCTTCCTTGAAACTCCTTTCCTAATGGGCGCACCATGCAGGAATAGCAATTTGTAGTGTGATTGGTCGTCTTTCTACAGATCATTGGGACTGCAAAAAGGCCTCTTACCATGAAACCTCTGGGGAAGATGTAATGCACATCTATTGAGACATACGTGTGGAGTCCAACTCTTGTCCTGATCTCATATTCTGCAGCCAAAATACAAGTTGTAAAAGCTATCCGCTTTGTTGATACAAAAACAAGACGTGAAAAAAGATGTAGAAAATATGTCAATATGCTAAGAAACTACGCTAAGGAATCCTAAAATGGTGCACTTTACACGAAGAGCATTTATAAAAGTAGGTGATGCAGCAGTAATTAGGATTCCGTCATCGGAGTTCAGTTGGATTGTAGAATACTGAAGGCACAATAGAATAAATAGATGATGTAATAGACTAGCTACTAATAACGCAATAATGATGATGAAATAATGAAGATGCAATTTTTCTATAAGCCTGCATGAAAGGTGTCGTAAGTAAGTACAACCTCCTCAGCGTCTTGAACATTAGAGCATCAGCAAATTTAGGCATCATATTTGTTTGCAGCACCACAAAATTAGTTGGGATCAACTGTCTTTGTCTCTGAACTAATTTAGCTGTAGAACAGTGTACCAAATGTAGGAACTGGAAATCAGTCTGGAGTCTCATACAGAGATCTTTGCACTGATCATGCAGTGTAAATTACACTAAGGGCTCGGTGCCAATTGCGTTTTGCACGAGTGCAATCCTATAAAACACTGAATTGCTTTCACTCTAGTGCAAACCTATGGACCAGTGTCCATCTGTGATTGATTTCTCATGCCATAGCAGCATTCGGAATGAATTGCAGCATGCTGCATTTGGCAGCGAGTCTCGACTCACGCACCCCCATACAACTCTATGGGAGTGTGTGAAACATTGCACTGCACTTGCATGTAATCTGAGTGCAGTGCACTATACGCAGAGACAGGCAGCGGAGGAGATGGGGAGAAAGTGCTCCATCCCTCTTCTCCACTGTGATGCGATGGCATCACAGTCGCATGACCCTCGGCTGAGAGGGTCATTAGCATATCGGTTCCGATGCTCTCGCATCAGAAGCTATGCGCAAGTGGAACCGTACCCTAAAGGGGGCTTTACACGCAGCGACATCACTAGCGATGTCACTCGTGAAAGCACCCGCCCCCGTCGTTTGTGCATCACGGGCAAATCGCTGCCCGTGGTGCACAATATCGCTAGTACCGGTCACACATACTTACCTTCCTTGCGACGTCGCTGTGGCCGGCGAACAGCCTCTTTTCTAAGGGGGCTGTTCGTTCGGCGTCACAGCGACGTCACACAGCAGGCGTCCAATTGAAGTGGAGGGGCGGAGAGCAGCCGCATGGAAGTCACGCCCACCTCGTTGCTGGAGGACGCAAGTTCGTCGTTCCTGGGGTGTCACACGTAGCGATGTCTGCTGCCTCAGGAACAACAAACAACCTGCGTCCTGCACGAGCAACGACATTTGGGAAATGGACGATGTGTCAACGATCAACGATTTGGTGAGTATTTTACATCGTTAGCGGTCGCTCGTACGTGTCACATGCAACAACGTTGCTAACAAGACCGGATGTGCGTCACGAATTCCGTGACCCCAATGACATCTCATTAGCGATGTCGTTGCATGTAACGTGGCCTTTAGTCAGCGCACCTGTGCTAGGCAGCAGGGAGATAGCTGTCAGTCAACATATTGCCAGCAGTGACAACCGGTCGACAGAACAGAAGAGAAGAAACAGCTTTGTCATCATAGGATATGGGAGAATAGGAGTAGTTCTGTGACCACTCTGAATCGGTAGAAATCAGTGCACAGCTTGACACGTAGGTAGGTAACAACTAGCTGCTGATAGGTTCTTGACCCCGTAAAAGAAGCAAAAAAGTCCCCTTTAAGTAACGACCGCTTTACACGCAGCAACATCGCTAACGCGATGTCGTTGGGGGTCACGGAATTCGTGACGCACATCCGGCCTCGTTAGCGATGTCATTGCGTGTGAAACGTACGAGCGACCGCTAACGAGCAAAATACTCACTTTATCGTTGCTCGTTGACATGGTGCTCTATTCCCGATTATCGTTGCTGCTGCAGGTCGTAGATTGTTCCTCGTTCCTGCGGCAGCACACATCGCTATGTGTGACACCGCAGGAACGAGGAACCTCACCTTACCTGCGGCCGCCCGCAATGAGGTAGGCGGGATGTTCGTCCCATTCATCTCCGCCCCTCCGCTTCTATTGGGCGGCCATTGGGCGGCCGCTTAGTGATATCGCTGTGACGCCGCACGAACCGCCCCCTTAGAAAGGAGGCGGTTCGCCGGTCACAGCGACGTCGCTAGGCAGGTAAGTAGTGTGAAGGGTGTTAGCGATGTTGTGCGCCACAGGCAGTGATTTGCCTGTGACGTACAACCGACGGAGTTGGGTACGCTCGCTAGCGATCTCGCTAGCGAGATCGCAGCGTGTAATGCAGCCTTAAGGCAACCAGATCTAAAACCACTCTTGTCAGTACTAGCAGCTCTACCTCTGCTTTGGGTTTAACAATTGAGATTTTTTTCTGTGTCTACTGATAGCATACTGATAGGGACCTTAGATTGTGAGCCCCAATGGGGACAGTGTTACCAATGTATGTAAAGCGCTGTGGAATTAATAGTGCTATATATATATATGAATAAATATTATTATTATTACATTATGTATACCATCTCCTAATTTGCTTTTCACTATTTTTTAGTACTAAATATCTTACTATAAGGAATGTAAACTATTTACCGTGGTCTTTCGGTAAACCTCAGCCAACGTTTCCAACTCCTTCACATTTGATTAGCGGCCTGAGTGATTAGGGTTTAAAGGGAATCTGTCAGCAGGTTTTTGCTATGTAAGCTGAAGCAAGTATGCTGCAAGGGTTACACAGAAAATTCAGGGATGACTGTCTGGTCACAGTCCAATCTGTTGTTTATTTGCCATGTTTGTTTAAGCAGCAGGACCTGTATCATTGCTCAGACTACAATGTCATGCTCACGGCAGTCCGGCATGCCCCCTCCTCTGATTGACACCTCGGTGTCAATGTACAATCTCTATTGAGAGCCTGGTGTGGGCGGGGAAAGCTCTTTCTGCTCTGCTAGATGGGTAAAACTAAAAATCCTGATTGTGTCAGAACAGCTGCAGCCAATAATCTAAGTGATACATTGTGGGATTCAGGATTTCTTTGTCTAGAACAGGGGTGGGGAACCTCCGGCCCGCGGGCCGTATGCTGCCCGTGATGACATTTTATGCGGCCCCTGGGCACCGCAGTGAGTTGGGCGGCAGCTGCGATTTTGTCGGCTGCCGGCCCTTTAAATCACTGTGTGTCGCGCATACCATTAGTTTCTCAGCACGCTGGCCTGGCCTGCGCCAAAGTTCTGAGGACGTACTTTGTTGGCGGGGCAAGCATGAGATGCGCTGTACTCCCGTCCCACAGAAGAAGAGTAGCAGCAGGATTACCGGCTTCCCTGCTCTACATGCCTTCTGGTGCAGTGTGAGTCCTGCCTCTCGATGCAGGGTGCCTTCTGCCTCGTGGTGCAATGTGCCTTCTGCCTCACGGTGCAGTGGGCCTTCTGCCTCGCAGTGCAGTGTGCCTTCTGCCTCTCGGTGCAGTGTGCCTTCTGCCTCTCGGTGCACTGTGCCTTCTGCCTCTCGGTGCAGTGTGACTTCTGCCTCTCGGTGCAGTGTGACTTCTGCCTCGCGGTGCAGTGTGACTTCTGCCTCGCGGTGCAGTGTGACTTCTGCCTCGCGGTGCAGTGGGCCTTCTGCCTTTCGGTGCAGTGTGCCTTCTGCCTCTCGGTGCAGTGTGCCTTCTGCCTCTCGGTGCAGTATACCTTCTGCCTCTCAGTGCAATGTGCTTTCTGCTTCTCGGTGCAGTGTGCCTTCTGCCTCTCGGTGCAGTGTGCCTTCTGCCTCTCGGTGCAGCGTGCCTTCTGCCTCTTGGTGCAGTGTGCCTTTTGCCTCGTGGTCCACTGTGACTTTTGCCTCATGGTGCAGTGGGCCTTCTGCCTTGCGGTGCAGTGTGCCTTCTGCCTCTCTGTGCAGTGTGCCTTCTGCCTCTCGGTGCAGTGTGCCTTCTGCCTCTCGGTGCATTGTGGCTTCTGCCTCACGGGGCAGTGTGCCTTCTGCCTCTCGGTGCAGTGTGCCTTCTGCCTCTCGGTGCATTGTGCCTTCTGCCTCACGGGGCAGTGTGCCTTCTGCCTCTCGGTGCAGTGTGCCTTCTGCCTCTCGGTGCAGTGTGCCTTCTGCCTCTCGGTGCAGTGTGCCGTCTGCCTCTCGGTGCAGTGTGCCTTCTGTCTCTCGGTGCAGTGTGCCTTCTGACTCTCGGTGCAGTGTGCCTTCTGCCTCTCGGTGCAGTGTGCCTTCTGCCTCACGGGGCAGTGTGACTTCTGCCTCGCGGGGCAGCGTGAGTCCTGCCTCGCGGGGCAGCGTGCCACCAACCCAGTAGTGCTGTGTGCCACCTTCCAGTGCTGTCTGCCACCCCCCAGTTCTGTCCATGCCACCTTGGTGATGTCTGGGCTCCCTCAGTCCTGTCCTGTCTGTGCCACCGACAGTGCTGTCCGTGCCCTCTTGGTGATGTCTGTGCTATGTGCCACCCCTACCCTGTGCTGTCCGTGCCCTCTTGGTGATGTCTGTGCTCCCTCAGTCCTGTCCATGTCCCCCAGTCCTGTCCATGCCACCACCAGTGCTGTTCATGCCATCGCCTGTGTTGTCCGCCACCCTGTGCTGTCTGTGCCTGCTTGGTGATGTCTGTGCTCCCTCAGTTCTGTCCATGTCCCCAGTCCTGTTTGTGCCACCGCCAGTGCTGTTCATGTCACCGCCAGTATTATCCGCACCCCCCATGCTATCAGATGAAGTATCAAAAACCTGCTGACAGATTCCCTTTAACAAGTCTAAGCAATGAGCAATCTTTTCCTAAAACAAAAGGAGACGGGTAGAAAATGAACACGTCTTGGGATACATAAGGATTGATTTGTAATTTGTCTGTACAGTGTTCTGTTGTAAAGCAACACTGTTTAGTATAAAACACCTTGTAAGACATTGACATACTTCTGAAAAATAGAACGTATTTCATGATAATGATTGCTTGTCCTTATTTGCTCCTAAAATCAATGACGCATTAGAAGGGGATGATGAACATACAGCTTACTGAACACTTTTACCAAGTTAATTGAGGCAATCAGTAAAAATAAAACCTAGCGTACCTATGGAAGAGTTTACTATCGGCCATCAGAGAGATTCCATGAAACCTAATGAGCCGTCAGACAAACCCGGTCTTATGTTCCAGGATCCATTACTTGTTTTCATGGTCTGTGTTACCTTACAGGCACATTTCTTTCTTTCTTTTTTTTTTTCTCCTAGCAAAGTATAAGTCAGTGCTGTTTGAAGTCAATTGAGTAGCAGATCAATAAAAAATAAATTAGTCTTGTGTCATTATCTTTGCATGCAGTGCAGTAATTCCGGTTATTATCCTGCTTCAGATGCAGTCAGCAGTAAGAAAAACAGCAATTTTGATGGCTAATGGATTTAACAAGTCTGCTGACCCATTATGATATATGTGCACTATTCAGTTTGTGTTTTATGTCTATCATGTAATATTCTGGAAGGAGAAAGAATGAGAACAAAATATATCTTTTTTTAATAACCAGTCAACAGAAATCCTGAAATGCTAATTTATGGAACACATTTTTGATATTTTTTCTTGGAATGGCAGTAGAGTACATTTTTGCTTTTACAGCCATGGGTACTGTTCTGTACTATACTTTCTTCCCTGAGCCGATGCACTCATTAACATTGTATTTACTTAGGAGTACATCTCACATAGCGAGATCGCTGCTGAGTCATAGGTGTTGTGACGCACCAGTGACCTCATCAGCGATCTCGCTGAGTGTGACACTGAGCAGAGACCTGGCCCCTGCTGTGAAATCGCTGATCGTTACACACAGTGCTGGTTCATTTTTTGCTCATTGCTCTCCCGCTGTGAAGCACACATCGCTGTGTTTGACAGCGAGAGAGCAACATTCTGAATGTGCAGGGAGCAGGAGCCGGCGTCTGGAAGCTGTGGATGCTGGTAACCAAGGTACACATCGGGTAACCAAGCGAAGCTCTTTGCTTGGTTACCCAATATTAACCTTGGTTACTAGCGTACGCCGCTCTCAGGCTGCCAGTGCTGGCTCCCTGCACACGTAGCCAGAGTACACATCGGGTAACTAGCAAAGCGCTTTGCTTAGTAACCCGATGTGTACCCTGGCTACGAGTGCAGGGAGCCAGCGCTAAGCCGTGTGCGCTGGTAACCAGGGTAAATATCAGGTAACCAAGCAAAGCATTTTGCTTAGTTACCCGATATTTACCTTGGTTACCAAGCGCAACATCGTTTCCACGAGTTGCTGGTGGCTGGTCATTGGTCGCTGGTGAGATCTGCCTGATTGATAGCTCACCAGCGACCATGTAGTGACGCACCAGCGATCCTGACCAGGTCATATCGTGGTCGGAATCGCTGGTACATCGTTTAGTCAGACGGTTCCCTTAGTTGTCAGTCTATACCTTTCATTGTTAAATCAGTCATCTGTGATGTCACTTTGTTCAAACCTGGCCAGAATTGGCTTCATTCACCCTAAATAAATGGCTTTTGTGGAAATCTGTACACCTCGTGATTATATAGTCTTGTTTGTTCACAGACCCTAAGACATGTTCTCATGGCTTCAAGCAAAGATCATGGTGGATTAGAGGACGAAATTCTATTTTATCTTGTACTGAACTTCAAAACTGACGATATCACTGACCCATAAAATATAAGCTAGGAGTGTTTGAGTTGTCAGTTAGAAATATCTGTGCTGAAAGAATCCAGCTGTCTTAAATAGATGACGACAATAGTATTTATTCTTGTCATCCAATCTGTAGTGTACAAAGTAACGTTTCAGTCTTTAAGACCTTCATTAGTTAAAGCTACTGTATTGGAGAAATGTATTGGGCCTGTACGATGTCACTGCAGCCTAAGCAATTCTCATTCCGCTTCTCAGAACATTTCTCTTATGTCTCCCTTGTTTGATCTAGTATCTGTGTCTGATGAAGGTCTTAAAGACCCGAAATATCATATTGTACACTGTGGATTGAATGACACAAATAAATTCTATTTTCTTCATCTATTCACGAGTATTGGATTCTTTCAGGGACAAAATTGCCCCATAAAGACATACACTCATCTAACAGTCAGGAAATGTCTGGTGCCCAGGATCAGTTTTGGGTGAGTTTATTTTCACTGTGGTGTCATAGGGTATGAAATGACTGCAAAAGGACTCCTAGACTGGCACTCAGACTAGAGAGGCTATGCTTTCGCTTATCTCAGAGGTACGCTTGATGGCAGCGAGTTCTGAGCCACCAGCGTGACCCTGACTTCTGTCAGAGCCCTGATCTTACTCACTGGCTCCCCCAACCTTGGGGCGGGCAAAAAACCACCGTAATAAAACCCCACAAAAACAACACCGACTAGGGAGAACCTAAACTCATACACACACACAAACACGAAGGAGAGACTATACGTGTACAGAGAGAATAAAGAAAAAAGGAAGTAAACACTCAACAGGGACTCTTACACACCACTCAAAATAACAAACTACAGGGCACCAAGAACTGAATCACCACAAAGACCGTAATCGCTAGAGCTAAGCTGAAGCTATTATTGGCTCAGAGAAACAGACCCATGCCTTAAATAGAAAGGAGATGGCTGTAGGTGGTAATCAGCAACCTGAGCTCCCAGGAGCTGCACACCAATCCACAGGAATTAACTCCTGCAGGACTGGGGAGAAATGGAAATAAATCAGCTGACACCCGGCTCTGGCTCAGTAACTCGGAGACATCAGGTTGCCTGTCAGACTCTATAATATGAACAGAGTCTGACGCCGTCGTGGCACCCCGCGAGTGTGGAGCCGAACACCTCATGACAAGTGCAGGGGATTTATAGAAATCCCATGCGTACTGTGCTTTTTTTTACTTTGTGTAAACGGACCAGCGATGCCTGTTTCAAATCCACAACATATTAATTTCTACCGTGGATACAATGAGTTTTACCCAAAAACTTGAATTAGATGCGGAAAATCTACAGGTAAAAAACGCACGTGCATTTTTACTGTGTTTCCGCTGCATGTAATCCGCACATAAGTATAGCAGTAAAATTTTGTAAAAGCCAAATACCAGGAAGTATCAAAAACAAAGCAGTTTTGTTTAAAACATGACATACCAAAAATAAAAAAATAAAAACGCTTGTAAAAAAAAATGCACACAAAAATGCAAGCAACTTAATTTACATAATAGGTGAAAAAATTCTGCAACATCAAAAACTCGCCAAAAGCTCATAGTGGTAATGTAGCTTAAACGTTTGCTAAAATAAGCCATATAATCATGAAGATTTTGCAGATGCTTTCCCTCTTTGCGTTCAGCTTGTAAAGTGGATACGTACTTCTGAAACATTTTTGATCTATAGTCTGGGGAATTCATTCGAAGACCAAATTCTACACTGGTATCTGTTAAAATTTTTAATCCTCTCTTAGTAAGATTGTATCTAAAATGAAGGATTAAAGATTGAGTTAATACTCTTGAAAGTTATATTTAATTAATTACATTATGTACTGTACATAATTACCTCAAATGAAACTAATGAGATTTGCACTTGGTTAAATATGGATTTGTTAAATTAAATAGATGCCGGTGTGTGCTACTTTACTTTTGTCTTCTTCTACTGTGGGACTTGGTCATTTGGATTACATCGAGTCTGAGTACAGGATACGAATTTGATAAAGACCAGTCACAAAGGTTCAAGAATGAAATAGCTACAAGGCTGAGATGTAAAAAAGTAATGTTAAAGTTATTAAAATTGTTATATTAGAATAAGAATAAAAAATAAGGCACTTGCCTGCCCAATAAAATAAAAGCCTAATTAGAAGATCCAACTTCTGCCCATAAATGAGGTTTGATTGACTATATACAAGGAAATTGGTGCTCATTCATGGCCTTGTTGACATGGGTGGACAAAACTGTATGGAAACTGACGCATCTCCACCATAGCCTGTTCATGCGACGTCTGTTTCTGTCACAAGACGATGCTGTTTTCACTCTGTAGGTGGCGCTGGTGATAGAAAAGATCTCCGAAGCAGAGGCTTTCTAAGATGCAGGCCCTGTCTAGCCAGTGAATGTACTCTACTGACAGTCTGACAGTATGGATGTGTGTGCAGGCCAGCTGAAGTTATCATCTCCTTACTTCAGCCAACTGGAAAACACCACACCCTACTAAAGCTTCCAGCTTAGGCTGGACTCACACAAGCGTATGGCATCCAATGCGAGAGCATCGGATGAGATATGCTAATGACCCCTGGCTCAGGCTCTGCTGCGAGCCTGAGCTGAGTGTCATGCGACTGGAATCGGGTCACAGCTGTGAAGCTGAGGGCGGGCGCTGCGGAGGAGAGGGAGGCATTAATCATCACATCTCCTCCATTGTCAGCCTGTGCGTATATCGCACTGTACTGGGATAACATCCGAGTGCAGTCCGATGTATCTCTCGCATCTATTCAGTTGAATGGGTGCGAGAGATACGGCTCTCGCAGAAAATCGCAGCATGTTGCTACTTTTCTCGGATCCAGAATCTGGATGCGAGATAAGCTAACCAACTGCTGTCCCTCATTGACTAGTATTGGTCAGAGTCCAATGCGCAAATTTCTCGCATTGCACTCGTCCGATTTCAACACTCGTGTGAGCGTACCCTTACTGCTAGAATCTACCAGATATAGCTTTGTGCTTCAATGTAAGGTATGTGTTTGCTGCTCCTGTTTATTTAGTTTTCGTGTATTCCTGTTTTGAACTTAGCTTGTTCAGTGACAATTCTATTGCCTGATGATTTTGTACTTTGCTTACCTCTCGGTTTTGACCTGACAACCTGACTATTCTTTTGACCTGCCAACCTGACTATCTTTCTGACCCGGCAACCTGACTATCCTTCTGACCCGCCAACCAGACTATCTATCTGACCCGCCAACCTGACTATCTTTCTGACCGGGCAACCAGACTATCCTTCTGACCTGGCAACCTGACTATCCTTCTGTGGATACATATGGCGTTATCGCTAGTACAGGTAAGATGAAGCCTCCTAAAGTCCTGTGTCTGAACACTCCCGGACCGAACTGATGGTGAACAAGCTCCTCGGATCATCCATATGAAGGGCTACCATGTGGACACTGAGTCAAAACCTGTATATCTGAGCGACATTTTGCGGGCAGTCCTTCATGTGGCTGATCCGCGGAACTTTATCACTATCTGCTCAGTCCGGGAGTGTTCAGACCCAGAACTTCTGGATGCGTCATCTTACCTTAGCAGTAACTCCATATGTTTCCTCAGGAATGATTGGACTGTTCACCGTTTACATGTTATGAGGAAATTATGTATGCTTTCAATATAGCTCATGGCTTTATTTTTGTAGCAGCTATTTTGCACATTATCGATAAATATTTCCAAGTGATTTTTGTGCGGTTTTTCTATCCTTGGATCTTGCTTTATTCACCTGATATTATGTCACACATCCAACATCTACATATTGTACTCCAAAGACTCAGACAATTCCATATTTTTGCTAAACTTGAAACATATGTTTGTTTTTTTAGTTTATGAAGTACAATTCTTGGGGTATAACTTGTCTGCTGAAGGTTTCCGCATGCACCCAATCCATTAAGGAGTGGGTGCAACCCAAATCTCCGAAAGTCTTGCAGAGTATTCTTGGGTTTTCAAACTATTGTAAATTTCTTAAAAATAATTATCACTGTCTGGCCTGACTAAAAAACAGGCAGATGTGGATAATTGGAAGCTTGAGGCACTCTGTGCTTTTACTGAGTAAAGTAACGTTTTTCATCTGACACTATATTGATTCAGCCCGATCTTGAGTGTTCTTTTATTGTGGAGAGGTACAATTGCAAGGTACCCCGTCTCTTCATATGCCGATAAGAATTGTGACATTTGTAATTGTGAATTGTTGTCAATTAAGTGGGCCCTCGAGGAATAATGCCAAGTCCTTGAAAGTGCCAAACATAAAGTCACTGTTATCACGGATCACAAAAATCTGACTTAATTGGAATCAGCTAAAAGATTCCCCCAGGCAAGGTAGATGGGCTTTGTTCTTTTCTCGATTTGATTTTGCCATGACGTTCAGACCTGGTATTAAGGACATAAAATGTGATGGACACTCCCAAAGTTTCTGTCTTTCCCAGTCTGAGGACACTGAATCAGTTCCTATGGTAGCTGAGGTTACAGTTGTGTTTTCTGTTTCTTTAGATCTTGTAGAAGATTTCCGTAGCTCCCAGTAGCAAGCCCCTGACACGACTCCTACCCAGAAACTATATTTTTGCCTACATATTCTTTAGTAGTCTCATTATTTCGTTCTTACAGGTCACACTGGTATTAATGCCATCTGACTGGCAACCAGGAATGTTTGGTGGCCAACCATAGTTAAAGGCTGTAGAGAATACATACTCGATTGTGAAACTTGTGCCTGTGCCAAGTTTCCCTTAACTCGTCTCACCAGTTTCCTCTAGCCCCTACCTACACCTAGGACTCCTTGTACCCACCTCTCAATGGACTTCATTACTGACCTCTGACCCGCAGAAGGGAAGACTGTTATCTGGGTGGTAGTTGACATGTTCAGTAAAAAGTGACATTTTATCCCTCTGTCTGGTTTGCTTTGCTCTGAAACGCTCAGTAAGTTGTCCATTAATCACATTGTGCGGCTACATGGTGTTCCAGAAAAAGCAGTTTCCATCAAGGAGATTCAGTTAATGTCCTAATTTTGGAGGGCATTCTGTAAAAACATCAATATTGAGTTGTATATTTCTTCTGCCTACCACCCAGAGACCAATGGTCAGACAGAATGTACTAATCAAACGGGCAATCAATATCTTTGGTGATCAGCAATCTGATTATGTGGACCATCTTCTATTAGCTGAATTTGCAATTAATAATCAGTATAAAGAATCCATTAAAACTTCTCCATTTTTCTGTAATCTTGGATTGCATCCTTGTTTTGGTTCCTTTTCAACCACCGTGATCGATGCTCCTGAGGTTGAAAAAGCTCTAGTTAAATTTAAGCTTGTCTGGTCTGAAGTCAGAGAGAACTTGCGGAAGGCAGAGGGCAGTCAGACATCAACTGCTAATTAGAAACGTTCCAGAGTCCAAAGCTTTGGAGTTTCGGACAATGTATGGTTGTCCACAAAATATGTCAAGCTTAAGGTCCCTTGTGCCAAATTGGGTCCCCGATTTATTGGTCCTTATGAAATAATTGAGGTAATTAACCCTGCAGTTTTCCACCTGACACTTCCTCCATCTTTTATGATACCCAATGCGTTTTACAAGTCACTTTGATACGTTGATCTGAAGAAGAGTGCAACCACGCAAACGCGTGTAATCTATTGGGACCCTCTCTTTTTTGCACTGCTGGCAATTTACACCATACTAAGTAACTTTATTCTTTTGGTACGTTCTTTATGAATGTTTTTTTCCTCCTGTGATGGCTCTTGTATATAATATAATGACCACTGTGTCCATGTTATATTATGTCTGTTGTCTCCATCACAGGTGGCTTTATTAATTGTAATGAATATGCTGTGCTAAATTCTCCAGCAGTTGTGCTACTTGGTATCTTCACTATTTATATGTGTTCATAAATATATATTTGTCTTTTTGTAACCCTTTTTCCATGTTTTCCCTTTTTTACCTATTGATTATAGTGGAAGTTTCTGCATCTTAGGAGCCACAAAAATCAGAGTCATATGTGTTGTTAGTTGAATATACTTTTTCCTTATGGTTTTCTTTTATATACAGAATACTGTGTACAAGTTTTAAGCAGGTGTGGGAAAAAATCTATTAATTAAAAATGCCCCTTCACTTCCGGGCGATTTTCCGTTTTTATCATTTTTTGCTCCTCTTCTTCCAAGAGCCATGACTTTTTTATTTTTCCTTCAATATAGCCATATGAGGGCTTGTTTTTTTGCGGGATAAGTTGTACTTTTAAATTAGATATTGTACTGGAAAAAAAAATCCAAATGTGGTGAAATTGCAAAAAAACCCTGCAATTGGACATTTGTTTAGTTTTTTTTGTTTTGTTTTTCTTTTTTAATTCACCCTGTTCACTATATGGTAAAACTGACATGACATTATGATTGCTGAGGTCAGTACGAGTTCATATACACCAAACCTGTATAGTTTTACTTTTATCTAAGTAATGAAAAAAAATCTAAAGTTTGTAAAAAAAAAAATAGAACTGTGCTTTTGTTGCCATTTTCCGTGATCCGTAGCGTTCTCATTTGTCGGGATCTGGGGTTTAGTAACGACTTATTTTTTGCTTCTTGAGCTGGTATTTTTAGTTATGCTTTTTTTGGATAGATGTGATGTTTTGATCACCTGTTATTGAATTTTAATGCAATGGCGCAGCGACCAAACAAAACTTATTTTGGTATTTGGGATTTTTTTTCTTGCTACACCATGTACCTATCCGATTAATTGATTTTATTAATTTTAACAGATTGAGCATTTCTGAACGCGGCGATACCAAATGTGTGTATTTTTTATTATTAATGTTTTATTTTCAATAGGGCAAAAGGGGGGTGATTTGAACTTTTAGTTTTCTTTAGTTTTTTTTTTTTCTTCATATTTTTAAAAGCATTTTTTAACTTTTTTTTTTTCATTTTACTAGTCTCCCTAAGGGACTTTATGGCTGTACAGTCTGATTCCTTCTCCTGAGCAGAGCATTGCTTCAGAGAAATGCTGTGTTAGGCCTAAAACACACTTCCGCAAAAAAACCGTCCGTGTGACATGGTCCGTTTTTCGGGTCCGTGTTCCGTTTTTTTGGGCCGCTTCTCCGGTACGTATGGCATCCGTGTGAAGGCGTATGCGAGCCGTGTGTACGTGTAAAATGTCCGTGTTTGTGTGTAAAATGCCCGTGTATGTGTACGTGGAATGTCCGTGTGGAATGTCCGTTTGTGTGTTGCACAATGTCGTTGATACATGTCGGCTGACAGCAGACAGAGTTGCGCGATGAGAATGAACTCGGGTGAACTTCACCCGACTTCATTGTCATGCCGCGGCTCTGTCTGTGTGCCGCGTACTGATTAGCGGTCACCTGTGAAGGATTCACCAGTGACCACTAATCCCCCGAGTGAATGAAGTGAGCAGCCCTCCTCATACTTACCGCTCCCCGATCACCAGCGCGGCGAGGAACAGCTGTGCAGAGAATACGCGGCAACAATTACTTTGAATATGCCGGCCGCTCATTAATCAATCTCGTATTCCCTGCTTTCCCCACCCACAGATGCCTGTGATTGGTTGCAGTCAGACACGCCCCCCACGCTGAGTGACAGCTGTCTCACTGCACCCAATCACAGCAGCCGGTGGGCGTGTCTATACTGTGCAGTAAAATAAATAAATAAATAATTAAAAAAAACGGCGTGCGGTCCCCCCCAATTTTAATACCAGCCAGATAAAGCCATACGGCTGAAGGCTGGTATTCTCAGGATGGGGAGCCCCACGTTATGGGGAGCCCCCCAGCCTAACAATATCAGTCAGCAGCCGCCCAGAATTGCCACATACATTATATGCGACAGTTCTGGGACTGTACCCGGCTCTTCCCGATTTGCCCTGGTGCATTGGCAAATCGGGGTAATAAGGAGTTATTGAAAGCCCATAGCTGCCAATAAGTCCTAGATTAATCATGTCAGGCGTCTCCCCGAGATACCTTCCATGATTAATCTGTAAATTACAGTAAATAAACACACACACCCGAACAATCCTTTATTAGAAAAAAAAAACACTAACAAATTGCCTTGTTCACCAATTTAATAAGCCCGAAAAAGCCCTCCATGTCCGGCGTACTCCAGGATGGTCCAGCGTTGCTTCCAGCTCTGCTGCATGAAGGTGACCGTAGCTGCAGAAGACACCGCCGCTCCTGTCAGCTCCACGCAGCTAATGAAGGGAATAGCAAATTAAACGGATGTGTGTTGCGGGTCTTACTGTGAGTGCCGGTGCTCTGCTAGCATTCACACGAAACACGACTTGGCAGCGACGGGAGTCATCATCTGACCCCACACTGCCATGCCAAACTACTGGCATCCTGTCATGGCCGTAAATGGCGCAATCTCCGCTGGTGTGCTTTAGATCGTGCTGTCAGAGTTTAACAGAGCAATCTAAGATGTTAACAGATCATTACGCGTCTGTTAGCTGCACATGTCTGCTGATCAAATGAGCAGACATGTGCAAGGATGATTGTGGTCTTGCCACCTAACGGGACAGACACAAAGAAGGACGTACCAGTACGTCCTTGGTATTGAAGGGATTAAAACATAACCCTATTCAAGGCAAGCAGAATTGTTCACACTGGTATTGATGAGAAGTTTGAGTCAAATGCTCCCGATTCATGAAGAGGCAAACATTTCTGTGGCTGCCTTGCCGCAAATCCTGGTCCATTACCTGCTAGAGTACAATTTATGGCGACGCGAACACCATCTCCTGTCCCACCCAGGTCTACCTAAATTTACAAAGCGGGGTAAAAATGGTCTCAGAACGCCAAAAGTATAAACATTTTAGCACAGTCTCAAAGCAGAATATTGGCATAAAAACTTTGATGAATCAGACCCATAATGTTATTGTTTTTTTTAATCAATTAACAAAGTGAAGAACAAAAGAGAAATCTAAGTGAAATCAATATTTGGTGAGACCACCCTTGGCCTTCAAAACAGCATCAAAGCATCAATTCGGACTATATTTGAAAATAGATTTTGAACTAACAGGTTGTTCCAAACATCTTGAGGAACTAACCACAAATCGTCTGTGGATGTAGGCTTACGTAATTTATTCTGTATATTCATATAATCCCACACAGAATCAAAAATCTTGAGATCAGGCCTCTGTGTGAGCCATATCATAACTTCCAGGACTCCTTGTTCTATATGCTGAAGATAGTTTTCAGTGATGTTGGCTGTATGTTTGGGGTTGTCCTGCTGTAGAATAAATTTGGAGCCAATCAGACTCCTCCCAGATTGCATGGTGAATAAGTCTGTATTTCTCAACAATGAGGTCACTATTATTCTCTACTAACATTTTGAACATTTGTACATTTCTTGACTTTGGAGTTACCTATAGTATATATAAGCTGTCCGTGTATTTCCTAGGTATAATCTAAATATTATAAGAATTGCCAGTTACAGTGTATATCTGAGGAAATGGAAAAGGCATGGTGATTGTTTTATTTATCTATTGCTGCCATGCCAGAGATACCTTCCATGCCAGGGATGCCCGCCAAGCCAGTGATGCCCTCAATGCTGGAGATGCCCTCCATGCCAGGGATGCCCTCCATGCTGGAGATGCCATCCATGCCAGTGATGCCCTCAATACTGGAGATGCCCTCCATGCCAAGGATGACCTCCATCCTGGAGATGCCCTCCATGCCAAGGATGACCTCCCATGGGATTGAAGAATGATAGTACATTTCATCACTCAGTATAAACCAATGTTTAGTGGAGAACCGTTGGATCCATTTAATTGCCTACAGAATCTTGTAAGCAGTACAGCAGAAAACAAATGGCAAATTCCCGATAATACACTCACCATATGCTTGTACGGCGCTTAAGGGATTTGTGAGATGATTTAGCTGTACATTATACGCAAACCAATAATCAGGCAGCAGATAAGATGCACTTCTGTCAGTTGATCGTCTTTCAGAAATATTTTACTTCTTGAAAACATATTAGTTTTTTCCTCAGTTCTTCAGAAAGCCTTATAGTTTGAGAATAAACCCCATAAACATCTTAATTCCACAATTAAATCTGCTTTAGGGATGTAGAATTACAATTCATTGCTCCCAATGGGACGAACGTTTCTTACAGAGGTCTAACAAATAATACGGACTAATTAGGCCTTCGGCTAAAATATTGATAAATGCTTACATTAGAAAGTTATGCAATTTAGAGATCACATTTTGACAATCCTGTTAAGCCCTATTCCGTTTTGGGACTGGAACAGGTCAGCACTTCCCGGGTCAACTTGTGACCAGAGCTGTGTATGAAGACAGATGGCTGATTGTCCCAGCCATTGTATTGACAGAGAAGAAGGCTGACTTAGCCTTTCAATCAGAAATCAGACTGCCCCTCCACACAAACTTATAGTCATGTGTTAACATGAAACATGAAAAACACAATAAGGTGTCAGAAAGTGGTGGGGCATTTTTACAGCCGCTGCTCACATAGCTCCACAATGCATGTTCCTGGGACCTAAAGCCAATGTCTTCCAGGGGAAAATTTCTCTTGATAGCTGCAATTTAAGTTGGCTGGGCAGCGCTGTAGCACTGTGTGCCTGCAGAAAAACACTATATCTGTCAATAGCATTTTTCAAAGTTACAGGTTACCTTAAAGGAAATGTTTAAAGGGATTGTCCGATCTAAAACAATAAGGTGGGCTTTGCACACTACGACATCGCAAGCCGATGCTGCGATGCCGAGTGCGATAGTCCCCTCCCCCGTCGCACCAGTGATATCTTGTGATTGCTGCCGTAGCGAACATTATCGCTACGGCAGCTTCACATGCACTTACCTGCCCTGCGACATTGCTCTGGCCGGCGAACTGCCTCCTTCCTAAGGGGGCGGGTCGTGCTGCGTCACAACGACATCACACGGCAGGCGGCCAATAGAAGCGAAGGGGTGGAGATGAGCGGGACGTAAACATCCCGCCCATCTCCGTCCTTCCGCAGAGGCGGCGTGAGACGCGGTGACGCAAGTAGGAGATGTTCCTCACTCCTGCGACTTCTCACACAGCAATGTGTGCTGCTGCAGGAACGAGGAACAACATCGTACCTGTCGCTGCTGCCAAATTATGGAAATGTCGGACCCTACACCGATGATACGATAACGATGCTTTTGCGCTCGTTAATCGTATCAAAAAGGATTTACACACTACGATATCGACTGCGACGCCGGATGTGCGTCACTTTCGATTTGACCCCACCGATATCGCACCTGCGATGTCGTAGTGTGCAAAGCCCGCCTAAGAGTGACTGCAGACTTATGAATCCTCCCACATACACACTGTGCGCTGCGAAGATTCAGGGGTTTCTGAGCTGGGAACGGCAGGCACATGACCAAGGCAGGTGTGTTATATGCATGTTTCCGGCCAGAAACCGACTAGTAGCCGAGCCCTCACTCAATACAAGTGTATTGAGCAAAGCCATGCTCATTAGGTGGCTATGCCTACTAATCATATGCATTCATTCCTTACTCTTGTTTTGAGTGAAACGACGTTCACTAGTCGGGGTTGATGTCAGATGTGTAGTGTCAGCTGGCATCAAACCCTGGTGTTAGTAATGGAGAAGTACCTATCAGACACTCCCACTACTAACCCAGTAAGTAAAAAGAAAAAAACACACATACAAAAAATAGTTTATTTGAACTAACACTCCCCTACTCTTTCCCTTATTCACCCTGGTATATATATAAAATACATTAAGGTCTCACACAGTCCAGGGATTCCAACATAGTCCACAAATCGAAACCTGAAGGAGATAAAAAGAGACAAATAAAAACAAGAGACTGTCCGTTGTTCACCAATTTATTCAAAAGCAAAGTTCCCAGGCCAACGTAGTCCAGCGACTCTGATGACCGGTGACGTAAGCAATGTCTCTGTCAGAGTGATGAGCGGTGACGTTTCTGACATCACTGCTCATCACTGTCGCCAGGTCTACATAATCGTGGAATGTCGTTGGAACCGCTTGACTATGTTGGACCTGGGAACTTTGATTTCAAATAAATTAGTGAATTAGGGAGAGTCTCTTGTTTTTATTTCTCTGTTTTTAAGTCTTTCAGGTTTCCATTTGTGGGCTACATTGGAATCCCTGGACTACATCGAAATCCCTCTACTAAGTCAGACCTGCATGTTTTTGTTTTTTTGTATTTTTATAAATTGGTGAACCTGGGAAAGAGTCAGGGGGTGTTTTTTCAAATAAACTATTTTTGTTTTCTTTTTACTTACTAGGTTAGTAATGGGGCTGTCTGATAGACACCTCTATTACTAACACCAGAGCTTGATGCCAGCTGACACTACACAGCTAACATCAACCCCAACTTTCCATTGCACCATGGAAGTCGGGAAAAGCCGGGTACAATGCCAGAATTGGTGCATCTAATGAGATATGCCACTTTTGGGGCTTCTGCGGGCTGGTATTTTTCGGCTGGGAAGGGTCTATTAACCATGGACCTTCCCAGTCTAATAATACCAGCCCCCAGCTGTCTGCTTTATCTTTGCTGGTTGACAAAAATGTGGGGGGACCCTACATCTTTTTTCGTAATTGTTTATTTGGCTAAATAGCTTATCTATCCATCTTTGCACACTTTTCACACATCCAAATCATTACATGTTAGTGTCATGTGTTGTCATGTCAGATAACGTTATTATCCTGCTGACATAGGGCTATTATGCAGGATAATAGTGTAATGATATTGCCTTGCCTCAGTACTGAATGTGTGGCACCCAGGAGAGAACTAACTTTATTCCTACTAAGAATCACTGTCTTTCAGTCATGCAGGTCTCATGCCTGGAGCAATTACAATTACAGCATTATGAGCAGCAGCTATAAGCACATTAGAACTTTGACTGATAGCCGACTCAGAAGTTCATCAGTGCAGAACTGGATGTCAGTCAATATGTCGGGATATTTTTACATTCACCACTCTAAAGGAGGCTTTACACCCAACGACATCGCTAACGAGATGTCGTTAGGGTCACGGAATTCGTGACGTACATCCGGCCTTGTTAGTGATGACGTTGCATGTGACACGTACGAACGACCACTAACGATGTAAAATACTCACCAAATCGTTGATTGTTGACACATCGTCCATTTCCCAAATGTCGTTGCTGCTTTTGGACGCAGGTTGTTCGTTGTTCCTGAGGCAGCACACATCGCTACGTGTGACACCCCAGGAATGACGAACAGCACCGTACCTGCGTCCTCCGACAACGAGGTGGATGTGTCTTTCATGCGGCTGCTCTCCGCCCCTCCAGTTCTATTGGACGCTTGCCGTGTGACGTCACGGTGACTCTGCACGAACCGCCCCCTTAGAAAAGAGGCTGTTTGCTGGCCACAACGACGTCGCTGGGAAGGTAAGTATGTGTGACGGGTACTAGCGATATTGTGCACCATGGGCAGCGATTTGCCCGTGGCGCACAAACGACGGGGGCGGGTGCGATCGGCAGCGACATCGATAGTGATGTCGCTGCGTGTAAAGTGGCCTTTAGTGCTGTGAACAGTGACCTTAGTATGCATGTGTCACGAACCCCCGGGGGGGTCACTCAGAAATCCCCCGCGCTGGCTACCAGTACGTCACAATCGGGGGGTAACAAGTGGGGGTCACCCCTCCTTTATACCTCCCGACCGACAGACAGAGCACGTGACGCGCTCTCTAGCGCCCCTCTTATAGTCAGGCCAATTATGGAATTGCCCGACAATAAGCAAGGAGGCCGCTATACTACTTATGCCGATTATGGAAGGGTCCCCGGTGAGAGTAGGGTGTATATTCCCCCGACCTCCGCGGGCGGAATATATAATATCTTCCCGAATCTCACTGGCCTCCCCACAATAATCCTTGGCACAACTCGCTGCCACCAACCGCTTCACGGTAACTATTAGCCGAACACACAGACGTGGGATTCAAGATCGAGATAACAGAACAGCCCAGGATTAATTATATAATTTAATCGCCTAAAGCACACTAGAAACTACAATATATACAATAGGGAATCTACAGAATATACAGTTATGTCAGAGTACAGTTACATATAAAGCATGGGTTACAAACAGGTATACAATTACATCAGTTACCTTGTGTGTCTGGCCACAGGGGGGCGCTGTAGACCAGGTTTCCAGGAACCCCCTCACAGGTCTTTCCCAACCAGGCCCCCGAGCAGAAGAACGCTGGAAAATGGCCGAAGTAGGGTTATCAACCTGGGCAGATCCAGGTCCCCTCCTACCTTCGTGACCTCACAGGGAGCACTGCCACTCCCCCTGCATGGATCAGAATTATCCAGCAAAGGGGATATTGGCCATAACTTTGCCTGGGAGCGTCGTAGGCGGACGCCAATGCTCTCATTGTGACAGTTATGAATTTAGCTACAGAACGAGGGGACTCATGACCTGTCTGCCAGTTCCCCATTGGCTGATATCACGCCTGGGGCATTTCCCAATGTCCTGCTCCCATAAAAAGGGGGTGCCGGCATCGTCCACATGCGGAGACACCATTTTTATGGTTGCCATATTTATCGGAAATATGGCTTGCGAGATATGAACCATTTTTTACTGGAGTCGTTCTGTCTGCTAGTTCCATAGCCTTGCTAATTAGATAGCAGCTCCTACTACAGGGTGACGGCAGGGAGTCATCCTGTGTCCATTGTCCCAAAGCCACCTAATTTCCATATCACAGGACATGGCCATGGAGTTTGTTGCTAAACCAGTTGTGTGGAGGGAAGGGGGTAGTGACACCAGGAGAGGGCTTCCTGACATGACTTGAATGTCATGATTTATCGTCATATCTCCGGATTTACCTCACACCTCCCCCCTTTTGAGGGCGCTAGGGGGCAGCACACTCCGGTGTTCCCCCGTGCGCCCGTCCGCGACCTCTCCTTGTCGGGACAGCCCGTCTGCGTTACCGTGGTCACGGCCCCTTTTGTGGCGAATGGTGAAGTTGTATTGCTGGAGCGCAAGGCTCCATCGCAACAATCGCCCATTCGTCCCAGAGACGGTGTGCAACCAGCTGAGGGGATTGTGGTCCGTCTCCACGATGAAGTGGCGCCCGTATAGATAGGGTTGCAGACGCTGCAGGGCCCACACTATGGCCAGGCACTCCTTCTCCATCGTGGAATAGGCAACTTCCCTTGGTAACAGCTTCCTGCTCAGGTACAAGACTGGGTGCTCTTGGCTCGCAGAGTCCACCTGGCTGAGCACCGCACCGAGGCCGAAGTCACTGGCGTCGGTCTGTACTACAAACGGCCGCGTGAAGTCGGCTGCCTGTAGCACGGGCGGGCTGGACAGGGCGTCCTTTAGGGCCCGGAAGGCTGTCTCGCAGTCCACTGTCCAATCGACTGCAGAGGGCAGCTTCTTCTTGGTGAGGTCCGTCAAGGGCTTTGCCAGGCTACTATAGCATGGAACAAACCTCCTATAGTACCCAGCGGTCCCCAAGAAGGACATCACCTGCTTCTTGGTCCTGGGGGTGGGCCAGGATGCGATGGCCTCCACTTTCTCAGGCTCGGGCTTCAGCGTTCCCCCACCTACCCGGTGACCGAGGTACTGGACCTCGCTCATGGCCAGCTGACACTTTCCCGGCTTGATGGTCAAACCTGCCCGGTGGATCCGCCTGAGCACCTGTGCTAGATGCTCTAGGTGGTCCTCCCAGGTGGGACTGAAGACGGCAATGTCATCCAGGTACGCGGCCGCGTACCCTTCAAGTCCCTTGAGCAGGGTGTTGACCATCCGCTGGAAAGTGGCAGGGGCATTCCTCATCCCGAATGGCATCACCGTGGACTCGTACAGTCCAAATGGGGTAATAAAGGCAGAGCGTTCCCTGGCCTTGCGAGTCAGGGGGATCTGCCAATATCCCCGGCTCAGGTCCATGATGGTCAGGTACTGAGCCCCGGCCAACTGATCGAGCAGGTCATCGATGCGTGGCATTGGGTACGCATCGGCGACCGTGACAGCATTGAGCCCCCTGTAGTCCACGCAGAACCGAGTGGTTCGGTCCTTCTTAGGGACGAGGACTACAGGCGAGGCCCAAGCGCTGTTGGATGCCTGGATCACCCCCAGCTCCAGCATCTCGTCAATCTCCTGGCGCATGTGTTGCTGCACCTCCAGGGAGACCCGATATGCTGAACGCCGGATCGGGGGATGATCCCCAGTGTCCACGTGATGGACAGCCAAGTCAGTCCTTCCGGGCTGGTTGGTAAACAACCCCCGGAAGGGGTGTAGGGTGGCCCACAGCTGGGACCGTTGGTCCTCCAAGAGCTGGTGGCCAACCTCCACATCCTCAATGGATCCGCCTGCCCTAACCTGGGCTAGCATATCCAAGAGGGTTTCCGCTTCTCCCTCCTCGGGCAGGTTGCACACGGGGAGCGCACATGCCTCCCGCTCATGATGTGCCTTCATCATGTTCACATGGAAGGGCTTCCGCCTTCCACGGGCAGGGTCCAGGGTGACCAGGTACGTCACAGGGTTGAGCTGCTGGTACACGAGGTATGGGCCTTCCCAGGCTGCCTGAAGCTTGTCCTGTGGTACGGGGACCAGTACCCACACCTCTTGACCCACTTGGTAGGTCCTCTCACAAGCGTTCTGGTCGTACCAACGCTTCTGATCAGCCTGGGCTTGAGCCATATTGTCGTGTACCAGTTGCGTCAAGGCCTGCATTTTGTCCCGGAAGCGCATGACATACTCGATAACCGACACTCCAGGGGTGGCCAAATCCCCTTCCCAAGCCTCTTTCACCAGAGCCAGGGGGCCCCGCACACGTCGCCCGTACAGGAGCTCAAACGGTGAGAATCCTGTTGAGGCCTGTGGAACCTCCCGGTAAGCAAATAACAGGTGTGGGAGATACCGCTCCCAGTCACGCCCATGGGAGTCGACCAACATCTTAAGCATCTGCTTTAAGGTGCCATTGAACCGCTCGCACAGGCCATTAGTCTGTGGATGGTACGGGCTGGCCACCAGATGTCGCACCTGGACTTGCTTACAGAGGGTCTCCATCAGCTGGGACATGAATTGGGTCCCCCGGTCGGTGAGCATTTCCTGGGGAAAACCCACTCGGGAGAAAATCTCCAGCAATGCGGTGGCCACCTTGTCAGCCCGAATGGACGACAAGGCCACCGCTTCTGGGTACCGGGTGGCATAGTCCACTACCGTCAGTATGAAGCGTTTCCCGGAGCTGCTGGGGATGGCCAGCGGGCCGACCAGATCCACAGCCACCCTCCTGAAAGGCTCATCGATGATGGGCAGAGATACCAGTGGGGCTTTGGGGCGTGGCCCCGCCTTCCCCACTCTCTGACAGGTTTCACACGAACGGCAGTAGGCAGCCACATCGGCCCCCATTTTTGGCCAGTAGAAATGCTGGTTTAACCTGGCCTTGGTCTTAGCGATCCCTAGGTGTCCGGCCATCGGAATCTCATGTGCGATCCGCAACAACTCCGTCCGGAACGGATAGGGTACCACCAACTGTCGGTCCCTGGGCCACGCCTCCGGTGAACCCTGCTGGACCGTGGCCCGGTACAGCCGTCCTTGGTCCCAGACCACTCGCTCCGGGTCCGAGTCCGAGGGAGGCTGTGCCGCCTGCTCCTTTAGAGCTTTCAGGCTGTCGTCAGCTTCTAACGCTGCCTGAAACTCCTGACTAGATGTGGCCAGAATCGACGAGACTGTCACATCTTCAGTCAGTACCCCGGGACCTGTGTCCTGGCCTCCACCTGACTCGGCTGCCACTTGGTCAGAAGGGGAAGAGCTATCGGACCTCCGGGAGGCCCCTTGGCTTCCAGCACTCCCACTGCGGGTGACAGCGGCCACAGCCGCTGCGACCGTGGGTCGTGCCTGCTCCTCCTCCGTTCCTGACCAAGTCGCCGGTTCAGGCAGACCTACCTGGCTTCCTGACACCCCGGTTGTGGGGGAACCCTGCACCGAGATCTTACCTGGGAGCACTTCCGCTCCTGGACCGGCCCCAATCTCACCTGCCTGTTCCCCTCCTGCAGCAACAGAACCCCGGTGTGAAATCTCTGGGGACCCCACATTTGCTGTGGTAGCCCCCACCCCACACACTGGTCCTCCCCCTGCAGCACCCTGCTCTCTGCTTATCCCTGCAGAGGGCAGCAGATCCCAGCTCACAGGCTGGTTACTTGTAGAGGCATTGTCACACCTTTCTCTGACCCCCTCCCCTGTCACAGCTGCAGCTGCGTGTGTGTCTATGGTGTCTGTGCAAGCAGAAATATCAGAGTTCACTCCCTCCTCCCTTACATCATTCATAGATAACACATTAACATTGTCCGGAGGCACGTCAGCACTGGCTGAAGGTTCAGCCTTTGGGGCGGGGCCAAACTGGGAGGTTATTTGCCCCAAATCTGTCCCAAGTAGCACGTTTGCAGGGATCCGATCAGTTACCCCCACCTCCCTCACCCCTCGCCCTGCGCCCCAGTCCACATAAATGTCAGCAACAGGCAGCGCCGGGTCAATGCCTCCAATCCCGGAGACAGCGAGGGTTTTTCCAGGGATCAAGTCTTGGGGGGACACCATCTCAGGCCGCACCAGAGTCACCTCCGAGGCGCTGTCTCGCAGTCCTATGGTCACAGACTGGCCGACGGTGACAGGTTGGAAGCTGTCCAGGGACCTACCACCACCCCCACCCACACAATACACCTTGGGCGGCCCTTGGGACGGGGACGGAGCCGGGGCCTTGGGACGCTGAGGGCACATGGCCTTGAAGTGTCCAGGTAGGTTGCACTGGTGGCACCGTCTTGGTTCCGCCACGGGCCTGGAGAGGGGAGTTGAGGGGGACACCCCCTGCAGTCTAGGGGCAGGTGGGGCAGTCGCAGAATTCATCTTACCCCCTCTCCAGGTGCTGCTGGTGGCCGCTCTCCTGGCCTCAGGGGCCCGGTTGTTGGTGTAGTCATCGGCAAGGGCAGCTGTAGCCGTGGATCCCTTTGGCTTCTGGTCTCGGATGAACTGGCGGAGATCCTCAGGGCAGTTCCACAAGAGTTGCTCCGTGATGAACAAGTCCAGGATCTCCGGTCCGGTGGAAAGCTGCAGGCCTTGGGTCCAGTGGTCGGCAGCTCGGGCAAGTGCCCGCCGGTGGTCAGCCCAGGAGTCCTTTGGTCCCTTCTGTAGGCTCCGGAACTTCTTGCGGTAGGACTCCGGGGTGAGGTTGTACTGTTGGATCAGGGCCCGCTTGATGGTGTCGTAGCCCTGATCTGCCTCAGCAGGCAAGTCCCCAAGGATATCCAGGGCCTTACCCCTTAAACGGGGGGTCAGGTATTTGGCCCACTGGTCCTTGTTCAGATGGTGCTGCAAGCAAGTCCGCTCAAAAGCAGTCAAGAAAGAGTCCAAGTCTCCATCCTTCTCCAGCACTGGGAAGTCCTCAACACGGACCTTTGGAAGTTTGGTGTCTTGAAGGTCACGTGTGGCTGATGAGGGCCGGAGCTGAGCTAGCTGCAGCTGGTAGTCACGCTCTGCCTGGCGCTCTTCACGCGCTGCCTGCCGCTCTGCCCTGCGCTCTGCCATGAGTATCTCGTAGGTATCCCGGTCTCCAGCCTGGAGAAGGGCCATAGCCATTTGAAGAAGGCTATCCGAGCCTCCCAGGCTCGGTGGAATGGCACGTGGTGATCTGCGGCCCGCTGCGGAGCCTGGTGCTTCACTGTCCATTGCAGAGCGGAGGGCTGGCATCTGGCTCGTTGAGGAACCTTGGGCGAGCTCCTCCTCATCTTGTCCAGCAGTCCCAGGTTGTGCGATGTCCTCGGCAGAACGGTTTTCTGGCGTCGAGCTCCTGGAGGGCTCGTGGACAACCTCCTCATCGTCTCTGGCCTGAGCATCGGCCATTCCTTTGGCTTTGCTCCTGGTGCTATCAGCCATTGTTGCAGACTTTGGTCACTGACACAGAACTGACACCTGATGCCTCCACACACCTTACAGTATCTGCACTCTGACACTCTAGTGTTGAGCTAGTCTGAAGACCCCAGCAGCCACAGCTGCTGCAGGCAGTCTTTAGTGTCTGGGAGTATGGGTCTCACACTCACACACACTATTATCTCGATCCCACCGCTTGCCACCAATATGTCACGAACCCCCGGGGGGGTCACTCAGAAATCCCCCGCGCTGGCTACCAGTACGTCACAATCGGGGGGTAACAAGTGGGGGTCACCCCTCCTTTATACCTCCCGACCGACAGACAGAGCACGTGACGCGCTCTCTAGCGCCCCTCTTATAGTCAGGCCAATTATGGAATTGCCCGACAATAAGCAAGGAGGCCGCTATACTACTTATGCCGATTATGGAAGGGTCCCCGGTGAGAGTAGGGTGTATATTCCCCCGACCTCCGCGGGCGGAATATATAATATCTTCCCGAATCTCACTGGCCTCCCCACAATAATCCTTGGCACAACTCGCTGCCACCAACCGCTTCACGGTAACTATTAGCCGAACACACAGACGTGGGATTCAAGATCGAGATAACAGAACAGCCCAGGATTAATTATATAATTTAATCGCCTAAAGCACACTAGAAACTACAATATATACAATAGGGAATCTACAGAATATACAGTTATGTCAGAGTACAGTTACATATAAAGCATGGGTTACAAACAGGTATACAATTACATCAGTTACCTTGTGTGTCTGGCCACAGGGGGGCGCTGTAGACCAGGTTTCCAGGAACCCCCTCACAGGTCTTTCCCAACCAGGCCCCCGAGCAGAAGAACGCTGGAAAATGGCCGAAGTAGGGTTATCAACCTGGGCAGATCCAGGTCCCCTCCTACCTTCGTGACCTCACAGGGAGCACTGCCACTCCCCCTGCATGGATCAGAATTATCCAGCAAAGGGGATATTGGCCATAACTTTGCCTGGGAGCGTCGTAGGCGGACGCCAATGCTCTCATTGTGACAGTTATGAATTTAGCTACAGAACGAGGGGACTCATGACCTGTCTGCCAGTTCCCCATTGGCTGATATCACGCCTGGGGCATTTCCCAATGTCCTGCTCCCATAAAAAGGGGGTGCCGGCATCGTCCACATGCGGAGACACCATTTTTATGGTTGCCATATTTATCGGAAATATGGCTTGCGAGATATGAACCATTTTTTACTGGAGTCGTTCTGTCTGCTAGTTCCATAGCCTTGCTAATTAGATAGCAGCTCCTACTACAGGGTGACGGCAGGGAGTCATCCTGTGTCCATTGTCCCAAAGCCACCTAATTTCCATATCACAGGACATGGCCATGGAGTTTGTTGCTAAACCAGTTGTGTGGAGGGAAGGGGGTAGTGACACCAGGAGAGGGCTTCCTGACATGACTTGAATGTCATGATTTATCGTCATATCTCCGGATTTACCTCACAGCATGACTGAAAGCTGTCAGCTTCAGGGAGGAATAAAGTTCATTTTCTCCCAAGTTTCATTTTCTCCCAAGAGCTACACTTTCAGTACAGTGGCCAGGCACCTTCATAATGCTATTAACCTGAAGGTTAACTGTATATCTGCAGGGTTAATAGTGTTGAACAGACAGGGTCCTTTTAAGAGCCACTTCTTTCCTTCCTCATGCCTCTTGAACATTCTGAAAACAACAATTCAAATCTTCCTTGGTCAAAGCAAGAACTAACACCTAACTGAAGTATCAGGTTACAGCTGATATGAAGAGGGCAGAAGGGGGACGAGCAACTGGAGCAGGGAAAGTCACAGACCCCAGAAGAGAACAAGATCTGTGCTACTGCTTCTACTGTAGCAAGTGGTTATATTGTGTTTCAGCCCAGTGCTAGATGCACAGCTACACTGCTCAGTTCTCATGTGCTGCTGCTTTTGTCTGTGTTCTACTCACAGGAAGAGCAGCAGGAATCAATTTATCTCTGTGTACTGTATATGGGAGACAGAGCAGCTAGTCCCTACCCACTAGGTCAGAGACAACTGAATGTTAGAGACAGAGCCTGCAGAGGGGAATACTGTTGATAATGCAGTCATATAATGGCCAGAAATTGTGTTATTCACACATATATCAACTTGATTTGAAATGTTACAGAAATAAAAAATGACACTGTATTGTTTGTTTTTCCTGCACAGCAACACTTCTAGCCACCTGCTACGGCAAGATTATATTCTTTTTCTCATTTTATTTTCTAGAAAGAGACCAAAGGCCAGTTTCTTATTGATCATATCTGCAATCACTACAGCTTGCTGGAGAAGGACTACTTTGGAATCCGCTTTGTTGACCCAGAAAAGCAAAGAGTATGTATTCTTATTTGTCTGTATTTTCTGTTCAGGAATCTAAAGGGCTATTAAATGCTTCAAGGAAAATGAAAATGTCAGGGAAAAGTAAGTTCAGACATGTTGGAGTCTGACTGCGGCTTATTTCCCTTTCCCAGTTGAACACACATACGTGCTTAGCATAGCCGCATGTTCATGTGTATGGAGCATTTGGGGAAAAACAGCGTTTAGCCAAATATATATCTAAGATGTATTTACAGCGTTAAAGGGAATCTGTCAGCAGGTTTTTGCTACTTCATCTGAGAGCAGCATGATGTAGGCAAAGAGACTCTGAATCCAATGATGTATCCCTTAGATTACTGGGTGCAGTCGGTCTGACACAATCAGAATTTTTAGCTTTAGTCATGTAGCTGAGCCCAGGAGCTGTCCCCACCCACACCAGGCTCTATATAGAGATTGTACAATGACATTGAGGTGTCAATCATGGCAGGGGGCGTATTGGACTTCTCCACAGGTGTATTTTTTAGTCCTATAATAATAAAGGTCTGGCTGTTTAAACAAAATAGCAAGTAAACAAAATATTGGACTGTGCCAAAACAGGCATGCCTGAACTTTATGTGTTAACCCTCGCAGGCTTTAGCTTAAGCTTGCTTTACATGTTACGATTTCACATACGATATCGTATGCGATCGTACCCGCCCCCATCGTATGTGCGGCACGTTCAATTTGTTCAATGTGCCGCACAAACGATTAACCCCTGTCACACGTACTTACCCGTCCGTACGACCTCGATGTGGGCGGCGAACATCCACTTCCTGGAGTGTGAGGGACGTTCGGCGTCACATCGACGTCACGCGGCAGCCGGCCAATAGAAGCGGAGGGGCGGAGCTGAGTGGGACATAAACATCCCGCCCACCTCCTTCCTTCCGCATTGCTGGCCGGGAGCCGCAAGACGCAGGTAAGATCTGTTCATCGTTCCCGGGGTGTCACACACTGCGATGTGTGCTACCCCGGGTACGATGAATAATCTGACGTTCAATTTTTAGGAATTGAACGACGTGCAGGCGATGAACGTTTTAACATTCAATCGCAATCGCACGTAGCTGTTACACACTACAATATCACTAACGATGCCGGATGTGCGTCACTTACGACGTGACCCCACCAACACAGCGTGAGGCCGAAAACACACATCCATTAAAACCACGTCCGTGTAAAACGGGCTGTTTTTCGGGTCCGTTTTCCGCTTTTTAGGTCCGTTTTTATGGTACGTGTGGCCTGCATGTGTATCCCGTATGCTAGCCGTATGTGCGTGTGGAATGTCCGTGTGTGCGTGAGTGAAATAACTGACATGTGTGTGTGTTGTCCGTGTGAAATGTTCCGTGTGATGCACAATGTCGTTAATACATGTCGGCAGACAGCAGACATAGTTGCGCGATGAGAATGAACTCGGGTGAACTTCACCCGACTTCATTGTCATGCCGCGGCTCTGTTTGTGTGCCGCGTACTGATTAGCGGTCACCCGTGAAGGACTCACCGGTGACCGCTAATCCCCTGAGTGACTAAATTGAGCAGCCCTCTCTCATACTCACCGTTCCCCGATCACCGGCGTTGCACTGCTGTTATAAAAGCTCCGGCGGCTTTTACTATTTTGAAAATAGGTCCCCCCCCTATTTTAATACCAGCCAGATAAAGCCATACTGTACATAACTGTAATTTACAGATTAATCATGGAAGGTGTCTCGGGGAGACGCCTGACATGATTAATCTAGGATTTAGTGGCAGCTATGGGCTGCCATTAACTCCTTATTACCCCGATTTGCCAACGCACTAGGGTAAATCGGGGAGAGCCGGGTACAGTCCCAGAACTGTCGCATATAATGTATGCGGCAATTCTGGGCGGCTGCTGACTGATATTGTTAGGGTGGGGGGCTCCCCATAACGTGGGGCTCCCCATCCTGAGAATACCAGCCTTCAGCCGTATGGCTTTATCTGGCTGGTATTAAAATAGGGGGGGACCACACGCCGTTTTTTTTAAATATTTATTTATTTATTTTACTGCACAGTATAGACACGCCCACCGGCTGCTGTGATTGGGTGCAGTGACACAGCTGTCACTCAGAGTGGTGGGCGTGTGTGACTGCAACCAATCACAGGCGCCTGTGTGCGGGTAAAGCAGGGAATACAAGATTGATTAATGAGCGGCCGGCTTTTTCAAAATAGTAAAAGCCGCCGGAGCTTTTATAACAGCAGTGCAGCGCCGCGCCGGAGATCGGGGAATGGTAAGTATGAGAGAGGGGGGGAACTGACCGACAGACAGAGAGAGGGACAGATAAGACAGAGAGACCGACTGACAGACATTGAGAGAGACCGACCGACCGACGGACTGAGGGAGAGAACGACACAGAAAAAAAAAAAGACCGACATCACATGAAAAAAGCAGAAAACGTACAGGGAACAAACAGAGATGCATCCGTGTCACTCGGACGTGCGCACAGACCCATTGACTTTCATTGGGTCCGTGCTGCGTGTTGCGTGCTGAAAACGGACATGCTTCCGTGCAAAACGGAGACACAAACGTAGCACGCACACGGACCTTAATGAAAAACGCACATGTGTCCTCAAACATTAACCCCTTCACGACCGCGGGCCGTAAAATTACGTCCTATTTTAACGTGACTTAACGACCAGGGACGTAATTTTACGGCCTAAACTTCATTTGATTGCCGTGGCCATAGCAACGGCTTTCAAATGATGTCCCCTGCTGTTTCTTACAGCAGGGGACCTTTGCTTGACCCCAGGGGGGGCGGCATCGCCACCCCCTATCGACGATCGATGTGATTGGCTGTTCAAATCTGAACCGCCAACCACATCGATCGCACTAATTTCGGCAAAAATAATGCCCGAATTAGTGCGATCCTGTGAGATCCAGCTATGAGATGCCGCAGCTGCAGCAGCATATCATAGGTGGACCTCAAACATGCCGCCCCCAGCCCCTGCAGCACTGATTGGAGCGATCGTGCTATGACGCGCAATCGCTCCAATCAGTGTGCAGTGGGGCGGTCTGATCTGCCGGTGGCCGCCCTCCCCAGGCCTGTGCTGGCCTGTGAGCCCTCCCCCAACATGTCTGCAGCGTGGAGTGGCTGGTACTTTTGGTACCACGCCACCGCTGCTGCCGCCGCCGCCGCCTCTGATGTCTCCGCCGCTGCAGCTCTAATGGTAAGTATTCCGCTCCCTGCGCGCTCCCGTGAAGGCCCCTGCGCGCTCCCGTGAAGGCCCCTGCCCGTGCCCCCCCGATCTGCCCCCCTACGCCCCGATCTGCCCCCCTACGCCCCGATCTGCCCCCCCGGCATCCCGATCTGCTACCACCGCTGCTGCTGAGGTCACCGCTGCTGCTGCAAAGTGAGTACTGTGCTCACTTTGCAGCCCGTGCGCGCTCCCGTGGTGCCCCTGCGCGCTGCCGTGATAGCCCCTGCCGTGCCCCCCCCCGCGATCTGCTCCCCCCAACCACCACCCCCCCCCCCCGACATCCCGATCCGCTCCCCCCGCGATCTGACTGCCTCCCCCATTATTTCTATTCTGCTTCTGCAGCTCCCTCTCCGGTCTCCCCCTCTGCTCTCCCCCCCTCCCCCTCTGCTCCCCCCCCCTCCCCCTCTGCTCTCCCCCCCCTCCCCCTCTGCTCTCCCCCCCTCCCCCTCTGCTCTCACCCCCCCCTCTGCTCTCACCCCCCCCTCCCCCTCTGCTCTCCCCCGACGTCCTCTTACCTGTCTTCACCGGCCTGATCACATCTGCGTCCATCGCTGGGTCCTTCCTGGGCATTCTGCTGATCTGCCTGCTGCTCCTGTAAAGCTGTCCATCTCTCTGCCATCTGTTCCTCTGCAGCTCTTCTGGTCAGTGATCCTCCTGCTAGTCCTCTGGGTACTGTGAGTATAACTTTTTTTTTTTTTCCGTATCCCCTGTCCATTTTTACACCTCATCCGTCCGTGCGTCCCGCCAAGCGCTGATCAGGGATGCAGATAACGGATCGGCATCCCTGCTCAATTTTTGGCGTGACTTTTTTTTCCGTATCCCCGACGCTTTTTCTATCGCATCCGTCCGTGCGTCCCGCCAAGCGCTGATCAGGGATGCAGATAACGGATCGGCATCCATGGTCAATTTTTGGCGTGACTTTTTTTTCCGTATTCACGACGCTTTTTGTATCGCATCCGTCCGTGCGTCCCGCCGAGCGCTGATCAGGGATGCAGATAACGGATCGGCATCCATGGTCAATTTTTGGCGTGACTTTTTTTTCCGTATTCACGACGCTTTTTGTATCGCATCGGTCCGTGCGTCCCGCCGAGCGCTGATCAGGGATGCAGATAACGGATCGGCATCCATGGTCAATTTTTGGCGTGACTTTTTTTTCCGTATCCCCGACGCTTTTTGTATCGCATCCGTCCGTGCGTCCCGCCAAGCGCTGATCAGGGATGCACATAACGGATCGGCATCCATGGTCAATTTTTGGCGTGACTTTTTTCCGTATTCACGACGCTTTTTGTATCGCATCCGTCCGTGCGTCCCGCCAAGCGCTGATCAGGGATGCACATAACGGATCGGCATCCCTGCTCAATTTTTGGCGTGACTTTTTTCCGTATTTGCGACGCTTTTTGTATCGCCTCCGTCCGTGCGTCCCGCCAAGCGCTGATCAGGGATACACATAACGTATCTGCATCCATGGTCAATTTTTGGCGTGACTTTTTTTTTTACGTATCCCCGACGCTTTTTTTTATCGCATCCGACCGTGCGTCCTGCAGCGGCCGATCAGTGCACTGCGTCTGTGCGTTTGAAAAGTCAAATGGCGCTCCTTGTCTTCTGAGCCCCGCCATGCGCTCAAACAATTACTTTCCACCACATATGAGGTATCTGCGTACTCAGGAGAAAATGCACAATACGTTTTATGGTGCATTTTTTCCTGATAGCCTTGTGAAAAAAAAAGCTACCTAGTTGAAGCAACCGTTTTGTGGTAAAAAAAATTTTTTTTCTTTTCACGGCTCAACGCTATAAACTTCTGTGAAGCCCCCAGGTGTTCAAAGTGCTCACCAAACATCTAGAAAAATTATTTGAGGGCTCTAGTTTCCAAAATGGTGTCACTTGTGGGGGAGCTCCACTGTTTAGGCACCATAGGGGGTCTCCAAACGTGACATGGTGTCCGCTAATGATTCCAACCAATTTTGCTGTCAAATGGCGCTCCTTCTCTTCTGAGCCCCGCCATGCGCCCAAACAATTACTTTCCACCACATATGAGGTATCTGCGTACTCAGGAGAAAATGCACAATACATTTTATGGTGCATTTTTTCCTGTTACCCTTGTGAAAAAAAAGCTACCTAGTTGAAGCAACCGTTTTGTGGTAAAAAAATTTTTTTTTCTTTTCACGGCTCAACGCTATAAACTTTTGTGAAGCCCCCAGGGGTTCAAAGTGCTCACCAAACATCTAGAAAAATTATTTGAGGCCTCTAGTTTCCAAAATGGGGTCACTTGTGGGGGAGCTCCATTGTTTAGGCACCTCAGGGGGTCTTCAAACCCGACATGGCGTCCGCTAACAGGTGCAGCTAATTTTGCACTCAAAATTTCAAATGGCGCTCCTTGCCTTCCGAGCACTGCTGTGTGTCCAAACATTTGATTTCCACCACATATGAGGTATCTGCGTACTCAGGAGAAAATGCACAATACATTTTATGGTGCATTTTTTCCTGTTACCCTTGTGAAAAAAAAAGCTACCTAGTTGAAGCAACCGTTTTGTGGTAAAAAAAATTTTTTTTCTTTTCACGGCTCAACGCTATAAACTTTTGTGAAGCCCCCAGGTGTTCAAAGTGCTCACCAAACATCTAGAAAAATTATTTGAGGCCTCTAGTTTCCAAAATGGGGTCACTTGTGGGGGAGCTCCATTGTTTAGGCACCTCAGGGGGTCTTCAAACCCGACATGGCGTCCGCTAACAGGTGCAGCTAATTTTGCACTCAAAATTTCAAATGGCGCTCCTTGCCTTCCGAGCACTGCTGTGTGTCCAAACATTTGATTTCCACCACATATGAGGTATCTGCGTACTCAGGAGAAAATGCACAATACATTTTATGGTGCATTTTTTCCTGTTACCCTTGTGAAAAAAAAAGCTACCTAGTTGAAGCAACCGTTTTGTGGTAAAAAAAAATTTTTTTCTTTTCACGGCTCAACGCTATAAACTTTTGTGAAGCCCCCAGGGGTTCAAAGTGCTCACCAAACATCTAGAAAAATTATTTGACGCCTCTAGTTTCCAAAATGGGGTCACTTATGGGGGAGCTCCATTGTTTAGGCACCTCAGGGGGTCTTCAAACCCGACATGGCGTCCGCTAATGAGTGCAGCTAATTTTGCGTTCAAAAATTCAAATGGCGCTCCTTCCCTTCCGAGCTCTGCCGTGCGCCCAAACAATTGATTTTTACCACATATGGGGTATCAGCGTACTCAGGAGAACATGCACAATAAATTGTATTGTGTACTTTCTCTTTTCTCCCTTGTAAAAATGAAAATTTTATGGCTAAAGTAACATTTTTGTGTTAAAAAGTAAAATTTTCATTTTTTCCTTCCACATTGCTTTGGTTCCTGCGAAGCACCTAAAGGGTTAATAATCTTATTGGATGTGGTTTTGAGCAGTGTGAGGGGTGTAGTTTTTAGAATGGGGTCACTTTTGGGTATTTTCTGTCACCTCGGCCTCTCAAAGTCACTTCAAATGTGATGTGGTCCCTAAAAAAATTATTTTGTAAATTTTGTTGGAAAAATGAGAATTTGCTGATGACCTTTGACCCCTTCTAACTTCCTAACGGAAAAAAAATTTGTTTCGAAAATTGCGCTGATGTAAAGTAGACAAGTGGGAAATGTTATTTAGTAACTATTTTGTGTGACATATCTCTCAGATTTATGGGCATAAATTTTCAAAGTTTGAAATTTGCGAAATTTTCAAAATTTTCGCCAAATTTCCTAAATTTTCACAAATAAACGCAAAAAATATCGGCCTAAATTTACCACTGACATGAAGTACAATATGTCACGAAAAAACAATCTCAGAATCGCCAGGATCCGTTGAAGCGTTCCAGAGTTATAACCTGTCAAAGTGACACTGGTCAGAATTGCAAAAAATGGCCCGGTCATTAGGGTGTTTTAGTGGCCGGGGGTGAAGGGGTTAAATAACATTGGTGCACGTTTTCTACGGATGTGTGTTGCAGGCCTAAGATATATTGTAGCGTGTAAAACGGGCTTTACATAGCAAAAAGCTGCTGACAGATTCCCTTTAATTTTTGTGTTGATCTCAGAGCTTGATTTGAATGTCTGTAATTACAATTGAAAGAAGGAAAGCTGGGGGGCTCCATCTTTAATGTAACGCTATTCCTTCGGATTACTATCTCATTGATGGCGGCTTTCAAAGTAAGAATATACCTTAACATTAGTGAAAAGACAATATAGCAATAAGATTAGCTGTGTAATAAATTGTCAAGATGATTTTTATTCTGAGGAGATACGAGCTACTATATAGAACTGTATAAAGTATTCGTATACTCTTGTAATCTGATGATCCATAGGTGATATTTAGTTGTTGAAGATACTGTATCAAGAAACAACCAACTCATCTGACTTCAGCATCTAACGGTTTAAATGGCTAAGATTGGAGTAGCTTCGGGAAGCCAGCTGTCAATCATAGCCATCATCCGGCAGATAATGACACAGGCAGAGCTTATGTGGTCACATCACTCAGAGCTGTAACTAGGTTTTCCTTCCCCTGGGCACAAAGTACGATGTACTGGCCAAAACCTGTGTGTGTGTGTATATATATATATATATATATATATATATATATTTATTTATATATTTATATTATATTTATATCGGCCAAAGCAAGATGGCTTGTTGTTTTTTGTTTTCATTCGTGAAAATCACTGATAAAACACTGATGGTAAAAACTGACACAGTCACCGAGCACTGAAGAAAGTGTGATGAAAAACACCAATAACATTTGTATCAGTGTTTAAGCATGTGAGACATCACTGTCATCTGAATGAGGCCTCAAGCCTTTCTGCCAATATGTATATTATACGCAGACGTAATATCTACAATAATGTGCAAATATAATATAATAAATATATTGTACATTCTTTATATACTGTTTTTTTTGGTTTATAAGATGCACCGGATTATAAGACACACCGCAAATTCAGAGCAAAAACAGGTGAAAAAAAAGGGGTCCATTTTATAATCCGGTGGTGTCTTACTGCAGGCGGCAGGAGTGGTGGTCGAGTTGCGTCACAGGAGGCAGGAGCGGTGGTCGAGTTGCGTCACAGGAGGCAGGAGCGGTGGTCGAGTTGCGTCACAGGAGGCAGGGGCGGTGGGTGTCAGCTGTGCTGGGGCTCGGGCTGTGGTGTCTGGGGCAGCAGTTCTGGAGCTAGGGCTGCGGTAGCGGGCGGTGAGGGCTTCAAAGAAATGGTGCCATTTTCCTTAAGTCCGCTGCTGGGAGATTAATGGGTTGGAGGCGGCGCGTGCGCAGATGAGAGCTTCAGTTGAGAGCTCCATCTGCGAGCACACCAACTCCGGGTGACATTATTTGAAGTCCTCACCGCCCGCCCATCAGCACCAGTCCAGCTGTCGTAGACCCCGCTCAACCACCCCAGCACCAACCTCCGGAGACCCTGAACAACTTCCGGAGACCCCGTACAGCCGCCCCAGCACCAGCCACTGCAGACCCTGCACAACCTTTACCGACCTCGCACAGCTGCTACAGCCCAGTGCACAGCAGCCGCCGCAGCATTCCCCCGGCCTCTCGCGACCCCTCTCCACCACCCCGGTAAGTACATTCAAATTATAAGGCGCGCGCCTCACTTTCCTCCCAAATTTTTGGGAGGAAAAGTGCATCTTATAATCTGAAAAATACGGTAATTTATAACTGCTACATCATATAATATACAGTTAGGTCCATATATATTTGAACACTGCCACAAATGTAGGTTTTTACCTATTTACGGAAACATATTCAAGCATTTTTAAATAATAGACATAGACATAAAGACCTGGCTTTTAGCTTTCATTTGAGGGCATCCACATTAAAATTTGATGAAGAGTTTAGGAGTTTCAGCTCCTTTACATGTGCCACTCTGGTTTTAAAGGTCCCAAAAGTAATTGGACAACTGAGGCTATGTGCCCACGTGAGTGCGTTCTGCACCGCAGCGTAAAGTCACTGCATGTGCGCTTCAGAACGCAACTGAAAAGCTGCGTTCTGAAACTTTGGTGACTGCAGAATTCGTGCGCTCAGGATGCTGCCTCTCCCATAGACAGAATGGAGACAGCATGCAGAGCGCAGGAAAGAAGTGACATGTTGCTTTTTAGAAGATTGTGCTGGGGACGCGGGACGCATGCAGTTACGCTGCAGTGCAGAACGCAGCGTAACTGCATGCAATACGCACACGTGGGCACAGAGCCTGACTCTCAGGCTGTTTCATGGGCCAGTGTGGCAATTCCTTTGCTATTTTCATTCTCTTCTTTTCTTTTCTAAGCACATAAAAGGCCTGGAGTAGATTTGTGCTGTGGTGATTGCATTTTGAAATTTTTAGGTGAGAAGTAAACATGTGGTCAAAGTAGTTCTCCATGCAGGTGAAACAAGCTATCCTTCAGCTGCGAAAACAGAAAAAAAACATCCTATTGCTTCAATATTAGGAGTGGCTAAATTTACAGTTTCGTACATCCTGAGAATGAAAGAAGTACTAGTGACCTCAACAATGCAAAAAGACCTGGACGCCTATGGTAGACAATAATGGTGGATGATCGCAGAATAATTACCGTGGTGAAGAGAAACCCCTTCACAACATCCAACCAAGTGAACAACACTCTCCAGGATGTAGGCATATCAATATCCAAATCTACCATAAAGAGAAGACTGCATGAAAGAAAATACAGAGGGTTCACTGCACGGTGCAAGAGACTCATAAGCCTCAAAAAAAAGGAGGCTAGATTGGACTTTGCTAAAAATAATCTTAAAAAAACAGCACATTTCTGGAAGAACATTCTTTGGACAGATGAAACCAAGATGAACCTCTACCAGAATGATGAAAAGAAAAAAGCTTGGTGAAGGCATGGTACAACTCATGATACAAAGCATACCACATCATCTGTAAACATAGCCGATGCAGTGAGATGGATGGGCATGCATGGCTGCCAGTGGCACTGGGTCACTAGTGTTTATTGATGATGTGGCACAGGACAGAAGCAGCCGGATGAATTCTGGGGTTTTCAGACACATACTATGTCCTCAAATCCAGCCAGATGCAGCCAAACTGATTGGTCGGCATTTCATAATACAGATAGACAATAACTCAAAACATAAATCCAAAGCAACACAGGAGTTTATTAAAGCAAAGACGTGAAATATTCTTGCATGGCAAAGTCACTCACCTGATCTCAACCCAATAGAGCCACATTTCACAGTGTCTGGTGATGTCCATGAGTCCCAGACTTCAGGCAGTCATTGCCAACTATTAGAAATTAACATTTTATTTCCAAAAATTTAATTTGTCCAATTAGTTTTGAACCCCTGAAATGAAGGGATTGAGTTTAAAAAAATGTTTTAGTTCCTCACATTTTAATTGAAACATTGTGTTCAACCCTCTGAATTACAGCTGAAAGTCTGAACTTCAATGTTTTGTTCAAATTCATTATGGTAATGTACAGAAGAAAACTGTATTTATTTATTTCCTTCACTGTGTGTATATATATATATATATATATATATATATAATACAGTGAAGGAGGAAATAATTATTTGATCCCTTGCTGATTTTGTAAGTTTGTCCACTGACAAAGACATTTTGCAGAGAGAAATAAGTATTTGATCCCCTACCAACCATTAAGAGTTCTGGCTCCTACAGACCACTTAGACGCTAATAATCAATTCGTTACCTGCATTGGAGACAGCTGTCTTAAATTGTCACCTGTATAAAAGACTCCTGTCCACAGACTCAATTAATCACTCAAATTCTAACCTCTACAACATGGGCAAGACCAAAGAACTTTCTAAGGACGTCAGGAACAAGATCATAGACCTGCACAAGGCTGGAATGGGCTACAAACCCATAAGTAAGACGCTATGTGAGAAGGAGACTGTTGATGCAATAGTAAGAAAATGGAAGAAATAGAAAATGAGTGTCTGGGGCACCATGCAAAATCTCACCTCGTGGGGTATCCAGGATCATGAGGAAGGTGAGAGATCAGCCAAAACTACACGGGTGAACTTGATAATGATCTCAAGGCAGCTGGGACTACTGTCACGAAAAAAACTATTGGTAACACATTACGCTGTAATGGCTTAAAATCCTGCAGTGCAGTGCTCACAAAGTTTCACTGCTCAAGAAGGCACATGTGCAGGCCTGTCTGAAGTTTTCCAGTGAACACTAAAGGCTGCTTTACACGCGGCAATTAGTCGTGCGATCGCACCCGCCCACATCGTTTGTGCGGCACGGGCAATTTCTTTCCCGTGTCACACAAAGTCGTAAACCCCCATCACACGTACTTACCTTCCAAACGACCTCACTGTGGGCGGCGAACATCCACTTCCTCAAGGGGGAGGGACATTCGGCGTCACAGCGACGTCACACAGCGGCCGGCCAATAGAAGCGGAGGAGCGGAGATGAACGGGACGTAAACATCCCGCCCACCTCCTTCCTTCCGCATTGCCGGCGGGAAGCAGGTAAGCTGTGTTCATCGTTCCCGGGGTGTCACACGGAGCGATGTGTGCTGCCTCGGGAACAATGAACAATTGGACGTTCGATTTTTTAAAAATGAGCGACGTGTCAACGATGAACGAGAAGGTGAATATGTCTGCTCGTTCACCGTCGCATGTAGCTGTTACACGCTACGATATCACTAACGATGCCGCATGTGCGTCACTTACGACGTGACCCCGCCGACATCTCATTAGATATATCGTAGCGTGTAACAGCTTTAGAGTGATTTGGAGAAGGTGCTGTGGTCAGATGAGAGTAAAATTGAGCCCTTTGGCCTTAACTCAACTCGCCATGTTTGGATGAAGAGCAATGCTGTCTTTGACTCAAAGAACACTGTCCCCTCTGTCAAGCATAGAGGTGGAAACATGTTTTTGGGGTGTTTCTCTGCTAAGGGAACCGGACTACTTCACTGCATGAATGGGACAATGGATGGAGACATGTATCGTAAAATCCTAAGTGACTACCTCCTTGCCTCCGCCAGGATATTAAAAATGGGTCGTGGCTGGGTCTTCCAGCACGACAATGACCCAAAACATACAGCCAAGGCAACAAAGGAGTGGCTCAAAAAAGAAAAGCACATTAGGGTCATTGAGTGGCCTAGCCAGTCTCCAGACTTTAATCCCATAGAAAACTTATAGAGGGAGCTGAAGCTCCAAGTTGCCAAGCGACAGCCTCAAAATCTTAATGATTTAGAGATCATCTGCAAAAAGGAGGGAACCAAAATTCCTCCTGACATGTGCGCAAACCTTATCATCAACTACAAAAAAATGTCTGACTTACTCATCGCCGGGCTTGGGGATGTCGGGTCAGGGGGATGTCATGGGTGGCCCTACCCGGCTTCGTGGCCCCAAGGTGTATAGTAAAGAAGGTGGAATGATGATGGTGGAGGTTTGATTTGTCTCGTGACCCCACCTGAGGTACGCGGCCAGGGATTAGCCGTCGGTGCTGTCGCTGTCCTCCGGGGCAGATGGTTGTAGCAGCTAAGATTTTTCTGCTCCCCACAGGTGGAGCGGGCCTCGGGGAGGATGATGAGGGGAGTAGTAATGGTGGGCGCCATAGCTCGGGGCGACGGCAAGGACAGGGTGGACACAGTCTCTGCGGGTTCAAGGTTTTTTTACTCACAGTCCTGGTTTACCCGAGAGATGCCCGTCACCGCCATGATAATCCCCAGCCGATCCTGGATCCGTTGGAGGTCAGAACCAGTACAATGGTCGATGGGCCCTTCCTCCTTGCGTCTCTAGAGGTGGATCCCCGTGGCCTGAAACTACTTGGGGACCCCGGTTCTTGAAAAGTGAACTTCTGTCCTGTATGCAGGTGCCGCAGGTCCGTGGTGGGGCCTGACTTAGATCACGACTCTGGGCCCTATGTTGCACTGTGTTCCGGGAACTGTGTTGGCCAGAAAGACATACAATCCCCCTGTCCTGCTGATTTTGGTGATACAACTTGAAGTATGTTCCACACTTCTCCCTGGTCTGATGAAGCGTGGTACATCTTAATACGCGAAACGCGCGTTACCCACCCCTGGGGGGTTTGTCCAGATCTTGCACTATTATTTGCCACACATCCTGCATTGCGTTGGTATGTAGCACAGCTGTGTTTATTGGCACTTGCCTGTTACTTTTTTTTGTACTTGTAGTACCACAGACTGTCTACATAGATGGACTTTATGTATCCTTTTTGTAAAATGTACTCTACCAAATGAGAATAGGAAGACACATTACTATGGTATTATATGTTACCTTGTACCTATATACACTCTTTGGTTATGTGCTCATTTTTACATTGTACATTTGTGCCAATAGTGTTCCTGCCTTTTTCTGTCACCTCTTCCACATTTACTGACGTATCTTTTGTTACTGTGTCTATGTATCAATCATTAATAAACTTGTAATTTTTTGCATCATATCCACTTTTTTTCTCCGGTTTTTATCCAGTTTTTTGTGGATTGCAAAATGTCCCATGGGTTACTGCATAGGTTCCTTGATGGTTCCAGCATATATGTACACTTTGTTCTGACTTACCCTCATGGATTTTTTTGGTTATTTATACACAGACACACATACACACACTTACACATAGATACATACACACAGATACATACATACAGTGCCTACAAGTAGTATTCAACCCCCTGCAGATTTAGCAGGTTTGATAAGATGCAAATAAGTTAGAGCCTGCAAACTTCAAACAAGAGCAGGATTTATTAACAGATGCATAAATCTTACAAACCAACAAGTTATGTTGCTCAGTTCAATTTTAATAAATTTTCAACATAAAAGTGTGGGTCAATTATTATTCAACCCCTAGGTTTAATATTTTGTGGAATAACCCTTGTTTGCAATTACAGCTAATAATCGTCTTTTATAAGACCTGATCAGGCCGGCACAGGTCTCTGGAGTTATCTTGGCCCACTACTCCATGCAGATCTTCTCCAAGTTATCTAGGTTCTTTGGGTGTCTCATGTGGACTTTAATCTTGAGCTCCTTCCACAAGTTTTCAATTGGGTTAAGGTCAGGAGACTGACTAGGCCACTGCAACACCTTGATTTTTTCCCTCTTGAACCAGGCCTTGGTGGCTGTGTGCTTTGGGTCGTTGTCTTGTTGGAAGATGAAATGACGACCCATCTTAGATCCTTGATGGAGGAGCGGAGGTTCTTGGCCAAAATCTCCAGGTAGGCCGTGGATGGTAGGCCGCATCCATCTTCCCATGGATGCGGACCAGATGGCCAGGCCCCTTGGCTGAGAAACAGCCCCACAGCATGATGCTGCCACCACCATGCTTGACTGTAGGGATGGTATTCTTGGGGTCATATGCAGTGCCATCCATTCTCCAAACGTCACGTGTGTGGTTGGCACCAAAGATCTCGATCTTGGTCTCATCAGACCAGAGAACCTTGAACAAGTCTGTCTCAGAGTCCTCCAAGTGATCATGAGCAAACTGTAGACGAGCCTTGACATGACGCTTTGAAAGTAAAGGTACCTTACGGTCTCGTCTGGAACGGAGACCATTGCGGTGGAGTACGTTACTTATGGTATTGACTGAAACCAATGTCCCCACTGCCATGAGATCTTCCCGGAGCTCCTTCCTTGTTGTCCTTGGGTTAGCCTTGACTCTTCGGACAAGCCTGGCCTCGGCACGGGTGGAAACTTTCAAAGGCTGTCCAGGCCGTGGAAGGCTAACAGTAGTTCCATAAGCGTTCCACTTCCGGATGATGCTCCCAACAGTGGAGACAGGTAGGCCCAACTCCTTGGAAAGGGTTTTGTATCCCTTGCCAGCCTTGTGACCCTCCACGATCTTGTCTCTGATGGCCTTGGAATGCTCCTTTGTCTTTCCCATGTTGACCAAGTATGAGTGCTGTTCACAAGTTTGGGGTTGGTCTTAATTAGTCAGAAAAGGCTGGAAAAAGAGATAATTAATCCAAACATGTGAAGCTCATTGTTCTTTGTGCCTGAAATACTTCTTAATACTTTAGTGGAACCAAACAGAATTCTGGTGGTTTGAGGGGTTGAATAATAAATGACCCTCTGAATAAACTTTTCACAATTTAAAAAAAAAGAAATAACATTCTTTTTTGCTGCAGTGCATTTCACACTTCCAGGCTGATCTACAGTCCAAATGTCACAATGCCAAGTTAATTCCGAATGTGTAAACCTGCTAAATCTGCAGGGGGTTGAATACTACTTGTAGGCACTGTACATACATACAGATAGGGGCTCTAGATTGTGAGCCCCAATGGGGACAGTATTGCCAATGTATGTAAAGCGCTGTGGAATTAATAGCGCTATATAAATGAATAAAATTATTATTATTATATTATTAATATTAATACATACATACATACACACTCATATATACATACACACCAACACATACATACACACAAACACACACACTCATACATACACATAAACACATACATACACACATATACACACTCACACATACACTCAAACACATACATACACACGTACATACACATATACATACACACACACACACACACACACATACATACAAACAAATACACACACGTACATAAACACACACATACACACACACACACATATATAAACACATACATACACACAGACACACACACATACAGTCATATGAAAAAGTTTGGGCACCCCTATTAATGTTAACCTTTTTTCTTTATAACAATTTGGGTTTTTGCAACAGCTATTTCAGTTTCATATATCTAATAACTGATGGACTGAGTAATATTTTTGGATTGAAATGAGGTTTATTGTACTAACAGAAAATGTGCAATCCGCATTTAAACAAAATTTGACCGGTGCAAAAATATGGGCACCCTTATCAATTTCTTGATTTGAACACTCCTAACTACTTTTTACTGACTTACTAAAGCACTAAATTGGTTTTGTAACCTCATTGAGCTTTGAACTTCATAGGTAGGTGTATCCAATCATGAGAAAAGGTATTTAAGGTGGACACTTGCAAGTTGTTCTCCTATTTGAATCTCCTATGAAGAGTGGCATCATGGGCTCCTCAAAACAACTCTCAAATGATTTGAAAACAAAGATTATTCAACATAGTTGTTCAGGGGAAGGATACAAAAAGTTGTCTCAGAGATTTAGGCTATGTGCACACGCTGCGTTTTTATGACGCTGCGTTTTTGTGCGTTTTTGGCCGCTAAAAACGCACAGAAACGCACCTGCGTCGAAAAAACGCGGCAAAAAACGCACGCGTTTTGCCGCGATTTGGTGCGTTTTTTTGCTGCGTTTTGCTGCGTTTTTGCTCACTGCGTCCTTATGCGTTTTTTATCAGTGAACAAAAAAAAAAAGGTCTGATGTCATTTCCTTCAATGTGTTCTTCATTCTCCACTAGTGTATGCAGAAGAGCAGACAGCTACAGAACTACAAGGCTCAGCATCCTCGATCCAATAGTGTATGCAGGAGAGCAGACAGCAGCTGTCGAACTACAAGGCTCAGCATCCTCCATCCAATAGTGTATGCAGGAGAGCAGACAGCAGCTGTCGAACTACAAGGCTCAGCATCCTCCTTCCAGGACTGTATGCAGGATTTCTTTGCCCCCCCCCAAAAAAAAAATGACGTGGGCTTCGCCATATTTTTGTATGCTAGCCGGGTACAGCAGGCAGGTACGGGCTGCCCCCAACCCCCAGTTGCCTATTTGTACCCGGCTGGGAACCAAAAATATAGGGAAGCCCTTTTTTTTTAAATTATTTCATGAATTTCATGAAATAATTTAAAAAAAAAATGACGTGGGCTTCACCCCATTTTTGAGTCCAGCCGGGTACAACTAGGCAGCTGGGGATTGGAATCCACAGTGCAGGGTGCCCATGCTTTCTGGGCACCCCCGCTGTGAATTGCAGTCCCGCAGCCACCCCAGAAAATGGCGCTTTCATAGAAACGCCATCTTCTGGCGCTGTATCCAACTCTTCCGGCTGCCCTGGTGACGGGTGGCTCGCCGGGTAATAATGGGGTTAGGGCTAGCTGTATATTATCAGCTAGCCCTAAGCCCGAAATTCATGGTGTCACGCCAATATTAGACATGGCCACCATGAATTTCTAGTAAAGATAAAAAAAAACACAACACACAGAAAAATATTTTTATTAGAAATAAAACACAACACAATTAGTGACTCCATCTTTATTGAAATAAACCCCCCTCCGCAGTAATCCTGGGTTAGGGTCCCGCGCCGTCCAATCCGGATCCAATATCATCTGATCGGTTTGCTGGAAGGCAAAGCGATCAGATGATGTGTCAGGATCAAGTGCCTGAATCCCATCACACATCAGCTGATTGCAAAAACGCCGATTATACAATCAGCTGATGCATCGGTGCAAAAAAAAAAATAAAATAATAATACTCATGACCATTGAGGAAGGATTCTCCAGTCGTGCTGTATGTGTGTTACCCACCAATACCATCTGTAAATAATACACGATCTGCATGTGACTTGGTTTAAAATTGGCCACAGCAGCCTTTATTACCTATTATTTACATACTAACACAAGGGGGCGCCGTCCAACGGGCGACCCCAACAAATAACAATAGGTAACACAGTAACCAATACAGTAAATATACAACCCTGAGTAGGCCCAGTCCAGGAACCACTTCTCACCCCAGTATCCCTGGCCGCAACACACCGACCCAGAGATGAGGTATTAATCACCTACGGATTAACCCCCCAACTTTGCAGAACCCCGTGCCTGCAACATCCCGGAACCTGGAGCCACCATACCAAGATGGTGTCTCTCTGTCCAGTTACCATTGCCTTCAACCGCCTCTGGACCAGACCTACCCCCCGCTGCTGTGACAAAGAAACAACCCAGACCAAATTCCCCTCGGCATTAAACACAAGGGAGGGTGGGCGGGGATCGTTCCATATCCGGAAGTCAAGAGAGAGGGGGTAAGTCAAAGTCCTTTACTTACACCCCTCAACTGTCCCACCTCTTCCTCCAGGGAACTCCTCCTACCCACCAATCCCTTTACTCTGCCTTATAAACAAACCATTCCTGTTTCCATTAACCCCATCACTCCTTCCCTTCCCTCTAGTCATGTCGCCCCTCCACCCTATGGGTTCCATGGCTTTCTTGACCATTGAGGAAGGATTCTCCAGTCGTGCTGTATGTGTGTTACCCACCAATACCATCTGTAAATAATACACGATCTGCATGTGACTTGGTTTAAAATTGGCCACAGCAGCCTTTATTACCTATTATTTACATACTAACACAAGGGGGCGCCGTCCAACGGGCGACCCCAACAAATAACAATAGGTAACACAGTAACCAATACAGTAAATATACAACCCTGAGTAGGCCCAGTCCAGGAACCACTTCTCACCCCAGTATCCCTGGCCGCAACACACCGACCCAGAGATGAGGTATTAATCACCTACGGATTAACCCCCCAACTTTGCAGAACCCCGTGCCTGCAACATCCCGGAACCTGGAGCCACCATACCAAGATGGTGTCTCTCTGTCCAGTTACCATTGCCTTCAACCGCCTCTGGACCAGACCTACCCCCCGCCACAGGACAGGGCACGTGACTCCTTACGTGGCCTGGACCCGCCACACACCAAAAGCTTGTACCACACCTCCACGCAATCCCAGCGTCCACAAAACAGCACCAAGCACGTGAAGATGCACCCCCATCGCATCCCCAAAACCACCAGTTCAGCGCCACCAACTTTTGGCGCCGCCCCCCCAATAAGGCTCGATTGATACTGCCTATCGCACGAGCCACACGCCATTCCAACCTGGTCACACTATCAAAACTACCCCACGATTAAGCTCAGGTATGTCTTACACAATGCAACAACCAACTATTTTTTTTTTTTTTTAAAACATTCATAAATAACTTCTCGAGATACCAAATCGCTGCCTCCAATTTACTGGACCAGTACCATCGACCCGTCCAGACCCAACTGGCAACATTCAGGCGAGCCTCAGACCGTCGAGGCCCCGAGAACCAACGAATGCCCAAATATCCAAATGAGGCACACCCTCACCACAAAAACCCAGGGGTTATAAACCCACAGATAACACCAACCTGTTACGCCAACCCATTCCACTCCCAAAAGACTCAAATGCCCCCATTGCCTTAACCCGATAACAACTGAGGCCAAACGTAACACCGAAACAAGAGGACTCCCACCTCCCAATACTTCTCACAACCCCTTTTCTGAGCCCACCGAGGGGCCTCCGTGGCAGCCCAATCCAGAAGGAATACGACCCATAGTATTCCGGGCGCCCACCCCCGCCACCTGCAATCAAGTCTGCAGCACTGCCACAAAATGGTACCTTAACAAACGCGACACAATAATGAGCCTGGGCGCCCTCACAACATAATTCCGCACCCGGGACCGCGTATAACAACACCAACCTTCACCACCCGCCTAATCTAATTCGGTGAGCGACAAAGCCGGCGCTCAACCCACTGCACCACCCCGGACACATCCTCCAACATCCAACCTCCGCTCTTGACCGTAGATGGGCTGACCAACCCCACAATCTCAAAGCCCCCCAAAAGGCTAACACAAACCGTTTTGGACAAGGGAAACAAAAACCCGCTCGTGCTCAGATGAACATAGCCGCCACAAACCACTCACCAAACGCTGCCAAAAAACAACGGAGACGGACCCTTGTATCCCGCTCCCTCACACCCTTACGACCAAACCCTTCAAGGCCTGCCGCGCCCTAAGATCCTGCGAAAACATCTCTCCACGTCTAATCCTTAACAAGACAGCCACAGCCGCCACCCTCTGCTCCACTGCGGACGCCGGCCTAGCAGCCTGAAAACCGTTACTCACCACTGCCAACGCCACCATCAAATACTCCACCGGGCCTTCCTCACACATTGTCCCAAACGTTATCCGCGCCACCCATACTTCTGAATATCAGCCCCAAATAACCTCAGTCACTGGGCACCGAGCCGCTCCCCAACACAGCCACACCAGACTCCACAAGCCCTCCGGACACACCGTGCCCACCTCGTCTGCTACCCGGCCTCAACTCCCGAGACCTGCAGAACTGGAAGGAAACACAGCAGCTGCTATTCCCTTGGCGAACCCCAGTACTGGTTGCGCCACGCATAACATTTTTTTTTTTTTTTTTAAAACACATCCAATTGAGAAACCAACTGTCGCAAGTACGCCACCCTTGGCCCCAGGATTAGCAAACCAACTATTAATCGAATTCTCCACCAACTGATAGCCAGAATGACAGCACACCTTCCTCTTGGAAAAAACTGCCAACCTCCACCACCCGACCACTACCACCGATTGGAAGCGCTACCCCACAATGCCCAACCAGAAAACAACTGGACCCGCTGCCTCCGAGTACCGCAGCTACGTTCCATCAGGTAGCACCTTACCCAGCCACAATCCGCGGCCACTAAATCGCCGTAAGAAAAAACCTCCTACACCATCAGATCATCATTGATCTCCCTCGTGACCACACACAAAGGATCCGATGGCTGCACCCTTGGCGCAGCCATCGCCAGCCGTCCAGCAGACACGCACCCCAGCGGCGTAACTCTGCACCCGTGGTTCGACCGCCCCTGCAAAGACTGCACCGCCTGAAACCGCACCGTCTTAGCTGACCTAACTGCCTCTATCGCAGCCCATAGGACCACACCATTACCCACGAATCCTACCCCTCTGACCATAACATCAAACTTTATCCCCACAAACCGTATCACTGGCGTTGGACCCTCAGTCTTCGCCTGCGCCAACAGGCCCAAAAGAGTATCCACCACCATCTGTAATAAAACAATCAACCTCAACGAATCATCAACCCGCCAACCCGATGTAAAGAGAATCAACCTATAATGAATAAGAGGTGTAAGCTGGGACACACCACGCACAAACCACTCCACCAAGAAATAACCGCCTCCAAAGGAACATAAAATGGGACAACAACCCATTAGCACCCACCGATCAACATAATAATAACTCCCCTCCCCACCGCAGCACCAGAACTGCTAGCTAGCAGGGTGGACCAGTAACAACCTAAATGCCGCCTCCAAATTCGCCTTTGCCATCAATGCTCCCCGGCTCACCGCCTTTACCAAATCCCACCCTCTGTCAAACGACACATAATAAACCGCCGACAATTCTGGAGCCAAGCAGGCATACCCCGATGACTCCTCCAGATAAGATACGTTTTGAACAAGCCGAAATATATACATCTATATACGGCTCATTTCCGGCACTACCCCCCAACAGAGAAACCCAATCGTGACAAGGAGGGCCCCGAATGGCCCACCCATCCTGCCCAACACCACTTCCTGACCCCTCTTTCCACTGACAACCACCAGGTGTCCCCTAGCCCAGCGCAAACTTCCAATAAGGAGGCAAAGATCCACCAATATAAATAGAATGACGCAGAATTACTATGTTCCTTACCACAACCCAACACTTATGCTTAAGACAACCGTCCGCGCCAAATCTGCACCACCCATCCTTCTATTCCCCCCAAAAAACCCTCATCGTCCGTGTCGCCGGGGTTCCAAGCCCCGAACAGCCAACTACCCCCCAAAAAGGGGGGGGGGGGCTGACTAGGAGCCGCCATCCACTGCAGCCATAAGGATGTGCCCGTATGATCCTACCGCATACTGGCACGCAACACCTTCCCTTGCTGAAATTACTCGGCGTACTGAAGCCAGACTAAACCTCCATATGACCTAACAAGCCACCCCAAATGGATCCATATAACCGAACCATGCCGAACCAATTACCCAATTCCTTCCCCCGATACCCTTGCCAAAAAACGCAAATGCCCGCAGCCACGTTGCAAATGTACGAGGGTGAGCCTCCACCGGCGCTCCCCTCCCTCTACTTATCCTTCCTGGAATCACTTGGCTTAACCTAATCCAGGTGAAACTGTTCCCGGGGGAGCAGCGAAACTATTGCTACACGTTCCCCATTCAAATCTTATCCCTCACATCCTCCAGCAAGTGAGCCCCCCCAGCGGGCCTTTGAAGCACCCATACCTCTCACACTTGGCCACTGTCAGCCAGACGCACCACCTCATCCCCCTCTTCGTTCCTCACCACTCACTCTGTCACAGCCCTTGCCGCCTCTGCCCGAAAATGCTCCCCTGCCGCCTCATGCGCCCTCACTCTGCCTGCCGCACCTGCGCCTACTAACCACCGATCCCGTCCATGCCGCCGGCGGTGCATGCGCACTCTCCACAACTGTATACACCACTTCAGTAAACCCCATACCTGGTCAAAACACCAACCCACTCGGCGCTGCCGTGTCCGCAGCCGCCCCCCCCCAGCCCTGCCAAATCCACGGCCGTCTCACCCGACCGCGACCCGGCATATCCTGGAATAAAAATCACGCCATCCGGACGTCTGATTCATCCGTCGCTGCTTCCTCCTCCTCCTCGCTGGAGCCGACCGCCTCTGGCTCATGTAATGCAGACGCCGCCGAAGCGCTGCCACCACCACGGCCGTCCTCCTGGTACGCCGCGTGGGCACCATCCTCCAAGCTCCATCTTCTGTCCCGCGGCGACAACCCCGGAAACCGTCCCGTCCTACGGGCTGCCACAGCGGGCCTTATCTTCTGGCCTGACCCCCCCTTGCTACCTGCAAGGACAGGGGGTACCTGTGGCCCGACCCGCTGCCAGCAGACTCCCATCCAGAGCCGCCAGCCTCCTGCCCTCCTGGGCCCAGAAGGCATCCGTCCGCCGGGCCCTCCCCCCCTTGGGGGAGACCGCCGCTGCCGGGAGCTGCACGCCTGCTCTGGGTGACCAGGCGGGGACCGCAGGGCCCCCGCCGTCACCCCCACGTACCGACGCCTCCCGGGCATCCGTCGCACCATGCTCGCCTGCCCTGGTGCCGGACCCCTTGCTGGCTGCAGCCCCCCGCACCCCCCCCTCCACCCGCGGGGGGGGGGGGGGGTAACGCTGGCCTCCGTCCTCGCCGGGCGCTCTCCTGGCCAGGAGCCGCCGCATCCAGCCCTCCTGGGCCCCATGAAAGCCTCTGTCCGCTGGGCCCTCCCCCTCCTGGGGGAGACCGCCGCGGCCGGGAGCTGCAACCTGATCTGGGTGACCAAGCAGGAACTGCAGGGCCCCTGCCGTCACCCCCACTCACCGACGCTTCCTGGGCACCCGTCGCCCCAGGCCCGCCTGCCCTGGTGCCGGACCCACCACTGGCTGCAGCTCCGCGGCCCCCCCCCGCCTTCCGCGAGGGGTAAAGCTGGCCTCTGTCACCGCCGGGCGCTCTCCCCGTCCGGGAGCCGCCGCATCCAGCAATCCAGGCCGCGGCTCGGACCGGAAGTAGGCCGCAGCCAAGCCACGCCCCCCTCCCGGCTGCCGCGGCCCGGACGGAGATTCCTCCCGCGGCCGGAGCAGCAGCTGAGTACTGCCCTGCCCACGTCCTACCGCGGAGGGTCCCCGAAGGGGCTCTCGCATCTCCTCCTCGCTCCCCCCGCACACGGCAAGTACCTGAGATATGAGGGAGGGGGGACGCCGCCCGCAGCTGACAGGGGAGCGAGGGGAAAGTGCCAACGGGTTAACCCCCAGCAGCCAAGACGTGGGACCGCGCTGCCAGGGGCCCGTGCACTGCCATGATGAATCCGCTGCTCCCGGGTAGCAGCCATCCTGTCGCACGTCCGGATCGTTCCATATCCGGAAGTCTGGTGATGTGAGGGGCTGGGGAACCTCCATCATGACGTCCTTGTACAGATCTTTGTGTCCTTCTAAATACTCCCACTCCTCCATGGAGAAATAGAAGGTGACGTCCTGACACCTTATAGGAACCTCTCCAGTCAGATCGTTCCATATCCGGAAGTCAAGAGAGAGGGGGTAAGTCAAAGTCCTTTACTTACACCCCTCAACTGTCCCACCTCTTCCTCCAGGGAACTCCTCCTACCCACCAATCCCTTTACTCTGCCTTATAAACAAACCATTCCTGTTTCCATTAACCCCATCACTCCTTCCCTTCCCTCTAGTCATGTCGCCCCTCCACCCTATGGGTTCCATGGCTTTCTCTTATGTGCTGATTACCGGCAGCTCCTGCAGCGATGGGGCGGGAGTCTGATCCCGTCCGATCGCTGCAGCAGCTGCCGGTAGGATGAAGTCTCCTGACGCATCCGCTGATACCGGCCGGGCGCCCGCGTCAGCCCGAGACTCGATCAGCTGATGCGTCAGGTGACTGCATCAGGTGATCCATCGCCAGGTCCTGTAAGCAAGGTCCTGCATCCATCGGAGGTTTCCCGGCCGTCTGCACACAGCCGGAGCGGGGGTGGCGATACCGTGAGAGGAGATGGGAGCGGGCATGGCACCGGGAGGCTGCACACAGGTGAGTATAACTTTTTTTTTTTTTTTCTACTGTTAACTTTTGTTTTCGCAGCCGCTTCCACCTCCTGCCTGTACATGGCGCCGCACGGCAGCATACATGCACAGGACGGGAGGTGGAAGCGGTGGTGACGGTACCGGGAGGATTCACGCTTCTGTGTATACTGACAGAAGGAATCCTCTTCCTGTACACGTCACTTTACTACCCACCTCCTGCGTTTATAGCTGCGTTTTTGGTCTTAGAAACGCACCAAAACGCAGCTATTTGCGTTTCTCATTGCGTCTTTCAACATCCCATTGAACTCAATGGATGAAAAGCGCAGTGAAAAACGCGGGAATAATTGACATGCTCCGTTTTTGTGGTCACCACAAAAACGCAGCTGAAAAAAAACGCTGTGTGGGGACAGCAAAAATGAAAACTCATAGACTTTGCTGGGGAAGCAAAGTCATGCAGTTTTGAGGCCAAAAACGCACCCGAAAAACGCGCAAAAACGCCGAGAAAAATGCACCGTGTGCACATAGCCTTAAACTGTCAGTTTCCACTGTGAGGAACATAGTAAGGAAATGGAAGAACACAGGTACAGTTCTTGTTAAGCCCAGAAGTGGCAGGCCAACAAAAACATCAGAAAGGCAGAGAAGAAGAATGGTGAGAACAGTCAAGGACAATCCACAGACCACCTCCAAAGACCTGCAGCTTCATCTTGCTGCAGATGGTGTCAATGTGCATCGGTCAACAATACAGCGCACGTTGCACAAGGAGAAGCTGTATGGGAGAGTGATGCGAAATAAGCCGTTTCTGCAAGCACGCCACAAACAGAGTCGCCTGAGGTATGCAAAAGCACATTTGGACAAGCCAGTTACATTTTGGAAGAAGGTCCTGTGGACTGATGAAACAAAGATTGAGTTGTTTGGTCATACAAAAAGGTGTTATGCATAGAGGCAAAAAAACACGGCGTTCCAGGAAAAGCACTTGCTACCCACAGTAAAATTTGGTGGAGGTTCCATCATGCTTTGGGGCTGTGTGGCCAATGCCGGCACCGGGAATCTTGTTAAAGTTGAGGTTCGCATGGATTCAACTCAGTATCAGCAGATTCTTGACAATAATGTGCAAGAATCAGTGACGAAGTTGAAGTTACGCAGGGGATGGATATTTCAGCAAGACAATGATCCAAAACACCGCTCCGAATCTACTCAGGTATTCATGCAGAGGAACAATTAAAATGTTCTGGAATGGCCATCCCAGTCCCCAGACCTGAATATCATTGAACATCTGTGGGATGATTTGAAGCGTGCTGTCCATGCTCGGCGACCATCAAACTTAACTGAACTGGAATTGTTTTGTAAACAGGAATGGTCAAATATACCTTCATCCAGGATCCAGGAACTCATTAAAAGCTACAGGAAGCGACTAGAGGCTGTGATTTTTGCAAAAGGAGGATCTGCAAAATATTAATGTCCCTTTTATGTTGAGGTGCCTATACTTTTGCACCGGTCAAATTTTGTTTAAATGCGGATTGCGCATTTTCTGTTAGTACAATAAACCTCATTTCAATCCAGAAATATTACTCAGTCCATCAGTTATTAGATATATGAAACTGAAATAACTGTTGCAAAAACCCAAATTGTTATAAAGAAAAAAAGTTAACATTAATAGGGGTGCCCAAACTTTTTAATATGACTGTATGTATGTGTATATATATATATATATATATATATATATATATATATATATAGACACACACAAGGGAAGTAGTCAGGAGTACAGTTAACAAATATTAGATAATAAGCTGCACGAGATGGGCACACAGCACAGACAGGGCTGCAGACAGCTTCCAGGTCCTGCCATGTTGGGTTACATCTGCAGACTGCTGCCATGCTGTGAGCTCTTGCCCTCCTTTTTTGCCCTGACCCGACACTGAAGGAAACCGAGATTGACTTTCAGGATGCTTATGTAGAGGATGCACTGCATGCAATGTACAGGGTGGGCCATAAGTATGGATACACCCTGATTAAAAAGAGTAAAGTTGAATTCAAAATGACTTTGCAGATGGCCGCCATGGGCCTCAAATGTTTTGCTCCTCCCATGTACTAATATGCCATAAACGGTAAGGTGATATCAGCAACCACTTCTATTTTATCAGGGTGTATCCATACTTATGGCCCACCCAAGGTGTATCCATACTTATGGCCCACCCTGTACAGTAACTAATGCTGTGCATCCTCCACTCTTTTTGTTCTCCGTTATGTACTTACTGCAGATCTGACCCCCTGACTCCAGGACACCGTATTATTTCTGCTATAGTGATATTTAAACCTCCGAGCATATGTACATAGCATGACACTAAGACAATAGGTCCCTAAATTATGAAGGGTACAGCTCAGGGACAAAGCATTTCTACATTGTGTAAGCATTCGGGTTCCCATCTGACTGTCTCCCAATCACCAGTCCACATTGCGGACATGCTTATGTAACCATGGTAATCCTAACAACAGCTTCCAGGAGAAAAGAAGGATTTTTATGTTGTTTGCAGCATGTCCATAGAGAGACATACGGTAACTCGAAGATGACATTCATTTCTGTGCTTGGTGATACTATTCACTGCAAAGATGTGAATCACACTCTGCAAAGGTCTTAAAGATGCACACCTCAATCATAAAAATAATTTGATACATTTTTCAGATAATTTAAAGAAAGTTTTCCCCCTTTGCACCAGGAATGCATCATACGGCCTGATTCCTCACAGTTAACACAAGTCCATAATTTGACAGGTTGAATTTCTTTTTTTAGTTTCACTGTTAAAAAATTTGAGACACTAATTTGCTCTTCAGTAATGGACTCACTTATAATGCCTGTTGTAGCGGGAAGACTAATGATGTAAATTGACTGCAATATTAGAAGTCACATGACAAATAGTGAAGAATATATGTGAACCATAGATCCCCGATCTGATGCAGTTTGCGACTAAAATGCATCATCTTCCTATGATAAAACTGGGACTTGTTATAATGGTTTTAAGGTTGTACTACTATTTTTCTTAGGTATCAATAATGTATGTTCCCAAAGTGTAGTAAAACATTTACTGGTGGCCATCTTCTACTGTTTCCAGCACTGCTCCGGTCAACCGAGTTCAGTACGAAGACGCGGAGACAGGCAATGGAGAAGATGGAGAAATTAGGCTCTCCCTCTTCTTTGTACTTGTGCTCCGATTCTCACATACGAGAGACTTAGGCGGGCTTTGCACACTACGACATCGCAGGTGCGATGTCGGTGGGGTCAAATTGAAAATAACGTACTTCCGGCATCGCATGCGACATCGTAGTGTGTAAAGGTTTGATGATACGATTAACGAGCGCAAAAGCGTCGTAATCGTATTATCAGTGCAGCGTCGGCGTAATCCATAATTACGCTGACACGACGGTCCGATGTTGTTCCTCGCTACTGCGGCAGCACACATCGCTGTGTGTGAAGTCGCAGGAGCGAGGAACATCTCCTACCGGCGTCACCGCGGCTTCCGTAGGATATGCAGAAGGAAGGAGGTGGGCGGGATGTTTACATCCCGCTCATCTCCGCCCCTCCGCTCCTATTGGCCGCCTGCCGTGTGACGTCGCTGTGACGCTGCATGACCCACCCCCTTAATAAGGAGGCGGGTCGCCGGCCAGAGCGACGGTCGCAGGGCAGGTGAGTGCATGTGAAGCTGCCGTAGCGATAATGTTCGCTACGGCAGCTATCACAAGGATATCGCAGTTGCGACGGGGGCGGGGACTATCGCGCTCGGCATCGCAGCATCGGCTTGCGATGTCGCAGCGTGCAAAGTACCCCTTAGATCACAGTGAGTGATACTTGGCTCACAATCGCTGCAGAGCCTGAGCCGAGTGTCATTAGCATATAAATGCTATATGCTACTGCGGCCCTGGCCTTAATTTAAAAGGTTTGAAAGGCTGTCCATTACAAAGCATAGTGACTGCATCGATTTAAAAACCTTCTTTTTCCAATTCAGGCTGTGAGCGGCGCTATCGCTGTTTGCTCATCCCCATCACTTGACCCGGTCTGCTGCCACCTCTGATGTTCAGTGATGTCACATCAACTTCTGGAAATAATCGCCCACAGAATAAAATACTGAATGATTAGGTTATAAGCAGACCTAATCCTGAGGGTCCTTCTCAATGTTCCTCTACCTCAGATTTCATTCAGCTCACAAATTCAGAAAAGAGTGGGCAGAGAACCGCTGAGGAGGGACGACACCAGTCTTGCTCACCCATTCCATTTATATACGTTAATTAAAAGGTGTCAGAATAGTCTCTTAGTAGCACAGACATCATTACAAAATTGATATTCTGACTGAACATGTTCTGTAGCTACAACAAATTTAAAGAACATGGCCCTGATTCATTAAAACCAGTGCCTCTCACACCGGGGAATGTGTTGGAGTCAGACTCACTTGGTGTATTAAGAAGCTTATGTCTCTTAATGAATCAAAATGTGGTGTGAGCCTCTGTGTAACTCACCAGAAATGTTATTCCAGTCAGGGACTAGAGTAAAATTTGTGGGATAGCGAATGCCACCATTCATCAATAATTTAACAAGCAAAGGTTGCCACGCCACCGCCCAAACCCAGCTGCGCCCAAAGAGTCATGGTGTAAAAGCCTTGATGAATCAGGCCCGTGTGGTTTTTAGGTTTTAGTGACATACATGTTTTATTCTTCCATTAGAATTTAATACATTTTACACTGTATATCTATACAACACAGATTGACCCCCAAAAAATGGAGTGCAGATCCTTTTCAGCGCACAAAGCAATATGTGACTATTTTTAGTTTGCTCTAAAATGTAAATATAATCTTTTTTTTGGTAACTGAGAAGTTTATCAAAGGCCATTGACCCAAAAAGGCTACCACAGACATAATTAGAGCTATTCACTCCAGTTTTACAGATTGCAGAGGAACTATATAATTCCTGTACAGGGATCTGGTCTTACAATGGAGTCCCCAAGGTTACTTGCACTAAGTGGCTGCTGGCCAGAGAACCAAGGGGCAAGAGATGTCAAGCTTTCTATGTAGTAACTGCGGTGATGACATAAAAGACTGAATCAAGAATCGAAAGCTGAAGTAAGGGGAATGTTAGGTCAGATACCAGGTAATCCGTCAGAGTGAAATTAATTAGGTCGACGTTAGAATAAGGGGCTATCAGGATCTGACAAAGTCCGGGTACAAGCCGGATTAGTGTCAGGAACAGCATGAAAACCAGAGAACCAGTGTCTCTCTAAGGCTAAGTTCACATTTCCGCTAAAATCTATCAGTCACAATCCGCTGCTCTTGTAAACAGCGGAATCCGTTTAGCGGATTCCGTTGCTCCCATAGACTTGTATGAGCAGCGGATTGTGACTGATGATGCTGCGTTGCACCCTCCGCCCGACTGATCAGTCGTGGAACGACTGACCGCCGGGCGGGAGGAACGCAGCATGTAACGTTTTTTGAGCAGCGAGATCCGTCGGATTTCGCTGCGCATGCTCTCTGGCTCCCTGCACACGTCACCAGCTTTGGTTGGTTACCCGATATTTACCCTGGTTACGGTGCAAGGAGCCAGCGCTAAGCAGTGTAGGCCCGTAACCAAGGTAAATATCGGGTAACCAAGGTAAACATCGGGTGCTTTGCTGTTACCCGATATTTAGGCTGGTTACGTGTGCAGGGAGGCCGACACCTCCCCGCTCGGCCCCGCCCCCTCCCGCACTCCGCACATGTATGTACACACACACACACACACACACCTGTCCCCAGCCATGCAGACAAGCACTGCCACTGACACCCTCGTCTGGCCCCGCCCCCTGCTCCGCTCCGCCCCCTCCCGCACTTTGCATGTGCACACACACACAGACACATACATACATACATACATACATGCACATACACACACTCACTCACACATACACTCACCTGTCCCCAGCCATGCAGACCGCAGCACTTCTACTGACATCCTCAGCGCCTGGCCCCGCCCCCCGCTCGGCTCCGCCCCCTCCCGCACTTTGCATGTGCACACACATACATACATACATACATGCACATACACACACTCACTCACTCACAGATACACTCACCTGTCCCCAGCCATGCAGACCGCAGCACTTCCACTGACATCCTCAGCGCCTGGCCCCGCCCCCCGCTCGGCTCTGCCCCCAAACTCCGCCCCCCGCACACAACGGAATCCGACAAAGAATTCTGTTCTTTGTCATCCGTTGTACAGCGTTGAACAGCGCATCAGTCACATGCGTCAAGCGACGCATGTGACTGATACAAATCAACGGAAATGTGAACTTAGCCTAATAAGCCAAGAACAATATTTGACAAAAAAGTAGAAAACTAGGAGTTCATATAGAGTGCGGTACTCTTCCACTGGCTAAAGCAGTGATAGCACACACACTCATTAGTCTATCTGAGCAGAACCACAAGTTTCAGCAAGAGCAGGGGTGGGCAATTAATTTTCCCATGGGGCCGCATGGGAAATTGGGATTGGTTTAGAGGGCCGGACTAATATAATTACCTCAGTTCTACCCAATATACTACATTACTACACCCCCTCCATATACTACACCTGTATTAACCTACATCACTACACCCCCCATATACACCTGTATTATACTACACCCCCTCCATATACCTGTAATATACTACACCCCCATATACACCTGTATTATACTGCACCACTATATAATACACCTCCGATATACTACATCATTACACCCCTATATACTACACCTGTAATATACTACATCACTACACCCCTTATACTACACCTGTAATATAGTACACCTCCATATAGTACACCTGTAATATACTACATCACTACACCCCATATACTACACCTGTAATATAGTACACCCCATATAGTACACCTGTAATATACTACACCTCCATATAGTACACCTGTAATATACTACATCACTACACCTCCATATAGCACACCTGTAATATAGTACACCCCCATATAGTACACCTGTAATATACTACACCTCCATATAGTACACCTGTAATATACTACATCACTACACCCCTATATAGCACACCTGTAATATACACCTCCATATAGCACACCTGTAATATACTACACCCCCATATGTCACACACCCTGCTCCCCATACAGCCTGCACCCCCATATCACAAGCACTACACCCCCATATGTCACACACCCTGCTCCCCATACAACCTGCACCCCCCAGATCACACACACTACACCCCGATATGTCACACACCCTGCCCACATATCTCACCCTGCCTGTACCCCAACTTACCCCTCTCAAACACTCTGCACCCCTTCACATCCTTCTGTCAGTCTGCAGCCCTCATATGCCACTCACCCTGCAACTCCATCTTCCCTCATATGCCACTCACCCTGCAACTCCATCTTCCCTCATATGCCACTCACCCTGCAGCTCCATCTTCCCTCATATGCCACTCACCCTGCAGCTCCATCTTCCCACATATGCCACTCACCCTGCAACTCCATCTTCCCTCATATGCCACTCACCCTGCAACTCCATCTTCCCTCATATGCCACTCACCCTGCAGCTCCATCTTCCCTCATATGCCACTCACCCTGCAACTCGAATCTTCCCACATATGCCACTCACCCTGCAACTCCATCTTCCCTCATATGCCACTCACCCTGCAACTCCATCTTCCTTCATATGCCACTCACCCTGCAACTCCATCTTCCCTCATATGCCACTCACCCTGCAACTCCATCTTCCCTCGTATGCCACTCACCCTGCAACTCCATCTTCCCTCATATGCACTCACCCTGCAGCCCCCCTCCCCCTCATGTCCCCTCTTTTCTCATTACCAGTCATCATGTGTCCACATCTCCTTCAGGATTCAGTATCTTTGCTTTCTGCCCGGCATCCTGTGTCTCCTCCCACACAGTCACATGGGCGTGACATCATCGCAGGTCCTGCAAGATGAATTATTCCGTCTGCTGTGCCGCTCCTTCTCCTGCCGGGCGGGAACTTTGAAATGACACACGCAGCGCAGTACTGACAACGTCAGAGCGCGCGTGTGTGTCACTGACAACTAGTGCCGGCAGGGAACAGAGGAAAGACTCCTGCGTTCCGCTGCCTGCACTAACTGTGCAGACCTGCAGGATCTCTCCCTGCTCGGCACGCTGCAGCCCGGCTCCACTGCACCGGCTGAAGACGGGCAAGCCGGTCACAGAGAGTAGGCGGGCCGAATGTGGCCCGCGGGCCGCCCCTTGCCCAGGTCTGAGCTAGAGTGATGCAGGGCTGGACACCAGCTGCAGACTGAAGCACCTGTAGCTACGGTAGACAAGATGCAGATATAGATGTTACAGTAACATTTCTTCTAAGGGGTTATTCGGGACTTTGCTTATTTTTCCTAAAAACTTACAGGTAGGTATTCGTTAACTACCTACCTATTCTGCCCCGGACGAATCTCTGCCTGCTCAGAGTGGTCACAGGCTGGCGATTCTCATGTCAACAGAGCAGTTCCTTTTCCTCTTCTGGTCTGCCCTGTAGACAATTTCACTAGTGATGACATTAGGCAGTGGAGAGCCTGCTGTCAAAGCAGAAGCCGCTCTGCCAGTGCCACATCTCTGGAAGCTGCAAAAGCGCCAGTAGGAAATGTAGGAAATGTCTGTGACCTTTGTGAACCAGGCAGGTTAGGCAAGTAGTTAGCAACTACTTACCAGTAAGTTCTTAGCCCCATTGGGAAAAATAAGCAAAGTCCAAGACAGGGGCGTAACTACCGCGGTCGCAGCAGTCGCGACTGCGACCGGGCCCGGGAGGTTAGGGGCCCGCGGCCGCCCAGCAGATCAGCAGCCAGCTCCTTTCTGTGAGAGAGGAGCTGCGCTGTTCTGCCGCATACAACGTGGCGCGGTGGCCGCTATATGACCCAGTCACCGCCGCTGACACCGGGCCCCCCGCCTGGTGTCAGCACTCCTGTCACCGCGCTCCTGTCACCGCGCTCCTGTCACCGCGCTCCTGTCACCGCGCTCCTGTCATCGCGCTCCCATCACTCACCGCACCGCGCTCCCGTCATTTACCGCACTGCGCTCTCTTCACTCACCGCACCGCGCTCCCGTCACCGAGCTTCCATCACCGCGCACACTGCAGTGCTTTGATATTGCATAGAGTGGCCGGCGCCACTCTTTGCATCATCAGTCTTCCCCCGTGCCTGCGGTGATGTCACTCCTGTGCGACCGCTGTGTGTGGTGAGAGCACAGAGCACTGGAGGATGCTGACTGGAGCCACGGGAAAATGAGGACAGAGGTGAGGACAGGCAGTGGTGAAACAAGTAGAGGTGAGGACAGAGCTGCGGTGGAAGGAGAAGACAGGTGAGTACTTGTTTTATTTATAATTTTTTTTATAAGTCAGTGAGTACATGGGGAGGCTGGCTGCAGGACACATGGAGTCCTTGAGGGGGGCCCTGGCTGCAGGACACATAGAGGCCCTGGGGGGGGGGGGCTGGCTGCAGGACACATGGAGTCCTTGGGGGGCCCTGTCTGCAGGACACATGGAGGCCCGGGGGGGGGTGCTGGCTGTAGGACACATGGACTGCAGCCCAAGGACTCCATGTGTTCTGCAGCCAGCTGCCAGGGCCCCCCAGGGCCTCCATGTGTCCTGCAGCCAGGCCCCCCCAAGGACTCCATGTGTCCTGCAGCCAGGCCCCATGGAGACCCTTGGGGGCCTGGCTGCATGAGACATGGAGGCCCTGGGGGGGGGGCTGGCTGCATGCCTCATGGAGGCCTGGGAAGGGGCTGGCTGAATGACACATGGAGACCCTGGGGGGCTTGCTGCATGACACATGGAGGCCCTAGGGGGCTCGCTGCATGATACATGCAGGTCTATGGGGCTACATGATACATGGAGGTCTATGGGGCTGCATTATACATGGAGGTCTATGGGGCTGCATAATAAACATGAAGGACACCTTATACATGGACTATATGGGTACATTATACATGGAGGAGTATGGGGCTGCATAATACAATATGAAGGTTTATGGGGCTGCATTGTAATACATATAGGACTATGGTGCTACATTATAATATATGGAGGACTATGGAGGCTACTTTATATATGGAGGACTATGGGGGTGCGTTATAAAACATGGAGGACTGTGGTGCAGTATAATACATGGAGAGCTATGGGGTGAATTATAATACATGGAGGACTATGGGAAATGCATTATAATACATTGAGGACTATGGTGGTGCATTCTAATATATGAAGGGGTTATGTGGGACCCTTTATACTATATGGAAGGCTATGTGGGGGCCATTATATGCTCTGCTATACATCTCTCAGCACCCAGCTTTCCAATGCTCTGATATACATCTCTCAGCACCCAGCTTTCTCATGCTCTGATATGGGAAAGCTGGGTGCTGAGGGAATGATGTATAGCAGAGCATGGGAAAGCTGGGTGCCGAGGACAAGATGGATATCAGAACATAGGAAAGCTGGGTGCTGATAGAGGGATTTCAGATCATGGGAAATCTGGGTGCTGAGGGTATGAGCCAAGTGTCAGTGTCATTATCCTGTACTCCCAGTGTCAGTGTCATTTTCCTGTACCCCCAGTGTCAGTGTCATTATCCCATACCCTAAGTGTCGGTGTACGTGGCGGGGGAGCCCCGGTCCAAATTTTGCCCCAGGGCCCATCAAACTCTAGTTATGCCACTGGTCCAAGATAACCCCTTAAAGGAAAAACCCTTGAGCTTTATAATGTGTTGTGATATTGTTGCACATACCTTAAAATGAATGTACAGAGTCATGCAGAATAATTAAAGAACGCACTTAAATAGTTAGAATATCAGAAATGTTAACAGAAGGCAACAAACAGAAAGTAGCTATTCACTCCCAGAGAGGAATGTTTATTGAAAATCTCTGCATGACAGTCACACTGTGCATAAGAATACAAAGACCTAGATTATGGCGAAATATTTATAGGCTTCTATTTCTGTAGCTTTTATTTCTATCATTTTTCTTTTTCCCACTGATCGTGCAGTGAAACCGAGTATTTGCACATACAAATACACATATAAAATGACATCCAAATGTTCAAAGTCAAGCTATTGTTCTAAAACAAGTTCTGTTTAATATATTATGATTATATGTTGTGATACTGCATATGGCCAAGTCTGTCTTTCTACGGTAGAGATCCTTAGCCTGTGGCTCGCGAGCCACATGTGTCTCATGGGACTATGTTGTGTGGATCACGGATGTCTGCCAGCTTGGCGCATTAGCACTAGGGATAGCAAACAGTTATGAAGAGCAGGTCTCCAAGTGGGTACTTTGTGAGGAGCCGCACATATACTGGAAACACAGATACTGGCCTTTGGGAGATAACAGTGCTAAGCTAGACAGCTGGAACGATTGATGCAAGAATATCTAATGAGGATAAGGTGGAAATCCATATATTCAATTATATTGCCTTGGTGTAATTTCTATGAGGAAGCTTTGGTTGTCATTTTACTGATAATAGTGGTTCTGGGTGTCACTACTCTGGGGGAAGCAGGAGTTGGATGTCACTATTCAAGAGGGGGTGGCTTGGACGTGGTTCGCGACCCTGCCTTAGACCGAAACATGGCTATTGAGGTAAGAAGGGTTGCAGATTACTGTTGTACAAGGTTTGTGCCTTCACTGTGCGTATTTAGCCCCTTATATCACTGACATCTGCTTTCTCTTTTCAGCACTGGCTTGATCCCAATAGGCCCATTTCCAAGCAAATGAAATGTAAGTGTCATATCCTGGAGGCCTTCTTCATTGTATCCTCTGTATTTTTCATGTGTTATACTAATGATTATCTTCAACTAAAAATGCTAGAAGCTCTTCCTACCAAATGTACAAGATATATCTATGTGAGGTCAGCTATCTTCCATCATGTGCAATGTTTCTGACTTATAAGCTACTTTCACACGAGCATATATAAAATTGTCTGGTTTTCAGCCAGAAAGAATGGGCGACTTTTAATCTATATTGCCATCTATACCGCATTTGTTATTAGACATCAGCAATCAATAACATTTACAAGACCAAAATCAGTTTTCATTGTTAATTATGGCAATATATCTGTAATAATTGGATGTTATACTTTTGATCTGTACGGGATCTGATTTTTTCTCTCACCTGTAGGCTTGAATAGGCGAGTCTCATATGGAAGAGATTAGTGCTTGCTACAATTTTTTTCATGTAGATATTCGGTCTATGTGAAAAAAATAGCATCTGTACAGCCCAGTTGGTCCTAGTTCTGTCCCAAGTGATGTCATGTTTTTCTCACGGACAGAACTCGGACCAAAATTACAGTCATGTGAACAAAGCTATAGGTTGTAAACCACCAGTTCTGCAGCTTGTAGGGTTTGAATGTTTTGTTCTCGCCAAAATCAGATAAAAGTGGAGATTATGAAGAAAGAATGCCTGTTAGAGATGAGCAAGCACTACCATTCTCGGGTGCTTTGTACTCGTAACGAGTAGTTTGATTCTCGGACGGGCACGGCTAGTGTGCCAAGTATAATGGACATTTATAGGAAGTTTGAGCATTTTTGTGGAAAATCTTCTGGAAAAATGCTTGAGTTGCCCATTGACTTCCCTTATATTCGGTACACGAGTCGAGCTCGTCCAAGCATCAAACTACTGGGTAGAAGGGCCGAGCACGCGAGCATGGTAGAGCTTGCTCATCACTAATGCCTATCTCAACTTAGTCCCTGACAGACTAGTTGCTAAGAATGAGCTGCCTCTGAACTCAACAAAATTTATCACATATACTGCATTTAACAAATTTGGATCTTGTTGCAAATTTGCCATGTATGACCTTCAGCTGATGCTATACACTAGTCGTTCAACTGAAAATTAGTGGGGAACAGATATGCATAATTGCACTAGTACTAGTGTAATTAATTCATAAATGTGTCCTGAATAGTATGCATATTGAATAGGACTAGTCATACACTGGACAGTTGCTAAATTGTGAAAAAAATGCAAAAAAGGCCATCATATGTCCCAAAAAAATCAAATATTTATTGATCTATACCAATGACCTGTGACCACATTAGTGACAGTAAAAAAATGATTAGGTTTAAATACAAAAGAACCTGACACGGTACCTGGAAATGAAGCTCACTAGAACAGGCTGGTTTGCACAGCAGCATGATGTCAGTTCCGACGCGTGTTTCGGCGATTGCCTTCTTCAGGGTGCAGGAATGTAAACAGGAAAGAAGAAATTTAGCACCAATCCAATTGCGACACGTCACTGATGACGCACGCGTTGTCAAGGCTACATTGGAAGCAGGTCGGCCACCGCGTCATGGAGTAGGTCATTGGTCTATCACTGACATCTGGTGATTGCAACTTATAATGACAGAAAATAGAAAAAGTAGTTCAGCTCACCCTTCCTAAAGTCCAGGTCAGGATCGGTGTTGGTGCACGGAGCTGCCCTGGCCTCAGGCAGAACACAGACAAGGAAACTAGAGTATGATCTCCAGCACTTCAAAGAAGGTTAAAAATATTTATTGAGGTTCTATTAAAAAAGATCCATCGATCATGAAAACAGTGAGGGGGGACACATTAAGAGAAATCCAACATGTTTCAGCTAGTAGAGCCTTATTCAAGGATTGGCAATCCTTGAATAAGGCTCTACTAGCTGAAACATGTTGGATTTCTCTTAATGTGTCCCCCCTCACTGTTTTCATGATCGATGGATCTTTTTTAATAGAACCTCAATAAATATTTTTAACCTTCTTTGAAGTGCTGGAGATCATACTCTAGTTTCATTGCAACTTATAGACCTAATGGTATTACATTGCAGCACTACTAGGCTTTTGCCTATTGACCTATGCACTTGAGTGCTAGTTATGCCCATCCTATGTGTGTACTGGTAATTGTACCAGTTATAGTTTTTTGCTTTTCATAGGGAATTTTTTGGGGGCTATGTGCAATATAATACAATGTAGGTGCTGGTCTTTACCAGCTGTTATTTGCACTTTAAGATCCTTATCTTGTTGAATCATCGATTCCTACATATATATTGTGAGATAGTTTTCAGCAGCTGCTACGGTAGTAATTCATCGTATTACCTTTGTATGCTCACAATTTGTTCCAGTCATTGGCACTTTGTCTGAATTTTACTTAAATGAAAATTAGAAGTTTTAGGACATATGATTTGCTTTTTTTTTTTTTCCATTTTTTTACACTAGCCGTTAAGCCTGCAGCTGTCTCCCCAGCTAGCACATGCATGCTTGGTTCGGGAGAACATGCATGTAATAGGAATTGAGAGACGAGAATAGGACACCATTGGTTGCAGTTTATTCTCTGTGAGATCATAATGATCAGGCATATTAAAATGTAACCACCCCATCCGTCTTTTCTTCAACATCTGCTTTCAGGGCAGAGTCCTCTTGGTCTCCGTTCACGCTCAGGTTTTCCTTCCAAAATTGGTAGGTTCAGTGGGCATTTAACTAATGTGTATGGCCCTCCAAATGTCATAGATCCAAAGTCAATAGGGCTTTAGAAATAGGGACAATGAATTATTCCCTCTTGTTCCATTTTTGAATGACAGACCCGATTATAGTCAACGGGGCCCTTCTGTTTCCATTTACCACTGACATGTGACAGATCTACAAGTATATACATTTTGGTTCCTGTATGGTTTTCTGTATGGTTCTGACCCAAACAAGTATAGTGCCTTCCATAAATAAAATGATGCATATTCTGAAGGTTCATTTCTCAGAAGCTGATATGTTCTGCAGTTCGTGTTTACTGAGTATAAATGTGGGCCAAAAGATCCATTCTGCACATAATATAGATCTATGGAGTGTAAATGATAAATTGAATGGTAAGGACCTAAATATACACTGAACACAAGCAGTCACAAGTGGAATGAAGAACACCCCTAAGGTGAAGTACAGCATCTTGGCAATTATCTTGCACATAAACAGCACATACGAGAAACACTGTGATTAAGAGAATGAATTGCTGCTTTGTATCTAACCAGACTTAAATATAACACTTAGAGAACGGTGGAAATTCTGCTGCCTCCCAGATAGTTCTGTTATTCCATCGGCCGGTGGGCTAAAATTACACATAAATGGTGGCTGCAAATTGTAGCATTTTTGTGTGGTGCACATCTGTGGTGTCCCGTGGGGTAACTGGGTGTGCTGCTGGTTCCTTTCAAGTCCGATGCATGCTGGCTTCAGTATTGATCTGTCATGGTGATTAGTATTGTAGAGGACACCATGCCATACATTGTATTTCATATTCACCATTTTATGTTGCTGTTTATAGGATACTAATGTGTTACAAAGTTAATCTTCTGGAGGTTTTCTCCTCTGGGGTGCGTAGAAGCAAGCACTTTGTAATTTACTATTGAAATACGATATAACATTACAGAATTTGGGAACCATGGCTACAGGCATTTTTTTTACTCGAAGTGCATCTAAGGATGGGTATATGTCTGTAGAAATCTTTTGATTTTGATTTTCCATGAATGAAGGATAAATAAGCTCCATCGTCTGCTTTACACTTTATATTATGAAATTACATTATCAGTAGTTCTGTCATGTGTGATGGGACTTGTAAACCGTGGTCCATAATTCTGATCATTGCCCTTAATCCTTTTATATACACGCTTGGTCAAAATTGTTGGTACCCCTCGTTCAATGAAAGAAAAACCCACAATGGTCACAGAAATAACTTGCATCTGACAAAAGTAATAATAAATAAAAAATCTATGAGAATGAGCAAATGAAAGTCAGCCATTGCATTTCAACCATGCTTCCACAGAATGTAAAAAAAAAATGAAACTCCTGAAATAGGCCTGGACAGAAATGATGGTTCCCTCCTTAACTTAATATTTTGTTGCACAACCTTTTGAGGCAATGACTACAATCAAACAATTCCTGTAACTGTCAATGAGACTTCTGCTCCTCGCGACAGGTATTTTGGCCACTCCTCAAGAGCAAACTGCTCCAGTTGTCTCATGTTTGAAGGTTGCCTTTTCCAGATGGCATGTTTCAGCTCTTTCCAAAGATGCTCAATAGGATTTAGGTCAGGACTCATACAAGGCCACTTCAGAATAGTCCAATGTTTTCCTCTTAGCCATTCTTGGGTGTTTTTAGCTGTGTGTTTTGGGCCATTATCCTGTTGCAAGACCCATGACCTGCAACTGAGACCAAGCTTTCTGACACAGGCCAGCACTTTTCTCTCTAGAATCCCTTGATAGTCTTGAGATTTCATTGTACCCTGCACAGATTCAAGACAACCTGTGCCAGATGCAGCAAAGCATCCCCAGAACATAACAGAGCCTCCTCCATGTTTCACAGTAGGGACAGTGTTCTTTTTTTATATGCTTCATTTTTCTGTCTGTGAACAAAGAGCTGATGTGCCTTGTCAAAAAGTTACTTTTTGTCTCTTCTGTCCATAGGACATTCTCCCAGAAGCTTTGTAGCTTATCAACATGTAGTTTGGCAAATTCCAGTCTGGATTTTGTATTATTTGTTTTCAACAATGGTGTCCTTCTTGGTCGTCTCCCATGAAGTCATGTTTGGCTCAAACAACGACGGATGGTGCGATCTCACACTGTTGTTCCTTGAGCTTGACGTTCACCTTTAATCTCTTTAGAAATTTTTCAGGACTTTTTTGTTACCATTCGTATTATCCGTCTCTTTGATTTGTCATCAATTTTCCTCCGCATCCACATCCCAGGAGGTTGCCTACAGTCCCATGGATCTTAAATTTCTGAATAATATGTGCAACTGTAGTCACAGGAATATCAAGCTGCTTGAAGATGGTCTTATAACCTTTACCTTTAACATGCTTGTTTATAATTTTCTTAGTTGAAGTTGACACGCCTTGATTTAACATGTCCCTTTTGTCACATTATTTTCAGGGGTACCATCATTTCTGTCCAGGCCTAGTTCATAAGTTTTATTCTTTTAAAAATTCTGTGGAAGCATGGTTGAAAAGCAATGTCTGACTTTCATTTGTTCATTTTCATAGATTTTTTTTATTATTACTTTTGTCAGAATCAAGTTATTTCTGTCACCAGTGTGGTTTTTTCTTTCATTAACAGAGGGGTACCAACAATTTTGACCACGTGTGTAAAAATAATACATAAACAAAAAAATGGTCTCCTTTTTGAACATTTCTTGTATACTTCTTTAGAGGAATTATGTGACTTTGTACCATTTTTCATCACTGTATTTTATCACTGTTTTCAGGAACCTTGCTTTGTAGGCATTGACTGTGATCCGTTTTTGTTTGCTTCCAGAGGATGCAAATCTTTCTATGTGGAAATTGGCTTCAGATGTCTCTCTTGTAGAAAGACTGTTAGACTGGACTCACACAAGCATATGGCATCCGATGTGAGAGCATCGGATGCGATATGCTAATGTCCCCCGGCTCAGGCTCTGCTGCGAGCGTGAGCCGAGTGTCATGCGACTGTAACCCGATCTTGCGATCGGGTCACAGCTGTGAAGCTGAGTGCGGGCGCTGCGGTGGAGAGGGAGGGGTTAATCCTCCCATCTCCTCCACTGTGAGCCTGTGCGTATATAGCACTGCACTGGGATAACATCCGAGTGCAGTCCGATGTATCTCTCGCATCCATTCACTTGAATGGGTGCAAGAGACACGGCGGTAGCAGAAAAACGCAGCTGACCAACAGCTCGCACTCATAGAATAACATTGGTCCGAGTGTAATACGAGAATTTCTTGCATTGCTCTCATCCGTATTTGTCGCTCATGTGAGCGTACCCTTAGAGGGGTTGTCCTATTACAACACCTGTCCATAATGTGGGTGATTGTTGACCAGTAGAGGTCAGGCCACTCAGACCCACTGGTATTCAAAATGGGAAACTTTTTTTTCGCTTAAAAATAGAGGGGCTGTGCCGAAGTGCGAACTGCTCTCCATTCACTCCCCTTGGAGATGCTGAGAATTGTGCACCAGCCGCATTGGGAACAAATGGTGTAGAGGTCGAGTGTCCAACCTGCCATACCATGTCGTAATAGGGATAAAAGTTTGCCTTTGCCTATAAAAGTTCCCTGAACCCCTGAAGCTATGGATAGGTAATGTGTTTTAACCGGACAACCCTGTTTAATGAGCTTACACACATTAAATAAAATTCAGGTGAACTCTTGGGAACCTCCCAACTCTTGCCCAGCATATAATGTCGGGGAATAGAAGGATTGGGAAGATGGGATTTGAATGCCTGATAAATTACTGCCAAATTGAAATCCGCTTTCTCCTTTCAGCCCGTTGAAAACAGTTGAACACTCTCCTCAGCCAGTGTTCATATATATAATTATGGCCAAAGGTTTTAGCAAATTGGACAGAATTTCACACAAAACGCCAAAAATGGGCCAGACAAAATTGTTGGCACCAACAGCTTAATATTTGGTTGCACACCCTTTGGAATAAATAACTTCAATCAATCACTTCATGTAGCCAGCAACAATCTTCTGTCACCTCTCAGTTGAAATTTTGACCACTCTTCTTTTGCGAATTGCTCCAGGTCTCTCAGATTTGAAGGGTGTCTTCTCCTAACAGCAACTTTAAGATCTTTCCACAGGAATTCAATGATATTTATTGCTGGCCACTTCAGAACTCTTCAGTGCTTTATTTCCATCCATTTCTGGGTGCTTCCTGAAGTATATTTGGAGTCATTGTCCTGCTGGAAGACCTATGACTTAGGACGCAAACACAACTTTCTGACACTGTGTAGTACTACATTGCTACCCAATATCCTTTGGTACATTTCAGATGTCATGATGCCTTGCAGACCGTCAAAGCACATATAGCCACAGTCAGCAAAGCAACCCAAAACATCTTTGAGTCTCCACCATATTTGATTGTAGGTACTGTGTTCTTTTCTTTGTAGGCCTCATTATGTTTTCGTAAACAGTAGAATGATGTGATTTACCAAAAGGCTTTATTTTGGTGTCATTTGTCTACAAGATACTTTCTCAGAAGGATTTTGGCTTACTCATATGCTTTTTTGGCAAAGTGAAAGTGCAGTCTAGCTTTTTTTTGTCTCTGTCAGCAGTGGGGTATTCTTGAGTCTCCTGCCACAGTGTTTTTTGTCAATCAAATGTCAACACATAGTACGCGCTGACACTGATGCACTCTGAGCCTGATGCATCTTCAATGCAAAGATGAAGTCAACTTCTCCCCTTTTTATCTGGTTTCAGGTGTGATTTTCATATTGACACAGGTGATTTTTAATGAACATCACATGCTTGAAACAAAGTTGTTTACACACAATTTTGGAAAGGTGCCAACAATTTTGTCTGACTCATTTTGGGAGTTTTGTGTGATATTTTGGCCAATTTCCCTTTTTTTCTGTGTTGTTGCAATACACACAAAGGAAATAAACATGTGTATAACAAAACATGTGTAATTGCAATACATTTCTGGTAGAAATACTTCATTTCCTGAAGCAATTTCAAGAGAGACAATATTTTCAGCCATGACTGTATATGTGAGACCTGGGAGAGATAGCTGTCTGGGGTTGCAGGACAGATTTTTATCCTCTAGAAGCAAACTGTCTCGTCTTGTCTCTGACCACTCTCCGCCGATGTCTACTTTGAATTCCACACTCAGGGACATATGGTCACTGCAGCTAGTCACTTTAGTGAGCCTTATAGACTCTTGATACCTTCTGATGCATCGCGGATAAAGCTTTGTTCAGATGGCCTTCACAGTTTGAGATGAGTTGAACGTACTATATGAAATAGGTGTTTTCTTTTTAAAAATGGGGTTTTATGGTAGGGTCATAACTTTGGTGCCGTTGGTATTCTTGTTTGCACGATGAACTCTTTCTATGGCTAGATGTGGCTCACATTTAGGAGGAACGAGAATAATAGCTTAGATAAGTTCACATCTCACAGCCGCTTTTGACATTACATATTGGTTACATATATTGCAAGTAATTTGCAATCTCATTGAGGCTTTTCTAGCATGCTTTTATTTACTGCTCTGGCTTGGGCTACCCCTTACTCCATTTCACTTACTGTAAAGAAACCTCTCCTGCATTTTCATTAACAATGCCCTGCGCTATTCTCATGCTTTTATTTTTGTTTTATAACGTTTCAGCTCATCCACCATACACCATGTGCTTTAGAGTGAAATTCTACCCTCATGAACCTTTGAAGATTAAAGAAGAGCTCACCAGGTATTTTATGTGTTTGTGTGTCCTAATTATTTGGCATGAGGAAGGAACCAAGACAACCTTTAATTTAGTTGCGCAATTTTAAAATTAGTTTGGTCAGCGCTTGCCGGATCATATGGTGCAGATCCATATCAAGTGCTCATACATTGACTTATATTTATGGCAGTTCTTTTACTAGAACATGAATCCATAAGTAACATTTATCATTTTTCAATCTGGCTAAGGGAAGCCATAGGACAGTGAAATAATCTCATAGGAAACAATAGGATCAGTTTTGTCATCAGTTCCCATCAGTTTTATTTCTTTTCTGCAGATTTGGTAGGAATAGAGACTGGATGGTTGGACACAGGAGTGTAACTATCGTGGGCGCAGGGGTTCAGTTACATCTGGGCCCTGGAATCTAAGGTGTCCCAAAAAGTACTTTTGGCCAATAACATTAAAGACTCAAGCTAGCTGAAGGTCATGTTGGAGATTTTGCATTGGGGCCCACTAGTTTCAAGTTAAGCCACTGGCTGGCCATGTGAACGAGCCCTTAGCAAGTGACATTGTAAAACGCTTTGTACTAAAGATTTTCATAACTAATGGGAGTTCATCAAAAGACATTTTACAATTACAATTTGAGAAATGTTATGTTTCTAATATATTCTCACATAAACAATGTACGATGAGATTGGAAATACAGGAATTACAGGAATGTCTTATAACTACACACTTGAGTATTGGTTCCAAATGTACCGTATTGTGTGTATTAATGTGTCTAATTTTTCGTGTTTGTGGCTTTGAATGTATTCCTGTAGCATGTATGCCTGAAATCTTTGCCTTGCTTGTTCAAAACAATTGTCCAGCAGATTAAAATAATTTTTCAAAAGACTTAGACTGTTTTAGAAATAAAAGTTATACCCCTCCTATTCAAGTACCTCTCTACCAGTGGTCTCTACTGACGACAATCATAATCACCCGACAATATAATGTATATGGGGCCTCCCTTTGTTCTCCAATAAGTAAGCTGCCACCAGAACTGTCTGGGTTTTTGTGCTTTCCCACGTGAAAATACATGAAAGCTCGGCCAACGATCATGTTTATGGGGGAGATGGGTGAGATCCCTGTGTGCTAACTGAGCATTCGGTCTATACCTATTATATTGTTATGGTCATCTTTACTGGAAATTGCAGTAAATGCCTGCTCAGGTGGGTCACTCAGTTGGCAATTTTTGACTGAGTAGGCAGTTTTGGTAATTTCCAATGTGTCGAGATCTGCTATAACTCAAGAACTAGCCCAATTAGGCTAAGATATGGATTGAAGAAAAAACAAAAAGCCAGCACCAAATGTGCACTACAGCACTAAACATTCCAAACTGTACTTATTATAAATAAATTTTTGAGATTTTTGGCAAAAAATTGCAATTTCTTGAGCTGCTTCGCCACGTCACGGCAAATCTCATTTGAAGCAGTCCTACACTAAAATATTTTTATAAAATGTGCCATACGGCCTCACATATGAATAGTAGAACTGCTCTTAGCAGCACTCACCTGGTCTATTTCAATCCCGTACCCATGACTGAGTCATGGCTGTGGGCGGGACAGGTCCAAGCAAATGCTGCATGAAGTAAATAGCCTGTGGACAAAGCCTGATGACTTAATGTGAACAGTCACCAACCGCCAAAATCCAGACAGATGGAATACATCCCAAATTGGGGTGCATAGCAAGGTGGAGGTCAACCACCGACCAATTCAATGAAGAAAAAACAAAAAGCCAGCACCAAATGTGCACTACAGCACTAAACATTCCAAACTGTACTTATTATAAATAAATTTTTGAGATTTTTGGCAAAAAATTGCAATTTCTTGAGCTGCCGTATGGCACATTTTATAAAAATATTTTAGTGTAGGACTGCTTCAAATGAGATTTGCCGTGACGTGGCGAAGCAGCTCAAGAAATTGCAATTTTTTGCCAAAAATCTCAAAAATTTTTTTATAATAAGTACAGTTTGGAATGTTTAGTGCTGTAGTGCACATTTGGTGCTGGCTTTTTGTTTTTTCTTCATTGAATTGGTCGGTGGTTGACCTCCACCTTGCTATGCACCCCAATTTGGGATGTATTCCATCTGTCTGGATTTTGGCGGTTGGTGACTGTTCACATTAAGTTATCAGGCTTTGTCCACAGGCTATTTACTTCATGCAGCATTTGCTTGGACCTGTCCCGCCCACAGCCATGACTCAGTCATGGGTACGGGATTGAAATAGACCAGGTGAGTGCTGCTAAGAGCAGTTCTACTATTCATATGTGAGGCCGTATGGCACATTTTATAAAAATATTTTAGTGTAGGACTGCTTCAAATGAGATTTGCCGTGACGTGGCGAAGCAGCTCAAGAAATTGCAATTTTTTGCCAAAAATCTCAAAAAATTTTTTATAATAAGTACAGTTTGGAATGTTTAGTGCTGTAGTGCACATTTGGTGCTGGCTTTTTGTTTTTTCTTCATTAAGATATGGATTGGGCTATACCAAAGTGAAAGTATGGGCACTTAGGCGGGCTTTGCACGTTGCAACATCGGTAACAATGTGTTACCGATGCTGCAGCGATAGTCCCGCCCCCGTCGCACGTTCGATATATAGTGAAAGCTGCCGTAGCGATTATTATCGCTACGGCAGCTTTACACGCACATACCTGCCGTGCGACGTCCCTCTGGCCGGCGACCCGCCTCCTTCCTTAGGGGGCGGGTCGTGCGGCGTCACAGTGACGTCACACGGCAGGCGGCCAATTAAAGTGGAGGGGCGGAGATGAGCAGAATGTAAACATCCCGCCCACCTCCGTCCTTCTCATTGCAGCCGGGAGGCAGGTAAGGTGAAGTTCCTCGCTCCTGCGGCTTCACACACAGCGATGTGTGCGGCCGCAGGAACGAGGAACTACATCGTACCTGTCGCTCCCCCGGCATTATGGAAATGTCGGAGGCTGCAGCGATGATACGATGACGACGATTTTGCGCTCGTTCATCGTATCATCTAGGATTTACACACTACGACATCGCAAGTGACGCCGGATGTGCGTCACTTTCGATTTGACCCCACCGACATCGCACCTGCGATGTCGTAGTGTGCAAAGCCCGCCATAGTACTTACTAGACAATCTATGGCTATACTTACGGTAGTTTGTTCTTTTTTATCTAGAAATAACAGAAAATATGTGCTGTATTTCCTTTGTGCAGCATTTTTAGTAGCTCTCCTGAGAACGCACAATAATAACTATAAATGTACAAATGAAATGAGTTTCCCATTTTATAAGATATAGGAAGGCTCTATCAATGATTATTCACAGAGAATAGTAGCATGGTGAGTCGGTGCAATGGGCCTCTGGTCTTTATCTCCTCTATGTCACATACCTTCGCCCATCTTGGGCTTATAGTATCCCTGAGTTCAAAATTTAATTCATTTTTTTTAATTTCTCAAACTGGCCCTGCAGGCCGTCATTGTCATTAAATTATTCTAAAGTGTTATGTTTCAGTGTTTGTTAGACAAGTGCCCCCACGCAAAAAAAATTGTATCAAAGTATCTGAGCACAGATGGAATTTGGGGGCGCCACTGCGCAACATATAGGGTGCCAACCTCCGCTTCAAGGTGTTGTGAGTTTTCAGGGAAAGATAAGCGATAGATACAGATGTTGATCCTTTATCCTAATTTTTATTCTGCCCCACTAGACCGCTATTGGATTGTTATCTAGAACATGCTTGCTTCTTCAGGTTCATCACCTAATTACTGTTCATATATTTAATGGTATAGTGTGTTCACCTTTTGGTGGGGTATTTTAAAGATATATTGAATAAAGTATAATTTTGTAAGCATTTTATTTTTATCACCCATTCAATATTACCCTTTAGACCTATTTATGTAAGCTCACCTCTACAAGTGCCAGCAGGCATGAATAATATACTAAGGTGAAATATTGAAAGTATTTTTCTTGCTGCCTGTCCGTGCTCCAGGGAGAAGTCAGGAGTGAGCGTATACACAGTGAGCTGATACATAAAATTTGGATTAAATGTACTGTCCCGACCTATAAAATAAAAATAACAGATGCACCATGCACTTTATCCATTCCAGCAATGTCAGTGTTATGCCAATCAGCGCCCACTATTGGGCTGTTTCGATGAATGATGAATAAGTGGTAGTAGTCAGAGTACAACAGCACAATAATGGCTCGTGTGGCATAACAACGTAACGCAAGCCTCGGGAGACCTAGTGCTGACATTGTATGATATGGTAATGGTGCAGGAGTTGAGTTTCTTGTATTTTTATTTTGCAAAGGGGAATGCTGTGTTTGACCCCTTTAACAACGCTGCCTCCCTGACTTTGATGCTGGCTCGCACACTGAGCTCACATCTTTCCCTGCAAATGAAGGCTGTATCATTATCACTTCATCTGCATTTAACAGCTGCGGGTGGAGTAACGCTCTGCCCGTGGTTGCCACTGTCAATCTCTGCGCACTGCAGGGTGGCGCTGTCTTCTGAGCCCTCATTGGCGTGCCCGCAGACCCCTATGTCTGCCATCACTGTACTCCTGTGAAATCCAGCTCATGGCAGACGTTCATAAAGGACTTGTATTTGTTGTATATACAGCAATGCTACATGATTTCTTGTATATACAGCAATGCTAAGTGATTTCTTGTATATACAGCAATGCTACATGATGTCTTGTATATACAGCAATGCTAAGTGATTTCTTGTATACACAGCAATGCTAAGTGATTTCTTGTATATACAGCAATGCTAAGTGATTTCTTGTATACACAGCAATGCTAAGTGATTTCTTGTATATACAGCAATGCAGTGACAGTGCTGTATATAGAATAAGTGATCAGACTATTGCAGGTTCAAAACCCCCAAGAGTACTGTTAAATATCATACAAAGTAGGAAAAATATTTTAAAAAATATGGAAATTAGAATGGGAGGTGGATGTGCAGTACCCTGACGCGGCCACTATCAGAAAACGGAGCAGCTACGGAACTGAGCATTTCCGACCACCTGCTGCCGCTGATGTGACCGGGAACAGCTGATTGGCGGGGGTACAGGGTGTCGGACCCTGGTCTATCAGACATTGATGACTTTTCCTGAGGATAGGCCATCAATATAAAAGTAGAGGACAATCTCTTTAAAAGTTTTGTTGCAAATAGTAAACAGGGTCACAAAAAATATGTTGAAGAAAACAAAGAGACGCATTAACTGCCAAAGATTTCAGAAAAAAACAAATGTGAAGTGACCAGGAGCCCATAAACCTTCAGTACTGTCATATTCCAGAACTTCAATCCCCTTGCGGGCCCATAATTACAAAGTGTCATGACCAAAGTAAGGAAAGCAGAAACCCGACCACCATTGAACAAACTAAACAAGACACATACCGAACTTTGTAACGTCAAGACTAGACCAAGAAATATCAGAAGATAGATTTTTCAAAGGTTTTATATACTACTGAGATAAAAATGACTCTTGATGAACCAAATGGATGAGGTTGTGGTTAAATTGAAATGAGCACAGACATCCACTTTGGCTCCAAAGCCAACATTGTGGATGTGGGTACTGCTATGGGCTTGTATTGTTAAAAATGATCTAGTTGGACCATTTCAGTTGGAAAGACTCAAAATCAACTCCCACACCTACTGCTAGTGTTTAGAAGACACTTTCTTTTAGCAATGGTACAGGAAATAGTCTGCATGCTTTTAAGTAAACCATGATTTTTATGCAGGACCATTCTCCATTGCATGCATTGAAGTACTCCACTGCTTGCCTGCCAGTTAAGGCCATATAATGATATGGCACCTTCCTCACATGACCTAAACCCTATTGAGATCTTGTGGGCTCTTCTTAAACGAGACAGTTATGGTGATGGAAAACAATCTCCTCTCTGAACAGAGTCTGAAAGGCTGTGCTTGGTGCTGCCCAAAAAGTTGATCGTCAACAAATTTTGAAGCTGATGACCCCATGGATGGAAGGCTTGACCGTTATTAAGAAGAAGGGCAGTGATATCTAGCACTGAGATTTTTTTGAAAAGTATATTTGTACATTCTGAGTTGTATGATTATTATTTTCACTTGAACAGATGAAAATGAACAATTGAGATGATGATTTACATTTAGTTGCGTAATAATTCTGCACACTAATAGTTGCTCAATAATTATACATACATAGATATTCTCCTGAGAAAAAGAAAACCTCAATTTTTCTTTCTTAAATAATTAGATTTATTAATCTTTTGGATTGACCGACAGTGCTGTAATTGTTCAATAATAACATTGATCACCAAAATACAAATTACAGTACCTAATAATTGTGCACGGTGTAATAGCAAGTGTTTTCTTGCAGCATGTCCTTTACTCTCGCACTACAAAGCAGGGCACAGATTTAATTTGTATCCAAATCAGTTATTTCATGGCATCTGGATCAAATGTGGTCCTCAAGTATTTAATCTTTTGGCAGGTTTTCAAATGCGGATTGCAAAACATGCTCAAGCCAAGAGTATTAAAGATGAACTACATGGCCTTCAGTTTCTGTTTCATCTGATATTGAGGAATGAAACCTGTAAAATGGGAAAATCCACACAAATATTCAAAAATGCTCAGTGATGAATCATATGGGAAATAATCATGACTTCTCAGTGGCAACATTCACTGCTAAGAACTAGAGATGAATGAACCCAAAGTTCAGTGTTCATACCAAATACAGAATTTACCAAAAAAAAACAGAGTTTGGGTGCTTTGAATGGCTAGCATTGGGGGTAACAAGAGTGTGTACAAGCAAACTAAAGAAAAAAGAAAAACCCTACCCACCTGCCCCCGGAAGATTTCTGTGTTTGGCCTGCTGCATGTGGGCAGAGACCTGAACTGCCCAATTAGTGACTTCCATTATTGGGGTTCAGGTAAGTCTGGGTCCCAAACCGATCTTTATTTGAAGTCTAGCTGAACCTGCCAAACCAAACTTCCAAGGGTTCGCTCATCTCTACTAAGAACCAAATGATTTGTGGAGGCAGTGTCAGCTCAAGACCTCTTTTTTATTTTTTTTGGAAGCCTCATTGGTTTTATGACCTAGCATCTAAGATCACTATATGTAGTAGCATTTGTCAGTGTGGAATAGGCTAATACCCACCACAATTGTACTAAGTATTCTGGCAGATGACTCTGAGGTTGGTAGTATTAACTGTACAATTCTACAAAGATTCTACAGTGTGGCCACAATATATCGTTTTCAGTCGTAGTTGCTTTTTATTTTTCTTGTTCCTTCTGAATGAATATAAGTAATGCTGTATGGGCTTTCATATATTCAGGAATCGCATAGAGCTTTAGAATCAAAGGTAATATGTATTGTAAGTGTGTGCCATATAAAATGTATGAGAACCTACCAGGCAGGCACTTCAAAGCAGAGCATAGGTCCCGTGAGAAGTTGAATAAGTAATGTTTCTATCTCATCTTATACTATGTCATTAAAAATAGGAGGCTGGTGAAGTTATGTGCAGCTTTGTTTTATTTGGTGGACACTACAGTTCACCTTTCATGTATAGATGTTAGGAGCCTGCTCATAAGAGTTTACAATCTGTGAAGAAATAATGCTACCACAAGAGGTAAAATTGCTTGGTTTATACAGATGAAAATTGGATGTTCCACTATGGAGGATGTTAGTCTTAGATCATTGGCAGAATGAGGAGGTATATAACGGGTAGAAGAGAGCAGACATGTTAGGAGGCGCAGCAATGTAGAGTAGTTTAACTTCTATTCTAAACTGAATGGGCAACCAGTGCAATGACTGGTGGAGGCATAAGTGTATTAGGACAACAGAAATATTACCTGACTGTTGCTTTGATGATAGATTGGATAGAGAAGAGTTTGGTGTGAGACTCATTAGTAGTAAGTTATAATGAATCGGATCAACAGTAAAGAATTTTTAGAGTTTTGAAGGTAAAAAGGCTGAATTCTGAAGATGTTTTTAAGGTGCAGATTACTTGAGCACATGATTGATTGATATATAGGAATTTTAAAATTTCTTCAGAGAGAGAGAGTATTGGAACTATAGGGCCAAATTGGATTTAGTAATCCTAAAGTCAATATTGACTCATTAACAAGCCTTGCCAAAAGGGAGTAAAGATAAGGTCTTAGTCAAATATAACCTTAAGATAGCAGGCATACTACCTGTGAGTTATGGTAATACCACGCTCTGAAATATAAAATCTTTGGTGTAAGTAGAGTAAATAGTAGGTGAGTAGAGGGAGAGAAGCTAAGACGCTCAGTTTTTAAAACATTTATTTTCAGATCAAGAGCAAATAATGTTACAGAAATTCCACGGTGTTTGGTGGTAGTTTGGAGGTGATGTCACAGTAAGTTGTATATAACTGGGTGTCATTAAGATGTAGATACTGTAGTATTGAAAGCCAATAGTGACTAAGTAGAAAGAAATGAGGAGAACAGTTTTGTGTGAACCTTGAGGAACCACAACAGCAAGTGAAAACCTAGGAGTGAAACATGGGGAACCCCAACAGGAAGAGAAAACCTAGGAGTGAACTCTGTGGAACCCCAACAGCAAGAGAAGACCTAGGAATGAACTCTGTGAAACCCCATCAGCAAGAGAAGACCTAGGAGTGAACTCTGAGGAACCCAATAGCAAGTGAAGACCCAGGAGTGAACCCTGAGGAACCCAATAGCAAGTGAAGACCTAGCAGTGATCCCTGAGGGACCCCAACAGCAAGAGAATACCTAGGAGTGAACCCTGGGGAACCACAACAGCAAGAGAAGACCTAGGATGAAACCCTGAGGGATCCCAACACCACAAAAAAACCTAGGAGTGAACACTGAGTGACCCCCAACAACAAGGTGCTGTATATACTTGAGTATAAGCTGAGTTTTTCATCCCATTTTGTTTATGCTGGCCCCATGCACCGGACGAGATCACCGAGGGGTCTAGGTGCCTGTGGACTGCAAGAAACACCCTTCGATGATCGTGCCCAGTGCATGGAGCCGCTGCTGCTGCTTTCATGGTTTTACTGCAGTTGAATGCTTCATGGCCACAAAGCTTTCAACTGCATTAAAAACAAAAAAGGCAGCCTTCAGCGGCTGCCCTGTGCACCGGACGAGATCATGGAGGGGTCTGTGTGCCTGCAGACGGCAAGAAGCAGGTAAGGGACAGTGCAGGAATGGAGGACAGGTGAGAAGAAGTGTGTGTGTGTGTGTGTGTGTGTGTGTGTGTGTGTGTGTGTGTGAGAGAACAATGGCATAATAGGGAACAAGAAGGGGACCAGAATGAGGACATTACTAAAGTATTGGCACATTACTGCAGGGCACATTACAATAGGGCACAAGGATGGGGCACATTACTATAGGGCAGAAGGCTGGGCACATTACTATAGGGCAGAATGATGGGCACATTACTATTGGGCAGAAGGATGGGCACATTACATTTTATTGGTATATATTTTTATGTTTTAAATTTACCAGTTACTGCAGCATTTCCCACCCAAGGCTTATACTCGAGTCAATAAGGTTTCCCCGTCTTTTGTGGTAAAATTAGGGGCCTCGGCTTATATTCGGTTTAGCTTATACTCGAGTATATACGAATTAGGAATAGAAATAGAGGCAGCAACTTGTTCATTGAACAATCATTTAAAGAGGTAAACAGAAAAGCCAAAGAGTACGGTTTCCTTCAGGCCATTAGAGTAGAGAATACTGAGTGGGAATTGGTGGTCTACAGTGCAATAAAAGTCAACCTTCCAATAGTCCACTTTCTCAGATTCCGGCCCAGCTAAAGCAACTTTGGCCAACTGCAGCTTGATTGCATACAGTCAACTCTATCACCCAAAGTGTTTCCAGAGTAGACAAAGGCACAATAACTAGATGTCTGGGCTGCATGGCAATAACAACCTGCTACTCTTTTTGGATGATTTGGAACCCTTAAGTGCAGGCGTAGGGGTATCACTTCACCCCTTCCCCCAGCATCAGTGTGCCTAAATTCACTTTTGTTCTCGTACTTGTTTGGAATGATAAGTTCACCATGACCATGTTATATTTCTCTGCCCACATGCTTTTATTCAAGCAGTAAATGAAAGATATTTGTTTGCTAGTTCATAGAAAATCCAAAAATCGACAACCAATTGGAAAAAAAATCACAACCGATTTGATAAAATTTTCTTCTGCTGGTCATATTTTGGTGGGAGATTGGAGGGGTTGATACCCCAGGTGGCCATAATCCTTTCTATGACTGTATATGACAACTAAATATTGGTAGCAGTTCCCCGGGATCTAGGATGGATCATTAGTACACGATGGGTAGGTGAATGTTATTTTGTCAGGTCAGGAAAAATATCAATGAGAATGGATAGTAATGGAAATGATAGAAACAAGCGACCAGCATTTTATGTAGCAACCCCTTGTCATTAGCTTTATAAAAATAGGTTTCTTTTATCTTTCTTTTTTTTTTGCTTTTGTAACAGCAAAAGCAATTTATAAATGCACAGGGTAGAAGTTAATGGTGCGACTTGTCTGCCACCTGCTCATCGCACTCTGTAACATTCATTTTACACTGAGGATCACCGGGGCGCCTGTCAAACTGTTATTTTGTGTTGAGCTGGAAAAACACCAAATGAAGCATGTTGTTAAATAGATATTTTAGCTAATGTTACTACTATTACTTTACAAGGAACCTGTGACCTAATTCATGCTGCCCAAACCGCAGGCAGAATCAGAGCCTGGCTGCAAGAATGCCGTCAGATACTGTATATTTTTCTCTGAAACGCTCTGCATATTTATGCAATGCTGCAGGTGATTGACAGGTTTCTTACTATGGCCGAGGCCTGTCAATCACCTGCAGCAGCGCTGGGAGAAGCTGGCCGCAGACTATAGGCAAAGTCGTAACTAGTCCAGATACGACCCCTGGTTTGTTTTTTCTGAATCACTGGTGCATTTCAGAGAAAAATATACCTGGCTGTAACCATTCACCAGACTCTGATTCATACTGTCCGTGGTTTGGGCAGCGTGAATCAGGTGACAGGTTCCTTTTAACACACACTGATAGCAGATGGGCTGGTTGAGGGTACGTACCACCATTGCAAAAATGCTGCAGATTTTACATTGCATATTCGCTTACAGAAAAGACTGTCTCTTACAGTTGCCAACTATAATGCGTGAGATTTAAGGAATCTCGTGCACACTCAGCGTTAATTATCCACTGTGTAAATTAGAAAGCGCTGCTGGTTGAATAACTGAAGCACGTCAATTAAAACAAATCTAAAAACACTGTGGAAAGAGAGCGCAATAGGGTCTTACCCTACAAACAATTAGGGTATAAATCACAGAGGTTACTCACCAAGTGGAGTTGTGACAGTCACAACCACTATACAGGCATATATACTGGGTCAGCGGCAGCAGTCACCCCTTGGATGAAGTTATATTCTTGTAAAGAGATGGGTGTTTAAGTACCGCGCCAACGACCACTAATACAGGAGATGAATTTAACGTGACTTTATTCCATGTTCAGGTCTACGCGTTTCAGGAGCATCCGCTCCCTTCCTCAGGACAATACAGGCACAAGCAACATCAAAATCAGCAGTCAAAGAATGGGCCGAAAAACATATACCTTCAGGTGTGACGTCATTGATACGCCCACTTTAACAAGAAAAGAAAAAAATCGGCGGGAATTCCATACATTCATTGAATGACGTAGTGACATGATTTCAATGCAAATTCCGCTTTTCTTTATCATAAACATGTCTTATTAAAATTACCATCAGACTTCCAGTTTAATAAAAGGAAAAAGACAAAGTGAGTCCCGTGTATTTGTGACAAGTGACAAAAATATAAAGGAATAGTGGTTATAAAGAATAAGCCGAACAGTGAATCGGAATAGAACCCACAAGAACATCGGGTCAATATGTGCAAGGAATGTAACAGGGGATCGGACCATTAGGCCACACAGTGCAGACAGCGGTGCATATAGAAAACCGACTCCTGCTTCAACAAAAAAATCAGATCTGGGTGCCGTAAATACACTGTGCAAAGTACGAGGAGGAGAAACTGCAATTCTCAGCAAAAATGGGGTCGTGAAAGTTCAAGACCGTGGGAAAAGAACTAATGCGCATGCGGGAGAAAAGGTAAGAAGCCGGATAGATGTGCGGGGTCGAGAAAGTTCAAAGCGTGGGAAAAAACACTAATGCGCATGCGGTGAGGGGTAAAAAGGATTGCCATGCTAAATATGCACGGGAGTTGTTACTACACACGGGAACAAGTGTGAGATAGTGAGGGGAACTGTAAAAATGTGCCAAAGCCAGAATTACACACCTAATGGCAAGGACAGGAAAAAGGACAATAATTACAGAAAAAATTACATGAGTGTTAATATATAGTATACAATTTTTGTGCTCAATTAAATTTACAAGAACAACATGGATACTAGCAAGACATTAAAATAAAAATAGATAACTGTCAAAACTTATTTATATATAATTATAAAAAATGGTACCATATTAAAATATGGGGTAAGACCTGATCATGAGATATAATAAAAACACTAGCCCGAAGAACCAGCATAAAACACAACAATTTGCAATTACACAGTATATCAATTAAAATTAGTTAATAATTAATAACCCTGAAATGTAGGAATAAAAATTATTATTTATATATAAAAAATTTATGCGTATATAGATATATATGTATATATGAATATGAATGTATATAAAACAGGGAGGAAGAATATAAAAACGCTAAAAAATTATAAAACCAAAAAAAGCAATGAACCCCTAATGAAAAAGATCGGTTACCTCGTTCAGCCCCAACGGTTTAAGGGTATTTAACTTGTAAATCCAATATGTTTCTTTTTTATTTAATAATTCATTCCGATTAGGGGTATGTGGGGGTATTTGCTCAATAGGAGTTACCTTAAGGCAAAATTTTTTATCATGAACCATAGTCATGTGCCTAGATAGGCCATGGAGCATAAACCCGATTTTTACATTGTGCCTATGCGAGTTAATTCGGTTATGAAGGGCCTGCGTGGTCCTGCCCACGTAACGCATATCACAGTCACACTCGATGAGGTAGACAACAAATTCAGATTGACAAGTAAGGTGACTCTTAATAGTGAACTCAGTGCCTCCTGGAGACAATCCGAAAGACTCCCTTCTATGCTGTATAGATCTACAACAACGACAGTTTTTAATACCACATTTAAATACTCCAACAGGTTTGTTAATTAGCGGTGCAGGTGAAAAAGTCCTCAGTCTGCTGGGGGCTAACTGGTTTTTTAAACTGGATGCCCTCCTAAACGTAATGCCAGGTTTTTTGGGGAGGACATCCCTCAGAAAAGGATCATTATGAAGAATGCTCCAATGTCTTTGAATGACATTTTTTATGGCCACATTATCCCTACTATAAGTGGTCAGAAAATTTAAAGAAAAATTGGGCTCATTTTTAATACTATTTTTTGTCATTGGATCATTCTTTTTCCCTTTAATTAATTCCACCTGTTGGGACTTTAAATTCTCTTTATAGGCTCTTTTAATCACCGAATGTGGATATTTTTTATTTAAAAATCTGTCCTTTAGGACCCCTGCCTGTTCAATGAAATCTTTATTCAGGGTGCAATTTCTGCGTATCCTCTGATATTGATTTCTGGGCACGTTTGACAGCCATTTACAATAATGATCACTAGTGAAATCAATGTATCCATTACTGTCTACCTTTTTGAAGAACGTTTTGGTCACAATGGTACCCTCCTCATGCTTAATGGTAAGGTCCAGAAAATCTATAGTTTTTTCATCCACTGAAGGCGAAAACGTAAGGCCCCAATTATTGTTCTCTATACGCGTTTAGTGTTTGTTCTCTATACGCGTTTCAAATGATCATGCTGTTTTTTCCTTTGTCCTGATGAAGAAGGCGGACATGCCTTTGAAACGCGTTGACTTGTCCTAAATAAAGAAAATATAGCAAAGAATCCATCACATCGTCTGGCTTCATGGTTTTAGCGCAGTGTTAAACCCGACCTTCTTATCCATTCATGATTCCCAAAACAATAACAATACATAGGACCACGTGGGCCCGTGTCTCCGGTACGTGAAAAAAAAGGCACACGTACCGGAGGCACGGATGTGTGTCGCAGGCCTTAGCTGAAGACAGCATGCTGCAAGGGTTAACCTAGAGAATTCAGGGATGCCTGTCTTGTCGTGGTACGATCTGTTGTTTATGTGCTATGTTTGTTTATGCAGCAGGACTTTTCATTGCTGACACTACATTGTTTAACATGCCACCTCCTCTGATTGACACCTCACTGTTAATGAACTGGCTCTATTGAGAGCATGGTGTGGGCGGACAGCTCTCTCAGCTCTGCTTAATGGCTAAATCTAAAAATTCTGATTGTGTCAAAACTGCTGCACCCAGTAATCTAAGTGATACATTGTTGGATTCAGGGTCTCTTTGCCTACATCATGCTGCTCTCAGATGAGGTAGCAAGAACCTGCTGACAGATTCCCTTTAATGCTGCAGATGTCAGTAAGAAATTCACCTTTTGCTGTGCAAAAAGTTAAATTCCAGGCACCACTATGCGCATTGGTATGTACAGTGGTAAATACTGCTGGGGGTATTACTGTAACATCTCCCTTGTGGAGGTGCCTTGTGGGAATGTTCCCATAGGAGATGTTTACATGTTGCATTATTGCAGAGGTTTTTCTTTGCAGATATGTATGGGAAATATTGCATTTTTTACACTTTTTCCTACTTTCAACCCTCATTATGGCTTAGGTTGTGATTTAGGATTAGAGATAAGGTGAGATATAGGGTTAAAGGTAGGTGTATGGAAAGGGTTACGGCCAGTATTAGGGATAAGTGAGGGAAAGAACTGGGGTAAAAAAAAGTTTGCACAAAAAAATAAAAAATTTATATTTAAAACTTTGTCTCATTTCAGCACCTAGAAGGTCAAAGGGCAAGCTATAATCCCACCAGTATTTTCCTCAAAAAGTTAAACTGCTTTGGAAATAACTTGTTCAATACTGGACTGGTGAAATAGACATGGGGAGTGTTAAGGCTTCATGAAGTAGGGGGTGCAAAATACTTGACACCGCTAATGGGATATGTATCAATGAGTTTTATAATCTGGACAATCCCATTAAATTAGGGATAGTACAAGGCTGTGTTTTGTTTTTTAGAACCCAGATGACCCCCATAGTAGAAAACACTAGCGCATTTCTGCAATATATCTAGTTCAGTTTAGTAAATGTGAGTTACTTGTCCAAAAGTCGTGAAGAAGTCACAGCCAAACAATGGTGTGTTATGAGAAATAACAAATCACATTCAGCTCACACTGGATTACGATTGTGCACCCGCCTGTCACATGGAATCTCATCTGGCAGCAGAAGCATTAGACTATCTGACACGTTACCCCCTTCATCATGACTGCTATGTTTTATAGCTGAAGTCACATATCATTTATTTGGACTAAATTCAAAACACTGCTTAGACTTTACCTTCAATTCCAAGAAAGTGTTTAATATTGGTCATATAGTGGAACCTTGGATTAAGAGTAACTTGGTTTGAGAGCGCTTTGCAAGATAAGCAAAGATTTTTACAAGTTTGTAATTTGGTTTAAGAGCAATGCTTTGCAATAAGAGCAAATTCACACCTTGTATACTTCCGGTTTCATCCTTTCACTGCGTTCTGACCCGATCTGGAGGTAACTTTTTGTCCATATGTACTGTATATTGTATACAGTATACCATTGCACAACACAATATATACTATATAGGATTTCAATCAATTTGCATTTGTGGATATAGTATTGTACTGTTTCGGCTAACGAGTATAGCACATTGCCTATACTGTACCTCCCGCACACCAACAACTCTATTGTAAGCTAATGTGCAGTTTAATTTGTCTTATATGTTTTTGACTGTACAGCATTTTGTATTAGTGTACTGTAATATATGACTACAGTACATTATTTTGTATTACTGTAATAAGTTTGTATAAATACTGTAAATATTTTTGGGTTGTGGATCGAATTGTCTGCGTTTCAATTATTTCCTATGGGAAAATTCGCTTTGATATAAGAGTAACTTGGTTTAAGATCACACTCCCGGAACCAATTATGCTCGTAATCCAAGGTTCCATTGTATATGTTTTAAGCAATGAATTAGATATTTTTGTATGAACATAGCTTTTCCAGGTTTACACAGATAAAAAACTGTCATCTAGTTACTTGTCAGGGCAGATTCGGATGTTCGCGAAACACAGTCTATGTACAGACCATGACGCATGGATTGGCCGCAGCTCTCCTGACTTAAATTTGACAGCTTCATATTGGAAAAAAAAGAAAGGAAAAAATGCTGGCACATCCATAAAAATAAAAGCACTATTCTTTATTTAGACATCCATTAAAACAGGTTTAAACACATAGCAAAAGATAAAACCTGACGCGTTTCAGGAGCCACAAATGCACTTAATCATAAGATTAAGAAAGGGGCTATGAGAAATCTATATGAATGAAAAATAACCAATCCTGGACAGAAATAAACAATAACTGGTGGGAAAACACTACAGAATAACAAATAAATTCATATGAAAAATTAAGAATATATAGAGAAGAATAAAGACCTGATGACAAATGAGACATCGGTAAATGTGAAACAAATTATCTTTACAATTAGTACCATAAGTTTAATTTATTTTAAGAAGAAAAAAGTCTGATGCATTATCCACGTCAGGCATTAACCAATCATCAACGTGAATAAACCAATGGATAAAAGAGCAAATACGTAAATATGCAAAATGTCATTCAAAATTGGGACACTATAGATACAAAAACTTAAATATAAAACCAATCATTTTTAGAATTCATATCATATGGGTGTTTAGTGTTAAGGGTGAGGATCCAAGATGCTTCTCATATTGTGAGACCTTTTTTTGCCAACTACCTGTTCTGGCAGGATATAGCATTCTTTAAAGGGTTTCTCCTCTACTAGGACAACCCCTTTTGATTCTACGTTCCCCCCAGGTAAAATAATAAAGACTATGCTCACCTCCCGTACCGGCACGCTTCTCTTGGTGTCCAGGATCACGGTACCTGGGCTCACGTGTGGTTCTGACATCACACGATCCCCACGTCCAATCAAAGCCAACTTCTGTTTCCCCACCTTCAGACCAAACAATTTAATCAACAGATAGTTGGTGCAGCGGCTGCGATCACTTCTTGTAGATTGTTCGTTTGGTCCAAAGGCGGGGAGAAGGAAGCTGATTGGATGCAGGGATTGAGTGACATCACAACCACATGTCTGTAGTATTTTACCTTGGGAAAATATGTGAAATCAAAAAAGGTTGTGCTAGTAGTGGACAACCCCTTTAAATGGCAAAAAAAACTAAAATGAGAAGTGTCACAGTTGGGGGATAGAAACAAAATGTTTTGCCGCTCCTGAATATGTTGATATTGGACAGATATTCTGCAATGCACTTTTTCAACTTTCTGGTGGTATAATCTTCATAACCCACATTGCAGCCACTGACACTCAATACCATAAGATACATATTTTGCGATTCGCAGTTGACAAGAGTGTCAATTTTGCGACTAGCACCACTGGGCAAGGGAAAGAGTAAGGGAAAAATCAAGTTTTTTTTATATTTTGTGCAAATATTGCAGCAGCTCTCGTCGATATACATGAGGCTGTTGAGTCTAGTTGGAAGACCCATAAAAGGACCATGTTTCATGGACAGCTGAATTCGTCTTCATACTAACAGATGCTTATTCGTGTATATTTGAGTCACACCTTTAGGCTGGCTTCACATGATGCATGTGCTGATTTTACGTTTGCATTTCTTAACTTTTTAATGCATTTTTATGTGACTTTTTAGTTGTGGAAATGCAAAAAAAAAAACCCCAATCAAACAAAAAAACAGGACATAACAATACCAAGCCAGTAGTTTTACCTGTGGATTTAGGGTCCCCACTAACATGAATGGGGAAAACCGCACCAAAAAGATGGTGTTCAACAACAGAAATTGACATGCTTTAGATATTAAAAAAAATAAATACACAAACACAATCAAAAGCCAATTTTTTCACACATCTCGCTCTAAACACAAACTAAAATGCTGGGTGTGGATGAGATTATATGGAAAGCAATTCCCTTCGTTACTATTGTAAATGCCGTGGATTTTACTTTCAGAAAAAGCATATGGTTGAATGTGAAAAACACTGCTAAGCATTGTGTGAAATCAGCCTTTAGAGGACCTTTCTATAGTATTGGAATGATAAACTAGCCACATAACAGAATAATGGTTGCAGAGCTGAATACAATGCGGCTTTTATTTTTCATTTCTTGTCTCGATTGGGGCGATATTAGCTTGTAAAGTTTAGATTCTAATTGTACCTAAGACCAATAAGTCACGTGGGGGCCGTTACATTTTGCCTGGCATGACTTTGACCAATCATAAGTATGAAGCATCATGCAAGGGAGAAAAAATAAGATGGTGAGATGCAGCTTTGTAATGACACACAGCCAAGATCTCCTACCTGATCTCACTGCTGGTATCTACTGTGATTACAAATGGGAAGGGTATAGAGCAGAACCATGTGCCATTGCAATCAACTTTACATCTGCAGCTCTCATCTCATTGCACTGTCAGCTGTACTCCACTTCCTATTCCCTCACAATGCCAGTGCCGTGGGATGAGAGCTGCAGCTGCAGAAATGCTTGTTATGACACACAGCTCTGTTCTGCTCCCCTCCCCCCTTTGTAATCACAGCAGATACTGGCAGTGAAAATAGTGAGGAGAGGAATGCTGTATACCTTTACAGATCTCACACATAGAAAGCCAAATCTGACATTCTCTAGGGGCCGGTTATTTTTCCCCCCTGCATGATGGTCGGTTAAAATCATGCATAGTGTCACGCTCCCCGGGTCCCCTGCGCTGCCCTCCGGCTCACCTGTCACGCTCCCCGGCTCCCCTGCCTCGCTTCCCGGTTCCTTGGTCCGGTCACCGCCGCTCCCCGCTCTCCAGCATCCATTGCCGGCGCGTCCCCGGCGTCCTGGCCCCCGCTCCCGGCGCCCGTCGGCTTCTCAGCCCCAGCCCGTCCCTGCTGCTTCCTCCTCGCAGCTTCCTGCTCTGGCTTCTGGCACTCGGGCCGCGCGCATGCGCATTAGGGCGCGCGCGCGGTCATTGACCCTTTCTTAAAGGGCCAGCGTCCATTAACAGGAAATGATGCAAACAGGTACAGGGTATAAAGGGGTTTAATGTCCAAGGGGGCGGGGCCTGATCTTCGTGTTTCTTAAGCTAGGAGTCAGGTCTCCTGGTGTCTCTATGATATACTCACCTATCTCTCTTGTAGAGCCGTGCCTGCCTCGCCATCCGGTCCTGCCGAATCCCGAACCCCGAACGCTGTCCATTTGCCATCCTGACAGTCCGTACCATCTCGGATCCCTGCGGTGACCCATCATCTCGCTCCAAAGGTTCCGGACCCCGCCTGACATCTTCTCGGCTTCCGAACCTGAGCTGCGTCACCCGGACTACCATCAGTGACTCCGTGGTCCCAGGGACTTCTCCGTTATACTCGTATGCACGGACTGTTCTGCTGCCTATAGTGCTTCAGCTACCGGACCCCTTACCACCATCTAGGAGTTCGGCCCAGTGGATCCACCTCCTGGGTCTGCCCGTCCACCTGGCCCTGATAGTAAGATCAGGCCATGGATCCCGCTGCAGCACTAGCAGCCGTACAGGAGGAACTCCAACGCCAGCGTGAGACTCAGACCCGCATGCTGCAATTCATGTCTTCTGTGGACGCCCGCCTGAACACGCTACAAGCAGCAGTTACGTCTTCAACATCCCGGGCTTCCACTAGTCAAGCCACGGCTCCAGCTCCTGTGGCGACTTCTTCAGATACTTCCAGACTTCGTTTGGCCTCACCACCCCGGTACGCCGGAGACCCCAAGACCTGCAGGGGATTCTTAAACCAATGCTCCCTCCATTTCACGCAGCTGCCGCATTTGTTTGCCTCCGACCAAGCCAAGGTCGCCTTCATCATGTCCCATCTAGAGGGTGAGGCACTGGCGTGGATGAACCCCTTGTGGGAGAAGGGGGATCCTGTGACCACGAACATCCAAGAGTTCCTGCAGGCATTCCGTGGCACCTTTGATGAGCCCGGACGCGCCTCCGCGTCTGCTTCGTCTCTTCTCCGGTTACGTCAGGGGACTCTGATGGTGGGTCAATACGCAATCCGGTTTCGCACCCTGGCTTCGGAACTCGGCTGGAACAACAAGGCCCTAACCGCCGCCTTCTGGGAAGGACTCTCGGGGCGAATTAAAGATGAGCTGGCGGGTCGTGACGTACCGACCACCCTGGATGCCCTGATTGCCCTAGCGACTCGAGTAGACATTCGCTTTCAGGAGCGATCCAAGGAAGTGTCCCGTGAGAGACGTCCGGTACGGCATTCCTCTCCTCCGCAGAAGCCCTCCGTACTTCAGTCATCGACAGCTGGGGCCCCCGTCCACGAGCCCATGCAGATCGACCGAGTGCGGCAGTCTGAACAACGTCGAGCAGAGCGGCTCGCCAAGGGTCTCTGCTTTTACTGCGGAGAGGGCACACACCTGCTACGCTCCTGTCCAGAGAGGCCGGGAAACTCCAAAGCCTAGGGTTGGTAGGAGAGGCCACCCTAGGTGCTGGGACTCTCTCAGACCCGGTTACGTGGACTGTGCAAGTGACAATGGGAGAGACGCGGTTCACGGTTGAGGCATACCTCGATTCCGGGGCAGCAGGCAATTTCATCCAGCAGGCCACGGTGGACAAGTACCAGGTGCCTGTTACTCCACTCGACAAGCCCCTAGTGATTGCCTCTGTGGATGGGAGACCCCTCTCTGACACCATCTCCTGGATCACCAGGCCGGTCGAACTGCGTATCGGTGCCCTGCACACCGAGAACATCGCTCTCTACGTCCTTCCACACATGTCCCATCAAATCCTGCTGGGACTTCCCTGGTTGCGGACACACGAACCATCAGTCAGCTGGGGCACTGGCGAAATCACCCGATGGGGCTCTTCGTGCCATGAGAAGTGTCTGAAGACCATACAACCCATCCGACGACCTCCGGTTCCAGAGAACCTACCGGGACTGCCCTCGGCCTATTGGTCCTTCGCAGACGTCTTTGATAAAAAGGAATCTGAGGTACTTCCGCCACATCGTCCTTACGATTGTGCCATCGACCTGCTCCCAGGAACAACACCACCTCGAGGACGGATATATCCATTGTCTCCAGCCGAAACAAGGGCCATGTCGACTTACATCACAGAGAGCCTGGCAAGGGGATTCATTCGGAGATCCTCCTCTCCTGCTGGAGCAGGCTTCTTCTTCGTCAAGAAGAAAGAGGGCGACTTACGCCCATGCATAGATTACCGGGGATTGAATCAAATCACCGTAAAAAACAAGTACCCTCTGCCGCTCATCCCCGAATTGTTTGACCGGCTTAGAGGAGCTCGTGTGTTCACCAAGCTGGATCTTCGGGGTGCTTACAATCTGGTCCGCATCCGCTCTGGGGACGAATGGAAGACCGCGTTCAATACTCGCGATGGGCACTATGAATACTGCGTGATGCCCTTCGGCCTGTGTAACGCCCCAGCCGTCTTTCAAGAACTGGTGAACGACGTTTTCCGGGACCTTCTCTACGTCTGTGTGGTAGTGTATCTGGATGACATCCTTGTCTTCTCTCCGGACCTCCAGACCCACAGAGAGAACGTACAGCTGGTTCTACAAAGACTGAGAGAGAATCGTCTGTACGCCAAGTACGAGAAGTGTGTCTTTGAGCAGTCTTCTCTCCCCTTCCTGGGGTACATCATCTCTGATACCGGACTGCAGATGGATCCAAAGAAGGTCTCCTCCATTCTCAACTGGCCTCCTCCTTCTGGACTGAAGGCAATCCAACGTTTCCTGGGATTCGCCAACTACTACCGCCAGTTTATCCCTCATTTCTCTGCTCTGACTGCTCCTCTCTCCGCTTTGACCAAGAAGGAGGCTAATCCAAAGGACTGGTCACCTGCGGCCGACGCCGCGTTTGGCTATCTGAAGCGGGCATTTGCCTCCTCTTCTGTACTCCACCGTCCGGAGTTAAACCGCCAGTTCACCTTGGAGGTGGATGCCTCCTCCTCGGGAGCCGGAGCAGTGCTCATGCAGAAGTCCTCCTCCGGGAAGATGGTGACTTGCGGTTTCTTCTCCAAGAGCTTCTCAGCGCCTGAACGCAACTACACCATCGGTGACCGAGAGCTATTGGCAGTCAAACTGGCTCTGGAGGAATGGCGCTACCTTCTGGAAGGAGCAGTGTACCCTGTGATTATTTACACGGACCACAAGAACCTGGAATACCTGCGGTCCGCTCAGCGACTGAACCCACGGCAAGCCAGGTGGTCCTTATTCTTTGCCAGGTTTGATTTCCAGCTCCATTTCCGACCCGTGGACAAGAATGTACGCGCTGTTGCCTTGTCTAGGTCTTTCATGCCCATGGAGCAGGAGGAGGAGACTACCCAACCCATCATCTGTCCTAGCAAAATCATTCCGGTGGCTCCTGTCACCCTGGCCCAGATACCGCCCGGGAAGACCTATGTCTCTGATACTGACAGGCAAAAAGTGTTACACTGGGGTCATGCCTCGAAAACAGCCGGTCATGCTGGCCAGAAGAGAACATGGGGTGCGATTGTACGTCATTACTGGTGGCCATCCCTTCGCACGGACGTCGCTGCTTTTGTCTCTGCCTGCTCCTCTTGTGCCAGGAACAAGACGCCCAAACACCTGCCATATGGCCGTCTTCTGCCTCTGCCGATACCCTCAGTTCCGTGGCAACACATAGCGATGGACTTTATTACGGACATGCCATTGTCCTCCGGACACACAGTCATATGGGTCGTGGTGGATCGGTTCTCTAAAATGGCTCATTTCGTCCCTATGGCTGGACTGCCCTCTGCTCAGGAACTCGCGGACGCCTATATACATCACATCTTCCGCTTGCATGGCTTTCCATCACACATCGTATCCGACAGAGGAACTCAGTTCACCTCCCGCTTCTGGAGGGCGCTCTGCAAACATCTGGGAGTGACTCTGGACTTTTCTTCTGCCTACCATCCTCAGTCTAATGGCCAAGTGGAGAGGGTCAATCAAATCTTGACCTCCTTCTTACGTCACTATGTCAACGCCCATCACGACGACTGGTCCACGCTTCTTCCTTGGGCTGAATTCTCCCATAACCACCACATCAGTGAGTCGTCCTCCAGCTCTCCCTTCCATGTCGTTTACGGACTTCAGCCCTCCGTCCCATTGCCTGTATCCCCTTCTTCGGATGTCCCTGCTGCTGATACTGTAGCCCGTGACTTCGCTACCATTTGGGACTCTGTCAAGGCGTCCCTTGGGCGTGCTTCCCTGCGGATGAAGAGACACGCAGACAAGAGACGTCTGGACCCTCCGTGTTTCTCTCCTGGAGATCTAGTCTGGCTTGCTTCCAAGTACGTCCGATTGAAGATACCATCCTACAAGCTGGGTCCTCGCTACATCGGGCCGTTTAAAGTCCTCAACAAGATCAATGAGGTCTCCTACAAGCTACAGCTCCCGGCCACGATGAGGATACCCAATTCCTTCCACGTCTCCCTGCTCAAGCCGGTTGTCCTTGGTCCCTTCTCCGCTGCTGCCAGTTCGGCTCCTCCTCCTATTGCCGATGACGACATCTATACGGTAAGGGATATCGTGGCCATGAAGACCGTACGTTCTTCCTGGTGGACTGGGCAGGGTATGGTCCTGAGGATAGGTCCTGGGAGCCCCGGGAGAATGTGGGTACTCCGCTGATCCGTGCCTTCCTGTCCCGGTTGCGGGGAGGGGGGCGTGGGGGGGGGGTACTGTCACGCTCCCCGGGTCCCCTGCGCTGCCCTCCAGCTCACCTGTCACGCTCCCCGGCTCCCCTGCCTCGCTTCCCGGTTCCTTGGTCCGGTCACCGCCGCTCCCCGCTCTCCAGCATCCATTGCCGGCGCGTCCCCGGCGTCCTGGCCCCCGCTCCCGGCGCCCGTCGGCTTCTCAGCCCCAGCCCGTCCCTGCTGCTTCCTCCTCGCAGCTTCCTGCTCTGGCTTCTGGCACTCGGGCCGCGCGCATGCGCATTAGGGCGCGCGCGCGGTCATTGACCCTTTCTTAAAGGGCCAGCGTCCATTAACAGGAAATGATGCAAACAGGTACAGGGTATAAAGGGGTTTAATGTCCAAGGGGGCGGGGCCTGATCTTCGTGTTTCTTAAGCTAGGAGTCAGGTCTCCTGGTGTCTCTATGATATACTCACTTATCTCTCTTGTAGAGCCGTGCCTGCCTCGCCATCCGGTCCTGTCGAATCCCGAACCCCGAACGCTGTCCATCTGCCATCCTGACAGTCCGTACCATCTCGGATCCCTGCGGTGACCCGTCATCTCGCTCCAAAGGTTCCGGACCCCGCCTGACATCTTCTCGGCTTCCGAACCTGAGCTGCGTCACCCGGACTACCATCAGTGACTCCGTGGTCCCAGGGACTTCTCCGTTATACTCGTATGCACGGACTGTTCTGCTGCCTTTAGTGCTTCAGATACCGGACCCCTTACCACCATCTAGGAGTTCGGCCCAGTGGATCCACCTCCTGGGTCTGCCCGTCCACCTGGCCCTGATACATAGAAAAAAGTAACCACTTCCAAAGATGATTCTCTGCTGGCGCCCACTTGGTTTTGGGGAAAGTTAGAATCTAAACTTCACAAACTAATATTCTCGCAACAGAGATGATAAACTAAAACATAAAAACTCTGTGTTATTCAGTAGCCACTATTCTGTGTTGGGGCCATTTTAATATGCAAATATTGGTGAAAGGTTCTCTTTAAACCATTAGTTAATTCACTGTCAACATTAAAATAAACATAACATTTTTGCATAACTCATCCATCTTACAAAGTAAATTGCCATTTAAAATAGCTCAAACTGGCTATAAAAACCTGTTCTGTAATATTAATATTAGGTAAATGTTTCAGACGATGCAGAGCTAGGAGGGATAGCTAACACTAGAAAAGACAGAGAAGGGATTCAGGAGCATGTAGATAAGCTGGAATAATGGGCAGTGACTAATAGAATGGTATTTAACAGGGACAAATGCAAAATTCTACATCTGGGAAAGAAAAACAAAATAATATCTACAGAATGGGAGGAATAGAACTAAGCAACAGCACGTGTGAAATAGACTTGGGTATACTAATAGATTACAGACTGTACATGAGTCAACAATGTGATGCAGCAGCAAAAAATGCAAACGCAATCCTGGGTTTTATTAAGAGAAGCATAGAGTCTAGATGACAAAAAATAATTATTTTCCTCTACTCCTCTTTGGTCAGACCTCATCTGGAATACTGTGTCCAGTTCTGGGCACCACATTTTAAAAAAGCATTGAAAAACTTTAGCAAGTTTAGAGAAGAGTTACCAGAATGATGAATGGACTGCAGATGATGCCCTTGGAGAAACGTTTAACGGATCTGGGAACGTTTAGCTTCCAAAAAAGAAGGCTGAGGAGACTTAATAGCTGTTTACAAATATATGAAGGGATTTCACAGTCTAGAGGGGCCATCAATATTCTCATTTGCACGTGGGAAAACAAGAAGCAATGGAATGAAACTGAAAGGGAGAAGGTACAGATTAGATATTGGAAAAACCATTTTGACAGCGAGGGTAATCAATGAGTGGAACAGGCGGCCACGAGAGGTGGCGAGTTCTCCTTCAATGGAAGCCTTCAGACAGAAGCTGGACAGTCATCCGTGTGGGATGGTTTAGTGAGTCCTGCATTGAGCATGGGGTTGGTCACAATGGCCCTGTAGGTCCCTTCCAACCCTACCATTCTATGATTACATCTTGTATTGCAAAAAATAGAGGTACTTTTAATACTTTACTTAGATTTTTTTAATTGACACATTCTAAAAATCTGTCGACACTGTTGTTTTTGCTCGTTAGATTCATTAATGTTGCCTAGGCCAAGGGTCTATTACGAGATATTGGTCATGTACGCAAAAGAGCATAGTTTGTAGTGATTTTGATAAAAAACATTTTGCTGCTTCTTTGTACTAGTTGCAACAAATAAAAAAAACACAACGTGACCACAAATGTTAATTATACCCATAGGCAACATGGAGACTTTTTGTAGCACTACTGATGGATCTTTAGGGTCAGTTGGTGTTGGTATGGATGTTTGTGCAGCAGTTTATATTTTTCCATAGAGTAGCTGTAGCAAAATTCCCATATATGTTATATGTAGGTTTTGTTGTGGATCTGCCACAGATTTCATCCTTTCCATTGCAATGGCTGAAATCCACATGGAGTTCTGCATGGAGAATAGAAACAGTGCATGTTTGAAAATCCACAGCTCATAGACAGAAATTTCTGAAATGCGTAGATGAGATCTGTTAAAATATCATGTACTTAGCTGGTCCTGTATTATGTGCAGGATTTTCATCATTCAAATCTGCCTGGAAAGTCAGCACCGAATAAATAACATGAACACACCCCAAATGATTCAGTCACAGCTACAGTCTACAAGATTAAAGCACCACTCCAGCATTGCTTTTTATTTCACCGCTGGATTGGTGTTTCTGATCTAAGTTTTCAGCCTCTGGTCTTATACTCACCCTCCGCGGTCTTCTTCTGTCATCCACACCACTCCCCTCAGTCTTCTCCAGTTTCAGCAGCTCCAGTGTTTCATGTAGCGCCGGAGGTCACGCTTCAATACAAGTCTATGAGGGCCTCGTTCTGGCTCTCATAGACTTACATTGAGACCTTGTGATGGAACTTCTGACTTCCTGACAGACAGAAGTTGAGGCACAAGATGGTCGCAGAAAGGTGAAAATGCCGCAGGATAAGTATAATACTAAGGGCAGGGACCTTAGGTTTAAAGCTCCATCCAGTGAAGAAAAATAAAGTTATGGAGTGGTACTTTAGGTAAAACTGTGTATTACTTTAGTCTGCAGCTGTAAAAATCTATGTAGCCCTAGCCTTAAAGAGGAATTCTAAACTTTGTTAATGGAGTGAGGTGTAAAATTTGTTGGAAATCTTAGCATAGTCTTTCCACTCGGCTTCTCACTTTTCCTTCTCCTCGCCTCTCCATACAGTATAATAATCTGGGTAATGGACACATTGTTCTGATAGTTCATTGTGACTAGCGTTAAATGGATTTGAGCTGTTTGCTGTTTTCTCAGAACTGCGAGGTAAGCTTAGATGGTGGTAAAAGAAGTGGCTCATATGTGAGGAAAGCAGCAGATACATTACAAAGATTCTTCTATTCACCTGTGCTATTGATTTATGTAACGTTTGTTGTAAGTCTTCAGCCCGATCTTTAATTATGGACATTACAAGTTGTGTTTATTGTGTTTCTTGCAGGTATCTTCTGTATCTTCAGGTAAAAAGGGACATTTTCCATGGACGTCTCTTGTGTTCATTTGCTGATGCTGCCCTCCTTGGTGCTTGCATTGTACAAGGTAACATTGAAAATCCATGTAGAGCTCGACCTTATCATATAAATGGGGCTTTGAAAACGTCATTCACTTGCACTGCAGTTTACAGCAGATTTTCAATGCAGGGTCTACACAATCTACAATCTACAGCAATTTCACACACTGTGAACAAGACCTCATGCTAAGTCCGATTCTCCACCCACATATATATTTGAGCACACCAGTAATGGTTATGGGGGAACCCTGATTCTCCCAAAACAGATGATTGGGAGGTGGGATTGGATTTGTACTCCTAGGTTTCTCATTTTCTCTTGGGAGCTAACTGTCAGTGTCAGCGACTCACTCCACTTTCCTCAATAAAAACATTAAAACATACATGCTTTAATGAACTGTGCATTTATATATACTGTACATATATATATATATATATATACATATATATATATATATATATAAATTGGGAAATTGGGGAGAGATAGCTGTTGGCTGAAGAAGTGTTTGCCCGATGGTTATCTAATGTGTAAATCACCTTTAGGTCAGAGTCACACTTGTGAGTGCCTTGAGTGTAACTTACGCGAGTCTCGCATCGCATCACCTGGCACGGCCTGCTGCCCTCTGGACAGGAGCGTCTCATCTGCATAGAAATACATGCAGCCGACCCACTCCTGTCCGGAGAGTGTGTGGCTGCGCCGGTGATACGATGTGAGACTTGTGCTAGTCACTCGCAAGTGTGACTCTGGCCTTAGGCTAATTCATGAGGATGTCCCTTTTCTCACCTTTACTTAAAGAAAACCTTTCACCATTAAAATGCCATCCAATCTGCAGGCACCATGTTATAGAGCAGGGGGAGCTGAGTAGATTAATATATAGTTTTAGTAGAAAATAGAGAGTTTTTTTTAAAAGAAAAAACCTCAAAAAACCAGCGCTGAAGAAAAGTAGTATAGGAAATATTGTTAAGATTTTTATTATTATCCTTATTCTAAGAATTAAGACACATTCACATAAATTAATACACACACAAAAAAATTTTTACTAAACAGCTCCTAGAACTGTATTAGCAGGTGAAAACACCTAAAAAGGTAATGACGCCCCGGCCGGCGGCAACAAATATCACCAAATTGTTATATATTATAAAATAATAAGTCAGAAGAGAGCACTTTAAATTCAGGAGTCTGCAAAAAAGCACTAAACCAGTGCCAGTCCGTATGTCACATCAGCACCTGCTTGAGAATGCCTGCAGTGGAACAACTTCTTCCCCGCTTATTGTGATCGTATTAGCGGTCAGGCTCCACTCACTTCCAGACCCTAGTTGTCACTAGGTATACCGCACTCCAGATTAGGAGTCTAGCGGTAATATTTAATAGCGCAGCAGAGACCCGTTAAAGATCTCTGATGTAAAGTACCTGTCACCGGTGTTAGACAGGAAGGCTCCGTAGGTTATAGTCCTTACACAAGGAGCTTTTACTTGCCGGAGAGAGTAATTTAAATGCTGATCTCCTGTATACACAATTTGTACCTCCAAAGGGCAAGCGGCTGGCAAGCGCTGTTGAGGGAGATTTTCCCCGTTAGCTGTCTGGGCGTTCACCGGTCAAGGTATTGAAGTTCCACGCTCAGTCGACTCTTTGTTTTGTGGACGTAACAGTCTGATCAACCCTGCTGGAGCGTGGAACTTCAATACCTTGACCGGTGAACGCCCAGACAGCTAACGGGGAAAATCTCCCTCAACAGCGCTTGCCAGCCGCTTGCCCTTTGGAGGTACAAATTGTGTATACAGGAGATCAGCATTTAAATTACTCTCTCCGGCAAGTAAAAGCTCCTTGTGTAAGGACTATAACCTACGGAGCCTTCCTGTCTAACACCGGTGACAGGTATAGGTTTCCTATACTACTTTTCTTCAGCGCTGGTTTTTTGAGGTTTTTTCTTTTCAAAAAATCTCTCTATTTTCTACTATTATTCCCTAGGCAAATTTTGGTGTTTGTTTTGCCATTAAACTAGCTGCAGAATTATTAGTAGTTGGGTCGAGCGCTCACCATTGTCCTCGGGCAGTGATTATTTTAATATATAATTTTGTGGAAAAAGATTCAGTATAACCCATGTTTTCATCATTTAATCCTCTACCTTTTCTGGGGTTTTCAGTCCAGTGGGCAGAGCTATCAGTCACTGACAGCTATCTCTGTGTGCACTATTATACAAAAAAAGCTGTCAGTCACTGATAGCTCCGCCCACTGGACTGAAAACCCCAGAAAGGGCAGTGGGTTAAATGAATAATACACAGGTTATACTGAATCTTTTCTCACAAAACTATAGCTCAATCTACCCAGGTCTCCTTGCTCTATAACATGATATCTGCTGATTGGACAATATTTTCAGAGTGACAGATTCCCTTTAAGCTATTAAAAATTTTAATTGGTCCCTTACTAAAAATATAAAAATGGTAAAATGGTGCTTTAAAATCTTCTCTTCCACAGAACACATTGGTTGCTTGGCTGAGTCAGTGGCCGCATTTGCACCTCAGCAGACACTGGTGGGAAGAAACAGCAATATATGGCACTCATTTAAAACAACAAAAAAAATAAAATATATATATATATATGTGTAGGGATATATCAGACAAACAGGGAACTTCTCTTAGTAGCTGCACTTTGCTATGATCCTGAGTAGGGGACTTTCTCTATGGCATCTATAGGTCCAAAATGGGTGTTAGCAAGATGGAAATCCACAAGCAGCATATACTGTATACTTGTTTTGTATTAAATAAATAGTAACTGTGCTGAACAACCATAAATCTTATCTGACATACGTATCATTTTTCTCTTCTCCTGTATTGTTTTTTGTGATATTCGTCTCCCTGTGGACTTGCTGCTCTCATCCATAAAAGATCTGGCACCAGCCTGACACCGGCGGTATTCGAGTAGAATTCATATCATATTTTTATTCTTTGCAGCTGAGATTGGAGATTTTGATCCTGATGAACATCCTGACAATTACATTTGTGATTTCAAGATATTTCCCAAGCAGTCACAAAAACTGGAAAGAAAAATTGTTGAAGTCCACAAAAGTGAACTCAGGTACGCGTTGTCTGTAAGGCCACGTTCCCACGATGCGTATTTGGTGAGTTTTATATCCTGCAGATTTTCAACTTTCAGCACTAATTAGCTACATTAGGTTATTTGCATTTTTTCATTGCATTTTTAATTCCTTTTTAACATTGTGTTCCAAGGCGATGTTTATTTATCTTGTTTTTTCAGCTGCAATTTTTGTCTTTTTTATGTCAAATTTTAAATTAAAGTGCTTTGTTTTCTAAACTTCTTAGCTTTGATAAACCTTTATGCCATTTTAGTGTATTTTAGTCATAGAAATGCAATAAAAACACATACGGTATACGTTTTTCCCTGCAGATTTTCCTCATCCCATTTAAGCCTATGGGAAAAATCCACAAATAAAATGCATATTTACCGCAAGAAAAATTTACATTTCAAAATTGCACCATAGGATAGTTTACACTGCATCAAAAAGGTCACATGACATTTCTATAAATCCCGATCACTTTGCTGGAACTGTAAGATGCTACGTTTTTTTAATGTGAAAATAATCAGCAGCAACAACACACCAAATACTCATCGTGGGAACTTAAGCGTGCTTTACACGCTGAGACATTGCTAGCCAATGCTAGCGATGTCGAGCGCGATAGCACCCGCCCCCATCGTACGGCCGATATGTGTTGATCGCTGCCGTAGCGAACATTATCGCTACGGCAGCGTCACACACACATACCTGTGCTGCGACGTCACTGTGACCGGCGAACCGCCTCCTTTCTAAGGGGGCGGTTCCTTCTGCGTCACAGCGACGTCACAACAGTGTCACTGCACCGCCGCCCAATAGAAAAGGAGGGGAGGAGATGAGCGGCCGGAACATCCCACCCACCTCCTTCCTTCCTTCTTTTCCGTTGGACGCAGGTAAGGAGATGTTTGTCGTTCCAGCGGCATCACACACAGCGATGTGTGCTGCCGCAGGAACGACAAACAACCTCATTACTACAGCAGCAACGATAATTGGGAAGAGGGGAGCATGTCACCAATGAGCGATTTTGAACGTTTTTGCGATGATTCAAAATCGCTCATAGGTGTCACACACAACATCGCTAAAGCGGACGGATGTGAGTCACAAATTCCGTGACCCCAACGAGATCGCTTTAGCGATCTCGTAGCGTGTACAGCCACCTTTAGTCTGACTGGTTTATGTCTGTCGCTCTGTGTGTTGTGTGTCGCTCTATCTACAGTATTTCTATCTATTATATTTATGTCTATGGATCTGACAGAAAAAGAGACTCTTTTTTTCCATTGATTAATGCAAAAATCCTTGGTACCTTAATTCAAAGGGATATGCATATTAAAACCATTTAAAAACAGAAAAAAGGGAATGTGTAGGATGTAAAAAACAGAGCTAGGGCACAATACAAAAACATTGTTGTCTGAATCAATCCATCACATTGGTTGTAAATATAAGATGGAAAGATATGCACACATAAAATAATGGTTAGTGTGATGCATAGGGTAAATAGGTAAACATGTGTATATATAAAGAGAAAAGAAAGTAAACAGGGTATGTGTGAATAATGGCTCCAAGCTGTGAGAGTATGGGAGTCTCACAAAGGGAAAACTAAGCCAGTGCAAACAAATGAGCAGATCTGGGTGCAAAATCAAATAACAACTGCACATAACCATAATAATATGTTTAATACACCAGTAAACAATGCAGGAGAAGAGTTACCCTTTGTATGTTCCCCTGGACTCCCAGGGGGCATGTGACACTCATATTGACACTGAGGCCAAGTACATTTTTACTATCTATCTCTTTAACATTCAGTGTTGTTTAAAAAAAACATGCAAAAAAGCAAGCAAAAAACTACAAAAAAGCAGCAAATCTGCAATTATTTTTATACCTGCAGGGCGGGGGATATAACACCCATGGAACTAGTCCCCGCGCTCATTAGCATAAGATAAAAGAGCTTTAGAAATACTTTTACTAAAGATCTCTTTATCTATGCTAGTGTATACAGGGACGGTTAGGCAGGGATTAGCAATATGCACCCAGAACTGCCCGTGGTACTGGGTGCATATTGGACCTGACAGGTTCCCTTTAAAAGGTAATATTGAAATGGAATAAGAAGCCAGGTATTTTTGGGAGTTTTGTTTCTTATCCAATGACAAGTCCTTCTAAAGAGTCAATACTGACTTTTAGGATTGCTACATATGATGGGTGGAACTATAGTTCCAGTCCTCATCCTCCCTGAAGAGGCTATTTGCATATTTAAGGGTGTTGTCCACTTCTAGGACAACCCCTTCTAATTCCACGTTTCCCTAAACAAACGCTTATACTCACCTCCACTGCTAGAAGCGTTCCATCGGTATCGGCGCTCGCATTTCCGAGTCTCAAAGGAGGCTGTTACGTCACACGCACACTGCACTATCACCGCCAGCTTCTCACTCTGTGCCTTCGGACGTGTGCGCACGCAACAGGAAGTGAGAGCTGCGTCTACTGCTATTTATTCATATGTCCATAGGCAGGGAGAGAGAAGCAAGTGGTGATTGGGTGCAGTGAACATGTGACATAACACCTTCCTATGAGACTCTGGAACGCTAGCCCCAACATTGCTGGAATAGTGCCGGCAGCGGAGGCGACTTTAACCTTTTTTATTGTAATAGTGGACAACCCCTTTAAATTTCCAGGGGAGTATTGCTTGGCACATAAGTCTCCCTGAAACATCTTGCCACTCTCCACAATGAGAAATTTTATTCCCTAGAACCATGGGTAGTAAATGTTGCTGTAATAACAAAAGTTAGTTTCTAATGTTCATTTTCAATGAGGTCACAGGGTTTCCTGGCAGCAGGTTTTTCCTATTTAATCTGAGAGCAGAATGATGTATAGACAGCTACATATCACATATTGGGATGCTTGTTGTAGTTTCAGTGAAATCAATGTTTTATTAACAGGGTATTATCACTAGCGGACTAGTTGTCTCATGCTTTTTGGCACTCCTGCTCTGTATAATGCTGCCACCATAATGATTATATGTTTTCTGCCTATGCACAGTGTACAACGAAAGCTGTCAATCAGTGGTAGGGGCGGGGTTTTACACAGCTCAGTGTTTCGAGTCAAAATTTTAGAGAATTGACAGATCTACAGCATATGAAATAGTAATTTTATTAAAACAGCAAGTGATACATCCCCGGAATCAGGGTCCCTGCCCCTCTCAGATTAAACTCTGACAGATCCCTTTACCAGGCCCCATCTGTAATAAAAGGGATACAAGCATAATTTTTTTATGTCACCTCACAGCTCAGAAAAATAAAATTCATAACAACTACTTGACCCCCAAAAAAACCCAGTCCTCATATGGCAGTGTTAATAAAAATAAAATTATGCCTCTCGTAAGACAACGATGAAAGCAGAAAAGTAAAAGGCTGCAGCAGGAAGGGGTTAGGATTGTGGGACAGCTTTGATTTGTAAATAAATGGCACTTTTCTGACGGCTGGGTTAGTCAATACCTTACCCACTGAGAATCTCGAGCATTTAAGACATTTATACACAAGTAAAAAGCCTATTAAACATATCAATATCACTTACATTTGCCGAGCAATAATTTAAGAAATGTGCTTGCTGTTCAGCGCTGTAAAGTGGAATATATTTTATGGAGTAGATCAATGTTTGCTCATATTTTGTTTTACATTTATTTGTAATTGTCCTGAAAATTAGCTTTTAAAGGTCGGCGTGCCATGTAATTGTTTCTATTGAAGTCTGAAAACAATGACGATGTGAAATCTGCACTTGGTCTGCTTACCATGTGTAAAAAATGTAATGACCCCTTCTTCCTCCCCTTGCACTCTTTCAGAGGTCAGAGCCCAGCTGTTGCAGAATTTAATTTGCTGCTGAAAGCACATTCCCTGGAAACCTATGGTGTTGACCCGCATCCGTGCAAGGTACCTCGCCGACATTCAGAAAGGGTGCTGTCCCACAGTAAGCTCCTGACCGAAAGAGCGGGATTCTGTGAACAGATAACACTCTCTGGTTAAAGAGTGAAGAACAGTCACCGATTCTGCGTAGCTTATACATTATTTTAAATTATTATTATTATTTATTATTATAGCGCCATTTATTCCATGGCGCTTTACAAGTGAAAGAGGGTATACGTACAACAATCATTAACAGTACAAAACAGACTGGTATAGGAGGAGAGAGGACCCTGCCCGCGAGGGCACACAGTCTACAGGGAATGGGTGATGGTACAATAGGTGAGGACAGAGCTATTAGATATTTTAAATAAGATTGAATCTGTATTTCTTGCCAATTGACTGATCTGTATTTTTGTGGCTAAGTAACTCACCAATCCTCATCCATATATCTACAGTAGAGATGGGCGAAAATGCAGATCTTTGACGCTGAACCCCAAATGTGTGTCTAAGGAACTTGAACTTAAGTGTTAAAAAATGGTGTTAGTAAGGGCTTGGGGGCTACAAAAAAGCGACTTAGAGCAGGACAACTATACTTACCGAGTTTCTGCTGGGTTGTCACACTGTTTCTGGGTCCGGTCATTAAATCTCATGAATATTCATTGCTTCACTGCAGCCTCCAATTGTGTGCGTTATCTTGGCTGTGTATCAAAATACCAGGGACCCCATGCAACTCTTTGTAAATTATTTAAATAAATGTTTTCAAAAACTGGAATGTGGTCACTCCAATTTTCATAACTAGTCAAGATAAAACAGACAGCTAGGGGCTGGTATTCTCAGACTGGTGAGGCCCAAAGTTATTGGGACCTCTCTTGCCTAAAAATAGCTTGTAGCTGCCCCCGAATTGACGCATCCATTAGATGCGCCAATTCTGATGATTACCTAGCTCATCCTGATCAATCAGCCCTGATTGCCTGGTGCTGTGACAATTGGGGTAATATAAGGAGTTAATGACAGCTCTGATTTGTTAAAAAATCACAGCTGCCACGAATCCGTGGATTTGTAATGGGTAGGGGTCTACAAGACCCACTCATTACTAATCGTGTAAGTAAAACCAAATAAGCACAAAACACAGAGAAAAATCCTTAATTTAAAAAACAAAAAACTGAAGAAACACCCTCTTTCTCTAATTTATTAACCCTCCAAAACAACCCTGCAAATCCGACATAATATACACCACAACGTCCCATTACGATCCCTCCTCTGCTACATCCTGAGGTCACAGTGCACAGTCACATTAAAAAAACATGACTGAGCACTGCGGTGTCAGGGACACACTGATTGAGCCGCAGCTATGAGAGCGGGTACGTCATTGAGTTCACCTGAGGTCACATTAGTCGGTTCCACAGTACCCCAACTGTGACCTCAGGTGAACTCACCTGAGGTGAACTCATTGAACTCACACCCGGTCATCCGGCATTGAGTTCAATGGTCCTGGATTACCGGATTATTGACTTCAATGGTGATGGTTAATTAGGTAATCCGGATGCATTTACTAATTCAGGATTGAATTCAATGAGTTCACCTGAGGTGAGTTCACCTGAGGTCACAGTTGAGGTACTGTGGGAACCCCAGCTGTGACCTCAGGTGAACTCATTGATCTCACTGCCAGATTACCGATTTAGGCTATGTGCACACATTGAGTATTTGGTTGCAGAAATTTCTGCACCAAATCTGTATCTCCTGGTAGAAAAATGGACCAAAAATGGATCACTGAGTGGGGAGGGGAGTTGTTATGTCTTGGTGTAAATGGTTGATTGCGTTTTGCAATATATACATTTTTGTAAATGTCAAATATCTAACTTAGTGCAACTTTTTTAACTCAAGGTATTCACTAAAATGGTAAAACCTATGTTTTCAAAGTTAAAGATGTTCACAACCTGTATATTTTAATTTTCTTAGGATTCAACAGGGACCACAACATTTCTTGGGTACACTGCAGATGGATTTGTTGTTTTCCAGGGTAACAAGAGGATACACTTAATAAGATGGTAAGTGGAGTTTTTTTTTTCCTTTGTAAGGTAATACATATATTATACAGTTATTTTGATCTATTTTAATGAGTATATTTAGTCAGCAATAATAAAAATGAGCTATTTTGTAATTTATGTGATGTTTCTATATACTTCTGTTCTCCTGATATTTCTATTTTTCTCTGTTATGCTTGTTGCCAAAAGGCCTGACAACTACTGCTAAGTAGGAGCTGTGGAAGAAGATGCACATTGCTTACAAGCTCTTTCTTACTGAGCTTGTAAGCACTGCTTTGAGGCCAGCCAGGACCTAATGAAGGCCTAGTATCAGCTCCAGGAGGTTCAGGAAAATACCACATTCCATAGAATGAGAGACTTCCCATTGCTTCTACTGGTCCTGTGTAGGTTCTCTTACAAATAGTCAGAAATAAAAATACACAAAACACCACTATGCTCTAAAATCCTGGGCCTATTCCACTACATCTGACAACATATGGATGGGTCCTCCCAACAGTCTAGGACAGCTCAGAAATTGCCTCCACATACAAGAAATATAGCTGAGATGTTCCTGGTGCCATTATTGTATAGTATACTGGGAAGATTGAAGAAGATGATGCATAAGGGGCTTATTGTAACTCAGTTACCCTAGGGCCAACTTGGAGCCGTCCTGATGGAGTACCTTCTTTAAGTGTGTATTGATGCTAAGCAATATATTCCAGATTGTAAGTGATACATTACTGGAATCAGGATTTATTGCTCTATATCATGCTGCTCTCACATTGTATAGCAAAAACCTGTTGACAAATTCTCTTTAATGATTTACAATAAGAAAAAAGCAGAGGAGGTTTTATTCATACAAATTCTGTATACACACTTCTTGAGTCTTCTGCCCTAAAAGCTAATGGAAATCTCTGTATCGCTAGAGATAAGGGGTCAGGACGTTAGTGACGCACATCCGGTGCCGTTAGTGACATCGCAGCGTGTGACACCAATGAGCGACGATCAACAAGCGCACAAACGTGAAAAATCGTTGCTTGTTGACACGTCGTTCATTTCCTTAATATTGTTGCTGCTGCAGGTATGATGTTGTTCGTCGTTCCTGCGGCAGCACACATCGCTATGTGTGACACCGCAGGAACGACGAACATCTCCTTACCTGCGTCCACCGGCAATGAGGAAGGAAGGAGGTGGGAGGCATGTTCCGGCCGCTCATCTCCGCCCCTCCTCTGCTATTGGACGGCTGCCGTGTGACGTCGCTGTGACGCCGCACGGACCACCCCCTTAGAGGCGGATCTCTGGCCAGAGCGATGTCGCAGGGAAGGTAAGTCCGTGTGACGGGTGTTAGTGATGTTGTGCGCCACGGGCAGCGATTTGCCCGTGTCACACAACCGACTGGGGCGGGTACGCTCGCTAGCGATATCGATACCGATATCGCAGCATGTAAAGTGCCCTTTAGTGGAGACCTGTACAGCAATGCACAGAGGCCATACATCCACTCACTGGAGGAACGGTACAGGCTCCATGGTAGTGGGCATGAAAAAGGTGGAGAAACCTATAGCAGAAATGAATGTCACATTTTATAAGAACAGCATAACTTTCGTAGTGTTCACAGAGTTTGAGTGGATTACAAAATCATCCACAGTGTTTTCTGTATTTTTGGCATTAGCTAAGGGTAAATTCCGTTGTGCCATGTGCGCACTAGAAAGTGACTATTTCTTAAGAAAATTACGGACCCTCTGAAAGAATCCTGGACCTGTGGTAAATAAACGCACGAAAACCGCAACGAATCCGCATGCTGTTTTACCGCGGTTTGGTGCGCTTTTGCCGCGGATTTACCACGGATTTTCTGCAGGTTGGTCCCTGTGGATTTTTACCATTAGGTATGGAAAAACCGCAGGTACCTGCGTAAATGAAGTGACATACTCATTAATTCTACAGCGGAAAATCCGCAGGTATAAAAAAACGCAGTGTGCGCACAGCATTTTTTAAAACCCATAGGATTTGCGGGGAATTTTCTGCAGCAAATCCGCGGCAAAATCCGCTGTAAATCCGCAGCGTGTGCACATAGCCTCAGAGAGACTTGTGCTCAACATATTACGTTCTGGGACATCAGAATACCATTTACAATGTTACTTCCGTTTAAAAAGGCGTAGCAAATGGCTGAAACGCATAGTCTGGGACACCCTGTTAGTTTTCTACCAGCCATTTAAATGTAGTGTTTTTTAATCAAATTAACAATTATGAACAATTTTGAATTTTTTATAAGAAATTTTTTTTTGTCCACTTGGATTCGCTGGAAACTTTGAAACTGCTTCACTGTTTATTGAAATACTATACATTATTTTTTTTGTGTGTCTTTTTTTTTATTACTGGGTTGGTAATAGGCATTTGGTAGACACTTCTCCATTACTTAGAAAAGGGCTTAATGCCATCTGACACTACACAGCTGACATCAACCCAACTACCATAACTCTGAGTGCCAACGCACCAGTGCAATCAGGAAGGGCCAAGGCGAAGCACCAGAATGGCGCATCTGAAATGATACGCCACTTCTGGGGCGGCTACAGGCTGCTATATTTAGGCTGGGAAGGGCCCAATAACCATGTACCTTCCCATCCTGCTAATATAAGCCCGCAGCTGTCTGCTTTACATTTGCTGGTTATCAAAAATAGAAAGGACCCTACGTCGTTTTTTTTCTTTGAATTATTTATTTGGGCAGCACTAAAGACTGCAGTGCTAACCACTGAGCCACCGTGCTGTCCATGTGCATCAAATAGTGTTTTTTTTTCTATCTCTCTATCCTTTTTGCACATCTTTAACACATAAAAATCTTTAATTTCTTGAATGCATTTAATTCTGGTCCGAATAACATGGACAACATACGGATGTCACACATGAGTTTTCACAAACCCCTAAACTTCAAGACTTGTATTGGCCTTTTTCATCTGTGCTGATGCTCAAAATGGATAGTCTTCCTATGGATCACACAAACACATGTGATTTACAGGGCCACAGGGTCCATGTGAAAACACAGAGGTGTGAAAATCAACACATGTTTTAATGAGTACGCGAGTGAACATGGCTTTAGTGCGTGTGAAAACGGACACCACTTGTAGTGGAAAAACGGACATGTGAAGGGGGCCGTACACAGTGCATGCTGTACCTGTATACACCACAAATAAATGGCATGTAGAAAGGGGTCAGTTGACAGATAGCTTTTAAAATAGAAAGCATTATAATGAAAGTAATTGCTGTCATCTGTGGCTCATAATACTGCCTTATGTTTTACAGGCCGGATATCTGCAAAATGAGATTTGATGGGAAAACATTCTATGTTGTTGTAATGCAGAAGGAGGTAGGAATGATGCAAAAATTCATCTAAACTCGCAATGTATCTATAATGTTCTGGGTTGGTGCATTTCATGATCACATACCATTGGACTGATCCACTATAGGACCTGAGAAACTATTACAAATGGTATACATTTCATAATTTAACCTGTTTTTTTTTCCGAAAATCTATAAAAGGATAGGCAGTTGTCTATTTTGATTGCTATCCTATTAATTAAACAGCTTCAAAAAAGCTGTACTTGATATTATTCATTATATATGACAGGTTTGGGTCTGGATAAGTTATCTTGCTGTCCAAAGCAAGTTTAGAGATTTGCCCCTTTGTGTCCATGAAGTTTAGTTGGATAGCAGGATGACCTTGATCAACCCAATAACAAGAATGTCTAGTTCTGCTGAATGTGTTAAGTATAAGGAGAAACTGCCTAGCAATGTATTTTTAGTACCTATTAGACTATTATACCCCATACAAGCAATGCTAATATTTAGTGCCAAGTCCCCTTTATTAATTAAAGGCACAATGACTCGTTCATCCTGCAGCTGTGCCATTAATGGGGCTGAGCTACAGTATCAGCAATGCTGACCTCATGGGTGAGTTGCTTTTAGTCTCTTGATCAGCCAGGTAGTCTTAAGGGTACTTTACACGCTGCGACATCGCTAACGATTTATTGTCGGGGTCACGGTGTTTGTGATGCACATCCGGCGTCGTTAGCGACATCGCAGCGTGTGACACGTACAAGCGACCTTCAACGATCGCAAAAGTGGTAAAAATCGTTGGTTTTGGAGAGGTCTTTCAAACACCAAATATCGTTGTTTGGGCACTAGCGATGTTGTTCCTCGTTCCTGCGGCATCACACATCACTATGTGTGACACCGCAGGAGCGACGAACATCTCCTTACCTCCGTCCACCGGCAATGAGGAAGGAAGGAGGTGGGTAGCATGTTCCAGTTGCTCATCTCCGCCCCTCCTCTGCTATTGGACGGCTGCTGTGTGACGTCGCTGTGACGCCGCACGAACTCCCCCCTTACAAAGGAGGCGGTTTGCCGGCCTGAGCAACGTCGCAGGGAAGGTAAGTCCGTGTGACGGGTGTTAGCAATGTTGTGTGCCACGGGCAACGATTTCCCCGTGACGCACAACCGGGGGGCGGGGGCGGGTACGCTCGCTAGCGATATCGGTACCGATATCGCAGCGTGTAAAGTACCCTTTAGTCCTGGTAGTTGGGTCTTCCACAAATCAAACATTGATAACTATTGTAAGGACAACTATGTCCTGGAAACCCACTTTTAAGCCTCATTCAGCACTATGATGAAAAATTGTCATTTTTTTCTCATACCCCCCCAAAACCCTGACATCTAAATGAGACCTCAGGTTTAATTTGCATGTCCATAAACCACATAGCAGAACACTATAATTGGTGACCTCAGCACCTCCCCACCTCCGCTAACTTTCAGTGAGACAGTTTGATCAGGGCAGTGGACCAGGTGGTGGAGCGGATATTTTGATCCAAGCATGGAATTCTGATTAATTCGACCTAATATCGGAAATAGTTGTTAGTCTCTTTAATGTTAACAATTAAAATGAATTTAAAATTTAGGATTTTTAATTTCCTTCTTTTTTTAATTACTCTAGAAAAAAACTGTTCTTACCTATCATACCTCAACACCAGCCGCCTGTAAACATTTGTGGAAATGTGGAGTGGAAAATCAGGCTTTCTACAAGTGAGTCTTTACTGATTATGTTCAAGCAGTCGTTACTTTGTGAACTTGTGTCTATAACAGTGAGGGGTAATACAGTTTTCTTAATTATGTATTTTTTTGTGTAATGAGTAATGATGGGTGAGCCCGAACTGTAAAGTTCGGATCCGTATTGGACACCTAGTGTCCGTGCATGAGCCCCAAATACGGACTTCTCAGGGAAGTCCGTATTACTGTTTGGGTTTGGTCACCCAGATAAAATTTTAAGGAAAAAGGAAGCAAAATCGTGATTAAAGTAGGACAATTATACTTACAGAGTATCCCTGGGTGGCTGCCACACTACTTCAGGGTCTGTTCATTTAATCTTTTCATTGCTTCCACTATCTACCGTCTATGACAGGGTCTGTGATTGGTTGCTGTCAGACTAACGGCATGTCGGTGTCTGGGATTAGTTGTCCCTGAAGTAGAGTGTAAAAAAAATAAATAATTGGAAAAAATGGCTTAGGGTCCCCTGTATTTTCATACCCAGCGCAGATAAAGCAGACAGCTGGAACCTGCAGCCCTCAGCTGTGAATATTATCTTGGCTGTGTATTAAAATGCGAGGGACCCCATGCAGCTTTTTTAATTATTTAAATAAAGAATTTTGAATAACAGCATGCTGTCTCCCCAATTTTGATACCTAGCCAAGATAAAGCAGACAGCTGGGGGCTGGTATTCTTAGGCTGGGTAGGCCCATGGTTACTGGGCCCCCTCAGCCTAAAAATAGCAGCCTGCAGTCGCCCCAGAATTAGCACATCCATTAGATACGCCAATCCTGGCATTTTACCCGGCTCATTCTGAATGCCCTGGAGCTGTGGCAAGCAGGGCCATATAAGGGGTTAATGACAGCTGTGATTTGTCAAAAAATAATATTACTAATTACTAATCGTGTAAGTAAAAAGAAATAAACACAAAACACAGAGAAAAATCTTTTATTAAAAACAAAACAACAAAGCACCCTCTTTCTCCAATTTTTTAACCTCAAAAACACCCCTGCAGACCTGTAAGTCTGATTGTCCTGCTTTTAATACCCATTTGGCTTTCTTTTGCAGCCCCTTAGCAATTACTACTATTTTATAGCCCTTACGTTCGAGTCCCTTAGACTTATATGGGGTTCAGCGTGCGGGGTCAAGTTTGGATCAAGTCTGGTCCCAAACCAAACTTTTTTTCTTAAGTCCAGCCGAATCCTCAAAACATCTGCAGGTTTGCCAATCTCTCATAATGAAATGTTATTCCATTGTTTCCATTGTATTCTGTACATTGTAACAAAGTGGCATACATTTTTATATCCTGCAGTAATTTTTAACATTTTTTATAATAAATTATTATTTTTAGGTATGCAAAATCAAGTCAAGTAAAAACGATGACGAGTAGCAATATATTCTTTAAGGGGAGTCGGTACCGTTATTGGTAAGTAATTTGATTTCATCATATTTATTACTCAATCACAAATAAGTACTAGTATCATAGTATCATAGTTTTTAAGGTTGAAGGGAGACTCTAAGTCCATCTAGTTCAACCCGTAGCCTAACATGTTGATCCAGAGGAAGGCAAAAAAACCCCAATGTGGCAAACAAGTTCCAATGGGGAAAAAATTTCCTTCCTGACTCCACATCCGGCAATCAGACTAGTTCCCTGGATCAATACCCTGTCATAAAATCTAATATACATAACTGGTAATATTAAATTTTTCAAGAAAGGCATCCAGGCTCTGCTTAAATGTTAGTAGTGAATCACTCATTACAACATCATGCGGCAGAGAGTTCCATAGTCTCACTGCTCGTACAGTAAAGAATCCTCGTCTGTGATTATGATTAAACCTTCTTTCCTCAAGACGTAGTGGATGCCCCCGTGTTCCAGTCGCAGGCCTAAGTGTAAAAAGATCTTTGGAAAGGTCTCTGTACTGTCCCCTCATATATTTATACATTGTGATTAGATCCCCCCTAAGCCTTCGTTTTTCCAAACTAAATAACCCCAAGTTTAATAACCTGTCTTGGTATTGCAGCCCACCCATTCCTCTAATAATCTTGGTCGCTCTTCTCTGCACCCTCTCCAGTTCAGCTATGTCCTTCTTATATATCGGTGACCAGAATTGTACACAGTATTCTAAGTGCGGTCGCACTAGTGACTTGTACAGAGGTAGAACTATATTTTTTTCATGAACACTTATACCTCTTTTAATACATCCCATTATTTTATTAGCCCTGGCAGCTGTTGCCTGACACTGTCCACTAAAGTGAAGTTTACCATCCACCCATACACCCAAGTCTTTTTCTGTGTCTGTTTTACCCAGTGTTCTACAATTAAGTACATAATCATAAATGTTATTTCCTCTACCCAAGTGCATGACCTTACATTTATCTACATTAAACTTCAATTGCCACTTCTCAGCCCAATCCTCCAATTTACATAAATCTCCCTGTAATATAAAATTATCCTCCTCTGTATTGATTACCCTGCAGAGTTTAGTATCATCTGCAAATATTGAAATTCTCCTCCGCATGCCCCCAACAAGGTCATTTATAAATATGTTGAAAAGAAGCGGGCCCAATACTGACCCCTGTGGTACCCCACTATGAACTGAGACCCAGTCCGAGTACGTACCATTAATAACCACCCTTTGTTTCCTATCACTGAGCCAGTTTTTAACCCAGTTACACATATTTTCCCCTATCCCCATTATTCTCATTTTATGTACCAACCTTTTGTGTGGCACCGTATCAAAAGCTTTTGAAAAGTCCATAGACACAACATCCACTGCATTTCCCTGGTCCAGGCTTGAACTTACCTCTTCATAGAAGCTGATCAAATTAGTTTGACAGGATCGATCCCTCATAAACCCATGTTGATACTCTGTCATAAGGTTATTTTTATCTGTATTAACTGTAATACAATTAACTGTATTCATTGTGACTCACATCAATATCAATGTTTCTATATTTTCTATCGGGAAGTATAATCTCCACCATTGGTGTCAGTCTGCATCTACACTGGTCAAAATGTCCACATCTGTTTTCTAGTAGAACTGCAAAAAATCTGACTGCTAGATGGCAGAAAATCAATTGTGGCTATTCTTTAGCGTTAGGTCTAATTCACATACATGAAAAGTCCCATGTGTAGATGGAGCATTAGTGAATATGTATGGCCACTGCTCTATTAACTGTCCATCCCAATAAAAGAAGGCTGTACTGACCACTGGAATCCGCCGCTCACTTCAGCACTCTCGATTTGGAGTCTGATCCAGCAGAGATCAGTGGATTTGAAGTCTAATATTTTCCTGGTAGTTTAATAAATACTTTAAGTTTATTCTCACTTAATTATCATGGATAGATTTGTTGAGTTGCTCACATAATGTGTTCAAATGTGCTTACAGTCTTTTATTTATACCCATATACAGTGGGAAAGTTGCAAAAGAAGTTGTGGAGGCAAGCTCACAGATCCAGAGGGACCCACCGGAAGTTCACAGGTAATAAATGGTAATACACTCATCACTAGTTAAAGGGAACCTGTCAGGTACAATATGCAGCCATAATCACGAGAAGTTCTGGGTGCATATCCTGCCTAACTGTCTCAGGATCTAGTAGCATATGTAAAGCGATCTTTAGAAAAAGTATTTTTAAAGATCCTTCATTATATGTTAATGAGTCCAGCCACTAGTCGCAAGGGCATTAGTTCACTTGGCTAGTCGGCCCACTTAGCATCTAAGCATGCCCCTGTGGGCATGCTAACATGCTAATGAATGCGCTTCGTCAGAGGCATATTCTCGCTTACCTCTGCTGCCAACGCGCCTGATGGTGAGTTTCGACTCAGTGGATTTTGCCCCCTGTGCCTTAACATGCTAAGAGGGTGGAATGAGCACAGGAACTTACGCCCTTACGACTAGTCCCTGCGCCCATTAACCCCTTAAGGACGAAGCTAGTTTTGTCCTTAATGCCCAGGCCATTTTTTGCAATTCTGACCAGTGTCACTTTATGAGGTTATAACTCTGGAACGCTTCAACAGATCCCAATGATTTTGACATTGTTTTTTCGTGACATATTGTACTTCATGATAGTTATAAATTTAGAACGATATTTTTTGCTTTTATTTGTGAAAAAATCGGAAATTTGATGAAAATTTTGCAATTATCAAACTTTTAATTTTTATGCCCTTAACCCAAAGAGTTATGTCACACAAAACCGTTAATAAATAACATTTTCCACATGTCTACTTTACATTAGTGCAATTTATGAAACAAAATGTTTTGGGGTTAGGAAGTTAGAAGGGGTCAAAGTTCATCTGCAATTTCCCAATTTTTCAACAAAATTCACAAAACCATTTTTTTTAGGGACCACATCACATTTGAAGTGACTTTGAGAGGCCTAAGTGACAGAAAATACCTAAAAGTGACACCATTCTCAAAACAGCACCCCTCAAAGTACTCATAACCACATCCAAGAAGTTTATTAACCCTTCAGGTGCTTCACAGGAACTAAAGCAAAGTGGAATAAAAAAAAGCAAAAAATAAAATTTTACCTAAAATGTTGCTCTACCCCAAATTTATTCACTTTTAGAAGATATAACACAACAAAATGAACCCCAAAACTTGTTACCCACTTTCTTATGAACGCGCCAATACCCCACATGTGGTCAGAAACCTTTGTTTGGACAAATGGGAGGGCTCGGACCAGAAGGAGCAATATTTGAATTTTGGAAAGCAAATTTGGCTGAAATAGACTGCGGGCACCATGTTGCATTTACATGTCCGCTAAGGTACCTAAACAGCAGAAACCCCTCACAAGTGACACCATTTTGGAAACTGGACCTCTCAAGGCTTCTATCTAGGGGTATAGTGAGCATTTTGGATCCACAGGTACTTCACAGATTTTGATAACGTTACATTGTCACATTGAAAATTTTCATTTTTTTCTCAAAAATGTTGCTTTAGCATCAATTTTTTCACTTTTTCAAGAGGTAATTCCAAAAATTTGACCCCAATGTTTGTTACCCACTTTTTTATGAGCACGGTGATACCTCACTTGTGGTCTGAAACCTTTGTTTGGAGAAATGGGAGGGCTTGGAACGGAAGGAGCAATATTTGAATTTTGGAAAGAAAATTTGGCTGAAAAAGATTGCGGGCACCATGTCGCATTTGGAGGACCCCTAAGGTACGTAAACAGCAAAAAACCACAACAAGTGACCCCATATTGGAAACTAGGCCCCTCAAGGAATTTATCTAGATGTTTGGTGAGTACCCTGAACCTCCAGGTGCTTTACAGAAGTTTATAATGTTGAGACATGAAAATAAAAAAATAAAATGTTACCACAAAATTGTTACTTCAACCAGATAGCTTTTTTTTTAACAAGAGTACACGGAAAAATATCAGAATAAAATTTATTGTGCAATTTCTCCTGAGTATGCAGATACCTTATGTGTGGTGGAAATCAACTGTTTGGGTGCACAGCAGGGCTCGGAAGGGAAAAAGTGCCATTTGACTGAACAATTGGCTGGAATAATTAGCGGACGCTATGTCGTATTTGGAAAGCCCCTAAGGTGCCTAAACAGTGGAGGTCCCCCACAAGTGACCCCATTCTGGAAACTAGACACCTCAAGGCTTTTATCTAGGTGTATATTGAGCATTTTGAATCCATGAATACTTCACAGAATTTGATAAGCTTAGGTTGCCATATTGAAATTTTCATTTTTTTCACAAAAATGTTGATTTAGCGACACATTTCTCACTTTTTCAAGAGGCAACAACAAAATATGTACCCCACAGTTTGTTATCTAATTTCTTGAGAGCGCAGGAATACCCCACATGTGGCCAAAAACCTTTGTTTGGATAAATGGGAGGGCTTGGAATGGAAGGAGCACCATTTGAATTTTGGAAAAGTTGAAGTAAATTGCGCGCACCATGTCACATTAGCAGGGCCCCTTGGGTACCTATACATCAGAAATCCCCCACAAGTGACCCCATTTTGGAAACTGGATTTTATTCAGGAGTATAGTAAGCATTTTGAATCCACAGGTACTTCACAAAAATGTTGCTGTAGCAACAAATTTCTCACTGTTAGGCTATGTGGCCATTATCCAGCGACACGGCGTCTAGTACACAGTGTCAGCCTCCTGCAGAGATGTGAGTGTTGTCCACGGGAGAACGCAGCTGCCCATGCCCACGATTTGGGTTCAGGCTGCTGTGGACTTTAGCTCTATTCTACCTGCAGAAAACACTCATCTCCGCAGCATAAATTGACATGCTGAGGCTCAGGAAGCTGCGCCACAGGTCGGTTTATGCTGCGGAGAAAAGAAACACAGTGGGCACGGGATATCTAAAAATCCTTCCACTGTGCTTCTACTGCACAACGCAGCGTTATGGATGCTTGGAAAACACTCTGCGCCCAAAACGCTGCAAACCCTGATTGTGGGCACATAGCCTAAAATGCTACAATGGATGATTGGACAGATGTCAAACATATGTAACGTCACACCCCCTGCATATTCTAAGCTGGCGCCCTTTAGTGCCTTTCATGTGACCCTAAAGGATGCCTAGCCTTGTATTTAGTCCAAAAAAAAAAAAAAGAATTAAAATAAATGACGTGGGGTCCCCCCTATTTTTGATAGCCAGCTAGGGTAAAGCAGACAGCTGTAGCCTGCAAACCACAGCTGACAGCTTCATCTTGTTTGGTGATCAATTTGGAGGGCTCCCCAAGCTGTTTTTTTTTTTATAATTATTTATAAATAAATAATTAAAAAAAACAAAACAAACGTGGGGTCCCCCCAAATTAGATCACCAGCCAAGGTGAAGCTGACAGCTGGGGTCTGGTATTCTCAGGATGGGAAGAGCCATGGTTATTGGACTCTTCCCAGCCTAAAAATAGCAGGCCGCAGCCGCCCCAGAAGTGGCGCATCCATTAGATGCGCCAATTCTGGCGCTTCGCCCCAGCTCATCCCGCGCCCTGGTGCGGTGGCAAACGGGGTAATAAATGGGGTTGATACCAGATCTGTAATGTCACCTGGCATCAAGCCCAGCAATTAGTTATGTCACGGCGCCTATCAGATACCCGACATAACTAATTGACAGTAATAAAAAAAAAAATTGACAACAAAAAAAAATATATTTGAAAAAACACTCCCCAAAACATTCCCTGATTCACCAATTTATTGAAAAGAAAAGAAAAAAAAAATCCGCTGTAATGCATTTGGACGTCCCACGTCGACTCTGGACCTTCTAGAATATGGGGGACACGTTCAGGGAGCATATCCCCCATTTTCTAGGTGTGCCGACCCTCCATTTGAGGAGAGTGGGTGCAAAGAATCTGCACCCACCCTCCCCGGGTCACAGCTGCAAAGTGCCGAGCAACAGCAGCAGCAGCCAGCGTCCTGAACACAGGAAGCTGACAGCTGCGCTCTGCACATGTGACCGGCGTCTGCTGAGAAGGAGCCGGAGGAGGGGGCCGCGGGGATCAGCGCTCCGACAGGTACGGGGAACACCGGGGGGGATAGGGGGTGACCCGGCAGGGCCTGGGGAGCAGGTTTCTGTCGCATGTGTTATGGCACATACGACAGAAACCATAAGAAAAGTGTGAATGCGGCCGGCGCGCTGCTGTGCTCGCCGGTGCGCGTGGCCATCTTGGATTTTCGGGAGGGGGTTGGGGGTCGGGGGGGCACTTTGGGGACACCGGGGGACCGGAGGGAACCGGGAAAGAGATTTATCTCCCATCTGACATGTTTGATCATGTCAGATGGGAGATAAATCATTTTTTACCGGCGATGTCATTTACTATAACTTGATGATCGGTATACGGTGTATACCGGTCACCACGTGACTGGGGACCGGAAAAACCGGCCCGAATCATGATCTCCAGGGTCTCAGCTACCCCCGGTAGCTGAAACCCCGGAGATTTTCTGACGCTGCGGGGCGCTATTCACTTATTTCTGCCCGCCGTTTTAAAACGGCAGAAAGGAATAAGTACCCTTTTTTGGTGCCGTTTTAAAACGTAACGCGGTCGTAATGGGGTTAACATGTCATAAAAAATCTTTAGAAATACTTTTTCTAAAGATCTCTCTATCTATGCTAGTGTATACAGGGACGGTTAGGCAGGGATTAGCAATATGCACCCAGAACAACTCATGGTTTTGGGTTCCTATTGCACCTAACAGGCTCACTTTTAGCAGTAGATCTTCTGCTAGATCTCTAAAATCTCCTATATACATTTGATAAAAGTTGGGCGCACCTGCTGAATTTTGATCGGCCGACCATCAGACATGTCTGGACACTTTCCAGTTTTACCCTTACAGAAGATCTTACAGAAGATCTTGGAGAAGAGAATGATCTTGCCTATTAACTGTTAGTGGTCAATCCTCTTTGTTTTGTGCAGATATAAGCCGCTTCCCGAAGAGTCTGATAGATGCTCTCTCATAGAGAACAGATGAGTGTTCCTAAAATCCCTAGAAGCCTGCAGAGATAGGTTTACAATGGTGTCTTCACAGGCCATAAGTATCTCACTAATCTTAGTGCCAGAGTGAAAGCTAAAGGAGGCTTCAGTTCTCTGTCTTGCCCTTAGATATACAGTACTTCTGATGAGAGGCTGAAGTGTATGTTACTGCATGTATACCACAGGAAGGATAAGTGATATGGAATGGCATAGCCTACTGCAATAATCATTACATTACAAAAAAGGTACAGTATTGAATAGTGGCTCAGCATGTGACGATATGGACGCTCATTTGGGATAGGCCAGGTAATAAAGCTCTATGGACAAAGTAAACGTGGCAAGAGAATATAGTGATTAGAGGCTAATGTGGAGGCAGATGGACTGGTCTAATACATGGGTAATTGTGTTATTGTTCGTCCACCAGGGTCCCTTTTTTGTCTCTCCATCAGTGCATTTTTATCCATTTCTACAAAAAAAAAAATGGAGAAGTACATTAAATAATTTTGCTGCCAGATCTTACACTATTTTACTATTTCATAAAGCAGAACTGTAAGCTGGCGAAATATAAGTTACAGTTAGGTCCAGAAATATTTGGACAGTGACACAAGTTTTGTTATTTTAGCTGTTTACAAAAACATGTTCAGAAATACAATTATATATATAATATGGGCTGAAAGTGCACACTCCCAGCTGCAATATGAGAGTTTTCACATCCAAATCGGAGAAAGGGTTTAGGAATCATAGCTCTGTAATGCGTTGCCTCCTCTTTTTCAAGGGACCAAAAGTAATTGGACAAGGGACTCTAAGGGCTGCAATTAACTCTGAAGGCGTCTCCCTCGTTAACCTGTAATCAATGAAGTAGTTAAAAGGTCTGGGGTTGATTACAGGTGTGTGGTTTTGCATTTGGAAGCTGTTGCTGTGACCAGGCAACATGCGGTCTAAGGAACTCTCAATTGAGGTGAAGCAGAACATCCTGAGGCTGAAAAAAAAGAAAAAATCCATCAGAGAGATAGCAGACATGCTTGGAGTAGCAAAATCAACAGTCGCGTACATTCTGAGAAAAAAGGAATTGACTGGTGAGCTTGGGAACTCAAAAAGGCCTGGGCGTCCACGGATGACAACAGTGGTGGATGATCGCCGCATACTTTCTTTGCTGAAGAAGAACCCATTCACAACATCAACTGAAGTCCAGAACACTCTCAGTGAAGTAGGTGTATCTGTCTCTAAGTCAACAGTAAAGAGAAGACTCCATGAAAGTAAATACAAAGGGTTCACATCTAAATGCAAACCATTCATCAATTCCAAAAATAGACAGGCCAGAGTTAAATTTGCTGAAAAACACCTCATGAAGCCAGCTCAGTTCTGGAAAAGTGTTCTATGGACAGATGAGACAAAGATCAACCTGTACCAGAATGATGGGAAGAAAAAAGTTTGGAGAAGAAAGGGAACGGCACATGATCCAAGGCACACCACATCCTCTGTAAAACATGGTGGAGGCAACGTGATGGCATGGGCATGCATGGCTTTCAATGGCACTGGGTCACTTGTGTTTATTGATGACATAACAGCAGACAAGAGTAGCCGGATGAATTCTGAAGTGTACCGGGATATACTTTAAGCCCAGATTCAGCCAAATGCCGCAAAGTTGATCGGACGGCGCTTCATAGTACAGATGGACAATGACCCCAAGCATACAGCCAAAGCTACCCAGGAGTTCATGAGTGCAAAAAAGTGGAACATTCTGCAATGGCCAAGTCAATCACCAGATCTTAACCCAATTGAGCATGCATTTCACTTGCTCAAATCCAGACTTAAGACGGAAAGACCCACAAACAAGCAAGACCTGAAGGCTGCGGCTGTAAAGGCCTGGCAAAACATTAAGAAGGAGGAAACCCAGCGTTTGGTGATGTCCATGGGTTCCAGACTTAAGGCAGTGATTGCCTCCAAAGGATTCACAACAAAATATTGAAAATAAAAATATTTTGTTTGGTTTATTTGTCCAATTACTTTTGACCTCCTAAAATATGGAGTGTTTGTAAAGAAATGTGTACAATTTCTACAATTTCTATCAGATATTTTTATTCAAACCTTCAAATTAAACGTTACAATCTGCACTTGAATTCTGTTGTAGAGGTTTCATTTCAAATCCAATGTGGTGGCATGCAGAGCCCAACTCGCGAAAATTGTGTCACTGTCCAAATATTTCTGGACCTAACTGTATGCTTTGCATTTAGGGACGTATAATACAAACATATACAGTGGGTACAGAAAGTATTTACATTTTTCACTCTGTTTCATTGCAGTCATTTGGTAAATTCAAAAAAGTTCATTTTTTTTCTCATTAATGTACACTCTGCACCCCATCCCCCATATTGACAGAAAAAAAACAGAAATGTAGAAATTTTTGCACATTTATTAAATAAGAAAAACTGAAATCTCATATGGTCATAAGTATTCACACCCTTTGCTCAGTATTGAGTAGAAGCAGACTTTCGAGCTAGTACAGCCATGAGTCTTCTTGGGAATGATGCAACACGTTTTTCACACCTGGATTTGGGGATCCTCTGGCATTCTTCCTTGCAGATCCTCTCCAGTTCCGTCAGGTTGGATGGTGAATGTTGGTGGACAGCCATTTTCAGGTCTCTCCAGAGAAACTCAATTGGGTTTAGGTCAGGGATCTGGCTGGGACAGTCATGAATGGTCACAGAGTTGTTCTGAAGCCACTCCTTTGTTATTTTAGTTGTGTGCTTAAGGTCATTATCTTGTTGGAAGGTGACCTTTCAGCCAAGTCTGAGGTCCAGAGCACTCTGGAAAAGGTTTTCTTCCAGGATATCTCTGTACTTGGCCGCAGTCATCTTTCCTTCAATTGCAACCAGTCGTCCTGTCCCTGCAGCTGAAAAATACCCCAATAGCATGATGCTGCCACCACCATGTTTCACTGTGGGGATTGTATTGGGCAGGTGATGAGTAGTGCCTGATTTTCTCCACACATACCGCTTAGAATTATTACCAAAAAGTTTTATCTGTGTGTCATCAGACCAGAGAATCTTATTTCTAATAGTCTGGGAGTCTTCATGTCCTTTTTTTGCAAACTCTATGCGGGCTTTCATATGTTTTGCACTGAGGAGAGGCTTCCATCGGGTCACTCTGCCGTAAAGGCTCGACTGGTGGAGGGCTACAGTGATAGTTGACTTTGTGGAACTTTCTCCCATCTCCCTACTGCAACTCTGGAGCTTAGCCACAGTGATCTTGGGGTTCTTCTTTACCTCTTTCACCAAGGCTCTTCTCCCACGATTGTTTAGTTTGGCTGGATGGTCAGGTCTAGGAAGAGTTCTGGTGGTCCTAAATTTCTTCCATATAAGGATTATGGAGGCCACCGGGCTCTTAGGAACCTTGAGTACTGCATAAATTCTTTTGTAACCTTAGCCAGATCTGTGCCTTATCACAATTTTGTCTCTGAGCTCCTTGGGCAGTTCCTTTGACCTTATAATTCTCATTTGGTCTGACATGCACTGTGAGCTGTGAGGTTTTATATATACAGGTGTGTGCCTTTCCAAATCAAGTCCTATCAGTTTAGTTAAACACAGCTGGACTCCAATGAAGAACCATCTCAAGGAGGATGACAAGGAAATGGACAGCATGTGACTTACATATGAGTGTCTGAGCAAAGGTTCTAAATACTTATGACCATGTGATATTTCAGTTTTTCTTGTTTAATACATTTGTAAAAATTTCTAAATTTATGTTTTTTTCTGTCAAGATGGGGTGCAGAGTGTACATTACTGAGAAAAAAATGAACTTTTTTGAATTTACCAAATGGCTGCAATGAAAGAAAGAGTGAAAAATGTAAAGGGGTCTGAATACTTTCCGTACCCACTGTATATATATATAGTTATATACATTTGCCATTTTCTTTTTTAATGGGAATCTGTCACTAGGTTTTTGCTATGTAATTTGACAGCAGCATGAGGAAGGGACAGAGACCCTGATTCCAGTGATGTATCACTTAGCTTGCTGGGTGCCGCATTTATGATAGTAATAGTTTTCTTTGCTGCAGAGATAGCAGAGCTCAATTGTTGAGCTGTGTAGAATTCCACCCGCACAACAGCTTTCTGTGTATGTTGTTTAGTGACAAAAAGCTACTAATCAGGGGTGGGAGTGTGGTTGGACTAGGATACATGAGAGCCTGTATTGATAATCTCCTGCTGATAAGACACTGATTATATTCAAACAGCAAAACACAGTTTAGTAATCAGGATCTTATTATGGTGCTCTCAGATTACATTGCAAAAACCTGTATACTCGAGTGGTGGAGAATCCACTGCATTGTAGTCAGATATTTCTAGCACGAGTGATGTCAATATTGTGTCCATGTATAACTAGAATGCTAGGCTGGGCTTTAGGCTTCAAGTCATGCTCTTATATAAAAGATTATTGAAAGTATTCTGTATATGTGCTGTATGTGTTTGGTATTTCTCCTGTATAATCACCTTTGGTTTTCTTTTTTTCCTTTTTAGATCTCTAATACCGCACAGTCGCAGCTCTTATTCCTTAAACAAACAGCTTATCATTAACATGGAGCCACTTCAGCCACTCATTCCATCTCCAAGTGAGGAGGAAGAAGAAGAAGAAGCCGAAGTTCCACAAGAGGAAAGTAAGTGTATGCTTCAAACACAATCATACACAGTTGAGATCTAATGCTGTTAGTCATTTTATTTTTTATGTGTAGCTTTATTAAAATTACTTTCATTATTTTGGTTTGGTTGGGCCATGAACCCATGTATACTTTGTCGACTGTGGATTGCATTTTTTATATATCCTAAAAAACATTTTCAACAGCACATCTCATCTTGTTAGTGGAGAATGTCTTCTGATAATATGCAAACTAGATAGTATCAGGTGATTTTATTAATGACTGGTTCATCAGTCTACACTTTGCATTAGGCCGGAGTCACACTTGTGAGTTTCTTGTGTGTGACTGGCCGAGTCTCATATCGCATCACCCGGCACGGCCGCACACTGTCCTAAAAGGAGTGGGCCGGCTGCATGTAGTTCTATGCAGCTTAGATGCTCCAGTCCGGAGGGCGGCAGGCCGCGTTGGGTGATGCGATGCGAGAGTCACGCAAGACACTCGCAAGTGTGACTTCAGCCTTAGTCAAAGTCTTTACAACTCCTCCAACAACTCCCCAAAGAAGAAGTGTTTCCTGAAGCAGTTTCTTCTAGAAACCTTTTAGTAATTGACCATCTATAAAATCCTAATTCTGCACATAGCCTTAAACGACCTTTGGGAGAAGACCAAATAACTTGTTTTATTGTTCCCATTGAGTTTTTTGAGATGTTCAGAAATTGAGATTTTGTTATGAAATGTTATAAGTAAATACACCTTTTTTTAGGATATTGCAGATCGAGTTTTAGCTTTAGAAGTGGAAACTGGCTGTGTGCATACAATGTGTTTTCGAGTGGATTCTGCCGTGAACACTAGTTGAAAAACCTATCACAAAATAAAGGAACATAACTAAATTGACTAAAAATGACTTGCTGTCTATACGTTTAGGCTTTTGAACTTCTGTGTAATCACTTCAGGTTTCTAACAACACCAAGTGGATAAAAAAAGTGACGTGTCTGTTCTGGTGTTTTCCGCTTAGAAGACACTATGTACCTTACAATACAAATCAAAGGGAAAGCTCAAAAGATGACTGGAAGATAACCATATGTTTTTTTAATCATTTTCCATAGGTTTTACTTAAAAATTTAACCCCTTCAGCCCCCGGGCACTTTCCGTTTTTGCGTTTTTGTTTTTTGCTCCCCTTCTTCCGAGAGGCGTAACTTTTTTATTTTTCCATCAATCTTGCCATATGAGGGCTTGTTTTTTGCGGGATGAGTTGTACTTTTAAATAAAACCATAAGTTTTAACATATAGTGTACTGGAAAATGGCAAAAAAATTCCAAGTGCGGAAAAATTGGAAAAAAACTGGGATTGTACAATAGTTTTTGAGATATTTTATTCACCGTGTTCACTATATGGTAAAACTGATGTGTGGGTATGATGCCTCAGGTCGGTGCGAGTTTGTAGACACCAAACATGTATAGGTTTACTTGTATCTAAGGGGTTAAAAAAAATTCACAAGCTTGTCCGAAAAACGTGGCGCACGTTTTGCGCCATTTTCCAAAACCCGTAGCGTTCTCATTTTTCAGGATCTGAGGCTCAGTGATGACTTATTTTTTGCGTCTTGACCTGACGTTCTTAACGGTACCATTTTTGCGCAGATGCTATGATTTGATCGCCTGTTATTGCATTTTGCGCAAAATTTGCGGCGACCAAAAAACGTAATTTTGGCGTTTGGAATTTTTTTGCCGCTACGCCGTTTACTGATCAGATTCATTGATTTTATATTTTGATAGATCGGGCATTTCTGAACGCGGCGATACCAAATATGTGTGTATTTTTTATTTTTTTAACCCTTTAATTTTCAATGGGGTGAAAGGGGGGTGATTTGAACTTTTAGGTTTTTTTATTTTTTTTTAATTTTTTAAAACTTTTTTTTTTACTTTTTTTTTTTATTTTACTAGTCCCCCTAGGGGGCTATTGCGATCAGCAATCTGATCGCTTTGCACAATCTGCAGATCTCAGCTACAGAGCTGAGAACTGCAGATTTGCTGCTTCACTTTCAATGCCGGCTGTATTCCGGCATTGAGAGGAAGTGACTCATGTTAGCCACAGGCGTCATCACATGACCCTGTGCTACCATGGCAACCGCCGAAAGTCACGTGATCATGTCACGTGACTTCCGGCGGGGGCGGGGTAAGTCACTGTAATGGCGGCGCCCGTATACATATCGCTGCCAAGACTTTGGCAGCGAAATGTAAGGGGTTAATGGCCGCGGGTGGAAGCGATTCCACCCGCGGCTAGCAGGCACACATATCAGCTGTTGATAACAGCTGATATGTGCACCGATCGCCGCCGCCCGCCGGCGGCAGGGGGCGGGGCTTACCGGAAAACGATCCATGACGTATCTAGTACGTCATGGGTCGTTAAGGGGTTAAAGTAAAAATGATGGGAAAACCATCCAGAAACTTACCGACAACTAAAACCTATAGGAAAAAAAAACAGGAAATTACTGAAAAAGCAGCACAAAAGACGCTTTAGAAAAAAACCACCAGTTTCTTGAGGCAACCTCTGCTTGAAAAACTCATTGGGTTCACCTGAGATTAAAAGATGTAGCGTGCTCATAGCCACGTAACAGAAACTCCAAGTTTTGTGGAGATTTGGATAATTTTCACTAAATTTAGTTTCTGCTCTGAAAACTCAGCAAAAAGATTCAGTGTGCACATCTCGTCAGAGTATATGCACACTAAGGGGTACTTTGCACGCTGCGACATCGCTACTGCGATATCGTCGGGGTCAAATCGAAAGTGACGCACATCCGGCGCTGGTAATGACATCACAACGTGTAAAGCCTAGATGCGCCAATAAACTATCGCAACAGCGTCGAAAATCGGTGATCTGTGTAGCGTCGGTCATTTTCATAATGTCGCACCAATAGGAGATACAATGTTGTTCCTCCTTCCTGCGGCAGCACACATCGCTGTGTGTGAAGCCGCAGGAGCGAGGAACATCTTCTTATCTGCCTCCACCGGCTATGCGGAAGGAAGGAGGTGGGCGGGATGTTTACGTCCCGCTCATCTCCGCCCCTCCGCTTCTATTGGCCGCCTGCCGTGTGACGTCGCTGTGACGCTGCACGACCCGCCCCCTTAGGAAGGAGGCGGGTCGCCGGCCAGAGCCACGTCACAGGGCAGGTAAATGCGTGTGAAGCTGCCGTAGCGATAATGTTCGCTACGGCAGCTATCACAAGATATCGCATGTGCGACGGGGGTAAGTACTATCGTGCTCGGCATCGCTAGCCGATGCTAGCGATGTCGCAACGTGCAAAGTACCCTTAAGGCTTAATCAGGCAGATTCTGCATAAAATAAACATAATGCACAGCAATGTCTAAACAATACATTTCTGTGTCTGCCTTAAAGGGAACCTGTCAGGTGCAATATGCACCCAAAACCACGAGCAGTTCTGGGTGCATATTAGTAATCCCTGTATACACTAGCATAAATAAAGAGATCTTTAGTAAAAGTATTTCTAAAGATCCCATATGATATGCTAATGACTGGGCTAGGGGCTAGTCGCAAGGGTGTTAGTTCCCTTGGCTAGTCGGCCCCCTTAGTATGATAACATACCCCTTTGGGCTTGCTAACATGCTAATGAATGTGCAGCATCAGAGGATGGTCTCTCAAACCTCTCTGCTGCCATCGCATCCGACTTTTGGATTTCGTCCCAGTGCACATGATCCCGGACTTTCGGTAATGTGCACTATGAAGCCGGGTGTGCAAATCCTGGCTTCAAACAAGTGTAGTGCACATGACCGAAAGTCCGGGATCATGTGCACTGAGCCGAAGTAGAGCGTTTTATGCGATGGCAGCAGAGAGGTGAGCACGACCATCCTCTGATGCCACACATTCATTAGCATGCTAGTAGACCCACAAGGGCGTGCTTATGTGCTAAGGGAACCGACTAGCCAAGGGCTAATGAGGCCTTTGCGATTAGTCGCTGGCCTCATTAGTATATCATATGGGATCTTTAGAAATACTTTTTCTAAATATCTCTTTATCTATGCTAGTGTATACAGCAGGGGTGGGCAATTAATTTTCCCATGGGGCCGCATGAGAAATTGTGATGGTTTTAGAGGGCCGGACTAATATAATTAACTCAGTTCTACCCAATATACTACATCACTACACCCCCTCCATATACTACACCTGTAATAAACTACACTACTACACCCGCCTATAAGACACCTGTAATATACTACGCCCCCATATACTACACCTGTAATATACTACACCCCCCATATACTACACCTGTAATATACTACATCACTTCACCCCCCATATACTACACCTGTAATATACTACACCCCCATATACTACACCTGTAATATACTAAACCCCCCATATACTACACCAGTAATATACTAACCCCCCCCATATACTACACCTGTAATATACTACATCACTACACCCCTACTGTATATACACCTGTAATATACTACATCACTACACCCCTATATACACCTGTAATATACTACATCACTACACCCCTATATACACCTGTAATATACTACATCACTACATCCCTATATACACCTGTAATATACTACATCACTACACCCCTATATACACCTGTAATATACTACATCACTACACCCCTATATACACCTGTAATATACTACATCACTACACCCCTACTGTATATACACCTGTAATATACTACATCACTACACCCCTATATACTACACCTGTAATATACATCACTACACCCCTATATACACCTGTAATATACTACATCACTACACACCCATATACACTTGTAATATACTACATCACTACACCCCTATATACTACACCTGTAATATACTACACCACTATATACAACACCCCCATATACTACACCCCTATATACTACACCTGTAATAAAGCTACATCACTACACTCCATGTACTTCACCACTATATACTACACCACTATATACACAATGCCATATACACCTGTAAAACCACACCACTACACCCCCAGTATTAGTCACCAGTGCCCCCCTCCCCCATTGTCCCTCCTCAGCTTATTAGTCACTACTTACCTCTCCCTTCTTATTGTCCTGTCCTCAGGCACCTCCGTACAGGCTCCCCGCTGAGCTGCTCCTTCTCATGTACAGGCCCTGGCTGCGCTGATGCTGTTCTGCGAGGGGTCCCCGCTGCTGCTTCTCTCTGTGAAGGCCCCCGCTGTGCCGCTTCTTCTCCTGCCGGGCAAGAACTTTTGAAATGACACACGCGCGCCGTACTGACAACATCAGAGCGCGCGCGCGCGTCACAAAGAAAGTGCCGGCAGGGAACAGAGGAGAGATTCCTGCGTTCCACTGCCTGCACTGACTGTGCGGAGCTGCAGGATCTCTCCCTGCCCGGCACGCAGCAGCCCGGCTCCACTGCACCGGCTGAAGACGGGCCGGTCACATACAGTAGGCGGGCCGGATGTGGGGCTCGGGCCGCCCCTTGCCCAGGTCTGGTATACAGTGACAGTTAGACAGGGATTAGCAATACGCACCCAGAACTGCTCGTGGTCCTAGGTGCATATTCCACCTGACAGGTTCCTTTTAATGCAGAGAAATGCCTAACAGTCTGTACAGTGTATCAGTGCATTGCCGGATGTCTGTCAGTGCCAGGGTTCTTACAGCTGCCGCTCTAAGAGTAATTTTTTTTTAGCATCAATCGCTGCATGAAAGTGACCTACAGTCATTATTTTTAATTGACAAAAATTTGTCTTCATAACTGTAACTTAAATGATTCTGACATATAAGCGCAGGGTTTAGCAGACTGTGACAATGTCATCCAGGAATTGTTTTCTTACTTTCACAATTTTAGCTCATATGTTACAAAGGGTTGCAATCAGTTAATGAAAATCAGATAGCACATGGATGGGTATGATTCAATAGGGCTGTTCAGATCACAGTTTTTCACGAGCTCTTAGGGGCACTTTGCACACTGCGACATCGCAGGCCGATGCTGCGATGCCGAGTGCGATAGTGCCCGCCCCCGTCGCAGCAGCGATATGTGGTGATAGCTGGCGTAGCGAAAGTTATCGCTACGCCAGCTTCACACACACACTCACCTGCCGTGCGACGTCCCTGTGGCCGGCGACCCGCCTCCTTGTTAAGGGGGCGGGTCGTGCGGCGTCACTGCGACGTCACACGGCAGGCGGCCAATCAGAGCGGAGGGGCGGAGATGAGCAGGATGTCAACATCCTGCCCACCTCCTTCCTTCCGCATATCCTACGGAAGCCGCAGTGAGGCCGGTAGGAGACGTTCCTCGCTCCTGCGACTTCACACACAGCGATGTGTGCAGCCGCAGGAGCGAGGAACAACATCGGACCGTCGCGTCAGCGTAATCATGGATTACGCCGACGCTGCACCGATGATACGATTACGACGCTTTTGCGCTCGTTAATCGTATCATCCAGCCTTTACACACTGCGATGTCGCATGCGATGCCGGAAGTGCGTCATTTTCAATTTGACCCCACCGACATCGCACCTGCGATGTCGCAGTGTGCAAAGTGCCCCTAAGTGTGTGAACACAATGCAGCATACACTATTGTCTGCCATTTATCTGATGAGACTCGCCGTTCCAAGTCAGTGGGAGTGCAATAATAATCCCATATGGATCATCCATATAGCATCCAATGTCTACAGATACATTATTAACATGGGAGACTGTATTCGATCATGTACATTTTAGAATGATGATGTATAAATACGGATATCGCACAGAAGTAAAATAAAGACACAGATGACAATACATGTTGTCCACGTTTTCAGACAAGTTTTCATACACTCGTCTGACCCTGGCTTAGGGTAGACGGAGTCTTTTTGTAGCTAGCCTCTCTTTCATGGAGACATTATATAGCACAAACATTTTTAGAATTTAGAAGTCACACATGAGTGATGTACCATTACTTTTTAAAATAACCCCAAAAATCCTATCAGCTATTCACTACATTCTAATGCATGGAGATTTTCAAACTGCAGAATGAGGTTGATTCATAATTTCTTATAGTGGTTTTATGGCTTTAAGAAATCATGAATTTTGGCGCATAGCAAATGTGTGGAAAAATTGGGACTTTTTGACTCTTTGATTCAGCCTTGACACCTTTCTGCTAAACCTCACAGAAGGGACCACCAACATCCGAACAGATTCAGCATAATATCCAATGATCGTTAAGCAGGGATCTACCAAGGCTCTTAGTGGTCATAGACTTCAGAGTGTTGTATAGCATGTGCCTATAAGATTACATCCGTGTGAATTCTACACTGAGAAACAGAGCGCTTTTTTATTCATGGGTCATCCTAGTTGCATCCGGTTTTTACTTATTCATTTTTATTTCTCCACTTAAGACATACAGTATCTTTGTTCCCATACCAGAGAAATGACCCCTCGAAGATCACATGTTTTTATTAACATTTATCTCTAGCATCAGATCTATGATTCATGGATCAAAACTGGTAGTGAATCAGAAATCTTTGCATTTATGTTGCGTTGATCTTGTAGATTTGAAGGGACCATACAGATCAGTAATCACAGATAGGATAAAATCTGCTCTGAGTGTCATGGATCTCACATACTGATTAGTGTTTTAGATGTATTTATAGATCCATGAGACTCTGAGTCCAAAGGCTGTCGGAAAAAAAACAAAAAGAATACACACATGTCATGGAATTGTGAATGTAGCCTTCATGCAATGCTGGCAGATGTTTCTTACAGAGTACCATAAAAAAGAACAGTCCTCATGAATTGTCCCACAGGTGTTTAGTGCTGTTCTATACTATTTTGGTAGTTCTAGTAATACATGGGAAGCTAAAAGACAACTGTGACTTAATCACATCAACTCTAAATGTATGGCACCGCGTGCAAGGAGTTCCTGCAGAAGCTGGGCCAGCTCCATCAGCAGCAGATGTCAGCTTTATATTATACTTGGCACCCTGCTGCAACCAATTTGATCACCGCTAGCACCGATCATGGCAATTTAACTCTCTAGACTTTATGTATTTAATATACTTGCTTATATAGATCCATTAATTCCACAAGGCTTCACAAACGTCATCACTGTCCCCATTAAGGCTCACAATCTAAATCCCCTATCAGTATGTCTTTGGATGCTGCAATCAATAACTACATCGCATTACATTGCACCCTACCACATATGATGCCGTAAACAGGGTCTAACCGGTCTCCTGTCTGGTACCTTGCAATAAGTGAGTATTGCTGCATATTAGACTAGAGATCAGGCCATTGAATGTTCTGATATATATATATATATATATATATATATACTGCTCAAAAAAATAAAGGTGACACTAAAATATCATTCTGATGTTTAAGTGTTCCCTTTATTTTTTGAGCAATATATATATATATATATATATATATATATATATATATATATATATCTATATATATATATATAGATATATATATATATATATATATATCTCAATCATGAAAAAATGCTTCTTTTTCATCATAACACTACACAAAAGATGCAATTAACAGTGAGCAAAAGTCATGTAAAGAAAAATGTATCACTCAAAACATCAAACTATCCTGTTAAATTCAAGCCATGATACTCCACTGTCAATAAGCAAAATAAAAGTTTAAGCTTAGTGCATGCTGTGGAGTACTGCAATCTATCTCCCATTCAAGTGAAAGCGTGGCGGTACTTACCGGTCACTGGCCAATGAAAGGTGCTGCTGTGTTCCAACCATACATTTCTTAGTTTGGGTCACTGTCGCAGCACATTTCAGCCAAAACTCCACAAGTAGATGATCACTTGTTAAGTTTTGAACATCCCCTTTAGCAACTTACAGACTGTGTATCTTCAGAAGTACAAGCTGGGCACAATGTAGTAGACACTGAAATGGCATATTTGCAGTTTTCACTCTGCAATTTTTCACCAATTCTGGAAAACGCCTGTGGAGTCAAAATACTCATTACACAAGTAGATGACTTCCTTGGTGTAGTTGGAAAATGGGGTCACTTTTTGGAGTTTTCTGGTGTTCTGGCACTGTTTACCACTGCAAATGGTGTTCACAAACTATTCCAGAAAAATTCGCCCTGCAAAGTCAAATGGCTGTCAATCTCTTCTAAGCTCTACGCCCTACCATGTGGCCAAGCAATAGTCTATGACCACATTGAAGTTGTGATACTTTGTCAAAATAGTGTAATCAGTTATGGGGTCCTTTTTATTTTTTACTAGCCAAGGTCTAGATTAAACATTTTGAGCTAAATCTACTTATTAATTTTTCATTTTCACACAGGCCAAAGGTAAAGGCATCTTTAAAACACCTGAGGGCTAAAAATGCTCACTACCCCTAGAAGAATTCCCTAAGGAGTGTGAATTACAAAATGGGGTAACTTTTGTGAGTTTTCAGCCGTTCTGATTCCTCGGGGGTTCTGCAAACAATCCCAGTCAAATTTCCTCTCAAAAAGCCAAATAGCATGTCTTCCCTTTTAAGCCCTTCAGTGTGCCCAACCTGTAGTTTCCAACCACATATTGGTTATTTACACAGTAATGCAGGTAGAAATTGTGGAACAAATTATTGGCTCCATTTTCTCCTGCTATCCTTGGAAAAACAAAAAATTTGGAGCCAAAACAACATTTTAGTAAAAAAAATAAAAATGTAATTTTCCATGTCCACGGGATCGCCTGTGTGTTACAAAATGCTCATTACACCCTTCAAAAATCCTGTCTACTGTAGTTTGTACAATGTGGTCACAATGGTAGGGCTTCTGCTGTTCTGATAACTCCAGAGCTCTGCCAGAAAATTCTGATGTAACTAATAGATTGAGCTTAGAAGTATATTCAATGTTAAAATGAATTAAATTCACCTGTTTGGTAAATGTTAGCAGAAAGCTCGATGACAAATTGTGAATTTGCTTAAAGCTTTTAAAGGCTCCACCTTATAATAGTTGGGATAACTTTATAATATCAATTTCCTCCGTAGCGCAATAAATCATAACGTTTTAGGTAAACATGGATTTTACCAAGGAGGAAAGTATATTCTGATATTCCCAGCAAGCATTTACTTCTATCCCACACTTTTTCAATCATGGCAAGTGTTGGATATTTTACCCAATTTGACGGAAAATGGCCTGCCTCTAAAGAGCCTTGGAGGGTCTACCAGCATCAGAGCTGATGTAGTCCAGTTGAGAAGTCTAGTCCACTTCCCGAATTTCCTTACTATATTTATTGCTGGAACAATAGAAGATTCAACATTACCCATATATAGAATTAAATCATCAGCATAGAGATATTTGTGATCTATGGCACCACTGTAAGGCCCTGTGCGCACGCTGCGGATTTACCGCGGATTTTGCCGCAAATTTGCATCAGAAAATGTGTCTAACATTGCTGCAGTCATTCCCCAGCAAATCCTTTTGGGTTTTAAAGAATACTGTGCGCACACTGCCTTTTTTTATACCCGCGGATTTCTGCTGCGGATTTAATGAGCATGTGACTTGTTTTCCGCAGGTACCTGCAGTTTTTGCCATAGATAATTTTAAAAATCCGCAGGGACCAACTTGCGGAAAATCCTCGGTAAACCGCATGCGGATTTCGTTGTGGTTTTGGTGCGTCTTTTTACTGCGCGTGCGGGATTCTTTAACGGTCCGGATTTTTCTTAAGAAAAAGGCACTTTCTAGTGCGCACATAGCCTTAAAGGATGTTTTATCACAGGATGCATGCAATAAAAATTCGAGGGCTTCTACTGCTGCTACCAAAGTGCCTATCGAGTGCCCCTTCCAAGCTGAAATGATATCCAACAGATATAACAGCTTAACCAAAGTAGTGAATCTAGAGTCAAATGCCATTTTAACCAAAACAGCTCAAGGGAAATTCAATTCAACGCTATATAGAGAGATGACTGCCCACTAGTGACAGGTGGACCCGGACTGTGAAACCATGTGGATCTGGACTTTTAAACTTACCCGAATGCAAGGCCCAGGATTCCGGGTGTTAATCCGGTGTTAGTCCGAATCCAGCAAACTCAGAAAATAAAAAACAATAAAGAAAATAAGACTGAAGCAAGTGCTTCATACTTACTGACGGTCCGGCATAGCTGTACACTGCTCCCGTGCCCACTCATGCACTTCCAGGGCCACGAATTAGGCTCATATATATGCACTGCTTTCCCCACCCACCGGGGTCTGTAATTGGTTTCAGTCAAACGCGCTCGCCGCCTGTGTGCCAGCATTTGCCTGCAACTAGTCACAGTCGTTGCCTGCAGGTCTATATCGTACAGTAAAAATAAATAAAATATTTGGAATAGGGTTCCCCCATATTATGATATCAGGAACAGATAAAGCCCTCGGCTATAGACTGCAGCCCCCAGCTGTGTGCTTATCTTGGCTATGTATGAAAATAAGAAGAACCTCATGCAACTTTTTTTTTTAATTATTTAAATAAAAAAAAATTTTTTGATACCCAGCCATGATAAAATCCAACAGCTGGGGGCTGGTATTCTCAGGCTGGGGCACCCATGCTTATTGGCCCACCCCCGAGCCTAAAAGTAGCAGCCTGCAGCCACCCAGAATTGTCGCATCCTTTAGATGCGACAATCCCAGTACTTTACCATTCTCTTCCCGATTGCCCTAGTGCGGTGGCAATTGTGGTAATAAGGGGTTAATAACAGCCAACAGCTGCCACTAAGCCTAGATAAGTAATGGGAGGCGTCTATGAGACCCCCCATTACTAATCACTAATCAGTAAGTAAAAGTAAATAAACACAAAAAACAAAAAAAATCCTGTATTTTAAATAAAATATAATAAACATCCTCTTTCACCACTTTATTAACCCCAAAACAAAATTAACCCCGGCAAGTCGAACGTAATCCACATGAGGTCCCACGACGACGTTTCCAGCTCTGCAACATATCTGAAGTCACAGAGCGCAATCATGGAACATGACCGCCCATTGCGGACTTCAAGCAGAGACTCAGCTGCATGATCAGCAGTGATATCACTCAGGTTCTTTACGGTCACAGTTGGAGGTTCCCACGGTGCTTCACCTATGACGGTAGCTAACCTGACCTCAGGTGACCTCGGTAAAGTCAGTGACCTCACCTCAGGTGAGACCTGCATCTTCTGGCAGAAAAACACGTTTTTTTGCCAAGAGATGCAAATTTGGTGATGACATTTTTACACCATATTCATGCACACATTCTACACCTCCTGGTAAAAAACCCCATTAAAACCGCATGAGGTATTATGCAGTAGTGATGCAGTTTGTGCCAGGTGTTGAATGGGTGCAGGAATATGATGTAAAAATTTTTGGCACCAAATCTGTATCTCTTGGCAAAAAAACATGCCAGGAGATGCAGGTGAGTTCACTGAGTTTAATGAGGTCACTTGAAGTCCTCTGAGGTGAGGTTACCTGCAGTCACAGGTGGAGGACGGTAGGAACCTCCAACTACAACTGCATCTAACCTGAGTGACGTCACCGCTGATCACTGCTGCTCATTGATTCTCTGCCTGAATCTCACAGAGGGCAATCATGTTCCATGATTGGACACAGTCTGTTCAGATGTAGTAGAGCTGGAATTGTACTGGAACCTTGTGTGGATTACATCGGATGCAGGGGTGTTTTAGGTTAATAAAGTGGTGAAAGATGGTGTGTTTTTGTATTTTATTTCAAGTAAAGGAGTTTTTCAATGTTTGTGTTTTATTTACTTTCACTTACAGATTAGTAATTGGGGTCTTATAGACCCTTCCCATTACTAATCTAGGGCTTAGTGGCAGCTGTTATTAACCCCTTATTATCCTGATTTCCACTGCACCAGTGCAATCGGGAAGGGCCATGTAAAGTGCTGGGATTGTCACATTTAATAGATGCAGCAATCCTGGGTGGCTGCAGGCGGCCTCATTTAGACTGGGGGGCAGCCCAATAAGCATGGGTTTCTATAGCTTAAGAATACTAGCCCTCAGCTGTTGGGCTTTATCATGGCTGGGTATCAAAATTGGGGGGAGACCACGCGTCTTTTTTTAGTTATTTATTTAAATAATTAATTAAAAGAAAAAAAGCTACATGCAGTTTGTTTTGATACACAGCCAAGATAAGCGCATGGCTGGGGGCTGCAGCCTGTAGCTGTGTGCTTTATCTGTGCTGGGTTGCATAATATAGGGGGACCCTACACCAATTGTTTTATTTATTTATTTACTTTTATACCACGATAGACGCACATAGTGTTTGTGATTGGAAGCAGTCAAACACGATGTCACTCAGGATGGGGGCGAGTCTGACTGCAACCAATCAGAGACACCAGTGGGCAGAGAAAACGGTGCATATGCATGAAGGTAAATGAGCGGCCTCAGAAGTGAATGCGTGGCCTGGAAGCAGTTACAGCCGTGTTGGTGCCTCAGTAAGTTCAGCACGCTTGCTCCTATCCCCCTATTCCTTCTACCGACATTTTTAATTCCCAGATTCTGGTCCTCATAGACTTATATGGGGACCAGAATCTGGCCAGAATCGGATTTTAAAAACCAGATTACTGGGACCCACCGGTTCAGGTTATCTGCGAATCTGCACATCACTACTATCCACTTATCCAGATTTACCAGAACTGAACTGTAAGGGCTACTTCACACACAGCGAGATAGCTACTGAGATCGCTGCTGAGTCACGTTTTTTGTGACCTCATTAGCGATCTCGCTGCGTGTGACACTGAGCAGCGATCTGGCCCCTGCTGTGAGATCGCTGCTCGTTACACACAGTGCTGGTTCGTTTTTTTATTGTTGCTCTCCCGCTGATAAGCACACATCACTGTGTGTGACAGCGAGAGAGCAACAATCCTGAATGTGCAGGGAGCAGGAGCCGGCGTCTGACAGCCTGCGGTAAGCTGTAACCAAGGTAAACATCGGGTAACCAAGGTGGTTACCCGATATTTACCTTCGTTACCAGCCTCCGCAGCTCTCACGCTGCCAGTGCCGGCTCCTGCTCCCTGCACACGCTAAGTTAAGCGGTGTGTGCTGGTAACTAAGCTAAACATCGGGTAATCATACCCGATGTTTACCTTAGTTCCCAGTGTCCGCAGCTTCCAGACGCCGGCTCCGTGCAAGCGCAGCATCGCTTGCACGTCGCTGCTGGCTGGGGGCTGGTCACTGGTCGCTGGTGAGATCTGCCTGTTTGACATCTCACCAGCGACCATGTAGCGATGCAGCAGTGATCCTGACCAGGTCAGATCGCTGGTGGGATCGCTGCTGCATCGCTAAAGTGTGAAGGTACCCTAACCTCAATTACAGACGTCTTAGGTTTATGGAGGTAGATTTGTGTGGGATTAACTCTGTTTAACTTTCATGTTGTGATTACATGGGTTAATCTATTGGCCAATACTTTTATAACTTATTGGCCTTTTACTTTTAGAATTTTCTCCGCCTAAGGGGCTTTGCAAGTGCAACATGGTGTCTGCAAGCTATTTCAGCCAAATTTGCCGTGCAGGGCCTGCGACACACATCCGTGCCGCCAGCACGTGTTTGTCATTTTTTGCACGTACCGGCGGCACGGAGACACGTTCAGCAATGCTACCCTATGGTAGCAGGCACACACACGTAAAACCACACGGAACGTGTGTCCATGTGCGTTTGTACGTGTGTGCGTTTTTCTAAGCGCTGACATGTCAGTGTTTTCTCCGGCAGCACGGGTGTCACACGGCCCGCACCCGTATCACACGGATGTAGTGTGGATGCGGTCCCGTGTGACACGCGCCGGAGAAAACACACGTGTCAGTTAAAAAAAAACAAAACATTTACTCACCTTCTCCATCCCTCCTGTCTCTGCCGCTACTGCCTCTTGCTGCCAACCGCCGCTCATTATTCTCATTTAATATTCACTTCACTGCCTGGCAGCAGCAGCAGCGGGGAGACGGGAGGGCTGGAGACCGAAGATCAGCACCACGGACAGCAGCGCGGACAGCAGGAAGGACCAGGTGAGTATGTAAATTACCGGTTCTACGTGTGCTATCGCGGATAGCACACGTAGAACACACGTGGCCCGCACGTACCAGAGACACGTACTTACCTGCATGCAACACGCAGGGGAAATACGTGTCTCTCGGCACGTGCGTGATTTTCACATGAGTGTGGCAGAGGCCTAAGGATGTATTAACAGAAGCAGTGATTCTCTCTTCCAAGAGAATGCTAATGACATGGTTATGGTAATGATACTAGCTAGGCTCAAACTCTGATCAGAGTTTGAGCCAAGTGTCAGTTTACTGTAATCTGAAGATGGAGAACTTAATTTCTCCATCTTCTCCATTGTCTGTGTCCACGTAGATGACATCTGACTGCAGTCTGATGTTTCACATGCACCCATAGACTTGAGTGGGTGTGTGCCATCCAATATACAGTGGGTATGGAAAGTATTCAGACCTCTTTAAATGTTATACTCTTTGTTTCATTGCAGCCATTTGGTAAATTCAAAAAAGTTAATTTTTTTTCTCATTAATATACACTCTGCACCCCATCTTGACAGAAATAAAAACAGAATGTAGAAATTTTTGCTAATTTTTTAAACAAGAAAAACTGAAATATCACATGGTCATAAGTATTCAGATCCTTTGCTCAGACACTCATATTTAAGCACATGCTGTCCATTTCCTTATGATCTTCCATTGTAAAGATTAAGTCAATTTCTCCCATTTTTATCTGGTTTCAGATGTGATTTTTATATTACCTACAACTGTTACTTGCCAGAGGTAGATATGAATTAGCATTGCATGTTTGAAAGAAAGTTGTTTACCCACAATTTTGGAAAAGTGCCAACAATTTTATCCTGCCTATTTTTGGGATTTTGTGGGAAATTCTGTACAATTTGCCTTTTTTTCTGTTTTGTTTTTTTTTTTTTTATATCCTCCGGTAACAGCTGACTGAGGGAGTTGCTGGGTGTCACACCTCCACCGATCAGATCTAAAAAGTAGGGACAAAACTCTTTAATCTACCTTAGTGAAACACTTCACTTAAGACTCTCATACACATTAATTAGTTGTCAACTGACTGATCGTTCAGCCAACAGTTATGTTTATCAACTCTTTCATACATAGGACCAGATACCTTGGCTTGGCCAACCGCCCCTTTATGAGAGAGTTAGGCCATGTGCGCACGTTGCGTTTTTTTCTGCGTTTTGGCTGCGTTTACAACTGCACTGTTTCAATGACAAAATGCATGCGTTCGGCTTCTCCAGCAAAGTCTAGGAGAATCATGCAAAATCTTTGCGCACAATGCTTTTTGAAATGCAGCGTTTTGATTGTCAAAAATTTGACAAAATCTCTGCATTTAGAAAAGCAGCATGTCAATTCTTTTGTCCATTTTGGCTGCGTTCTACACCCTTTGAAATCAATGACTTGTAGACAAACACTGCCAAAATGTGAAGCAGTGCGTTTGCACTGCATTTTTGTTGCGATCCACATGTTTTTTTTGACATAACAAAGGCAGGTCTTTCGTCTTTCTCTCTCTGTCGGTCTGTCTCTCTCTCTCTATGTCTCTATATCTCTTTCTGTTCATGTCGGTCTCTCCTTCCCTCCCCCTCGCTCATACTCACCGATCTACGATCACCGGCGCGGCGCTGCACGGCGTTCACACTGTGGCGGCTTCTCCTCTTTTGAAAATGTCGGCCGTTCATTAATCCATCTCGTATTCCCTGTTTCCCCCGCCCACCGGTGCCTATGATTGGTTGCAGTCAGACACCCCCCCACGCTGAGTGACAGCTGTCTCACTGCAACCAATCACAGCCGCCGGTGGGCGTGTCTATATCGAGCAGTAAAAAAAATCAATAATTAAAAAAAAACAAGGTGCGGTCCCCCCAATTTGGATACCAGCCCAGGGTAAAGCCACACGGCTGAAGGCTGGTATTCTCAGGATGGGGAGCTCCACGTTATGGGGTGCTCCCCAGCCTAACAATATTAGCCAGCAGCCGCCCGGAATTGACGCATTCATTAGATGCGACAGTCTCGGTACTCTACCCGGCTCTTCCTGAATTGCCCTGTCGCGGTGGCAAACGGGGTAATAAGGAGTTAATGGCAGCAGCCCATAGCTGCAACTAAGTCCTAGGTTACTCATGGCAGGCATCTCCCCGAGATACCTTCTATGATTAACCTGTAAGTTAAAGAAAATAAACACACACATCCAAAAAATCCTTTATTTGTAATGAAAGACAAAATCACCCTCTTTCACCACTTTATTAACACCTCAAAAACAGGTCCGACGTAATCCACGCAAGGTCCCACGACGCTTTCAGCTCTGCTACATCTGAAGCTGACAGGAGCGACAGTAGTACACCACCACTCCTGTGAGCTCCATGCAGCAACTGAAGTGAGTCGCGCGATCAGCTGTGCTGTCACTGAGATTACTCGCGGCCACCGCTCTCAGCTGGAGGACTGCAGCTGTGGCCGCGAGTAACCTGAGTGAAAGCACAGCTGATCGCGCGGCTCACTGCAGTCATTTAGGGGATTTGCAATCACAGGTGAGTCCTTTACATGTGACCGCGAATCAAGCCGCAGCACATGCACAGAGCCGCGCGATCACAATGAAGTCGGGTGATGTTCATCCGAGTTCATTCTGATCGCGCGGCTCTGTCTCGCAGCCAGCCATGCTCTTTTTGACAGTGCAGTCCCACTCGGCTCTGCTGCAAGTCTATCTGGACGCTGCAGAGCCGAGTGGGACCACACTGTCACAAATGTGCGTTCTGTATGCTTTTCCCACTCTGTCTATGGCAGAGCATGCATCCAGAACGCATGAATTCTCCAGGAATGTGCGCACGTTGTGTTCTGCCGAATGCGTCTCAGAATGCAGCTTTTTCAGCTATGTTCTGTGCGCATATGCAGTGACTTACACGCTGCAGAATAGAACGCAACGTGCGCACATAGCCTTACTGTCCAACATATCTTTACAATAAAGCTCTAAGGTGAGTGCTGAAGGCCCCGGTACACATTAGACTGTTGGCTGATCCGATAAATATGTGCAGGCTTGGACTACTTTGGTCTAACATGTATCGGAGACCTTTACTTTCAGCAGTGTTCGTTTCCTCCTCATTTTGCTACTTGCTACAATGCTCCCTGGACTTCTGTGGCTTTATTCACACTACTGTTGTTGCTTGGATTACAACAGAATTCATTGTACAATAGATATCATCTGTACACGATGGATCCCATTAGCTTATAATGAGGTCCTCCAGGTATGATCATGGTTTTCATAATTTTCGGAAAAGAACAGCAGTACCAGGAGTTAAGGAGTAAACAGACATCAAGGGATAGCTTGTTACTCACATGAGCAAGGAGCCCATAGTCTCCACTTTAGCGAGAAAGCTTAAATAACTCCTGTGCTGCTGATTTGTAACACCTAAAACATAGAAACATCACATTTTGGGCCCCCGCTGTGCCTCCTTGAATTGAAGGAAACTCGCTCTCCCAAATTTTTCTATTTTGTTTCTATTTACACATTTGAAAAAAGACCAGTGTGTGCCTCTCGTCAAAATCCGAAAAACAGAAAGCTACACGTTCAGTTCAGGGAAAGTGTTAGGTTTTCCTACAGCAATCATTGCCTACATTTTCACGTTTGCTGTGAAGGAACAGAATCTGTTGCTTTTCGTAATGTCTATGGGTCGTAGGTTCGTAGTCTTTGTAATACACTGTAAACAGTATAAGACAACTTTCCAGCATTCTCAGATGCAGGTCTCTTGGGCTGTAGTGGACCATAAAAACGTATAAAAATCCCCCAGCGTCAAGTATCATATCTGTATTCCGCCATTTACTTTTTCTGGATAGCTTATCAAAAAAAATCACAGACATACAATATATTTTTTCCAGAGACATTGGAAAACCGTAATAAATCGTTATAATTAGCAGTGATCCATGTCTGCAGCCCATAGTTCTGATATGAAGACATCATCGGTATTCTCTGTACACTGTAAAATGATGGCAATTACAGTCAAAAGAATCTGTATAAGTTTCTTTAGCTTAAAGAAAAAATCATGGACACTTTAATTTTTTTTTTTACGGACCAGGAAAAGAAGTGTTCTCATTTTGCGGACTGTCCTGGAATTTCTGGATGGTTGGTAACCCCGATGTTCAGTCACATGCTGCTTCATAAGAAGGTTGTTTTATGTCCTTGATAAAAATCAATTTTCATAAGGATTACCTAATACTTAATTCTAGATAATTCCTCAAGCATTAGAGGCTCTTCTTAATAAACTTTGTAGAATATTACTTTTTGTTTTTCATTGTCATAGAAACAAGGAATATTACAAAATGGAGCTAAATAAATAATAAAGGGAACCGGTCACTCAGTTTATGCTGGCCAAACAATGGGCAGCATGAATCCGAGCCTGGCTGCTCGATATTCAGAGAAAATATAGTATGAAGCCCCGGCTGGAGACTATAGGGAGAGATGAGATTAGTCTGGCACTGCCCCTGGCTGGCTAGTGAGGTGGCGAGAAGCTGCTTCGGAGTTGCCTCGTCTCTGCCTATGGTCCCCGGCTGGAATTTCAAACTATGCGTCTGGCTGCAATCGTACTGTGATTTGGCCAGCATGAATTGAGTGACAAGTTCCCTTTAAATTAAGGTTTGTTCTAGGAGATATGAGTATTGCATGGATAAATTATAATCCAAGCAATTAAATAATCTAGCGATAAATCCTAAATTCAGATTTAGAGCTAAGGCAGAAATGCAATGGTCAACTTTCACAGTAATCCTAAATCTAGAAAATCCATAAGGCTTCATATTCGGATCATAGTTTCTGTTCATACCGAGCCTTGACAGCGATGCTGATCCCCCAGTTGCCATTTATTGTGGATCAAACTGTTTTCAAAGAGCATTTTGGGATTTTTGATCAATAGAAAAGCATTAAAGTTGTGAAAACAGTAGTCCATCTCTCTGCTATTTTGTTTACCTATGGACGTCCGAATTTTTATGTTACCTACTTGCAGCTCTTGCCTTTTTCAGAACTTTAGCGCTGAAAATGCATGCGTATTTACCGCGTTTTAGATGCGTTTTTAGCGCTTTTTACATGCTTTTCCACCTGCGTTTTGATAGATGCGTTTTGAACATCATGACACTGCTAAATAAAGTTTAAATAGTCAAACTCAATGAAAAAATTGGAAAAAAAGAATCAAATCTATATTTTTGTGAAAAATAAGGAAAATAGATGAATTTAATGAAATTATAGCGGTAATATGATATTTAATGGAAAAATAGCAATAATTTATTAAAATTCTTATTTTTAATTGTCGGACTATGTGTGTGTATAAAGGGACATATGAAGTCTTTATTTTGATGTCCAAAAAGCATGCGTTTTTGAAGTCCAAAACGCATGTTTTCTGCACTGGAAAAGCAGGTAAAATGCAGGAATTTGCTGGAATCTTGGTTTTTGTCATTTCTCATAGACTTCAATGTTAGCAAAACGCACCCAAAATGGCAAAAACAATTGACATGCTGCTTCTTTAAACGCATGTTTTTTGCCACAAATTATGCAAATTAAACGCAGCGTTTAAAACGCAAAGTGCGGGCTAGAAATCCCCATTTTCCATAGACTTTGCTGGAAAATCAAAACGCATGCCTTTTGGCATGAAAAAGGTGCTTCTCAAAACGGACCTAAAAAGCACCAAAAACGCAGGTGGAAACGCAAAGTGCATTCTCACCCTTAGAGTTATATCATTTTAGCACATTATAAAAAGAACCCTCCTGATCAACTTCCACTAAGGGTGAGAACGCACTTTGCGTTTCCACCTGCGTTTTAGGTGCTTTTTAGGTCCGTTTTGAGAAGCACATTTTCATGCCAAAGGGCATGCGTTTTGATTTTCTATGAAAAATGGGGATGTCTAGACCCCACTTTGTGTTTTAAAACGCTGCGTTTAATTTGCATTATTTGTGGCAAAAACCATGCGTTCAAAGAAGTAGCATGTCAATTGTTTTTGCCATTTTGGGTGCGTTTTGCTAACATTGAAGTCAATGAGAAATGGCAAAAACCAAGATTCCAGCAAATTCCTGCATTTTACCTGCTTTTCCAGTGCAGAAAACATGCGTTTTGGACTTCAAAAACGCATGCTTTTTGAACATCAAAATAATGATTTCATATGTCCCTTTACACACACTTTTTAATTACATTTTACTAAATTATTGCTATTTTTCCATTAAATATCATATTACCGCTATAATTTCATTAAATTTCACAAAAAATATAGATTTGATTCTTTTTTTCCAATTTTTTCATTGAGATTGACTATTTAAACTTTATTTAGCAGTGTCATGATGTTCAAAACGCATCTATCCAAATGCAGGTGGAAAAGCAGGTAAAAAGTGCTGAAAATGCATCTAAAACGCGGTAAATACGCATGTGTTTTCAGCGCTAAAGTTCTGAAAAAGGCAACTTTGGTCAAATCAATTAAGCCCAAAACGTGCGTTTAGAACTGCAAGTAGGTGAACGCAAAGTGCGTTCTCACCCTTAAAGCTCCAAATCTAAAGGCTGCTTTACACGGTACGACCGATTGTGCAATTTCACAATCGATCGTACCGGCCCCTGTCCTTTTTGCGTCACGGGCAAATCGCTGCCCGTGTCGCACAAAGTCGGTAACCCCCGTCACACGTACTTACCTCTCGTGCGACCACGCTGTGGGCGGCGAACGTCCACTTCCTGGAGTGGGAGGGACGTTCGGCATCACAGCGACGTAACACGGCCGCCGGCCAATGGAAGTGGAGGGGCGGAGATGAGCGGGACGTAAACATCCCGCCCACCTCCTTCCTTCACATAGCCGGCGGCGGCCGCGTGACGCAGGTGAGCAGCTGTTCATTGTTCCCGAGGTGTCACACGGAGCGGCGTGTGCTACCACGGAAACAATGAACAACTAAATTAAACGATATTATGGAACCTGGCGAGCAGTACACGACTCACGATTTGTGAGCGATACTGCGTCGCTAGGAGGTGTCACACAGGCCGGCATCGCCAGCGATGCCGGATGTGCGTCACAAAAACCGTGACCCCGACGATCTATCGCACGATAGATTGTCTGGTGTAAAGCAGCCTTAGGGGCACTTTGCACACTGCGACATCGCAGGCCGATGCTGCGATGCCGAGTGCGATAGTGCCCGCCCCCGTCGCAGCAGCGATATGTGGTGATAGCTGGCGTAGCGAAAGTTATCGCTACGCCAGCTTCACACACACACTCACCTGCCGTGCGACGTCCCTGTGGCCGGCGACCCGCCTCCTTGTTAAGGGGGCGGGTCGTGCGGCGTCACTGCGACGTCACACGGCAGGCGGCCAATCAGAGCGGAGGGGCGGAGATGAGCAGGATGTCAACATCCTGCCCACCTCCTTCCTTCCGCATATCCTACGGAAGCCGCAGTGAGGCCGGTAGGAGACGTTCCTCGCTCCTGCGACTTCACACACAGCGATGTGTGCAGCCGCAGGAGCGAGGAACAACATCGGACCATTGCGTCAGCGTAATTATGGATTACGCCGACGCTGCACCGATGATACGATTACGACGCTTTTGCGCTCGTTAATCGTATCATCCAGCCTTTACACACTGCGATGTCGCATGCGATGCCGGAAGTGCGTCATTTTCAATTTGACCCCACCGACATCGCACCTGCGATGTCGCAGTGTGCAAAGTGCCCCTTAATAATTTAAACCCAGCTTTTATTTCATATTTTAGTAAGAATCATTTTGATTGGCTTTTTTATTTTTTTTGCCTATTGTGCTCTGTGATCTTATCTGTCAGGGAGTATATCTTTTCTACAATGTTATGCTTTGTATACTCATACTGTGATGTAGCGTTATTGGTCCGGGTGAATGGTAATCCAGTGTGTTAACACTCCTACAAAAGTGTAGAATTTTGGCTTTCCCTGGGAGTATCTTTAATATGCCTACTATGATATTTATCCTTTATTCCTAAATAAAATTCTTATGTATATAGCACCAACATATTGCACAGCGCTTTACAATTAAGCAGGGACATGTGCAGACAATAAAGACATCACAGAGTAACATATAATTTAACAGTTACAGGAGGAGTGAGGGCCCTGCTCACAAGCTTACAATCTATAAGGAAATAGGGTGGACACAATATGTAATAAGAGCTTCTCATGTCCAGACATCATTATAATAAATAGTTGTTTTCATATAAAGTTGCATGATCCGGTCATCATTCAGGATCTGTCTAAATGCAGCTACCAAATGCTACTGGGTACATGGCGGATGTGGTGACAGATGAATAGCAGTTGCCAGATTCTGAGGATAATTTAGGATGGGGGAACAGGGAAGAGTTAAGGCCCTGTTACACGCAGCGACATAATGATATATCGCCGGGGTCACGGATGCACATCCGGCATCGTTAGTGACGTCGTTGCATGAGACAGCAAGGATCGTCCGTTAACGATGGAAAATACTCACCTTATCGTCCATCGTTGACACGTCGTTCCTTTTTAAAAAATCGTGGATTGTTGAGCACACAGGTTGTTCGTCAATCCCGAGGCAGCACACATCACTACGTGTGACACCTCGGGAACGATGACCTACAGCTTACCTGCGACCGCTGGCAATGCGGAAGGAAGGAGGTGGGCGGGATGTTACGTCCCGCTCATCTCCGCCCCTCCGCTTCTATTGGGCGGCCGCTTAGTGACGCCGCACGAACCGCCCCCTTATAAAGGAGGCGGTTCTCCGGCAACAACGATGTCACTAGGCAGGTAAGTACGTGCGACAGCTCCAAACGATTTTGTGCGCCACGAGCAGCGATTTGACCGTGACTCACAAACGACGGGGGTGAGTGCTTTCACCAGCGATATCGCTAGCGATATCGCTGTGTGTAACACCCCCTTTAGACTAGTGAAGTAAGTTGATAGGCCTAGTATGCTTAAAAATGTGTGGACTGGGTATTAATTGTATTGTTTGGTGAAGTGCATTTCAGAAAATTAGTGCAGCATGAGAGAAATCTTGGGGATGGAAGTCAGAGATTTGGATTATGGGGGATATTAGTGGTAGATCATTTGCAGAACTGAGAGCATGAGTAGTGTGATGGACAGAGATGAGGGAGAAGATGTATGGTGGTGCAAAACTGTGGAGAGCTTTGTGGGTGAGAAAGATAAGTTTATATTGAGCTCTGCAGCGTATGGGTAACTAGTTGAACAACTGGCACATTGTGAAGGCGTCATTGTAGTGGCTTGACAGAAATATGACACTGACTGACACATTTAGGATGTATTGAAGAGGAGAGAGTTTAGTAACACAGAAACCGATTAGTAAAGATTTGCAGTAGTCCAGTCAAAGATGAATAAGTGCAACGGTAAGGGTTTTCGCAATTTCAAGGGTGAAAAAACTTTGATATCTAGAAATGCTTTTAAGGTGCAGATGACATTAGTGAGTAATTGGATATAGGGAATAAAGGAAACTTCTGTGTGAAATATGACTGCATGACAGAGAGCGTGCTGCTTGGGAATTATTGTTGAAACACCTAAGGAAATGGCAGTATTCGATATAGGTAGCTTAATAGAGGGAGGAAACACAAGAAGTTCAGTTTTGGAAAGATTAATTATCTGATAGAGGGTGGACATGAAGACATGAAGAACACTTTTAGAAAAGCAGACTTTTCATAACCTGCTGTGTATTGATGATAGCTAGATTTCTTTCTGAGTGATAAGTGGGGGGTGTCCTTTGCAGGGCGACAGGTCTTGACAGAGAAAGAAGGTTATGGTCAGAGAGCCGGAGAGGGAAGTTAGAAAAGTCCTAGTCTGTGCAGAGCAGGGGAAGACCAGGTCCAGCGTATTCCGGTCTTCATGCCTATGGCTTATGTAATGCTATCACGTTATGCATCGCTGTACAGACAGTCATTAACACCATTCTCTGTCTCTGAGTTACATTCTCATTTCCTCTCAAATTGCAAACACACCCTACAGCTAATTTCATAGAAAGCCAATTAAGTCTTCAGTATATTTTGAAGTGTGGGAGGAAAATGCACCAGAATATATAATATAAGACTCTGTACTTTATGCTTAAAGGGAATCTGTTACTTAGAAAACTGCTACTTACCTGCAGATATAGTGGTAATCTGCAGGTAATCAAGTGTAAAAATCATGCTCGGCTGGTTTACTAGAAGCGCGGCTACACTGACTGAGGAAATTAGGTTTAGGGCTAAGCTGATGAGTTTTTAATGCTGAGTATTTTCGCTACACAAAAAAACGCAGGGTCTTACCAGCAAAGTGTATGGAATTTTTTAAATATCATGCACATGGCGATATTTTTTTTTACGCTGCGTAAACTGACCTACGGTGCATTTCTAAAATCTGCAACATTACCATTTCCCCATAGAAATGTATAAGATGCAGAAAATCCACAAGTAAAACATGCATCTAATATCTATTAAGTTTTATCACAGACAAATACCTGGATGTATCAAAAGCAGCTTTGTTTAAAGCATAACACACGAAAAAGAGACAAAAACCGCAGCATCTAAAACGTGATAAAACACATGTAAAAAATGCACTCAAACACTCATTTACATAATAGGGGCAGAAATAATGCAGGAAACCTGCATCATCAAAAACTCACCAAATACTCATCATAGTATTTCTCTTTGCAGCCGCTCACTTCCAGTCATTGGGGCGATGCAGGGAATGGTTACCGTCATCACTCATCACATAGTGACGTCTTATAATCAATCTCTGACAATGTGACAACCTGCTCTGTAGGGCTGTATGGTGAGCAGGATGTCAGATAAGGAGCAGGGGGGTGATAACAGAGTAAGGGTTCCGTCACACGTAGCGACGTTCCAGCGATCCGACCTGGCAGGGATTTCTGGAGCGTCGCTACATGGTCGCTGGTGAGCTGTCAATCAGGCAGTTCTCCACAGCGATCAGAGACCAGCCACCAGAGACCTGTGTAATGACGCCTTGCTCGGTAGCCAGGGTACACATTTGGTAACTATGCAAAGCGCTTTGCATAGTTACCCAATGTGTACCCTGGCTATGTGTGCAGTGAGCCGGCGTTTGGCAGCCTGTTACCGGCGTACTCTGGTAACCATGGTACACATCGGGTAACTAAGCAAAGCACTTTGCATGTGTACCATGGTTACCAGGTTACCGCCGCTTACAGGCTGCAAGACGCCGACTCCCTGAACATTCAGATCGTTGGTCTCCCGCCGTCAAACACGCCGATGCGTGCTGCACAGCGGGAGACCAATGAGCAAAAAATGGTCCTGATAGCTTTGTAACGACCAGCGACCTCGCAGCAGGGGCCCGCTCGCTGCTGCTTGTCACACACAGCGATATTGCTGGCGAGGTCGCTGATACGTCACAAAACCTGCGACGTTTCAGCGATCTCGCTGTGTGTGATAGGGGCTTCAGGCCAGCCTTCATACTTCTGTGTTTCTGTTGCGGGCGGAGGGGACGCGCTCACCACGCTCGGGTCCGGGGCTTCTGCTGCTGCTGCTCGGTGGCTTGAGCGGTGGACCGGACCCGGGGACTCGAGCAGCGCTCCTCACCCGTGAGTGAAAAGGGGGTGGTATGTTTATGGAGATTGTTCGTGACGCCACCCACGGGACGTGTGATGATGGCACCACCGCTGCTGGTAACGGGGATCCCGGGAGAGATGGTAGGGAGCAGCTAGGATGTTGTCCCCTCCGTGGGTAGGGGGGTTGGTGATCCCGGGGCCCGGTGGTGTAACGGGGAGGCTGGACGACTGGGGTGCAGGGTTGCAGGGACAGCGCGGCTCGGTGCCGGACGGCACTGGTGTACTCACTCAGACAATCACTGACAAAGTCTCTGGTAAACCAAAACGGCCGGATGGACGGGTCCCGGAGCCGGCTGCAGTGTTGTTGTGCTCTCCCCGGACGGCTGAGTGTGGCTGTCTTTCCCTGCACCTGTGAAGATGTTCTTGACTCCTGTGGTTGCCCACCGGTAGTCCGCTCCCCGGCGTATAGGTGCCGTAGGAGCCCGTTTTGCCCGCAGGCGCTGGCCCCTGGATCTCTAGCCTGTGGCGGTGGCTGTATATCCTCTCTGGGTGGACTGTTGCCTTCAATCGGGACTTGGTTGTTAGGAAACCCCTGGGGTTCCTGACACATTCGGATTTGACTATTGACGGCGGCTCCAAGCCTGGTCGGGGTCCGATGGCCCTGCGCCGCGGCAATTTTAAGCCACGCCCCCTAACCACACCCATTTTGCAATCTGTCACACCCACATCCAATCCTTTTCAGCACTGCTGATCACATTGTTTAAGGCTGCGTGCCCCCGATCAGTATTTGCAGCATTTTGGATGTAGCGTGTTTTTGCTGTGTCTAAAACGCCGCATTGTACAGTACAAGCACAGTGGAGTGATTTCTAGAAATCCCGTGCCCACTGTGCTTGTTTTTTCTGCAGCAAACACTGACCTGCGGAGCGTCTTTCCAGACTGCAGCATATCAATTGTTTGCTGCAGTTGCATGCGTCCTCCATAGGGAGAACACAGCAGGAGACCGCAGCGCACTGAACCCTGATCGTGGGCACAGGCAACTGTGTTCTCCTGCGGAGGAGACGTGGAACCCCGCAGGTCAGGACCCGCTGCCTCCAGGACACAGTGAGTCCTGATCGTGGGCACAGGCAGCTGCATTCTCCTGGGGAGGAGACGTGCAGCCCCGCAGGTCAGGACCCGCTGCCTCCAGGACACAGTGAGTCCTGATCGTGGGCACAGGCAGCTGCATTCTCCTGGGGAGGAGACGTGCAGCCCCACAGGTCAGGACCCGCTGCCTCCAGGACACAGTGAGTCCTGATCGTGGGCACAGGCAGCTGCATTCTCCTGGGGAGGAGACGTGCAGCCCCGCAGGTCAGAACCTGCTGCCTCCAGGACACAGTGAGTCCTGATCATGGGCACAGGCAGCTGCATTCTCCTGGGGAGGAGACGTGCAGCCCCGCAGGTCAGGACCCGCTGCCTCCAGGACACAGTGAGTCCTGATCGTGGGCACAGGCAGCTGCATTCTTTTGGGTAGGAGACGTGCAGCCCCGCAGGTCAGGACCCGCTGCCTCCAGGACACAGTGAGTGCTGATCATGGGCACAGGCAGCTGCGTTCTCCTGCGGAGGAGACGTGCAGCCCCGCAGGTCAGGACCCGCTGCCTCAAGGGCACAGTGAGTCCTGATCGTGGGCACAGGCATACGCACATATACGATACATATTTGAAGACAAATTCCCTAAAATACATATAAACAGACAAATCTATACACAGTCATCTGCACTGACATACATAGATATATACATCATACATATGCACACATTGGAGGTAATAATATGGGAAGCCGGCAGCAGCCGCACTCACCTACCCCGCTTGTCTCTATCCAGCTCCTCCTCGCATGTGATCACTTGGCAACACTTTAACAGACCTAGCCACGCACAGTGCACACTGACACCGCTGTGTATGTATCACAAGGGAGGATGGGGGTTTTATATACTAATATATATATATATATCTATATATATATATATATATATATATTATATATATATATATAGATATATATATCTATATCTATATATATATATATATATATATATATATATATATATACACACACACTGTATATATGCAGTATATACAGCACAGGAGGGGCTGGGGGCTACAGTATATACAGCACAGGAGGGGCTGGGGGCTACAGTATATACAGCACAGGAGGGGCAGGGGGCTACAGTATAGGGGGCTACAGTATATACAGCACAGGAGGGGCTGGGGGCTACAGTATATACAGCACAGGAGGGGCTGGGGCTACAGTATATACAACACAGGAGGGTCTTGGGGAATAGACAGTACTTGAGGGGCATACATATTAGGCCTGTTTCAGATGTCAGTGATTCTGGTATGTATGTGCTAGTTTTTATACGTACCAGAATCACTGACCTATGTAGACCCATTATAATCAATGGATCTGCACACACATCAGTGATTTTTCACTGACTGTGTCTCCGTGCGGCGTACATGCGTATCCGTGATTGCCGCACAGAAACGTCTGTTTTTTTTCTGGCATCACTGATGTCCCACAGACCACACTATGGTGTGATCCGTGAAACATTTACCAGAAAAACACGGACATTTAAAATAAAAATCTTTTTCAACTCACCTCCTCCAGCGATGCTGAGTTCGGCAGCTGCTCTCTGCTTCTTCCTGGCCGGTTCATTATGGCATGCATATTCATTTATGCAGCCAGAGCCGACCCGGAAGCAGCTGCAGAGGTGAGAGAGCGGTGGCTGGATGCTGAATCGCGGGACTCTTCAGCACCACGGAGAGCAGGAGCGGGGGCAGGTGAGTATATGTACATGTGCAATCATGGAGTACGGATCACGTATCATGGATTGCACATGGACAACTACTGTGTGCCGTGTATCACGGAGTATGAAGGAACATATGCATGTTTAACATGTCAGTGAAGAGCGTCTGTGTTTTTCACTGAGGGGCATACACGTTACTAAGGGGTATACACATTACTGGGGGAAATACACTTTACTGTGGGGCATACAAATTACTGGTAGCATAGATATTACTAAGGGGCATATAGCTCTTGTGTTGGGGCTTATACAGCTCTGGGGGCACATACAGCTCCGATGGGGGGGCTGGGGGCATACAAATCTGGTGTTGGGGCTGGGGGGGCACACAGATCTGGTGAGGGGGGGTGGCTGGAGGCATATAGCTCTGGTGAGGAGAGGGCTGCTGGGGCATACATATCTGGTGAGGGGGGGGCCTGGGATACATATCTGGTGGGAGGGGGCTGGAGGCATACAGAGCTGGGGAGTGCTGGGGGTTATATAGATCTGGTGGGGTGGCTGAGGGGTATACAAATCTGGTGTGGGGGCTAGGGGACATACAAATCTGGTGAGGGGGGTGGCTGGAGGCATATAGCTCTGGTGAGGAGAGGGCTGCTGGGGCATACATATCTGGTAGGAGGGGGCTGGAGGCATACAGAGCTGGGGTGTGCTGGGGGCATATAGATCTGGTGGGGGGGCATACAAATTTGGTGAGGGGGCCATACAGATGTGGTGAGGGGGGTGGCTGGAGGCATATAGCTCTGGTGAGGGGGGGTTGGGGCATACAGCTTTGGGTAGGTGGGGGGTCACATACAGCGTTCCTTGGTGTTCAGCTGCTCTTCCTGCAGTCTCTTTATCTGTGGACAGAGCTCAGCATGTTGCTCGGTAGCTCCGCCCACAGATGCACTTCCGTACACAAACAGCCCAGCAGTGAGTGCACGCTGAGCTGCAGATTTAAAGTGCCGGCAGCCAGAGTGCTGCTGCCGCCCACCCATAACAGCGGCAGCACAGAGCCAGAGCAGTGAAGCAGCGCTCGGCTCTGCTCATGTGCATTAGGAGGGGGAGAAAGTCAGACGGGGAGAGAGCGGGTGGGCGGAGCCACAGGCGGGACAAAAAGCCTCACGATCGTGACACCGGGACATCCGCTGAAATCCGGTACAGTCCCGCTGTATCCGGGACGGTTGGGAGGTATGCACATGTGCATTTAATGCATGGATGTGTGAAGGGAGCCTAAGAGACTGGCTCCCTGCAACACTCCAATGACTGGACGTGAGCGGCTGCAGGGAGAATATAATTTAATTTTCTCCTTGTAGCCAGTGTTCCAGTAACCCAGCATAATGTGATTTAAGTGCTATTTAGCTGCGTATTACCACTATATCTGCAGGTAATAGCAGTTTTGTATGAAACAGGTTCCCTTTAAAGTGTAAATTTTACTTTGTATATTATGCAGTGAGAAAGGGTTGTTAAAACTATTATAGAGATTATAGCAACTATTTGGGTTCTTGCTACAGGAGCATCTGGAAAATCAAAGATAAAAGCTGATTGCACAGCTTCCAACTGTCCCGGATCCAGGGGAGCTGTCCTGGGACATCAGGGCAATGTCCCAACTTGCAATGTCTTTCCTGACATCTTCACTGCTCCGGAGTTCCTCCTCCTTTCTTGGCTCCGGGAATGGGGCCAGCATCTCTCTGGTCTCTACATACTAACCCTTCAATTCAATATGATCTAGTATTCTGGGATTCATATTCCCAACATGTATCATTGGAGGCAGGAGAAACTATGTGAGCCACATGTTGCACTGACTGGCGGTGGAGAATGTTCTCTTACACGTGCATTATACAGATTATACTGGTATATACAGCTACTTGTTTATATGCCAGTGAATTTCAATCTACCTGTATTCTAGGGATAAAATAAAAGTCAGATTTCTTTCTATAAAATTACTAAAATATAATGAAAAACAATTACAATAATCACATTTTTAATGCTCTTTAAAAGAAAAAAAATATTCTGCAAAATACAATGAACAGATTTATGGTGATCGATAAATGGTGTAAAAATGGCATTATTTGTTTTCTCCATTAAACCCATAAAAAAGTAACAACAGTTCAACACTGAGGCTGGGTTCACACATAGCGTTAATTCAGTGTTTTGTCTCTTGCTTTTTATCTGTATGTTTTTAGCAGGTGTCTGCACCAAACTATGCAATATCAGTCTGCTGTTATTAATGTATTTTACTGTGTTTTTTTATGCTTTTTCTACACATATTTGTTGCATGTTTGGTGCAGACTCGAAGCAGCGTTTTTAATGGGGTTTTTTTGTACTACTCAAAAATGCAACAGAGTTTTTTTACATTCATTTTTTCAGGCTCAGCTTATAAAGAAAAAGTGCATCAAGACCACAAAGTTTAGTAGCATCTTTAGACGCATGTGAGCAGAGTGAAATCACATCCACTTTGCTTGGACAGTTCGGCCATGCTCATGGAAAACTGCTGCTTTTAACTGCCGAGCAAATCAGATGTGATTTCATGACAACTGCGCCCACTTTGTGACTAAAGACACTGCTGAACTTTGTGGTTTTGGTGTTTTTTTTGTCTATAGGTTTCTATCAGGAGCCTGAAAAAATGCATGTAAAAAAATACATTGTTGCTTTTATAAGTGCAGAATCAAAGCTTTTCTGTAATACAAAATAAACACATTAAGGCCCTGTGCACATGCACAGTTTTTGCTGTGTTTTTGGTGCAGTTTTGGGTGCAGTTTGTTGCTCTAAACGGCATGTATTATCCTTCCCCAGCAAAGTCTATGAGGAATCAGAAAGGCTGTGAGCACTTTGCTTCTTTTTTTCCTGCAGTTTTGGGTGCAGAAAAAAGAAGCAACATGTCATATCTTTTCTGTGATTTTCCCTGCTTATTTCCATTAAATATAGTGAAAAACGCATAGACAAAAACAAACCAAAAACGCATTCGGTTTTTGATGCATTTTTCGGCCAGAGGTCCGTTTTTGCCGCGTTTTTGTACATTTGTCACTGGTCAAACAAAACTGCAGTGTGCGCACATACCTAAAACCCTGCTTCAAAATCACATTTAATAAGGAGAATAACACAAAAAATGCAATCAACAGAGAAGATTGTTATTGCTTAGTTTGGTGTGGAAATCTGCAGTAAATGTTCAGAACAAACACCAGTATGAACACGGCTTTGTGGCTCATGTGCACATAACTGCTGATTATTCTGCAGCGATTTGACAGCACACGTGCACTTTAAATCGCTGCAGAATTAATGCAGTATTTTTGTTAAAAAAAAAGCCGATTTCATGCGCTATGGCTGCTGCCCCCACCATAGACAGAGTGGGAACTGCATCCAGAACGCACAAATAATTGACATGCTGCTTTTCTGAACGCACGGATTTGGGTCAAAATTTTAGCACCCAAATCGCTACATTCATAAAAGCATCGTGCACACGTATCATGCACAATCTACATAGACTGTGCAGAGGATGCAGGATGCATGCATTTACGCAGCAGTGCGTAAATGCATGTCAGTACGCAACGTGCGCACAAGCCCTTACAGACACAAAAAATCAAGATGTCAATAGTGAAGTTTATGTAAAAATTAGAAAGTTATGGCTGTTACAACTATGACTGAATGAATGAATGAACAAAAAAATAAATCTATAGGTCCCAACTGTCCTGAATATAGCGCTACAGTCCCAATTTTAGGTCTATTCCCCTAAGTCCCGCGCATCTGCTGTATGTCCCTCACTGCCACCGCCCCTCTGACATCTCCTCCTGCCCAGGTAGAAAGCAATGTCAGATGGATGTGGTTTTTGGACATGGTTAGGGACATGCTCAGAAATGCTATGGGGCGCGGTTTGTCCTTCTTTCTGTTCTAAAAAAGTTCAGAGCCATAAATTTGCTATTGGGCTCTTCTACATTTCTCCTTTACATTCTTCTATCGGCCCAAACATGTGTTGTTTACACCTATGAAGGATGGGTGTAATGTTGCGGGCCTGTGTGTTCCTTGTATGCATATATATTGGTATAACAGTGGAAATCCGGCAATGCAGGAATGCCCGTACAACAGAGGTAGGAATGATGAGCTTTTATGTATCAAAAATTAAAACATCCAAACAGATGATGACATAAAAAATTGTGTAGGCAAGCCATTGGCATCGCAGAGATGCGTTGGTTCTGAGAGGAGGCATTTTGGCACCTTGCCTACACAATTTTGTATGTCATCATCTGTTTGGATGTTTTAATTTTTAATACATTAAGGCTGATCATTCCTACGTCTGTTGTACTGGCATTCCTGCATCGCTGGATTTACGCTGCTCTTTTTTTGAGGCTTCTGCAATGGCCCAGACCCAGACCTTTCGGTGCTGATTCTAGTAATCCTACGAGAGGGTGGAAGGATCAGCTGACTTGTTTGATGTATCTGCATTATGACTCTCTGGAATGATACTCGTGTTGATGGTATATGGGTCTGTGCTTCTGGGAATATACAGTACATTGTATATACTCTTTCAGCAGTAAAGCATTATCCTTTAGTGTCCAGGAGTGTGTAGCAGTGTGTTTCCTATGCCGTTTCTTACTCCATCCCCTTATAACAAGAAGAAGGGTAATGATAAGAAAAGTTGCCCAGAAATGATTTCTAATTTAACAGACCTTAAGAGATGATGGAATATCAGACTCGGTATTTCCCTTCTGTCCGAGGCTGACCATGGATATACTACAGCACCATGTACAAATGTGAACACGATACAGCATCTTTGGAGAGGCTCTCTTTAACCTTACTGTATGGTAACAGATATTCATTTTAGGTTGTAAAATTAAACACAGAAATCTGCTCCTGACCTTTCCACTTTTTTTCCGAGCCTCCCAGACAAAGCTGCACGTGTGCAAAGGACCTCAATCCCAGGCTAGAAAAGATTGAGTGAGTTTAGGTTTTATTATTTAATTATGGCTTGATCTTCCTACTGCTGTAACCATGCTGTAAAACAAGCTCTGTGTATTGTTCTCACTTTCTGGACTCAAACCTGCTGTCTTTTCTGCCTATTCAGCGACTAGATCTTTTTACATCCCGCTTGCAAAATCTCTCCTCCTCCTTATCTGGCACTTGCCTTGTGTGTGTGCAATGCTCTGAACCTGCATCATGGCCCCTTCAGCAATCTAGATTTGTACCTTTGGCCCTGTTCACATCTTGTTTTTGTACATATTGGATGGAGGTATCCCCCAACTTGTACCTTTGAAATGTCTGTAGGCTCCCATTCACCCAGCATATGTCCATGAGTGACCTTTTGGCATATACTGGGCCACAATGCCTTAATGAACCCTTTGTGTGTTGTAAAAAATGTAGTCTACTGCACTTTTATATACAAAGAGGCAAAGTAAAAATACATATCCCACACATTAAGTTTCTATAAAATGGAAGTCTATTCTCAACATATCCCACTGCTTTCCTAATACAGTGGGGTACGTTAGAGCCATTCCTCAAAGGTATACTTTTGGAGATTCTCCCGACTTATGCCTTTGACATAGGCTTAAAATGAGATGTAAATAGGGTCTAATATGTGTGTACCTAATTTTTTTTTCCAACATTATATACTTATAATACTGTACACCTTTTGTCTAGCATCCAGCATACCAGAAATCAAGGGTTGAACAGAGTTGTCTACCTAATCAAGAACAGAACCCTATACTTCCTAGTTTTCTATGTACATAAGCCAGCATAATGGCAAACCAAAAGAGAAAATAGGGATATAGCTGCAGTTATAATCCTCTTGTCTGGTGCACAGCAGCTCCTAAATCAGTATTATTCAATCAGAATCAAAATCACATATATCCATGTGCTAGAGTCAAAAGCAAAAGTTATGCATTTCTGTGTCCATCCTTAGTCTTTAAGGCTGCTTTACACGCAACGGCGTCACTAACGAGGCCAGATGTGCGTCACGAATTCCGTGACCCCAACGACATCACGTTAGCGATGTCGTTGCGTGTAAAGCCCCCTTTAGACATGACTAACTAGACATTTTCCCACAGCTGGAACACTTGATCTACCATTTTGGAATTTTCTTTTTTAGCTGTTGCACTTAAGTTGTTCATATAACCAAAGACAGATTTTCATCCTATAAATGGTTTCCCATAATCTAGCCAACATCTCGCGGAAGATCTGGCACCTAGCTTAATTTTAGGTATAGTCATCTAAAATGACAACCTTCACAGAACAATAGTAAAAAGACAAGCCATTCAGAAAATAGATAACTTAAATCCCTAATGTATTGGCAACTTAATCCATAATTACTAATAACTGCATTGGATGTTTATATATTAATATGCAAGATATCAGGGTATTAAGGGAATCTGTCATCTTTTTCATGCTGCCTAAGCCACGAGCAGCATGAATCAGAACCTGGTAGCATGATTTCCGCCAGGTATATTTATCTATGAAACGCCGAAGCATTTAGAAGTTATGGTTAGAACTGCTATAAGGCTGGTGCCTATAGCCAGAGATCAAATGAGAACCGCACCATCTACTGTCAGTTCTTCCCAATGCCACTCCAGGTGATAGACAGGTCTCTTTCCCTTGTATGTACTGAGGGAGAAGCCTGTGAATAACCTACAGTAGTTCTGGGAATTGCCGGCTAGCGACCATAGCTGGATATGAGTCTAGTTCTGATGCTACCCGGCCACTGCTTCCCAGCACTGCTGAAGGTGACTGACAGGTCTCTCCCTCGTATACATAGAAATAAACCTGTAAATCATCTGCAGCTGTTCTGGGAATAGCTAACTGACGACCATAGCTGGATATGAGACCAGTCTGATGCCAACCTGGCTGGCTGTCCCCAGTGCTGCTATAGATGACTAACAGGTCTTTCCCTCATGTCTACAAAACCTGCAGTAGTTCTGGGAATAGCTGGCTGGTGACCATAGCTACAGGCAAGACTGAGGGAGAGACCTGTCAGTCACCTCTAGCACCACTAGGAAGAGCCAGCCTGGGTGGTGTCAGACTTGTCTTGTCTCCGGATATGGTTGCCAACCAGCTATTCCTAGAACTGCTGCATGTGATTGACAGATTTTTCCCTCTGTACACATGAGAAACCTGTCAATCACCTCCTCTTCCCAGCACTGCAAGAGGTGATTGATAGGTCTCTCTCTCATGTGTACAGAGGGAAAAACCTGTCAATCACCAGCATCAGTTCTGGGAATAGCTAGCGTGTGACCATAGCTGGAGACAAGACCAGTCTGACTCCACCCAGGCTGGCTCATGGGTACTTAAGAGAAACCTGTGAATTACCTGCAGCAGTTCTAGGAATAGCTGGCTGGTGACCATAACTGGGGACAAGACCAGTCTGATGCCACCCTGGTCGACTCTTCCCAGTGCAGCTATGGGTGACTGACAGGTCTCTCCCTCATGTGTACATAGGTAGAAACCTGTCATCACCTGCAGTAGTTCTGGGAATAGCTGGCTGGCGACCATAGCCGGAGACCAGAGCAGTCTGATAACGCCCAGGCTGTCTCTTCCTAGTGGTGCTAGAGGTGTCTGACTGGCCTTTCCCTCATGTGTACATAGAGAGAAACCTATCATCACCTGCAGCAGTTCTAGGAGTAGTTGGCTGGTGACCATAGCCGGAGACAAGACCAGTCTGATGTTGCCCAAGTTGGCTCTTCCTAGTGGTGCTAGAGGTGACTGACCAGTCTCTCCCTCAAGTGTACATAGAGAGAAACCTGTCATCACCTGCAGCAGTTCTAGGAGTAGTTGGCTGGTGACCATAGCCAAAGACAAGACCCGTCTGACGCCACCCTAGCCGACTCTTCCCAGTGGTGCTAGAGGTGACTGACAGGTCTCCGACTATCTTCTAACTATATTTTCTCTGAATTGCTGGATCTTTTCAGAGAAAAATATACATGGCTGCAGCCATGCTCTGATTCATGCTACCCACAGTTAGGGCAGCATGAATGAGTTGACAAGTTCCCATTAAAGGGTATGGAGTGTATCCTCTGTTGAAACCCATTTGCTCTTTAAGGGTCGATGTTTTTATTTTGTAGGTTCTCTTTATCACAGTTAAAATGACAAAATAGTGGCTACTTTCCTCTTAGCAAGTAATATTTATTAGTCCCAGCAAGATCTTATTGTTTAGGTTTACAGAGAGAACATACCCTTTAAGATTGTAAGGAGCTAGTTAGTCCCATGGTCCATAATACGCTACTATGCGCTCAGAATGCTAAATAAAAATCTTGTATAACACATCCATCACCTCAGCTTGTTGACAATTTGCAGGGAATTACAGAGGATACTTTTACTATCCTTTATCTACACTTTTGGTCCTCATAGATGGAGCGTCACATGGAATGAATTGATTGGATTATCTGTACGCACATATTCCATACATAGGGAGAGGGGATAATGTGTTGAGTTCCACAGCGTTTATTATTAGAGTGGCGAATCACTTTATCCTCCCTATTAAATCCCTGGGCTTTGTTTTTCTGACCTTCCTATTCTCTTACTCGCTATAAACTTTTCTGGCTCAGGCGTAGCAAAGCTATTCTTCCTTAGTACTGATACAATCCGGTGCATGGCACAGCTCAGCAAGAGCCACAATGGTGAAGTGCTTGGTTAAAATCAAGACTACAAAAAGTATTTATTTGCGCTTGGTGAATCACTCCAGCAAAGAAATTTTCATTCGCTTGCTGAAGTTTGGATCTAGGATCAAAGCCACAAGTGCTGGTAAAACTTTGATCCATTGTGTGATGTGTGTCAGTAGGGTGGTCGCTATCGGTCACTGACAGTGTTTGTATAGTGACCACATGTCGGAAGAGACTTGTGTCAGATTGTATCCTTTAGTTTAACTCTGGTGTCCAATAACTATGAGCGATTATGTCTTTTTGTTTGTATAATTAACTACACTAAACCACTAAGTTTTCTGAGGTTTAGGGAATTTTTTATTTTTACGCTTTCGTTTTTGCCTCGCCTTCTTTCATAAGTCATAACTTTTTTTATTTTTTGTCAATATAGATATATGGGGACTTGTGTTTTGCAGGACAAGCTGTAATTTTCAATGATACCATTCATTTTACCATGAAATTTACTATATAAACTTCCAAGTGAGATGAAATGGGGTTTTATATTTTGTTTTGTACACTGTTCATTCTGGAGACGTGATTGTCCAGGACAGTGTGATTACGATAATACCAAGCTTACAGAGATTTTTTTTTTTATTTCTATGATGAAAAAATGTTAAAAATTTTGTATTTTTCCATTGCCATTTACGGTGCCTTGCCTGTAATATTTTTATTTGTGACTTTTATACTCCAGGAATCCAGTATAAAAACCTTAGAATTCTCCCCACTTTACTTTTATTCTCTGTAGTGTCTGCACATTTTTCCAATGTGCCTGCCTTTGACACGTCTTCCTTAAAAATTAAAGTAATTGAATGAATAATGAAATCTACCAGAGGTGGTGATGTTTTTCATAAACTCCTCAATAGGGAAGCATACTGGATATTTATTCTCCAAACTCTAAACCCTAATGGCTTAAATAGACAGGAATTTGTCCTAATTATTAATACTATATACATAATTTATAAAAACTTATACTGTATATGTATATTTTTCTTTTCTCATAATATATGATATTGATTCTAATAATTAACAGAAGCCTTTTCCAAGGCCATTATCATTATGTACCCACTTCCAGGTTTCTTTTTCTGTCATTCTCACTTTCTGTTTAGACATACAGTGGAACCTTGGTTAACGAAAACAATCCGTTCTGGGAGTGCGCTTGTTAACCAAGTTACTCGTTCAGCAAAGCAAGATTTCCCATAGGAAATCATTGCAATGCAGACAATTCCTTCCACATTTTGTTAAATGTCCCATCCCGGTGCCCTATTGTGCTATTCCACACACGTACAAACACACACACAAACACGCACAAACAGACACAAACACACATGCACAAACACGCAAAAACACAGATTATGCTCACCTTACTTTCTGTTCCCTCGCCGGTCTCCTGGAACTTGCAGTTTGCCCTATAAGACGTGTATCGGGTAACCAAGGCGACCGATGCCGGGCCTTCCGCACTCAGCGCGCTGACGTCAAAGGCAGGAGCCGCTTGCCTCTGATTGGCCAGCGTGCTGCCTTTGAGTAGCGCCTGACAGGGGAAGTTCCTCCCTCGTCACGATGGTTACCGGATACACATCCTGTGGAGGGAGGACTTTCCCCTGTCAGCCGCTACTCAAAGGCAGCCCGCTGGCCAATCAGAGGCAAGCGGCTCCTGCCTTTCACGTCAGCACGCTGGGAGCTGAAGGTCCGGCATCGGTCACCTTGGTTACCCAATACATGCAAGTTCAAGGAAGCCGGCGAGGGGACGGAAGGTAAGGTGAGCATAATTTGTGTGTGCGCGTGCGTGTTTGTTTGTGTGTGTTTGTGCGTACTGCAAGAGCGGGTTAGAGCGCGGTGGATGTACAGAACCGGAAGTGTGCGGTGAGTATTTTGCTCGTACAGCAAGGCTTTCTCGTAAATCGAGTTACACATTTACAGAAAGCTTTGCTCGTTAGGCGAAATACTTGCTAACTGGGTTACTCGTTAAGCAAGGTTCCACTGGATAGTGACTCCTTTGAAGAGCAGTATTTTTCCAAGGTGATAAAACTAATTTAGCAGGACATCGATGATATTTAAATCCTAGTCTTCCCTTTTTTCACTTTACACCATGATATTAAGTGCTGAAAGAGCCCAATAAGAGTAATTAAAGGGAATTTATCAGCAGGTTTTTGCTACTTCATCTGAAAGCAGCATAATGTAGGCAAAGAGTCTCTGAATCCAACAATGTATCACTTAGATTACTGGGTGCATCTGTTCTGACATAATCTGAATTTTTAGCTCTAGTCATGTAGCTGAGCCCAGGGAGTGGTCCCCTACCACACTAGGCTCTCTATAGAGATTGTACATTGACATTGAGGTGTCAATCACAGCATGTTGGACTGCCTTGCACATGAGTTTCTAGTCCTGTGAGGGTCCTGCTGCTTAACCAAACATAGCAAATAAACAAAATATCGGATTGTGACAAAACAGGCATGCCTGAACTTTCTGTGTTAACCCTTGCAGCATGCTGGCTTCAGCAACATAGCAAAAATCTGCTGACAGATTCCTTTAAGTGAATACTTTCTCCTGTGTTTTTATATGGCTTGGGTATTAATTTACAAAGAAAATAGTGGTTTTTATTTGTTGTTGCTTTTGTATTAGTTCTTTAAAGTGTAACTGTTCTTTAAATTTTTATTTCATAAATCACACATTTTAATAAGCAATTTTGTAATATATCGTATCAGAGACATTTCCTTCCTTATAGACCAGGACTGCATTTAATTCTTTATTCACAGGTAGAATCTGTATTCAGGGAAGACTGACTTTCCCATTACTACTGAGAGAGGAGATTATTTTATGCTTTTACTTATGTAGCACCATCATATTTTGCTGTACTTTATTATCACTGTCCCTTTGGGGCTCACAATCTAAATCCCTACCAGTACCCTACTAGTATGTCTTTGGAGTGTGGGATGAAACCCATCCAAACAAAGGGAGAACATACAAACTCATTAAAGATGGTGTCCTTGGTGCGATTTGAGCCCAGGACCCCAACACTTAAAGCAACAGTGCTAACCACTGAACATGTTGCTATGGCAGTTGGTGCTCTTAACATTCTATGCAAACTGAAGAAGGGGAACAGCTCTGCCTTCAGCTCCTCCCCCCCCTCATCTCTTAATAGAATATTAGTTGCAAATGCCATCTCCTATCTCAGTAATGGGAATATCAGTCTTTACTGAATACAGATTTTACCTGTGAATTGAGAATTTTAAGAATGAATGGCAGAGAAAGAAGCAGATTTATCTAAGAGATATTACAAAGTTTCTTATTTTCATGTGTACTATTCATTTATTAAATACAAATTAATATAATGGTTAATAGTGATGAGCGAGCACTACCATGCTCGGGAACTCTGTACTCATAATGAGCAGTTGGACACACGGACGGGCTTGACTATTGTACTGAGTATAATGGAAGTCAATGGGGAATGCAAGCTTTTTTCCCGAAGATTTTCCTGAAAAATGGTCCAGATCACATTTGACTTTCCTTATACTCAGTACATAAGTCAAGCCTGTCCAATTACTTGTTACGAGTACAGAGTTCCCGAGCATGGTAGTGCCTGCTCATCACTAATGGTTATTCTTTAAGTTTGACCAATCAATACAAAGAATAGACTATTGTTTGTGGTCTGTGCCAAAGTTGTGGAGGCCTTGGGCCATAACATTTGAGGAAGGACATCTTCCTAGTAACTGTCTTTTATTGTTCTCTAGCCAACTTAAGCTAGGCATACCCAGTAGGTGATTGTTGGCAGATCCAACATGCTATAGAAGCACATAGCACAGTATAATAAATATGTATGTGGTTTTGCAATCAAGCAATAGACGTGCATAGAATGCACTGGGTAGAACCTGGCAATTATCCTCTGACATGCTGTTAATTGGTTAAAATATCTTGATTCATAAAGAGAGAATAATTATTATCTATGGGTATTTTAAACTGCCATGGAAAAAGAGATTATGTAATTACACAGAGGTCAGAACACCATAAGCACCATGAGGCCCCAAGTGAAAAACCAATTAATTTTGTCTCTATGTAAATTAACCTTCTCTATCGCACTGTTCTTCTTAACACCATTCTCTCTGAAGTATTAATATTATATTGTCCAGGATAAGTGTAATTAGTCAAAGGTTCTCCACTATTTTCCTACACCTTCCTCTGTTATGTTAGAGAAACCTGTGTGATTCTTAAAAATAATGCCAACATCATCAAGCATTTCTAGATTTTATCCTTGGGTAAAAATGGCTGGAAAAGACAAAAGCGCAATAGGGTCTCATCTCATTAACAACGAGTGAGAAACAAAAGGAAGGTGCTCACCTGACTGGGTTGTGAAGGCACAATGCCTTTTAATACATATACAGTGGCATCTGAAAGCGAGGGATCCCCTGGTCAAAATTATTGGTATTGTGAACGGTTAAGCAACTTGAGTATGAAATGATCTCTACAAGGCACACAACACATACACAGGAAAGAATAGCTTATTTAGATAAAGACTCCCCCACACTTCCTTGTTCACCGATTTATTAATTAAAAAAAATTCCTCAATTGCTGGTGTAATCCAATGGTGTAATATCTCACGATGTCCATCAAATTCTATGGTGATGCATTCTTAGAATGAGGCTCCATATGTCACTTGCGGTCACCTGCAGACAAACAAAAAAGGGAATATATGGCAGTACTTGTCTTTATTGTGAGTTTGTAGTATACGTTGGGAGGATAGTCATAAAGTTGCATAAATCGTATGTATTAAAAAAAACTTATAGTGCCGTATACTTTTTTTTTACTGGATGCTTCTATATGGAACAGCACAATGGGCCATATAGTTAAATGAAAGGTGTACCAACATGTACTAGTCTACCAAGGCTACAGTTTTGGTCTCTGTAGTCTTATGAATTGTTGGCTCATATATCAAATGGACATTACACAGTGTTAAAAAACCCATATATAACAGAGCTAGTAATGTTGGGATAGTGACTGAGAAAAAGAATTATGACAGATGGACTTCTTGTCTGCTGATATGAGAGGAGAGGCATCTATAAGAATGGAAGAGAGGACGTCTCGAGTAGAGGTTGTGTCTGAGTTAATATCTACTAGTATGGTACTAGGGAGAATTACAGATGTTTGAGGAGAAGAAAGAATTGTATTATTTTGATGAAATTTTATCACCATAGGAGTAGATTTTGGGATAATAAGAGACGAATTGCACTGGGAGAAGAATTGGACACGTATGTTTTTTGTGCCTCAGCTGATGAAAACGCCATCAGTTGTCATCAAGCATTTTCACCGGTTTCTACTGAAAAAATATACAAAGATGCACCTGTAGTGTTTTCTCATTTTGACTCTTTGAAGAGCCCAGCTCAACAACTAATGCACCAGATGAATCTGAACGAGCCCATACCAAACTATGGGATTCGTTACCCTTCGGCGTTTCCAGATATGTGGAAACAGGGCCCAAGATTTCTATCCTGTGCTTCACTTACACTACGGATGCTATAACGTCTAGCTAAAGTGTTCTCACAAACAAGTTTTGTGTTCTAACAGTGCCTTGTGACATAACCTGGATTGTCCACTACTAGTTCTTGTCAGACCATGTGTTGATATGTAGAAATCCTAACAATTCATGTTTCTTTCTTCTTTTCTTTAGGTATCCTGCTGTCACAGCAGAATGATGATAATTCTTCCCCTGTGCCTGGCAATTCCCCTTCTAGGGATATTGAGGTGGTGGCAGATCTCCGATACGATGGAGAGGACAGCTTTAAGGAGGAGCCTTTAACCATCTCAGAGCAGATGTACAACCCCAGTGCTAGCTTATTGCCCACGCCAATAGATGAGGGGGTTGAGATGCTCTTTAACAGCACGCTCAGATCAGAGGGGGAAAGAGACGATGCTGATTCATTTGAGGAGTTTGATGCAGATGAACATGCATTTTTGATTGCAGAGGAAGAAGAAATGAAGGAGGCCCGGAAAGCACTAAGAGTGAGCTACAATTTTCTAATGGGAAACATGCAGCTGAATGCGTTTCTGAAGAGTTTCTCCCGGCTTGCTTTGGTAGCTTTGGGGTTGCTCTTGGTGCTCCTACCATTGTTGCTTGTCCTGCTGGAGTCAGACATTGACATTTCTTTTCTACATGACATCCGACAGACTCCGGAGTTTGAGCAGTTCCACAATGAATACTACTGCCCACTAAGGAAGTGGCTGGCATGCAAAATCAGCTCGGCACTTAATGTTGCCAACAGCTCTTAAACTATTGCAATATCCGTAACTGAGGGTTATATTCAGAAGTTTCTCTTCTTCGCCACATCTCAAGGTGGTCTTCCCCAATTCATAAATGTGTTACTGATACTGTTACCAAAAACACAGAAATACCCTGTAAACTGTTTAGATTCCATTGTTTTTTACTGTATAGTGAGGTACTTAAGGAAATATTTCTATATTTTTAGCAATTGACATAATAATGTGTATAAAGTATAAAAATGTCAAGAATTTCCACTTTCACCCGTTCTTGAAGAGTCCTTTTGAATATAAACCTCAGTCTAATCTATAACCCCTTCCCGCCAGAACAGACTGATACAGTACTGTCATGCCTGGCGGTGGAACGGGTAGCCCATGCCTATACAAGCAACATTTTTTTGCTGGTTTTATTTTCTTACCTTTTTATGTGTTGAAATATTTTGGTAAATTTGTAGTAAAGAAATATGTCTTCTTAACTTATTTAATTGTACAAACCTAAAAGATTAATGCACAAGCGCATGTTGAGACAGATATTTTTACGTGTCTGGCAATATTGATTTTTCCCAATGTTTTATTCTCTTTTTAGTCTTTGTGTAGATTTTTTGCTGTTAAACACAGATGATACTGGCATAGCACATGGACGGTGCTCAGCCTGGAGCAATGCAGACTTTGTATGTATAATACAGGTGACAAGTCAGGGTATATTGTACATACCGACGCACAAGCCTGTACAATAATAAGAAAAGGGCGAGATACACTCAATTTTCTAATAACATTTCATCTAAATGAATTACATTTCCCATGAAAAAAACAGTTTTAAGTTTCCTAAGTTACACTTTTATCCATTACTACGTGTGACCAAAATTCTCTACAAATATCACTTTCACGTGTGCAGAATAAGGCTGAATATTCTGAATATAGAAGAATAAAACAAGCAAAATAGTTGTCTGCTATATCCATGTTCATGGCCAAGCCTCATGTTCACGAATTAGTTATTTTCAATTTTTACTTATTGCACACAATAATACAAGCTTGTTGATTGATTGTAAGCTGAGAGAGACATTAAAGGGTTAGTCTCGTCTCTAAGATTGGAGTAGGTGTAAAATTAATATTACCAAGTACCTCCAATTAGAAATGTAGTATAATTCTCCTGATTCACTATGTCTCATGTGCAGGGCATTGCAGTAGCTTAGGCATCCATGGTTATGACCACATATATAGTAACAGTTACTTTGTTGCTAGTAGTCGTAACCATGGATACCTAACTTGCAATGCCCTGCACATGAGGTAATAGACCGCTATATCAGGAGAACTATACTACATTTCTAATTGGAGGTATGTGCTAATATTATTATTATTATTATTACACTTACTACATATTGGGATAGGATTTTGGAGATGGAATAATGCTTTAAAAAGGCTCTGTCGCCAGTTTTTTGCTATCTTATAGGGAATCAGACCCTTATTCCAGTGATGTTACTTACTGTAGATTGTGAGCCCTTGCGGGCAGGGTCTTCTCCTCCTGTACCAGTCTGTGCCTTGTATTGTTCATGAATAATCTACTTGTCTTTGTATGTCCCCCCTTTCCACATGTAAAGCGCCATGGAATGAATGGCAGATCTAGCAGTGCTCTGAAAAATGAGCTCTGTATAACCCCGCCCACACCACTGATTAGCAGCTTTCTGTATGCACTGTATTTTGAGGAAAAAGCTGCTAATCAGTGGTGTGGGACTAGGAGGCACCAGGCAGATTGTCCTCTAGTGATAATCTCCTTCTGATAAAAACACTGATTTTATTGAGCTTAAAGCAAACAGCCCAATAAATGATACATCACTAGAATCAGGGTCTCCACCTCTTCATCATGATGCTCCCGGATTACAAAGCAAAAACCTACTGACAGATTCCCGGTAAAGCAATTTATCCATCGTGCTTTAAAGAGATATTTCAGGTTTGACAAAAAATAAAAAAGCTGGAGAGAATCCTATAATTGTATTTTTAATTGTTTGAAATGTGCTTCTTAAGGCTGAGCTACACGGCAACTTGGGCTTCAGTGTCAGCTCATGTCGCTGCTGTATTGCAAAAATACGGAACCATTGGGATTTTTTGCAACCTGTTTGTCACGGTAGCAGAACCTTGTGGGTGGCAATGCAACCCCACGCACTTGTACTGTGGGGAGATGTAGCAGCAACATGGAGCTCATCCTGTTGGGACCAAAGTTGGTGTGTGGCCCCAGCAGAACACGCAACCATTTTATTACACCTTTCCACTTTCCTGTCTTCCTTATTGCTCATGAGGTGCGCTGCTCTCTCCTAGTGTAACTACAAGCAGCTCTGTCCAGCAAAAGCTCTCTAGACAGTGAGAAATATTTTACGAATACAGTGATCAATAAGTTAAAGAACCTTTCTAAATTAATAATAATGAAAAATGCATTTTCTTCTAGACTCTCCACATTTTTATTTACTATTAACAGTGAATTTTTGCAGTAAAATTGCAGTAAACACAGGCCGGGTTCATGGTCGATATACAAACCGCAATGTCCAAGCTGGTTGCAGGTCTCTCGACATGAGAATAAAGCCTCACGTGCCTATGAGGCTGTAAGTTTGGGGCAGAAGACCGGCGAACAGCCTGGGCACTATGGTCCATATTTATTGTATCTTCTGGGTAGGGTTAAAGCACAAATCAACATATTCCTGCAAATTTGCCCAGATGAATAGTCCAGGAGTAGATACATTGGCCCTGATTTATTAAGGAGTTTTCTACAGATTTCTGGCATAAAACTCTTAGAGACTTCGTAAACAGTTTCCAAAACTAAACACTGAGCAAAAATGTTCCGACTTTTGGTGTTTTTACTCCAGTCCTGGCTATCTCCAGGAGCTGGACCTGGACAAGACATGCAACAAAACCTAGCTGTGAAATCCATTAAAATTTACACCACAATGGTGACGGATATCATGCCAATTGGCCCTTGGAGTGATATTGCTGGTGGAGGTGCACAGCACTTGTAAGAGGTCCAAATTCAGAGGCGAGCATAATGCCAGTGTTAATAAATCAGGACCTTTATATGTGCTGAAAGTAGCGGTCCTTAGGAAGGATCCTCTAAGGCCGTGTGAGGGCAGCCTTTATCCAGCAAGCAAAAAACTACCATGAAGCTAAATTAACATTTGGAATATCGAAAATATATGTCGCATTCCATTGGGTACATTTAACATCCAGTCAAAATGCACAACATTTTATTTCCCGAGATATAAACTGATATTTTTATGGTTTGGCTAATATTAAAATTTTAGCTTAACTGTGCACTTCACTATCACACTTCCTTGTGATATCCTAAATGCTACAGTAACGTATAGATTGTGCTTGCTCTGGGGTTGCCATGGTTGCTTGAACAGACTATCCTCTCTTGAGACCACCACTGCACAAAAAACTGAGCTGAACGACTCATGTTATGTACATTGGCAGTGCTGATGAGCCCTGTGATTGGCTGCAGCGGTGATGTGCACTATACTAATGCTGTTACCGCTGATGTCTGTAAACAATCACTGCATATACCATTGCAAGGATGGTGGTAGAGCAGGGGAAGGTATGTTATTTTCACCTATTGAGAGGCTATGGATTAAAAAGGTAATTTGTGGCAAAAAAAAAAAAAACATTTAAAGGGGCTGTCCACCTATGGGGAAAAGTTTTTTTTTTTTTTTGCTTAAGTGTATGTAACTGGGGCTAAGAATCATTTTTGCAATTGGTTTTCATAAAAAAATGTGCACCATATACATTCTGTATATAGTCTGTGTTGCACTGTCTATTGCTGGCTGCTGAATGAGTTAACACGCTGTCCGTCAGTCAGTGTGCTTTGACGGTCTGACGAGAGCTTGTAACTCTTTCATCTGCCTTTTCTAAGCTCCTTTCAGCTGATTAATGATGGCAGACTACATAAAAATGGAATGATCAGGAAAACAAAGCCGGTAAAAGCCAAACAACGCAACATTTTTTATATAGCACAGTCGCAAAAATTATTTTTAACCTCAAAAACATACATTTAAGTAAAAAAAAAATCAAGCAATCAAATCATTTGTCATCTCAATTTGTTACATCACAAATAAAGAATGATGACATCATACATGTAAAGTCATAGCCCAAGTATAAAGTATATGCTTGCACTATATTTGAAGGAAACATTTTAGCCATGTTATTCATGATATTTTGTGTAATTTAATTGACTTGTGTAATTTATTTTAGTAGATAAATATATATATATTGCATCTATGTACATAAGAGTGTATCATTGTGCCACCACTGATTTTATGGCAAAATCAGCAGTCTTTGGTGTCACATAGTCATAATGCAGCGGAAACACCCAGACCATCCATAGTTGTACTGAGCTGAATTAAGATCATCATATAACCTCCTGTGATCTTAGTTAAAGGGAATCTGTCAGTAAGATTAACCCCACCAAACATCATACACGAGCATGCAGGTATTTGAAATTTCAATCTATCGACACCTTTATATCTTTTATCTGTTGCTACATTCCCAAGTAAATAGCATTTTAATTCCATTGCATTCATGTTTCTTTAGTCTGATTGGTAGATCACTGCCTGACTTCCTTACAGACAGTGAGCTTTCTATCCAGCTAAAGAGTCTGGTGCAGGGCAGGGAAACAATCTCGGAAAGGCAGCGGCTCCTTAAAGGGAATCTGTCAGATCCAATATGCCCTCCATCCCAGCAGCATTTATACCTGTATGCCCAAATTCCTTGCCTAACCATTCCTGTATAATGCTATTCACTAATATAAATGTTTAAAAAAAACTACTTATAAACCTTGATTTCACTATGCTAACTAGACCTGTGACTAGCCACAGGGTTGTTGTTTCCCCAGACTAGTCGGCCCTTTTTCCGTGCAGTCATGCCCATGTAGGCGTGAAAACATGATTTCCACAAGCCGACTTCACCAGCAGCTAATGGAAATCTTGTGCATGCGCACAGCTCATTTCAGACTAGCCAGTGAGCCTCAGAAGCAGGGTGTACGGTTCTCCCCTTCATTAGGTGCACTGCGCAGGAACAGAAGTTTAGAGGACAGCTTACGCACACATCTCCTGAACTTCTGGCCATGCGCAGTGCGCCTAATGAAGCCACGAACCGTGCACCCGGCTTCAAAATGATACTGAATGGCCTGAAATGAGCTGTGCACATGCAGGAGATTTCTAGGAGCTGGTGGTGACGGCGTCTCGTGGAAATCATGTTATTACGCCCACAGGGGCGTGATAATATGGAAAGAGGGCCGACTAGTCTGGGGAACTAATGCTCCTTCGACTAGTCAAGGCCCCAATTAGCATAGGGACAGAGAGATTTATAAATCCTTTTTTTAAACATTCATAATAGTGAACAGCATTATACAGGGCTGGTTAGGCAGGGAATTTGGGCACACAGGTGTAAATGCTGTTGCGTGGGAGGGCAAAGGGGACCTGAGACGTTTCCGTTAAGTGCTCTGTCATGCTTACAACCATTAATGCTTTTCTTGCATACCAATTAAAATGTTAATTTCTTTGGAAAGCCGCATGAGATGGAAATGTATATCCTACATATGCATTCGAGGGGGTTGATTTTACCGACACATTCCCTTTAAGTTCAGAAGAACCTAGTAGTTGTAGATGTAAATATGTGGTATTATGATATTATAATTATGGCTGCATGACACTGACACACGCCACATTTTTACATCCTAATCCACGTTGTGTTTCTATGCAGAGGAAGCACAAAAGATTGATATTAACTGGAAATGTGTTGCACCGACTTTCTTTTGCACTCACACATGACAGGCTTCATTTGCTAGATAGTACAAGTTACTAAAAGGGTGAATTTATGTCTTGTTTTTGAACACAGGGAGTAACAGTACAGAGCTGAAGAACATAATGGAGGTAACTGGATGTATTGTGTAACACACAGCTTTGGATCAGACTAAGGCTTTGTACTCACTGCAGTATCCGATATAATAACCTACTGATACAATGCCCGCCATCTCTTCACCTGCCGCGGGGTCTTGCCATTCCACACTTTACATATTCATGTATGGATGGAGTCAGGATCCCTGTAGAATTGAAGCTTTAGAGCCCTTTTTTAACAAACCATAGCCAAAATGTGAAAAAATGAATGCAAACAATGATCCAGCAAACAGAATTGTACGTGTAATTGTATTCATTCGGGAGATTACATGTTGCCTGTCATTCTGAGAAGTCAAGGGCTTAATTAAAGGTCAGATTTAATCTAGCATACAGTGGCGGGTTTTACATCCCATAGGTTTCTCTGTTGGTGGTTATCTGTAATATCTTGTACATTTTGAAAATGTCACGGTGTTTATTCTCCAATATCAGGACGGAGGAAAGTTGTCATCAAGATACTTTGTAAGGCAATATACATTTGGCTGCCAAGAAAATCATCCAGGAAATAATGGCCTTGTTCCCATTGGTATAGACCAGTGTTTCCCAAACTCCAGTCCTCATGGCCCCCAACAGGTCATGTATTCATGATTTCCTTACTATTGAACAGGTGATGGAATCATTATCAAAGGATCACCTGTGCTATATTAAGGAAATCCTGAAAACATGACCTGTTGGAGGTCATGAGGACTGGAGTTTGGGAAACACTGGTATAGACTGATTTCTGTAATCGCCATATCCATTCCATGGCGGGTTCAATATGGCCACCGGTGCCCATAAAGGGGGCATGATGTGCTCTATATCATAGCTCCTTGCATGTCACTAGGTGGTCTGCACATGCAGAGATCTTGATGACAGTTATCCTCCCGAATGACCCATGACCCATATTTATTCATTGCAGTATGTGAATTGTCATATGTTCTGTATGTATTTGGTTCCTGCTCTTCGTATATAGTGGAGCGGTCTGTTATGTGCATTAACACGTCACTAAACCTTGTTTTAACATCCACGTTTTGTAATGTTTGTCTGCTTACACATTACTACATATATAGAAGGACTAGAAGCAGGTTACAGCAAGTGTAGATGATGATTGATGAACGTAGATGGCTCACGGCAAGTGACAAACATTAGGAACCGGTAAAGTTCACAGACATCCCGGAGAGATGGATACAAGGGGAAATAGCAGATTCCAGCTCTTACTTCTAACGGGAAATGAAAGGATTCAGTTTGCTAAGGAAAAGTCCACAATAATTACTTATTAGCTGTATAGTTGTCTCTGGACCAATCCTTGTACTTAGTATAAGAACAGGTTTTACTAGAGAAAAAATATCAGGATCTGTGGTCGGTGAAGACAGACAATCCTAAAATGTCGAATCCTCCTTTATAGGATTGCGTTCGATGCTGCTAGACATCACAGAACAGTATACTTTATTTCTATAGGTATACGAGACAAAAATCAATAGGCCATTGCATTAGGCTTAATAGTTATTACCTGTATAAACAGTAGGGGGCCACTGTGGGAGAACTATATTTTGGCCCTTTCTTACCCATAGCTCATTATTATGCATCTCTTTTTTTTTCTATAACAGTTGACACATAATTGTGAGCTATGATGCTTATTGGCTGATGCCCTTATGTGCTTTTAAATGGTTAAAATCTAGAAAATCATGGCTAAGCTATTATTGGTTGTTAATTGTTATCTGACAGCTGTGGGAGTTGTGGCTGGCTCCGGTCAAACTGGACGTTGGCCCATTGATCCTCGGAGAAGCTACACAGGTTGCACCAATAGAATGTCTGCATCCATATACAAATAGGTATATGTATTAGACCTAATGTAATGGCCTATGTAGATAGGTAGAAGCTATTTGAGCAGATTTTATTTATTCACACCAGTCCCTACCTCAGTGAGTCTTTTTATAGGGTCTTTACTCATTGTAAAGCAGTAAGTCCATTTCTAATATACAGTTTTACATCCCAGTAGTACACATGTAGACTAGACTCCATTGTTGTGCTACTTCTTGTCTGCCAACTTCCACCATTGCAGAGAAGTTACAAGGACCAAAATAGAAAAGAAGCACCCTTTATTTAACCAGTAATAGTAAATATTAAAATTTCCACACTAGAACTTATCCGTGGGATCAGGCCAGAAACCAAGGCTCCCTATCTAGAGCATTCACAATAGCATTTTGTTTGCATTTCTTAAGACATAAGCTGTTCCCCTCTATGGGATACATACTGATACGAAAATGAAGCCATTGGGATTATTTTTCTATTCTAGTATCCTTACGTCTTATCAATGCAAACTAATTTATAAATCTGAAGGAAAGTTGATATTTTATTAATACCGTTTTGGCGGTGTACCCAGCTAAATACCTGGCTCAGATGACGATGATTTGGGGGTCCTATATACTGATGCATGTGGTGAAAGGATAATACAGTGGTAATCTGAACCCCTATCGGCAGCCATCCACAATGGTCCGGAATGGGGCACAGCTCTAGCATTTGCTTCCCACTAATCTAAAGTACAGTCCTGGAATTAAGTGCGTCATCTGCATTACAGGCAGCAGATATTTACAGAGGTTTATGTTTCTACTGATCCCTTCACTAATAGAAAATGTGATCTCTGCTTTAAAATAGCATTCGCCTTTCACCCCCCGAGGATTAAAATATTGAAAACCACGGCCGAGCTATTATTACTGGTTGTTAATTGTCATTTGACAGCTGTGGGAGATTTGTCCGGCTCCGGTCAAACTGGACGTTGGCCCATGTGATAAAAGCACAGAGAAATGATGGATCAGGATTCCGGTGATCTATGATATTTCATGTGTTACGTCTGTATAGTGTGTAGCTGGTATACGATGATGTTGGAACAGTGCTATGTGTTACTATATGTAATTACAATCTACTTTCTGTAGCTCGTCCTTTACAAACACAACTCTGGGAGCTCATAATAAACCTGTACGTAGAACTTTGTTGTAAAATAGGAGACATTTTACCTGTTATTGGAGCCTTATGATCTTTGTATGAAGTAAATTTCACATTTCTATGTCAACATTCAGATTGTTTTGTATGGTACTCTTCAGACAATCCCTAATAAAATCCTACAAAAGACTATGAAAACTCCATGACATCCAGTGGCTTTTTTGTATTTACATTTAATATGTATCAACTGAGTCTATATAAGACCAGGATTACAAGACTGGTTTCACATGAGAGTATTATAAGGGCTTTTATACATCCATATTACGGAAAAAATCCTCGGCCTGACCTGAGCTAAAGTCAAAATCGCTTGTATGAAACCGGCCTAAGGGTAAATGTATTCTTTTTCTGATCAAATCCCAATTTGTCTTAGAAAGAATGGTGCAACAATCTCACTGTATGATCTTGGTCTTCAGTTTATTACTTTTATATGACTCACATTCCAGTAAAATTAAGGGAGGGCTATTCTAATGCACTGTTTTTGGTTGTAATAAAATTGATGTTTTTTTGGAACAAAACCTTTTTCAAATTTTATTAGTTATAAGGGGCTTTCCTTAAGGCCACTTTACACGCAGCGACATCACTAGCACCCGCCCCCGCCGTTTGTGCGTCACGGGCAAATCGCTGCCCGTGGCGCACAATATCGCTAGGCCCCGTCACACGGACTTACCTTCCTAGCGACGTCGCTGTGGCCGGCGAACAGCCTCTTTTCTAAGGGGGCGGTTCGTGTGGCGTCACAGCGACATCACACGGCAGGCGTCCAATAGAAGCGGAGGGGCGGAGAGCAGCCGCATGAAAGACACGCCCACCTCGTTGCCGGAGGACGCAGGTACGGTGCTGTTTGTCGTTCCTGGGGTGTCACACATAGCGATGTGTGCTGCCTCAGGAACGACGAACAACCTGCATCCAAAAGCAGCAACGATATTTGGGATTAGAACGACGTGTCAACGATTAGGTGAGTATTTTTGATCATTAGCGGTTGCTCGTACGTGTCACATGCAACAACGTCGCTAACGAGGCCGGATGTGCGTCATGAATTCCATGACCCCCAACGACATCTCGTTAGCGATGTCGTTGCGTGTAAAGCGGCCTTTAGGCTAAGCTAATGCTTGGCTATATTTATTACATATTCACCAGGGACGGGGACAAGGAGCAAAGGTTTTGACTAGAGATGAGCGAACTGAACTGTGAAGTTGGGGGTCCGTACCGAAAACAGACTTTACAAGAAAATCAGTGTCAGAGTTTGTGTGGTTTACGTATGCTAACCACTCGATTAAGCATCGCTGTGCTCGGGTATTCTCAGTGCTCACCGCTTGCAGTGTGTGAATGGCTCTCACTGGGGTAAAAACAGCGTGATCAGACGTAGTGTGCACAAAAAAAACTCCCGTCCCTTGGAAATGTTCTGTTTAACGTTGTCTGCATGTGTGCGAAGAGCCGAACTGCCGAATCATTGACCTCCAATGAGGTTCTGGTCAAGTCTGGATCCAGAACTGCACTGTATCTAAAGTCTGGCTGATCTTGGCAGATCCGAACTTCCACGGATCCGCTCATCTCTAGTTATGACCCCAGATAACATACACTTTTTATTGTTGGTAGTAGAGATGAGCGAACCGGTCGCGGTCGGTTCGCCGAACGGAGCTCCCGTTCAAGTTCGGTTCGTCGAACGTTCGACGAACCGAAATCGAACTGCATAGGAAACAATGGCAGGCAATCACAAACACATAAAAACACCTAGAAAACACCCTCAAAGGTGTCCAAAAGGTGACAAACAACTCACAACACAACACAAACACATGGGAAAGTGACAAGGACAAATTCTCATGTGAAAACAAAACAGCGTTACGAGGAAAAAGAGGACTAGACACAGATATAGGCATGGCATGCCCTTCTAAAATCATGTAAAACACCGCAAGGTGACTCCAAGCGGAGTCTCCCTTTTTTTCCAAAAATTGTGCCCCACACACACCCACCCATTCAGTGGCAGCACTTGTGCCCTAGTTGTACACTTCACAGCTAGATTTGCATCAAGCACATTCCAAATGCACAAGCATTTACTCTCCCCAGGATGACACAGGGGTAGTAAATTCCTGGTGGATCCACGACTTGTTCATTTTGATGAACGTTAGTCTGTCCACATTGTCACTGGACAGACGCGTGCGATTATCTGTCAGCACACACCCAGCAGCACTGAAGACACGTTCAGATACAACGCTGGCAGCTGGACATGACAAAATCTCCAAGGCGTAACTGGAGAGCTCTGGCCATTTTTCTAGATTTGAAGCCCAAAATGAGCAAGGCTCAATTTGCAAAGTCATGGCATCGATGTTCATTTGGAGATACTCCTGTATCATCCTCTCCAGCCGTTGACTATGTGTCAGACTTGTTGTCTCTGGTGGCCTTGCAAAGGAGGGTCTAAAAAAATTATGAAAAGATTCCATAAAATTGCTGTTACCAGCACCAGATACAGTCCTACTGTTTGTCAAGTTACAACTGGGAGATTCACTCCCTGCACCTGCACGGTTGTTTGGTGGAAAAGCCGAGCTAAGATCGAGTAACAGCTTCTGCTGATACTCCTGCATACGTGCGTCCCTTTCTATGGCTGGAATTATGTCACAAAATTTGGACTTGTACTGGGGATCTAATAGTGTGGCAATCCAGTAGTCATCATCACTTCTAATTTTGACAATACGAGGGTCATGTTGGAGGTAGTGCAACAAGAAGGCACTCATGTGTCTTGCGCAGCCATGCGGACCAAGTCCACGCTGTGTTTGTGGCATAGAGGTGCTACCCGTTCTTTCTTCCTCTGACATCTCCCCCCAACCTCTTTCAACTGAAATTTGACCAAGGTCTCCCTCATCCGCTGAGTCTTCCATGTCCATAGACAGTTCGTCCTCCATTTCTTCATGTTCTCCTGCACCTTCCTCAACATTTCGCCTGCTACTATGCACCCTTGTTGATCCCTGTCCCCCATGGTCCCATGCCTGCTGCGTTGGTGATGATGAACGTCTGGACCTTGGTGATGTTGTTGTCCCTTGCGCATATGAATCCTCCTGTAGTTCCTCCCCTTCCTGTTGTCCCACCCCCTGACTCCGAATAGCGTTTAGCGTGTGCTCCAGCATGTAAATGACTGGAATTGTCATGCTGATAATGGCATTGTCAGCGCTAAACATATTCGTCGCCATGTCGAAACTGTGCAGAAGGGTGCATAGGTCCTTGATCTGAGACCACTCCATCAGGGTGATCTGCCCCACCTCTGCATCTCGTTGGCCCAGGCTATACGTCATGACGTATTGCACCAGGGCTCGGCGGTGCTGCCACAGTCGCTGTAACATGTGGAGAGTCGAATTCCAGCGTGTCGCCACATCACATTTCAGGCGATGAACCGGCAGGCCGAAAGACTTCTGGAGAGATGCAAGTCGCTCAGCTGCGGCGGTTGAACGGCGGAAGTGAGCAGACAGTTTTCGTGCCCTGGTCAGAAGGCCATCTAGGCCGGGATAGTGTGTTAAAAATTGCTGGACAACAAGGTTCAACACGTGAGCCATACAAGGCACATGTGTCACCTTGCCCAGGCGAAGGGCCGCACCCAGGTTTGCAGCATTGTCGCACACGGCCTTACCAGGCTGCAGGTTGAGTGGAGACAACCATTTATTAAACTCGGACCGCAGAGCTGACCACAACTCCTCAGCTGTGTGACTCCTATTACCAAGACATGTCAAGCTAAAGACCGCCTGATGCCGTTGCACTCTGCTGCCAGCATAGTAATGAGGGGTGCGTGATTCCTTCTGCGCAGTGAGAACGCTGGTGGCCTGACCAGGCAGGCTTGGGGCGGAGGTGGAGGACCCAGATGAGGTGGAGGAGGCAGAAGCAGTGGCGGAACTTGGACAGACAGAGGATTGACACAAGTCATGGGGACGGCAAGACTTGTGCAGCAGACCCTTCACCATCTATCACCATAGTTACCCAGTGCCCAGTCAGCGACATGTAACGTCCCTGTCCATGCTTACTGGTCCAAGTATCGGTGGTGAAATGCACCCGTTCACACAGAGTTTCTCAAGGAAGCGGTGATGTTGTGTGCGACATGCTGGTGTAGCGCGGGCACACCTTTCTTAGAGAAGTAGTGGCGACTAGGCATCTGGTACTGGGGCACAGTGACAGACATAAGGTCTCTAAAATCCTGTGTGTCCACTAGGCGGAAAGGCAGCATTTCGGTAGCCAAGAGCTTACAGAGGGATAGAGTCAACCTCTTAGCTTTGTCATGGGTCGCAGGAAATGGCCTTTTATTTGACCACATCTGAGGGACAGAGATCTGGCTGCTGTGTGTAGACGGTGTTGAGTAGGGTGTCCCTGGAAAAATGCAGGTTTGTGAGGAAAGTGCAGGCGGAGACATGATGTTGCCTTCATCCAACGTTGGTGCTATCGATGTCTGAGAGAGCTGTACACACTCACTTGTTTCCCCTTCCAAACCAACTGACGACCTACCGAGCAAACTGCCTGTTGCGGTTACAGTGGTGGAAGTTGTGCGTGGAAAACCAGGTGTGACAGCTGTCCCCACAGTCCTAGAAGATGAAGAGCGCGCGGATGCACTGGAAGGGGCAGGCCGTGGATGGTTCGCTCCGCTAGGCCGCATTGCAGCACGGTGAACTTCCCACTGGGACCTATGATATTTATTCATGTGACGATTCATGGAAGAAGTTGTCAAACTGCTGAGGTTTTGACCTCTACTAACAGAATCACGACAAATTTTACACATCACATAATTTGGGCGATCTTTTTCTATGTCAAAAAAGGACCAGGCTAGGCAAGGCTTAGAGGGCATGCGACCTGCTGAGCCCCCCCGACTAGTGCTCAGAGGCAGAGTGGTGGCTGATGATGGTGCTGTAGACGTGCTACCAGTGCTCCGACTCTGTCCAGGAAGGTGCAAGGTAACTTCGTCGTCGGTTGCATCCTCCTCCACCGCCTCTGTTGACCTCCTCGAGTGCCTGACTGGGGGTTGACAGTAGGTGGGATCTAGAACTTCATCATCAATTGTTGTGTTTGCACTCCCCTCCCCCTCAGACTCTTCTTGCCCTGACCGAATATTTAAGTTGTCATCCCAATCTGGTATCTGCGTCTCATCGTCATCAGTATGTTCCTCATTGTCTATAACCACAGGTGTTACAGTTTGTGACAAAAGGTCAACATTATGCTCAGAAACTTGGTCCTCACGGCCTGAATCAGAGTCACAAAGGTTCTGGGCATCACTGCAGACCATTTCCTGGTCTGTACTCACTGTAGCTTGGGAGAAGACCTCTGATTCCCAGGCTATAGTGTGACTGAACAGCTCTGCAGACTCAGCCATCTCAGTTCCACCATACTGTGCAGGGCTGATGGAGACTTCAGAGCTGGGAGAAAGCAAGTGTGATTGGGATGACAACTCAGAGGACTGGTGTTTTTTGGATGCGGTACTTGAAGTGGCTGAGAGGGCACTTGTTGGACCACTTGAGATCCATTCAAGCATTTTCCTTTTTTGGCCATCATCTACCTTTGTTCCTGTTGTTCGTGTCCATAAAAAAGGGAGCACATCGGATTGTCCACGGTAAGTAGTAGACATCTTACTTTTGCTGGTAGATGGTCTATCTTCAGCAGATGATAATGGAGCTTTGCCACCTTCCCCACGGACAAACCCTTTTTTTCCTTTTCCACCACGCCTCTTCCCCTTTCCACCAGCATCTGTCATTTTGCCACTCATGTTGATTGCGACAAGATTGTGCACTGAAAATGTGGTAGTAAAAATTGAGAGGTGGTGTAGATTGCAGCGGTGGTCTAGCTTTATTAACAGCATAATAATAAAGAATAAATATCCCTGACAATGCAACTACGGCCCTTAAACTGGCAGCATAAATTGCTAGTATAATGGCTTAGTTATAATGAGTTTGAGTGTGCAATGCAGCCAGACGTGCTGCAAATATCTGTGCACTAGTGGGACTATACAGAAGTCCAATAGCCACGTTTAGGATGCCACTAAGTTCACTCAGTGTTTGCTAGTATAATGGCTTAGTTATAATGAGTTGGAGTGTGCAATGCAGGCAGACGTGCTGCAAATATCTGTGCACTAGTGGGACTATACAGAAGTCCAATAGCCACGTTTAGGATGCCACTAGGTTCACTCAGTGTTTGCTAGCATAATGGCTTAGTAACAATGAGTTTGAGTGTGCAATGCAGCCAGACGTGCTGCAAATATCTGTGCACTACTGGGACTATACAGAAGTCCAATAGCTACGTTTAGGATGCCACTAAGTTCACTCAGTGTTTGCTAGTGTAATAGCTTAGTTATAATGAGTTTGAGTGTGCAATGCAGGCAGACGTGCTGCAAATATCTTTGCACTACTGGGACTATACAGAAGTCCAATAGCCACGTTTAGGATGCCACTAGGTACACTCAGTGTTTGCTAGTATAATGGCTTAGTTATAATGAGTTGGAGTGTGCAATGCAGGCAGACGTGCTTCAAATATCTGTGCACTACTGGGACTATACAGAAGTCCAATAGCCACGTTTAGGATGCCACTAAGTTCACTGAGTGTTTGCTAGTATAATGGCTTAGTTATAATGAGTTGGAGTGTGCAAAGGGCAGGAGGGTACAGTGGCAGGGTTGTGGGTCTCTGGGTAGAGGAATGGAAGCCTGCCTTTCTATCCCTCCTAATGGGGAAATGCAGCGAGGAAATCCCTGACCTTAGCTACACAGACGCTGTCATCTTGTGCAGCTGTTAAACTCTGTTTTCAGGACCTGTCACCTATGGCTCTGACCCTGCCGGTATGAGCCCTTAAAAGGACTGATGGAAAGTGCTATCCCTAAGCTGTCCAGCGCTGTGTATGGAGCGTAATACAGCTGTATCGGCGATAGGAGCTGCGCCAGTGATGTCTGACACCAAGGACGCAGAAGAGATAATGGCGTCCGGACGGGCAGATACTCGTTTTTATAATGCAGGGACATGTGACATGGACATCCTATCACACATGCCGTTGCTTCTCTGGCTAAAAGTCCACTTAGCTGTGTGTGTGTCTGGGATTGGCTGACATGCTGGCCCTCCCCACTACACGCGCGCGTTTAGGGAATGAAGACAAGGAAAAAAAAAAAATGGCGTTCGCCATTATACATACAGCAGTGATCTGAATGCGCTGTTCCCGCACACTATACACTGAAATGTCATAATAGTGTGAGTCATCACAGAGTGACTTACACTATTACAGCGGAAAGCTAGCTAGGAATTAGCTGGGTTTTTTTTGCTGCTAGAACCGTTCTCGAACGTATCTAGAACTATCGAGCTTTTGCAAAAAAGCTCGAGTTCTAGTTCGATCTAGAACAGCCCCCAAAATCACTCGAGCCGCGAACTGGAGAACCACGAACCACGAACCGCGCTCAACTCTAGTTGGTAGCAATGGAAATAAATTTACAGCACTGGACAATAGAAACTCCTCTGTCAGTATGTCAATAGATAAAATTTAAAACATTTGAGAAAATGGGGCCCATATTTATCAAATGCCTGGAATGTTTTTTTTATTTTCATTGCTAATCATCAGCCTTTCATCATGTACAATTGTCCAAAGACGAAAGGAATATTTTATCACCTCATTCAAATGTCCGTGCTTGGCTTTTTTTTTTATTAACAGACTATGTGTCCACAAAAAAACCCACACATATCTGTCCGCATTTGTCATTCATGTGCTATCTGTAACCTTATAATAGATGGAAGAATTTTTGCAAGTTTTTTTTGGCATATGAGAAAATCCCTGATGGTAAAAACTGACCAAAAACTGATCCAGTGTACTGATTAAAATCAGTCTGTTTTTTCACATCTGACTGAATGGGCAGAGATAATTGCTCCTGGCATTCAAAATGCTACAATGAAGGGTTGGGTATAAGTATTTCAAGCTTCAAGAGATTTTTGCTCTTTCTTATTTTTTTACACTAATGTGGAAATTATGTAATGTTCTTAAGGCCTGTTTCGGACGTCAGTGATTCTGGTACGTTTGTGCTTTATTTTATACATACCAGAATCACTGACATATGCAGACCCATTATAATCAAGGGGTCTGCTCACACATCAGTGATTTTTCACTGACCATGTCTCCGTGCAGCGTACACGCGTATCCGTGATTGCCACACGGAGACAAGTCCATTTTTTTCTGGCATCACTGATGTCCCACGGACCACGCAGTGGTGCGATCCGTGAAACATGTACCAGAAAAACACGGACATTTAAAATAATAAATATTTTCAACTCACCTTTCCAGCGACGCTCTTTGCAGCCTCTGCTGTCTACAGCTTCCTGGCCAGCTCATGAATATTCATGAATGCAGTCAGAGCTGACCCGGAAGTAGCTGCAGAGAGTGGGGGCTGGATGCTGCAGAGCCGAGGAGTTCAGCACCATGAGCAGCAGGAACGGGAAATGTGAGCATACGTCCATGTGTAATCACGGATAATGTATCACGGATTGCACATGGACAACCCACGTGGGCTGTAAATCATGGAACACGGAGGGACATGTGCGTGTTTTACACATCAGTGAAGAACGTCTGTGTTTTTTACTGATGTATGAAACGGGCCTAAAGGAAACAAAATGGATGAAACAAACCGTGACAATTGCTTTCCTTACTTTTTTAATATAGCATCAGGGAAAATATTTTTGATGTAATGGAATAGTGTATTCCAGAGTCGTTAAAGCATTTCTTATAGCAGCACTATACAGCGCACCAGACCTCGCTTCATGGAGGAGTTCGTGCTAATTTTCTGGGGTAAAACTCCTTGAAATGTTGTTGCTTTTGACATTTTTATAATGGTCTCAGTGAGCTACACCAAAGTGGACAGAGCTAATGGATTGATGGAGATTGATGAAGCCCACCTGACAACTACACCATAATATGCACCACAAAAGTAAATTTGCTTCAAACTGGAGTAACATTTCTGGCCAAGCCATTCTGTTGAGTTATGCTGCATCCTTTGTAGAGTGAGTCTCCTGAAAAACTTGACTATGCTGTTCCACTTGGTTTTGCTGAATACTAATGGGAGCCTTCTGACGAACTAAACTAAGCTGTTCGACTTAAGCCCCCAACACACGCTTAAATATATCTCACAATCCGTCGTTGGGGTCAAGTTGTAAGTGACGCACATCCGGCATCGTTTGTGAGGTATCTGCGTGTGACATCTACGTGCGATCAGGATTGAACGCAAAAGCGTTGATCGCAAACACATCGTATCTTTGTCTAGAATTGAGCGTTTTGTTGCACGAACCTAGTCAATTGTAACGTGTGACATCCCTCATACGATTTTGGTGTCTGAGGCTATGTGCGCAGGTGTGCGCTCTGCACCGCAGCTTAAAAAAGGTCCGCTACAGAGCGCAGCTGAAAAGCTGCGTTCTGAAGCGCCTCACAATGTCTGTCATTCACTAATCTCTGTCAGTCGGTCACTATCTCTGTCCCTCACTCTCTGTCCATGTCAGTCTATCCCCCTCTCTCATACTCACCGATTCCCGGCGCGGCGCTGCACGGCATTCACACTGCTCCGGCGGCTTTTACTGTTTTGAAAAAGCCGGCCGCCCATTAAACAATCTCGTATTCCCTGCTTTCCCCGCCCACCGGCGCCTATGATTGGTTACAGTGAGACACGCCCCCACGCTGAGTGACAGGTGTCACACTGCACCCAATCACAGCAGCCGGTGGGCGGGTCTATACTGTGTAGTGAAATAAATAATTAAATAATTAAAAAAAACGGCGTGCGGTCCCCCCCAATTTTAAAACCAGCCAGATAAAGCCATACGGCTGAAGGCTGGTATTCTCAGGATGGGGAGCTTCACGTTATGGGGAGCCCCCCAGCCTAACAATATCAGTCAGCAGCCGCCCAGAATTGCCGCATACATTATATGCGACAGTTCTGGGACTGTACCCAGCTCTTCCCGATTTGCCCTGGTGCGTTGGCAAATCGGGGTAATAAGGAGTTATTGGCAGCCCATAGCTGCCACTAAGTCCTAGATTAATCATGTCAGGCGTCTATGAGATACCTTCCATGATTAATCTGTAAATTACAGTAAATAAACACACACACCCGAAAAAATCCTTTATTAGAAATAAAAAACACAAACATATACCCTGGTTAACCACTTTAATAAGCCCAAAAAAAGCCCTCCATGTCCGCCGGAAACCAGGATGCTCCAGCGTCGCTTTCAGCTCTGCTGCATGGAGGTGCCCGGAGCAGCAGAAGACACCGCCGCTCCTGTCAGCTCCACGCAGCAAATGAGGTGAGTATCGCGATCAGCTGAGCTGTCACTGAGGTTACCCGCGGCCACCGCTGCATCCACCACTGGATCCAGTGACAGCGGGTAACCTCAGTGACAGCTCAGCTGATTGCGCGGCTGTCTTCATTTGCCGCGTGGAGCTGACAGGAGCGGCTGTGTCTTCTGCAGCTCCGGGCACCTCCATGCAGCAGAGCTGAAAGCGACGCTGGAGCATCCTGGATTACGCCGGACATGGAGGGCTTTTTTGGGCTTATTAAAGTGGTGTGTACATCGCCCTGGCCAAAAACTGATGCTCTAGCAGGATACAGCTAAACCCCCACTAAGTGGAGACATCACAGGTGCAGGAGAAGCACATCACACACACACCTTCATGGAATGGAGGGGAGGTGACTGCTAGATGATAAAACTGCACACAAGTGGCTTGCATAGAGCGCTGTTCACATGCAGATGACACAGTCACAAACCCGCAGCCTATTAGGTAACGCCCTTCTATTAGATCAGGCGGGCTGCCAAGCCGTACTCCACTGTATATCATGCACGGACAGACACTCTACAATGCAAGGCCCAACAGAAAGGGGCCTGGCTGTATCCTGTACAAACAAAAAAATATGAGGTTTTTGTTGGTATTTATGGCCATAAAACGTAAGCCTACACCCTCGTCAAGGGACCTCATGTCTGTAGGTCCCTACACTAAATATAAAAAAAGCAACAATAAGAGGATAATGTCCTCCAAAAATCAAGTATTACTCACAGCAAGTTGGGCTGCAGTGTGTACATCGCCCTGGCCAAAAACTGATGCTCTAGCAGGATACAGCTAAACCCCCACTAAGTGGAGACATCACAGGTGCAGGAGAAGCACATCACACACACACCTTCATGGAATGGAGGGGAGGTGACTGCTAGATGATAAAACTGCCCACAAGTGGCTTGCATAGAGCGCTGTTCACATGCAGATGACACAGTCACAAACCCGCAGCCTATTAGGTAACGCCCTTCTATTAGATCAGGCGGGCTGCCAAGCCGTACTCCACTGTATATCATGCACGGACAGACACTCTACAATGCAAGGCCCAACAGAAAGGGGCCTGGCTGTATCCTGTACAAACAAAAAAATATGAGGTTTTTGTTGGTATTTATGGCCATAAAACGTAAGCCTACACCCTCGTCAAGGGACCTCATGTCTGTAGGTCCCTACACTAAATATAAAAAAAGCAACAATAAGAGGATAACTTGCTGTGAGTAATACTTGATTTTTGGAGGACATTATCCTCTTATTGTTGCTTTTTTTATGCTTATTAAAGTGGTTAACCAGGGTATATGTTTGTGTTTTTTATTTCTAATATAGGATTTTTTCGGGTGTGTGTGTTTATTTACTGTAATTTACAGATTAATCATGGAGGGTGTCTCATAGACGCCTGACATGATTAATCTAGGACTTATTGGCAGCTATGGGCTGCCAATAACTCCTTATTACCCCGATTTACCAACGCACCAGGGCAAATCGGGAAGAGCCGGGTACAGTCCCAGAACTGTCGCATATAATGTATGCGGCAATTCTGGGCGGCTGTTGGCTGATATTGTTAGGCTGGGGGGCTCCCAATAACGTGGAGCTCCCCATCCTGAGAATACCAGCCTTCAGCCGTATGGCTTTATCTGGCTGGTTTTAAAATTGGGGGGACCGCACGCCGTTTTTTTAAATTATTTAATTATTTATTTCACTACACAGTATAGACACGCCCACCGGCTGCTGTGATTGGGTGCAGTGTGACACCTGTCACGCAGCGTGGGGGCGTGTCTTACTGTAACCAATCATAGGCGCCGGTGGGTGGGGAAAACAGGGAATACGAGATTGTTTAATGGGCGGCCGGCTTTTTCAAAATAGTAAAAGCCGCAGGAGCAGTGTGAATGCCGTGCAGCGCCGGGGATCGGTGAGTATATGAGAGAGGGCTGCTCAATTCAGTTACTCAGGAGTTTAGCGGTCACCGGTGAGTCCTTCACAGGTGACCGCTAATCAGTAATCAGGACGCGACACAGACAGAGCCGCAGCATGACAATGAAGTCGGGTGAAGTTCACCCGAGTTCATTCTGACAGTGCGGCTCTGTCTGTGTCTGCTGTCATCTGCCATTCAGCTCTGCTACATGGCTGTCTGTGTCTGCTGTTAGCGGCCATGTAGCAGAGCTGAATGGCAGATGACATAGTAAAAACGCATCCCTACACATTACACACGCTTGGCAAGTCAATAAAAAAAAAAAAAAGGTGCCCAATGCATAAGTCACAGAACACATGATCTAAAGGATCGCACACAAAATTGATCAATTTAACATAGACTACTAACGCTCGTGTGACAGCAAAGGAACGACCTACGTGCAATCTCATAAGATCCCGTATGCAACCTGGGCGTGTCACATCGCAAATGCGATTGTACAACTAATTGCAACGTGTAAAGCTGGCTTTAGCCTGCTGTTCCAAAATGTCTGTCTGCAAAAGTGTCCTTCTGCAAATGGGACTCTTCTGTTCTAAGGTACCTTCCTGCACAGGGCCGCCACCAAGAATTTCAGGGCCCCATACAGGCCTCTTTGAGACTCTGCCCAAGCTCCAACCAAGCTCCACCTCAAACCTTCCACAGTCTTACAACCACTCTTGCAATAACACCACCTCTGCACTACAGCCTCACCACATATCAACAGTTACCATCAAACATCATCTGCTGGCTGAAAATATTATTTATATAATTTGTAGTTCCAGAAAATGAAGTATTTACCTCAGAAAATTAATAATCCACCCTCTACACCACACCTCTCCATAATATCATTCCCACACTGCCTGTATGTATAATTTCCCACACACACACTGCTCCTCTGTATAATTTCCCGACAAACTACTCCTCTGTATAATATCCGCCCACACACTGCCCCTCTATATAATATCCCCCCACTCACTACCACCCTGTAAAATATTCTCCCACACACTACCCCTCTATCATATACCCACATATACACTGCCTCTCTGTATATACCCCTACACAGATTGCTCCTCATTATAACATCCCTCCACACACACTGCCTCTCCATGTAATATCCCCCCACACACTGCTCTTCCCAACACTTTGTTAAGAAATAAGTAGTGGGCATGGGGTAATAAATATAAATAAAGGGAGGGGTGCTAACAAAAACTATGCAAAAAAATGAATTGTAACATGAGAGGAAAAAAAACTGCATAGTAAAAAAATGTGCACACCCAGCTATTTATATATAAACATGGCTTTTATTGATACAAAACAGTTAAGGCTGACAAAAAAACAATGTTTGAAAGCATGACTTAACAAGAGAAAATGAATAGATGAAATAGAGGGATAGACATAATAATCCTGTACTTATCCCCAATGAAGTATCAGGGCCCTGATAATAGAATGCACAATAAGTATTTAAATAAGGCAGTGTCCGCAGAAAAATAACACAATTCCAAAACATACAATATCTGATTCTAAAGCATCATCTTAAAGGTAATGTGGCAGTAAGTCAATGGAGGATATATAGAAAATGAATGATAAGACATACAGAGTCAATACAACACAGGAGTTGACATTAAACAATGCAAAAGATATACAATAATAAAACTGCAGGACATTTTGCAGGTCTATTAACTTACTGCCACATTACCTTTAAGGTGAGGCTCTACAGCCAGGTATTGTATTTTGGGATAATATTATTTATCTGCAGACACTGCCTTGTTTATATACTTATTGTGCATTCCCTGATTAGGGATAAGTACAGGATTATTATGTCCATCCCCCTAATTCATTCATTCTTTTTCTTTTGTCAATCATGTTTTAATCATTGTTTTTGTCAGCCTTATATGTTTTGTATCAATAAAAGCTAAGTTTATAAATAAATATATATGTCCCTTTCCTGGTATATATGCCCACTTCCTGGGTCCCGCCTGGTAGATATATCACTAACCTGGTTTATTTGTCCCTTTCCTGGTATATATGTCTACCTCCTAGTATATATGCCTCCCCCTGGTACATATGTCCTCCTGCTGGTGTATATATGTCCCCCTCCTGGTATATATGTCCCTCTCCTGTGCCCCTCCTAGTATATATGTCCCCCTCCTGGTACATATGTCCCTGTCCTGGGCTCTTCCTGGTATATATGTCCCCCTCCTGGTATATATGTCCTACTGCTGAGCCACTCCTGGTATATATGTCTCCCTCCTGGGCTCTTCATGGTATTTATGTTCCCATCCTGGTATCGACTAACATCCACACTAATCCGAACCTCTTTTAACTTTTTTTAGAGTAGCCTATTACCCTGCCCAATCAAAGTCAATTCATATAGAGTCCTTCCTCTATTTTTCAGAACATAATTCTACGTCAAACTCCACCGCACTCAAAAGGATCTCAAAGATTGGCTGGTGACTGGCTCATGCAGCCTTTATCCCCCATTTCCTCGAGATGACTGTCCATCATTGTAAATAAGCACCTGTACCTTGCGTCACCTCCCCCTCACCCCATTGTAGATGGTAAGCTCTTACAAGCAGGGTTGCTCCAGGAGGGACTGTTACACTTCACTAAATATAGTAGGGGAAAAATTATTTAGTCAGCCACCAATTGTGCAAGTTTTCCCACTTAAAAAGATTAGAGAGGCCTGTAATTGATATCATAATTAGACCACAAATATGAGAGACAAAATGAGAAAACATCCAGAAAATCACCTTGTCTGATTTTGCAAGATTTTGTTTGCAAATTATGGTGGAAAATAAGTATTTGGTAAATAACAAAAGTTCACATCTCAATATTTTGTTACATATCCTTTGTTGTTGGCAATGACCGAGGTCAAACGTTTTCTGTAAGTCTTCACAAGGTTGGCACACACTGTTGGTGGTATGTTGGCCCATTCCTCCATGCAAATCTCCTCTAGAGCAGTGATGTTTTGGGCCTGTCACTGGGCAACACGGACTTTCAACCACCTCCAAAGGTTTTCAAAATCTCATGATACATGGCCCCATTCTTTCATGTACACGGATCAGTCATTCTGGTCCCTTTGCAGAGAAAAAACCCCAAAGCATGATGTTGCCACCCCCATGCTTTATAGTAGGTATGGTGTTCTTTGGATGCAACTCAGCATTCTGTCTCCTCCAAACACGATGACTTGTGTTTCTACCAAACAGTTCTACTTTGGTTTCATCAGACCATATGACATTCTCCCAATACTCTTCTGAATAATCCAAATGCTCGCTAGCGAACTTCAGACGGGCCTGGATATGTACTGGCTTAAGCAGGGGGACACGTCTGGCACTGCAGGATTTGAGTCCCTCTTAGCGTAGTGTGTTACTGATGGTAGCCTTTGTTATGGTGGTCCCAGCTCTATGCAAGTCATTCACCAGTTCCCCCTGTGTGGTTCTGGGATTTTTGCTCATCGTTCTTGTGATCATTTTGACCCCACAGGGTAAGATCTTGCGTGGAGCTCCAAATCGAGGGAGACTATCAGTGGTCTTGTATGTCTTCCATTTTCTTATTATTGGTCCCAAAGTTGATTTAATCACACCAAGCTGCTTGCCTATAACAGATTCAGTATTCACAGCCTGGGGCAGGGCTACTTGGACAGCTCTTTGGTCTTCACCATAGTGGAGTTTGGAGTGTGACTGTTTAAGGTTGTGAACAGGTGTCTTTTATACTAATAACAAGTTCAAACAGGTGCTATTACTACAGGTAATGAGTGGAGGACAGAGGAGCCTCTTAAAGAAGAAGTTAAAAGTCTGTGAGAGACAGAAATCGTACATGTTTTTAGGTGATAAATACTTATTTTCCACCATAATTTGCAAAAAAAAATCTTGCAAAATCAGACAAGGTGACTTTCTGCTTTTGTTTTCTCATTTTGTCTCTCATAGTTGTGGTCTACCTATGATGTAAATTACAGGCCTCTCTCATTTTTTTAAGTGGGAGAACTTGCACAGTTGGTGGCTGACTAAGTACTTTTTTTCCCCACTGTAGATGGCATCATGAGGAAAGAAGATTATGTGGCAATACTGAAGCAAAATCTCAAGACATCAGCCAGAAACATAAAACTTGGCTGGAAATGGGTCTTCCAAATGGTCAATGAACTGAAGCATACTGCCAAACTGGTTATAAAGTGGTTAAGGATAACAATGTCAATGTTTTGGTTTGGCAATCAGAAAGCCCTCATCTCAGGCCTATTGAAAACTTATGGACACAGCTGAAAAGGCTAGTGCGAGCAAGGCAATCTACAAACATGGCTCAGTTACATCAATTCTATCAGGAGCTATGAGCTCAAATTCGTACAAACTATTGTGAGAAGCTTGTGAAAGGATATCAAAAACATTTGACCCAAGTCATACAGTTTAAGGGCAATGGTACCAAATGCTGATGAAATATATGTAAACTTTTGACTTTGCAGAAAGAAATAAAAATGCTTTAAAACATTCTCTTTCTCTTATTGCTCTGCCATTTGGTAAAAATAAATAATTTTGGTTCCAAATTGACCTAAAATGGGAAAGGTTTATTCTGATTTCATGTCAGATAGTGAGAAAAACATGCATATGTGTCTTTTTAGAAAATGTATGTAAACTTCTGGCTTTACCTGTATGTCCCCCTCTTGGTATATATGTTGCCCTCCTGGTATAAATATGTCGAATCCTAGGCTCTTCCTGGTATGTATGTCCCCATCCTGGTAAATATTTCTCCGTTCTGTCTCTAATGCAAATACAAAAAATTCACTTTACTCATCCTTTCCGGCTCCCACATCGCGTGGTGTACTCTCAGCACCCTTGGACACACACTGAGCTGAACCAAGGGTTGGGATCGGTGGGCCCCCAACCACGATCCCTCCCTGGCCTCTGCAATCTTCTCGTCACTGTCATCAGCTCCTCCATGGAGCTCTTACCATTCCCTTCTGACTATCGCGTCCTTGCCACCTCTGCGGCTCTACATTGCCCGCAGGAGAGTGATGAGGTTGCACTCTGAGCCACAGGATGACGCGCTCTGCTCTCCCCCACTGCCCCTAGCACCACTGCATGGCTAAAGCACATCACATGCAAATTAGCCATGTGGTAATGTCCACTCAGGTAAAGTGGCTGAAGAGACACAGCTGTCTCCCTGTGCTGTGGCCATACTACAGGCTGTTGCAGTGACAGGGGCCCGGCAGGGGCAATAAAGCCCCAATCTACACCAGTCCCCATACGTCAGTACAGGCAGTAATACCCTGATGGCAGCCAGGTTCCGGCATATCTTCTCTGCCATTTCAAGACTACCGTGCCATCCAGCATATTGAGCGCTGTCATCCCATGAACAAAGTGCTATCCAGTCTCTCCAACTCTACTATTCCCTGTTCAAAGCACCATCCAGCACTGCTATTCCACATTTCTCCAAGTGCCTACCAGCATATCCACAGGGATTATTCCATTCTGCATCAACAACTCCAGGCCATTCTGCTCAACTAGACCTATGGCTTAGAAAATCCGCTTCACCAGTAAAATTCATCTGGGTCCTAAAAGTCAATAATATCAATTCTATCTTTTACACATTGATAACATTTTCAATTTCTTCTTTAAAAATACTATGATTACTCATTCTGAACTTCTATTTGTATTTCCATTAATTGTATTTTCAATCCACAGAATAAATGACCAGCTAAAGCTCAATGGAAATAGAAATTCAGTTCTTGATCAATTTGCACCATCTAGTGGTCAAATTGAGGAAAATAACATCTGTAAACCATCAAACACATTTATGAATGTATGCACAAGGGATTTAGCACTAATCATAAATAATCTTTGTAATATTCCTTAAAGAATCCCTCCCATGATTTTTTTTTTACTCTAAACCTGTGTATACGTATAGTATATGTATATGTAGTGTAGTGTGTATTAATATAGTCACCTATCACCACCTTCTTCGGTATCCAGCGCTATTCTGGTCCCCTTCTGAGAGATGTCTCCACTCTTCAGATTATCTGGCTCACTCTATGGCCGCCTTCATACTTAATGGAGACATGTTCACACACATACTCATTAAAATAGGTGTTGATTTTGACACCTCTGTGTTTTCACGCTGACCGTGTATCCTTGTAAACCACACGTGCCCGTGTGATCCACAAGAAGACATGTCAGTTTTTTAATGCTAGTCCAGATGACAAAGGACATTAGTAGTCTATGGGTCTGTGAAAAACACAAATAGCACACGGGTGAACATCCATGTTCTGTCTGTGTGACACGGAATAGAATTAAATACATTAAAGAAATTAAAGACTTTTATGTGTTACAGATGTGCAAATATGATGGGTAGAGACACAGAGATAGATTTTAGAGCTATTAACAAAATAAATAATTAATTAAAAGAAAAGGAAATGACGTGGGGTCCCCCTGATTTTCCATAACCAGTGCAAGTAAAGAAGCACACATTAGATGCGCCAATTCTGGTGCTTTACCTTGGCTCTTCCTGATTGCCCTGGTGCAGTGGCAATCAGGGTAATGATTTATGGGGTTGATGTCAGCTGTGTAGTGTCAGCTGTCATCAAGCCCTGGTGCTAGTAATGGAGAGAAGTCTATCAGACATCCCCATTACTGACCCAGTAATCCTCCAACACAGACACACACAAAAAATATTTTGTTTCAATAAACACTCCCTGAAACTTTCCCTTATTTACCATTTTATTAAAAAAAAAAAAATATTCCATCATAATCAACGTAATTTGTAGTAGTCCAAAAAAGAATATCTAAAAACGCGCCCAGAAACATACTGTACAAACCCAAAAAAATAAAACGAGACACTTATCCGAGGGGAAAACAATATTGCCAGCTGCTCCGACGTAGTCCAGAGAGAATTCCGCCAAACAAAGTCTATGACACATTGTTCCGACATTCCATAGCCTTTGGTTATAAGCAATTCCGGGTCACACTGTGCTAAGTGACATCAGTAACATTTCAGGGTCGCCAAGTCACTCCGGGTCACACTGCGCTGCTGATGAGCGCTGGTAACATTACTGATCTCACAGGTCTTCAAACGTGTTGAGTCTCACGCAGTGCAGTGTGATCCGGAGTGACCTGGTGTCCTGGCGACCTTGAACAGTGGTAACGTTACTGATATGTCACTTCTCTTCAGAGGTACTAGGTCTCATGCAGAGTGACACGGAATTGCCTGTAAGAAAAGTCTATGAAGTGTCAGAATGATGTTCCGTAGTCGTAGACTTTGTTAGTCGGAATTCTCCCTGGAGTACGTCGGAGCAGCTAGGAACATTTTTAGGGTAGGTATCTTATTTTATTTCTCTGTGCTTGTATGTATTTTTTTCAGATATCCTTTTTAGGACTACAATGGATTTGGTGGACTATGGCGGATTCCCTTTATTTTTTATAGAATGGTAAATGAGAGAAAGTTTTGGGGAGTGTTTATTGAAATTTTTCGTGTATGTACCTTTTCATTTGAACTACTGGGTTAGTAATGGGGTTGTCTGATAGACACCTTCTCTCCATTACTAAAGGGGGCTTTACACGCTACGATATCGTTAATGTTTTATCGTCGGGGTCACGTTGTTAGTGACGCACATCCTGCGTCATTAACGATATCGCAGCGTGTGATACTTATCAGCGACCTTATGCGACCTCAAAAATGGTGAAAATCGTTCACCATGGAGAGGTCGTCCCAAAACCAAAAATCGGTAATGATTGATTACCGATGTTGTTCGTCGCTCCTGCGGCAGCACACATCGCTGTGTGTGACACAGCAGGAGCGAGGAATGTCTCCTTACCTGCCACCGGCCGCAATACGGAAGGAAGGAGGTGGGTTGGATATTACGTCCCGCTCATCTACGCCCCTCCACTTTGATTGGCCGGCTGCTTAGTGATGTTGCGGTGACGTCGCTGTGATGCCGAACGTCCCTCCACCTTGAGGGAGGGTTTGTTCGTCAGTCACAGCGCCGCCGCCGACCAGGTAAGTGCGTGTGATGCTGCCGTAGCGATAATGTTATCTGCGGCAGCGATCACACGAAATCGCATGCACGACGGGGGCAGGTGCTTTTGCGTATGATATCGCTAGCAATTGCTAGCAATATCGTAGCGTGTAAAGCCCGCTTAACACCAGGGCTTGATGCCAACAGCCACTATACAGCTGACATCAACCCCATAAACCATTGCCTCGATTGCCACAGCACCAGGGAAGAGCCGAGGCGAATTCCAAGAATTGCCATATCTAATGTGATGTGCCACTTCTGAGGTGTCAGTACCTTTGCTGGTTATCAAAAATGGGGGAACCTCACGTCGTTTTTTAAAAATAATTATCTATTTGGCTGTAAAATCTATCAATCTATGAACATCTTTAACATATAATCCATTCCTTTCAGTGTCATATGTTTTTTTTCTTGTATGTGTCTCAGTGATAACATTCACATGGACGGCACACAGATGACACATACGTACACACAGATGGTCAAATCGGAATTTTCCACACGTGTACTTGCAGCGCCCCATGGGGCCTTAGGGTACTCGTCACCGAGCCATTGGTTTCTTGGGGTTGCTGTGACTGGCCTGACCCGGCTCCGTGGCCCCGTCGGCTACATGAAAAGACAAACAGGTGTCCAGTATAAATGGGGATTGAAGGAGGGTGATGGGTCCCTGGGAAGCATGTCGCTGGTTGCAGTGGTGACTGGGTCTCGGCCTCCTCCGCCGCAGACCCTTACTGCAACTTTTCCTCTCCCAGGGCGGTGTTGGATGGGAATGGGGGATGCTTTGCATTGCCACTTGTGGTCTGCAGCCAGGAATTAGCCGCTGCTGCATAGTCTCTCTCCGGGACAGGTGTCAGGTGCAGTCAGGATGGTATCGCTCCCCACAGATGGAGCAGGATTACCCCGGGAGGTTGGTGAGAATGAGGCGGCAGTCCACGTGAGCGCCGGAGCGCAGAGCGGCAGCATTTACTCACAGAATCACCGGATGTGGGTTCCAGATGCTTTTATTCTCTGGTTAAGATGGTATCGCGCCCCAGGTGCTGGTCCTCACTGTCAGAGATTCCAGTCAATCCCGGGCAGGTCAAAGGTCTGGTCCACTCTGGTAATCAGTGGGCTTTCTCCTACGTGCACAACTCTGTACTTGGTGGGTCCCCGTTGCATGAAGCGTCTTGGGATCCCCTCCTGCTCTCTCACTCTCTGTCTTGGCCCGTATGACAGGCAGCTTGAACCTCTCTATGGGTCGAACCTCTGTCCCCGTTCCTGGGTTCCCTCTTTTCTGCTGTGCCCCGGACACTAATGTCAGTGAGGTCCTTGATGATTCCCTCACCGGGCAGATTGTTATCAGGTGAGCTTGAAGCGTCTTCCTGAACTAGGGCTCTGTACCCAACCTGTGCTCAGTCCCGTGAGTACTCATGTGATGCCCTGGACTATTTGGGACATCACAGGGTTCTGCACAATCTGCCCTCCCTGTGCAGGACTCTTAAACCCCCATGGTTCTGGGAACCTAACCTGCAGTACTGCCTCCACCAGCATTCACAAATCCTAGATACACTTTGCACCACACCTGTCAGGCACACCAGTGGCTACTTAAGCAGGAATAGGGCCGCCCACCTAGGGGTCAGGCATGTAGGTGGGAGGTGTCAAGTCAGTTGAGTGGTAGCCCTCGAGCTGTGAGGAGCTCTGAGGAAGCTGGGAGCTGTAGCTTCCAGGGGAAGCAGACTGGGTCGCAGACGGTGGTCTGGACCTAGAGGAGTCGGACCTCCGGTCGCAGGGGATTGAGGCTAGGTGCCTGGGACCCATCAAGGAAGACGGTCAGCAGCCTGGTCCTATCACCGGTCCGGGACCGGAGGCACGGTGGGGTACACGGACCTTAGGTCGGGGAGAAGCTTCAGGCAACCCAGCAATTAACCTGCGGAGGACAGGGCCTTTATGGACTGTTCCCACGAAGCTCAGAGATCAGGGGCACTAGTGCAACAAGGGGGATAAGGCTTTCCTAACAAGCGGCCTACTGAAATCCCAAGCATGAGCTCCTGAGAGCAGGCTCCTTCACTTAGCCACAGTGGGGAGCGGGGCCCGGAAAGCTTCAAGCTACCGGGCCACTATGGACAATCTAAATTGGGGCCAGGAGGCAGGTTACAGACCACCAGCAGTGCTGCAGGGGACGGGACCCGAACGAGCTCTCCTCAGGAGACAGCGGCAGTCAGAGACTTGGTTTACCTTGGTGTCAGCATCTGCTTCATTGCTGAGTGAGTACCCGATTGACCCCTGCATTGCACTCCCCCGTATCACCATCTAGAGTCCCGGGGCCTACCCCTACCTGTGGAGCGTAACGTCATCTTGCTGCCCCACTCCATCACCCCGGGTACTACCAACGGTAGCGGTGGTACTCCCAATTACCGCACACCATTGGTGGCGTCACGAAGTATATCTCCCCTGTAAATAGCCCCTTCTTCATTTGAGTGTGACCCCTAGCCCCGGTCCGGAGACCCTCGAGCCATGAGTAATCACCCCCGAATCCGAGCGGTTTCACTGCTGCAGGGGCGGCACACTCACACCGTACTCTCCCTGGCGACTGTACTCCTTTTGCCTAGGATTACTGGTACCGGGTCCCATCCCTCCAGGTGTTACTAGCCCCGGTCTGGCTGGCTCCCCTCTGCAGGAGACTCATGCAGAGGTCGGTGTGGTGTTACATCTCAGTCGGTTCTGTTCTGCCTCCCTGGGTGGTGCCTGGCAGCAACCCCTCAGGCAGCTGCTCCACAGCATATCTGCTCTGTCTCTGTCTGACTGGAACTGACTCTACTTCCTGTCTGCTCTGTAACTTACTCCTACTCCTGCCCCCCCACCTTTGCAAGGATCCAGATCGTTGTTATAGTGACCTGGAGTTCCTCTAGTGTCTGGGCCTGCTAGGGACTGGCTGAGTCACTTCCTGACTGTGTTTAGATGAACTATGTGAAGTGTGTGTAAACTTACCGGGTTAACCTCTTCCTGCCCGGGAAAGATATAATGATATACCCTGTAGCGACCAGTCTCAGGGGCACTACATATCTATGCTCTATTTGTGAGCCAGAAAACTCTTTTACAATATAAGTCTATGGAGCCTTGTTCTGTTGATCGGGATTACAAGGATTAATATTGTAAAAGCCACTTCTGGATCACACGGAGTGACCCAGTGAGCCTGAAATGTGTTGACATCCCTGACAAGAGGAGTTCAATGGTGCTGGATACCGAATAAGGTGGAAGTAGATGAGTATATTAACACACACATTACAATACAAACACATATACTGTATACAGGTTTAGTACAAAAAAAATCAAGAGAGGGCTTCTTTAACAAAGCTGGAGAACCTCTTAAAACTAAAAAGAAAGCTAATTGTACTAAAAAATATTGCATATTCCAAAGAAGTATTTTAAAACTACACTAAATAAAAAAAGGCTCAGTGTAATGCCTGTACCGGCATTACCATGCTGTCCTGCCTCCGCCTCCATCCCCGTTCTCTCACCTACCCGGCTGCCCAGCAGTGACTGCCTCGTCCCCAGGCCATTCTGCTTTTAGGGAGGTGCCTGGGCAACAAGTTCTATACGTTGCTAGTTCTCAGGACCATTGTGCTGCTGCTGTCATTGTGCTGTGTAATGTTGATGATTCGTATCTGTGTTTCAGTGCATTACAAGTCTGCTGCTGCAACTATCCTTGCCTGTCGTCTACCATGATATCGGCTGCTGCTGCTGCAAGCATCTGTCGCGGGCGGGGAGGGGACGCTGCACTCACCCACTGCTCGGGTCCGGCTGCTGCTGCTGCTCGGTCGGTGGCTCGAGCAGTGGGCCGGATCCCGGGGACTCGAGCGGCGCTCCTCGCCCATGAGTGAAAAGGGGAAATGGTATTGGGGATTTATTGTCCGTGACGCCACCCACGGTTGTGGTGAGGTTGTGACACCACCGCTGCTCTGGATGGGGATCCCGGGAGCGATGACGGGGAGCAGCTTGGATGTTGTTTTCTCCCCTCCGTGGGTAGGGGGGGTTGGTTGTCCCGGGGCCCGGTGAGGGAGGGATGGCAGGCGGGTTACGGGGCCTGGTGAGGTGCAGGGTTGCGGGGGCAGCGCGCTGCCGCATGGCACAGTGGTACTCACTCAGCCAATGATGAATGCAAAGTCTCCGGTAAAACAAACGGCTGGCTGGATGGGTCCCACAGACGGCTGCGGTGTTTCTCCTCCCGGTAGGTTGGTGGTGACTGCCTTTCCCTGCACCTGTGCTATGTTCACGGTTCCAATGGCTTCCCACCGGTAACCCGCTCCCCAGGTTGGATGGATGCTGAGGGAGCCCCTTTTGCCCGCAGGCTCTGGCCCTGGGAACTGTAGCCTTGGCGGTGACTGTGTTTCCCTTCACGGTTTGAGCTGTTGCCTTCAATCGGGTCTTGACTGCTGGGAAACCCCGAAGGTTCCCTTCGCTAACGGATTTGACCGGTTTTACAGCGACTCCTAGCCTGGTCGGGGTCCGTAAGCCCTGCCGAATGGTGCTGGCTTCTCTTCGCTCCCCGATCCGGTACCGGCGGGCCACCGCCCGTCCCCGGTCCTTACGGTTTACTCCAATCAGCCTCTCCTGCAGACGGTCACCACCGTCTGCCAACCTTGCTGTGTCTGTCCGGGCCACACACCCGGACGCCTTCAGTCTCCTCCACTACCACTTCACTTCTCCTCTCCTCAAACTCTCTACTCCTCTCCTCTCCTTTTCCCGCCTCCAGGACTGTGAACTCCTCGGTGGGTGGGGCCAACCGCCTGGCTCCACCCCCTGGTGTGGACATCAGCCCCTGGAGGGAGGCAACAAGGATTTTTGTTTGACTTCGGTGTGCCTAGCCGGGGTGTGGGGTGTGTTGCTGTAGTACCTGTGACGTCCTGGCTTGTCCAGGACGCCACACATCCACATCGGCCACTCCTACCACATCCATCCTGGCCGTTACCACGATAACGGCTGTTGCTGCTGCTTCTACAACCAGAGACTGTATTGTATCTGTGGTGCCAGCTGCCGAGGTACCATTGATCCTCTGGGGCTGCCCTCTGTCGGCTGCCTACCAGCATGTGTACCTATCCTTACCTCCAGTGGCTTTAGGAGAGACTCAGGTGCCGATCCAGTTCACTCCCTCTAGGGAGCATAATAGTATGCCCAGGCCACTTCCGTACCGCATAGAATATAGGTAAGATCAGGCTCGACTGCTTATAATTGGTGTTATAGGGAAAATAAGTACTAGATATATAAATGTAACCCAAGCACTCAGAGTAAATAAGAGGAAAGATTGGTTTGATGCAAGTGAATTTATTAACAAACTGCAAAAAGTGGACCTTGACTAGAACAACACCAAAGTTTCGGCTTTTACGCCTTTTTCAAGGTAGTTGCCTGTAAGGGTTGAAACATAGTGTAAATATATACAGGTGACAAAATGAACAAATAATATATGCAAATATATTTATACATATATAAACCGTCTCAGAAAGTTTTGACAAGGTTCTTCACATTTTGCAGAAAATAGTCTAACGCATAAGAAATATAAAAGTTAGTAGGAAAGTACCAATTTAGAAGGATTGAAAATATGCAATATCCATCATACAAAAATGAAAAGCTGCACAAAAAAATTGCATATAATCAGAGTGTAAAAATGGGGAGGTTAGAACCTATATGAGGTGCATGGTCAGAGCACATGGAAAAGGGATATCAGGATCCCATTGTTGGTGTATGGTAAAAACAACAGTAAGCTCAGTTGTGGAATTAAGGGGGCTTTACACGCTGCGACATCGACAATGCGGAGTCGTTGGGGTCACGGAATTTGTGACGCACATCCGGCCGCATTAGCAATGCCGTTGCGTGTGACACCGATAAGCGATTTTGCATCGTTGCAAAAACGTGCAAAATCGCTAATCGGCGACATGGGGGTCCATTCTTAAAAATCGTTACTGCAGCAGTAACGAAGTTGTTCCTCGTTCCTGCGGCAGCACACATCGCTGCGTGTGACGCCGCAGGAACGAGGAAGTTCCTCTTACCTGCCTCCCGGCTGCTATGCAGAAGAAAGGAGGTGGGCGGGATGTTACGTCCCGCTCATCTCCGCCCCTCCGCTGCTATTGGGAGGCGGTTCAGTGACGCTTCAGTGACGTCGCTGTGACGCCGCACGGACCGCCCCCTTAGAAAGGAGGCGGTTCGCCGGTCACAGCGACGTCGCCGGACAGGTAAGTATGTGTGACGGCTCTGGGCGATGTTGTGCGGCACGGGCAGCGATATGCCCGTGTCGCGCAACAGATGGGGGCGGGTACCCACACTAGCGATATCGGGACCGATATCACAGTGTGTAAAGTAGCCTTTAGTATGCATATATAGGGAAATTGTGATAAGACACAGGTTCTAGCAAGGGGAAGCACAGGCTAATTACAAGAAATAAAGTGACTATACATACCAGAGTGGTGGTGTGAAAGTGGAACAAGGTAGAAGGAAGCGCCTTGAAAAACGGGGACAAGCAGTGTAAGACCGGTTTCACACCTGCGTTCAGCACAATCCGCCGCTATGCGCGTTAACGCACTGCGCTATTGTCCATAGACTTGTATGGATGACGCACTGTAACGCAAGTGTCTGCGTTGCATCCGCTGCATGACGCAGCGTCGTTATTTTGATGCTGCGTCGGGCGGAAGGAACGCTGCATGTAGCATTTTTTGTATCGTTAAAACAGTGCATCTTGACGGATTCCGTTGCTATCCACCGTGGAGTCTAATGATTGTCTATGGTGGCGGACTCCGCCGCTATGCGCTAAGCTTCGGAATCCGCTGACGGATTCCGTCACGTTCTACTGCGCATGGTCAGCATGTCCAGCAGAACGATCAAAATCGTTTAAAATCACTCCTGGTCTCTCTCCCCCCTCTCCCACCCTCTCTCATACTCACCAATCACGGGCGCGACGCTGCACAGTTGTCACAAAGCTCCGGCGGCTTTTCCTCTTTTGAAAAAGCCGGCCGCTCATTATTCCATCTAGTATTCACTGCTTCCCCCGCCCACCGGCACCTATGATTGGTTGCTGTTAGACCTGCCCCCACGCTGAGTGACAGCTGTCTGACTGCAACCAATCACAGCCGCCGGTGGGCAGATCTATATCGTGCAGTACAATAAATAAATAAATAATTTAAAAAAATGGTGTGCGGTCACCCCCTAATTTTGATACCAGCCAAGGTAAAGTCACACGGCTGAAGGCTGGTATTCTAAGGATGGGGAGCCCCACGTTATGGGGAGCCCCCAGCATAACAATATCAGCCAGCAGCCGCCCGGAATTGCCGCATCCATTTGATGCGACTCTCCAGGGACTCTACCCGGTTCATCCCGAATTGCCCTGGTGCAGTGGCAATCGAGGTAATAAGGAGTTAATGGCAGCAGCACAAAGCTGCCACTAAGTCCTAGGTTAATCATGGCAGGCGTCTATGAGACACCCACAATGATTAACCTGTAAGTGAAAGTAAAAAAACACATACACCCCAAAAAATACTTTATTTGGAATAAAAGATAAAAAAAACACCCTCTTTCACCACTTTATTAATCCCCAAATACCCCTCCAGGACCGGCGTAATCCACACGAGGACCCGCGACGCATCCAGCTCTACTACATGAAGCTGACAGGACACCGCCGCTCTCTGTCAGCTCCAAGCAGCAACTGAAGTGAGTCACGCTGTCAGCGGGGACGTCACTGAGGTAGTGTGTGCGGTGATGATGGGTGCGGTAGTGCCGGTGTGTGTGCGGTGATGATGAGTGCAGTAGTGCCTGGGTGTGTGCGGTGATGATGATGAGTGCGGTAGTGCCTGCGTGTGTGCGGTGATGATGGGGGTGGTAGTGCCTGGGTGTGTGCGGTGATGATGAGAGCGATAGTGCCAGGGTGTGTGTGATGATGACGATGAGTGCGGTAGTGTCAGGGAGTGTGCGGTGATGATGGGGCGGTAGTGTCTGGGTGTGTGCAGTGATGATGAGTGCGGTAGTGCCGGGGTGTGTGCGGGGATGATGATGTGTGCGGTAGTGCCGGGGTGTGTGCGGGGATGATAATGAGTGCGGTAGTGCCTGCGTGTGTGCGGGGATGATGATGTGTGCGGTAGTGCTGGGGTGTGTGCAGTGATGATGATGGGTGCGGTAGTGCAGGCGGTGTGCAGTGATGAGGATGAGTGCGGTAGTGCCGAGGTGTGTGCGGGGATGATGATGTGTGCGGTAGTGCCGGGGTGTGTGCGGTGATGATGAGTGCGGTAGTGCCGGGGTGTGTGCGGGGATGATGATGAGTGCGGAAGTGCCTGCGTGTGTGCGGGGATGATGATGTGTGTGGTAGTGCTGGGGTGTGTGCAGTGATGATGATGGGTGCGGAGTGCCAGGGTGTGTGCAGTGATTATGATGAGTGCGGTAGTGTCGGGGTGTGTGCAGTGATGATGATGAGTGCGGTACTGCCGGGGTGTGTGCAGTGATGATGGGGGCTCTTTCTCGGCTTAACGCAATGTGTTATTTCACAGGAATCCGTTGCCTTTATATCACACGATTTACAACGCATCCATCACATGCGTCACACAACGCATTGTGACGGATGCCGTTCAACGCAGGTGTGAAACCGGCCTTAGGAAATACCAGAGATATTGCTAAGATGTGTCCAGAGATTGACACTGTAACGGTACCTGAAGAGGATGCCCAGGTGAAGCCGTATATGCGGTGGCAATGGCAGTGGCGGTGGCGGTGTCAGAGGTGCTGGGGAACGCTATCTAATAGGAAGTGGCGTCATACACGTCACTTCTGGTGGGGCGTTGTGGAACGCACCGGTAGAGCACATATAGCTGCGCATGCGTGTGATATTGGTGGTCAGGTGACAAAGCGGTGGGTGGTAACGGAGTTTTTGTACTTTACCTCAAGCTGAGACCCAAGCTATGTTCGAGTATGTAAAGGTGAATCTAGTAAGAGGTTTCATCCAAAATTCTTCCTCACCGGCCTTGGCCAGGTTCTTCTTCTTTTTCTGAAGGACTATCCGAACAAAAACTTCCAGGTAGTGGCTGAACGCCCGCTTGACCTGACTTGGGCCGCAGTGGAGGTGCTCTTCGGAACAGATGACCCCGTTCTCACTCTGGGAAAATCACTATCCCTTGGTGCCTGTGTTGGTGCTACATATCCATCTTCCTCTTCAACGGTACAGATCGGCTCATTGGACTCATCATCCACCACATCGTTTTCCATCTCATCCTCCTTCCCAGTTGTGATTGTAGGCTGACCTGATGGCAACTGTGGCTCATAATCATCAGCCTCCACCTCTGGAGACAGTAAATCAGATTCCTCAAAGTGGCTTTCTTCCGGCCATAGGTCCTCAAATACTTGTGCATCAACGCACACCACCTCAAGTCCCTCTTCAATGCTGCATGGTGAGAGGCCAGAGCCAACCAAACGATGCGTACAAAAAAGGTCCTCCAAGTGGCCAAGCTTGGGGATCATATGTCTCCTGTGACTGATGATGGGGGGAAGAAGGAGGACTAGGTTGAGGATTGGATGGGCCAGCCTTCTGTGTATCCACAGTAGACTGCGTGGTCATGGAAGATTTGTTGCTGCTTGAGAATTGTAAAGAGACCTTGTCTGCCATCGAAGACAATCTACTCTTGCTCTTTTGGCTTTCACACATGTTTACATTCCAGACTGGGAAATTTGGCAAGGAACATAGTGGATGCATCAAGCTTCTTCTGACCTGACACAGACTCAGTGCCTTGTTGCCCACCACTGACAACACCACATCCACTTCCCTGTCCTTTAAAAACTGGCTTTTTTGTAATTTTGGGTTTTGGTGACATATTTACAGATGTTGATGGCCCAAGCCAAGCAAACTTTGACCCCAAAAATATTGTGGAAAAAGTACCAGTGAGTACTTTGTACCAGGCAGTTCACTATGGTAGTAGTACTGCTTCACATTTGGCAAGCCCACTAGCACCATATTAATGTGACTGATGTGGATGGCACAAGCCAGGCTGTGACCCCCTACAATGGGCACATTGTAAACTGCTATGGAATATGTATTCCACTATCTGAGTCTCAATGAGGGAGAGACTGCCCAAATGTATAAGTAAGAGCAGTCCCTCCCAAACGTATGTTACTGGGCCACTTTAGGGTGCTCACCAAACTCAGGTATCCTGACACCTATAGGCCCTCTGAAAACTTGAATTGAGAGCTGCAGAATGACATGGTGGAGGAGGAAGAGAGTAAAGTCCATTGCCACAATGGGCACAATGTAAACTGCTATGGAATATGTACTCCACTATCTGAGTCTCAATGAAGGAGGGACCGCCGAAATGTATAAGCAAGAGCAGTCCCTCACAAACCTATGTTACAGGACCAGATGAGGCCCCTCAGATCAAAGATCAACATACCAACGGGCACATTCTAGCTGGCCTTGTAAAGTGCTGGGGAATAGCTAACTAGAAATTATGTATGACAGGGGGACCTACAAAATGAATAAGTCAGGGCTCTCCCAATTATAAAAGTAAAAAAAGCCAAAACACTACGTGTGAACAAACGCTAAAATAAATATTTTTTTTCTTCCAATTTATTTAGCCTTATATACAAGTTATATACAAGTGATTATGCAGGAAAAACAGTTTCTTAACCTTGTTGGCCTGTAAAATGCAATTTAGGTTAGATTTGGTAGGTGTTCTTGTGCATCTGTAAAAGTGACGTGATACTGTGACATCCTTATTCCCAGTAAGCATAGGTGAGTCAGAAATGCATGCAGACATATTCTCCAGGCTCTCCCCATTCAGTTTCATCACTTTCCCATCAATTTCAGCCTTTTCCTCAGGCCTTCAGACCTCTTTGTTGGGTCCAGCAGAAAATTACTCGCATTTTCATTGCACTTTCATTGTACTACAACCCCTGGAAAAAATTATGGAATCTCCTGGCTCTGAGGATGTTCATTCAGTTGTTTACTTTTGTTTAAAAAAAAAAGCAGATCACAGACATGGCACAAAACTAAAGTAATTTCAAATGGCAACTTTCTGGCTTTATGAAACATTAAAAAAAAATCATGAAAACATAATGTGCTAGCCAGTAATGGTTACTTTTCAAGACCAAACAGGGGGAAAAAATTATGGAATCACTCAATTCTGAGGAAAAAATGATGGAATCACCCTGCAAATTTTCATTCCCAAAACTAACACCTGCATCAAATAAGATCTACTCGTTAGTCTGGATCTAAAAACGAGTGATCACACCTTGGAGAGCTGTTGCACCAAGTGGACTGACATGAATCATGGCTCCAACATGAGAGATGTCAATTGAAACAAAGGAGAGGATTATCAAACTCTTAAAAGAGGGTAAATCATCACGCAATATTGCAAAAGATGTTGGTTATTCACAGTCAGCTGTGTCTAAAATCTGGAACAAATACAAACAACATGGGCAGGTTGTTAAAGGCAAACATATTGGTAGACCAAGGAAGACATCAAAGTGTCAAGACAGGAAATTTAAAGCAATATGTCTCCAAAACAGGAAATGCACAACAAAACAAATGAGGAACGAATGGGAACAAACTGGAGTCAATATCTGTGACCGAACTGTAAGAAACCACCTAAAGTAAATGGGATTTACATACAGAAAAGCTATACAAAAGCCACCATTAACACCTAAACAGAAAAAAACAATGTTACAATGGGCTAAGGAAAAGCAATCATGGACTGCTGTGGATGACTGGATGAAAGTCATATTCAGTGATGAATCGCAAATCTGCATTGGGCAAGGTGATGATGCTGGAACTTTTGTTTGGTGTCGTTCCAATGAGATTTATAAAGATGACTGCCTGAAGAGAACATGTAAATTTCCACAGTCATTGATGATATGGGGCTGCATGTCAGGTAAAGGAACTGGGGAGATAGCTGTCATTACACCTTCAATCAATGGCCAAGTTTACATTGAAAATTTTGACACTTTTCTTATTCCATCAATTGAAAGGATGTTTGGGGATGGTTAAATCATTTATCAAGATGATAATGCATCCTGCCATTGAGCAAAAACTGTGAAAACATTCCTTGAAAGAAGACACATAAGGCCAATGACCTGGCCTGCAAATAGTCCGGATCTCAATCCAATTGAAAATCTTTGGTGGAAGTTGAAGAAAATAGTAAATGACAAGGCTCCAACCTGCAAAGCTGATCTGGCAACAGCAATCAGAGAAAGTTGGAGCCAGATTGATGAAGAGTACTGTTTGTCACTCATTAAGTCCATGCCTCAGAGACTGCAAGCTGTTATAAAAGCCAGAGGTGGTGAAACAAAATACTAGTGATATATTGGAGTGTTCTTTTGTTTGTTTGTTTTCATAATTCCATAATTTTTTCCTCATTATTGAGTGATTCCATAATTTTTCCCCGTTTAGTCTTGTAAAGTAACCCTTACTGGCTAGCACATTATGTATTCATGAGTTTTAAATGTTTTTCTTAACCCCTTCAGCCCCAGAGCGTTTTCCATTTTTGTTTTTTGCTCTCCTTTTTCCGTGAGCCGTAACCTTTTTATTTTTCTGTCAATCTTGCCATATGAGGGCTTGTTTTTTGCGGGAAAAGTTGTACTTTTAAATGAAACCATAAGTTTTACCATATAGTGTACTGTAAAACAGCAAAAAAAATTCCAAGTGTGGAAAAACTGCAAAAAAAGTGTGCTTGCACAATAGGTTTTGGGATGTTTTATTCACCGTGTTCACTATATGGTAAAACTGATGTGTCATTATGATGCCTGAGGTCGGTGCAAGTTTGTAGACATCAAACATGTATAGGTTTACTTGTATCTAAGGGGTTAAAAAAATTTACAAGCTTGTCCAATAAAAGTGGCGTACATTTGCGCCATTTTCCGAAACCCATAGCATTCTCATTTTTTGGGATCTATGGCTCAGTGAAGGCATATTTTTTGCATCTTGAGCTGACATTTCTAATGGTATTTTTGCGTAGATGCTACGTTTTGATCGCCTGTTTTTGCATTTTGTATAAAACTTGCGGCGACCAAAAACGTAATTTTGTCGTTTGGAATTTTTTTGCCGCTACGCCATTTACCAATCAGATTAATTGATTTTATATTTTGATCGGGCGTTTCTGAACGCTGAGATACCAAATATGTGTATATTTTTTATTTTTTTAACCCTTTAATTTTCAATGGGGTGAAAGGGGGGAGATTTGAACTTTTAGTTTTTTTGTTTTATTTATTTTTTAAAACTTTTTTTTTTTTTTTATTTTACTAGTCCCCTTAGGGGGCAATATGGATCAACAATGCGATCGCTCTGCCCTATCTGCTGATCACAGCTACACAGCTGTAAACAGCAGATATGATCACTTCCTGATTCACTCGGCTCCGGGCCAAGTGAAACCGAAAGTGACTCATGAAAGCTACAGATGTCATCACATGACTATGTACTACCATGGCAACCACCGAAAGTCACGTGATCACGCACGTGACTTCTGGTGGGGACGGCGGTAAGTAAAAATCATGGCCGCGTGCATATACATCTCGCTGCCAGACTTTGGCAGCGAGATGTAAGGGGTTAAATGTTGCGAGTGGAAGCGATTCCACTCGTAACATGCAGGCACACATGTCAAGCTGTTGAAAACAGCTGATATGTGCGCGGATCGCCACGACCTGCCCACGGCAGGGGGCGGGGATTAACCTCACGATCCATGACGGATAGATCTGTCGTCATTGGTCGTGAAGGGGTTAAAGCCAGAAAGGTGCCATTTGAAATGACTTTAGGTTTGGGCCATGTCTGTGATCTGCTTTTATTTAAACAAAAGTAAACAACTGAATGAACATCCTCAGAGCCAGGTGAGTCCATCATTTTTGCCAGGGGTTGTATTACAAAGTACTCTTTATGAGTATAGTGGTTATGAATATTACGGTACTCGCTCATCTCTATCAGCAATGCATCTCCTCCTCCTGTACCATTCCCACCATGACAACCGCACTGGGGATATGATTATAAACATCAACACCAAGTCCCAGAGCTCCAGATCTGCACTATGTGATCGTGGATTTCCTGTGGGAATCAGTGCTGATGACATGACTCTCCACTAGGGGGCGACATTTGTATAGGAAGACACCTGCACTACATGACTGTGCCCTTCCTATCACAGCCCGTGCTTAGGACCTGACTCTCCACCAGGGGGCGATGTCTGTACAGATCGTCACCACATGACTGCACTTCCTATCGCAGCCCGTGCTTATGACCTGACTCTCCACCAGGGGGCGATGTCTGTACAGATCGTCACCACATGACTGCACTTCCTATCGCAGCCCGTGCTGATGACCTGACTCTCCACCAGGGGGCGATGTCTGTACAGATCGTCACCACATGACTGCACTTCCCATCGCAGCCCGTGCTTATGACCTGACTCTCCACCAGGGGGCGATGTCTGTACAGATCGTCACCACATGACTGTGCACTTCGTATCGCAGCCCGTGCTGTTGACCTGACTCTCCACCAGGGGGCCAGTTGCTCCGTGCCTGTGAGCAGTGTGGGAGGGAGTGTTTGGCGTCCTGTTGCTATGGTCACTGAGAGCCTCGGTCACTGCAGTCTACACGGCGAGCTCCGGCTGCTTGTCTCCAGCACTGACAATACATGCAGGTACTGTGCTAGATCTGATTTCTTATGTTGCAGGATCTGGAATCATTTATTTAGAAGTTTGTCTGTGAAAATATTAAATAACAGCTGTATGATGTTAGGACAGCGCCCTCTAGTGTGCAGTAACAGTGCTCGCCTGTAGAAGGCTGGAATAATGATGGCATACTATTATCACCATTATTAGAACTATTCTCATTACTTACACTTCCCAAACTGAGCAGGCCAGGTAGAAGCCATCACAGTGCCAGCGAAGCCATGGTCCCCAGGGCACAGAAATAGCCATTATCGGATTTGACTTGTGACCCATCACCTTGGCTGGGGAAGGTGGTAAATGTCACAGGGCATTAGTTATGGTGGCAGACTGCAATTTAAGATTGGAGACTTCATAAGCAATGGCTGAGGAGCACTACATGCAACCAGCGATGGGGAATCGGTAATCTGGTGCTATCCCAGTGAAGACGTTAGACTTTCCTGTTTGTTCATTTCTTCACATTGGTAATGAAGATCTTTAAACAATATCCCTTTGTATAAGGCCTCATGTATGTCTGTGTTTAAACACATGAGTGAAAAAATGGCACCGGTGTCAACAGTATTTCGTCCGTGTGTCCTCAATGTGTCATCTATGTGTCCATTTTTACTATGAGTCATGAGTGTTTGGTCCGTGTGTCCTCAGTGTGTCATCCTTGTGTCTGATTTTACCATCAGTCATCAGTGTTTGGTCCGTTTGTCCTCAGTGTGTCATCCGTGTGTCTGATTTTACCATGAGTCATCAGTGTTTAGTCCGTGTTTCCTCAGTGTATCATCCATGTGTCCAATTTTACAATCAGTCATCAGTGTTTGGGCTGTGTGTCCTCACTGTGACATCTGTGTGTCCGATTTTAGCATCAGCCATCAGTGTTTGGTCCATGTGTTCTCAGTGTATCATCCATGTGTCCATTTTTAACATGAGTCATCAGTGTTTGGTTCATGTGTCCTCACTGTGACATCCGTGTGTCCGATTTTACTATTTGTCCAATTTTACTATTAGTCATCAGTCTTTGGTCTGTCTGTCCTCAGTGTGTCATCCATGTCTCCATTTTTCCTTCCCATTTTTCCCTTACCTTTCGCTTGGTACTTTCCTGTACGTAGCGTGACAGGTGTCTAGCATTTGGTAGCTGCTCTAGTGGAAACTAAACAGGCCCCATTATAGGTAAATGAATATGTGTGATTGGTTTTGCCTATCATGCAACAAATACAGTTTGCAACAAAACTGATGGTGATTCTAGTGCCGTATTCTGGTAAATTTAGTGATTCTGGTGACATATTCATGTAATTATGGTGGTTCTTGTGACATATTCTTTTTTTACTAGTTCTTCTGGTGAAGTATTTATGTAGTGATTGTTGTTCTGGTGCAGTACTCATGTACTTCTGATGTCTCTGGTGATGTATTAATTTAGTGATGATGGTTCTGGTGCTATATTCATCAGCAGAACCATCATTAGTACAAGAATCCAAAACCAAAATCATCATCAGTACATAAATAGATCAACATAGCCATCATCAGTAAATATATTGGTCACTAGAACCACCATCAGTACATGTATACTTGATTAGAACCATCATCAGTACATTAATACAGCACTAAAACTACCATCAATATAGAAATACATCACCAGAACCACCATCGGTACATTAATATGTCACCAAAGCCACCATCAGTAATCTAATGGATCACCACAAGCATAACATCACAAGTACATGATACATCACAAAACCACCATTAGCAAATAAATGCAACACCAGTACTATCATCGGTACATGTTCAGTCATGGCCAAAAGTATTGGCACCTTTGAAATTTTTACAGAAAATGAAGTATTTCTTCTAGAACATTATATTACAGTATCATTATTATTTCACATGTTTTGTTATACACATGTTTATTTCCTTTGTGTGTATTAAAACGGTACAATAAAATGAAAATTGGACATAATTTTACACAAAACCCCAGAAATGGGTTGGACAAAATTGTTGACACCTTTGCTAAATTGTGGGTAAGCAACTTTGTTTCAAGAATGTGATGCTGGTCCAAACTCACCTGGGGCAAGTAACAGGTGTGGGCAATATGAAAATCGCACCTGAAACCAGATAAAAAGGGGAGAAGTTGACTCAATCTTTGCATAGTGTGTCCGTGTATGCCACTAAGGATGGAGATCAGAAAGAGAAGAGAAATGTCTGAGGATTTGAGAACTAAAATTGTTGGAAAATATAAACAATCTCAAAGTTACAAGTCCTTATTCAGAGATCTTGATGTTCATGGTGCACAACATAATCAAGATGTTTACCACCTATGTCACTGGAGCTAATCTCCCTTGACATGGACGGCAAAGAAAATTGATGAAATGTTGCAATGCAGGATAGTCAGGATGGTGGATAAGCAGCCCCAATCAAGTGCCAAAGAAATACAAGCTGTCCTGCAGGCTCAGTGTGTATCAGTATCAGCACAATGTATCCTTCAACATTTGAATGAAATGAAACGCTATGGCAGGAAATCCAGTAGGACCCCACTGCTGGCACACAGACATAAAAAAAGCTAGACTGCGGTTTTCCAAATTGTGAGTAAGCAATAAAGTCCTGTGAAATTGCAGAAAGTGCAATTCCATGATTTGTGTTTTTTCATTATTTTTTTTTATTTACCATGTTCTTTATATAGTAAAACTGACATGGCAAAATGATTCAACAGACCAGTATGAGTTCATAGATACCAAACATGTACAGTTGTATTTTTATTTAATAGGTAAAAAAAAGTTCAGACATTTGTCAAAAAAAAGAATTGCGATTTTGTCGCCATTTTCTGAGACCTGTAGCATTCTTAATTTTTTGGGATCTGCGGCTGATATGGCTTATTTTTTGCGACTTGACCTGACATTTCTAATTATACATTGGGAAGATGCATTGTTTTGATTAGTTCTTATTGCATTTTATTGCAATATTGCTGCTATCAAAAAAAATTCTTTCGTTTTGATTTTTTCTTCCTACACTCTTTATAGATCAGATTTATTTATTTTATATTTTGATAGATCTGAGAACGGGGCGATGCCAAATATGCATATTTTTTTAATTGTATTATTTTCAATGGGGCCAAAGAAGGGTGATTTGAATTTTTAATTTTTTTTTAAAAAAAAAATGTTTTTATACTTTTTGTATTGATATTACTAGTCCTTTAAAGGACTTGAAGCTGGCACTAGCTGATTGCTTCTGCTGTTCATCCAATTTGCCTTTCTTCTGTTGTTTCAATACACACAAAGGAAATATACATGTGTATAACAAAATGTGCAATTGCAAAACTTTTCTAGGAGAAATACTGCATTATGTTATCAGAACCACCATCAGTACATGAATACATCACCAGAACCATCATCAGTAAATAAATACAAGTGCCATCATCAGTACATGAATATTTCACAGGAACCACCATCAGTACATAAATACATCACCAGAACAAGCATTAGTACATGAACACATAACAAGAAGCAACATTTATACATGAATACTTTGCCCAAACCACCATGAGTACATTAACACATCACTAAGCTACTACGTTTTGTACAGAAATCAACTGTAATATCAGGTCAGACCCCTACAACTCCCAGTATGCCCTTAAAAATGGTAAGCAAATACTGCAAGTTGTTATCAGCCATCATCAAACTGCAGGCCAAACAGGTACAGTAGTATTGATGAGTCGTAGTCAGTATAAGGCTGCTTTCACGGGCGGCATGATGGCTCAGTGGTTAGCACTGCAGTCTTGCAGCGCTGGAGTCCTGGGTATGAATCCCACCAAGGACACCATCTGCAAAGGGTTCGTATGTTCTCCCCGTGTTTGTGTGGGTTTCCTCCGGGTACTCCGGTTTCCTCCCACATTCCAAAAACATACTCATAGGGAACCTAGATTGTGAGCCCCAATGGGGACAGTGTTGCCAATATATGTAAAGCGCTGTGGAATTAACAGCGCTATATAAATGAATAAAATTATTATTATTATTATTTCACATCAGCGTTTTTATGACGAGCGTAAAAAAAACGCAAAGCGCAGATGACTGGATCCTGTTGATTCAGTGTTGAATGCATGCAAACGCAAGTGTTATTTTACAGGATCCTTTCACTTGCAGTTTATGGGCGGGCATGTGATCGGGAGTCAGTGGAACTCGACCTAACAGCCTGCAAATGCACATGCTGCTGTGGAAGGGAGAGGGGAGAAGGAGAAGAGAGAGACAGGAGAGAGCAAAGGAGGCGAGAGAGGGAGGAGAGAGAGAGAGAGGCAGGAGGGAGAGAGAGAAAAGAGAGGGAGGAGAGAGAGAGAGAGGGGAAAGAGAGAGGGAGGAGAGAGAGAGAGAGAGGGAAAAGAGAGAGGGAGGAGAGCAAGAGAGGGAGGAGATAGAGAGAGGAGAGTCAGCTGACTCCTGATCTCACAGCCCGCACATGCTGTGATGGATACAGGTTAACAGCAGTCACTGGCTACTGCCAATCATATGTGACTTTGTGCGGGCTGTGTGGGCTGGATTTCAGCTGAGTTCAGATCAGCTGAGGACTCCAGTGTCAGCCGATTACTTGTTCTGTGTCCTGCTGTATCCATCGCAACGTGTGAGGTCAGCTGAGTTCAGCCGGCACTGGAGTCAGCTGACCTGAACTCAGCTGAACTCAGCCAGCAGAACAAGTAATCAGATCAGCGGACTCCAGTGTCGGGCGAATACTTTTTCTGTGTCCCCTGCATCCATCGCACCGTGTGCGGGCTGTGAGGACAGCTGAGTTCAGATCAGCTGACTCCAGTGCTGGCCGAACTCAGCTGACCTCACAGCCCGCACACGCTGCAATTGATGCAGGGGGACACAGAACAAGTAATCAGCCGACACTGGAATCAGCAGATCTGATTACTTGTTCTGCTGGCTGTGTGGTCAGGAGTAGGGATGAGTGAGCAGTCAAATGCTCGATGGGTGAAGCCCATGTCTATTTTTTTAATTCATTAAAAAATAAAAAAAAACAAAAACCCCAACAGGGTTAGGGATAAAAAAAATGCATGGGCTCCCGCTGCATTTTCTATAGTTAAGGGTAACCCAAGCAGCTGCTGGCAACCCCCACTGCTTGGTGTTACCTCCACTGGCAATGGAAGAATGGAAGATCCAGGGAAGCCCTTTTTTTTTTGCCCAAAAACTAAAAAAGAAAAAAAAAAAAAAAGACGTGGGCTTCGCCATAATTTTTATATGCAAGCCAGGTACAGCAGGCAGATACAGTCTGCCCCCAAACCCCAGCTGCATTTGTATCTGGCAGGGAACCAAACATATAGTAAGCCATTTTTTCAAATATTTCATGAATTTCATGAAATAATTTAAAAAAAAAAATGACGTGGTCTTCGCCCAATTTTTGTGTCCAACCAGGTACAACTAGGTAGCTGGGGATTGGAATCCGCAGGGTACAGGGTAACCCAAGCTTTCTGCCACCCCCTGCTGTGAATTGCAGTCCGCAGCCACCTCAAAAAATGGTGCTTTCATAGAAGCGCCATCTTCTGGTGCTGTATCCAACTCTTCTCCAGCGGCCCAGGTGCCGGATGGCACGCTGGGTAATAAGGGGTTAATACCAGCTTTGTTTTACCAGCAGATATAAAGCCCGAGATTCTTAATGTCAGGCCAAGTTTGACCCAGCCATTAAGAATCTCCAATAAAGGGTTAAAAAAAGACATCACACAGAGAAAAAAATATTTTATTAGAAATAAACACCCAGACACTTTATTAGAAATAAATACACAGACATACTTAGAGAATCCATCTTTATTATGCCCTCTCACCCCTCCACGATCCTGGTCTTCTGTCTGCTTTCTTCAACTGATGCAACTGCACTAGAAAGCATGGAGGAGGAACTGCTTTCTGGGCATGCTCAGTACAGGATCCTACCTACCAGAATGCAGTGACTTCCGGTAGAGCAGGATCCAGCTCATTGAACAGCATTGCAGGTACCGCCGCAATATGAAGGATCCAGTGAGATGTATACTCCAGTGAATTACTGCATCTCACCGGATCCAGTGTACGACGCATGCAACCGCAAGTGAACGTATATTGCCGCAATTCCATTGCAAATGCATTGAAATGACAACGCATTTGTAAAGGATCCAGTCATATGCGTTTTGCGTTTTTTTGCCGTCCGGCAAAAAAACGCTGATGTGGAAGCAGCCTAAATAAGTAAACATTTATATCCAGGTACCTTATAGATCACATTTTCTCTGATTGTAATTGTTTTCTTGCTTTTCATGACAATCTTGTTTAGATGCCATGATGACTTTTCATAGCCCCAGCTCGTCTCTGCAGACCTCCATCTTCTCTGGTCTTCTGCAGCACATCCTGACACGGTGCCTTAAAAATAAGAGTGTTATTAAAATGCCCTCTGCATAAAAATATCTGTCCATACTATGTTCTAAATAAATCTTTTATGGTATATGACATCCACACTGTTTGCCCTTATGAGCTATAATTACCCTAGTGTCTGCTAATATCAGCTATAACCACCACACTGTTCACCCTTATGAACCACAACCTATACCATGGCTGTTATTTCTCCACGGATTTCATTTACACTCTCTAAATCTCCACATTGCGCTGCTGACATATTAACCTTTTCCCCACACTGTGCCCCCATTTCACACTGCCTCATCTCCATATTTATTGTTTGCCAACTCTTCACATAATGCCCTCATACTGCCCTCATAGTGCCGACCTGTCTGCCTTCTCCAAATTCCACAGACTCCCATACAGTATGATATCCACCACAGCCCCCATTATAGTATGATCACCACCTCAGCCCAGTCAAGCCATATATAAGATATCCACTACAGTTCCTCATATACAGTATGATGGCCTCCACACCACACCATATACGGTAGTATTTTCGCTACCATGCAGTATTATCGCCACCACAGCATCTCTTATACAGTATAATGTCTCCCACAGCCCCCCCCCCCACAGTATGATATTCGCCACAGCCCTCACTATTCAGTATGTTGACCACCACAGCTCCCTGTATAATATGGTCACAACAGACGATTATACAGTATAATGTCCCCCATAGCTCCCTATACAATATGGTCACAGTTCCCAACACAATATGGTAACCACATACCATATAATGTTCCCTACAGCCCCCAATATTGTATGGTCATTACTGTCCCCAATACAGTATGATGTCCTCACAGCCCCTTTTACAATAGGTTGTCTCCACAGCCCCAGTAAAATTTCCTCCACAAACCTCCATATAATATGATGTCCCTACAGCCCAAGTACAATGTCCACCATAGACCTCCATATAATATGATGTTCCCACAGCCCCAGTATAATGTCCCCTCACATATTCCCATATAATAGGATTTTCCCACATCCCAGGTATAATGCTCCTCAGAGACCTCCATATAATATGATGTCTCCACAACCACAGCCTTGTGTGCTACATAGACCCCCAGATAACATGATGTCCTCACAGCCCCCTATTTAGTAGCAAAATAATATAAAAGTAGCCTGCGTTTGCCTGGATTTACTGGCACAGCAGGGAGCTGACTACTGCTCCTCTGCTCCTGTCCCTGTTGGTGCTCACATGAACTGTAATCATGTCTTATGGATGTGCAGCACCACGGGGTCTCAGGGCTCACCCGTCACCGGCCCAGTGGTATTTTGGGGTTGCTGTGACTGGCCTGACCCGGCTCCGTGGCCCCGTTGGTGTCATTAAAGAAGGGTGCAGGGTGTCCCGGTAATAGGTAATGGGGGTTTGCTTTGCAGCGCCACCCATGGTGCGCGGCCAGGGATTCGGCCGCCACTGCGAGTTGTGGCTCTCCCCCGGGGCTGATGTTGACGTAGCTCAGATAGTCCAGCTCCCCACAGGTGGAGCAAGCCCCAGGGGGAAATGGTGGTGACGGGGGAGAAGGGCCATTGGCGCCGAAGTGTGGGGCGCCGGTAATAAGGAACTGAGGCAACGGTTGCGGGTCCAGGTTTTTTACTCATAGTTCTTATGATGCTGCCCTCAGGGTACCGGTCACCGCCGTGCTGGGCCCCAGCCGATCACGATGAATCAGAGGTCACCACTGGTGTTGTGGAGCTTGTGAGACCTTCCTCCTCTGCGCTGACACGCGGTTCCCCATGGCCTGAAGCAATTTGGGGACCACGCCGTTGGTATTAAGTGTCCCGTCCCGTATGCAGGTGACGCGGATCTGATGTGGGGTCCAGATGTGGCCCTAACCCCGGATAATATATATGTCACTATGCTCCAGGAAAATAGGTAGTGGGCGATGGGACTTGGAATCCCCATCCCCTCTATGAAGGTTTCCCTAACTGAGGGCTCTGCACCCCGACTGCGCTGGCACTGTGGGAACGGTTAGGCTCGACCTCAGCTACCATATTCTCCTCTGTCTCACCAGCTCCACTCGGTCATCTCCTGCTTCTCTCTGTCCTCCCGGTCTCTACCAGTCTGCCCGGTCATAGCTACAGAAGCGCTTAAGCACTCTCTATAGCAGCCATCGTGCTACAAGTCCCATGATGTTCTGCCACTTTTTCCTTTCCCGAGATAACTCTGGGCCGTCTCACTGAGGGAAGCTGGGTCGCACACTCCCCAGGGACCTGTTGTTGCTTCTCTGTCCCAGACTGATCTGACTAGAAACTGTTTGTCTTTGCTCACTTCCCCAGGCAGCCCCCACCTTTGGGATGACTCTTAGTGGCTTAACCAGTGGTTAACCTCTTTTTACCTGGATCAGTGCTACACCTTAAGACAGATGCAATACTCTGTGGCAACTGAAGCCTCAGGGGCACTACAGTTGTAAATACAATTACGTATGGGGAGGGAGCAACAGTTGGGTGCAAACCGGGAGCACGGTGAGCTGTGTCAGTGACACACTGACTATGCTCACCTGTGTGCCTGCACCCCGGCCGTCAGTGTGCTGAGTGACTGTGGCCGAAGGAAGGTGCTGGGTATCTGCAGGTATTCAGCAATGTCATTTTTTTTAAACTGTGCTCATCCAGGGAGGCAAGAGTTAGTAGATACCTAAACTACCTACCTTTTGTCCTGGCCCTACTTACAGTCATATGAAAAAGTTTGGGCACCCCTATTAATGTTAACCTTTTTTCTTTATAACAATTTGGGTTTTTGCAACAGCTATTTCAGTTTCATATATCTAATAACAGATGGACTGAGTAATATTTCTGGATTGAAATGAGGTTTATTGTACTAACAGAAAATGTGCAATCCGCATTTAAACAAAATTTGACCAGTGCAAAAGTATGGGTACCTCAACATAAAAGTGACATTAATATTTTGTAGATCCTCCTTTTGCAAAAAATAACAGCCTCTAGTTGCTTCCTGTAGCTTTTAATGAGTTCCTGGATCCTGGATGAAGGTATATTTCACCATTCCTGTTTACAAAACAATTCCAGTTCAGTTAAGTTTGATGGTCGCCGAGCATGGACAGCACGCTTCAAATCATCCCACAGATGTTCAATGATATTCAGGTCTGGGGACTGGGATGGCTATTCCAGAACATTGTAATTGTTCCTCTACATGAATGCCTGAGTAGATTTGGAGCGGTGTTTTGGATCATTGTCTTGCTGAAATATCCATCCCCTGCGTAACTTCAACTTTGTCACTGATTCTTGCACATTATTGTCAAGAATCTGCTGATACTGAGTTGAATCCATGCGACCCTCAACTTTAACAAGATTCCCGGTGCCGGCATTGGCCACACAGCCACAAAGCATGATGGAACCTCCACCAAATTTTACTGTGGGTAGCAAGTGTTTTTCTTGGAATGCCGTGTCTTTTTTGCCTCCATGCATAATGCCTTTTTGTATGACCAAACAACTCAATCTTTGTTTCATCAGTCCACAGGACCTTCTTCCAAAATGTAACTGGCTTGTCCAAATGTACTTTTGCATACCTCAGGCGACTCTGTTTGTGGCGTGCTTGCAAAAACGGCTTCTTTTGCATCACTCTCCCATACAGCTTCTCCTTGTGCAAAGTGCGCTGTATGGTTGACCGATGCACAGTGACACCTTCTGCAGCAAGATGATGCTGCAGGTCTTTGGAGGTGGTCTGTGGATTGTCCTTGACTGTTCTCACCATTCTTCTTCTCTGCCTTTCTGATATTTTTCTTGGCCTGCCACTTCTGGGCTTAACAAGAACTGTACCTGTGTTCTTCCATTTCCTTACTATGTTCCTCACAGTGTAAACTGACAGTTTAAATCTCTGAGACAACTTTTTGTATCCTTCCCCTGAACAACTATGTGGAATAATCTTTGTTTTCAGATCATTTGAGAGTTGTTTTGAGGAGCCCATGATGCCACTCTTCATAGGAGATTCAAATAGGAGAACAACTTGCAAGTGGCCACCTTAAATACCTTTTCTCATGATTGGATACACCCGCCTATGAAGTTCAAAGCTCACTGAGGTTACAAAACCAATTTAGTGCTTTAGTAAGTCAGTAAAAAGTAGTTAGTACTGTTGAAATCAAGAAATTGATAAGGGTGCCCATATTTTTGCACCGGTGAAATTTTGTTTAAATGCGGATTGCACATTTTCTGTTAGTACAATAAACCTCATTTCAATCCAGAAATATTACTGAGTCCATCAGTTATTAGATATATGAAACTGAAATAGCTGTTGCAAAAACCCAAATTGCTTTAAAGAAAAAAAGTTAACATCAATAGGGGTGCCCAAACTTTTTCATATGACTGTATAGCCATGTATTATCCACAACAGAACATAGAACACAGATCAGAACTTGAAAGTTAGACATTTTTCCATTTCGTTTGCAAACATTAAGTCATTTAGAAATGATGGCAGCGACAGACACATCTCAAAAATGTTGGGACAGGGTTAGCCAAAAGGTTAAAAGTAAAGGGTTCTAATTAAACACAGCTAGACGGGTAATTTTCTACTAAGGCACTGTATAAAAAAAGTATGCTAGAGAGGCAGAATCTTTCAGTAGTAAATAGGATCAGAGGTTCCTTAATCTGTATGACAGTTTTTGTAAGAAACTTTGTGAAGTCACAACATTTTTGCGCAACGTGAGGCTGTACAACTGCTTTGTGACTTTTGCTGTTTTCACAACATTTTCACCCAACTATAAACAAAGTAGTTTGAATTGTTGTGATGGGGATGTAACAGAGCAAAGCTAACCTGCTCCCCAAATCTCAACAAGTAGTGGTATTATTTGTTCCACAAATTTACTCCAGTCCCCAACTGTAGTAAGGTTTGTGGCGAGGCACACATGTAAGCACACGCCACTTTGTGCCACATCTGATGCATTAAGAGGCATGTGCCAGCTTACACATAAAAGGCACTATAAATGCTAAACATTTTATAGATGTTCTAGAACAACATACAGTATGTATCCATCCAGACCATGTCTATTTCAGGGAAGGCCTTATATATTTCAACAAGACAATGCTCAACCACATACTGCATCCATCACAACAGCATTGGTTTTCAGAAAAAGAATTTGGGTGATGAATTGGCTGCCTGCAGTTCAGACTTTTGACCAATAGAAAATATTTGGCACATTATGAAATAAAAAAATCTGGCAAAGACCCAAGACTTCTGAGTAGTTGGAATCTTAAATCAGAGAAGAATGGGAGAACATTCTTCTCCCCAGACTCCAGCAATTGGTCTCCTTACTCCAAAGATGTTTGCAGACTGTTTTAAAAAGTAGAAGAGATGCTACACAATGGTAGACATGGTTCTGTCCCAACTTTTTCTAAAAATGTCTGATTTTCAACTTCTGTTCTGTGTCCTATGTTCTGTTGTAAACAAAATTGTATTATTATAAGAGGTTTCCAAATCATTGCATTCTTGTTTTCTTTACATTTTACACAGTGTCCTAACATTTATGGAATTGGGGTTGTAGAGTGTGTAGGCTTTAGTTACATACAACAAAAAAAAATACCTTTTAGCTCCTGTACATATGATTCATAGATACAAAAATAAGTTTTTATAAAGACTTTCATCAATAAAGAATGATTTTCATATTGCCTATGTTATTGACTTATATTTTTTTCTTACAGATGGAGCTGTCACCTCATAATCCAACTCAATCACCCCCAAAGCCTAACAATAATGTAATAGATACACCACGTACAAGCAATCTAAAATTTCTACGGGCTAAAAGGCTAAATTATTTTTGTGGGAGAAGTTCTCAAAATCCAATATTGGAGACAGAAACCTCTCAAGATTCAGGGCAAACATTCAGGACTGCAACGCCGCATAGACGCCTCTCAGCACCATCCTTAAACCATGTTATTGCATATTCTGATGTGCCCAAAAAAATCAGTGCTGAAGAAAGAGCCATGACACTCAATGGAGAAACATCTTTACTATCTATAGATGAAACAAAATCTCTGACACCACCTTTTCCTCAAGATGTGCAAGCAAATCCAGGAAAAGAAGAACTTACAAATAATCCTACTCACCACACTCAGCCTTTACCAACAACAGAAATGGAAGTAAAGAAACGTACTAAATATCGTAATGCACCGAACAAATTGATTCCTAATATTTTAAAAGCCAAAATATCAAATCCTCCAGTACCTTCTGTGCATCATAACCTGCAAGCAGTGACAATGAAACACAAGAAAGATATACCTATACAACAGGATCCACAAGCAGTGCTGGAGAAGGCTGAGGGAGCAGTGTTATTTACAGATCCTATACTTCAGCCATCTCACAAGGAAGCTGAAGTAAAAGGTCACACCTCATACCATAGCCCAATGTCTACATCTAATCAAGTCAAGGATGATGAACACATACCTCATAGTCAAATGAAACCAGATTTAGATGAATTTGATGTGCTCTCTACTCACCGAAGTCTTTTAAGGAGTAGCTTTGTCACTGATTTGGATCAAGACCTGTTAGAAGATCTGTCAGTACCAGAAACAGAAAAACTTCACCATGTAATGACATGGGCTAAAAAATTCCTTAACAAATGCAGTGGAGGAGGTTTGACATCTTCCACTGGTGATACCACAATAACTGAAGATTCTTCTTTTGATCCCATTGGAAGCTGTAGAATTACTGATAAGCATGTGAGGGTCAATGACTATGAAAGTAAAAAATATCTTTGTCTTGGTGATGAAGTCATCGAATCTCTAAAAAGCCCCAGAAGTTTGGATATACCCAAGTTAAGAAGTAAAGCAGTACAACTAGATTCTTTCTTGGTTGACCCTAAGTCTAATTTATTTCTAAGTGACCATGAAGAATATGAAGGCAATTTTTTTGAACCTTTACAAGTGAAGGACAATGAAACAAAAGATACTTTTAACAGGAAGGGCTTTGCTGACTCAGGAGAAGAATTATTTGGCAATATAAAACCAGGTGGTATTGACATTGATGATCTATTTGGAACTAAACCAAAGTCCAACCATCAGCATTTTAATACATATATCTCCAGAAATACTAACTCAGATATGGCCTTAAAGGAGAATTATGTAAATCCAGATGATGATTCAAGCTCACTGGACTCATGTCTTGATACAGAAAGACTTAACTCTATCCTAGAAGACGTTGAACTGAAACAGAAAGGTTTAAAAACCACAGGTGACAAAGATGGTGGAAGAACAGACAGAACATTTTTAGTGAAAAATAGTCAAGAATCTCATGACAGCACTAATATATTAATGTCCAGAAAGGTTCCAGACAGAAGGCAAAGAGCAGTACACAAGGATGACTCCAACATGGAGCTGTCTGAGGGTTACACAAATAAAATATATCAAGAGTGTCACGCATGTAGTTTTACCAATACCACTAGCTCCAACTGGTGCTCAGAGTGTGGCTCAGCTTTAAACCGTGCAGAGTTTCAACCTACCGGATATAATAGAAATTGTAAATTACTAAACCCACATTTATCAGATGATAAGGATGTGGATGAGTTTTTTAGCATAAATAGTCAAACAAGGAGCTTTAATAATAACTCTATGTCACAGAAGAATGGAAAAGAATTAGGAAGAGCGGTGTGCTGGGAGGAGAACTCAGATGTGGTCTCTGACCATGAAGGCAGTGTGCTGGACAAGTACTTCTTTTATGTCAAACAACTGGATGTACTAAAAAGTCAAGAAAAAGAACAGCAAACTAAATTTTATCAGTATGACTTTACTAGTGAAACTTCAAGTGATGATGAGTCTTCTCAGGATTACTCCATGCCTCATGCAAGTGGTCAAGCGAAACCTTGGGTTGAAACAAAGAGTCTGGCACCTGATATTCATCATCTTGGTGAGGAAGCTATGAAAGAGAGAACTTTTAAGAAATCCAATGAGAACATTATTGGGACCAAAGGGTCCAACGTCAAGGGTCTTATAGGTAAAGAATTTGATGATAATGATAGCTTTTAATATTTCTTCTTGATTGTATTACAGGGTGTCTAATATTTTAACGTGTATGATAAAATAGCTGTATTTTTATGCCCATTCTGTTGGCTGAGATATATGCCTATAGTCATGGATGTTGTATATGTAGTGGTGATTGTACAGAATCTCTTATAATTAATAAAATGAAGTAATCATTTTGGATCTCTACAATTGTTGCTCCATTGAGATAATATCTAAGTAGTAATGTGTTTTTGTATTCATTATATCCTAAACATAACACAATACTATAAAACATCTGAAACAAATTCTATTTATTTAACGTAGTTAAACATAGTTATTATTCTTAAAAGTTAATTTATACCTATTATTACATATTTTAGACAGAACGCTGCAAAAAGCCCCAAACATTTCTTCCAAAGTGACTGGTCCTAAGAGGTATTGGGAGAAGTCCAGTATTGCTTGGTCCTCATACACTCACGGAGAGCTGAAGCCAAGGTTAGCTTATCCTGTCATATTGTAGCTCTTTCATGGGTTTTGAAGTGTCATTTTGGAGAATGTGGAACCTTCACTACTAGACTTCACTAATATCTTCAGAATAACAAGCTTTTAATGTATTAATTCATCACCATCTTCCTACTTTCCAAAACCATCCTGCTAATTAACTTAGAATTCCTTTTTGCTAACAATTATGGCCTCTTTATACAGGGTGATCCAGGTCACTACTTGAACAACACCTTCTCAATCACAGTGTTTGCCATTGTTAAAATAAAAACACTTTTGCTCACCTCTAGTGCCGGCGCCATTCCAACAGTGACGAATGTAAGTGTTTTTATGTTAACAAGGGCAAAGACTCTGATTGAGAAGGGGTTGTCTATGTAGTGGACAACCCCCCTTAAAAATAACCACTGATTGGCTGTGTACAAGCCAATAGACAGTCATTAAACGGAACCTGTCACTAGGTTTTATAACCTAGTATAAAACCCCCATATAAAGTATGGCCACCCCTTTTATGCCCTTATGTACAGCATTCTAGAATTCTATAAATACATCCCCAAGACAATCTGCATAATGTAAAAAATACCTTTTATTATACTCACCTAAGGGGTGGTCTGGTTTGATGGGCGTCGCTAGTCTTGATCCTTCCCTGACTTGTGTGGATGACTTGTCCTATGTCATCCACACAGTGTCCTCCGTCTCGCTCCTGTGCATGCGTACTTCTCTCTGCCCTGCCAAGGGCAAAACACAGTATTCTAGTGTGCATGCACTGGCACTCTTTAGTCTTTGCCGCACAGGCACATATCCTCGGCATGGCAGAGGGAAGTGCGCCTGTGCAGGATCACAATGGAGGACACTGTGTGGTTGACATAGTGTGTATTATCCTTGTGAAACAGGGAAGGAGGACGGTGCCGGATCAAACCAGGAGATGCCCATTCAACTGGACTGCCCCGTAGGCGAGTATAACAAAAGGTCATTTTTATGTTTTTCAGATCGACTTAATTCTAGAATGCTGTATATAAGGACATAGTGGGGGTGGCTGTACTTTATATTTAGAAAACCTGGTGACAGGTTCCCTTTAATGACCTTAATAGACAGGCTGACAATCTTTTTTAATGAAACAGAACGATCTCTAATATGATTGTTCTGTGTGCATACAATATCATGTAATCGGCAGCATTTCGCATTTACACAGGGTGATATGCTACTTAAAACTATTATTTTTATGCATGGATTAAAATCTGCTAGAGACAATTGGCAGCTTGTGTAGATGGGCCGATAGTCGAGACCAAGTCTTCCTATGATAGCTCTTTCATGGATTATTGGGTTGTCTAAATAGATAAGAGCTCTGGAGTCATTATATTCATATGCAGTTGCTCTTGCTCAGGCAGACCTGTCCAGCCATGGATTGCAGTGGTGATTTCTTTGGTAATAACTTTAAATTAAAGGTTTGAAAATGAGGATGTGCGTCAATCCGTTGATCATTGGGTCGTCTTCCATTTAGTGAGGAAATGACTTATTAAGACAACCCATAATAAAGGCAACTAAAAGGCATTTATAAAGCAGATTAATTCAAGGTGAAGCACGTATCCAGGTATCTGGTTCTCCGAAAATTCACCCCACTTTCATTTTACAATAATCCTTTTCCTAAATGAGCTGTGTAATATATCCAGATTAGCTTGTATTGTGCACTGTAAGTAGGTTATCCCTGATAACAAGCCAGTGTGTTTTCCTCATACTGTACCGGTTCTTTAAGTGAGATGGATTTTGCTTACATGCAGGAGCCGAGCACAAAGCTTCTCTGCTGGGTGCGCTCTGCGGTGGATATTATAATGATAAAAAACACTTAAATATTTTATTGAACTCTTGTCATTGCTGCAAGGTCAGCAGAACAATGTTTGATTCAGTAGTACAAGGTTCCCTGCGGCGTACGTGGTTACTTTCTACCTAGCATCCAATTCACCCACCGATGACTGCTCTGCAATTACAGCTAATTTAAAAAAGAAGATCCCCATGATTTTCAGATTCCCTAGCCTCCAGGCAGACTTGAGATCTATATTATTCATTTTATTACAACCGCAGCACAAATATTCTATAAATATAGGGTCAGTGCAAATGACAGCCCCAGGATGGTGGTACATGGCCCCTACAGGTCAATAGTATGAGCCTTTAGGCACCTAGAATTCTACTGTGTCGTGTTTCCAGGAGGTTCTGTATTCTTGTTTAGAAGTAAGAATACCCCAGAGGCATGGTGTTTATGTATGGGTGACTTATTAATCATTTGTCCCCCACACACATGTAATTAGCTCTGGCATGAACCTTAAAGAGTTTGTCTCACAAAAAATATTTTTCAAAACTCAATAGAGCATGAGAACAGAAGTAGATTTTCAAAAAACAGCAAATAAAAATAGTCTATGGTTTTGTATATACATTACATTTTCATTTGTAAAAGTGTTTGCCCTGTGACTGGAGTATAAGTCCACCTTTCCTGGTGGACGCACATGCTCAGTAGCATCCTTGCTCTTTCCCTAATTATTCTAATCTGAAAGAAAGTAGGACGAAACTGTGGTAACAAGAGGAGAAATGGAGCTATGCATTTAATGTAACAAGCAAGGATGAGACATATAGACTTGAGGATGACGATATATAGATAGATAGTAGATAGATAGATAGATAGATAGATAATAAATGAGGAAGATGATATACAAACAATATATATATATATATATATATATATATATATATATATATATATATATATATATGTATATATATATATATACATAGATATACAGTATATATAGTAATAAATAAATTTGATATACATTTATATATATATATGTATATATATATATATATATATACAGACACACACAGGTGGTCAAAGTTGTTCGTACCCCTCATTTAATGAAAGTAAGACCCACAATGGTCACAGAAATAACTTGATTCTGACAAAAGTGAGAATAAATAAAAAAAAATCTATGAAAATGAACTGGGCAGAAGTGATGGTACCCTAAACTTAATATTTTGTTGCACAACCTTTTGAGGCAATCACTGCAATCAAACGATTCCTGTAACTGTCAATGAGACTTCTGCACCTCTCGACAGGTATTTTGGCCCACTCCTCAAGAACAAACTGCTCCAGTTTTCTCGTGTTTGAAAGTTGCCTTTTCCAGACGACATGTTTCAGCTCTTTCCAAAGATGCTCAATAGGATTTAGGTCAGGACTCATACAAGGCCACTTCAGAATAGTCCAATGTTTTCCTCTTATCCATTCTTGGGTGTTTTTAACTGCGTGTTTTAGGTCATTATCCTGTTGCAAGGCCCATGACCTGCAACTGAGACCAAGCTTTCTGACACTGGGCAGCACATTTTCTCTAGAATCACGTGATAGGCTTGAAATTTCATTGTATCCTGCACAGATTTAAGAAACCCTGTGCCTGATGCAGCAAAGCAACCCCAGAACATAACAGAGCCTCCTCCATGTTTCACAGTAGGGATAGTGTTCTTTTCTTGATATGCTTCATTTTTCTGTCTGTGAACATAGAGCTGATGTGCCTTGCCAAAAAGTTTTATTTTTGTCTCATCTGTCCATAGGACATTCTCCCAGAAGCTTTGTAAGGCTTGTCAACATGTAGTTTGAAAATTTCAGTCCGGCCTTTTTATGATTTTTTTTTTCAACAATGTTGTCCTCCTTGGTCATCTCCCATGAAGTCCACTTTGGCTCAAACAAGGACGGATGGTGCAATCTGACACTGATATTCCTTGAGCTTGAAGTTCACCTTTTATCTCTTTAGAAGTTTTTTTGGGGTTCTTTTGTTGCCATTCATGTTATCCGTCTCTTTCATTTGTCATCAATTTTCCTCCTGTAGCCACATCCAGCAAGGTTGGCTACAGTCCCATGGATCTTACATTTTTGAATAATATGTGCACCTGTAGTCAAATCAACATCAAGCTACTTGGAGATGGTCTTATAACCTTTACATTCAACATGCTTGTCTATGATTTTCTTTCTAATCTCCTGAGACAACTGTTTCTTTCACTTCCTCTTGTCCATGTTTAGTGTGGTACACCCCATGTCATCAAACAACACAGTGAGTATCTGTAGCCCTATATACAGGCCCACTGACTGGTTACAAGATTGTAGACACCTGTGATGCTAATTAGTGGACACAAATTGATTTAACATGTCCCTTTTGTCACATTATTTTCAGGGGTACCATCATCTCTTTCCAGTCCTATTTCATGAATTTATTTTTTAAAAAATTCTGTGGAAGCATGGTTGAAAAGCAATGTCTGATTTTAATTTGTTCATTTTCATAGACTTTTTATTTATTATTATTTTTGTCAGATTCAAGTTATTTCTATGACCATTGTGGGTCTTTCTTTCATTAAACAAGGGGTACCAACAATCTTGACCGTGTGTGTTTATATATTAATAGAGAGATAGACAGATACAGAGATGGATAGATAATATATATACCTATCTACCTACCTATCTATTTATTAGATAGACTTGAAAACGTTCAACCTTTTCTTACTGTTGACTCTGCAAAAACTCTTACTGTGGCTCTTATTCATTCTTGCCTGGATTAATACTCGTGGGTGTGAGTGGGGAGTGGACCCCTGTGCCGCAGCTCAAAGTATACCTGAGGGGCGTGACTAAGCGCACACCAGAGCCTCTGATGGTCAAGGTGGACTTGGCTGCAGGTAGCCACCAGGTAACACTCAGACAGACTTGATGTTGCAACAGCTGGCCCCAGGGGTACAAACTACTGACAGTCTTTGATGTGATGGATGCAGCCAGGACAGCTGATGCAGCCGACATGGCCGGTATGGATGAGTGCAGCAGCTAGTATGGCAGATACCACTGGTACGCAGTGGTGCAGCAGCGGGTGCGGCAGATACAGCTGGTATGGATTGGTGCAACAGCAGGTATGGCAGATACAGCTTGTACGGATTGGTGCAACAACGGGTATGGCAGATACAGCTGGTACTAGAATATAGATTAGAGTGAGAAATACAGTAGCACAGCAGTAAAGAAGCAGTAGCAGCATAAGGGACCTGACAACTTGCAACGTATCTCTAATGAATAAACCACGTTGCCCAGTCACCTTCCATAAGGAGAGGATACCTTAAATGCCTAGTGACTCTCAGCCTATGGCTGAGAAGCACTTACAGGTTAGGGTGTGCTGGCCCTTTAAGAATAGCTGTGCACACATGTCCTATGTGTGCTCCCAGGAGGCATGTGCGGCATGGCCAGGCCCTGAGAGCTGGCAGCAGGAACTGGAGGCGGGGAAGAAACCGCTGTGTGGCCAGAATGGTGGGTGTCGGTGACCCTGTCGGGAGAGGAGCGAAGGACAGTGCGTGAATGCTGGTAACAGCATTACAGTACCCCCCTTATGTCCCCCTTTTCTAGGAATCAAGGAGAAGACTGCCATTAATATTCTCCTTAGGCTCCCATGATCTCTTCTCAGGACCTAAACCCTTCCAGTGCACTGAGAAGAGGGTTTTTGTTGTGAATACGTTTTCTAGTTTGGGGCTCCCTCTTGTGGTCAGTGCTGGCGGTGCAGTTGATTTGTGGAATGAAAGTCACACACCTGCAGAGGAATGGCAATCAGGGTCAGACTGGGACTATATAACTGAGAAGTTTTCTCTTGTTACTTGCCGGTGCTCAATGGTCTCATGTGTGTTAAGGACATTCTGTAACCAGCCCTGCTCACAGCCAGAACTCCTCTCAGATAAGTGGTCTTTGTACCCCTGCTGTTTGTTTTCCACTTTCTTGTTGTTTTTTTCTGCTTAATACTATGCTTGATTCCTATATTTTCTGTGTGGAGTTCTTGGTGGAATGGGATTATTCCCTGCTGGGAGTGTCTGTATACTTAGCTCCATGGTTCTGCAAGGTATTGTGTTTGTCATGCTTGATTTTCAGTCCCACATCTGTATTAGTGTTTTTGGATCCCAGTAACATTTGAGTGCTGATTCAGTGGGGGAGAGGTTGTGTGACCTCAGGATTTTTCCATATCAGAAGTGCTGGTATTTATTAAGGGTTTTTTTTACGGTTGCAAACAGTGCTCCTTCCTATCCTTTTCTATAAAGATAGTTTTGGCCTCAGCTTTGCTGAATCTGTCTTTTCTGGCTTTGTATTGTGTTTATTATATCACCGTAGCCCTTACATGTGGGGGGCTATCTATCTATCTTTGGGGACTGCTCCGAAGCAGATTAGCTTTCTTATATTTCTATCTGTGAGCATTTTTAGTTCTCCGGCTGTGTCGAGACGACTAGGTTATCGTAGGCTCATCCCACGACTACTTCTAGTTGTGTGTCAGGATTAGGTCTGCAATCCGTTAAGGTTCCAGCCACTCTGTTACTATTTGGCATCCTGCATTTTTGATCCTCCTCGGTCCCTGACACAGGTGTTACCTCATACCGTTTTTATGGCAAGGATGGATTTTATCTCAAAGATGTCTTCAGCACTGACTGAAGGAGGCAAGGTACCAGAATTCCTGAAGTAGCAGCTCAGGTTTGAGGAGAAACACTTGGAACGAGTTGGGGATTCGCAAGGAGAACTGAAGCTTCAGATTGTAAGATACAGCACTGACCTGCTGGAGTATCTGGAAAGGACCAATAAAACGAAGTCCCAGGTTGTAGGACGGCATCTTTTAGATGGACATAATTAGGAGAAAGTCTTACCTTGTCTCCGGTCTGCAACATGGGAGGATCTAGGCGTCTCTTATCCGCATGATTCTTTATTAGGATAAAGGACTGCTCCAGGGAGGACTTGGTCTCCTCCCAGATCCCGGAGAAGCTCTTGACGAGAGCATCAGATACAGGGTTGCTGGAGGCGATAGCCACAGGGAACGGGATTTTGGGCTGCTGTCAATACACAATACAGAATTGAGAGTTAGCAGAGGACTCACTCATTTTATTGAAGGAGAACTCTGGCCATGGAAGGAGCTTGACCCAGTGCAGCAGCAGGTACGGCAGATACAGCTGGTACAGAATGGTGCAGCAGTAGGTACTGCAGATACAGCTTTTACTAGAATACAGATTAGCATGAATAATACAGCATCACATCAGTAAAGCAGCAGCAACACAAGGAATCTGACAACTTGCAATACATCTCAAATGAATAGACCACATTGCACAGGCACCTCCCATAAGTGGAGGATGCCTTCAATACCTAGCTTATGGCTAAGAGGCACTTCCATGTTAGGGTGCACTGGCCCTTTAAGAATATGTGTGCGCGCGTTTTATAAGTGCTCCCAGGAGGCCTGTGTGGCATACGCAGGCCCTGGGAGCAGGCAGCAGGACCTGAAAATGGAGCAGACACCGCTAAGATGCTGGGAGGGTGAGTATGCCGACATTCCCCCTCAGAAGGTGGGCAGGACAGTGTGGGGATGCTTGTAACGGCGTTACAGCATAAATATCTAATGTATGTAGAAAACTGATGTAACTTTGTTTAAAAAAATTAAATAGGAAAGTGCTAGAAAATAAAGGAGTGGTCTAAGATTTCAATAATTGCTTCTCAACAAGGCATGTGATAAAATAATAAAGGCTCGAGTAGTAACTCCCATGTTCCTCCAACACTCGGCTGGTCTGGTAGTTTCACCAGTCTTAGTTGACTTGTCCTGTAGTAATGATGTGCCATACATTCACACATTACTACCGCAACCAATTACTGATCTCGAAGATCAATAATTACTGACAGAAGGTTTCAATTCATTTTACATATTCATTATTTCAAGTTTCAACATAATGTTTAATCATCAAAAACCTGGCAAAGGGATGGGCACAAGGATAGCCCCAATGTATGCAAACCTATTTAGAAGAGCTTTTGAAGAAACATTGAAAAACAATTCCAGATATAATATTCTGTACAAGAGGTTTATAGATGATCTTTTTATTATTTGGAAAGGGGGCCCACATATAGTTTCATGGTTTTAATCTGATCTCAATTCCAATGATTGGGGGATTATTTTTACTCCAACAATAGAAATACATTTTATTAACTTTTTAGATATTACCATATCTCATCAGGGGGCAATATGTAACTAAAACGTTTTTTAAAAACGTGGACGCCAATAGTTACATCCATTTCTCCAACAATTACTATAAACAGTGGCTATAAGAAGTCCCTTTTAACCATTTCAATTTCTAAAATGGAAATGCTGCAATGAGATTTATTTTGAATCACAAGCTACAAGCTTGCGTGAACGATTTCATAGACAAAATTATCACAAAGGGCTTATAAAGCACGCTTATCAGAAAAGAAAGAACTTGTCCTAAAAGCAGTGCATCCAACCAAAAATTGCTCCATGGGTTAATGCAGGTGTTGACTATACTTGTAATTTTATCACAACAGTCTATTCGTAACAGACATTGGCACATTCTTTTAAAAGATCCCATTCTCTGTTCTGTCATTCCTAAGAAGCCTAAAGTTACCTTCAGGTGAGCCTCTAGAGTGAGAAAAACCCTATCCCAAATTCGCCTGAAATGTACTACCCCCAGTGGCACGCGCGTCAATAAGCTTTCACGTAAAAAGGGGAATTTTAAATGCTCTGCTAAAAAATGCATCTATTGCAAAACCATTAAAGCAGCACTCCAGCATTTTTTTTCTTATCAGTGCTGGAGTGGTGCTTTAAATCTAATGCGGGTTTCACACGATGCAATCTATCATGCGATCGCATGTGCGATCGTACCCTCCCCCGTCGTTTGTGCGTCATGGGCAAATCGCTGCCCGTGTCGCACAAAGTCGTTTAACTCCCGTCACACGTACTTACGTGCTGAGCGACGTCGCTGTGGGCGGCGAACATCTACTTCCTGAAGGGGGTGGGACGTTCGGCGTCACAGCAACGTCATACAGCAGCTGGCCAATAGAAGCGGAGGGGCGGAGATGAGCGGGACGTAAACATCCCGCCCACCTCCTTCCTTCTGCATAGCCGGCGGGAGCCGCGGGACGCAGGTAAGCTGTGTTCATCGTTCCCGGGGAGTCACACAGTGCGATGTGTGCTACCCCGGGTAGGATGAACAACCTGCGCAAAGTAAAATAAACGATTTTTTAAAAATAAATGAGGAGTACACGATACCCGATTTCTCACCGATTTGCAATCGCTCGTAGGTGTCACACGGGACGACGTCGCCAACGAAGCCGGATGTGCTTCACAAAAACCGTGACCCCGACGATCTATCGCATGATAGATCACCTCGTGTGACGCCCGCATAAGTCCCCTGTCCCTGGTCTTATACTCACTTTCCAGCGGTTTCATCTTTTTTGGTGTTGCTCTGGTCCTGATGTGCCATCGTGTGCCCGTAACTTCTGACTGGCTGAAAGTCAAAAGTTATGTCACAAGAGCTTAATGAAAGTCTTTCAGAGCCAGAAGGAGACTTTAGAAGACTCACATTGAGTTGTGACCTCCGGCTCATTCCATGAAACACTGGAGGTGCCAGCAGGTCATGAATTACTGGAGCACAACTGGAGCAGAGGCGATAACGGAAGAAGACGGCAGCAGGTGACATAGGTTTTAAGCACCACTCTAATGGTGAAATAAAAAAACCCTGCTGGACTTGTACTTAAAACTTACCACCTAACCATTCCAATCTAACCATACAGGTGAAGTTTTGTCTATCAAATCGAATATAAACTGTCAATCTTGTTTGATAATGTAGCACCCCTGCGGTACCAGGTGCCACAAATGTAACCCGTGGAAACCCAAACCCCGGAATATCCATGCCAGTAAGTGCACCAGCATCTTCAGGCCACATACACAACCCCGACACTAACCGAGACCCAGTGAGGGGGAGGGGCCAGTGGTCAGTTGGGAAACTGGCAGGAAGTGGTGTTGAGTCAGTCAGGAGAAGTCTGTGAGGAGAGTAGAGAGTCTGTCAGAGGAAGTGAAGGAAAGTGTAAAGTACAGAAAGGGACCTGTAGAGACAATGGAGAGCTGTAAAAGGAGTGAGAACTGTGGAGTACGGAACCAGGACTCCAGGCATCATGGGTTACCTGTAGAAGCAGCAGACTCCAGGAACCACGGAGGGCCTGTGGAAGTTCGGAACCAAGGCTCACGGGACTCAGCACAAGGCGGGGTGCAGACCCTAGGACAGTGGGACACTTTATTGTCAGCTGTTAACTCTGCCAGGCGAGAAGATCTCCAGGGTCAATCACCAACCTAAGAAAATCTGAAGCACCAGCAGCAAAGCGGGATCGGGGACTGAACCCCTTATATAGTCCAGGCTGCCTGCATTAGGGCCAAGACTAAAGAGAAGGGACTTCCAAGTAACTCCAGGCCACGGGAGTCCAATCACAACAAGTGTGCACGGAGGACAGTCATTCCAGGTCCAGCTGGCATGGAGAACAAGGGGAACGTGTACACCTGGAACCGGCACCCATGGCTCCATCACCAAAAGAAAACAAGGCAAGTTAAACTGCAACACTGGTGTGGACTTTTTCCTTCACAGCATGCACTCACATAGACTGTTTTCCACTACTATCCCCATCATTCACTGCTGGGGCCTGTCCCTGCTTGCGTAGGGCTCCAAACATCTAGCTGCATCACTCCATCAGCCCCAGGAGAAACCTGCAGCGGCAGCCCCAAATAACCTGGCCGCACACCGCAAGTGGCGTAGTCGAAAAACACTTTTATTATTTTCTTTTATTTTTCCCAAAAACCCCTGTTTCTTTCCTGAGGGACGGCACCCCAAGGGCCACGGTTCTGGGCCACGACCACGACTGACCCCACCGAGCACTACAGAGCCCGGGACCAAGTACCCCACAGCCCTGGGGCGTCACAATTATATACCTTATAGAATGGTAATGTGGCCTGTATAACGTGGGCAGGACCACCCAGAAACTACACCGAAGGTTAATTCTCACCTGTCCAATATTGTAAAAACGTTTATGAAGCATGGTTTATCCCGGCATTGTGCTTTGGTACATGCTAAGAATGCCAAAGGTATCTCCATTATACCAATTGAATTAATTTTCCTTCAACTCCCAAATCCTATGGAAATTATGAAGAGAAAATAAATATATTGAATGGATAGGATCAGTACCCTTAAAGCCTACGGGCTCAATGGATTACCGATATTTGTATTTTATTTCATTATTTTATTTATAAGCACACAATATTTTAACTCCAGAGGGCTGCAAATTCCCTTTGTGTTTTTAATACCCTTATGATTGTTATTTTAATATACATTTGTCTTAAAGAGGTTGTACCCTACTTTTCATTGATGGCCTATCCTTAGGATAGGTCATCAATGTCTGGTCGGCCGGAGTCCGACACCCCGCAACCCCGCCGATCAGCTGTTCTCAGTCCCTGCAGCAGGCAGCCAGAAATGCTCAGTTCGGGAGCTGCTCCGCCTTCTGATAGTGGCTGCGGCCGGGTACTTCATATCTGCCTCCTATTGATTAGAATGGGAGGCGGATGTGCAGTACCTGGCCACGGCCACTATCAGAAGATGGAGCAGCTCCGGAACTGAGCATTTCCGAGTGCCTGCTGCCGCCGGCGGGACCGAGAACAGCTGATCATCAGGAGTGCTGGGTGTTGGACCCCAGCCGATCAGACATTGATGACCTCTCCTAAGGATAGGCCATCAATGTAAAAGTGGGGGACAACCCATTTTAAGAATCCTTATTTTTTAATTTGATATATCCATGCTGCTGCTTCTTCCAGTCTAATAACTAAGAAATGAAGATCAGGAATCACTTTCAGTGCGCTGTGCATAGGAGACATCATTGCAGCTTGTCTTCTCCCATTGAAAATTGGTGAACATGCAAGATAACTGCCATGTTATGGCCAGAAATATTATTATACCTAATGTACACATACGGGACAGCTCATTCTGAGGTTATTTGACAGTACATCTGTGGCGCCCCTGACCTGGTCAGGCGCCACTGAGTACTGCACTCATGCTGGGTTAGTGCAAACAGGGAATCTTAAAGGCTGAATAGGGTGTGTACACACAGACACATAGTGACCAGGTCTCACACACATCTTAGAGGGGACCCCTGGGCAGACCCAGGAGGGGGCGTGGCCTCCACATCTCAGCTAGTGGTGGAGTGGACTAGCTATAAACTAGAGTGCAGTGGCAGTCAGTCAGAGAAGGAGCTGGAGGTAGCCGAGTCTGAAGTGGAGACGCAGCAGAGCGGACACACTAGTCAGACCCTGCAAGTGTAGTGGCTGTTGGCGGGGGAGATCGGTCACCAGAAGTTGGACAGAAAGACGCTGAGGAAGAGCAGTCAGCTGGTCGTGTACGGAGACTTCTGGAGGGCTAGCACAGGGAACAGATCCCTAGAGCCAGACATCCATTTAGTGGTCTGCTAAACCTGCCGGTGGGGTGGACAACAAGTCCCACACCAACCAACACAGAGTCCGAGCATCAGCAGCAACGAGGGGGCCCATAAGGAGGATTGAGCCTGAAGCTATCCACCTTGGTCCACGCTGCCAGCAAACGGGCCAGAAAGGGGAGAAAAGGCAGCTGTGACTTCCCTGGATGAATCCCATGGTACTTTAAGTCAGGGGTTGTCCGAAACAAGAAGTGCTAGGAAGGTGAGTCAGCAGTCACCCCTATACCAGCCTGCAGGATACCTGGTTCTCATTTGGTGTATCCCAGCATCGCCTGGGTACCACTTGAAGCACTTGAAAGTGAGTAAAAAAAAACAGTTCATCTGCGACCTGTTGTTCTACACACATACACCCGAGCCCCTGGGGCCAGCCTCACTCTCGGGAGGCTATACACCAGACTGTAGACACCACCAGCCCCAGACGCTCGTTAAACTGCAGTGGCGGTCATCCATCACTCTGACCGCAAAACCGAGAGTGGCGTCATGACTCTGAAGCATACAACCTGACCTACCTGTCGCCAGAGGGGTCCCTAAAGAGACGTCCCCGCCGTGCCCCGGAGGCGACCGCTGCAGCACTGTGGTGGGCGACTCACATCTACCATTTAAAGAAGTTGTCCAGTTACCAAAACTGATTTTTTTTTTCTGATAAACTTGCTATTATGTGCCTCTCCACACATCTGTTATGTTTTTCCAGCAATATTGCCTTTTATTGTGCTCTAGCAGCACATCCTAATTGCTGGCTCCAGCTCTGATGGGGTTAATCTCTCTTCTGACTTCCTGGGTTCAGTTCCTACAACTCCCATAATTCTTTGTGGCTCTAGGGCTGTATCTTACACACCCACTGTATCTAACACACCCACTCTGCTCTCCTCTCCATCCAAAGTTCAAAGCCTGCTCCCTGCCTCTTCCCTGTGGATGCACGGAGAGCAATCACACAGAGACAGCAGCAGCTGCCAGCTCTACACAACCAGGGGAAGAAAGCGTCTATCTTCTGCTTGTTCTCATATAGTCCATAGTGTGTGTGTGTGTGTGTGTGTGTGTATAGTGTGTGTGTGTATAGTGTGTGTGAGTATAGTGTGTGTGTATACTGTGTGTGTATAGTGTGTGTGTATAGTGTGTTTGTGTATAGTGTGTGTGTGTAGTGTGTGTGTATAGTGTATGTGTATAGTGTGTGTGTGTGTATAGTGTGTGTGTGTGTGTATAGTGTGTGTTTATAGTGTGTGTGTATAGTGTGTGTGTAGTGTGTGTATAGTGTGTGTGTGTATAGTGTGTGTGTATAGTGTGTGTGTGTGTGTGTAGTGTGTGTATAGTGTGTGTATAGTGTGTGTGTATAGTGTGTGTGTATAGTGTGTGTATGTGTGTGTAGTGTGTGTGTATAGTGTGTGTGTGTGTGTACAGTGTGTGTGTGTGTTTATAGTGTGTGTGTGTGTATAGTGTGTGTGTAGTGTGTGTACTTTACACTATGTGTGTGTGTGTAGTGTGTGTGTATAGTGTGTGTGTAGTGTGTGTGTATAGTGTGTGTATAGTGTGTTTGTGCATAGTGTGTGTGTATAGTGTGTGTATAGTGTGTTTGTGTATAGTGTGTATAGTGTGTTTGTGTGTGTGTATAGTGTGTTTGTGTATAGTGTGTGTGTGTGTGTATAGTGTGTGTGTGTGTTTATAGTGTGTGTGTGTATAGTGTGTATATAGTGTGTGTGTATAGTGTGTGTGTGTAGTGTCTGTGTGTATAGTGTGTGTATAGTGTGTGTGTGTGTGTGTATAGTGTATGTGTGTGTGTATAGTGTGTGTGTGTATAGTGTGTGTGTGTGTGTGTGTGTGTGTATAGTGTGTGTCTGTGTGTTTACAGAAATTATGATTATTAGCCGGCGCAACATGTGAAAAAAATAATTGGGGAAAATAAAATGAAGGGATCAGGAGATTGCTTTTTCCCTCTTGCCTAGTCTGTGTGTCGTCCGTATCATCCGTGTGGCATGCATTTTGCAGGCTACTTTCACATCAGCGTTCTTTTGCCTGTAGGCAAAAAAACGCAAACCGCATATGACAGGATCCTGTGGATTAAATGTGCAACGCATGCAACCGTTATTTTACCGGATCCTTCTGCATTGGGACACAGAATTTATCGGTCGGCACTGGAGTCAGCTGACTCCTGATCTCACAGCCCACACACGCTGCAATAGCTGCAGGTTAACAGCAGTCACTGCCTGCTGCCGATCACATGTGACCGTGTGCGGGCTGTGTGTACAGGAGTTCAGCTGAGTTCAGATCAGCAGACTCCAGTGTCAGCCGAGCAGGCTGGGGCCACACGTGGATTACTGCGATCCCCTCGCATGACACTCGGCTCACACTCAGTACAGCAGAGCTGAGTGTCATGCGTGTGTTCCTGCGACTGAGGTCCAACTGTGTGAGCAGACCTCAGCTGTGGGGGGCAGGCCGGCTCTGAGGAGGGGTGGGAGGGATTTCTCTCCCTCTCTCCTCCGTTGCCGGCTCTCGCGATTCTTGTTCTGCACTCGCGGTAGTGCAGTGTAATTTTTTTCTCTCACCCCATACACTTGAATGGGTAAAAGAGAAAGAGTCTTGCATTACAATTGCAGCATGCTGCAATTGTTTTCTCGGTCCGATTAGGGCTGAGAAAATAATTGCTCACGTGCGCTGACACACAGGCTAATATTGGTCCAAATGGAATGCAATGTTTTATCGCACTCCACTCGCACTGTTTTTTTCGCTGTGTGGCTTAGGCCTTACTTGTTCTGTGATTCCCCTGCATCTATCGCAGCATGTGCGGGCTGGAGTTCAGCTGAGTTCAGATCAGCTGACTCCAGTGCTGGACTGAACTCAGGTGACCTCACAGCCCGCACACGCTGCGATGGATGCAGGGGGGCACAGAACAAGTAATCGGCCGACACTGGAATCATCTGATTACTTGTTCTGCTGGCGCTGTGGTCAGGAATAGGCATGAGTGAGCAGTAAAATGCTCTGGTGCTCAATGGGCGAAGCCCATGTCGATTTCTTTGTTTTAAAAAAAATCATTAAAAATAAAAAAAAACAACAAAAAAAAACCCCAAATAAAACTCTAACCCTAGGGTTAGGGGTAAAATAAAAAAGTGTGGCTGCCGCTGCATTTTCTATTGCTAAGGGTAACCCAAGCAGCTACCGGCTGCTAACCCCCGCTGCTTGCTGTTACCTTCATTGGCAATGGAAAATCCAGGGAAGCCTTTTTTTTTATAAAGATTTTTGCCTAAAAACTTTTTTAAAAAAATGACGTGGGCTTCGCCATATTTTTTTTACGCTAGCCAGGTACAGCAGGCAGGTACGGGCTGCCCCCAACCCCTAGCTGCCTATTTGTACCCGGCTGGGAACCAAAAATATAGGGAAGCCCTTTTTTTTTAAATTATTTCATGAATTTCATGAAATAATTTAAAAAAAAAAAAAAGGATGTGGGCTTCGCTCATTTTTTTGTGTCCAGCCAGGTACAACTAGGCAGCTGGGGATTGGAATCTGCAGCGCAGGGTGGCCCAATCTTTCTGGGACCCCCGCTGAGAATTGCAGTCCACAGCTGCCCCAGAAAATGGCGCTTTCATAGAAGCGCCATCTTCTGGCGCTGTATCCAACTCTTCCAGTGGCCCTGGTGGCAGGTGGCACGCTCGGTAATAAGGGGTTAATACCAGCTATGTTTTACCAGCTGGTATAAAGTCCGAGATTCTTAATGTCAGGCCAAGTTTGACCCGGCCATTAAGAATCTCCAATAAAGGGTTGAAAAAAAAAGACAGCACACAGAAAAATACTTTATTAGAAATAAATACACAGACACATTAGGGACTCCATGTTTATTACTCCGTCTCACCCCTCCACGATCGAGAGATTTCTGTACTGACCATGCCAGGAGAGAGAGAGAGGGAAAAGAGAGACAGGGAGGGAAAAGAGAGAGAGGGAGGGAGGAAAAAGAGAGAGAGGGAGGGAGGAAAAAGAGAGAGAAGGAGGGAGGGAAAAGAGAGAGAGGGAGGGAGGGAAAAGAGAGAGAGGGAGGGAGGGAAAAGAGAGAGAGAGTGGGAGGGAAAAGAGAGAGAGTGGGAGGGAAAATAGAGAGAGGGGGAGAGGGAAAAGAGAGAGAGAGGGAAGGAAAAAAGAGAGAGAGGGAAAAGAGAGAGAGAGGGAGGGAAAATAGAGAGGGAAAAGAGAGAGGGAGGGAAAAGAGAGAGGGAAAAGAGAGAGGGAAAAGAGAGAGGGGGAAAAGAGAGAGTGAGGGAAAAGAGAGAGCAAGGGAAAAGAGAGAACAAGGGAAAAGAGAGAGGGAAGGAAAAGAGAGAGGGAAGGAAAAGAGAGAGAGAGGGAAGGAAAAGAGAGAGAGGGGAAGGGAAAAGAGAGGGAGGGAAAAGAGAGAGGGATGGAAAGAGAGACGGAGGGAAAGAGGGGGAGGGAAAAGAGGGGGGGGAAAGAGGGGGGGGAGAAGAGAGTGGGGGGAGAGAAGATAGTGGGAGAAGAGAGTGGGGGGAGAGAAGAGAGTGGGGGGAAGTGGGGTGGAAGAGGGGGAGAGGGGGGTAGAAGAGAGGGGGAGAGAAGAGAGAGGGGGGAGAAAAGAGGGGGAGAAGAGGGGGGAGGGGGAAGAGGGGGGAGAGGGAGAAGAGGGGGGAGGGGGAAAAGAGGGGGGGACGGGGAGAAGAGGGGTGGGAGAGGGGAGGGGGAGAAGAGGGGGGGAGAAGGGGGGAGGGGGAGAAGAGGTGGGGGAGAGGGGGGGAGGGGGAGAAGAGGGGGGGAGAAGAGGGGACGGGAGAAGAGGGGGGAGAGGGAGAAGAGGGAGGGGAGGTGCTCTGTCACCAACTTGTTCCACTCTGACTTGTGCAGGTGACAGGTTGGTCCCATGCAGCAGGACAAGTGACAGAGCAGAGCGGTGACTCTGGCACAACAAGTCCCAGAGTGGATACAGTAAGTGACATGCTCTGCTCTGAAACATAGTGTGCTATATGTCACTAACTTGCTCCACTCTGTGACTTCTGCTGCATAGGACCCACTTTCTCCACTCTCACCTGCACAACAAGTCCCAGAGTGGAGCAAGATGGTAACATATAGCACACTATGTGTCAGAGCAGAACATGTCAGTTACTGTCTCCACTCTGGGACTTGTTGTGCAGGTGACAGAGTGGAGCAAATTGGTCCCATGCAGCGTCCGCTTACCTGTGCTGCTGGTGGGAGTATATGATCACACTGCCGACACCGCAGGCTCTCCTGACAGCTGAGCACAGCGGGCGGATAGTGTGATCACATACTTGCGTGACAGGGGGGATTTCAGCTGAAGAAATTCCCCCTGTACTGCACACTGGTGCCCCGTGCCTCACCATCTGCCGGACGCTCAGCCGTCTTCACCGCTCCACACTGTGCCATCCTCCGGATCCTCCCCTCGATGCTGGGCTGTGACGTGCGGTAGTCACCGCCCACAGCCAAGTCAATCAATCTGAGTGGCACCTGCATCCTCTGTCGTAAGAGGCAAGTTTGAGAGCCCGGAACTTGACGGGACATCAGAGGATGCTGGCGGCTACAGCTCCAGGGGATCATGTGACTGGCACTGAGCGTGCAGGATAACGCCAGTGCCAGAACTGGAAATAGAGACCAATTAAGAAAACTCCCAAAATGGTAAGTTACATCCATAGTCAAAATAAAAAAAATGGGTGAACCACCCCTTTAAGGCAAGGAGTCCTCAACCTGTAGCTTGGAATTGGTGCACGAACATTAAGTGTAACAAACAGCTGTGAAGAGAAGGTCTCTAGATGGTGACTTTTGTGAATCGCCCTACACAGAAAAGCACATGGATGAACCTACTACTCGGAGTGTGGAGGGAGATGGGAAGAGAAATATGGTAAGCTGGAGATAGGATAGTATGGTTAGTTAGAAAGGTTCTAGAAGCAGATTGCAATGGTGCGGTGAGCAGTGTCGGACTGAGCTGCCAATGGCCCACCAGTAACACTGACTCTGGAGGTCCACTGTTAAGCTCACCTCATTCACACATTTATCTGTACTTCGATGCAATAATGCATGGATAGTGTGTTGAGTGAATGATGAGATGCTACTTTTTTCTGTACATAGTGAATATTGTAATGGGGCCAAATACTGCTCATATTGGGGGGGTAAGTGGCTCACTATAACACAGGGACTCACCGGGGGATTCCCATGTTCTCCTGTGGGACAGTCTGAGCCTGGTGGTGAATGTGCTTGATGCAAAAATAGTAAATAGGGGTAAAGTTGGAACCTTTTGATGTTCGTATACTGCCTATAAGGGAGGGCATACAAGGTCTCTGTGTGCTATTGTGGCGCTCCTGAGGCTTCCGTTGTCACAGAGACATTGCACCTCAGCCAGAAGTGTGATGTCCCATCCTGGGTAAGGAAGGGGGTAAACGCCGGTCCACAGGCAAATTTGCACTACACCCATTGTTAGGTACACACAGGGACCAGGGACAGTGGCAGCAACCCCCCCAGGCTGCATGCTGGGGGGCCGTAAGACCCATCCCTGCTCCCATAGGGTAGGGCTTAGCAACTGGGAAGGTGGGAGGAGCCAGCAGAGTGTAGAGTAGAGACAGGAAGGTCAAGTTTAGTCAGTGAGAGTTTGGAGTTGAAGGGAGTGAGAGGTCTGCGGGAGGCAGAGGAGGCAGATAGTCTGAAGGAGGAGAGGAGTGAAACAGCAGGAGAAGGTGATGCTTCCTGGTGGAGACCCTGGGGCCCAGCTAGGCCCAGGTGACACCACAGCAGAAAACCACAGAAAGGATTCCAGGGCCACTGTACAGCTTTCAAGCTTGTGGCCTGTTCCACCAAGTCATCGGGTGGAGGGATCAAGCTGTATGCGGGGAACGGTCCCTAAAAACTGGAGGAAGAGAAGTCATTTCCAAAGGTGAACACCGAGGCCCAGGGTGGTTGCAAGCGCCCAGGGCCACATCCCACTGCAGAACCCCTGGGAAGAGGGTACAGTTCCAGCTAGGCAAGCCCTCTTGTCCAGAACCTGTAGTGGAGGCCATGCCAGGTTCATCCAGCAAAGGCAAGGCTTTGAAGATAGCTGAAGAGAGGGACACAATAGAAGGGTGCACCGGCTTTTATTCCCAGATCTACCCGGGATCGGCGGAGGTCCCTGACAGTGGGTTCCAGCAGTCCCAAAGGCACCAGTGTGCTACAACCCAGGAACTGTGAGTAAACATCCTGAAACTGCACCCTTGGTGTTGCCTCTGTTATTTCGCCTGCACTGCACCTTCTACAACACCCTCATAGACTCTTACAAGCACCAACGGTTACCCCGGGGTACCGCTCCACCTGTGGGGAGCAGGACCATCCAAGCTGCCATTCCACCAGCCCCGGAGGCCCCATACAGCAGCGGCGGCTTAATAGCCGCAAACCACAGGTGGCGTCACGAATATAAACTTTAAGCACCCCCACTGAAGCCATATTAGTTGACCCCACCAGGGTCATGGAGTCGGGCCACGCCACCACTGACTACCCCCCGGACTAGTCCGGCCCGGCACCGGGTGTCCCAAAGCCCTGGGGTGGGCGAGTCACTATCTGTAGGGAAGCTTTGGCTGTTATTTTACAAGTAATAGGGGCTCTTGGTGTTACTACTCTAGGGGGGTGGGTGCTGGATATGGCATGCAACCATCTCTCAATGCTGAATGTGACTCAGGTAAGAAAGGCTGGGAAAACTGCTTTAAGGGATTAAAACATGTTAATAATTATATTTAATATAGATGCACACAATCTATCTTTACCTCATTTGGATCTCAATTTTTCTTATACAGAGCCCCAAATTCCCAAATAGAATAGAACTGTTCAGAAATCATATGTAAATAATGTTGATGTGCTCATTATATTGCTTTTTGTATAAGAAATCAGCATAATCTGGAAGTGAGCAAACACATTTGTATATCACTTTCACAAAACTATAAGTTTACCTGTCCCACAATACTGTGATTGAATCTGAACTCCATGCCTGTAGTCACAATTAACCTAAGAGCTTCAAGTCCTGTATAAGTACAGAGCAATCTGAACTGAGTAGGACAAAGTATTCCCATGCAAACACTAAACATTCCTGCCAGCTCTTTTGTCTACAGTGTCAACTGGAGATAATCTTTATTCAGAATTTGTTAGAAAGCATTACTCAGTATGGTGATGACAGAAAGCACTGAAATGACAGAAAGCATATTTATTTGGTAGGATTAAAGAGGAAGAATTAACATCAAAGATGGTGGAAGGACACCGCAATAATGTGTATTAATCAGGAGTCTCCATTCTACCACCTTCAAATAGTGACATAAAATGCATAAAGAGTATACTGTACACTGTGTACTCAATTAGTAGGCGATTTGTGTAGTTGACAATTAATGTTATTATTGAACAACTACAGTGCTTAATCTAAAAGGTTAAAGGGAATCTGTCAGGTCCAATATGTGTCGCGGGCGGAGGGGACGTGCTCGCCACGCTCGGGTCTGATGCTTCTGCTGCTGCTGCTCGGTGGGGGGAGCCCGGCTCGAGCGGTGGGCCGGACCCAGGGACTCGAGCAGCGCTCCTCACCCGAGAGTGAAAAGGGGTGGTTTGTTTGGGGAGAGAGTTCGTGACGCCACCCACAGGACGTGGTGATGATGGCACCACCGCTGCTGGTGACGGGGATCCCGGGAGAGATGGTAGGGAGCAGCTAGGATGTTGTCCCCTCCGTGGGTAGGGGGTTGGTGATCCCGGGGCCCGGTGGTGTAACGGGGAGGCTGGATGGCTGGGGTGCAGGGTTGCAGGGACAGCGCGGCGCGGTGCCGGACGGCACTGGTGTACTCTCTCAGACAATCACTGACAGAGTCTCTGGTAAACCAAAACGGCCGGATGGACGGGTCCCGCAGCCGGCTGCAGTGTTGTTGTGCTCTCCCTGGACGGCTGATGGTGGCTGTCTTTCCCTGCACCTGTTAGAAATGTTCTGACTCCTGTGGTTGCCCACCGGTAGTCCGCTCCCCGGCATATAGGTGCCGTAGGAGCCCGTTTTGCCCGCAGGCGCTGGCCCTTGGATCTCTAGCCTGTGGCGGTGGCTGTATATCCTCACGGTGTGGACTGTTGCCTTCTGTCGGGACTTGGTTGTTGGGGAACCCCTGGGGCTCCTGTCACACTCAGATTTGACTATTGACTGCGGCTCCAAGCCTGGTCGGGGTCCGATGGCCCTGCCTGTGTGCTTAGCTTCACTCCGCTCCCCGGTTCGGTACCGGCAGGCCAACACCCGACCCCGGTCCTTACGGCTTTGCAGAGTTCCACCAACTCCTGCAGACGGCCACCAAAGTCTGCCAACCTTGCTGTCAGTGCCTGGGCTCCTACCCAGGTACACGCAGATGTTTTACTCCTCTCGCTTTCACCTCCAAAACTGATCTGTCACTTTTCCCGCCTCCAGACCTGTGAACTCGGTGGGTGGGGCCAACCGCCTGGCTCCACCCCACCTGGTGTGGACATCAGACCCTGGAGGGCGGCAACAAGGGTTTTTGTCTGACTGTTGTAACTGTCTAGGGTGGGGGGTGTGTGTATGTTGTTATGTATGTGACTACCTGGCTAGGCCAGAGCGTCACATATGCACCCAGAACCACGAGCAGGTCTGGGTGTATATTGCTAATCCCTGCCTAACCGTCCCTGTAAACACTAGCATAGATAACGAGATCTTTAGAAAAAGTATTTCTAAAGATCTTATATTATAAGCTAATGAGGGCAGCAACTAGTCCCGAGGGCATTATTTCCCCCGACTAGCTGCCCTCTTAGCGTGTTAGCACGCCCACAGGGGTGTGCTAACATGCTATTCAATGCAGCATCACCAGCGGTGCCGCGCGTACCCGTGTTCGCTGTTACCACGCTTCTGAATGCTGGGCACTTCCGGTCATGCGCGGTATGAAGCTGGGAGTACGCATCCTGGCTTCAGGCAGGTCTAGTGCGCATGACCAGAAGTGCTGGAACATTCAGCTCAGCGTTCACCGCGGACACAGGTACGCGCTGCACCGCTGGTGACGCAGCATTGAATAGCATGTTAGCACGCCGTTATCACTAATCGGGGGATATAACGCCCTCGGGACTAGTCCCTTCACTCATTAGCATATGATATAAGATCTTTAGAAACACTTTTTCTAAAGATCTCTTTATCTATGTTAGTATATACAGGGACGGTTAGGCAGGGATTAGTGTGCAGAATTACTATGTAATAAAGTGAAAATTGAAAATGTTACCATCTCATTTGTTTATTTTTAGCTATTAAAGTCAGACTGATTGAACAACTCAGAATGTTCAAAAATACATTTCTGACATTTCAAAAACTGGGCTGTATCATTATTCTTTAATTTATAAAGGCCTTTAATGGCTAGGCAAGCAGTAGAATACTTTGATGCATGTGATGGGGCATTGTCCTGCATACAAATCATGGTTTTCTGGATAGGTGCAGACTTTTTTCTTGTACCACTGCCTGAAGAAAGTGTCTTCTAAAAACTGGCAGTAGGTTTGGCTAGCTCATCTTTAATAGTAGCCGATAGCAGTACTACAACTCCATCTTGCTGGCATCTGACTAAACTTGGCATTATGTGCCTGTTAACATCCATCTGGTCTATCAAGAGTCATTCTTATCTCAGTCCATAAAACCTTTGAAAAAATTTTCTTCTCATATTTTCTTGGCCCAATCATGACATTTTAACTTATATGTTTTCAAAAAGATATCAATAGAACCAACATCTGAACCAAAACACGTGAACAGAACTATTAATAGTACTGAAACACACCATCACAATCACATCATCAGTACAGAAATACATCACTAAAATGACCAGCAGTAAATTAATAAATCATCAGAACCACCAATAGTAGAAAAAGACATCACCAGAACTACCAGCAGTACATAAATACAACACCAGAACCACCAGCAGTACAGAAATACACCCCCAGAATCACCATCAGTACATAAGTACAACACCAGAACCACCATCAGTAAGTGAAAACATCACCAGAAGCACCATTTGGATATGACTTCACCATCAAAATCACAATCAGTAGATGGTATATCCATTGTAATGCCAGATCAGACCCATATTACATTTGTTTCGCATGAACCTACAACTCTCAGTTCGCCCTTAACAATGGTAAGGAGATACTCAGAGTTGTTCTAATCAGACTGTGGACCATACAAGAACTATAGTACTGATGAGATGTAGTTAGTATCACAAATAGTGAAATGTATATTGGTACTAGAGTCACCACATTTATTTTGTTGCACGAGTTCTAACATAAATAGGTGCCTCTTCTCTGTTAGCTGGTAAAGAACATCAGACCAAAATGAAAAACAAAGCCGGCACATATGTGAGTAGATTTAAAATTAATGCTTCTGTATTGATTCCAGAAAAAAAATTACTTGTGTTGCTTCATTATGAGTGCCTCACAAATAACTTTTTAATGCAGTTATCAATAAAGAAGAATCATTTTTAAATCTACTCACGGATGTATCAGCTTTGTTTTTCCTTTCTGTCCCAGCATCACAAATCATTTATGTCCAAGTATCTTATAGCTGACATATTCTCTGATTGGAGTAGTTCTCTTTGTTTTCTTCTCCAGCTTGTCCAGACGCTATGATGACTTTTCACATCCACAGCTTTCACTTCAGATTCCCTCTTGTCTGGTTGTCTACAGCACATCCCGACATGGTGCCCTTAAAAATAGCGTGTGATTATAATATTCCTGAATAAAAATATAAGCTTTAAGCTGTGCTGCTGAATAAATAATTGATCTCACGTGCCCCTGCACAAAATACGACCCACACACTGTCCCTCTTATGGTACATGCCCTCCACACTGCCCTCTCATTGCCATACTGGGCTCCCTCTTTACAATATCTTCTCACCTTGTGTGTCTCCTATACTGTCCAGTCTGTATACTGTGCCCCTGCATCACACTCCCCATCCTCGTCATATTGTCCTCTCCATACTGTGCGCTCACACTGACCCTCAAGCTGCCCTCTATCTATACCGCCCCCCCACACACTACATTGTCTCTATTCTGTGCCCCATCACACTTTTTCCCCCTATACTGTTTCCTCACACTATTTCCTCTCCTTCTTACTGTCTCCTCACACATTCCCCCCTCCACTCACTATACTGTCTCCTCACATATTTACTGCCTTTCTCTCCATACTGTCTCCTCACACATCCCCCCACTCTTCATACTGTTTGCACACATGTTCCCCACATCCTCCCCATTGTATCTCCCCACATACTTCCCAACTCCTCCATTCATCATACTGTCTCCTCATGCATTCCCCTTATTCTACATGCTTTCTCCTCATACATTTATGCCCCTGCATAAGTAGATAGAATCATTCATTATCCTTAAACATAAAATAACCAAAGTGAAAGCAAGAAAAATATGTATAGTAGTAGCTAGCAATAAATCCAGCTCACCATTTGTGATACCAATGTGATATGACTGAAGTTTGAATGTAATTAGATAGGAATCATAATCAAAAGATAGGAGTGATCCCAGATATTATTTGACCTATCAATAATTCAGTATCAAAGAGATGTCCTTTGGAAGGCCAATATGATGACCAAAGAATACATGTCTTGAAGCAGTTTCAAGATAATGGGGAAGTCAGATTTACAGTTCCACTTACCGGAAACTTGTGGTTGGCTTAAAGACAGGTTTAAGGAAGCTTGCATATGAAATTTACGGCTCATTGCAATATTTCACTAACACTATGGTCAAACTGTGGTCGGCCAGTTGTCAACTGGCAGGATGTGCAGGAAATGTGCAGGAAGCTGCCAGTGCCCACAGCAGCTTGTGGTCAAGTTACATGAACATGACTCAGCTGTCACATGCTGGTGACCATTTAAACCCAACCTACAAAGTTTTCCTATAAAAAATACACGACTCGCTTAATGTTGGGGAAACCTTCCAGGACATTGAAGTGTACGTACACACTGTTCCTGTGATGCAAGATGCCATGTTGATTCCTTATCATTAACTCGAGTTCCCTCCGATGTGAAAGGATTGCTACAACAAACGGTAATGTTGATGCATATTTCTGTTATTGTATAAGATTCTAAATGCCAATGTACCATTGATTATATTCAAGTGCTATTAAAATAAATAGTATCTTGCTATAAAGAATATTAGTATTCGTGCCTGATTAGGATATCAGTGAGCGCTTCGTAAGTACGGGCTTTCAGCCCCCTTTTTAGTAGAATTTAGCAAGACATAAATTGGCGTAGTCGGCAGGATTACTTCTATAAGAAGTAATTAATGAATTTTTGTAATTTAGAAATTAAAAACATATATTTGGCAAAATTCCAGATATTTTTTCAATCTTTTTGCATAGTGTCAAAATGTTCAGAAAACGTAAGGATAATGTTAAGGAGGTTGTTGTGGAGATCCCGAGCTGGACTGAGACTCCCTACAATCTTATAGCACATGAATTGGTCAATTGTGGATTGGCAGAACAATGGCAGAATAAGCTCAAGGGTTGTGTAGCTACTGATGTTGCGAATGTACTCAGTAGTGCCCCTGTGAAAACAGGTGATGTAGTGTCTTGTGGATTGGCAGAACAATGGCAGGACAAGCTTAAGGGTTGTGAAGCTACTGATGTTGTGAATATATTCGGTAGTGTCCCTGTGAAAGCAGGTGATGTAGTGTCTTTAGCACGGCACAAACAATGGCAGGATAAGCTTAAGGGTAGTGAAGCTACTGATGTGAATGTATTCGGTAGTGTCCCTGTGAAAACAGGTGATGTAGTGTCTTTAGGACGGCGCATCTGGATTTTGGCAAGTGCATATAGTGTAATGCATGAGCGTAATCTAAAGATGCAGAAGAAAAGTTCCCAGATGGAACAAAAGATGATAGAATTAGGTTGCCTGAAAACAGTTCTGGAATGTAATACCAGACTGTTGAAGGATAAATTGGAACATTATCAGAATGTGGCACAAAAAGCTGCCATAAAAATTGCTCAAAATAAGTACAAGAAAAGAAGAGGAAAGGTAAATAAAATCCAAATTGCTCAAAATAAGTACAAGAAAAGAAGAGGAAAAGTAAATAAAACCAAAGTACATAAAAGTATCGTCTCAGCTTCTATAAACTGGGATCCCGATACTTGGGATGGGGATGTGTGGGATTCATCTTCATCATCTGATGAGGAGGATTACCATAAAGGGAAGATTCAGGCTAACCCAGTAAGGGGTCGCCTAGAGAGGACAGAGAATGAGATCATCCGGGAACATGTCCGGGATGGTCAGGGAAATCTGCAATATGACGAAGATGGTAATGCCATCATAAATGAGAGAACGATTCCTCATGTAAAAAATCGAGTAATCATTGAAGATTACTCTCAGGGAGAAGTTGATAGCATTTTAACACAGTTTAGACAAAAACCAGGAGAAGGAGAAATTCCCTGGTTGGTCAGGGTGCACGATCTCGGAGCAGGTGGAGTGCACTTTGACGCCGGAGACGTGGCAAAATTTGTCACCATGTCTCAGGACCCAGTAATTCAGAGATCAATAAAAAATTATTTTGTTGATCATAATGAGCATGGTACTCAAAACTTAATCGTGATCTTAGCCCATGCTTTTCTGGACAAATATCCATCAGAAGCAGACTTTCCTATCAATGATAAACCTTGGTATACCTTAAAAGATGGTATGGAGCGGCTGAAGGAAGAAGCAATGAGGAATGCTCTTCCTCTTTTAGGAATGGATGATGATTATCTCCAGTACCCATTGACAGCCAGCATAAGAAATAGGCTGGTTAAACATGCTCCTCCAGCATACAAAACAGTTATTTTAACCTTAACTGTAGCGCTGACTGGAGAATCAATCGGTGTAGTTTTAGGGAGGATGAGGGAGTTACAGGATATGGGACAGTGGGATAAACCATCCCCTGGAGGCCATGTTGGTAACAGTAAGCCAAACAATCCTGATTGTAAAGAGAAATCAGTAGGGGAGGCCCCACGAGTGTCTCGCAAAGACATGTTCCAGGCTTTGCTTAAAGCCGGGATCAATATGGAAAGGATTGATGGAAAGGAGACAGGAGAATTATGGAAGTTGTACAAACAGAAAGTTCTATCCACAAAGAAAGTGACCACTACAAATGTGGAAGGGGGTTCAAAAACCCCCAAGGTAAAGAAATCAGAGGGAAAAGGGGAAAAAACCCCAAAGAATGTGTCTTGGGAAGATTATCAGTCAGTTTATCCATGGGAAGAACTGGCTGCAGCCGTGGCCACAAAGGTCACGGAAGGAAGGGCTAATACACAGACTGAAGTCTGTGTAAATGAAAGTTCAGAAGGAAGTGATTTACCATAGGTAGCCAGCCAAGCCCCCCTATTGATAAAAAGGGACGAACGTCCCTACGTCAATCTTAGCATACATTGGAAAGGGGGAAATGTTCAAAGAGTCCCAGCTTTGATTGACACGGGGGCAGAGGCTACTTTAATTCATGGAAACCCAGAAAAAATAAAAGAACCTCGAGTAAAAATTGCTGGACTAGGTGGTCAAGTGATCACCGGGGTTCAGACACAGGTAGCTTTGAAGATAGGTAATTTACCTATCAAGAAGTATACGGTGCTGGTAGTTCCTATACCAGAATATATTTTGGGAATTGATGTCCTAAAAGGGATGACTCTTAATCTAACAGAAGGAAAATTCTCCTTTGGGGTTAAGTCTTGTCATAAGGAAATGCAATCTACCAAGACCACTGTATTTCATGTCGATGCTCATGTCCCTACTAACTCACTTGAACGTTTGTTTAATTCAGAAGCAGATAAAGCAGCAGCCATCAGGCAAGTCAGTCCAACAGTTGACAAGGCAAGGTACAGCTGTTTGGGCACACCAGAAAGAGCGACACCTTATTCAGCAGGTTTAGACCTCAGTACATTGGAAACTGTCGTGGTACCCCCAGGTAAGGTAAAACCAATTTCAACAGGATTGGGTTGCCATACACCAAAGGATCATTATGGTCAAATAGCCACTCGTTCTAGCTTAGCGTTAAAAGGAGCCATAGTGGTGGGAGGGGTAATAGAGGCAGATCATCAGGGAGAAATCAAGGTACTGATGCTAAATTTGGGAAATGAACCTTTGATATTGATGAAACACCAGAAGGGGGCTCAGATGGTAATAATTCCAATAAACTTGTCTGAAATAAGAGAAGGAACTGCCCCAGCAGAATTAACAATACGGGCTACTAAAGATTTTGGATCCTCTAATATTAAAAATGTAGGAGCAAAAATATGGATTCAAAACCTCCAAGGACCGCCCTCAGAGACAGCGGTAATAGCGGTCGGAAAAGATCGTACTTTCCTGATGAGACCAGGAGTGGGGAAGTGGGAATATGTCCCACAAGAAAAATGTTATTTACGAGAATAATAGTGTATCTTTATTTGCAGAAGGTGTTGTAAATAAGCGGAATCCATGGTATCGGTTACTGGGAAGAGCTCGATAGTGATGAGATGGAGAAATTCCTGTGTTCGATGTTTGCCTCTTTGGTTGTTATCCACTCCTTGTTCAGAGCCCGGACAGAGGCCCCGCCATGGCCTGATTGTTGAATGAGTAAAATAGAAAAATCCAGCTCAAATGAACAATTTCTTCTTTATTATTTGAAGGGTGGAAGCACACCAGAAACACGTTGATGCATATGCTACTATAGCGGTTTTCTTGTAAACGTTTCATGTCCCGTATACCTGAATTTTTCAAGCAATAAAGAAGAAATTGTTCATTTGAGCTGGACTTTCCTATTTTACTTATTCAAGAAAAATATGTACAGTATGTACATAACCTCCAAGATATTCAACAGGTGGATCCTAAGATAGATGTGCTGAATAAAGCGCCTCATTAGAGATGAGTGAACCCGAAGTTGGGTGTTTATACCGAACACAGACTTTTCAACACCCCCACCCCCCAGAGTTTGGGTGCTTTATTTAGGCAAACCACTTGCGCGAGCATCTCTGTGCTCGTGAACACTCGGTGCACAGCCCAGTGCGAGTCTTTGCAGTGTTTGAATGGCTCTCACTGGGGGTAACAACAGCGTGATCGGATGTATTGTGTACAAACATAAAAAGCAAACCCCCCATCCACCTTTCCCGGGAAGTGATTTGTTTATGGTTTGTATGTACGCGGAGAACCGAATTGCGCAATTGGTTACTTCCATTGGGGATCAGGTCAAGTCCAGGTCCCAAATCTGGATGAACTCGCCAAACTGAATTTTTACGGGTTTGCCCATCTCTACCCCTCACGTATTATCCTCTCCAACTCTGTTTGCATCTTCCTTCGGGTTAGGGAGTGTGCTCTAATCTTTACTCTATTTAGTCAACTATTACCTTTCCTGTTTTCTAATATTCTTGGAAGTCAATATCCTATACTGTGGTTCTACCAATTGCTGGCATCAATTATACCGTATATCGGATTACTGAAGACTCCAGTGCTGGGATCCCCATCGATCATTAGAACAGGGGTCATTAGCCCACTCTTCCTCCTAATTACACCCTCTGCAGTGAAGAGGAGTTTGAATGGAGCAGCAATTAGCATTTAGCAGCTCTGTTCTGGTCTCCACAACAAATGCTAGAACTCTGCTGAATAAATACAGTAATAGTTAAAAATTATGCTGTGTTCCTATGTGTAATATTTTGTTGCACTGTATGCACTGCCTTTACTTATAATATGGCCAGAATACTTCTAATAATATCCATTATGCACTAATAACGCAAGAATTGCAAACCTAATCTAAGATGTAAAGTACAATCATATAAACCATTATTTCTATCAGTCGCTACATTTTTGCTTGTTTCTCATTAGTAAATGAATAGCACAGCTTTTGTCAGACATGTACCAGATGGGTTTTTGTTTGCACACATACAGTTATTGTAACAAATCATTTATGGAATAAAAAAATAAAACATTCCTGTTAACAAGAGGAAAACCCTCGCCATTACAGTGATCTTCCCCTGGCCATATTTCAAGTTCTTACAATGAGCAGTGCCTAGGAGATAATGCCGCATCTCTTCTGAATAGAATATTATTGACAAAAGAGAAAACATCTTCTGATACATACTATAGCCAAATCCTATTTATTGTATCATGTGCTAGGCTGGAATGAAACAATCCCTCCATCTGCACAGGAACAGATAATAAATGCAGCTAATTGCTAATATAGCTATGCATATTTATGAAATAAAATAGGGGAAAAGCTACCTTGTAGTTAGAATTTGCACTTCAAAGTGTTTTACCTTCAAATACAAAGGATCCAAATAAGATTATTAATTCTTCAGAGCATGATAGTGACTCAGATTATCTTCAATGTTCAGGTATACCACCAAGCATGTGAGCACTGTATTTCTGCCCAATCAGTACACCACTTATTTAAATGGTGCTACAGTGAAACCTTGGATTAAGAGTAACTTGGTTTAAGAGCACACTCCCGGAGCAAATTATGCTTGTAATCCAAGGTTCCACTGTACTTGTTTTGGAGAATATTTTTGTATATATGGTATCCAATAGAGCATTTACGATAACACAAGGAGGCCATGCAGCTTGATTCTAGACAGCCAAATGGTCTCCATGTACTGCTCCAGGTACATTAATTGACAAAAACATCACCTGTCCTTTATATATACTGTATCTGCACTGAAGAATGATATGACCAAGGCATTGCTTTTACTTTTAAGTCGGACGTCTTTTACCTATTTAAGAGATAGTAACTGATGCCGGTAGAACCAAAAGCCAAAAAAATCATGGATGATTAAGAGAACTCCTTATGTCCTAAGGGACACAATGCAATGATTCATATTAATAGAAATGATCAGAACATAGATATTGCTAGTACTTGTAAGAACGCAGTAAACTACTTGGAACTTAAAGGGAATCTAAAAGTAGAATGATTTCTCCTCTCCATTGAGGAGATATTAGCTTGTTTACCTTTTCCTCTGCATGATATTGACCAATCATAAGCAGGTGGTGTCATGCAGGGGAAATGAAAACACACCTCCAGATAAGGTCAGATGAACACGAATTCTCATGTGAAACATGTAATGATAGACAACCCTACTCTCAGCCATGATTTCTGCATCTCCTGTGTAGAATATATATTAAAGAATGATAGGGCCAAGGCATTGCTTTTACTTGAAAATTGGACATCTTTTATTACCTAATTAATGGATAGTAACTGTTGCTGGTAGAACCAAGAGCCAAAAACGTCATGGATGGTAAAGAGAACTCCTTATGTCCCAAGGGGCACAATGCAATGATTCATATTAATAGAAATTATTTGAGCATTGATAATACTACTAGTATTTGTAAGCACGCAGTAAACTACTTGAAACTTAGAGTGATCCTAAAAGAATGATGTCCGAACCATGGTATGAATCTGACACTCTCTGCATTATTTCAGCCATACTGCCATGATTCAGAGAAAACATAATTTGAGAAGCCAGATGGGGACTATGTATCTCAGATTAGAAGTCCAAGACAGGTCCCTAACAGCTTATCCCTACCTTGCACTCATAGATTGACAGATCTGTCTATGGGTAGGATTCCATTTGCGAGAGACAGCCTGCCTCTATCCGACGGGAGCGTCTCAGCTGCATAGAAATACATGCAGCTGATTCGCTCCTGTCGTGAGAGAGGCAGGCCGCGGGTGATGCAATGCGAGATACGCGCAAGTCTCTCGCAAGTGGAATCCTACCCTATGAGAGAGACCTGTAAATGTAGGAGAGCAGGGTGGGGAGAAGCTGCTGCTGTCTGGTATCCAACTCATCAACTAAGGCACATGGTCCTTGATCAGCTTCTCAAAGTATGCTTTCTCTGAAATGCTGGATAGTTTCAGAGCAAAATATAGATGAATACAGAAACAGAGCTATTGTCTGCCTCATGGTGTAGTTCATGCTGTATGAATTCACTGTCATGTTAACTTTAAAAAGGACCTTTTGCCAGTTTGACCGTGTTAAACTGGCGACATTACGGAATAGTGGCTGCAGAGTAAAATAAAACGTATTTTTGCTTCTTAAATTTCTCCTCTCTGTTGCAGAGATATTAGCTTGTTTACCTTTTCCCCTATATGACATTGACCAATCATAAGCAGGAGTTGTCATGCAGGGGAAATAAGAACACAACCCCAGAGAAGGTCACAAGAACATGAATTCTCATGTGAGACATTTAATGACAGACAACCCTGCTCTCAGGCCTGATCTCTGCAGCTCCTGTGTAAAATATAGCAGAGTTGAGTGAAAACTGTGAAAGGTCCTCTTTAAAGGATATGAACATGATTAGCAAAAAAATCAATCTAAATACTTACGGCACATATTAAAAAATACCACAAGCGTTTTCTGTCCGTTTTTCTGGAAAGGGGAAGAAGTATGGCCACCCACCTAGATCAAGAATTAAATAATGCTCATGATAAGAAGCACATCTAAAGGTTAAGTGGCTTAAGATTCATGATTCAGTGCTTGTAACTCTTCTTTACAGGTCTCAGCATAGTATTCAAAGACCAACTTCAGCTAACTCCCAAAAGAACAGGGACCAGTTACAGGGTGATAAAGGCACAGGTTTGTATTTATTACTTAACCCACTCAGAACACATTTTTATTTGCGTACTGGACAACTCCTTTAAGGACATAGCTCTTTAATTGTATTATTGTTTTACTGTTCTCCTAGAGCCATAGCTGTTTATTCTTGCAGTCAGCATAGCCAAATGAGGATTATTTTTTTTTTTATATACATAGCTAGCACCTGAGAGTAACTGATGCAAATGGAACTAGCTCCAATCAAATCAGTTAAAGGGAACCTGTCACCGGATGTTTATAATACTCAACTAATGGTCGGTGCAGTGCAGACTGGTCGAATGGGCGTCTCCATTCTCCGGGTCCGCTCCTCCTCTTTCTGCCATCTTTGTCCTCCTTCTGAAGCTAGTGTGGATAACGCGTTCTACGTCATACACACAAGCCGACATTAAGGTCCCACGCAGACGCACTACAATACATTGATCTGCCCTACTCAGGGTAGATCAATGTGCGCCTGCGCAGGACCTCAATGTTGGCTTGTGTGTATGACGTAGAACGCATTATCCACACTAGCTTCAGAAGGAGGACAAAGATGACAGAAAGAGGAGGAGTGGACCCGGAGGCCGGAGACGCCCATCCAGCCAGTCTGCTCTGCACCGACCGTTAGGTGAGTATTATAAACATCCGGTGACAGGTTCCCTTTAAACCTCTTAAATGATGCTGTCAAGTTTGACAACGCCAGTTCCTCCAACACAGTAGCCACCTCTACAGTGCCCACTGTGTCATGGCAACTAGGGGCTTTGTGAAGACTTACAATTTTTGCTGTGGTTTTACTCCAATGGGCTTCATAGGAGATAAGAAATGTTACAATAGACTTCAATCCTATAATATTGCTGTGTTATAAAGGCAAGCCAAGGGATACATAAAAGGATCTAAAGTATAAAAAAAAGGATGAGGATAATATGGCCATAATCCTACTGAGCTGTTCCCAGGTTATTTTCACGATAAACGAATACCATAAAAAAAGCATATCAGGGCTTGTTTTTTTTGAAGACCAAATTAAGGTTTTGAATGACATTATTTATCTTACCATATGATGTTCTGCTAAAAAGGAAAAAATTGCAAGTATAGTAAAATGGTGAAAAAAAACCAATAGCGGAATTGTGTTTTTCCACCATTTTACTACACTTGGAATTTTTTTCCTTTTTATCAGGATATTATATGGTAAGATAAATATAGTCATTCCAAACCTTAATTTGTTTTTAAAAACATCAAACCCTAATATGGCTCTTACCTAAGATTAAAAATTCTCTCCAACGGAGAGTACTTTTATACAGAGTAATTTTATAGTGTACAGCTTGTTGCCATGGTTACCAGCCTCCCTGAAGTTTTAGTGTAACGTAGCCAGGGGCGCTAGTCGTGGGCGCCCCAGTACACTAAAGGCAAGGGGGGCACAATGGTGTAATGAGTGGGTGTGGAAGTGGTACCTACTTGAAGCAGCTCATCTAGGGTTTCATTCGGCCTCTCTAGATCCCGTTCACTCCAACTGGCATCACATGCAACGCTATCAGTAATGACTCCACCACTGGTCACAATTTTACTGTAAATGCTTTTAAAACTTAGCTTCCAGCTCATAGAGGCAGTTTTTACACCAAGATCTTTCACAGGCATTGCTTTCTTCACAGAACCCAGCTCTTTTGCTACGGCCACCAAAGAAGGGAGGGATGGGAACTCTATCATCCTTTTTACTAACATTTTGGCTCATCCGTACAATTGAGAGGACTCCTAGAATCCTTCATCCCACTGTGCCAGGGACCCTGCCAGTCTAGACTGGCGCCATTTCCTGTTTGCACTACTAACGGCTGCTGACCTAGGAAGGGGGTGCACTTCTCTTTTCCCTCTGGCTCTACCTTCCATAACTGAGGGGTTATGATTTTGCTTCAGTCCACTTGATCCTTTCTCGCTTGTCTACTTTATCTGCCTGGACCTGCCACACCTTCTCCACACTACTCCACTTTGCTACATCTGACCTTGTTGGTCCTCTCACTTATCTTGCTCCTTTCCTATTTCCCTTAACCAGGAAGCACTCGTTCCTATATTCTCCTGTACTGAGGTCTGTCCTCCCCCTATTAATCCGCGCCATCCCCGTGACTCCCTCAACATTCCCCTACACTGAGGGACCAGGGACCCAGTGACACCTAGTGGTCTCCGGCCAAATTACACAGGAAAAATGCACACATAAAAATACATTACTTTAAAACATATATTTTCAGATCACAATATCTTCAGGGGCAACAGGGCACTGGACACCTTCTTACATTAGCATGGCCAGTTTCTTAGGCAAAGAACAAGCACTGCTTGCAGACTAAATGCTTTAGCACAATGCCACCTAGGACAGCTTTCAGCTTTCAGTCGCCAGTTTGTGGTGATGGAGCACTTCTGAAAGTGAACCAGTGGCATGGTGGCACCGCTGGTCTGAAATGTCAACCTTTTGGAGGGTACCTTGGGTGAACAAAAAACACTAACACATGAATATGCTTGTAAAAAAAAATGCACAAATTTCATGGCATTTTTATGAAAGCCCATAAAATGGCAGGAAAAAATGCTATATGTGAAGAAATACAAAATAATAATTTTTTCTAAGATATAAAAGATAGCATTCAGCCCATACATGTGTCTTGGTGAAATTTAAAAAAAAAGAATAATGGGGTTGGGCACGAAAGGGCAATTTTGTAATTTTGTAAATATTAGTAACTGAATACAGTATGACTAGGCTTCCATTTTCTATTAAAATTGATTTATTTTCATTTTATAAGGAAAACTTTATAGTTCCTTTTCTGTAGCTATTTGGTTACTGATTAGTCGTAGTCAACAGGTCAGTTTGACCCTTTATATGCCTTGATCCCGCTGTGAATTTAGCTCTGTAACATTTTTAGATAGACATGTATTACTACCAAATTGACATTTCTTTCAGAAATCAATACACCTCTTGAAGTGGTACGACATGTCCACGGAGAGACTAACTATGTGCACAATGGCAATGATCTCAAGAATGCGGCAGTGGCCTATATGAAGACATCAAATGCTTGTAAGAATTAACCATTCAAACCATAGCTTTGTCTTATAACACATTTTATGCACCATATAGGTAGATGTTACTGACATTAAAACTTTACAAATACCTTGCTTTTTTTTTTTACATTGTATTGAGCATGAGTTTAAGCCTGTTAAACCCCAGAGCTGCACTCACAATACTGCTATTAACTTCAAGAATATAGTTTTAGAAAAAGAAGCTAGGAACAGAATTGTAAGTATAGATCTAAGATGTACACTGGGCAGGAAAAAAAAGTATTTACCAATTAGGGTTTGTTTTTTATTGTTTTATTGCATGAAAACCTTAAAGTAAGGATGATTCAATTTGGATTGACTCTCCAGACAATGATCTCCATTAATAGGTTTGTAGTGACATTTTCTAGTCATGGATTTTGCAGCACATTATTGGCAAATCCAAATGTATTCCACTGCAAATTCCATGTATATTATATGTTATTTTGTATGAGAGAGATAATTCTGTTTTCTAAACTTTTCCAGGGGCAGTCAGTGAACACTTGAGTAAAGATAAATGGGAAAGGTCCACACCAAATCATGGCATGGTAAGCGGAGTGTCAACACTGATATATTCAAGACTTTCTTTAAAAAGTAAAATGTATGAATTAAAATTTCTTTACATTTTACTCAAATATATTTTACAGTTTATTGGCAATCATAGGCATAATTGGATATCCTGAGATGGGGTGATTGTGTGTGGAATGGGCTCAGAAGCTGGGCTCCTTCTACATGGGACACATGCCCTATATTATACAGCCAGCATCTGTCCCTAACATCAGGCAGCAGCAGAACTAAGATCCCTCAGTGGCTGTTAACCTCTTCACGACCTTGAACATACTGGTACGTCCAAGGTCGTGTTCCCCTTTTTGATGTGGGCTCCTGCTGCGAGCTTGCCTCTTTTCCCTGCGCATGATCAGCCGACATATGCCTCTAACAGGCGCGGGTTGATTATAGAATCACCTCCACCTGTACATAGTAAACAAAAGTTCAAATGAAAATGAAAAATCGTAGTAAAATTAAAAAATACACATAATTGGTATCACCACATTCACAAATGCCCAATTTATCAAAATCTAAAATAAATTAATCTGATCGGTAAAGCGCATAACGAGAAAAAAAAAATCAAAATGCCAGAAAGTTTTTTTGGTAGCCGCAACATTGCAATAAAATGCAATAAGAGGCAATCAAAACATCACATCTGCACCAAAATGGTATAATTAAGAACGTCAGCTCAGGAAGCAAAAATAAGCCGTCATATAGCCCTAGATCCTGAAAAATGACAACATTAAATGTCTCAATAAATGGCGCCATAACCACAATTTTTTTTTTTTATTTCACTAATTTCTGACTTTTTCACCACTTAAATACAAAAAAACAAACAAACACAACTATATAGGTTCGGTATCTACAAATTTGTACTGACCTGGGAAATCATCCTGCCAGTGACCATAGTAAATAAAAAAAACTAGAAAAACCTTATTGAATTGCACTTTTTTTTTTGCAATTTCACCACAATTAGAATATTATTCCCGTTTTCCAGTACAATGTGGCAGAATGAATGGTGTCATTCAAAAGTACAATACATCCTGCAAAAAACATGCCCTCATATGGCTGCATTGACGGAAAAATAAAGTTATGGCTCTTGGAAAAAAGGGAGGAAAAAAAATTACAAAACAAATGGAAAATCACCTGGTGGTGAAGGGGTTAAACACCTTGATGCCCTTTCAGTCACTGAGTGTGGAATTTCAATCTCATCACTACTCTTGCACTGGCTCCAATCTGTGACGCGATTGCGGGGTACTGATGGGCTACCATGGCAGCCCTTATGTTGCTGTCTCTCTTGTGAAGCTCAGCTACATGCTACAGTACACATGAGACTGTGATTAATACTATACACTCCACTACCATACTATTGCACTCTAAGGCCTGTTTCACACGTCAGTGATTCTGTTACGTTTGTGCTTTTTTTACAACGTACCAGAATCACTGACATATGCAGACCCATTATAATGAATGGGTCTGCTCACACATCAGTGATTTTTCACTGACCTTGTCTCCGTGCGGCGTACCCGCGTGTCCGTGATTGCCGCATGGAGACATGTCCATTTTTTTCTGGCATCACTGATGTCCCACGGACCATGCAGTGGTGTGATCCGTGAAACACGTGCCAGAATAAAACGTGCATATAAAATAAAAATCATTTTTACTCACCCGGCTCCAGCGGCGCTCTGTACAGCCTGTTCTGCCTGCTGCTTCTGAGCCGGCTCATTACTGTCGTGCATATTCATGAATGCATGACACAGCCGACCCAGAAGCAGCTGCTGCAGGGGTCAGCGCCGGCCGGATGCTGCACCGCGGGAGGATTCAGCACCATGGAGAGCGGGCACAGGTGAGTTAATCTCTATGTGCAATCAAGGACCACAGAGAACGGAGCCTGGATTGCACTTAGACAACCCACGTGTGCCGTGAATCACGGCACACGGAGGGACATGTGCGTGTTTTACACATCAGTGAAGAACGTCTGTGTTTTTCACTGACGTGTGAAACGGGCCTAAAGTACAGCATTTTCTACACACATTCTTAACACTAGAACTACTGGACTCGTGACACCTATATAGAAATACATGGTGCAAAGTAGTCAAAATGACTACCTCAGTAGTTCTAGTGTTAAACAGAATATACAGAGTATATATATATCTGCAGGTTTTGCCGGAACAAGATCTGTCACCAAGATCACAGAGGAGGTGTTCCAACCTCCACACACACACACACACACACACACACACGGACCATATGTCAAACAAACAGACACCATTATAACATATGAGACACACCCATGAGTGGGAGGTATGTGGATAGACAGATACACCCTAATAGGTCTTGTAGTACTACAGGTACCAGAGCCACCATCTTATACCACCTAAATAAATGAAACTAAATTACCAGCTTAATTTTACCATATAATGAACACCATAAAAACAAAACCATTTCCATTTTTCACCATTTCATCCCACTTGGATGTTTTCCCATTTTTCAGTATATTTTATGGTAAAATAAATGGGGTTACTCATATCTATAACATGTCCCACAAAAAAGCCTTCATTTAGCTATGTTGGTGAAAAATCAAAAAAGGAATGTCTCTTAAAAAAAAGAGGATAAAATGAAAGTGCAAAAATGATAAAAAAAAATTGCCTGGTCCTGAAGGAATTAAATACTAACATTTATTACTGTTTCGGAGGCATTTCTTTGTTCAGAATTATTGCTTTACTTTCTTAAAAATCTGAATAATTAAGTGACTTTTTTTTACCATATTATATAATAATCCTATGAATCTGGGTGATACAACTTGACTTCAGATATAGTCCGAACTGTTACAGAGAGCCGACAGCCACCCATTGATTTCAGTAGGTACCCCCCCATGCATCCAAAAACTTTGATATCACTTGTTAGGTAAAGTTTTGAATAGGTAATTTGCAAATCACTAGAAAATGATGTTTTCCTACTCCTGAAGAGTGATATGTATTATTAAGTCTACATTTATCTGTATTTTATGGACAGATATCTGGAGCAGAAAACAGTGCTATGTGGCCTCTTCTCCCAGATGAGCTGTGGATTTCTATTTTTTCCCTTTTAACTCATGGAGATCTGTCCAAAGTTGCTCAAGTATGCCAAAGATTCCGAGATATTGCCAATGATGACAGTCTATGTAAGTATCTATGTATTGTAGTTCCAGCTTGTGAACATTTTTATGCATTCATTTGTAAATTGGTGGTAAACATCGGTCAGTTTCCTAGAATAGTGATTATGACAAATGCTGTAAGGAAGAGTTGGCTTCTTTTTTTAAGTGTTGGGTTAGAGAATGAAAACAGCCGTCATCTGTGTGCAGCTGACTAATTCTCAGCCGGAATGATATTATTATGGCTATATTTAGTATGCTCATTTGGAAAACAAGCTGTAATCTACCTAATAGATTAATAAACTGAATTGTACACAGGTAAGTAAATCAGAACAAGCTATAAAATAAGCACTCTTTATGCTGTAATGTTTTCTGATTTCAAAGCATTGATTCATGGTACTAGTATAGGACATCGTTTTTTTTCCTCAATATAATATAAAAATGTTATTAATTACAGACCTCCATCTCAACATTGCACAGCACTGTATCTGCGGAATATTACAGTATTTTGCCTTTGTTATGCACTTAAACATACAGAGCCAGATTACAGATGAACGTCTTTTGGGGACCCAAAGAGGCCCCAGTTTGTGTCCTAAACAGCCCACTCAATGATGTAATCATCAGCAGTGATGATATCATGAAGTTATTAGTATACACCACAGCTCCATCTTGTCCTACCTCATCTTCTTGGTGCAGTCACTTTAGCTGTCTACCATCCAATCTTATACCCATGCGTGACACCTTTTCTAAGGATCTAAAAAGGGTCAAACTCGACTGCCAACTAGGCCATCATTCCCTTGGTGACTTCCTTATTCCATTACACTCTACTAAATGCACTATATGTTAGAGAAGTCAGACTGTGGAATGCCCTACCACAACAGGTAGTAATGGCAGATACTCTAACAGCTTTTAAAAAGGGCTGGGTGATTTCCTCAGTACACACAACATTTTTGGGTATAAGTGACTTAGGGAAAAAATGTAGAATTGGTGGAGGAAGGTTGAACTAGATGAACCTAGGTCTTTTTTCCACTTATGTAACTATGTGACTTATGCAGCGCCCCACGGGGCAGGTGGTTATCCTACCCGTTGCCGGGCCATTGAGGGTCGGGTCAGGCGACGTCACGGGTGGCCTTGCACGGTTCCATTGCCCCAAGGCGTGCAGTAAATGAAGGGAAAGCGGGGTGATTGGGGAAAGTTTGTTGTTATGCCACCTGTGGTATGCGGCCAGGGATAAGCCGCCACTGCAGAATTCCTCGCCATGGCAGGTATTATGGCAGTCGGGATGGTGTCACTCCCCACAGGCGGAGCGGGCCCGGGGTGGATGATAAAGTGTTCGGCAGTCCCCTGGGAGCGCCAGAGCGTGGGGCAACAGCATTGCTAATCAGAGTCTGAGTCGGCAACCTTCGGTTCCAGGTTCTTTTACTCACTGATTTAAAGCTGCATCCTGGTGCTAGTTTATGTTATCGTGGGCTCCGGTCAATCCCAAGCACGTAAGGGACCACCACTAGTTTTTGAAGAAGAAAAGAGAGAATGTCCTTTTCCTAGGATGTCCCCCTCAGCAGTTAGGAACCTGGGCTGAGCTCCCGCTCCAAGGCCCAGGCCTAATGAAATTCAAGAGTTTCAGGAGTGTCTTGTCAGAACTATGGTCCCGACTCGTCTATCTGATGTGAGTGTGTTGCGCCTACTTCTACCCCCAAGTGGAACCCGACCCCCAGGTGGCTGGCTTCAGTGACCGGAGAAGTTCCATGCCTTGTGATGGCCACCCCCCTTGCCTAACATGAGCCATCCCCCCCTGTGAGAAGGCTCCTAAGCTGTATGTAGAGTGTGAATCTGGAACACTGGTGATTAACGCCCCCTTACCTGAGATGGATACCGCACCTTAACTGAGGTGCAGTACCTTGTTGCGACCAGAGCCTCAGGGGCGAAACACTTAACAACCCAATTACACATTAAGAAATGCTGTCCTAAATCCACTAATATCCACCACAGTATCCGATCTTGTGAGATTCTCCCTCATCACGTAGACCTATGCCACTTCCTTTCTGGGAGCCAGCCTTAGGTCTGTTCCATTGAAATTAAGGCATCTCATCAGCCCATGTCCCTTATACATGGTTGCTAAGGTGTGGATGACCAGAGTCCAAGCATCACTTCTCCTGTCCTCTTTGGTTTGACATGTACCTCCGATTTTTCCAAAGATGTCTGGGCGGAACTAGCATAGTGAGCACCATCTGACCATGTGGCAAAGTCAAGGAGATAGGATGGGATACTACCACTTTTCCTAGGGGTTGGGATATGATTTGCCATCTCTGGATTTGAATAGCTCAATAGTTGCAATTCTCTTTTACTAGGGTGGTGCTGTGTCGTACGTTTCCTGTCAGTTGCAAGTCGGCTGTCTGACAGAAACTGTCCTATATCTTTCAAGAAATTCATCCCCAAACTCACAAGGGGTCTACCCTGGATGGGGTCTTTCATAGAGTTGAGCGCGGTTCGTGGTTCGTGGTTCTCCAGTTCTAGGCTCGAGTGGTTTTGGTGCCTGTTCTAGATCGAACTAGAACTCGAGCTTTTTGCAAAAGCTCGATAGTTCTAGAAACGTTCGAGAACGGTTCTAGCAGCAAAAAACAAGCTAAATCATAGCTTGGTTTCTCGCTGTAATAGTGTAAGTCACTCTGTGAATCACACTATTATCACATTTCAGTGTATAGTGTGCGTGAACAGCGCCTTCAGATCACTGCTGTTTTTATAATGGCGATCGCCATTTTTTTTTTTTTTTTTTTGTCTTCCTTCCCTAAGCGCGCGCGTCTTGTGGGGCGGGCCAGCATGTCAGCCAATCCCAGACACACACACAGCTAAGTGGACTTTGAGCCAGAGAAGCAACGGCATGTGTGATAGGATGTCCATGTCACATGTCCCTGCATTATAAAACCGGACATTTTCTTCCAGGACGCCATTATCTGCCTTCTGCGTCTTTGGTGTCAGACATCACTGTCGCAGCTCCGTCATCCTGAGTCCTATAGCCGATACAGCTGTATGCGCTGCATACACAGCGTTAGATAGCTTAGGGAGAGCACTTTATAGCAGTCCTTTTAAGGGCTCAAACCGGCAGGGTCAGAGAGCCATAGGTGACAGGTCCTGCAAACAGCAACAGCGTCTGTGTAGCCAAGGTCAGGGATTTCCTCCCTGCATTTCACCATTAGGAGGGAATAGAAAGGCAGGCTTCCATTCCTCTACCCAGAGCACCACAATCCTGCCACTGTACCCTCTTGTCCTCTGCACACTCCAACTCATTATAACTAAGCCATTATACTAGCAAACACTCAGTGTACCTAGTGGCATCCTATCTGTGGCTATTGGACTTTGCTATAGTCCCACTAGTGCAAAGACATTTGCAGAGCACATCTGCCTGCATTGCACACTCCAACTTTTTTAAACTAAGCAATTTTACTAGCAAACACTCAGTGTACCTAGTGGCATCCTATCTGTGGCTATTGGACTTTGCTATAGTCCCACTAGTGCAAAGACATTTGCAGAGCACGTCTGCCTGCATTGCACACTCCAACTTTTTTAAACTAAGCCATTATACTAGCAAACACTCAGTGTACCTAGTGGCATCCTAAACGTGGCTATTGGACTTTGCTATAGTCCCACTAGTGCAAAGACATTTGCAGAGCACGTCTGCCTGCATTGCACACTCAAACTTTTTTAAACTAAGCAATTTTACTAGCAAACACTCAGTGTACCTAGTGGCATCCTAAACGTGGCTATTGGACTTTGCTATAGTCCCACTAGTGCAAAGACATTTGCAGAGCACGTCTGCCTGCATTGCACACTCAAACTTTTTTAAACTAAGCAATTTTACTAGCAAACACTCAGTGTACCTAGTGGCATCCTAAACGTGGCTATTGGACTTTGCTATAGTCCCACTAGTGCAAAGACATTTGCAGAGCACGTCTGCCTGCATTGCACACTCAAACTTTTTTAAACTAAGCAATTTTACTAGCAAACACTCAGTGTACCTAGTGGCATCCTATCTGTGGCTATTGGACTTTGCTATAGTCCCACTAGTGCAAAGACATTTGCAGAGCACGTCTGCCTGCATTGCACACTCCAACTTTTTTAAACTAAGCAATTTTACTAGCAAACACTCAGAGTACCTAGTGGCATCCTAAACGTGGCTATTGGACTTTGCTATAGTCCCACTAGTGCAAAGACATTAGCAGAGCACGTCTGCCTGCATTGCACACTCCAACTTTTTTAAACTAAGCAATTTTACTAGCAAACACTCAGTGTACCTAGTGGCATCCTAAACGTGGCTATTGGACTTTGCTATAGTCCCACTAGTGCAAAGACATTTTCAGAGCACGTCTGCCTGCATTGCACACTCCAACTTTTTTAAACTAAGCAATTTTACTAGCAAACACTCAGTGTACCTAGTGGCATCCTAAACGTGGCTATTGTACTTTTGTCTATTCACAGTATTGGAACGATATTTGCAGCACGTCTGCCTGCATTGCACACTCCAACTTTTTTAAACTCAGCCATTATACTAGCAAACACTCACTGTACCTAGTTGTATCCTAAACGTGGCTATTGTACTTTTGTCTATTCACAGTATTGGAACGATATTTGCAGCACGTCTGCCTGCATTGCACACTCAAACTTTTTTAAACTCAGCCATTATACTAGCAAACAGTCAGTGTACCTAGTTGTATCCTAAACGTGGCTATTGTACTTTTGTCTATTCACAGTATTGGAACGATATTTGCAGCACGTCTGCCTGCATTGCACACTCAAACTTTTTTAAACTCAGCCATTATACTAGCAAACACTCACTGTACCTAGTTGTATTCTAAACGTGGCTATTGTACTTTTGTCTATTCACAGTATTGGAACGATATTTGCAGCACGTCTGCCTGCATTGCACACTCAAACTTTTTTAAACTCAGCCATTATACTAGCAAACACTCACTGTACCTAGTTGTATCCTAAACGTGGCTACTGTACTTTTGTCTATTCACAGTATTGGAACGATATTTGCAGCACGTCTGCCTGCATTGCACACTCAAACTTTTTTAAACTCAGCCATTATACTAGCAAACACTCAGTGTACCTAGTTGTATCCTAAACGTGGCTATTGTACTTTTGTCTATTCACAGTATTGGAACGATATTTGCAGCACGTCTGCCTGCATTGCACACTCAAACTTTTTTAAACTCAGCCATTATACTAGCAAACACTCACTGTACCTAGTTGTATCCTAAACGTGGCTATTGTACTTTTGTCTATTCACAGTATTGGAACGATATTTGCAGCACGTCTGCCTGCATTGCACACTCAAACTTTTTTAAACTCAGCCATTATACTAGCAAACACTCAGTGTACCTAGTTGTATCCTAAACGTGGCTATTGTACTTTTGTCTATTCACACTACTGCAAATCTATGTGCAGCACCTCTGCATGACAACCTCCTGCTCTGTTTTTAATAAGCTATAATGATAGCACAAAATACTGCCATTTAGTGGCATCATAGAACTGGCTGTTGTATTCCATTAGTGCCCCACTGGTGACAAGCTATTTCTAGCACCTCTACATCACACCCTCATGCACATTTTGCTACGCTAATGTTATAGCAAACTCATGGAATTCATTGCTGCATTTCATAATTCGGAGGGATAGAAAGTCAGGCTTCCTTTAGCTTTTCCTTCTGTTCATAGACAGCATCTCCAAGACAAATTTCCCCTCCACGTCTAAGTGTGGAGAGGCAGCTAGTGCGCATGCGTGTGCCGATGTACCCCAGCTGCAGCATAATTCTAGTGTTTCGCGTAGTGAGTATGCTCAGCCTGACTGTGTTATTCCTGACGCTAAGTCTTCTTTTCGGGATACAGCGCATGCTCCCACACTAAGTGTGAAAAGCCTCTTTGCACAGGTGCTTGCATTCCGTGCCGGGTCTAAGTCCTGTTTTGTGCCTAGACACCATGCTAAAGCTGATAGTCTTTTTTCAGAGACTGTATTTCATGCTACTGAGCATGCTCAGGCACTTCCTGCATCAGAGACTAGGTCCGGTAATGAACTCTTTGGCCCTGGCCCTGATGTGGGGGTCCCATATAGACCACAGGGCATCAGGTGTCCTCCCAAATAGCTTGCAGAGGCCCACACCTATGACTTGTCACCGCATTATTGATGGTCAGACGATGACTGGTGAGGTGTTTGGGTCATGGCAGCCATGAGGTCATCATTGAAGTTGCGTTTCCAAATAGGACGCTAGTTATGCCACTCATGACGTGTCACTCTACTTTTGTCTCCAGGAGGTGCATTGTGGTTCACCCTGGTTTGGGGCGGACCCAGGTTATAAAAGGGGCTGGAGCCAACAAGGAGGTGCGCAGTCTTCTATTATGCTCCGAAAGAGCACACCTCCATGTGTTGAACCCATTGCGGCTTTAGGCCAGAGGTAGGCAGGGATAGGGTGGTGGATGCAGGCCGCCACCACAGTTGGTAACGCAGAACGGTTAAGACCAGCTCCTGTCCTAACAGTCCTGCTTGTGCAGCCCAGTGGCATTAACAGGCCTGCTGCTGCTGATGCGCCTGCTGTCCACAGGTGTGGCCCCTACGCACACGGTCAGCGTACTCAATGGCCCCTGTGTTGTTAACAGGGAGTTCCTGGGCTGGGTGGGCATGTGGACCCTGTGACGCTAACAGGGCTCACAGTCTCCAGATCAGAATGGCGTCTAACTCGGTTCAGGCTACTATTAGTTTCATAGCCACACAGCTCTGTATCCTCCACCAAAACTTCAAGTTGCCAACCTCTCCTTTTCCAACTGGGAGCACGGTGGACACTGACTGCTGATGGGGATATATACCTTTCTCTTTCTTTTCTTATTAATTTTCGTTATATAGCGGTCACAGATTATATACCACTTTATCCAAATCTGCCAGTCCCACTGTAACAGATGTTGTTTCTTCAGCAAATGTTACAGTTGCTTAACCACCAAATCCACGGACCAAAACTTTTTTCCCCTTTCCAACACACCTGTTCCCCTTTCCAACAGCATCTGTCCTTTTTCAACTCATTTTGGGATATGACCAAAAGTGCAACTGTGCAGGGACACCGTACTCAACGCCATCTCAGCACAGCACCATCCCTCGGTCCCTCCGATGTGGACAAGTAAAAGACCATTTCCTCCTATCCATGACAAAGCGTTGAGATTCACTCTGTGCAGCACTGGTGTTTAGTGGAAAAGTAGATCTAAGATTGCGTACCACATTCTGCAGATACTCCTGTATACGTGCGTCTATTTCTATGGCAGGAATTAGTTCGCCAAATTTTGTCTTGTACCGGGGATCTAACAGTGTGGCAACCCAGTATTCAGGATTACTTCAAATTCATACAATACGAGGGTTATGTAGGTAGTGCAGCAAGAAGGCGCTCATGTGTCTTGTGCATCCAGGAGGACCAAGTCCTTGGTGTGTTGGTGGCAGAGAGGTGAGAATCGTGCATCCTTCCTCTGCCCTCTACCCACAACCTCGCACAACCGAAATGTGAGCAAGCTCTCACTCATCTGCTGAGTCTTCCATGCCCATCGCCAGTTCGTCCTCCATTTCTTCATGGGCTCCTGCACTTTCATCAACACTTTTTGCTGATACTATGCGCCCTTGTTAATCCCTCTCCCTCACCATGACTGCCGCATAGGTGCCGCTGACCATCTGGACCTCGTAGATCTTGTTATCCCTTCCGCATATGACTCCTCCTGTACTTCCTCCCCTTCCTCTTGTCCCAACACCTGACTCCGAATAATAATTACAGTGTGCTCCATCATGTAGATGACCAGAATTGTCACGCTGAGAATGACATTGCCAGTGCTAAACATCTTCGTCGACATTTGTGAACTGTGTAGCAGGGTGCATAGGTCCTTGATCTGACACCACTACAGCAGCGTGATCTGCACCACCTCTTGATCAAGTTATCCCAGGCTATATGTCATACCGTATTTCAGCAGGGCTCTGCGGTGCTGCCACACACGCTGCAACATGTGCAGATTCCAATTCCTGCGTGTCGGAACATCGCATTTCCGGCGTTTAACTGCCAGACCCTAAGACTTCCGGAGTGATGAAAGTTGTTGAGCTGCTGTGTGCGCACGATGGAAGTGAGCACATAGCGAGCGTGCACGCTGCACAAGGCCATGTAGGCCGTGATGGTGTTTTAAAAATTGCTGGAGAATCAGATTCAACACGTGAGCCATACAAGGCACGTGTGTCACATTGCCCTGAGGATGGCCCGCAGCCAGGTTTGCATCATTGCCGCACACGGCTGTTAAGTCACCAACGGAGTCCGCTCCGTCAATTTGTACTCCAGTCGCCAGGTGACAACGTGTTCCTTTCATGCATAGTGCTGATGATGGGAGAGGAGTCGATGCCAGCGGCGCAGGTGGACGCAGGTTATGCTCACCCACTGGGCTGCATTACCTTGACAGATGCAGAATCTCTGGCTGAATGTAGCTGGTGGGTATCTCACAGATTAAATACCATCATTCAGCTACAACCAATGTGAAGACACCACACCCTTTTTTATGCCCATCCTGTCTGCAGACCACTGCCAGACATAGCTATGAACCTCTGGTTAATTTTACCCCCAGTTCAGTTTTATGATTTTGTGTGCTTGTTACCTGACTACTTTTCCTGCTTGCTGTTTATGTACCTTGTTGGCCGATCCGCATTTCACCTCTGCTTGTTTTCTGATTAAGTCCTGGCCGTCCCATTCTGTTCCTGTTCCTCAATTAATGTTTTGACCCTGCCTGACTACTATTCTCTGGAATAGCGGTGTGACTCACATTTCCCATACATTTCAAAGTAAAACTTTGACCGCCTGATGGCATTGAGCTCTGCTGCCAGCATAGTAAGGAGGTGTGTGGTAGTCCTTGTGCGCAGTTGCTTGGAAGGGTGGCCTGACCACACAGGGTTTGCGCCAAGGTGGAGGACCCACACGAGGTTGAAGAGGCAGAAGCAGTGTATTAACTTCTACATACAGAACAAGGATTGAAACAACTCGTGGGGACGGCAAGACTTGTACAGCAGACCCTTCTCCATCTCTCACCATAGTTTGCCAGTGCCCAGTCAGCAACATGTAACGTCCCTATCCATGCTTACTGGTCCAAGTATCGGTGGTGAAATGCACCTGTTCACACACAGAGTTTCTCAAGGAAGCGGTGATGTTGTGTGCGACATGCTGGTGTAGCGCAGGCACACCTTTCTTAGAGAAGTAGTGGCGACTGGGCATCTGGTACTGGGGCACAGTGACAGACATAAGGTCTCTAAAATCCTGTGTGTCCACCATGCGGAAAGGCAGCATTTCCGTAGCCAAGAGCTTACAGAGGGATAAAGTCAACCTCTTAGCTTTGTCATGGGTCGCAGGAAATGGCCTTTTATTTGTCCACATCTGAGGGACAGAGATCTGGCTGCTGTCTGTAGACGGTGTTGAGTAGGGTGTCCCTGGAAAAATGCAGGTTTGTGAGGAAAGTGTAGGCGGAGACATGATGTTGCCTTCATCTTGCCTTCAGATCTGTTCATCTTGTATCATTTTTAAAAAACACAGGAAGCAAGGGTTACTCCAAGCGGAGCCTCCCTTTTTTCCAAAAATTGTGCCCCACACACACCCACCCATTCAGTGGCAGCACTTGTGCCCTAGTTGCAAACAGGATGTTTTGATTTGCATCAAGCACATTCCAAATCCACAAGCATTTACTCTCCCCAGGATGACACAGGGGTAGTAAATTCCTTGTGGATCCATGACTTGTTCATTTTGATGAACGTCAGTCTGTCCACATTGTCACTGAAATTAGGAGAGAGAAGGCGCAATAGGGTATTACCCGATTTACTGGGTAAAAGGTATAAGGAAATGGTGCACTCACCTGGTCGGGTTGTGCCAGTCACAACCCCTTTAATGGCATAGGCGAGTGCTAAGGTGGTCCAGCAGCAGCCCTGTTGTACAAGCAAGACATCAAATTCGGGACTGGAGAAAACAGGTTTAACACCGCGCTTGAAGACCACGGACATCAGTGTTGAACACACAATTCTTTTATTTTACTTCATTCATTCATTTCATGAAGTAAAATAAAAGAATTGTGTGTTCAACACTGATGTCCGTGGTCTTCAAGCGCGGTGTTAAACCTGTTTTCTCCAGTCCCGAATTTGATGTCCCACATTGTCACTGGACAGACGTGTGCGCTTATCTGTCAGCACACACCCAGCAGCACTGAAGACACGTTCAGAGACAACGCTGGCAGCTGGACACGACAAAATCTTCAAGGCGTAACTGGAGAGCTCTGGACATTTTTCTAGATTTGAAGCCCAAAAGGAGCAAGGCTCCATTTGAAAAGTCATTGCATCGATGTTCATTTGGAGATACTCCTGTATCATCCTCTCCATCCGTTGACTATGTGTCAGACTTGTTGTCTCTGGTGGCCTTGCAAAGGAGGGTCTAAAAAAATTATTAAAAGATTCCATAAAATTGCTGTTACCAGCACCAGATCCGGTCCTACTGGTACGGGTAGACTGTTGAAGATGACGAGGCCGTCCCATGTTTGTCAAGTTACAACTGGAAGAATCACTCCCTTCACCTGCACGGTTGTTTGGTGGAAAAGCCGAGCTAAGATCGAGTAACAGCTTCTGCTGAGACTCCTGCATACGTGCGTCCCTTTCTATGGGTGGAATTATGTCACAAAATTTGGACTTGTACCGGGGATCTAATAGTGTGGCAAGCTAGTAGTCATCATCACTTCTAATTTTGACAATACGAGGGTCATGTTGGAGGTAGTGCAACAAGAAGGCACTCATGTGTCTTGCGCAGCCATGCGGACCAAGTCCACGCTGTGTTTGTGGCATAGAGGTGCTAACCGTTCTTTCTTCCTCTGACATCTCCCCCCAACCTCTTTCAACTGAAATTTGACCAAGCTCCCCCTCATCTGCTGAGTCTTCCATGTCCATGGACAGTTCGTCCTCCATATCTTCATGTCCTCCTGCACCTTCCTCAACATCTCGCCTGCTACCATGCGCCCTTGTTGATCCCTGTCCCCCATGGTCCCATGCCTGCCGCGTTGGTGATGATGAACGTCTGGACCTTGGTGATGTTGTTGTGTCTTGCGCATATGAATCCTCCTGTAGTTCCTCCCCTTCCTGTTGTCCCACCCCCTGACTCCGAATAGTGTTTAGCGTGTGCTCCAGCATGTAAATGACTGGAATCGTCATGATGATAATGGCATTGTCAGCGCTAAACATATTCGTCGCCATGTCGAAACTGTGCAGAAGGGTGCATAGGTCCTTGATCTGAGATCACTCCATCAGGGTGATCTGCCCCACCTCTGCATCTCGTTGGCCCAGGCTATACGTCATGACGTATTGCACCATGGCTCTGCGGTGCTGCCACAGTCGCTGTAACATGTGGAGAGTTGAATTCCAGCGTGTCGCCACATCGCATTTCAGGCGATGAACCGGCAGGCCGAAAGACTTCTGGAGCGATGCAAGTCGCTCAGCTGCGGCGCTTGAACGGCGGAAGTGAGCAGACAGTTTTCGTGCCCTGTTCAGAAGGCCATCTAGGCCGGGATAGTGTGTTAAAAATTGCTGGACGACAAGGTTCAACACGTGAGCCATACAAGGTACGTGTGTCACCTTGCCCAGGCGAAGGGCCGCACCCAGGTTTGCAGCATTGTCGCACACGGCCTTACCAGGCTGCAGGTTGAGTGGAGACAACCATTTATTAAACTCGGACCGCAGAGCTGACCACAACTCCTCAGCTGTGTGACTCTTATTCCCAAGACATGTCAAGCTAAAGACCGCCTGATGCCGTTGCGCTCTGCTGCCAGCATAGTAATGAGGGTTGCGTGATTCCTTCTGCGCAGTGAGAACACTGGTGGCCTGACCAGGCAGGCTTGGGGCGGAGGTGGAGGACCCAGATGAGGTGGAGGATGCAGAAGCAGTGGCGGAACTTGGACAGACAGAGGATTGACACACAAGTCGTGGGGACGGCAAGACTTGTGCAGCCGACCCTTCACCATCTATCACCATAGTTACCCAGTGGCCAGTCAGCGACATGTAACGTCCCTGTCCATGCTTACTGGTCCAAGTATCGGTGGTGAAATGCACCCGTTCACACACAGAGTTTCTCAAGGAAGCGGTGATGTTGTGTGTGACATGCTGGTGTAGCGCGGGCACATCTTTCTTAGAGAAGTAGTGGCGACTAGGCATCTGGTACTGGGGCACAGCGACAGACATAAGGTCTCTAAAATCCTGTGTGTCCACTAGGCGGAAAGGCAGCATTTCGGTAGCCAACAGCTTACAGAGGGATAGAGTCAACCTCTTAGCTTTGTCATGGGTCGCAGGAAGTGGCCTTTTATTTGACCACATCTGAGGGACAGAGATCTGGCTGCTGTGTGTAGACGGTGTTGAGTAGGGTGTCCCTGGAAAAATGCAGGTTTGTGAGGAAAGTGCAGGCGGAGACATGATGTTGCCTTCATCCAACGTTGGTGCTATCGATGTTTGAGAGAGCTGTACACAATCACTTGTTTCCCCTTCCAAACCAACTGACGACCTACCAAGCAAACTGCCTGTTGCGATTACAGTGGTGGAAGTTGTGGGTGGAAAATCAGGTGTGACAGCTGTCCCCACAGTCCTAGAAGATGACGAGCGCGCGGATGCACTGGAAGGGGCAGGCGGTGGATGGTTGGCTCCGCTAGGCCGCATTGCAGCACGGTGAGCTTCCCACCAGGCCATATGATATTTATTCATGTGACGATTCATGGAAGAAGTTGTCAAACTGCTGAGGTTTTGACCTCTACTAAGATAACCATGCCAAATGTTACAGATCACATAATTAGGGCGATCTTTTTTTATGTCAAAAAAGCACCAGGCTAGGCAAGGCTTAGAGGCCATGCGACCTGTTGATCCACCCCGAATAATGCTCAGAGGCAGAGTGGTGGCTGAGGATGCAGTTGTAGACGTGCTACCAGTGCTCCGACTGTGTCCAGGAAGGCGCAAGGTTACTTCGACGTCGGTTGCATCCTCCTCCACCGCCTCTGTTGACCTCCTCGAGTGTCTGACTGTGGGTTGACAGTAGGTGGGATCTAGGACTTCATCATCAATTGTTGTGTTTGCACTCCCCTCCCCCTCAGACCGAGCCTCTTCTTGCCCTGACCGAATATTTAAGTTGTCATCCCAATCGGGTATCTGCGTCTCATCTTCATCAGTATGTTCCTCATTGTCTATAACCACAGTTGTTGGAAAGGCAGCATTTTGGTAGCCAACAGTTTGCAGATGATGAAAGTCAACCTCCAAGCCATGTCATGCCCTTCTAAAAGCATGTAAAACACAGCGAGGGGACTCCAACCACAGTCTCCCTCGTTGAGCATCGGTTGAGCCCCCTTTTGAAAAAGAAAAAGATGCTTTGCATGAAGCACTCTCAAAAATACGCGTGCCTTTCCCGTCCCCTGGCTGACCCAGGGGAAGAAAAGTCCTCTGAGAGCCATGACTTGTTCATCTTGGTTCTTTTAGAGACACAGCGAGGGGACTCCAACCACAGTCTCCCTCGTTTCCACTAACTGGGCCACACACACCCCACTTGACTGGCATCGGTTGAGCCCCCTTTTGAAAATGAAAAAGATGCTTTGCATGAAGCACTCTCAAAAATACGCGTGCCTTTCCCGTCCCCTGGCTGACCCAGGGGAAGAAAAGTCCTCTGAGAGCCATGACTTGTTCATCTTGGTTCTTTTAGAGACACAGCGAGGGGACTCCAACCACAGTCTCCCTCGTTTCCACTAACTGGGCCACACACACCCCACTTGACTGGCATCAGTTGAGCCCCCTTTTGAAAAAGAAAAAGATGCTTTGCATGAAGCACTCTCAAAAATACGCGTGCCTTTCCCGTCCCCTGGCTGACCCAGGGGAAGAAAAGTCCTCTGAGAGCCATGACTTGTTCATCTTGGTTCTTTTAGAGACACAGCGAGGGGACTCCAACCACAGTCTCCCTCGTTTCCACTAACTGGGCCACACACACCCCACTTGACTGGCATCGGTTGAGCCCCCTTTTGAAAAAGAAAAAGATGCTTTGCATGAAGCACTCTCAAAAATACGCGTGCCTTTCCCGTCCCCTGGCTGACCCAGGGGAAGAAAAGTCCTCTGAGAGCCATGACTTGTTCATCTTGGTTCTTTTAGAGACACAGCGAGGGGACTCCAACCACAGTCTCCCTCGTTCCCACTAACTGGGCCACACACACCCCACTTGACTGGCATCGGTTGAGCCCCCTTTTGAAAATGAACAAGATGCTTTGCATGAAGCACTCTCAAAAATACGCGTGCCTTTCCCGTCCCCTGGCTGACCCAGGGGAAGAAAAGTCCTCTGAGAGCCATGACTTGTTCATCTTGGTTCTTTTAGAGACACAGCGAGGGGACTCCAACCACAGTCTCCCTCGTTTCCACTAACTGGGCCACACACACCCCACTTGACTGGCATCGGTTGAGCCCCCTTTTGAAAAAGAAAAAGATGCTTTGCATGAAGCACTCTCAAAAATACGCGTGCCTTTCCCGTCCCCTGGCTGACCCAGGGGAAGAAAAGTCCTCTGAGAGCCATGACTTGTTCATCTTGGTTCTTTTAGAGACACAGCGAGGGGACTCCAACCACAGTCTCCCTCGTTTCCACTAACTGGGCCACACACACCCCACTTGACTGGCATCGGTTGAGCCCCCTTTTGAAAATGAAAAAGATGCTTTGCATGAAGCACTCTCAAAAATACGCATGCCTTTCCCGTCCCCTGGCTGACCCAGGGGAAGAAAAGTCCTCTGAGAGCCATGACTTGTTCATCTTGGTTCTTTTAGAGACACAGCGAGGGGACTCCAACCACAGTCTCCCTCGTTTCCACTAACTGGGCCACACACACCCCACTTGACTGGCATCGGTTGAGCCCCCTTTTGAAAAAGAAAAAGATGCTTTGCATGAAGCACTCTCAAAAATACGCGTGCCTTTCCCGTCCCCTGGCTGACCCAGGGGAAGAAAAGTCCTCTGAGAGCCATGTCCACATTGTCAGTGGACAGACACGTGTGCTTATCTGCCAGCAGACCCCCAGCAGCACTGAAGACAGGTTCCGAGAGAACGCTGGCTGCAGGACACGACAAGATCCCCAAGACGTACGTGGCGAGCTCAGGCAATTTATCAAGATTGGAATCCTAAAATGAGCAGGGCTCAAGTTGCACAATAATGGAATCGATGTTTCCTTGCATATACTCATATATCTGTGTGTCCTCCTCTTTTTCCTTGTCCAGCTCTTTTGTTTTCACATGAGTATATGTCCTTGTCACTTTCCCATGTGTTGTGAGTTGTTTGTCACCTTTTGGACACCTTTGAGGGTGTTTTCTAGGTGTTTTTCTGTGTTTGTGATTGCCTGCCATTGTTTCCTATGCAGTTCGAGTTCGGTTCGTCGAACGTTCGACGAGCCGAACTCGAACGGGAGCTCCGTTCGGCGAACCGACCTCGAGCCGAACCGGGACCGGTTCGCTCATCTCTAGTCTTTCACAAGCACGATCCCCTTTTTTTCCCAGATTCCTTCCACAGATACTTATCTCCATACATACTACTCACGATACTCAGATGGATAATTGAATGGTCCATATAGTCCATATGGTCGGACCCCCTTCTGATCGGGTGATGTTTGGGAAACCCGGACGGAAGTAAGTAGTCACCTGGAACCCCGTATCCATTAGACAACACATTTTATGCCTGTTCAATTCAGCCCAAGTAGTAGGACTCTCAGAAATAATGTCTTTGGAGTCTTCAATTCTCCTTACAGAGGACCCTAGCCCAGTGGAATGCTGCTGACCGCGAGTTGTTTTAGATTAACGGGCGCCCCAATCGTTGGCTGTCTCATGTAAGGCAACTCTTTGACATGTGCCCCATTTCTCCATAAGTCCAACACTCAATTCTGTGCTCATCTGGTTGGCATCTAGATTGATAGCACTGATGGAGGGGAGTAGGATACCCCCTCTCTAAACTATTTTTCATATTGGGGTAAAGGATTTGGTTTTAGGGTAGCTGCAGGGTCGACATCACTACCTGCTTGACCACAAGTCCAAGTTGGCAGGTAACTTCAAAGACTCAGTACATTGACCACCTTTGCTTCCTGAAGCGCAGCTGCAGTTCACACTTAGTACCATGAATCTGTACAGGAAGCAATGACCCACAATCACAGTCCTTTGCTGCAGCCTGGTCGTTTCTCGTACTTGTCATGGATCTTCCTCTGAAACTGGTGACCGATCTTCGGCTTTAAGCCCGCTCCACTGCTCTCATGACTGTCCTGCTACAAGTTCAGGTGCCAACTCCGTCCCTTCTCGGCTCTCCTGGGCTTTTCTAGTTATCAACTGCACCTCAGCTGTCACCTGACTTGGTATTTCCTCCAATATTCCCCCAAGGGGATGGATACTTCGCTCTTTGGTTTCTTCTACTGTCCTTCTCTCCACTTTATCCAGTCTTAACATTTTTGGTCAGTAGAATGTGATGTTTATTTGCAGACACTCAGTTTAAGCATTATTAGGTGTGTGTCTCTTCACTGATTCATCCCCTAAAGGGCACTTTACACACAGCGACATCGCTAGTGATGTCGCTGGTGAAAGCACCTGGCCCCACCGGTTGTGCGTCACGGGCAAATCGCTGCCCATGGCGAACAACATTGCTAAGAACGGTCACACGTATTTACCTGCCTAGTGACGTTGCTGTGGCCGGCGAACCGCCTCCTTTCTAAGGGGGCAGTTTGTGCGGCGTCATAGCGACGTCACTAAGCGGTCGCCCAATAGAAGCGGAGGGGCGGAGATGAGCGGACGGAACATCCCACCCACCTCCTTCCTTCCTCATTGCCGGCGGCCGCAGGTACAGTGATGTTCCTCGTTCCTGCGGTGTCATACATAGCGATGTGTGCTGCCGTAGGAATGACTAACAACCTGCGTCCTGCAACAGCAATGATAATCGGGAATAGAACGACGCGTCAATGGTCAACGATAAGGTAAGTAATTTTGAACGTTAACGGTCGTTTGTGCGTTTCACACGCAACGACGTCACTAACGAGGCCGGATGTGAGTCATGAATTCCGTGACCCCAACGACATCTCGTTAGCGATGTCATTGCGTGTAAAGCGGCCTTTACACACTAAAGAGATTATTTATCATGAAGAGCGAACTGCCTGTGTAGACAGATTATTACAAGTTGCTGATTGGCGGTCATTTAGTGGCACAGGTTGGTTTGTTTAAACAAACTTTAAGTGTACCTGCATTAGTGACTTGTATAGACGTAAAACTATGTTCTTGTCATGGACATCTATGCCTCTTTTAATGGATCCTATGATTTTATTTTTCTTGTCAGCAGCTGCCTGGCACTGGTCAGTGAAGTTGAGTTAGTTAATCACCAGTACACCCCAGTCTTTTTCTGTGAAAGTTTTCCTATGTAGTAAATCATTGTGCATTTTGTTTCCTTGGCCAAATGCATGACCTGAAACAGTATCTGATTGACACGCTGGAGTAACTAAACTGATGTTTTATTCCCAATATCATGAGTAGCGGTTTACTAAATGTGTACTCAACCAAAAATGATTGTTTGTGAGGGCAGCCTGGACAGTTGCTGCTCACAACTAGTCAGCTGTACAGCCTTGGGCAGAAACAGTATATTTAGCCCCAAGGATAAGATCAGGAATGCTTTAGGGAAAGCCATTTTTTTAATTTGAGAGGACTGAATCTGATCTCATTCTTGGCCCAGCTGTGATATGACTGCATGCACATGTGTCGCCCAGGGTTATGGGGTACTTGGTCCCGGGCGGTGTATAACTGGGGAATGCCACTTGGTGGCCGTTGCCCGATCTCGTGCCCTGGGTGCTTTTTAAAAGGGGGGAATATTTACTGGGGATTTGAATAATGTTCACACGTGACTCCACTTGCGGTGTTGCAGCTATGAGGATGGAGCCGCCGCTGCACAGTTTTTGCTACTGGGGCTAGTGTTAGTGGCAGCCTGGATGTTAGGCCCTCCGCAAGCAGGGCCAGGCCCCAGAGGATAGGCAATGCAGATGGGTGTTGAAAGAAGGTAGGCCACAACGGGAGTTTCAGTATAACTGGTTCTTTTTACTCAAAACAAGCTGGTACTGGTCACCCGAGGCCGGCTGGTTTCACCTTCAGGTCCCCATTGTCCCAATGCCGGTTTAGTGACCTGGTGGTTTCTTCCCCTGCACCTGTCTTTTGGTTGGTGGGTTCCCTCCTGGTTGTCTTCTTCAGCAGTCCGTGTGATGGTAGCGTGAACCCTGTGGGGTTGGAGTCTCTTGTCCTGTCCCCGGTTCTCCCTTTGCTACTGAGTCCCGAACTTCAAGGTCAGTGAGATCCTTGATGATCCCCTCACTGTGCAGCTTTTATCAGGTCTGCCTGGAGCTTTTGCCTGACCTAGGATTCTGTACCCCGTTGGTGCGTAGTTCTGGGAGTACTCCACCGTACTCCACCGGCAACTAACCGCCGGGGCCCTCAGGTCACTGTTCACTCCTGTCAGTCCATCTGCTCAGTTTCACTGCTAGACTCCAACTGTCTGACTGTCCACTGTCTGCCCCTCCCACCTGGTTGTCTAGTGGACTGGATTGGCTCCACCTCTAGGCAGCCATCCATTGGTCCAACCCTAGCCTGGTACCATTCTATGGGGGATGTTGGGGAAAAGCAGGGATTATTTGGAGTGTTTGTGTGTTACTGGCACTGGTCTTCTGGGTCCCTAGGGGGTAGGCCCTGTATCCTGGTGTGGATGCAGAACCTTGTAGCTCCCTGATGGCTTCAGGGGCGCTACACACAATTATTGGAAGCATTCCCAATGATGCTGACAAACAGAGTTCTCCTTACAAGTTTTCTCATTTTCAGTTGGATCTGGGTAGAGTATCTATCATCTCATGACACTGCTGCATTGAGATATGCTATAGTTTTTCTTATCTATCAGGTCATTACTTCTTCTCCTTTAACGCTACGTTCCAATGATCAGTATACATTGAGCTTTAGACTCTGCACCATCTCTGCACCTAAAGCCCGCTTTACACGCTACTATATATCTTACGATGTGTCGGTGGGGTCACATCGTAAGTGACGCACATCTGTCATCGTAAGTTACATTGTAGCATGTAACAGCTACGTGCGATTGTGATTGAACGGTAAAACGTTCATCGCATACACGTCGTTCATTTCCTAAAAATTGAATGTCAGGTTGTTCATCGTACCCGGGGTAGCACACATCGCAGTGTGTGACAGCCCGTGAACGATGAACAGATCTTACCTGCGTCCTGTGGCTCCCGGTGGCAATGCGAAAGGAAGGAGGTGGGCGGGATGTTTACATCCCGCTCATCTCCGCCCCTCAGCTTCTATTGGCCGGCTGCAGTGTGACGTCGATGTGACGCCGAACGTCCCTCCCACTCCAGAAAGTGGATGTTCGCCGCCCACAGCGAGGTCGTATGGACGGGTAAGTACGTGTGATGGGGGGTTATTAGTTTGTGCGACACATTCAATAAATTAACCGTGACGCACATACGATGGGGGCGGGTACAATCGCATACGATATTGTATGCTTATTTGCAAGGTGTAAAGCAGGCTTTAGTTTACTTGCGTTTTTTATTGTGTTTTTGATCTTATATTTGATGTTGCGTTTTTGTCTCTGTTTGGTGTGTCATCTTTTAAATAAAGGTGTTTTATTTTTGAAACTTCCTGGTATTGACATTGGTATGTGTGGATTACATGCATTTTTGATGCATTTGTGCCTCATAAACCCACCAAAACCATGTGTGTTCTAATTGTGGAATTTCTAATTCAAGTTCATGGGGAAAAATTGCACAGAGAACTCACCTGCAAGAGAAATTGCTTATTGGAAAAAGCACCGCAGGTGAGTTAATGCAACGTGAAAAAGAAGCACAGTGGACCTGAGATTTCTATTAAGCCCATCCATACTTTGGACACATTATATGAAGAGCGCAATCACTGGAGAAGGACATTATGGTCAGAAAAATAGAAGGAACAAGGCGAAGAGGAAGACCAGCAACCCGATGACTTGTAACTATCAAGAAAACAATGGAGAAAACTCCCAATGAGTAATACAAAAAGTTTGCCACAATCTTAACCCCATATTTAACCACCCTCATCAATGAACTATAACTAGGCTTAAAATTACCTGAGGAGATGCAAGAAGCCACTATATCAGTTTTGCGTAAAGAAAAGGAAGACAGAGACCTGATTGGAAACTATACACCCATTTCGCTCCAAAATTCTGACCTGAAAATATTGGCAAAAACCCTAGCCACTAGACTACAAAAAATAGTACCGAACCTTATACACAAAGATCAAGTGGGGTTCATTGCGAACAGAGGAGTAGAAAACGCTACCAGACGAATCCTAAACCTACTCACTCACTCAGGGGAAACTACGACTCCCACAGTCTTTATCACAATTGCTGCTGAGAAGGCATTTGACCAGGTTCAGTGGAACTGCTTACTACAAACTTCAAAAAAATTTGGCTTCAATGGGAGGGTATTAGACCTTATAAAATCATTCTACTCAAACCCGTCTGCGAGAATTTTAACAAATGGTCTCCTCTCAGGTAAAATCAACCTCTCGAATGAAACAAGGCAGGGGTGTCTTCTTTCACCGTCGTTGTTCGATCTTTTCATTGAGCCCTTGGCGAAGAAGATCAGGATAGACAGCCCGATTAGGGGCGTCCCTGCTAATAACAGACAATTCAAAGTGTCACTTTTCGCAGCTGACATCCTACTCTCTATAACGGATCCACTGAACTCGGTCAAACAGACCTTGGATATTTTTAAAGAATTCTCAAGGGTCTCATTATATAGTGTCAATATGGATAAAACCCAGGCTTTGCACCTCAATCTGGATCAGGATCTATTAAAAGTCCTACAATCGTAAATCAAATTTCAGTGGAATGTGGACAGCATGTCTTATTTAGGAATCAAACTAACAAAAAACACAAAGGACTGCGCTAACCAGAATATTACTGACATTTATAATATCATCCAAAAAGATCTACATCTATTCAAAGTAGAGCTTTCCTGGTTAGGAAAAATAAACCCATACAAAATGCTGGAACTTCCCAAGCTGCTTTTATATATTCAGAACTATCCCATTACCAATCAAGAAGAAGCTTCTACAAAAATTCCAAACTCAACTAACAACTTTTGTATGGGGTAAAACTAAACCTCGAGTAGCACAATCTACCCTAAACAAAAACAGAATCAATGGGGGGTTGGGGATGCCAAACATAATGGCCTACTATCAAGCAACGACTATTAAAAGCAGACAGAAGTTTTGGAACAGAGATGATAAACCTGCATGGGTGGGACTTGAAGATTCTTATTGTACAAATATAGATGTTGGAGACCTGATGGTGGCCTACCTATGCGACTCTAAAAAGCGACTACCTAAGGAAGTCATCACCAGGAACTCAATAATAACATGGAGGAAATTCGGAGCCCAATCTAGAAAAATACACGGGACCGAATCAATAGGTTGGATGAAGATCGAAATGCTTTCCGCATTCTCATCAAGATTAAAGCTCAACCACTGGAAATCCAAGGGAATATGCTTAATCTCAGACATACTTGATAACGATAAGCTGAAACCCTACCAAGATTTGGCAAAAGAATTCAAAATAATAAAGTCAAATAAGAAAACTTGGAAGATAATAGAAAAAATATTCATGAAACCTAGCACCACCCTCCACCTTCCAAGTAACCTCACAGCTCTCTTAAAGAATCCAAATAATCAAAACACTTGGAAAACGAAATATATCTACCAAATTTATAACGAAGACACAAATCTCCTTAACTTAAAACACTTGGAAAAGTGGAAAATCGAGTTAAAAATCCCAGAAAATCAATTTGAAGAAAGATTTCAAAAGTCATTAACCCCTTCACCCCCGGCCACTAAAACACCCTAATGACCGGGCCATTTTTTGCAATTCTGACCAGTGTCACTTTGACAGGTTATAACTCTGGAACGCTTCAACGGATCCTGGCGATTCTGAGATTGTGTTTTCGTGACATATTGTACTTCATGTCAGTGGTAAATTTAGGCCGATATTTTTTGCGTTTATTTGTGAAAATTTAGGAAATTGTGCGAAAATTTTGAAAATTTCGCAATTTTCAAACTTTGAAAATTTATGCCCATAAAACTGAGAGATATGTCACACAAAATAGTTACGAAATAACATTTCCCACATGTCTACTTTACACCAGCGCAATTTTCGAAAGAAATGTTTTTTTCGTTAGGAAGTTAGAAGGGGTCAAAGGTCATCAGCAATTTCTAATTTTTCCAACAAAATTTACAAAATAATTTTTTTAGGGACCACATCACATTTGAAGTGACTTTGAGAGGCCGAGGTGACAGAAAATACCCAAAAGTGACCCCATTCTAAAAACTGCACCCCTCACACTGCTCAAAACCACATCCAAGAAGTTTATTAACCCTTTAGGTGCTTCACAGGAACCAAAGCAATGTGGAAGGAAAAAATGAAAATTTTACTTTTTAACACAAAAATGTTACTTTAGCCAAAAAATTTTCATTTTTACAAGGGAGAAAAGAGAAAGTGCACCCTACAATTTATTGTGCATTTTCTCCTGAGTACGCTGATACCCAATATGGGGTAAAAATCAATTGTTTGGGTGCACGGCAGAGGTCGAAAGGCAAGGAGCGCCATTTGAATTTTTGAACGCAAAATTAGCTGCACTCATTAGCGGACGCCATGTCGGGTTTGAAGACCCCCTGAGGTACCTAAACAATGGAGCTCCCCCACAAATGACCCCATTTTGGAAACTAGAGCCCTCAAATAATTTTTCTAGATGTTTGGTGAGCACTTTGAACACCTGGGGGCTTCATAGAAGTTTATAACGTTGAGCCGTGAAAAGAAAACATTTTTTTTTACCACAAAACTGTTGCTTCAACTAGGTAGCTTTTTTTTTCACAAGGGTATCGGGAAAAAAATGCAACATAAAATGTATTGTCCATTTTCTCCTGAGTACGCAGATACCTCATATGTGGTGGAAATCAAATGTTTGGGCACACGGCAGAGCTCGAAAGGGAAGGAGCACCATTTGAATTTTTGAACGCAAAATTAGCTGCACTCATTAGCGGACGCCATGTCAGGTTTGAAGACCCCCTGAGGTGCCTAAACAATGGAGCTCCCCCACAAGTGACCCCATTTTGGAAACTAGAGCCCTCAAATAATTTTTCTAGATGTTTGGTGAGCACTTTGAACACCTGGGGCTTCACAAAAGTTTATAAAGTTGAGCTGTGAAAATATTTTTTTTTTTTTTTACCTCAAAACTGTTGCTTCAACTAATTAGCTTTTTTTTCCACAAGGGTATCAGGAAAAAATACACCATGAAATTTATAGTGCATTTTTTCCTGAGTACGACGATACCTCATATGTGGTGGAAAGTAATTGTTTGGGCGCATGGCGGGGCTCAGAAGAGAAGGAGCACCATTTGACAGCAAAATTTGTTTGAATCATTAGCGGATACCATGTCACGTTTGGAGACCCCTGAGGTGCCTAAACAGTGGAGCTCCCCCACAAGTGACCCTATTTTGGAAACTAGACCCCTCAAGGAGTTTATCTAGATGTTTGGTGAGCCCCAAGGGGCTCCACAGAAGTCGATAATGTTGAGCCATGAATAAAATTTTCTTTTGTTTTACCACAGAACTGTTACTTGAACCAGGTAGCTTTTTTTTCACAAGGGTATCAGGAAAAAATGCACCATAAAACGTATTGTGCAATTTCTTCTGAGTACGCAGATACCTGATATGTGGTGGAAAGTAATTGTTGGGCGCATGGCGTGGCTCAGAAGAGAAGGGCACCATTTGACAGCAAAATTGGTTGGAATCATTAGCGGACGCCATGTCACGTTTTTAGACCCCCCCTATGGTGCCCAAACAGTGGAGCTCCCCCACAAATTACCCCATTTTGGAACTAGACCCCTCAAGGAATTTATCTAGATGTTTAGTGAGCCCCTTGTACCCCCAGGGGCTCCACTGAAAGTTGATAACGTTGAACCGTGAAAATTATTTATTTTTTTTTAAATTTTTGCAGCAACAAGGTAGCTTTTTTTCTTTCTTTTTACAACGGTATCAGGAAAAAATGCACCATAAAACGTATTGTGCAATTTTTCCCGAGTACGCAGATACCTCATATGTGGTGGAAATCAATTGTTTGGGCGCATGGCGGGGCTCAGAAGACAAGGAACGCCATTTGACTTTTCAAACGCACAGACGCAGTGCACTGATCGGCCGCTGCAGGAGGCACGGTCGGATGAGATACAAAAAGCGCTGGGGATACGGAAAAAAAAAAAAGTCACGCCAAAAATTGAGCAGGGATGCTGATCCGCGCTCAGTGGGACGCACGGACAGATGCGATACTTTTTTTTCCGTATCCCCGACGCTTTTTGTATCGCATCAGTCCGTGCGTCCCACCGAGCGCTGATCAGGGATGCACATAACGGATCGGCATCCCTGCTCAATTTTTGGCGTGACAAAAAGCATCGGGGATACGGAAAAAAAGTCACGCCAAAAATTGAGCAGGGATGCCGATCCGTTATGTGCATCCCTGATCAGCGCTCGGCGGGACGCACGAACTGATGCGATACAAAAGCGTCGGGGATACGGAAAAAAAAGTATCGCATCAGTCCGTGCGTCCCGCCGAGCGCTGATCAAGGATGCACATAACGGATCGGCATCCCTGCTCAATTTTTGGCGTGACTTTTTTTTCCGTATCCCCGATGCTTTTTGTCACGCCAAAAATTCAGCAGGGATGCCGATCCGTTATGTGCATCCCTGATCAGCACTCGGCGGGACGCACGGACTGATGCAATACAAAAAGCGTCGGGGTTACGGGAAAAAAAAAGTCCCGCCGAAAACTGACCACAGATGCAGATACGTTATCTGCATCCCTGATCAGCGCTCGGCGGGACACACGAGGTGTAAAAATGGACAGGGGATAGAGGAAAAAAAAGAAAGAAAAAAAAAAAGTTATACTCACAATACCCAGAGGATTAGCAGGAGGAACAGCTTTACATCAGCAGCAGGCAGGAAGTTGGACAGCTCAGCAGAAGACCCAGGAAGAAGGACCCAACGATGGAGGCAGATGTGATCGGCCGGTGAAGACAGGTAAGAGGACGTCGGGGGGACAGCAGATGGGGGGGGGACAGCAGAGGGGGAGGGGGAGAGCAGAGGGGGAGAGCAGAGGGGGAGGGGGAGAGCAGAGGGGGAGGGGGAGAGCAGAGGGGGAGGGAGATACCGGAGGAGCTGCAGAATAGAGATCACGGGGGAGGCCGGCAGATTGGGATGTCGGGGGGCAGATCGGGATGTCGGGGGGCAGATCGGGATGTCGGGGGGCAGATCGGGATGTCGGGGGGGGCAGATCGCAGGGGGGCACGGGCAGGGGCCATTACGGGAGCACGCAGGAGCAATCACAAGAGTGCGCAGGGGCTGCAAGGAGAGCAGAGGAGGAGAGAGATACTGGAGGAGCTGCAGAATAGAAATGGCGGGGGGCAGATCGGGATGTCGGGGGGGCACATCGGGATGTCGGGGGGCAGATCGGGATGTCGGGGGGGCAGATCGGGATGTCAGGGGCAGATCGCAGGGGGGCACGGGCAGGGGCCATTACGGGAGCGCGCAGGAGCAATCACAAGAGCGCGCAGGGGCTGCAAGGAGAGCAGAGGAGGAGGGAGATACCGGAGGAGCTGCAGAATAGAGATGGCGGGGGGCAGATCGGGATGTCGGGGGGCAGATCGGGATGTTGGGGGGGCAGATTGCAGGTGGGCACGAGCAGGGGCCATTACGGAAGCGCGCAGGAGCAATCACAAGAGCGCGCAGGGGCTGCAAGGTGAGCACAATACTCACCGCTCCTGCTCCTGCTCCGTGACGTGACAGCAGCGGCAGCAGCAGCGGTGGCGTGGTACCACTAGTACCAGCCAGTGCTGCACGCTGCAGACATGTTGGGGGAGGGTCCCCAGACCAGCACAGGCCTGAGGAGGGCGGCCACCGGCAGATCAGACCGCCCCACTGATTGGAGCGATTGCGCGTCATAGCACGATCGCTCCAATCAGTGCTGCAGGGGCTGGGGGCGGCATGTTTGAGATCCACCTATGATCTGCTGTACCTGCTACAGCACATCATAGCCGGATCTCATAGTATCGCACTAATTCCGGCATTATTTTTACCGAAATCAGTTCGAAAGATGTGGTTGGCGGTTCAGATTTGAACAGCCAATCACATCGATCATCGATGGGGGGTGGCGATGCCACCCCCCCTGGGGTGAAGCAAAGGTCCCCTGCTGTAAGAAACAGCAGGGGACATCATTCGAAAGCCATTGCTATGGCCACGGCAATCAAATGAACTTTAGGCCGTAAAATTACGTCCCTGGTCGTTAAGTCACGTTAAAATAGGACGTAATTTTACTGCCCGCGGTCGTGAAGGGGTTAACCACAGTCTACAAAAATATACCTTGCGTTGCTCTTATAGAAACCAATTATAAGATAATAACCCACTGGTATTACACACCCCATAAATTGCATTTAATTAACCCAGATACCTCAAACAAATGCTGGAGAAACTGTGGAAATTCAGGAAACATAACTCACATATTTTGGTCGTGTCCAAAAATTAAGAAATTCTGGAGAGACATTCAATCACTTATAAGGTCCATTACACAGCTCGATGTAACTCTAACTCCAGAATTAGTTCTTCTTCTCTTAAACATTGAAGCAATTTTAGGCCCATAGTAATACACATTCTACTAGTGTCCACTAATCTCATTGCATCCAAATGGAAAAGTGAGAAAGCTCCTAATATTCAAGAAGCTAAGGAGAAACTAAGGCTATGTGCGCACGTTGCGTAACTACATGCAGTTACGCTGCGCTTTGTAGCGCAGCGTAACTGCATGCGTCCTGCGTCCCCTGCACAGTCTATGGAGATTGTGCAGGGGCCATGCGCACGTGGCGTCTTAGAGCGCAGCACTTCGGCTGCTGCCCGAAGCGCTGCGTTCAAGAAGTGACATGTCACTTCTTCCGTGCGCTTTGCCGGCAGCCCCTGCTCTGTCTATGGCAGGAGCTGCAGGCAGAGCGCATGGAATCGGCTTTTTTTTCTCTACGTACATTTTCTGCAGCGATTTGAAGCGCGTGTGTGCTCTTCAGATCGCTGCAGAAATTTCTGCAGGGCTAGTACGCAACGTGCGCACATAGCTTTACTCTACATAAAACTTTAGAGTACTATTATGCCAAAAAAAATAATACTCAAACCAAGTACCTCACCAAATGGGACCCATGGCTAGAGCCCAATCACCGACAAGCTATACAGCCCAACTGACGTTAAGGAAACACTAACTATATCCGAGAAATACAAGCTCACTAATAATTCCAGGCTTGAAGCACTAGTCTTTGATATCTCCCTGATCTAAAACTCACTAGAATTATATGTTTTGATCTCGCAAATTTGCTGGACTGTCTATGGAATCCATGTCAGGAAGTTGTTAATTTTATTTGTTGTTTAGTTATGTTTTGCAAAAAGTTAATTCATAAGCAATTAATTTGACCAACAAAATATACTGCTTGATGTATCAACACTAACAAACTGGGGGGTCAAAATATGTGATTTTCTTAACCTTGTTATTACTATCTATATGTCCTTACATTTTCTAACGCATGATTTCAAGATTTGTTAACTATAAAACCTAATAAAAATCATTTGAACAAGAAAACGATGGAGAAAACCCTAGTGGACCTATCTAGGCTTGCACAAGATCGATCTTCCTACAAAGCATTCATCCATAAAGCCGCCATGGCTCGAGATTGAGCTGAAGGCCGTTAAAAGAGAGAATCCATACAAATGCTATCTGTACACTGTGTAATTCCTATTGTAGAATTCAGTACACTCTATTAACACCTTGGACAAACAAGCCGTGAGCAGGACTTTGAGGGATCAAAGCACAACGTCACGATCACTAAATAAAACTTGTTTGCCACATACAGTCCCAGTACTAGAATTCATGGTGCTGGTTACTCAGGCAGATAAGCTCACAATGTTTAGCCTGGTTGCATAGGGACAGTGCAGTCAGCAGTAACAAATACTAATATTTCTCCCTTAAATGAGAGGTAGACAAAAGAACAAAGTGTCACAGAACAAGTAGTGTGCAATTAATCTGCAGTGCTATGTCTCCAGATAGCACCCGTATAACACTTCATTAGAGAACAGACAGAAGAAAACTTTAAATATATAAGAATATAGTAATAGTTCAATATTCAGTATAAATAAGTACATAAGCCCGATTTATCATAGCTTTCACACCAGTGTTCTGGTGTAAAAGCTTAAAAAAACCCCGCAAAATTTAGCCACAGCACAGAGTTTGCGCGTAAATATTTAAATATTACGACTTTTGTATTATCATCCGAGTTTCTCTCAGCTCTGACAAAATGTGTGGTAGGGCAAAAGAGGGTTTATGGTGGGGGAGTGAGATTTCTGATATAGCACCTCTTCATGAAGCATGGCCCCAATGGTGAAAACGCCAGTCTTGATGAATCAGGCACATAATGTTTATCGTAGTCATCAAAATACTAGGAAAACATTACTATTTACTGATAGGAATCAGCAAGGAAAAAAATCTAACCCCGATATTTTTTATATAAGAACTTTAACCCCTTTATGACTTAGGACATACCTATACGTCCTTGGTTGCCTTCCTCTTTTTAACACTGGCTCATGCGGCGAGCCTGCATTGTTCCCCACATACAGTGTTAGACTGGCTATCGGAGGACCCACCAGTAATACCAGGCCTGGCTGTGGTTACCTGCATTGAACTCCGGAGCTCTCACCTGAGCTCCGGAGTCCAACCAGGCCTGTCCACAGCTGTGACATGAACTGAACCGCAATCGCCGGGGAATCATTCGGCGCTCGCGGTTCAGTCCTGAAAACCCTGAGTTCAGTCCAGGCTGCACTCCGGAGCTCAGGTGAGAGTTCCGGAGTTCAATGCAGGTAACCGCAGCCAGACTTGGTATTGCTGGCGGTTCCTCCGGTAGCCAGTCTGACACTGCCCACATATATATGCTGATCTGATCAGCAGACGTGCAGCTAACCGATGCGGGTGGATCACTGATCCATCTGCGCCTATTAACCCCTTAGATCACGCTGTGAAATTCTGACAGCGTGATCTAACACGCTCCGGCAGGGATCGCACTGTTCCCCGCTGCCATCGGTGACCCCGTGACTCGATCATGGAGCCCCAATGGGTTGTCATGACTACACTTGGTCAGCTAATAACCCTCAGTTGCTTTCATGACTTGCTTCCTGTGAATGTCAGCAGAGCGCTGGTATTCACAGGAGAACAGTTTTTCTGCTGTTCAGAAGGATACTGAAGCATTTCTCTGAACAGCAGAAGTGATCGTACAGGTATAAAGTCCCTTAAGGGGACTAGTAGAAGCAATAAAAAATGTAAAAAATAGTTTTTAAAAATATGAAAAAATAAAAAAACCTAAGGGTGCGACCGCACTTTGCGTTCTATTGTGCAGCGTGTAAGTCACTGCGCGTGCGTCTCAGAACGCAGCCGAAAAAGCTGCGTTCTGAGACGCATTCGGCAGAATGCAATGTGCGGACATTCCTGGTGAGAATTCATGCATTCTGGATGCTTTCTCTGCCATAGACAGAGTGGGAAAAGCATCCAGAATGCACATTTTTCACAGAACGCACCCACTTGGCTCTGCAGCATCCCCATAGACTTGCAGCAGAGCCGAGTGGGACCGCACTGTCACTGTCATGGCTGGCTGCGGACAGTGCCGCGCGATCAGAATGAACTCGGATGAACTTCACCTGACTTCATTGTGATCGCGCGGCTCTGTGCGTGTGCCACGGCTTGATTTGCGGTCACACGTGAAGTATTCACCTGTGATCGCAAATTCCCTGAGTGACTGCAGTGAGCCGCGCGATCAGCTGTGCTTTCACTCAGGTTACTCGCGGCCACAGCTGCAGTCCTCCACCGGAGAGTGGTGGCTGCGAGTAACCTCAGTGACAGCGCTGCTGATCGCGCGACTCACTTCAGTTGCTGCATAGAGCTCACAGGAGCGGCGGTGTTCTACTGCCGCTCCTGTCAGCTTCCGATGTAACAGAGCTGGAAGCATCGGGGGACCTTGCGTGGATTACATCGGACCTGGAGGTGTTTCTGAGGGGTTAATAAAGTCGTGAAAGAGGGTGTTTTTTTGTCTTTCATTACAAATAAAAGATTTCTTGGATGTGTGTGTTTATTTACTTTAACTTACAGGTTCATCATGGAAGGTATCTCGGGGAGACGCCTGCCATGATTAACCTAGGACTTAGTGGCAGCTATGGGCTGCTGCCATTAACTCCTTATTACCCCGTTTGCCATCGCATCAGGGCAATTCGGGATGAGCCGGTAAAGTCCCGAGACTGTCGCATCTAATGCATGCGGCAATTCCGGGCAGCTGCTGGCTGATATTGTTAGGCCGGGGAGCTCCCCATAACATGGAGCTTCCCATCCTGAGAATACCAGCCTTCAGCCGTGTGGCTTTACCCTGGCTGGTATCCAAATGCGGGGTAACCGCACGTAAGTTTTTTTCATTTATTTATTTTTTTTTTTTACTGCTCGATATAGACACGCCCACCGGTGGCTGTGATTGGTTGCAGTGAGACAGCTGTCACTCAGCGTGGGGGTGTGTCTGACTGCAACCAATCATAGCGCCGGTGGGCGGGGGAAAGCAGGGAATACTTGATGGATTAATGAGCGGCCGTCATTTTCAAAAGAGAAGAAGCCGCCACAGTGAGAACGCCGTGCAGCGCCGCGTCGGTGATCATGGATTGGTGATTATGAGAGATGGGGTGGGAGGGAGAGACAGACATGGACAGAGAGAGAGATAGAGACATAGAGAGAGAGAGAGACCGACTAACAGAGAGAAAGACGAAAGAAGTGCCTTTGTTATGTTAAGAAAAAGCATGTGGCTTGCTATAATAATGCAATGCAAGCGCACTGCTTAACATTTTGGCAGCGATTTTCTACAACTCATTCATTTCAATGGGTCTAGAACGCAGCCAAAATGGCAAAAACAATTGACATGCTGCTTCTTTGATCGCATGGTTTTTGCCACAAAATATGCAAATTAAACGCAGCGTTTAGAAACGCAAAGTGTGGTCTGAAAATAACCATTTTCCATTGACTTTGCTGGAAAATCAAAACGCATGCCTTTTGGCATGAAAAAGGTGCTTCTCAAAACGGACCTAAAAAGCACCTGAAATGCAGGTGGAAACTCAAAGTGCGGTCGCACCCTAAAAGTTCAAATCACTCCCTTTTGCCCCCACTGAAAATAAAACAATAATAATAAAAAATTCACATATTTGGTATCTCCACATTCAGAAATTCCCAATTAAAATATAAAAATCAGTTAATCTGATCGGTAAAGGGCGTAGCAAGAAAAAAAATCAAAACGCCAGATTTACGTTTTTTTGGTCACCGCAACATTGCAGTAAAATGCAATGGTGAAAAAAGTAGAAAATGATCCAGCTTCCATGCTTTTTTTTTCTAATAAAATCCAACTTTAATGGTATTTTCTTTCAAAATCATGAAACATGTTGCAGGATGTCTAAGAGTGTTACGCTCGAAACACATCTGGTGTGAGTTCTGCAATTCCTATGAACCTGCTATATTACTCACAAATCATGCAACATGTTTCATGATTTTGAAAGAAAATACCATTAAAATTGGATTTTATTAGAAAAAAAAAAGCATCTAAGCTGGATAATTTTCTTCTTTTTTCACCTGTGTCTGGCGCTGAAGCAGCAGCGGGATTCTTTGCTTTCAACTACAGACGAACTTGAGCGGTCTCCGGGGTGAGCTGGAGTTTTCATCTATTTATCCAATAAAATGCAATAACAGGTGATCAAGACATCATATCTACCCAAAAAATGGTATAATTAAGAACATAACCTCAACATGTAAAAAATAAGGCATCACACAGCCCCAGAATCCAAAAAATGAGAACGCTATGGGTCTCGTAAAATGGCGACAAAAGTGCAATTCCTTTTTTTTTTTTTTTTTACAAACTTCTGAATTTTTTTTTCACCATTTAGATAAAAGTAATATTATACATGTTTGGTATCTAGGAACTCGTACTGACCTAGAGATTCATACTGCCAGGTCAGTTTTACCATGTAGTGAACATGGTAAATAAAAACCCTAAAAAACAACCATGTTGGAATTTTTCCCCGATTTCCAGTACAACATGGAGTAGAGTGAATGGTTTCACTCAAAACTACAACTCGTCCCTCAAAAACAAGCCCTCATATGGCTATATTGACTGCCAAATAAAAAAAAAGTTATGGCTCTTGAAAGAAGTGGAGGATAAAACGGAAAATCGCCCAATGGTAAAGGGGTTGACTAAAAGTAACAAAAAACCCTAGTGTGTAATACCGTATTCTCAAAATTACTTTAGTCCCATTGATTTCCCAAAATGACAACTGGCTGATTTACCATTCTAAAGTCTTGTGACAACCACTGAGGAGCTCTCAAAGCAGTCAATACTTGCAGGAACATTGCAAGTGAAGAGGTAAAGCAGCAAAATATTAATATAAAGGTTTTTTACGCTGAGTATGGAAGTTACATTTCCACCAAACTTGTATTTTTCATTCTTATTGTTTTTCATTTAGGGAAAGTAATCAAGATAACAGACTGCCATTCCTTAAAGGATTCTTGTCTGGTCAGTATAGGACGTCATCACCCAGAGACAATATCTCTATATCGCTGTCATGATGACTCACAAAATATCACAGACTTTGGCTTTAGACAGCTTTTTCAGCACTGCAAAGAATCTCTCCAGGTAAATTGGGACATTGCAATGATATCATTTTCATACTGTCATTAATTCAATGTAATGAGGTTAATATAGACAGGAAAAAAGTGTAGATAAAATGTGGAATAGGAGCCAAGCATGCCAGAAAGCTAAAAGAAGCAAAACCGCTCACCTGGTCCGGTTGTGTGACCCACAACTAGTGTATATTGCATGTACAGCTGCCGCACGAACCATGAGCCACAAGGTCTTAGGTACAAAATCTAGGGGAAGACTGGAATAAAAATGTGGCTAATCCAGCGCTGCTGTCAGTGAAGGAGTCCAATGTACTTTTGGTGGCCTTTCCTGAAGAAGTTAAGTTTACTTTCAAACACATTGAATAAGCCACGTTTTATTTTCAATTCTGCTATAACATTGGACTCCTTCACTGACAGCAGCGCAGATTTAACCACGTATTTAATCCTGAATTTTGTAATAAGGTTAGGAAGAAACAAGTTTTTATCAAGTTCCTGCAAAAATGTTCTTCAAAATGAAAAAGAAGATTTAATTTAGAAGAATTTTTTTGAAGAACATTTTTGCATAGCAAGAAAAAAAATCAAAACGCCAGATTTACTTTTTGTTGGTCACCGCAACATTGCAATAAAATGGTGAACAAAGAAGAAAATGATCCAGCTTCCATGCTTTTTTTTTTCTAATAAAATCCAACTTTAATGGTATTTTCTTTCAAAATCATGAAACATGTTGCAGGATGTCTAAGAACGTTACGCTCGAAACACATCTGGTGTGAGTTCTTTTTTCTTCCTAACCTCATTCCAATCATCCAGGATTATTTAATTGCTCCGCATGCATCTTATCACAACTAGTGATGGTCAAACTCAAACTGTAAAGTACGGGGTCCGTACCGCACAATCACACACCACTTTACACGCAACGACATCGCTAACGAGATGTTGTTGGGGTCACAGAATTCGTGACGCACAACTGGCCATGTTAGCGACGTCGTTGCGTGGAAATGCAGGAATGACTGTTAACGATCAAAAATACTCACCATATCGTTGATCATTGACACTTCGTTCTAATCTCAAATATCGTTGCTGCTGCAGGTACGATGTTGTTCATCGTTCCTGCATCAGCACACATCGCTATGTGTTACACCGCAGGAACAAGGAACATCACCGTCCCTGCAGCCGCCGGAAATGAGGAAGGAAGGAGGTGGGCGGGATGTTACGGCCGCTCATCTCCGCCCCTCCGCTTCAATTGGGTGGCCGCCTAGTGACGCCGCTGTGACGCCGCACGAACCGCCCCCTTAGAAAGGAGGCGGTTCGCCGGCAACAGCGACGTCGCTAGGCAGGTAAGTACGTGTGACGGCTGTTAGCGATGTTGTGCGCCACGGGCAGCAATTTGCCTTTGACGTACAACTGAAGGGGGCGGATGCTTTTGTGGTGCCCTTGATCTTCTCAGGCACCACTGAGTACTGCACCCATGCTGGGTGAGTGCAAACAGGTAATCCTAAAGGCTGAATAGGGTGTGTACGCACAGACACATAGTGACCAGGTCTCACACACACACACACACACACACACCTTAGAGGGGACCCCTGGGCAGACCCAGGAGGGGGCATGGCCTCCACATCTCAGCTAGTGGTGAGGGGAGGGACTGGAAGCTAGAGTGTTGCAGTGGCAGTCGGAGAGAAAGGAGTAGGAGAGAGGAGTTGAGCCGAGTCTGAAGCGGAGAGCTGGCACGCAGACACGCTAGTCAGACCCTGCAAGTGTAGTGGCTGTTGGCGGGAGAGAACGGTCACCAGAAGTTAGACAGAAAGACGCTGAGGAAGCCAGTTGGTCAAGAGGACACTGACGGAATCAGCTGGTCGTGTACGGAGACTTCTGGAGGGCTAGTCACACACGGGGAACAGGTCCCTAAAGTCAGACATCCATTTAGTGGTCTGCTAAACCTGCCGATGGGGTGGACAACAAGTCCTACCCCAACCAACACAGAGTCCGAGCATCAGCAGCAATGAGGGGGCCCATAAGGAGGATCGAGCCTGAAGCTATCCACCTTGGTCCACGCTGCCAGCAAACAGGCCAGAAAGGGGAGAAAAGGCAGCTGTGACTTCCCTGAATGAATCCCATGGTACTTTAAGTCAGGGGTTGTCCAAAACAAGAAGTGCTAGGAAGGCGAGCTAACAGTCACCACTACATCAGCCTGATGGATACCTGGTTCCCACCTGGTGTATCTGAGCATCGCTCGGGTTACCTCACAACGCCAACTGAAAGTGAGTAAACAAGTTGAAAGACACCTCGGACTGTGCTTGAGATATTCTGCGACCTGTGGTTCCACACACACACACACACACACACCCGAGCCCCTGGGGCCAGCCTCACTCTTGGGAGGCCATACCACCAGACTGCAGATACCATCAGCTCCCAGATGCTCGTTAAATTGCAGTGGCGGTCACCACCCTGACCGAAAACCGAGAGTGGCGTTACGACTCCTATGCAAGTGAACCTGACATACCTGTTGCCAGAGAAAATCCTAAAGAGAAGTCCCTGCGGCGCCCCTGGAGGTGGAGCGGAGTCCCTGAGGCGACCACTTTGGCATGGGGCGACTCACTTTCACCAGCGACATCGCTAGCGATGCCGTTGTGTGTAAAGTGCCCTTTAGTGTCTATGCATGGACCCCAAACATGGACTTCTCAGGGAAGCCCGTGTTAATATTCAAGTTCGGCCACCCGGATAAAAATAAGAAAATTTAAAAAAAAGTAAAATGGAAGCAAAATGGAAATTAGAGCAGGACAGTTATAATGTACTTACCAAGTCTCCACATGGATGTCACACTGCTTCCGGGCCTGATAATTAACTCTCATTCATATTCACTGCTTCTGATATGCCTGCACCGGGGAACCTGGGGATTACTTGTTACTGGGCCTGCTCTGCTCGAAGGATGTCACGGCTACAGGGCCCGGTTTCGTGATTCCGGCAGTGTCATTTTAAATGGCGGTGGTGGTGAGAATTATATTTACAAGGGAGATGTCGTGACGCCACCTGTGGTATGCGGCCAGATAGGTGCCGCCGCCATTCAGTTCCCTTGAGGTTGGTGGTGATGCAGCTGAGTTGGTATAGCTTTCCAAAGGTAGCGCTGAGCTCCATGGCTGTTGGGAGTAGTAGTCTTTACAAATGATGGAGGGACTTAACGTTGGGGTGCAGGACTGAAGATGCCGGCAATAACTGGACAACACAGGCGCCGTAGTTTCCTTTACCTTTTACTCGGTAGTAGATGATACAGGCCTGGGATACTGGTTGAGCTAGTAACGGAGGTCCGGTCAGCCTGGAAGCAATTGAGGGGATCCACCTAGCCGGGTGGGTCCAAAAGCCTTCCTTCTTGCGCAGTAATGTGTGGGTCCCTGTGGCTTGAAGCTACGCTGTGACCCTCTTCCTCATGTCGGTTCTGGTTCTCACCTGTATTACAGGCAGCGCGAGCCTTTTACTGGTGCCGCTTCTGCGATCACGGCTCCTGGCTTTACTATGCTGCTGTGCCTCGGACGCTCTGTGAGCCAGAAGACCTGCAGTCTCCTTCCCTCCGGCTTTAGTTGTGGGGACTTCAATACCCTTGCAGCCTTTGACTCCGGTGTCTGATCCTCTGCGCTCGGCCCTGAGGAAGCTATAGCGCAGCTCCCTTTTTCATCGACCATCTTCTCTCCACTCTTGACTTGTTCTGCTCTTTCAGTTTCACTTGTGTGTGTGTGTGTGTGTGTACTAACCCCTCCTGCAGGAATGCATAGGGAAGCTCCCCTCAAACCGGGTTCTTGAGCTCCCCCTTCTGGTCTGGAGTTAGGAAGTGTTGAGTGCTTGTGCACCTAGCATAGGGTACCTCCCTCTTGCTTCCAGGTATAACGTCACCCCCTGTGAGGAGGGCAATGTTACCATAGCAACTGGACCACTGGGTTGCGACATTTCCCAAGCCTGTCTTCTGTGACAGAGTCTGTGATTGGTTGCACTCACACTGCCGGCTGTGATTGGTTGTGACGTGTAAAAATAAATAAATAATTGGAAAAAAAAGACATAGGGTCCCCCGTATATTGATACCCAGTGCAGATAAAGCAGACAGCTACAGGCTGCAGCCCCCAGCTGGGTGCGTTAGCTTGTCTGTGTATCAAAACACAGCTACATCCAATCACAGATGCTGTCACAATGGGTGAGCTGGGGAAGCAGTGAAAATGCATGAGAGTTAATGAACAGACTCGGAAGCAGTGTGACAGCGACTCAGGAGACTTGGTATATGTAATTGTCCTGCTCTAATCCCAATATTTGTTCCTTTTGCAGCACCCTAGAACTTACTAACATAATTTTCCAGCACACAAGTTCGGGTCCACATAGATTTATATGGGGTTTGGCGTCTGGGCTAAAGTTACGGTTTAGCGGTTCAAGTCCAGTCCCTAACTGGAATTATTTTTTTTAAGTCCGGCCGGACCTGCCAAACCTGAACTTCTGCTCTTTAACACTCTTTTTAGCTTTTTAACACTCTGTCATATTGAGGGTAAGTAGCCTTTTAGTAAAAAGAGTATAGAAAAAGGAAATCCAAAAAAATATGTTGGCACACCTGTTGGTATAAGTGCAATGTGTAGATACACAGTCACACTGTAGCCATTAGCAAACATAAATATAGATAAAAACAATGAGCAAATACCCTGCAGTAAGTAAATAAATACTGTAAATAGTAATAGTGTATGTAAATAACATAGGGTACTTCAATGACACTATTTTGATCAAAAGAGTGTAAAAGTCATCTCACTGCTACAAGGTGTACCTAATCAAGATGGTCCCTAACTCTGGTGACTCACGTCTCTATGTGTCAGCGGGCCTCAAAGTAGAATGGAACAGAGCAGGACCCAGAACACCGACCTAATGGAAGCTAAATAGACATGACGCACTGCTCAAAAAGAGGGAGCCATGTCCCTATAGGTACAAAGTACTAGGAACTAAAGCAAAACAGAGGAGATTACTTTTTAATTGTAGAAATATTTATTAAATTAAATTAAAGGGGTTATTAGCCCCAGTTACAGGGAAAATGAAGTCTCCTGCCCGGCACTCCGTGATGACATGATCGCTGGATCTGTAGGTGGAAGCATCATCAGCGCTATTTTGTATGTCCAGCACTTTTTTAGCAACAGGGCCTTCTCTACAGGGAGTTCGGCTTTCTGACAGACATCTTCCCGCTTCTGTAGCTGTACAATACAATGCAGTGACATTTTAGAACCTTACTGAAGAATATAACGCAGACCAACATTTATCATCTATGGGTGGTCTAGAAGTGGTTAATGGGAATCTCTCAGCAGCTTTTTTACTATGTTAAGCGGGCTTTACACGCTACGATTTTCGCTAGAGCGATCTCGTTGGGGTCACGGATTTTGTGACGCACATCCGGCCGCTGTAGCAATGTCGTAGCGTGTGACTCCTAGGAGCGATTTTGGATCGTTGCAAAAACGTCCAAAATCGCTCCTCGTTGACATGGGGGTCCGCTGCCAGTTATCGCTGCTGTCGCAGGGGCGAAGTTGTTCCTCGTTCCTGCGGCAGCACACATCGCTACGTGTGACGCCGCAGGAACGAGGAACATCTCCTTACCTGCCTCCGGCCACAATGCGGAAGGAAGGAGGTGGGCGGGATGTTACGTCCTGCTCATCTCCGCCCCTCCGCTTTCATTGGGCGGCCGCTTAGTGACGTCGCTGTGACGCCGAACGGACTTAGAAAGGAGGCGGTACGCTGGTCACAGCGACGTCGCTATGCAGGTAAGTATGTGTGACGGGGGTGCCAGATTTTGTGCGCAGCGATATGCCCGTTTTGCACAAACGATGGGGGTGGGTACGCACGCTAGCGATATCGGGCCGGATATCGCAGCATGTAAAGCCACCCTAAGCTGAAGGCGGCATGCTACAAGGATTAACACAGAGAGTTCAGGGATGCCTGTCTTGTCAAGGTCCTATCTGTTGTTTAATTGCTATGTTAGTTTAAGAAGCAAAAAACAACAGGACTTATGATTGCTCAGTCTACAATGTCACTCCAGGCAGTCCGGCACTCCTTCTTCATCTTACTGTATATGTACAATTCAGATTGTGTCAGAAAGGCTGCACCCAGTAATCTAAGTGATACATTGTTGGATTCAGGATCACTTTGCCTATGGTATGCTGTTCTCAGATGAGCACTATACAACCTATAAAGGCCCTGTCACACGCAGCGATATTGCTAGTGATATCGCTAGCAAGCGTACCCGCCCCTGTCGTTTGTGTGTCACGGACAAATCGCTGCCCGTGGCGCACAATATTGTTAGGAGCCGTCACACGGACTTACCTGCCTAGCGACGTCACTGTGGCCGGCGAACCGCCTCTTTTCTAAGGGGGGCGGTTCATGCGGCATCACAGCGGCGTCACTAAGCGGCCGCCCAATAGAAGCGGAGGGGTGGAGATGAGCGGCCATAACATCCCGCCCACCTCCTTCCTTCCTCATTGCCGGCGGCCGCAGGTAAGCTGTAGTTCGTCGTTCCCGAGGTGTCACACATAGCGATGTATGCTGCCTAGGGGACGACGAACAACCTGTGTCCTCAACAATCAACGATTTAAAAAGGAACGACGTGTCAACGATCAATGATAAGTTGAGTATTTTCCATCGTTAACAGTCACTCGTTGGTGTCACACGCAACAACGCCGCTAACGATGCCGGATGTGCGTCACGGAATCTGTGACCCCGGCAATATATATCGTTACATACGTTGTTGCGTGTAACGGGGCCTTTAGTTGGACATAAAATGATAATGGTTGACAGAAAAATAGCAATAGAATTCTACAAAGAACAATCGGGACCACAAATGACAATAATAATTACAGTTATTTATTCCATCAAATTAAAACCATAAAAAAAAAAAGAAAAATGATAAGGGAAATGTAACAGAAAAAAAATCCACATAGCTAATACAGGTACTCTTCAAAAATACTAAATATGCACAATCAGCTGTGGAATGTTAATAAAGTGCAAGTGCAAGTGCATGGTCTCAGAGAATTGCTGCAAGCAAAAAACACAGTTCGGATACTAGATATACAAGTAGGTATAATGCTCCAGTGAGAGAGTATATATATTGCACAACAAGAACAAACTGCATTGATTTAAATCACATAGCAGAAATAAAATGCATTACACAAAGCTGGAAAGTGTCATTCAAGGGTTACAGCATAGAAATAAAGTGCAAGTTAAATCACCAATCGCCCCTCCGACAAAGCTAACACAAAATGCGACTTAGAGGTCTCCTCTGTGCTCTATACCATCTTCTTCCAGGAAATTTACTTTCTGCCACTCTGGTTCATGCAGTCTGCGTATTACGTTTGGATGTAATGCACTTGCACTTTATTTCTGTCACTGTGAGCTAAACTCATACAGTCTGCATATCACTGGCTCTATCTATATTTTGCACATATTTAACCCTTGGATGACACTTGTCAGCTCTGTGTAATACCCTTGCACTTTATTTCTATGTGGTATTTAACCCTTGGATGACACTTGTCAGCTCTGTGTATTACCCTTGCACTTTATTACCCTTGAATGACACTTGTCAGCTCTGTGTATTACCCTTGCACTTTATTTCTATGTGGTATTTAACCCTTGGATGACACTTGTCAGCTCTGTGTAATACCCTTGCACTTTATTTCTATGTGGTAACTATTTAACCCTTGGATGACACTTGTCAACTCTGTGTAATACCCTTTCACTTTATTTCTATGTGGTAACTATTTAACACTCGGATGACACTTGTCAGCTCTGTGTAATCAACTTGCACATTATTTCTATGTTGTCCTTTTTTAACCCTTGGATGACACTTGTCAGCTCTGTGTAATGCATTTTATCTCTGCCACTGTGGCTTAAATCAATGCAGTTTTTTCTTGTTATGCAGTATATATACTCTCTCACTGATGAATTATACCTACTTGTCTATCTAGTATCTGGACTGTGTTTCTTTACTTTATTAACATTCCATAATTGATTGTGCATATTTAGTATTTTTGACAATACCTGGATTATCTATGAGGATTTTTTTTACATTTTCTTTATCATTTTTCTTTTTTTATGGTTTTAAGTTGATAGAATAAATAAATGTAATTATTATTGTCATTTCTGTTCCCAGTTGTTCTCTCAGATGAGGTATCAAAAACCCGTTGATAGATTCCAGGAATCTGTCTCCAGGTTTTGTCACCTAATATGAGAGCAGCATAATGTGAGCATGTCACTTACTGGGCTGCTTAGTTTAGTTTTGATAAAATTACTGTATAATCAGCAGCAGATTATCATTAGAGGTCTACTTGGCGTGCTGCCAGGTAGTCCAGCATATTCATGAGTTCTGTATAACTGCCAGATCTACAGCAGAGAAAAACAGCTCAGTAAGTGACACCGCTGGAATCAGGTTCTCTGCCCCTACATTATGCCGCTCTCAGATGGGGGAGCAAAAACCTGATTACAGATTCCAATTAAGGCTCACAATTTATGGTTCATTGTTAGAAAAACATATAGAGGGGGCTCTATGATGAGCTATTGGCGAGCAAGCGGCCCTTACATTGCTCTTGCTGCCTGTGTCTACATCTAGTAGCAAAAGCCTTTTTCATCAAAAAGAATACATGAAATACCATATTCATCTTTTGTACCCTGGAAAACTTTTTCTATCCTCTGAACAGCACAGCAAAGTGTGCAGGGCGCCTTCTGCCACCTGGAGGGGCTTTGGCACCTGTGCCTGTTTACTCCTCCTGTCAGTGCCATACAGTCAGGATGTAAAGTGCAGAACAGACGTCACCAGTGTGCAGAACTAGACTGTCAGGGAATGTTTCTGGCGCAGCACATTCATTATGGCCTCACCCATGACATATCCAGTGAAGTCTGAAGAGCTTTCACGTGTTTGTTTACAAAAGAAAACCACATCCTGGAACCATACCTGGCAGGCAAGAGTGTGAGATTATAGCCCTGAGGAACAGGAGACGTCACCATCCGCCCGCTGAAATGGAGGAGAGTTCTCTTCATAACTTCACTGAACTCTTCTTACTTGCTGCAACATTTTCAAGAATTTCTTTGTTCTTCAGTTTTCTGTCATACAACCTCGCCTTGTGTTAGCTTAGAAAACGGAAAAAGCCCTTTACGCTACACCTCATTAATATCCCATAGATAATACCACGGATAAGGTTCCTGTATACATGTGCACTCCCTAGTAAACCTCTGCTGAGGACTCGTCATAAAAGCAGCAATGGTTAATTTTATATATATATATATATATATATATATATATATATATATATATATATATATATATTTATTTATCTCTTTACTAGAAGGTGGCCAGATTCTAACGTATGTAGGTTAGCAGATTGAATAATAAGGTAATGAATGGACTGGATGGGTTAAGTTTAATTTAGTATTCTTAGAATTGTTTATTGGTTATAAAATGACAAACAACAGAAGGAACAGTTTTAATAGATGAGTCTAATGTTTAATAATGTCCATGGCTTGTAATGAAAGAAGGCCATGAACAGTGTAAAGTTAAGTAAAAATATGCTGATGCTGTGATGTGGCCCAATGCTGGTATGATCCCCCATCGTGGTGCAGCCACCATCCTGACATGTGCCCCCATCCTGCGGGGTAATGTGTGCGGGGGGCGGAGTGCGGGAGGGGTGGAGCCGAGCGGGACCATGGCGCTGAGGACGTCAGTTGACGGGGACTGCATGGCTGGGGACAGGTGTGTGTGTGTGTTCAGTGTATACATTCGGAGGGCGGAGTGCGGGGGGCGGAGCCGAGCAGGCTAATGTGTGTGGGTGGCGGAGTGCGGGGGGTGTGGAACTGAGTGGCACTGAGGACGTCAGTGCTGGGGACTGCATGGCTAGAGACAGTTGACTATTCATGTGTGTGTGTGTGTCTGTTCAGTGTATACGTGCGGGGGGGAGGTGGAGCCGAGTGGGGTAATGTGTGCGGGGGCGGAGGCGAGCGTTGGGTATGTGTCGACTAGGTTGCCGGTGTGGGCTCCCGGGGGTGCAGCACTCACCGGGGAGTTAGGGCTCCATGTGGGTGCGGGGAAAAGTGTCGGGCGTTGTCCTGTCGGCCCGTAATTCGGGCTGTTCAGTTAGCTGAGCCATTGGTCGCAGGCTCTTTAGCGCACGCGGTGTGGCGACGGTTGTCACTGTAATTACGTCATTCTGGAGCAAGAGAGACAGACAGAAAGACAGACAGAATAAGGCAATTATATATAGATATGACCCAATTAATTCTATATAAAAAGGCCTGTTAGCTGCACATGTCTGCTGATCAGATCCCGCAGATCTGCATCTCCATGCAGAAAGACGCATTTTTTTTGCTAAGAGAGCCAGATTTGGTGCTGAAATTTTTACACCATATTCCTGCATCCAATCTACACCTCCTGGCAAAAAAATTAAATAAATAACTATTGCATCATAACACTTGGGGTGGTGTAAAAATGTCACCACCAAATCTGCATTTCTTGGCAAAAAAAATGGACGGTTTTGACGCCGTTTCGGTGCGGTTTTCTGCCAGGAGGTGCAAATTTGGTGCTGAAATCTGGTGCAGACATTTCAGCACCAAATTTGCTCCTCCTGACAGAAAACTGCGCCCAAAAGGCGTCAAAACTGTTTTTCTGCATTTTTTGGCCAAGAGATGCAGATTTGGTACTGGTATTTGTGTTTATTTCTTTTCACTTACAGATTAATAATGGGTGGGGTTCCCATAGACCCTCCCCATTATTAAGCTAGAGCTTAGTGGCAGTTATGGGTTCTTATTAACCCCTTATTACCCTGATAGACACTGGACCAGTGCAATTGGGATGAACCCGATAAAGTTCCGGGATTGTTGCATCTAATGGATTACTCTCTTCTTTCTGGTAGGCTTTTGACTGAGGGTCAGCCACGTTCACGGCTTAGCCAGTTCAGGGTCGGTTTGTTGTAACTGTACCAATTCGTCTTAGGGACATCCCTGTACTCTTTAGGATTGGAGTTCCTCTTCTGACCCTTGGGTGGCCACCAGGGCCATTGCGAATAGTCTGATGTCTGGGGTCTGATCTCCCTCCTGCTTTTCATCCACATCATGAGTTGGTTGCTCTGGATTTACTGTGGACAATGTGTCTGCATGGGTAACTCTCTGCCCTCGATCTATAGGTTATTCTGTACCCATATGTAGACATCCTGGCAATCCATTGCTGCTGCAGGGCACCCAGCTTGCATTTTACAGGTGTGTGAGGGGATGTTATAAGTCCACACATGGACTTCTGACTCCAAAAAGTACTCTGCAAACTTTTTCTTCATGGCCCACATAAGGTCTAACAGCTCTAGCTTAAAAGAGCTGTAGTTATCAGGGTTCTTCTCGGATTCTCTCACAGAATGACTAGCATTCACAATCACCCTCTCTCGTCCCTCCTGAACCATGGCCAACATTTTCCCCAAATCGTAGAGACTTCCATCTGTATTCAGGACAAAAGAGAGAAGTCAGCATATGCCAGGATATCAGTCAATACAATCTTTATCGATCAGAAGGTCTCCTCCTGCCTCAGGCCCTACTGAGTGGACCGACCCTTGTCACCTCCAGCTGTCTCCTTCAGTATTTCATGCGAAAGGACTGCAGTTTTGGCAAAGTCCTTAATAAACCGGTGATATTATTTGGACAGGTGCAGGAAGCCTCTGAACGTGGTAGGCGTAGGCCAGTTTTGCACAGCAACCACCTTCTCCTTTGTGGGATACACAGCTTCGCTGGAGACAGTATGCCCCAGGTACTCTCTTTTTGGAAAATATTACATTTTCAGGTTTTAGTCTTCAACCTGTGATTCTGAAGCTGCTCCAGTACCTGCCTAAGTCTGCTGACGTGCTCCTCGAAGGTGGCAGCAAAGATGATAATTTTACTGAGATACACTACAGTTCAAAAGTTTGGGGTCACCCAGACAATTATGCCTTTTCCATGAAATCATACTTTTATTTATCAAATAAGTTGCATAAGGAAATATAGATATATAGAAAATATAGTCCAGACATTGACATTGACTAGGCTAGAAATTATTTTTACTTGAAAGAAAACTTCTCTCCTTAAAACTTTGCTTTACGTACACCATGTTTGACAGATGGCATCAGGCACTCTTCCATCTTTTCAGTAGTTCTGTGTCTCACAAATGTTCTTCTGTGTGATCCAAACACCTCAAACTTCGATTCGTCTGTCCATGACACTTTTTCCAATCTTCCTCTGTCCAATGTCTGTGTTCTTTTGCCCATATTAATCTTTCCTTTTTATTAGCCAGTCTCAGATATGGCTTTTTCTTTGCCCTGAAGGCCAGAATCCTGGAGTTGCCTCTTCACTGTAGACGTTGACACTGGTGTTTTGCGGGTACTATTTAATGAAGCTGCCAGTTGAGGACCTGTGAGGCATTGATTTCTCAAACTAGAGACTCTAATGTACTTGTCTTGTTGTTCAGCAGAGCCTCTCACTTCTCTTCTACTCTGGTTAGAGCCTGTTTGTGCTCTCCTCTGAAGGAAGTAGTACACACCATTGTAGGAAATCTTCAGTTTCTTGGCAATTTCTTGCATGGAATATCCTTCATTTCTAAGAACAAGAATAGACTGTTGAGTTTCACATGAAAGTTCTCGTTTTCTGGCCATTTTGAGAGTTTAATGGAACCAACAAATGTAATGCTCCAGATGCTCAATTAGCTCAAAGGAAGGTCAGTTTTATAGCTTCTCTAATCAGTAAAACCATTTTCAGCTGTGCTAACATACTTGCACAAGGGTTTTCAAGGGATTTCTAAACATCCATTAGCCTTCTAACACAGTTAGCAAACACAATGTACCATTAGAACACTGGAGTGGTGGTTGTTATTAATGGGCCTCTATACACCTATGTAGATATTGCATTAAAAACTAGACGTTTGAAGCTAGAATAGTCATTTACCACATTAACAATTTATAGAGTGTACAGTCCATGACAGAAGTTCTGTCGCTTATCCATGTTATGTAAATAAAAGCTTATAACCTGACTTTAAATTCATCCATTGGTTTCATAAATTACTCTTTTGAAAGCTGAAACCCTCCAAAATTTGGTTTAGGTTATGAAAATAAAGTTGCTGCAAAGCTGAAATATTGATCATTTAATAATCACAGAAAGGTCAGATTTTGGCAAGACAAAAGTTTTGTCGCCCACAGAAAGTAATGTGAAATTCAAACAAATAATTAACTTCCAAAACAAAGATATGTTGCATAACATTGGTGAATGAAGTTGTGGTGCTATTAGAGCCATATTTAATATTTTGCGTGACTTCCATGAGCTTGAAGGACTGCATCCATGCGGTTCAACAATGGTTCATACAATTTATTGATGAAGTCTTCAGGAATAGTAAAGAATGCAGTCTTATATGCCTCCCAGAGTTCATCTTGATTCTTTGGTTTTGTCTTCTGAGCTTCCTCTTTCATCCTACCCCAAACATGCTCAATGATGTTCATGTATGGTGACTGGGCTGGACCGTCCTTGAGCACCTTGATCTTCTTTGCCAGGAGGAACTTTGTTGTAGAGATGGATGCATGAGATGGAGCACCATCCTGCTGCAGAATTTGACTCCTTTTATGATTGGGAATGTAAGAGGTAGCTAATACTTCTTGATATTTTAGACAATTGATATTGCTTTCCACCTTGCAAATGTTTTGCACACCCCCATACTGAATGTAACCCCAAACCATGATCTTTCCACCACCAAACTTAACTGTTTTCTGCATACAGGCTCCAGTAGGTCTCCTGAAGTATTTGAGATGGCTGTGATGTAATTCAACTGAAGATTCATCAGAGAAATCCACCTTCTGCCACTTATCCAGCGTCCATCTCTTTAGCAGGCTGTGGGACTTGGCAAATGCCACACGATTTTTTATTTTAATTGCCTTGTGTTTAGTGCTGGCTTCTGGGCACTAATTTGACCATGGAGGCCATTTTTAGACAGAATCCTACAAGCTGTTCTAGTTGACACAGGGACTTGAGGTGACCAGGCCTTTTGGAGCTCTGCTGCAGTGGAAGAGGGGCTGGCTTTGGATTTTCTAACCAACAAACATTCCTCCTGAGCAGTTGTCTTGCGGGGTCTGCCGGACCTGGGCTTGTCAAAAACATCTCCGGTCTATTCAAATCTTTTTTTAATTTTTTGTACTCAATGCTGAGGTGCCAGCCACCTCTGCAGTGGATCTGTTCTTCAGCCTCTGGATAATCAAGGCTTTGTTCGTAGGGTGGATTTTTGGCATGTTGTCAGAGGTCAAGTTGCAGTTCAACTGAAGGTTTGGGGTGCTGGGTTTTTTTTATACCCACCCATTAATTACCCGATCATTTAGTGAGCACAGGTGAGGATGTAAACTAGGATTGGGTGCATTATATGACAAGGTGACAAAACTTTTGTCTTGACAAAATCTGACCCTTCTGTGTTCCTTAAATGATCAATATTTCAGCTTTGCAGAAACTTTATTTTCATAACTTAAACCAAATTTGGGAGGGTTTCATCTTTCAAAAGAGTAATTTATGAAACCAATGGATGATTTTAAAGTCAAGTTATAAGTTTTTATTTCCATAACATGGATAAGCGATAGAACTTCTGTCAGGGACTGTATTTTTGTTTAATTTAATTGAAAAAAAAATGTGCTTTCCTTTCAAAAATAAGGAAATATCTAAGTGACCCTAAACTTTTGAACTGTAGTGGATATCAAGGTTGCCTTGAAGTTTAATTTTCCTAGACATCTTTCCATTAGGCATTGGAATGTCACGGGGGCATTGGTAAGCCCGCATGGCATCTGGTTGAACTCGAATAACTCCGTGGGGCGTATTAAAGCAGTTTTTTGCAAATCTTGTTCAGCTATGTGTACCTGCCAGTAACCAGTAGCCTTATTAAGAGAGGATAAGTATTTAGCTTTTCCCAGGGCAAGCAGTGACTCTTCGATCCTTGGCAGGGGATATGAGTCCTGAACAGGCGTTCAACCAGTGGTAGTCTACGCAGAATCTTAGTGTTCCGTCCTTCTTTCAGACCAACACAATAGGTGCAGCCTAGGGACTCTGAAATCACCCCATTCCGCAGTATATTTGACAATATGTCTTTCACCTCTTGTACATCTGAGACGGGATCTGTTTTTACCTTTCCCGGCTAGGGATGGTATTTCCTGTTGGGATTTCGTGTTTAATGGTGTTGTGTCCCCACTTAACACTAGAAGTCCCAGAAATTTCGAGCTCGCCCCTGAAGTCCCGAAAGAGGGTCAAATGACCCTTAAGGCCACTTTACACACAGAGATAAATCTTTGGCAGATCTGTGGTTGCAGTGAAATTATGGACATATTGTTCCATTTGTACACAGCCACAAACCTGGCACTGATTGTCCACAATTTCACTGCAACCACAGATCTGCCACAGATTTATCTCTGTGTGTAAAGTGGCCTTTAGTCCAAACTGAATAGAACTAACTAAAAACTAAATGGCTAAACTCAATGGAAAACAACAACCTCCTGTGGTGCGACAGTAATGGCCTTAATTACAGAACAAAAGATGGTGATTATAGGATGTTAGCTAAAATCCTTCAGGTCATTCGACCCGTCTCTGGGTTCCAAAGGTAGAAATGTTAAATGACCCCTCTCTGGGACTTCTAGTGTTAAAGGCAATTGAAGGTAGGCAGTTGGGCAGTGGTGTGAGGAGTCTTACCTTCGTTTCCACTAGGTGAGGCAGACAAGACCAGAGCACTCCAGGGTGGAAGGAATCAAATCTGCACACGATGGGATGAACAACAGTGTTTATTTTCCTCCATTAATGAAAACATTCAGCAGTACAGTGGTCCAAGTGGCTGTTACTTAGGTAGTCTTCTGATGATTGCCCCTAGACCTGCTACTGGTCAAAAACTTTGCCTTTCATAAGCCCAAAGGAGAGGGATGTGATCCTCACATGTGCACTGACTAAAACTAAAATGGATGCCAGGATGTGAGTTCACATATAGGGCTGAAAACACTCCCACAGGCTGGACTAAAAAGAATAAGGGGAATAGAAGGGCCTGACCAGTAGGTGGCAGCAGAGGACAAGCATGAAACATAAACAACATAAGACATTGTGGATATAACATAAGGTAACAGTTGTAAAGAAAACAGGTAGGAACAGCACACATGGCTCTGGGGTAGCCGAAGTCGTCATCATGGTGGGTAAGCACCTCCTGATATTGTCTCAGAAACTCTTTGACTTTCCCCACTTGTTGAGGTGAGAACTCCATCAGATTGGCTTCCATCTGCTCCTGGATGTCCCAACAGGCTGTCTCCTCACCCCCTGGTGTTTTTCTTCTTCCACTGGTGTCAGTTTTATAGCATCCGACCTGGTGAGATTTTCTGGCATTACATACACTTGGGCCACCTCCTTTTTAGGGGTTAGCTCCAAACGTGTTCTACTAAGTTTCAGGCACCTCACCAGCACTTGTCCTTGATGCACAGTGGCCAGCGTACAGGCAACCAAGAGTCTGAGTATCTCTTCTCCTCCTTCTGTGGGTTCGATCTGCAACCAGGAAGCTGGGAGGCAATGGAGTAGTGCAATGTGGACCACAGAAGATGTTTAAACCCCGTTTAATTCTGAATCCTTAAATAATATATTTGACAATACATTTTTGAAACCAAACTATCCTTCAGAGTTGCATGTTCATGCTTAGTTTTCTTTTTTTGCAGTTTTTCCATGTGGTGATATAGCTAAAACCAGGAGATCAAAAAAGAACAATATTAAATCTATTGTTATACTTTTCTTCCCTTTATAATTTACTCCTACTTTTGGCTAAAAGACTCATAAAAAATGGCACTAAAACGATAAAGTTTGAAGACCTACATAATAATTGTATATAAAAAAATTATAGAATATAATAATTCTAATTGTATAAATAATAATAATAATAATAATAATAATATTAATAACAATAATAATAACAATAATAACAATATTTTTCGTTGCAGAATATAATGAAATTCAATAAATATAAATAGGATAACTTTTAAATTCTGCTCACACAGGAGCTGAATATAACAAACTGCAGCGGAGAGATGTTTAGAGGAGACACAGTTTTGTCCTATGCCGGTAATTTCTGCTCCCGACTAACATCAGTGGACATAAGCTGGACTGGGGCCACTGATAAAGGCATCATTTCTCTTACACAGGCCTGCGTATGGTAAGAACTGATAGTAGGGGATTTACATTAAAGTTCCTATAGTGGAATCAGAAGCAGAGGACTAAGAAAAGACTTTTTTTTCCGAGACTTCTAACTAAAAACAAACATATCAGACTTAATGTTAGAATTTTAGTTACTGTAGTCTGTTCAAAGTTTTTAATATTTCCTCAGTGTTAAAAAGAATCTGTCACCAGGTTTTTTCTCCTCCATCTGAGAGCAACATAACGTAGGGGCAGAGACCCTGATTCCAATGATGTGTCACTTACTGAGCTGTTTGCTCTTATTTTGATAAAATCAATGTTTTTTCTGCTGCAGATCTAGCAGTCATACAGAGCTCCTGAATATGCTGGACTACCTGGCAGCAGGGCAAGTAGTCCTCTAATGATAATCTACTGCTGATTAAAGAGTGATTTTATCAAATATATAATAATAACATTTTAGGAACTTTTACTATATTCATTTACTCTGTGGTACATGTGAAAAGAGTCATTATGATTATAATACAGTAATTACTCCATAAAGATTTTTTTTATTTGATTTATTTTCTTATTTATTTTTTTACATCCACTTAGCTTGCAGAGTCTATCAATGAATGGCTGTAACATCACAGATATTGCGATGACCGCTGTTTTGAATAGGCATAGTAAAAGGTAAGAATAAGCTAATTTTGCTTTTGGTCCTAAAATGGCTATAACTTGCTGGAAATTTATTTGGTGAATCGGGATGGGCTAAGGCTGAATAAAAGATATGTGTCAAATTAATTGTTTTGTAATTATAATTTTTGTTTTAAGTGATTTTCCACTTTCACAAAAGTGGTGCACAAACAATTGCATAACTGTAAATCATCAAAAACATAAAATACACTCTCCGCTGCACCGCTGACTCGATCTCTGTGTTATGGCAGTACCGGTGACTTCGTGGTTAGGGATTAGGGTTCGCACACACTTACAAAAAATATACATACATGTATAAAAAATCGGTCCTATTTTCATCCAGAAAAGATAGATAAGTAAAATCTGTGATTTTGTCTGGCCTAGCATCTGTATGACATGCGTTGTTTTTTTTTCTCAGCAGCTATTAATCAACCATCATTTACAGTGTTCTATGCAAAAGAATGGTAATGTATTCATAAAAATTAGACAGCATATGGATGGACCGATTTTTTTCTCGCACCCATTGACTTGCATTGGCGAGTTTTGGGCATTTGGCAACTATACTCAGCATACTGCGATTTTTTTTTCCTCAGGCTGAATACAGCTGAAGAAAAATTTGCAGATTTGCACTGCCTCATTGAATAACATTTTTTCACGGATTGCACTCGCCTGTTTTATATGCTAGTGGGAACGAGGCCATACAGCGATCACGACCTATCCTATTTTGAAATGGTGCAAGCCACTGAGCTCAATGTATATTGTGAATTTGAGGTATAACTATGAAGAAATAAAGAGGTACAGATATCTACAGCAAATGTTTGTGTAGGAACTATTGAAAGACCTGGCGGTATACAAGTGCATCTTAATAAATTAAAATATCATCAAAAAGTTAATTTATTTCAATAATTCAATTCAAAAAGGGAAACATACAGTATATTATATAGTCATTACAAACAGAGGGATCTATTTCAAGTGTTTATTTCTGTTAATGTTGATGATTATGGCTTACAGCCAATGAAAACCCAAAAGTCATTATCTCAGAAAAGTAAAATAATTACCACAAAACACCTGCAAAGGCTTCCTAAGCGTTTTCAGAAAATGAGATGCACTGTCATGATGCATTCAAAAAGCACATAACAAAAGATGCCCTGTGTGAATATAGCCTTACAGAGAGTCTGCTCTGAAGCCTTTTTTAGTTAGAAGGCCTGTTTTGTGTTTATTTAGGGAGTTTGATCTGTATTTAATTACAGTCTAGCTTCTATTTAACAAGTCTGAGGTGGGCTCTGCATTTGTTTAGGCTTAGGATCTGAGATTTGTTAATTTAGGGGTCTGGTCTACAGTCATGGCCAAAAGTTTTGAGAATGACACCAAAATTATATTTGCACATGATCTGTTGCCCTCTGGTTTTTAATTGTGTTTGTCTGATGTTTACATCACATAAAGAAATATAATTGAAATCATATTATGAGTACCAAAAGGTTATATTGACAGTTAGAATGAGTTAATGCAGCAAGTCAATATTTGCAGTGTTGACCCTTCTTCTTCAGGACCTCTGCAATTCTCCCTGGCATGCTCTCAATCAACTTCTGGACCAAATCCTGACTGATAGCTGTCCATTCTTGCATAAGCAATGCTTGCATTTTGCCAGAATTTGTTGTTTTTTGTTTGTCCACCCGTCTCTTGATGATTGCCCACAAGTTCTCAATGGGATTAAGATCTGGGGAGTTTCCAGGCCATGGACCCAAAATCTCTATGTTTTGTTCCATGAGCCATTTAGTGATCACCTTTGCTTTATGGCAAGGTGCTCCATCATGCTGGAAAAGGCATTGTTGGGCGCCAAACTGCTCTTGGACAGTTGGGAGAAGTTGCTCTTGGAGGACATTCTGGTACCAGTCTTTATTCATGGCTGTGTTTTTAGACAAGACTGTGAGTGAGCCGATTCCCTTGGCTGAGAAGCAACCCCACACATGAATCGTTTCAGGATGCTTAACAGTTGGCATGAGACAAGACTGGTGGTATCGCTGACCTCTTCTTCTCCTAATAAGCTGTTTCCAGATGTCCAAAACAATCGAAAAGGGGATTCATCTGAGAAAATGACTTTACCCCAGTCCTCAGCAGTCCACTCCCTGTACCTTTTGCAGAATATCAGTCGGTCCCTGATGTTTTTTCTGGATAGAAGTGGCTTCTTTGCTGCCCTCCTTGAAACCAGGCCTTGCTCAAAGACACACCAGCTTGCTGCCATTGCTGAGCTAGCTCGGCACTGCCGGTAGTCCGATCCCACAGCTGAAACAGTTTTAAGATACGGTCCTGGCGTTTGCTGGTCCTTCTTGGGCGCCCTGGAGCCTTTTTGGCAACAATGGAAGCTCTCTCCTTGAAGTTCTTGATGATGCGATAGATTCTTGACCGAGGTGCAATCTTTGTAGCTGCGATACTCTTCCCCGTTAGGCCATTTTTGTGCAGAGCAATGATGGCTGCACGTGTTTCTTTAGAGATAACCATGGTTAACTGAAGAGAAACAATGATACCAAGCACCAGCCTCCTTTTAAAGTGTCCAGTGGTGTCATTCTTACTTAATCATGACTGATTGATCGCCAGCCCTGTCCTCATCAACACCCACACCTGTGTTAATGGAACAATCACTAAAACAATGTTAGCTGCTCCTTTTAAGGCAGGAATGCAATGATGTTGAAATGTGTTTTGGGCGTTAAAGTTCATTTTCTTAGCCAATATTGACTTTGCAAGTAATTGCTGTTAAGCTGATCACTCTTTATGACATTCTGGAGTATATGAAAATTGCCATTAGAAAAACTTAAGCAGTAGACTTTGTAAAAATTAATATTTGTAGCATTCTCAAAACATTTGGCCATGATTGTACTGTATGTTTATTTAGGATCCGTAGTTATTGGGGGGAATAGTTCTGTGTATACTATATTATCTGTCTGTTCTGGGCTTTTTATTTTTTCTAGAGTAATGATGGATACACACAATTCCTAATTGCAAAATAGTAGGTCAGTAGTGTTGTTGGCACAACTTATGTAAATATAGGTTAAAAGTTAATTGTTGACTATAGTGGTGAATAAGTCTAGGTGTGTGTAAATGTTGTATGGGTGTGCTTGGCATTATGGATATTCATCTGTGATTATACAAATGTATTAGTGACTGTACACTTATCCCTGGCCATTTATATGGATGGATTCCAGCACTCAAAACTCCCGCAAGCCTAGCTGTGGACCAGTTATTGGGGATCAAGACAGAGTGACAAGGAGGGACGTCAAATTAACCCATTTATCAACCACTGGAGTTGAGGGAAAGCAGTTTTCAGAGTTTTCAGGCAGCATAATACAAAAACAGCATAATACAAAATTTTCTAACTGTACACAATGGTTGTAGGAGTAAACTAATATAGGTTTACACACTATATATGCATACAGTATATATATATATATATATATATATATATATATATTAGTGCTGAGCCAAGGGTTCTTAAACTTGCACAGGTTAACAGACGTGTAAAAGAGCATTACATACAGGCATGATCCGTTATATAGCTGAATTGCAACCAAGCGCACTGAAAACAGTAAATAGTCAATTATTTCGTTTTTCATTATCTTATCTCAAATAAATATTATTGTATTTTTTTTATTGAACTATTCCAATAAAGTAAGGAATTCAAGGCATTTATATTGTTGACTCAGCTAGATATATCTATTAAGGAAGGATTCAGATGCCCTCTCCCCACAAAGGACCATTGATTACTTGATGTATTTTTCTGTTTGTGCTTTCACATACTTGTACCACTCTCCAGTCTTTTTGATGAGAAGTGTTGCTGACTCATTGCTATTCTCTCCATGTCTATCTGGTCAGTTGTATGTATTCTTTCATTGGATGGCTTTCAGTATAAAGTACACAAGTTAGATATGTAGTTCATCCAGATTCACATCATTTGGTTATGCTGTTCGGCATTCAGATCAACATTTGGCTACTGATTATTAATTGGACACTAATTAATTGAATATTTATGTTAAATCACAGACATCAGCCATTATACACTAAAGACCTGTGATGCTTATGCCCTAAATACGTCTTATCGCTTTAACCCGCAGCTTCGCAGTTTAGGAGTTATTTAATTTTGTCCTTGGTGCTACCAGGTGGTAAAGAAAAGTAAAAGAAATATCTCTAGGGCTCTATGATAGTGAAAGAGCTAATGGAAGGCTACCTAGGTTTAATTGTGCCATTGCTGCTGTTTAGATATTTAAAAACCTCTCCAGGCTCCGTCACCAGAATCAATCGCACTTAATGATATGTAGAATGGATTTGGTAAGCAAATTAAAAAAGGCAAATATCATATGGCAAAATTTCTCAATAGTCTAATGCAGTGTTTCTCAACTCCAGTCCTCAAGACCCACCAACAGATCATGTTTTCAGGTTTTCCTCAATCAGGTTTTCAGGCTTTCATTAATGTTGCACAGGTGATGGAATTATTCCTTGTCTAATATTGAGGAAAACCTGAAAACATGATCTGTTGGTGGGTCCTGAGGACTGGAGTTGAGAAACACTGGTCTAATGGATTACACCAGTGCCATTATTTTCTAAAGGCAGCTTGTAGTAATTATATTAGGGCTATTGTTTCCTAGGGGAAAATCCAAGCAATCATGCCAGCGCCATTGTTACATGGAGCCATCTTGGCGGAATAACACCGGCACCATAATTGCATAGAGACAGCTTGGCGCAATCAGATCAATGCCATTGTTGCCTAGAGGCAGCTTTGTGCATTCATAATGGTACAATTGTCACCTATGGACAGCTTGACACAATTAGACCAGTGACATAGTTGCCTAGAGGCAGCTTAATGCAGTCATATCAGTGACATTGTTGCACAGAAGAAGATTGCCACAATAACACCAGTGCCATTGTCACCTAGAGGCAGCTTGGAGCACTCAGACCAATGCAATTGTTGCTTAGAGGCAGCTTTGGGCATTCACAATGGTGCCATTGTCACCTTTGGACAGGTTGGTATAATTAGACCAGTGACATGGTTGCCTATAGGCATCTTAAAGGGAACCTGTCATCAGAAATTTAGCTTGAAACCTAAAAGTTTCCCCCTCTGCAGCTCCTGGGCTGCATTCTAGCAAGGTTCCTGTACTTTTTGTGGTCCCTTTTAAACCAAATTAAATACTTTATAAACTTGTACCTTTTGCTATGTAAATTTTGTAAATCGTCCATGGGGGCGGGCTCTCTGCTGACCGTTGCTATCCCTCCTGCACATTGACGCCGTCCCCCCACGCTCCATTTCATCCATCAGGACGCCGCCCACTGCGCCCGAGGTGCCGCCCACGCCAGGATCGCTGGTGACGTGTCTCACAAGCACGAGATTATGGGCAGCGCTGTGATTCCATCGTAAGTGCCCGCCCATAATCTCATGGACGCGCTTTCCCCCACTGCCTCCAGCGTTCTGCGCAAGCGCTCGCCGGCCAAATGACCTGACGTCACCTCCTTCCCATCTTACCCTGCAGCAGGGCAAGATGGGAAAGAGGTGACGTCAGGTCATCTGGCCAGCAAGCGCTTGCGCAGAACGCTGGAGGAAGAGGGGAAAGTGCGGTCACGAGGTTATGGGTGGCACTTGCTGATGACACTCACAGCGCCGCCCGTAACCTCGTGTCTGCGCAAAACATCACCAGCGGTCACACGTGCACACAGTGTACAGTCCCGCTACAGTCGCACAGCGCATGCGCGGGACCACGGGCACCCAGGGGCGGCGTCCTGCGATATGAAATTCAGCATTGGGGGGCAGCGTAAATCTGCTGGAGGAACAGCAACGGTCAGCAGAGAGCCCGCCCCATGGATGATTTACAAAATTTACATAGCAAAAGGTACAAGTTTATAAAGTATTTAATTTGGTTTAAAAGGGGCCACAAAAAGTACAGGAACCTTGCTAGAATGCAGCCCACGAGCTGCAGAGGGGGAAAATTTTAGGTTTCAAGCTAAATTTCTGATGACAGGTTCCCTTTAATGCAATCAGACTAGTGCCATTGTTGCCTAGAGGCAGCTTGGAGCACTCAGATCAATGCCATTGTTGCTTAGAGGCAGCTTTATGCATTCACAATGATGCCATTGTCACCTATAGACAGCTTAACATAATTAGACCAGTGACATGGTTGCCTATAGGCATCTTAATGCAATCAGACTAGCGCCATTGTTGCCTAGAAGCAGCCTTGCATATTCACATTGGTGCCATTGTCACCTATAGACAGCTTGACACAATTAGACCAGTGCCATGGTTGCAGAGAGGCAGCTTGATGCAATCAGGTTGGATAAAAGCACTAGCCATTGTATGCGTTTGTGACAATAATATCCTAGTGTATAACAGGCCGTAAAGTGAGTGTATCACCATAAAATCATATATTGTTGAATCAGGTTTTTGTGTACATGTATTTTTTTATCTTGGCTATCTTTTTCTGCTCACATTACAATTTTTAATAATAAAAAAATGAACCCCCCCCAACTAGTGATCATGCAATTCTCATGCTAAACTCATGCATCCCGTTATTTCAGGAAGAGTGTATCATGAGAGGCAGGATTACAAGGCATTATTACAATGACAGTTAACATTGCTATACACAGCTGATTACAAAGGATCCACCAATTACAATAGGCGAGGTCACAGCTGACCCTGCTCCCCTTCCCTTCACAATAACCTTTGCACATGCTCCTTAGGCTCTTCAATACAAAGTATAGGGCCGGGATTCAACCATTATAGCTATGTACATGTGTTATTTCTAAAACAATAAGGCCACATACATGAGTATTTGGTGAGTCCTTTACCTCAGTTATTGTAGCTAAAACCAGGAGTGGAACAGTCAGGGGAAAAGTATAATAGACACACGGCACCACTCCTGTATTTATTATCTACTCCTGGATTTGGCTTATAAATACTGAAGTAAAAAACTCACTTATGGTGAGTGCGCGGGCGGTCTTTGACCTTTCCTCATGCCTGTGCATTACAGTACTTTGGTCTGCCCTCAGAAGGGCAGAGAAAAGTGTGCGTGCGCAAGAGTGCAACAGAGGCCTCTCTGTGGTTGATGTAGGACATGTCATCCACACGGAGCTGGGAGGGAGGATATAAGAGAGGAGGCGCCAGACCGCGACCAGCGACGCCCATCGGACTGGACCGCCCTGCAGGTGAGTATAATAAAAGCTGTTTTTTATGTTATACAGACCGGCCCGGGTACTTATATACAGCACGTATATAACAGCTTACTGGTGGTGGTCTCAGCTTATAGGGGACAATTTTGGTCACAGGTTCCCTTTAAAGTAATAATGTTGGACTTGCTGCAAAATGCTTTAAAAATGGCGCATGTCATATGTGTCTAAATGCTAAAAAATAACACAAAATGTTCCTAAATTCTGGCACAAAACATGATAAATTCCCTCATTGTTATTTTTATATTTAGAACTGCAGAAACCATCACTTACACAATTTTTCCATACTAATACATTTGGATGTCTTGTCTTAGGAGGGCCACCTTTGGTTGCATATCATAGTAATACCTTATCGGGAAGTAGTCTAAAAATGACACATGGAGATTGATTTGCCACACATTGTTCATCATGTCCTAACAGTGCATGCACAGGAAAACTGAGAAAAAGAAAGGAAGAATAATGTAATATGATGTAATAAACAGTAAAATTTGATTTGCCTCCTGTCTCCATGTGAATAAGACGCTGATCAACTAAAATCAAAATCACTATCAATCCCTTGAAAAAAAAATATTTTGGAGAACACTTGACATTCAGTATTATTACATGTTTTTGTGTTTTGCAGTCTTCATAAATTAGAATTATTCGGATGCCATACTCTTACAGCAAAATGCTTAATATCTGTGGCTGCGGAATGTGTAAATCTGGAGCACCTGAATATTGGTAGGATTCCAAAAGCCACTGATGTGTGCCTGGCAAAGATAGCGTCTAATTTACACAAGATCGCCACATTGAATCTGACAGGCCTGAATGTGGTAAGATTTTACCTTTCATCCCAGTGTTTATTTCTATATCTGATCATAGTCAATTTACAAGACAATATTTCCAGCAGGGGCCTTTTTTTCTACTCCTGGGGCTCTTACTCCTAAAGTTCCAATTTAGAATTGTATTTCCTACTATGGATGCTTTAATGAAATGTTGTTTTGTAGAAAGCTCATAATGAAACCCTTTACCCCCAAGTCTGTTTGATGTATAACTCTGAATGACTTTAACATATTCCAGTTATTCAGAGATTATTGTTTCGAGACACATTGTACTTCATGTTAGTCATAAAGTTTGGTTGATGTGATTTGTTTTTAGTTATGAAAATATTGAAAATTTGACAACAAAAATGGAAAGTTTTGCAGTTTTCAACCTTAAACTGTTATACCTTTAAACCAGAGAGTTTTTCACACAAATTAGTTAATAAATAACATTTTACACATGTCTCCTTTACATCAGTGCAATTTTTTAAACATTTTTTTGTTGTTAGGAAGTTAGAAGGGTTAAAGGTTTATCAGCAATTTCTCATATCCAATAAAATTTGCAAAACCATTTCTTTTAGGGACCACATCACATTTGAAGTGACTTGGGGGGGGCTATGTTGCAGAATATACTCAAAAGTGACAACTTTTCAAAAACTGCACCTCTCAAAGTGCTCAAAACCACATCTAAGAAGTTTATTAATTCTTTAGGTGCTTCACGGTCATTAAAGCAATGTGGAAGGAAAAGTAAAATTTTACTTTTTTCCACAATAATATTGCTTTAGCCCCAAATTTAACATTTACACAAAAGGTAACAGAAGAATATGAACCATACAATTTGTTCTGCAATTTCTACTGAGTAGAGGGATAGACCATATATGGTGGAAAACTACTGTTTGTGCGCATAGCAGGGCTTGGAAGGGAAGGAGCACCATTCTTTTTTTAGCACAAAATCGGCTATAATAGATAACAGACACCATGTTGCATTTGCAGAGCCCCTAGTGTTTCTAAAAAGTGGAAATCCCCCACAATTGACCCCGTTTTAAAAACTATATAGCAGAGCGCCTCATATGCCAAAAAAGCAGACCCTTCATAAGTGTCCCCATTTTGCAAACTGCAACCCTTAAAGAATTAATATATGGGTGCAGTTAGCATATTGACACCACAGGTGTGTCACAGGATTTTATATCATTGGGTGTTGAAGAAAACATTATTACATTTTTTCCACAAAAAAATTGTTTTAGCCTCAGATTTTAGATTACACATAGAGAAATGGGTAGAAATGGCACTAAACTTTGTCACATAATTTCTGCTGAACGTGGCAACCAACCCTCCATGTGGCTGTATAGTACTGCTCAACCACATAGTAAGACTTGCAAGGGAAAGAATGCTATTTGATACTTGGGGTACAGTACTGTTTGGCCACACAGCAGGGCTTGGAAGAGATGGACCACTAATTAACTTTGTGAGCACAGATTTTCTTAAAATAGTTTCCAGACTCCATATATAGCGCCCCTAAGTGCCAGAAGAGTAGAATCCCCTCCCGTGGCCCCATATTGTATATTACACTCCTCTGGAAAATTATCTACAGGTGTAGTGATGATTATAACTCTATGGGTGTTTTTCAGAAACAACCAACAATGGATGTTGCTGAGTGAAAATTGCAAATCTCCCATTTAAAGTAGTGTCCAGTACATTGTGCCCAGTACATTGTAGTGCCCATATATTGTGCCCAGCTCATGCTTCTGGATACACACACTCCATACAATAAGTGAGCTCTCCTCACTACAGTAATGTCAAACATGTGGTCTCCAAATGGGTTTTAAGCACACTGTGAGGCTCAGAAAGAGGGGGACATTTGGATTGGGAATGAAGATTTTGCTGGGTTTGTTTTGAGAGGGAGTCATAGCACTTTTCCAGAGCCTTTGTGTTACCAGTAATGTCCAAAAAAAACAACTATATTTCCATTGACAGATGATGGATCTGAGTGGGGACTTGTTTACTTTGGGGATTAAGTTGAAGCTTTTCAGTGGGAACATTTTACATAACATTTTAATTCACATTTATCCTGTGCTCTACGCTGAGCACTTATATTATGGTTTCCATCTACTTATCCAAATGACGTTATTCAGGTGAAGCCCCCAAGGGATCTATTCACTATAATGAGTCAGTAGTTACTCTTGACTTCGTCTGGCCTCTGTTCAGTGTTGTCTTTTAAGAAGTGCTGTTGTCAAGTGTTCTTTTATGAATGGTTTATAAGACAAACACTGCCAAATTATGGGCCAGATAGAGTCCAAAATGACTCCCTCTGCCTTATTGTAGTGAATGTTTCGTTGGGGGTTTCATCTAATTCACAAACTTCAGAGATTTACACAAACTTTGGTGTAAGTGCTCAGCGTAGAGCACAGGATAAATGTAAGCTGGGGTGAGCTGTGACTCCTGGATGAAGCATTATAGATGCAAAATGCGTGTCGGGTGTACGGGGACTCCGCAGCCCACCCCTTTTGGACTCCTGTGTAGGTAACCATGGACTGTATCTACCTTTCTTTTATATATATATATATATATATATATATATATATAAAATGTGCAGGTTTTTTTAGACACACTTGTGTCTTTTATGAATTGTCATATTATGTGAATAGGGTTTATTCTGGACACACTGGCGCCCTTTCTGACTTAAGTGTTACGTGTATTCAGTTGCTGTTATATCTTTATGAATTACCATATGCCTTAGCAACATATTTTTTTAAAAAATATTTTTTACATAGGATTTTGTCTTTTGTCATTGGCCTATTGTACATTTGCCATATTTACTTAGGGTGTATGTTAGGAGTTTCCAATTATTACCATCAGCCCCTGGCGTGTTCCATCAGTGACATTTTTATATGTGTTTTTTTTATATATATATATTTTTTTTATTCTAATAAAGGTTCATATCCTATGCTATTGCATAGCCCTTTGTTTGTCATATATCTTGTGCTGTGAGCCCTCACTTTTGGGTTGTGGTATTGGTGTTGTGACATAGTGAATGTTGTACAGAAAAACTAATTCTGAATTGTTGTTTCTTCTCAATCTACCTCACTAAAAGGAGAATAGAAAGCGATCAAAAAATATTATGTTCCCGAAATGATAACAATAAAAACTCCAATTCATCCCAACATTGTTTTGCATATTTCCCAGGGGGCATTGCTCTAGAATCACTGCGTTGAGAAACACGTGATGGTGCTCCGCGGTGCTGGATGTTGATCTCCCTAAGGTCAACAATCCTTACCTATGTAGTCTTCTACTAGGCATTGCTCCCACTAGCCAGTTTCCTACTCCACACTGATGAGGGGCAAATACCCCAAAACAGCTGTTTGTGGATGGATACCATGTTTTGGCATAGGTGGTTTGCTTGACTGGAGACTGCCCTTCCTGTGGTTGTACCTTCCCAGTGAAAGACCTGGCTAGTTACCTGCCAGCGTTGAGAAACATGTGATGGTGTCTCTGCGGCTTCCTTGTTTTACATATTTCCCAGGGGGCATTGCTCTAGAATCACTGCATTGAGAAACACGTGATGGTGCTCCGCGGTGCTGGATGTTGATCTCCCTAAAGTCAACCATCCTTACCTATGTAGTCTTCTACTAGGCATTGCTCCCACTAGCCAGTTTCCTACTCCACACTGATGAGGGGCAAATACCCCGAAACAGCTGTCTGTGGATGGATACCATGTTTGGCATAGGTGGTTTCCTTGACTGGAGACTGCCATTCCTGTGGTTGTTCCTTCCCGGTGAAAGACCTGGCTAGTTACCTGCCAGGGTTGAGAAACATGTGATGGTGTCTCCGCGGCTTCCTTGTTTTGCATATTTCTCAGGGGGCATTGCTCTAGAATCACTGCATTGAGAAACACGTGATGGTGCTCCGCGGTGCTGGATGTTGATCTCCCTAAGGTCAACAATCCTTACCTATGTAGTCTTCTACTAGGCATTGCTCCCACTAGCCAGTTTCCTACTCCACACTGATGAGGGGCAAATACCCCAACACAGCTGTCTGTGGATGGATACCATGTTTTGGCATAGGTGGTTTGCTTGATTGGAGACTGCCCTTCCTGTGGTTGTACCTTCCCAGTGAAAGACCTGGCTAGTTACCTGCCAGCGTTGAGAAACATGTGATGGTGTCTCTGCGGCTTCCTTGTTTTACATATTTCCCAGGGGGCATTGCTCTAGAATCACTGCATTGAGAAACACGTGATGGTGCTCCGTGGTGCTGGATGTTGATCTCCCTAAGGCATTGCTCCCACTAGCCAGTTTCCTACTCCACACTGATGAGGGGCAAATACCCCAACACAGCTGTCTGTGGATGGATACCATGTTTTGGCATAGGTGGTTTCCTTGACTGGAGACTACCCTTCCTGTGGTTGTTCCTTCCCGGTGAAAGACCTGGCTAGTTACCTGCCAGGGTTGAGAAACATGTGATGGTGTCTCCGCGGCTTCCTTGTTTTGCATATTTCCCAGGGGTCATTGCTCTAGAATCACTGCGTTGAGAAACACGTGGTGGTGCTCCGTGGTGCTGGATGTTGATCTCCCTAAGGTCAACCATCCATACCTATGTTTTTTAACTATTTAGGCACATCAGGGGCTCAGCCAATGCTACATGGTATCTGTAACACTCCAAAATTCAATAAGCACTCTTTCCCTTCCGAGTTCTGCTGTGTGCCATAACAGTAGTTTTTCTCACATATCGGGTACCAGCATACTCAGGAATAATTGCTCAACATATTTATAGTCCATTTTGTCCTGTTTCTCTTTTAAAATAAAAAGCTTTGTGGTTAAAGTAAAATTTTTTAGGTAAAAATGTATTTTGTCATTTTCATGACTCAACCTTATAAAATTGTGTGAAGCACCCGGGGGTTCAGGGTTCTCAATACACCTCTAGTCTAGTTTTCAAAATGTAGTAACGTGTGGTGGGTTTACACTATTCAAGCACTTCAGGGGCTCTGCAAAAGTGAAATGGCATCGCCTAGCACTTACAGCCAATTTTGTGTTCCAAAATTCAAATAGCACTCCTTCCCTTCTGAGCTCTGCTGTGCGCACAAACAGTACTTTTTCACCACAGAAGGGGTATCCCTGTACTTAGGGGAAGGCGCATAAGAAATTACATGGTTGATATTCTCTTGTTACCTTTGTGAAAATAAAACAAAAAAATTGGGGCTAAAGCAATATTATGTGGAAAAAGTAAATTTTTCCTTTTTTCCTTCCACATTGCTTTCATTTCTGTGAAGCACCTAAAGGGTTAATAAACTTCTTGAATGGGGTTTTGAGCACTTTAAGAGATGCAGATTTTAAAATGGTGTCACTTTTGGGTATTTTCTGTCACTTATGCTCCTCAAAGTCACTTCAAATGTGATGTGGTCCTTAAAAAATTTATTATTGTGGAAATATGAGAAATTGCTGATAAACTTTTAACCCTTCTCACTTCTTAACAAAGAAAACAGTAGCATCTTAGCTGCATAGAAATACATGCAGCTGACCCACTCTTGTCAAGAGAGTGTGCGGCCCTGCCGGGTGATACCAATGTGAGACTTGCGCGAGTCTCTCGCAAGTGTGACTCCGGTCTAAAGGCCCCGTTACACGCAGCGATATCGCTAGCGATATCACTAGCGAGTGTACCCGCCCCCGTCGGTTGTGCGTCACGGGCAAATCGCTGCCCGTGGCGCACAACATTGCTCGGACCTGTCACACGGACTTACCTGCTGAGCAACGTCGCTGTTGCCGGTGAACCGCCTCCTTTCTAAGGGGGCAGTTTGTGCGGCGTCACAGCGGCATCACTAAGCAGCCGCCCAAAAGAAGCGGAGGGGCGGAGATCAGCAGCCGTAACATCCCGCCCACCTCCTTCCTTCCTCAAAAAATACCAATAAAGTAACCAGAGTAAATAGCCAAAATAAAATCAATAATTTTATTGAAAATTTCAAAATTAAAAATAGTATTTTAGAATCATTTTAAAGACAAAACAATGAGGGGGATTTTGCCAATGAACAGTCCTTCCATTAACCACTTCACTTTATATACGTGTGTACCACATAAACAATACAGATGGTATATTCAAATATTCAAAAGAAAAACAAAAGATGAACACATCCTATAAGACTTGGAGGTATTGTCAAAAAACCACAGATATTCACTTCGTTTATATTTTTCCAAAATGTGCAAGGGAAATAATTCATTAATTCAAAGAAGGTCAAATAAAATGTTGAAAGCAAGAGGACCTTATAGAGAAATATTGCACAACCCAAGGGGGGAAAAAAGGAAAGAAGGCAGTGGTTTATAAATAAAGCCTCAGAACAAAGGATACAAAAATATTGCACTCTCCCATAGATGTAAATAAAATTACAAGCAAGTACATGTTATAAAAATTATTGCCAATAATGGCATAAATAGACAGAAAAATATTTTTAGAATCAGAGATTTGTACTCACTTACCCATAAAAAGGATAAAAAAAGCCCAAAGGGGAATGAGAATATATAAGAGGGCAGTGAGACCACAATTATTAGGACTAAATAATGCTGTCTAGAAAATAGTACAAGCTATAATATACAGGAGAATGCCAGCCAGAGAAGTAAATAGAGAGGAGGAGACTGGATACACAGGCAGTTAAATAGAGGCAAGTGCCCGGCTGCCAAATATCGTACTGGAAGTGGATAGAAGGATAATTACCCTGACGGCCGTTTCACCTAGGGCTTCTTCGTGAGGGTAGCGGAGGGTGTATGTGAATGAGTTTTTATAATACTAACCTAGGCAGTAATGTCGGTGCTCGTGTCCACGATCCCGCACCAGAAGCCCATGCTGTGGCGTCCGATGTCACTTCCGCCTGCTCTCAAACTAGAGGGGAGGGAAGCAAGTACAGGATGCTTAGGCATGGCAACGGTCACGTGAACCGCAGACCAGAGCGCACACCACCGGAAAAGTAGTGTGCAGCATGTATCGCTGCCCCGCTCCTTGAAAGGAGAGATGCAGGGAAACAGGCAGCACAATCTCTTTCTATATGTGATATAATTAAATGGAGGGACAATTTACAATGTATAGGTCACACAGGAGGACGAAATACAACAATAAATACAAAGTATATCATATTAAAGTGAAGGTGCAATTCATATTAGATAACTAAATAGATATGTATGTGATACCTGATGTGCAATATATAATAATAAATATATGTAAGTGTAAACAAAAAATCATGAAGGTAAGAATAAAGTGAATAAAAACTAATAATAAAAAGGGGATCATATATGAGTGACAATGCAAAGTGTGATAAAAATCTATAATGTAATATTCCTTTAATATTAGAAAAATAATTTATGATAAAAATTCATGTGATAAATATAATACTTCTAAAAGGAAAAAAGAAGAAACGAAAAACTATACAGTCTATGCATGCATACTAAAAATATACACAGTACATATACATATATATACATACATACATACATATATATATATATATATATATATATACACACACATACATATACACACACACAAATGCACATAGACACAACTCCTCCACATGTGATGTCTTCCTTAAAATCACCGTTCCTCCAAAGCAATATCTGTAGGGAAAAAGGTGAGAATTATAAACAAAAAGAACTAGAAAAGCAACAAAATGTTAAAAAAAAATTTATTTAAAATGTGAATAAAAATTAAAAAAAACACCCCAGTAGGCTAGTGGTATTACAAAAATGACGCAAAGCTGAGTACTTTGTTGAGGCCATTTGGTCGTATGCTATCAATGGTCATAATCCACCTTGTTTCCAATTGTGATAGCTTTTTCTTCCTATCCCCTCCGCATCGATCTTGGAGAATGCAATCAATACCAAAGGCTCGCAAGAGATTTCCATTGCAGGCGTGTACCAATTTGAAATGTCTCGCCAATGGTTTCAAGTTGGAAGGGTCATTGGCATCAATAGCATGATTGATGTCCCTGACGTGTTCCCGTATTCGAACTTTAAGAGGTCGAGAAGTCAATCCAATGTACATCTTACAGGGACAATAGGCACAGTACACCACATATGTGGTATTGCATGTAATATGTCTGGTAATCCTAAACTCTCGTGATCCACTTGCAGATGTAAAATTAGTGTTCCTTACCATGTTAGGACATGCAATACATGTGCCACAGGGATAAAAACCCCATTTGGGTCTCTTGGATCCAAAGGTCACAGATGGTTTTGGTCCTTCATAATTACTATGCGTCAACAAATCCTTTAGATTATTAGACCTCCTATAAGTAATATTCGGTCTATTCATAGTAAATTTACTCAAGGTACCGTCTGCCTGAATAATTGGCCAAAACTTTTGAAGGGCATCTGCCACCTCCTTCCATCTACAGCTATAGGTAGAAATGAATCTTACCTGCTGTGTAGACTCTTCTCGTTATCTGTGGCAAAGTAATTCATCCCAGTTACTCTTCATTGCACGCTGGTATCCCTTCCTAATGCATCTTCTGGAGTATCCTTTGTGAAAAAATGTGGAAGTCAAGTCTTCAGCTTGTCTCAGAAATGTAGATTTTGATGAACATATCCGACGTATTCTGAGAAATTGGCCTGTTGGAATACTTTGTATTAAAGCCTGTGGATGGGATGATGTTGCATGTAAAAGGGAATTTACTGCTGTGGTTTTCCTAAATACCTCTGTCTGAAGCATGCCCTCATCATCCTTCTTCACAAGAACATCCAAGAATTCGATGGTAGATTGGTTATAATGGGAAGTCATTTTCACGTTGATTCGATTTTCATTCAGTTGTCCTGTGAAAATCAATAAATCCTCCTCACTACCTTGCTAAATCATAAAAACATCGTCAATGTACCTTGTACACATTAACACACATTCTATCCCTGGTAGCGGATGTGATTGAAAAATTTCCCTTTCCCACAGCCCCAGGAACAAGTTAGCATATGAGGGCGCAAAAGCCGCCCCCATAGCTGTGCCCTGGAGCTGCAGGTAGGGGACATCCTTAAACAAAAAATAATTATGCTTAAGAGAAAAATCAAGCAAAGAGATCAAGAATACCCTAAAAGAGGGTTCCAAATTTGTGGTATTCAGAAAAAACTGAACAGCTCCAATGCCATCCTCATGGCGGATCGATGTGTATAGTGACTCTACATCGAGTACAACCAGCCACATGTTATTCTCCAAATGAATGTTAGACACTTTATTTAGAAATTCATTGGTGTCTTTTAGAAAGGAAGGTAATGACTCTACCATCGGTTTCAGATGAGAATCAAGAAACTAACCTATGGTTTCACACATGCTACCATTCCCCGAAACAATTGGCCGACCAGATGGCATACATAAATTCTTATGAATTTTTGGTAATAGATACAAACACGCAGTACGTGGAGAGTTCAGGAAAATACCTTCTTTAGTTTCTTTATCTATCACACCATTTTGAAAGGCAGTATCCAAAATTCCATATAACTCCATCTGAAAGAAAGAGGTGGAATTAAACGTTAGTCTCCGATAGCAATTGCTATCCCTAAGTTGTCTGAATGCCTCTTTCTCATATAAATGAGTGGGTCACAAGACAATATTCCCACCTTTATCCGATGGTTTGGTGACAACATTTTTGAGATGTTTCAATTCATTAAGAGCCTGTCTCTGGTTAGTTGAAAGATTGTACCCTATTCTTGAGGTGGATATTTGTTCACGTTCCTTAGTAGCAAGTTGAACAAAAAGTTCGATATTAGAGAACAATTTCAGAGGCGGAAATTTCTTAACTTTGGGAAAAATAAATTTACCTCATTGTGACGATGAGTCAGATTCGTCACATAGTTCCTCAAGAATATCCAGGGCTTCTTTTTCCTGTGTATTGCAACATATTTCATCACCAGATCTCTCATGAAGCTTCTTAAGTACAAGTTTGCGAGCGAATAAGTGAAGGTCCTTCACTGTGGAAAAAAGATCAAAACCAGATGTTGGTGAGAAGGTTAGGCCAAGGCTTAATACCTCAATTTGTGCTGGGGTTAACTGGATATCAGAAAGATTAACCACCTGTAGATTAGAAGTAGAAGGATTCTGTTTCTTCTTATAAGACCAATTATTATTTTTAGCCTTCCGTTTACCAAGTCTTCGAGGGTTATTGGGTCTCCAATGAGAGGATTCAGAATCTTCCTCAGTAGATGAGATTGATGAGATAGTGTTATTTTTCCCATTATTGCTTGGATTGCTTGACTGACGTGGATGGTGCCACATGTAGACACGCTTTTGTTCGTTATCTTGTATATCTCTCTGAAGCTTGCCAGTTTTCTGATCCTTTACCTCCTCCCATATTCCAAATTGTTGCTCCATCTCAGTTTTCAATGTCTCCATAGATGTACTGGTCAGGCTTTCAGCAAGTTTTTTTCTATTTTCCTCTATTTCCAATTCCACATCTGCAATTGTGTTGGAATTAATTTCTACTAGCAGCTGAATCAAAGATCTAGAGCAAGCATTGCAGACTTCCTCCCATTTTGAACGGAAAATGGAGTCCTCAATAGGAAAAGATGGCAAAATTCTCACGCGTAGACCTCTAGAGATAAGATTTTTAACTAGATAGTTCTCTAGAAATGCTTTACTCCACCAAATACAGAGACGTTTTTTAAGAAGATACTTGTATGTACTCCTAATTTCAGCAATGCGTCCATTACCACTAAACATGTTCATGGCAGCATCCCCATTAAAAATGGAGTCAATACTTGATCTCCAAGATTCTTCTCTGGACTTGATGTCCATGTTGGCCTTAATGCTGTAAAAATACAGAAAAACAATAAAACCTGATTAATGGCCCAATCACAGTAATGCTAACTCTAGAATCAATAAATACCAATAAAGTAACTAAAGTAAATAGCCAAAATAAAATCAAGAATTTTATTGAAAATTTCAAAATTAAAAATAATATTTTAGAGACATTTTAAAGACAAAACAATGAGGTACGTTACTGCCTAGGTGAGTGTTATACAAACTCACTCACATACACCCTCTGCTACCCTCACGAAGAAGCCCTAGGTGAAACGGCCGTCAGGGTAATTATCCTTCTATCCACTTCCAGTATGATATTTGGCAGCCAGGCACTTGCCTCTATTTGACTGCCTGTGTATCCAGTCTCCTCTCTATTTACTTCTCTGGCTGGCATTCTCCTGTATATTATAGCTTGTACTATTTTCTAGACAGCATTATTTAGTCCTAACAATTGTAGTCTCACTGCCCTCTTATATATTCTCATTCCCTTTTGGGCTTTTTTTATCCTTTTTATGGGTAAGTGAGTACAAATCTCTGATTCTAAAAATATTTTTCTGTCTATTTATGCCATTATTGGCAATAATTTTTATAACATGTACTTGCTTGTAATTTTATTTACATCTATGGGAGAGTGCAATATTTTTGTATCCTTTGTTCTGAGGCTTTATTTATAAACCACTGCCTTCTTTCCTTTTTTCCCCCCTTGGGTTGTGCAATATTTCTCTATAAGGTCCTCTTGCTTTCAGCATTTTATTTGACCTTCTTTGAATTAATGAATTATTTCCCTTGCACATTTTGGAAAAATATAAGCAAAGTGAATATTTGTAGTTTTTTGACAATACCTCCAAGTCTTATAGGATGTGTTCATCTTTTGTTTTTCTTTTGAATATTTGAATATACCATCTGTATTGTCTATGTGGTACACACGTATATAAAGTGAAGTGGTTAATGGAAGGACTGTTCATTGGCAAAATCCCCCTCATTGTTTTGTCTTTAAAATGTCTCTAAAATATTATTTTTAATCTTGAAATTTTCAAGAAAATGATTGATTTTATTTTGGCTATTTACTCTGGTTACTTTATTGGTATTTATTGATCCTAGAGTTAGCATTACTGTGATTGGGCCATTAATCAGGTTTTCTCCTTCCTTCCTTCCTCATTGCCGGCGGCCGCAGTTAAGCTGTAGTTTGTCGTTCCTGAGGTGTCACACATAGCGATGTGTGCTGACTCGGGACGACGAACAACCTGCGTGCACAACAATCAACGATATTTTGAAAATGAACGACGTGTCATCGATGGACGATTTGGTGAGTATTTTCCATCGTTAACGGTCGCTCGTTGGTGTCTCATGCAACAACGTTGCTAACGATGCCGGATGTGCATCACGGAATCCATGACCTCGGCGATATATCATTAGTTGTGTGTGACGGGGCCTACAGGCTTCACTTACATCTGCGTGTAAAATATAGTTCTGTTGTTGCTCCTGAAGTGTCTTGGAGTGAGATGTGAGTGACATGCAGTTGTCATTCCTATGTCAAGAGAGTGCTATAGTAATGCGTTTTTCCCCCTTGCCTTATATGTGTTTCAGAGGAAAAACTAGCAGATGTGCTCTGCTATATTGTTTAACATTGGTGTGATTTTTTTTCTCTGATTGCGCTGTTACATTTTATACCCAGATGTGACTGAACCCTGAAAATGATGATATGGTACTGTGATTTATGCACAGCATAGTGTTCCTTCAACATTAAATTTAGAACTATGAATAGTTGTCGAAATTCTTCCAGACTACAAGTTGGGAATTTTTAAAGGCCGTTGATCCTGCAAGTCATTATTCGTTACAAAAGTACTAATGGTAGGATTTCTGATAGGTATACAATAAGGTTTTTTGGCTTATTTTGGAAAATGTCAGGTTATCAATTTATACTTGATCTTAACCACTTCCTATCATATGATGTACTGAAAATTTACATCATATCTTGCTTTGATGTGGGCTTGCACGCTGAACCTGCATCTTTAACTGCACATAACAACTGATTTCATCAGCCATCATGTGTCTCTAACAACGGGATTTAACAAGTGTCTGTCGGGGGTATGCCATTCCCCACTCCCATTGACACGCCCGTGACATGATCAGGGGTCGTCATGACAGCCAAGGGTCATCTGATGATCCCTTTGTTTGTCATTACGATCCTCCCGTGAATGGCGGCTGCGAGTCAGCGTTCATGGGAGATCATGATTTCAGCTATATAGAGCGATGCTAATACATTGCTCTGTACAGCACAAGTAATTATATGATCGCAGCTTCAAGTCTCCTAACAAAAGGACTAGTAAATACAATAAAAAGTAAAAAAAATGTTTAAAATGTGAACCCCTCCCCCTACAAAAGCTTGTCCCATTGAGAATAAAAAAAATATATACACATATTTGTTATTGCTGCCTTTCGAAATTTCAGAAATGTCCAATCTGTCAAAATATAAAATAAATCTGATTGGTAAACAGCGCAACAAAAAGAACATTTGAAACTCGACAATTACGTTTCTCTGGCCGCTACAACATTGCAATAAAATTCAATAAGAGGCGATCAAAACATTATATTAATGCAAAAACGGTATCAGCATAAACTTCTGGTCAGGGTGCAAAGCATGAGCCATCACTTAGCCCCAGGTCCCGAAAAATAAAAATGTTATAGTTCTTGGAAAATGGCGAGAAAAGCTATTTTTTTTTTTTTTTACAAAGTTCAGAATTTTGTTTCTCTAATTAAATAAAAATCATCTATACATGTTTGGTGTCTGCATACTCACACTAACCTGGAGATTCATATTGCTAGGTCAGTTTTACCATATAGTCAACATGGTAAATAATAAACCCAAAAAACAATTGCTGAATTGCACTTTTTTTTGCAATTTCACTGCACTTGGAATTTTTTCCCGTTTTCCAGTACAATATGGGACAGAATGAATGTTGTCAATCAAAAGTACAACTCGTCCCACAAAAAAACATATAGCTATATTGATGGAAAGATAAAAAAGTTATGGCTCTTGGAAGAAGGAGAGGAAGAATCTAAAGCAAAAATGGAAAATGGCCATGGTGTGAAGGGGTTAAAGTTTCTAACACTTTTTGAAAATTGACTGAGTAGTACATGTTATTAATCTCCTGTTACATCAGCGTTGCTGCTCTGCCAGTCCCTCCTTAGACCAGAAAATATTTCTATAAGATGTTGATCGCCTTTTTTCTTTATTTTGTAGGTAAGAGATCGAGCCATTCATCATATTGTAAAACAATGCTCAAAGCTGGAGAATCTGACACTTAGTTCCTGCTTACAAGTGACAGATGTCAGCCTAGTGGAAATCAGCACTTATCGGATGACAATCAAGTAAGAAGAAGCTTTTATTTATTTATGAGTATACAATATGTTTTTACCGTGTATGATAAATATTTTGTTTATGCCTTACAATTTTAATGAACAGACAGCTGGATCTATGAGAACAGAATCTTTGTTCTCAACAAGACTTAGTTATGTAGTAAATAATAGGATACGCATATGACAGATCTGGTTTTAAAAATCTTACAAAGTGTCCAACAATCTCACTTAGAATTTTACGTGGTAGTGTGGAGTCAAAGTATTGTAATGCACAGGTGCGAGAAAAGGTCATAGATCGCCCGTTCATGCGCACTACAGTACTATGCTCTGTCCTCAGCCGGGCAGGTCAAAGTACGCATGTGCAGTAGCGCAATGGAGGCCTCTCTGTGAATGATGCAGGATGTGTCATGCGCACAGAGCTATGAAGGAGGACAACGATGGAAGGAAGAGAGCGCCCATCGCACCGGACCGCCTCCTAGGTGAGTATTATAAAGGTGTTTTTTCTACAGAGCGGCCTTGGCTCTTATATACAGTATTCTGGAATTCTGCATATAAGGGTTCACTGGTGGGTGCAGCTCATAGGGGAAAATCCTGGTGACAGGTTCCCTTTAAGTATCTTGTTTTATTTCTCCGTGTTTGTATGTTTTTTTTCCCCAGATATCCTTTTTTGGACTATGGCGGATTCCCTAGACTATCTGTCTGTGTATCTATCTCTCTTTCTATCATCTTTGCACATCTTTAACAGTTGCGTCATTCATTCTTTGAATGCATTTAATTCTGGTCCTTGTAACATGGACGGCACACAGATGTCACACTGATGCCATCCGTGTGCTGTACATGTTTTTCACAGACCCATAAACCATTGACCCTTTTCATCTGTGCTGACGGTAAAAAATTGACATGTCTCTGTGTAGATCACATTGACACACATGAGGTTCAAATGAACACAAGGTCTGTGTGAAAACACATACGAGGTAGGTGTGAAAATCAACATCTATTTAAATAAGCATATGAGTGAACGTGTCTCCAGTATGTGTGAAAATGGATACCACACATACTGGAAACACGGATATGTGAAGGGGTCCCTAGATCAACTCTCCTTGAACTGCTTCCAAAGGAGAGTGTGCCGAGTATCACGTCATCGGTTCTATATATAAGACTCGATGAAGCGATGCGGCCGGTCAATCACGGTAATGCAAGTAGCCAACATGGCTACGGCATTACCATGTATGGCAAGCAATAGTAAAAGAGGTATCTCCTGAGAAAGGAGGAAGAAAGTAGTGGGACACTTGTGCAATATAGGCTAAAGTATAGTACCAACTGTTCTTCACCACATATTGTCATTATCTCATCTCATTTCTTTTGCTGCATGTAGATCAATTCTGCCGCTTTACTTTGAGAAATTATATGCTTTTTGACAAATTGCTACAAAATAAAAACTATAAATAGTGCAAGTAAAAGCTTTAATAAAAGAATGTAAATATGACTTTGTAAGGGTCAACTTTGAAAGACAGAGCATAAAATCTCAACTTATGAATGGTTTCATGCTTGTCATTTTTAACCACAGAGTGATCCTTTTTATTTTTCATGGAAAAAAAATCAAAGTATAGTTAATAAGATTCACAAGTAAATTTAACCTTATAGAAAAAGTCAATAATCATTGTAAATAGTGCACAATAACTTTATTTTTTTTCTGGTTAATGTATTGCCTAAAGCACTTGGCTACTTCTCTTAGCATCTCAGCAATACTGTTAGGTCCATAAATATTTGGACAGTGACTGAATCTTCATGATTTCAGCTCTGTATGCCACTATTTTTATTTAAAATAAAAAAAAATAAAAAATAAACTGAGAGGCAATTGATGTGTAGACTTTCAGGTTTAATTAAAGGGGTTGAAGAAAAATATCCTGTGAAACATTTAGGAATTACAACCATTTTTCTACAAAGCCTCCTAATTTCAGGAGCTCAAAAGCAATTGAGGAAATGAATTCATTTTTAATACTTGGGACATACTAAAAAGATTGATTAAAAGGAATAAATAAAAAGAATGAAGATAATAACTTATTAGGTGTATATTATGTAGATGTATAAAAGGTTTCTTGGGCAAGTTAGACATGGAATGATCATGAAATATCTGTAGATAATAATAGAATGAACGCATATGCCATATAACCAGGTGTAAGTATATTATGTTACTTGAGCCTTATAGGTGTGGAATGATCATGAAATTTATGTAGATAATAGGAAAATGAATGCATATGGCATATAACCAGGTGTATATTATGTTACCTGAGCATTATAGGTGTGGAATGATCATGAAATATCTGTAGATAATAGGAGAATGAATGCATATGGCATATAACCAGGTGTATATTATGTTACCTGAGCGTTATAGATGTGGAATGATCATGAAATATCAGTAGATAATAGGAAAATGAACGCAGATGGCATATAACCAGGTGTATATTATGTTACCTGAGCATTATAGGTGTGGAATGATCATGAAATATCTGTAGATTACAGGAAAATCAATGCAGATGGCATATAACCAGGTGTATATTATGTTACCTGAGCATTATAGGTGTGGAATAATCATGAAATATCTGTAGATTACAGGAAAATGAACACATATGACATATAACCAGGTGTATATTATGTTACCTGAGCATTATAGGTGTGCAATAATCATGAAATATCTGTAGCTAATGGGAAAATGAACACATATGGCATATAACCAGGTGTATATTACATTACCTGAGTATGATAGGTGTGGAATGATCATGAAAGATCTGTAGATTACAGGAAAATGAACGCATATGCCATATAACCAGGTCTATATATATATTATATATATATATATATATGGTTATATGCCATATGCGTTCATTTTCATATTATCTACAGATATTTCATGATCATTCCACACCTATATTGCTCAGGTAACATAATATACATCTGGTTATATGCCATATGCGTACATTTTCCTATTATCTACATATTTCATGTTCATTCCATGTCTAACTTGCCAAAGAAACTTTTTATACATGTACATAATATACACATAATAAGTTATTATCTTCATTCTTTTTATTTATTCCTTTTCATCATTCTTTTTAGTATGTCCCTTAATACTTTGTAGGAATCCTTTGCAGGCAATGACTTCCTAATGCCTGGTAGCCATGGACATCACCGTACTCTGGGTTTCTTCCTTTCTGACGCTTTGCCAGGCCTTTACTGTAACTGACTTTAGTTGTTGCTTTTTTGTGGGTCTTTCTGCCTTACGTTTTGTCTTAAGCATGTGAAATGCATGCTCTATGGTATTGAGATTGACTGGATTGCTTTCGCAGTATGTTTTGGGTCATTGTCCATCTATGCTGTGAAGCGCTGAATGAACCTTGCTGCATTTGGTTGAATCTGAGCAGAAAGTATAGCCTTGTAGACTTCAGAATTCATCTGTCTGCTCCTGTCTTCATTAACATAATCTATAAACACTGGTGACCCAGTGCCATTGGAATGCATAAATACCTGGCCATCACACTGTCTCCACCATGTTTTCCTGTGCATGTGGTGTACATTCAAAATGAGCTGTTCCAAGCCTTCTCCATACTTTCTTCTTCCCATCATTGTGGAACAGGTTGATCTTAGTTTCATCTGTCCAAAGAATGCTTCTCCAGAACTGGGCTGGATTATGTAGATTATTTTTTTGGCAAAGTTTAATCTGGCTGTTCTATTTTTAAGGCAGATTAATGATTTGCACCTTGTGGTGAACCCTCTGTGTTTGCTCTTATGCAGTTTCTTTTCATGATAGACTTAGATACTGAAACACCTACTTCCTGGAGAGTGTTCTTCACTTGGGTGGATGCTGTGAAGGGGTTTTTCTTCACCATAGAAGGGATTCTCTGCAATCATCCACCACTGTTGTCTTCCATGCACTTCCAGGTTTTTTTTGAGCTCCCAAACTCACCTGTGTGTTCTTTTTTTTAGAATGTACAAAATTGTTCATTTGACCACTCCTAACATTTCTGTTGTCTCTTTGATAGATTTCTTTTTTTCAGCCTAATAATCGTGTTTTTTCCATTGAGAGGTCCTTTGACCTCATGTTGTGTGTTCACAGCTACAGCTTCAAAATGCAAATACCACACCTGGAATCAGCTCCAGACTTTTTACCTGCTAAATTGATGATAGATTAGCAAGGGAATAGCCAATGCTGCCCAATAAAGAGCTTTTGAGATAATTGTTCAATTACTTTTGGTCTCTTGAAAAATACACAGCTGCATATTAAAGAGCTGTAATTCCTAAACCCTTACTCCAATTATGTTAATACCCTCATATCAAAGTGAGTCTGCACTTTAAGCCCATATTGATTATGTAACTGCATCTTGAATATGTCTTGGTAAACAGGTAAAATGTCAAAACTTGTGTCACTGTCCAAATATTTCTGTACCTAACTGTATGTCTAGTTTGTTTATTCGAGTTCTCTAAGGCCTCATTCAGACATCCGTGAATCATGTTCATATTATCTCCATGATGTTCACAGACAGAACACATATCCTTAATCTACTGAATGTAGGCTTTTTTTTAGATATGTCTGTGTAGCTACACAACTGTAATAACCTGAGGGATTAATTCAAAATGCTCTCTGGTGTAAAACATAAACAGTATAAAAAATAAAAAAAAGTACAAATACAAAAATAGCTTTCTTCTATGTTTGCATTGCCCAAAAATATAAATGCCACAGTAATTTACATCTACACCACAAAAATCACTAAAAATAATACAATTTATCTCACATAATATAAAGCCTTAAACAGCCATGTCAGTGCAAAAATAAAAACTGTATGACTGCTAAAAGGTAAAAAAAAAAGGCCAGTCATTAACGGGTTATTACAAGAATGACTGGCAGCTCAGCAGTCAGTGTTAGCCTTCGGGTACGATTCCACTTGCATTTTGCACAGACGAGTGCAATCCAATAAAACATCGTATTGCTCTCACTCTAGTGCATAACTATGGGGCAGTGTTCATCTGCGATTGATTTCTCATGCTATAGTGGAGTCTCGGCTCACACGCATACAAGTTTATGGCAGCGTGTGAAACATCGCACTGCACTCGCATGTCAACTGACTGCAGTGCAATGTACGCAGAGACAGGCTGGGGAGGAGATGGGGAGAAAGTGCTCTCTCCTTCTTCGCAGCTGTGATACAATCGCAAGATCGGATCACAGTCGCATGACCCTCGGCTGACACCTGCAGCAGAGCGTCATTAGCATATCGCTTCTGATGCTCTCGCATTGGAAGATATACGCAAGTGGAACCGTACCCTTAGGCAGATTTGTGGTTTACTGGACCTGGGAAGATAATACTAGTCACAGCAAAGATGCCCTATGCATTGGTACTCTGTCGAAGAGAGTCACACATATTTGTCTGTATGAAACATGTCTAAAATCGATTTTTGAAAACATCGGAGGTCATTGAGTACCATGCAAAATCTTCAACACTCGTACAACATGTTTGTCATCCTTGTGCACATTGGTTATGTAACTACAGGGGGTTTAGCTCATAAAGCAACTCCGGTCCATATGTCTTGAAGGGTTATATCAATGTTATTGATTGGGGGGAGGGATATCTGTATGGAATGGCTTCTAACAAGAGGTTGAGCGCATTGCACAACCCTTTTAATAATGTGTAATGGATTATTATTGAATGAACCTCGACAAGTTATATTTCACTGCATTTAAAACTAATTGGGTTGTCTTCTGCTGGAACTTTGGGCTCTGTTATTTAATAATTGAAAAATGAGGTCAACTAGACAATCTTGTAGCGTAGTGGAAAGACAATTATCACATTATCATTAGCACATTTGGAACCATCTCTGCAGAACAAAACATAGAAATGAAAACACATGCCATTATAACAATATCTTAAAAAACACAGCCTAAAAATCAGGAATATTAACATTATCATCACCACTATAGAACACAGCCTAGAAATAATGAAAATCATTAATGTGACATCATCAAGCAATTCATACGAATTAGGGCACAATCTACAGTACTGTGATACAGTATGATGATAAAATGGAGCAAAGATTTTAAAGGAAGACACAGACCAATGTGGCATCCTGAGAATAGAACCCAGCCTAGGAAGTTAAGCAAAGGTTTGTGTCATCATTAATAAATAGCATAGCATTGGAATAAAGTTTAATAGTGATGAGCGAGTACCAAAAAGCTCGGGCGCTCGGGCCGAGCATCCCAAGATACTCGTGTACTCGGCCCAAGCACCGAGCCCAATGTTATCCTATGGGACACCCGAGTATTTTTATGAAATGACCCCCCGGCAGCATGTAGAAACCGTGTGGAATGTCCGTGTGGAATGTCCATGTGTGTGATGCACAATGTCGTTTATAAATGTCGGCTGACAGCAGACAGAGTTGCGCTATGAGAATGAACTCGGGTGAACTTCACCGACTTCATCCTCATACCACGGCTCTGTCTGTGTCAAGTATTGATTATCGGTCACCTGTGAAGGATTCACCGGTGACCGCTAATCCTCCGAGTGACTGAAGTTTCCCCCCCTCTCTCATACTCACCGATCCCCGATCACCGGCGCGGCGCTGCACGGCGTTCACACTGCTCCGGCGGCTTTTACTATTTTGAAAAAGCCGGCCGCTCATTAATCAATCTCGTATTTCCCCGCCCACCGGCGCCTATGATTGGTTGCAGTGAGTCACGCCCCCACGGTGAGTGACATGTGTCTCACTGCACCCAATCACAGCAGCCGGTGGGCGTGTCTATACTGTGCATTGAAATAAATAAATAAATAATTAAAAAAACTGGCGTGCGGTCCCCCCCAATTTTAATACCAGCCAGATAAAGCCATATGGCTGAAGGCTGGTATTAATCAACTATAAACTATCGGGGTAATAAGGAGTTAATGGCAGCCCATAGCTGCCACTAAATCCTAGATTAATCATGTCAGGCGTCTTCCCGAGATACCTTCCATATTTAATCTGTAAGTTTCAGTAAATAAACACACACACCCAAACAAATCCTTTATTAGAAATAAAAAACACAAACACATTCCCTGGTTCACCAATTTAATCAGCCCCAAAAAGCCCTCCATGTCTGGCGTAATCCAGGATGGTCCAGCGTCGCTTCCAGCTCTGCTGCATGAAGGTGACCGGAGCAGCAGCAGACACCGCCGCTCCTGACAGCTCCACGCGGCAACTGAGGTGAGTAGCGTGATCAGCTGTATCCAGCGGTGGCCGCGGGTAACCTCAGTGACAGCTCAGCTGAGCGCACGGCTGTCTTCAGTTGCTGCGTGGAGCTGACAGGAGTGGCGGTGTCTGCTGCTGCTCCGGTCACCTTCATGCAGCAGAGCTGGAAGCGACGCTGGACCATCCTGGATTACGCCGGACATGGAGGGCTTTTTGGGGCTGATTAAATTGGTGAATCAGGGAATGTGTTTGTGTTTTTTATTTCTAATAAAGCATTTGTTCGGGTGTGTGTGTTTATTTACTGACACTTACAGATTAATCATGGAAGGTATCTCGGGAAGATGCCTGACATGATTAATCTAGGATTTAGTGGCAGCTATGGGCTGCCATTAACTCCTTATTACCCCGATTTGCCAACGCACCAGGACAAATCGGGAAGAGCCGGGTACAGTCCCAGAACAGTTGCATCTAATGGATGCGGCCATTCTGGGCGGCTGCTGACTGATATTGTTAGGCTGGGGGGCTCCCCATAATGTGGAGCTCCCCATCCTGAGAATACCAGCCTTCAGCCGTATGGCTTTATCTGGCTGGTATTAAAATTGGGGGGGGCCGCACGCCGTTTTTTTAAATTATTTATTTATTTATTTCAATAGTCCTGAGAAGGACTTCTGGTCACACTGTTTGAAGCCCTGCTCCGGAACTAACTATAAAGGGCCGCAAACATTTTCCTGAAGCAGCAAAACTCTCCCTGCACTGACTGTCTGGATGGCTGTGTGCAGAGCACAGCGCGCCCGCCGGTATAAAGGCTCGGTCACGCTGTGCGGGCCGGCCAATCACTGCAATTCCACAACTAACAGGGCTGTGGCATTGCAGTGGTCTGCCAGCCAATCCCTGCATGAGGGCTGGCTCTCAAAAGAGCACCAACATGCAGGGATGAAGACCACGAGTACAGCACGAGTATCACGAGATTACTCGGTCCCCGCCGAGTAGCCCGAGTACAGTGATACTCGTGCGAGTACCGAGTAGTGACAAGCGTACTCGCTCATCACTAAAGTTTAACCTTCATGACATTCTCAATAAAGAACAGCCTAGAAATAAAGACATATACACTACTGTAACATCATATAACTTATAAATTAAGAAACAGTACATTGTGATATTACCAAAAAACACAGCCTATTCAGAACACAGTCCAGAAATAAAGACAACCATACTGTAATATTACACTGTGACACTGCTTGCAAATGGGTCCCAATTTTTCAATCCATTTTTGCCAGGATTCTGATCTGTCTGAAACCAACGTAAAATTTTGGTAACTCAGAGTTGCAAAGAATTTAAGCAATTTCTGATCAGCTTTGCCATCTTCTTGAAAGGAGGGCACAACTTCAAATGCGGGGGGGAGTGGGGAGTTGGGGGGTTGGGGTTAGCGAGGAAGTGCTCGGGTGACAAATTGGATTAAAAATATATACACCACTGGTCAAATGTTTGGGATCACCATACAATTTTGTCTTTTCCATGGAAAATCATACTTTTATTTATCAAATGAGTTGCATAATGAATAGAAAATATAGTCCAGACATTGACGAGGTTAGTAATAATGATTTTTACTTGAAATAATAATTTTCTCCTCAAACTTTCCTTTCGTCACAGAATGCTCCTTTGCAGCAATTCCAGCTTTGCAGACCTTTGGCATTCTAGCTGTTAATTTGCTGATGTAATCTGGAGATATTTCACCCCATGCTTCCAGAAGCCCCTCCCACAAGTTGGATTGGCTTGATGTGCACTTTTGCATACCATACAGTTAAGCTGCTCCCACAACAGCTCAATAGGGTTGAGATCTGGTAACTGGGCTGGCTAATCTATTACAGATAGAATACCAGCTGCATGCTTCTTCCCTAAATAGTTTATGCATAATTTAGAGGTGTACTTTGGGTTATTGTCCTATTGTAGAATGAAATTGGCTCCAATCAAGTGCTGTCCACATTGTATGGCATGGCGTTGCAAAATGGAGTGATAGCCTTCCTTATTCAAAATCCCTTTACCTTGTACAAATCTTCCACTTTACTAGCACCAAAGAACCCCAGACCATCACATTACCTCCACCATGCTTGACAGATGGTGCCAGGCACTCTTCCAGCATCTTTTCAGTTGTTCTGCATCTCACAAATTTTCTTCTGTGTGTTCCAAACAGCTCAAACTTCGATTTATCTGTCCATAACACTTTTTTCCAATCTTCCTCTGTCCAATGTTTGTCTTCTTTTGCCCATATTAATCTTGTCCTTTTATTAGCCAGTCTCAGATATGGCTTTTTCTTAGCCACTCTGCCCTGAAGGCCAGCATCCCGGAATCGCCTCTTTATGGTAGACATTGACACTGGCATTTTGCTGGTACTATTTAATGAAGTTACCAGTTGAGGACCTGCTGTGAGGCGTTGATTTCTCAAGCTAGAGATTTTAATAAACTTGTCTTGTTGCTCAGTTGTGCAGCGGGGCCTCTCACTTCTCTTTCTACTCTGGTTAGAGCCTGTTTGTGCTCTCCACTGAAGGGAGTAGTACACACCGGTATAGGAAATCTTCAGTTTCTTGGCAATTTCTCTCATGGAATATCCTTCATTTCTAAGAACAAGAATAGACTGACAAGTTTCACATGAAAGTTCTCTTTTTCTGGCAATTTTGAGAGTTTAATGGAACCAACAAATATAATGCTCCAGATTCTCAACTAGCTCAAAGGAAGGTCAGTTTTATTGCTTCTCTAATCAGCAAAACCTTTTTTCAATTGTGCTAACATACTTACACAAGGGTTTTCAAGGGATTTCTAAACATCTGTGTCGCCCCCACGCCAGCAGTCGGGCTGATCGGATCCGGATCTGCAGTGGCTCGAGGGATCTTCGGACCCGGGGGTCGCATGGACGCTCAAATAAAAGGGGACGTATATATACGGGGATTCCTGCAGATACTTCGTGACGCCACCCACGGTGCGTGGTAATATGGAGTACTACCGCTGCTGTTGGGAAGCACCCGGGGGCGATGGAGTGGCAGCTGCTTGTTTAACCCCCTCCGCGGGTAGGGGTGAATGCCCCGGGGCTCAATGTCCAGGACATGGGGAGTGATGTAGGCTGAAGATGACGCGCCGCGCCGGACCGGGGAATGTTGGTGTATACACTGTTGAATAATTGAATACGAGTCTGTTGGTAAACCAAGGTGTCAGTGGCCGGCTGCCGCGTCCGGGTGTACTCGGGTCCCACACCCGGCTGGTGTACCGATGTCCCTTCCTCCAGCACTCTGAAATTTTCCTCACTTCTGGACAACTCCGTATGGAACGGGGAAGTCCGCTCCCGGTATGTTCTGGTTGGGAGACGTGCCCGCGAAAACTGAACCTTGGGATCTCAGTGGGTGTTTGCGGATACCCTATCCCCCATGGTGGGCTGCCGTTTCGCTCTATCTGGGCTAACACTTTTGGAGCAATGTCTGTAACCTTGCTCCCGGCCTGATGAATTAGAGAAGGGGCTTGCAACCGTCTTCTAACTAGGGTTCAGGTACCCCGCCTGTGCACGGTTTCCGGACCGTATCTCCGCTGTCGGTACCGGCGGGCTCCAACCCTGCCCCGGTCCACTTTGGATTTCCTGTGACCGGACTCCTGTTGCCTTTGGACACGGTCCACTGCTTGCCACCTAGCCAGTAGACCAGGGCCACTACCCTGGGTACCCTCCACTAGGCTCAGCCTTGACCTCCACAGTCTGTCACTGTCACAGACTCCCCTCCACTTGACCTCCACCTTCAACTCCAAACTACAGCTAACTTGTTCCCGCCCCCGGATCCTCAAGACCCCTAGGTGGGCGCTCCCAATCTGCCTGGTCCTGCCCACTGGTGTGTCCTTCCTACCCTGAGGGGGGTGGCTACGATTTTGTGGCAGATGGTACCTAGTGTGGGATGGTGTTATGTCGGGTGAATTATTCTTCTGTGACCACCTTACGGCGCCAGGGCGTCACACATCCATTAGCCTTCTAACACAGTTAGAAAACACAATGTACCATTAGAACACTGGAGTGGTGGTTCTTGGAAATCGGCCTCTATACACCTATGTAGATATTGCATTAAAAACCAGACGTTTGCAGCTAGAATAGTCATTTACCACATTAACAATGTATAGAGTGTATTTCTGTTTAATTTTAATGTCAGCTTCATTGAAAAAAATGTGCTTTTCTTTCAAAAATAAGGAAATATCTAAGTGATCCTAAACTTTTGAACTGTAGTGTATGTTTTTTTATTTGTGAATTACACCACAGATATACAACCTTAGCAAGACGTGATTGACTCCAAAGCAGCCACAAATAAGATTTTCTGCTACTGTACTTTTCTCAACTTCTATCTTTCCATTCAGGTATCTTGATTTAAGTGGATGTAAAAAAGTATCAGATATAGGGATTCAAGCATTAGCAAGAAGCTGCCAACAACTCCGATATCTAGATCTCAGCTCAACCAGTACTGGAAAACGAGGGTGAGTTTATTATACCTGGTTATAAAGTGCACAGAGTACAACTACCTGTACAAAGAACACTAAAAACAACAAAATTGAGGGTTGGGATGCCAGGGACAACGGTATTTGGTTTTAAAGGCATCATTCTCTGCATATGACTTTTTTTCTGTCCAATTTCATATAGGCTTCACTAGAGGAAATTGTTAAAGATTATTCAAAATGTTTCAAATATTCAAATGTAACAGATTTAAAATACGGTTAGAAGAAATGCAACATACAATGCTTCAATTTGCATTTATTAGAAGAAAAAAAAAGAAAAAAAACAACCTAAAGAAGTGTTTGTAAATGATTCTTTACGGGGAAGCTATTGTCAGAAAATGACCTAATGCTTACATCTGGTTTTTATGAATTTTTTTTTTCAAATTTGACAAAGTTTGTGTTAAAAATAAAAATCTTGCAATTCTCAAACTAGCCACTAGGGCTTTTTTAGACTCTAAGGGTATGTGCGCACGTTGCTTTTTACCTGCTTTTTACCTGCTTTTTTGCTGCTTTTTCTTCTGCGCTGTTTAATGCCAAAATGGATGTGTTCTTCTATTCAAGCAAAGTCTATGGGAATTTGGGTTTCTTGTTCACACTATGTTGTTCAAAATGCTGCCTTTTTGTGGCAGAACTTTGGTCAAAAACTCAGCTTTGCAGTGCAAAACCCAAATGGCAAAAACAATTGACATGTTGCTTCTTTGAAAAGCTGAGTTTTTGACCAAAGTTCTGCCTCAAAAAGGCAGCATTTTGAACAACATAGTGTGAACAAGAAACCCAAATTCCCATAGACTTTGCTTGAATAGAAGAACACATCCATTTTGGCATTAAACAGCGCAGAAGAAAAAGCAGCAAAAAAGCAGGTAAAAAGCAGGTAAAAAGCAACGTGCGCACATACCCTAATGGGATTTTGTTTCAGCAAACAACATATGTACATAGCCATAACAATCAGACACTCACCCTATTTTATTGTATTAAAACATCTAATGAGACTGTGCAAAGGTCATTGTGAAGGGAGGTGGAGCAGGCTCAAGTGTGACATCACCTTTTATAAATGGTAGATCATGTGTTTTCAGCTGTGTATATAACGTTCCAGGACTAGTCAGGTCATCACAGGGTACTACACGATCTTTATCTCCCAGTGCAGAACTCAAACCCCCATGGTTCTGGGTCCCCAGCTTGTAGCGCTACTTCCATCAGCATACACAAATCCTAAGTGACACCTTGCACCACACCCTGTCAGGCACACCAGAGGGCTGCTAAGCTGGAATAGGGCCGCCCATCTAGGGGTCAGGCAGGGAGGTGGGAGGTGAAAAGTCAATTCAGTGGTAGCCCTAGAGCAGTGAGGCGCTCGAGGAAGCTGGGAGTTGGAGCTCCCAGCGGGAGAAGTAACTAGGTTGCAGACAGTGGTCTGGCACCGGAGGAGTCAGAGACCCGGTCGCAGGATATTAAGACTGGGTGCTAGGATAGTGTTAGAGGATAGCCAGCAGCCGCAGTTGAATAGCCGGGCTGGGGCCGAAGGCACGCCGGGGTACACGGATCCTACGTCGGGGAGAAGCTTCAAGCAACCCAGCAATTAATCTGCGGAGGAAAGGACCTTTATGGACTGTCCCCACGAAGCTCAGAGATCGGGGGCGCTAGCGCAACGAGGGGGATAGGGCTTTCCAAGCAAAGCAGCCCACTGAAATCCCAAACGTGAGCCCCTGAGAGCAAGCTCCTCTTGCTACCCATAGCAGGGAACGGGGCCTGGACAGCTCTAAGCTTAAGGGCCATTTGAACACTACAAAATAACTGAGCCCAGAGGAAGGGCTTGGACCATCAGGCAGCACTGCAGGGGACGGAACCCGGACGAGCTCCCAAAGAGAGCAGTGGCACCCAGAGACTTGTTTACTACGTTGTCTGTGTCAGCTTTCTTCCTGAGTGAGTACGTGATTAGCCCCTGCTACCAGCAAGCCTGCACTCCCCCTGCACCCCACTTCCCAGAGTCCTGGGGCCTTCCCTGCTCATGGAGGGTAACGTCATCTGGCTGCCCCACTCCATCACCTGGGGTTCTCCCAACGGCAGCAGCCGTACTCCCCGTTACCGCACACCACGGGTGGCATCACGACCTATATCTCCCCTGTAAATAGCCCCCTTCTTCATTTGAGTGTGGCCCCTAGCCCCCGGGTCCGGAGACCTTCGAGCCACGAGTAATCACCCCTAGATCCGAGTGGTTCAACCGCTGCAGGGGCGGCACATATACAGAGGTGTTACCTGCCACTGTAATCCTGACTCTGATTATATGGAGCCTTAAGGGTGCTTTAAACATTGTGACATCGCTAGCGATTGCTAGTGATAGCACCCGCCCCCATCTGTGGCACGATATGTGGTGATCGCTGCCGTAGCGAACATTATCGCTATGGCAGCGTCAAACGTACATACCTTGTCAGCGACATAGCTGTGACGGCCGAACAATCCCTCCCTCAAGGGGGAGGTGCGTTTGGCGTCATAGCGATGTCATTGCAGCGTCACTAAGCGGCCGGCCAATAGAAGCAGAGGGGCAGAGATGAGCGGGAAGTAATATCCCGCCCACCTTCTTCCTTCCTCATTGCCGGTGGAGGCAGGTAAGGAGATGTTCGTCGTTCCTGCGGTGTTACATATAGCGATGTGTGCTGCCGCAGGAACGACGAACAACATCGTAACGGCAGCAGCAATGATATTAGGGAAATGAGCGACGTGTCAACGAGCAACAATTTTTCACGTTTTTGTGCTCGTTGATCGTCGCTCATTGGTGTCACACGCTGCGATGTCGGTAACGGCGCCGGATGTGCGTCACTAACGACATGACTCCGACGATAAATCGTTACCGATATCACAGTGTGTAAAGCCCCCTTTAAGCGGGCTTTACACGCTACGATATCGTTAACGTATTATCGTCGGGGTCACGGTGTTTGTGACGCACATCCGGCGACGTTAACGATATCGCAGCATGTGACACGTACGAGGGACCTTAGTCGATCACAAAAGTGGCCAAAATTATTCGCCACGGAGAGGTCGTCCTGAATCAAAAATTCGTTAATTTCTTATTAGCAATGTTGTTCGTCATTCCTGCGGCACCACACATCGCTGTGTGTGACACCGCAGGAACGACGAACATCTCCTTATCTGCCTCCACCGGCAATGCGGAAGGAAAGAGGAGGTGGGCGGGATGTTACGTCCTGCTCATCTCTGCCCCTCCGCTTCTATTGGCCGGCCGCTTAGTGACGCCGCAGTGACATTGCTATGACGCCGAACGCACCTCCCCCTTGAAGGAGGGATTGTTCGGCGGTCATAGCGACGTCGCTGCACAGGTATGTGCGTGTGACGCTGCCGTAGCGATAATGTTCGCTACGGCAGTGATCACACAATATCGCACGTACGACGGGGGCGGGTGCTATCGTGCTCGACATCGCTAGCCGATGCTAGCGATGTTGCAGCGTGTAAAGCCCGCTTTACTGTTAACGTTTTCTGTAATATTACAAATTTATTTATTTATTTTTAATAAAGAAAATAAAAAAAAAACGACAAAAAACATTGCCAATTTTTTTTAAGCCCTGTTCAAGCGGATTGTTTTTTCAGCGCCGGAGTAGCGCTTTAAATGTAAGCCCTCTCACCACTGTCTTATACTTACCTGTCAATGTTTTTTCTGCGCCACTCCAATCCCTTGGTGCCATCTTCTTACTGTAACTTCTGACTGGCTGAAAGTAAAAAGTTACATCGCGAGCTCTATGAGAGAAAGAACGAGGCTCTCATAGACTTGTATTGATTTGTGGCCTCCTGTGCACTCCATTTAACAATGGAGCTGCAAGCAGGTCACAAATCGCCGGGACCAATGAGAGTGGCAGTGATAGAAGATGAAGATCCCGGAGGGTGAGTATAAGAGAGGGTGCAGGGGACTTAGGGCGGCTTTGCACGTTGCAACATCGCACGTGCGATGTCGGTGGGGTCAAATCGAAAGTGACGCACATCCGGCGTCACTTTCGACATCGTAGTGTATAAATCCTAGATGATATGATTAACAAGCGCAAAAGCGTCGTTATCGTATCATCGGTGTAGGCTCCGACTTTTTCAAAATTACGCTGCCGCGACAGGTACGGTGTTGTTCCTCATTCCTGCGGCAGCACACATCGTTGTGTATGAAGCCGCAGGAGCGAGGAACATCACCTTACCTGCCACCGGCGGCTATACGGAAGGAAGGAGGTGGGCGGGATGTTTACATCCTGCTCATCTCCGCCCCCCCGCTTTGATTGGCTGCCTGCCGTGTGATGTCGCTCTGATGTTGTACGACCCGCCCCCTTAGGAAGGAGGCGGGACGCCGGCCAGAGCAACGTCGCAGGACAAGTAAGTGCGTGTGAAGCTGCCGTAGCGATAATGTTCGCTACGGCAGCTATCACAAGATATCGCATCTGCGACGGGGGCGGGGACTATCGCGCTCGGCATCGCTACAATCGGCTTGCGATGTCGCAGCGTGCAAAGTACCCCTTAGATTTAAAGCACCACTCCAATGGTGAAATTAATAAAAAAAACAAAAAACCACGAGTGCTGTTTTAAAAACATTCAGATTGTCTCTCCAGGACTGGAGACAAACTCTAGTGCAGCACCACCTATTGGAAGTAGCGATCCTAAAAGTTAAATGTGGATTTTTACCATCCTTTACATATAACTTAGGATATATACAGTTAGGTCCAGAAATATTTGGACAGTGACACAATTTTCGCGAGTTGGGCTCTGCATGCCACCACACTGGATTTGAAATGAAACCTCTACAACAGAATTCAAGTGCAGATTGTAACGTTTAATTTGAAGGTTTGAACAAAAATATCTGATAGAAACTGTAGGAATTGTACACATTTCTTTACAAACACTCCACATTTTAGGAGGTCAAAAGTAATTGGACAAATAAACCAAACCCAAACAAAATATTTTTATTTTCAATATTTTGTTGCGAATCCTTTGGAGGCAATCACTGCCTTAAGTCTGGAACCCATGGACATCACCAAACGCTGGGTTTCCTCCTTCTTAATGCTTTGCCAGGCCTTTACAGCCGCAGCCTTCAGGTCTTGCTTGTTTGTGGGTCTTTCCGTCTTAAGTCTGGATTTGAGCAAGTGAAATGCATGCTCAATTGGGTTAAGATCTGGTGATTGACTTGGCAATTGCAGAATGTTCCACTTTTTTGCCCTCCTGAATTCCTGGGTAGCTTTGGCTGTATGCTTGGGGTCATTGTCCATCTGTACTATGAAGCGCCGTCCGATCAACTTTGTGGCATTTGGCTGAATCTGGGCTGAAAGTATATCCCGGTACACTTCAGAATTCATCCGGCTACTCTTGTCTGCTGTTATGTCATCAATAAACACAAGTGACCCAGTGCAATTGAAAGCCATGCATGCCCATGCCATCACGTTGCCTCCACCATGTTTTACAGAGGATGTGGTGTGCCTTGGATCATGTGCCGTTCCCTTTCTTCTCCAAACTTTTTTCTTCCCATCATTCTGGTACAGGTTGATCTTTGTCTCATCTGTCCATAGAATACTTTTCCAGAACTGAGCTGGCTTCATGAGGTGTTTTTCAGCAAATTTAACTCTGGCCTGTCTATTTTTGGAATTGATGAATGGTTTGCATCTAGATGTGAACCCTTTGTATTTACTTTCATGGAGTCTTCTCTTTACTGTTGACTTAGAGACAGATACACCTACTTCACTGAGAGTGTTCTGGACTTTAGTTGATGTTGTGAACGGGTTCTTCTTCACCAAAGAAAGTATGCGGCGATCATCCACCACTGTTGTCATCCGTGGACGCCCAGGCCTTTTTGAGTTCCCAAGCTCACCAGTCAATTCCTTTTTTCTCAGAATGTACCCGACTGTTGCTTTTGCTACTCCAAGCATGTCTGCTATCTCTCTGATGGATTTTTTCTTTTTTTTCAGCCTCAGGATGTTCTGCTTCACCTCAATTGAGAGTTCCTTAGACCGCATGTTGTCTGGTCACAGCAACAGCTTCCAAATGCAAAACCACACACCTGTAATCAACCCCAGACCTTTTAACTACTTCATTGATTACAGGTTAACGAGGGAGACGCCTTCAGAGTTAATTGCAGCCCTTAGAGTCCCTTGTCCAATTACTTTTGGTCCCTTGAAAAAGAGGAGGCTATGCATTACAGAGCTATGATTCCTAAACCCTTTCTCCGATTTGGATGTGAAAACTCTCATATTGCAGCTGGGAGTGTGCACTTTCAGCCCATATTATATATATAATTGTATTTCTGAACATGTTTTTGTAAACAGCTAAAATAACAAAACTTGTGTCACTGTCCAAATATTTCTGGACCTAACTGTATGCCAGATCAGAATCCCAATTTGCAGACACGGTGTTTCGGGGTGCTTGCCCCTCGTCAGTGCAAAGTATGGGGTGTCTGATCTGGCTCATGAGAAGCTTTGTGGGGACCACGGGGGAACACTATTCTCCTTATGGAGACTTTGCAAGCCAGTCTGTTAAAAACATGTAACAGAAAAATATGATTTAAGAAATTGGTCATTTTCTGATGCTTCCCTTTAATCACAAAGTATGTTTTGCTGCTTATTAGCACTGGACCCGAGCATTCCCTGGAAGAATGCTCATTTCTTGCCTGTATACACAGAAGATGTACGTCAGTATATGCTGGGATAACAGAGCAGCATAATGAAGAAGCTCTTGTTTAGAGAGGACTAATTAAAATACAGAAATAAGAAAGGAACCTAAGTGCTGTTCAGAATCTTTTCAATTTTCTTTTATGAACGGCAGAATACTGGGCTTTTGGGCAGTCAAAGAGCTTCTATGGCAACAGATGTCTTTTGGCTCCCTCCTACATGGTAGAAATAATACAGAGGGGAGCACTTTTACCGAGTACGCTGTACTATATATATACAAATTACATTTTACATTGCGTCTTCTCAGTCCACAGACTGTCGTTACTATGGTATTAGACATTACCAGTGCAGCTCTTGAAGCCCATTACACAAAAATATGGCTAAACAGAGCAATTTACATAACAGAATATATAACAATATTGGATTAATAGCGATATTTAACATGAGCTGCTGTGGTATTAGAAATCAGATGTATATGGACCTAATTGTACCTTTACACTGCTTTAGGCCTCCTTTACACGTCCGTGAAGATCACGCACGTTTTTCACGGACGTGTCAAAGGTGCTTATTGCCCTCCATGAGCCGTTTTTATGGCACAATGTGTGTTGTCCGTGCTCACCTGTCCTCGGTGTTGTTCTCCATGGTGCTGATCTTCCGTCTCCGGCCCTGCCGACTCACCACTGCTGCAGCTTCCAGCCCGCAGTGGAGTGAATATGCAATGAGCATAATGAGCGGCAGTTGGAAGCAAGTGACCGCAGTGCTGGAAAAGGTGAGTATAGAATTTTTTATTTTTTTCCAAACACGTGTGTTTTCTCCGGTGCGTGTCACACGGATCACATCCGTGTGGTCCATGTGCGGGTTGTGTGACACCCGTGATGACGGAGAAAAACGGACATGTCTACGTGTGGAGCACACGGGCACACGTATGCTCCATATGTACACACGGTCCATAGAATAACACGCACGTAAGCGCAGACCCATTGATATTAATGGGTCTACGTGTGCCCGTGTCTCCGGTACGTGAGGAAACGGACCAAACACGTACCGGAGACACGGACGTGTGAAGGGGGCTTTAGATAGACTTAAAGAGAACCTGACAGTTGATAAATGCTGCTAAACCAATGGTATGGCTCCATTATTTCAGCCATGAAGTTTCATTCACTCTGAAATATTGTTGAATGGATGACTAGTCAAAGAGGAAGGTCCCCTGCAGCTTTTTGCTGCCCTGCTGTTCTTGATTGACAGCTTTCTCCCTATATACATGTATCGCCCCGCTCTCAGCAGCCGAGCTACTCGGATCTGGTCCTTCTGTGGGTGGCTCGAGGGACTCCGGACCTGGGGGTCTCGCAGTCACTTCAGTTGAAAAGGAGGTTATGGTGTATGGGATTTTGGAAAGTTTGTACGTGACGCCACCCACGGTATGTGGTAAATGGGGTACCACTGCTGCTGTTGAGGGGACTCCCGGAAGCGTTGGGCTGGCAGCTAGATGTTGTTATCCCTCCGTGGGTAGGGATGGATGCCTCGGGGCCCAGGGGGAGTTGTGGTGCTGGCAGGGATTGCAGAGAGCAGGAAACTCACAGTTCGGTTGTCCTGGTGTTGGATGAGGCTGTATTGATGTGGAGGGTCAGTAAACACACAGTCTGTTTTGTCAACCAACTTGCCAAATGGCCGGTCACCTTTGGCGGGTGTCTTCGGGTCCCACACCCAGATGTACAGCCAGGGCCCTTCTTTCCACACTCTCTGTATGTCTCTTTCTTGTCTGGACTAGTCCGTTTGAACGGCCTCCGGATCGGGTCCCTTTCCCGGCACTGGCGGACTACAACCCTGTCCCAGTTGCCTCAGGATCCCCGCTACCTGATCTCCGTCACCTGTGGCCCTCACTGCCACCTAGTCCGGTAGTCCAGGGCTCCAACCTCCACCTTCTCCGGGGAGCTCCAAGCTTCCCCTGTCAGCTTGTTCACTGACTGCAGCACGACTGAAACCTGACTCCTCTCTCTCCTTCCTTAGCTCCTTTCGCCCCCTCCCTTTTTCCTGGGGAGGGGGTGAGTAGAGCCTGATTGGCTGGTGTACATCTATGTGGGGATTGTGTAGCTGCCAGGGGGAATTAACTCTTTCTGTGACTACCTGATTTTGTCAGGGCGTCACATACACACATAGAAACCTGTTAGTAAAGGGGAGAGGAATGGAGACCAGCCTCCTGGACTAGTCACCGGAGCTGCAAAGTCCCTGCCTGGCTTTTAAAGAGAACCTGACATTTCGTACATTTTCCCAATCCATGGGCATTTGTCAGGTACTGGCTGTATGTTTTCAGCCAGGTATGTTTGACTCTGAGACTAGTTGGCAGCTTCTCCCCTCCAGCTGTCGTAGATTGATATGTTTTTGTCTACAGGTGCATATACACAGAGACCTGTCAATCCAGGGCAGGGGAGAGGGGAAGAGTCACCGGGGACCTGCCTGTCTGAATAGTTTGCCGTTCGATTATTAAAAGTATGTTATTCTACGAAACACAGTTTGGGCAGCATGTATCAGCTGTCAGGTTTTTCTTTAAAATATTATTTACTCTGAAATGCATCAGAATTTCAGTGTTTAACATACACAGATACTTTGGTGATTATCTATTCTCTGGAATAACTGCTTTGATGGGGAATAACCTTCTAATACTAAGATAATATACAGTAGTTGTATGGTGACTATAGTGGTTTTGATGAAGTGTAGGCCAAGCATGTACTTGCATTCTATATATATGTGTATATATATATATATATATATATATATATATATATATATATGCTAGTTGGACAACTCTGTATTATAGCATTATATTTTTATTTAAAGGAAACGTGTGATGTTTAAATTGTATCTGAGCGGCAAGCAAGATGTTAATGAGCTGGATGAGCTTATCAGATTGATTCACATTTTTGTGGGTCAAATGTCATTACATCTTGTATTTTAGTCATTGCGATCACTAATATTTTGATTGACAGTATTTACCGTATGACTGTGCATGCAGAGATAGCTGCCAACAGGACTGCTCACTGGACACATATACATCCAACCCAGAGGTTTCAATGCATAAATTACAATTTATACTGAATCTCTTCCAGTAAACCGGTTCATCATTTAGTCAGCTTCTCCTTCTCTACCCCATGATGTCCACAGATTGCCCTGAATGTACAAATTGACAGGTTCCTTTTAAGCTGAATCTATTTTCTCCAATTTCTAAAGCCAGCTTTACACGTTGCAATTTCGCATACGATATCGTATACGATTTGCAATGCCTCCATCGTATGTGCGGCACGTTCAATTTGTTGAACGTGCCGCACAAACGATTAACCCCCGTCACACATACTAAGGCTGCTTTCACACATCCAGTTTTAGCAGAGCCGGCCAATCCGGCTCTAAAACCTATGCAACGGATGCGGCGACAATACCGCATTCTTTGCATACGTTTTTGACATGCGGCTTGTCCGGTTTTTGCTGCTTGCGGCAGGCTACTGAGCATGCGCAGTGGAAAAAACCGCATGCGGCGACCGGATGTAGTGTTTGCCGCAGGACGCCGCATGCGCCATCCATAGGCATGCATTGCAAATCGCGCCGCATCGGCTAATGTAAGTCTATGCAAAAAATCGCAATCGGCGGCAAAAAAAAAGGTTGCGATTTTTCTGCAAAGCGCCGGATTGTGCCGCACAGGAAAAACCGGATGTGTGAAAGCAGCCTTACCCGTCCATACGACCTCGATGTGGGCGGCGAACGTCCACTTCCTGGAGTGGGAGGGACGTTCGGCATTACATCGACGTCACGCGGCAGCCTTCCAATAGAAGCGGAGGGCCGGAGATGAGTGGGACGTAAACATCTCGCCCACCTCTTTCCTTCCGCATAGCCGGCTGGAGCCGCGGGACGCAGATAAGATCTGTTCATCGTTCCCGGTGTGTCACACACTGCGATGTGTGCTGCCTCGGGAACATTGAACAACCTCACGTTCAATTCATGAGGAATGAACGACGTGCATGCGATGAACGGATTTTCGTAAGATATATTGTAGCGTGTAAAGCGGGCTTTAGTCTGTGGTTACTAATTTTTGTAGAAAGTTACAATGGGAGTACCAGACAGTTCAATGTTTATAGGTCTACATGAAACAAAGGTCCAAACTAAAAAGATAAAAAGTTTGAAAAAAATGTAAATGTAAACTGTTTGAAATGTTGTATGCCAATTTGATGTGTTGGGCTAATTTCTTGCAGGGTATGCTTGCTTGCCAGCTACAGCTATTCTAACCTGGAATGCTTAAAGCTCAGTTTCTGCAAAGATATTACAGCAGACGCCATTGAAAAGCTTTGCAAAAATTGTAAAAGGTATTGTTATAGCTTATATTAAGAGGGGAAAGGAACAACCAGTATCTAGTAAATATTACAAATACGAGATGTTTGGGGAAGATGTGAAAGTCACACTACTACTGTAGCACCGCTGAACATTTGGTTTGTTGTGGTTTTTCCGCAATTTAAGTTGAAGTTTTCAGTAGAGCAAGTCGTAGAAAATTTGAACATCCCTTTCCCTTTAAAAGTTGGACAGGTCCACATATGTGACAATGTATACAACCTGTAACAAATGTAAGAAAGCTAGACACATCCAGTCATAGTAAAGTTTTAGATGTATACATTAGTCAATATTTAAAAGAGATTAGAAGATATCAAAGGACTACCATATGGCAAGCTGCTAATCAGATATAATCATTGCATACATGAATACTTGTACAGTAATAATATCATAAACTTGTTGGAATAATCTTATATTGTATAGTTATCTTAAAGGAGACCGTCATTATTGGCCAACTTTTTCCATAGCCACGTAATGCAGATTTCCAGTTTGATCCTATATTAATATGTAAGCAATGCATATTTCGCACTCTTCATAAGATGTTGTTGGAGATAAGAATTTTAACGTCCATATTGTTTTGCTTAGGCTGGAGACACACTCGCGTGTGACCCATGTGATAATTCTATCACACTGCCTGGGCCGGCCGCTGGCTCTTCTAACAGGAATGGGCCACCTGCATGTATTTCTATGCAGCTGACCCATTCCTATCAAGAGAGCCCAGGCAGTGCAATGCAATCATCGTGCGGGTCATATGCAAGTGTGACTCCAGTCGTATGGGGAGAAAAATCTGCTTCCAGAGATGTCTGGCAATGGCTTACAGCCCATTCTTCGGAGAACACATGTACACTTGACCAAACCAAGTGGACATGTGCATTGGGGGAATGGGGCTGTTGATCAAACAATCATTCAGCCAAAGGCTATCAAATATTTACATGAACCGACAGATGGCACTAAATGACCATACAGCAGCAACTAATTTGCTGATCGGTAATCATTTAATAGCCTGTGTACACAGGCAGACCATGCTCAATAATGTCCACTGAACAATTGGTATTAGATTATTCGGTGTAAATAAGCCGTCATTGTTCTCTTTACAGAGCAAAACATACTACCAAGAACGATGATCTTTTGTGCAGCACAAATGATCATTTCACCCAACGAACGAGCATTTTGTTCATTGGTTAGGTGACCAGCAGCCAGTTTGGACTGCAAGAGTATCATGAACAAGTGTTCCTAGGAATGTTTGCGCATGATAATCTTGCATTGTCAATGGACCTATAGTCTAAAATGTGTCTTCTATCTGATTCCTGACTTGAGGTTCCTCCGTTCACTATACACTGCAGCTAGGCTTACAGTGACTGTCCCATGCTTAGCTTTCCAGAAAGTCAATTAGATTGAAATGGCTTTTAATATTTTTGGTTGAAATTATTTTTTATGTTTTTCAGGCTGAAGGTCCTTGACCTTTATGGTTGCCGTGTGTCTCCTGACCTTGGGAACATAAAAAAATACAGGAATTCATTTAAAATTTTTCATGATTTGTCTATACCAACAGTAAACATACTAGGGGAATAAATGGAAATTATTGTAATCTTTACTGTACATATGTGTAATACAAGAATTTCAGAAATACTATACATTATTTTGCATGTCTGTGAATGACAACAATAATGACATCGGTGATACAGGTGTGTCATGGTTTCCCTGGCAATAGTTAGGGTACGTTCTAATGATTAGGGTTACTTGCATTTTCGATACAGTGTACTGTAATTCTACAGTACAAGCAAAGTGAATGGGATTAATTGAAGGTTGAGAGGAGAAGACAAAATTCCGGTCATGAACAGGCGCTGTCACGATGTGGATCAACAAGAAAATATTCTATACTGAAGCAACGTGTTTCGAGAGCAACCTGCTGTTATCCTTAGGTTCACGTGAGGAATAGAGCAGGTTGCTTTTGAAACACGCTGTTTTAGAATAAAATATTTTCTTATTGATCTACATCGTAACACGCCTATTCATCACCGGAATTTTGTCTTCTCCTCTCAACCTTCCATCCCTGGTTTGGGATCGGCATTGTGCTGCAGTCTCGTCCATGCCTTCATCGGGGTTGTGCCTCAATATGCACAACTGGCCCAGGTTTGCCTATCCATTAATCACTAGCAACTCATTCCCTGCCTTGCTGATCTGCACTATGAAAGCGCCTCTATTTTTTTCTTTTCCCTGGGATTAATAGAAATCTCATGTCCACTGTGCTTCTTTTTTACGAGGTGGAAACCCACTAAAAATGCATGCAATTCACACCTAATGATGTCAATACCAGGAAGTTTCAAAACAAAACAGCTTTATTTAATTCATTTAATGGATGACACATCAAATAGAGACAAAAAAGCAGCATCAAAAACACAATAAAAAACACAAGTAAACTAAGTTGCGGAGATGGTGCAAAAATACTGCAGCATCAAAAACTCAACTGATTCTGATCGTGGGAATGTTGCCTTAAGGCTACTTTACATGCTGCGACATCGCTAGCGATCTCATTAGCGATGTGAAATTCTAGATCGCAAGTGCGATCTTTTGAGATCGCACATAGCTCATTTTACGCATGTGCGATCTCGAGAGATCGCACTTGCGATCTAGAATTTCACATCGCTAATGAGATCGCTAGCGATGTCGCAGCATGTAAAGTAGCCTTTATACAACTTTCTATATTGTGTTATATTGTGCTACTGTGTACAAGTTTTGTTACGCAGCTTGTTTTAGACTTTTGAGGTTTGTTCCTTTTCGGGGGTGACTCGTAGAGTAGTTTGGCATGCCCTGTGAATAAAGCTAATAGAGTAATGCCATGAAAACCAATCCCGTTGAACATCTCACAGTGGAAAATGGCAGATATCCTTTAAGGGAACCCTGCACTGAAGTGATAGAGACCTTAAAAACAAAATAAACAATGCACCATAGGAACAACAGAGGGGCTTTAGGAAAAATACTATACAGTATATGCTGACGTTTTTGTGGCTAAAGAGATGTGCTGAGATATGTGCCACACCTAATGACTAGTGATGAGCGAGCACCACAATGCTCACGAGCTTATGTGCTCGTTACTTGAATCAAGCAGGTCAGACACTCAACTCAAGTAATGATTATAATGGAAGTTAATGGGAAACTCATCATGGAAGCATTTTTCCAGCAGACACTCCCAGGAGGTGGCACAGTGGCTCAGTGGTTAGCACTGCAGTCTTGCAGCGCTGGGGTCCTGGGTTCAAATCCCACCAAGGACACCATCTGCAAGGAGTTTGTATGTTCTCCCTGTGTTTGCGTGGGTTTCTTCCGGGTACTCCGGTTTCCTCCCACACTCCAAAGACATACTGATAGGGACTCTAGATTGTGAGCCCCAATGGGGACAGTGTTGCCAATGTATGTAAAGTGCTGTGGAATTAATAGCGCTATATAAATGAATAAAATTATTATTATTATGAGCAAGCACCACAATGCTCACGAGCTTATGTGCTCGTTACTTGAATCAAGCAGGTCAAACACTCAACTCAAGTAATGATTATAATGGAAGATAATGGGAAACTCTAGCATTTTTCCAGCAGACACTCCCAGAAGGTCTAGGGGGGTCAGGAAAATCTCTGAAATGGATGAAAACAGCACTCAAATGGAATAGGAAAAGTATGGGGAAGATGTCTGGATGCTTCTCTGACTCCCAGGTTGCTGCTGGGAATAAGGATGTGAGAGTATTTAGCCATTTTTATGGCGTGACAATAAAACATACAAAAACCCGGAGGTAAAATCAATTTTACGGGAAAAAAATGTTAGGAAACATTATTTCCTCTATAATGACTTGTATATAAGACAAATTAAAAAAGAGAGAAAAAAAACACCTTCTTCCCCCCAAAGGCTATATTCATACATAGCGTTTTTGCACTTTCTCATTGCTTTCAATAATGAAAAAAAACATTCACCGATAAATGTCATTTTAACATTTTACTACCTTATCTGGGGATGTGGTGTGTGACATGGTCTGACACATCCTGTTTAAGTTATGAAGGAGGGACTCTGAAACTCACAAAGGCTATGCGGACAATGAACAAACTGTCAAAATTTAGAAGGAAGAGGCACTTCAATGCACCCTGTGTTGAGTTGCAAAAAACTAGGAGGAACTGCAATACATCCTGGCAGACACATAGAGGATGGCCTCACAATACATTTTTTGACCATTTTAAAAAGAATGTGATTCTTATACTAATAAGCCTATGCACTAAATGCATGGCCTAGCAAAAATTTAAAGAAGGGATTGCAATACACCCTGGAAACATAGAGTAAGGCATCAGAAAATGTTTATTCCCATCATTAAGAGTGGGACTCCTCCTTTACTAGTAAAGCCTATTCACTATATGCAAGGGCTGCCAAAAAATAGAAAGAAGTACTCCAATACACCCTGGTAGACACATAGAATAAGGCCTCAGAAAAATGTAATTCCCACTAATAAGAGTGGGACTCCTACACTAGCAAAGCCTTTACATTATTTGCAAGGCCTGCCAAAAATTAGAAAGAGGTACTCCAATACACCCTGAAAGACACATAGAGGAAGGCCTCAGAAAATGTTCATTCTATTATTTGGAGTGGGACCCGTACACTAGTGAAGGGAAAGACTGTCATATTTGAGTTCAGATTTGATTGGAATGGTTTGCTGGTGCCTTGTCACATTACAAAAGCCCCTGAGGTGCCAAAACAGTGGAGTTCCCCCACAAGTAACCCTTTTTAGAAAATAGACCACAGGAGGAATTTATTTAGATGCTTGGTGAGCACTTGAACCCTCAATATAACAATATATAATAATGATATATAAATACATATAATGATGATATAATAATATTGATAATATAAATAATGATATGTAATGATATATAAATACATCAATGCCAAAAAAAGGATGGTATCAGCCCCATAAAAAATTATAACAGGATAATTATAGAGGACTAAGAAAAGGCTGGGATATTAAACAGGCACTTTTCATCGGTGTTCACCAAGGAACTGAATGTTCCAGGGAACATTCAACAAGGCAAAAATCAAATTTCCCTCTGATATAACTAATTTAATACAAGAAGAAGTACGCCTGTGTCTGAGTAAATGAAACATTGACAAATCCCCCGGAACAGAAGGCATTCATCAACGGATATTGAGGGAATTGAGCTCAGTAACTGACAGACCACTGTATCTCATCTTCTTAGACTCTCTTGTAACAGGGTTGTAACAGGGACGGTTACCCGCTGTCACTGGATCCAGCGGTGGCCGCGGGTAACCTTAGTGACAGCTCAGCTGATCGCGCTACTCACCGCTGCTCCTCTCACCTCCACGCAGCAACTGAGGTGAGTAGCGCGATCAGCTGAGCTGTCACTGTGGTTACCCGCGGCCACCGCTGCATCCACCGCTGGATCCAGTGACAGCGGGTAACCTCACTGACAGCTCAGCCGATAGCGCGGCTGTCTTCATTTGCTGTGTGGAGGTGACCGGAGCGGCTGTGTCTGCTGCAGCTCCGGTCACCTCCATGCAGCAGCGCTGGAAGCGACGCTGGAGCATCCTGGAGTACGCCGGACATGGAGGGCTTTTTGGGGCTGATTAAAGTGGTGAACCAGGGTATATGTGTGTGTTTTTTATTTCTAATAAAGGATTTTTTCGGGCGTGTGTGTTTATTTACTGTAATTTACAGATTAATCATGGAAGGAATCTCGGGGAGATGCCTGACATGATTAATCTAGGACTTATTGGCAGCTATGGGCTGCCAATAACTCCTTATTACCCCGATTTGCCAACGCACCAGGGCAAATCGGGAAGAGCCGGGTACAGTCCCAGAACTGTCGCATATAATGTATGCGGCAATTCTGGGCGGCTGCTGACTGATATTGTTAGGCTGGGGGGCTCCCCATAACGTGGAGCTCCCCATCCTGAGAATACCAGCCTTCAGCCGTATGGCTTTATCTGGCTGGTTTTAAAATTGGGGGGGACCGCACGCCGTTTTTTTTAATTATTTAATTATTTATTTCACTGCACAGTATAGACACGCCCACCGGCTGCTGTGATTGGGTGCAGTGTGACACCTGTCACTCAGCGTGGGGGCGTGTCTCACTGTAACCAATCATAGGCGCCGGTGGGCGGGGAAAGCAGGGAATACGAGATTGTTTAATGAGCGGCCGGCTTTTTCAAAATAGTAAAAGCCGCTGGAGCAGTGTGAACGCCGTGCAGCGCCGGAGATCGGGGATCGGTGAGTATATGAGAGAGGGCTGCTCAATTCACTTACTCAGGAGTTTAGCGGTCACCGGTGAGTCCTTCACAGGTGACCGCTAATCGGGACGCGACACAGACAGAGCCGCAGCATGACCATGAAGTCGGGTGAGGTTCACCCGAGTTCATTCTGACAGTGCGGCTCTGTCTGTGTCTGCTGTCATCTGCCATTCAGCTCTGCTACATGGCTGTCTGTGTCTGCTGTTAGCGGCCATGTAGCAGAGCTGAATGGCAGATGACATAGTAAAAACGCATCCCTACACATTACTCATGCTTGGCAAGTCAATAAATAAAAAAAAAAAAAAGGTGCCCAATGCATACGTCACAGAACACATGATCTAAAGGATCGCACACAAAATTGATCAATTTAACATAGACTACTAACGCACGTGTGACAGCAAATGAACGACCTACGTGCAATCTCATTCAATCGCATATGCGACCTGGGCGTGTCACATCGCATACGAGATCGCACACCTAATTGTAAGGTGTAAAGCTGGCTTTAGTGCGGTCGCACTAGTGACTTGTACAGAGGTAGAACTATATTTTTTTCATGAACACTTATACCTCTTTTAATACATCCCATTATTTTATTAGCCCTGGCAGCAGTTGCCTGACACTGTCCACTAAAGTGAAGTTTACCATCCACCCATACACCCAAGTCTTTTTCTGTGCCTGTTTTACCCAGTGTTCTACAATTAAGTACATAATCATACATTTTATTTCCTCTACCCAAGTGCATGACCTTACATTTATCTACATTAAACTTCAATTGCCACTTCTCAGCCCAATTCTCCAATTTACATAAATCTCCCTGTAATATAATATTATCCTCCTCTGTATTGATTACCCTGCAGAGTTTAGTATCATCTGCAAATATTGAAATTCTACTCCGCATGCCCCCAACAAGGTCATTAATAAATATGTTGAAAAGAAGCGGGCCCAATACTGACCCCTGTGGTACCCCACTATGAACTGAGACCCAGTCCGAGTACGTACCATTAATAAATGGTTTTCCAAAAGTCTTGAAGGAGTTCCCAGAGATGCTTAGCACTTGTTGGCCCTTTTGCCTTCACTCTGCGGTCCAGCTCACCCCAAACCATCTCGATTGGGTTCAGGTCTGGTGACTGTGGAGGCCAGGTCATCTGGCGTAGCATCCCATCACTCTCCTTCTTAGTCAAATAGCCCTTACACAGACTGGAGGTGTGTTTGGGGTCATTGTCCTGTTGAAAAATAAATGATGGTCCAACTAAACACAAACCGGAAGGAATAGCATGCCACTGCAATATGCTGTGGTAGGCATGCTGGTTTTGTATGCCTTCAATTTTGAATAAATGCCCAACAGTGTCACCAGCAAAGCACCCCCACACCATCACACATCCTCCTCCATGCTTCACGGTGGGAACTAGCCATGTAGAATCCATCCGTTTACCTTTTCTATAAAGACACGGTGGTTGGATACAAAGATCTCAAATTTCGACTCATCAGACCAAAACACAGATTTCCACTGGTCTAATGTCCATTCCTTGTATTCTTTAGCCCAAACAAGTCTCTTATGCTTGTTGCCTGTCCTTAGCAGTGGTTTCCTAACAGCTATTTTACCATGAAGGCCTGCTGCACAAAGTCTCCTCTTAACAGTTGTTCTAGAGATGAGAAGGTGTGTCCAGTACTGTATATTAAAGAGAATAATATAATAATTGATAACCAGCATGGATTCATGAAAGATAAGTCGTGACTAACCAACATGTTGGGTTTCTATGAGGAGTTAAGTGAAAATCTGGATATTGGTAATGCAGCTGATGTGATTTATTTAGACTTTACAAAGGCATTTGATACAGTACCACATAACAGTTTTATAATGAAGCTCCAGGTGCAAGGGCTAGTGGAAACTATAAGCAGATGGGTAAGGGATTAGCTAAAAGATAGGAAACAAAGAGTTGTCGTAAATGGTACATTCCCTAATTGGGCTATAGTCAGCAGTGGGACACGTAGAGATCTGTGCTAGGACTGATTCTTTTTAATTTCTTTATTAATGACCTTGTGGATGGGATTAAAAGTAACATGTCAGTCTTTACTGACGACACCAAACTATGTAGAATATTAAAAACTGACCTTGATAGTGCAACATTACAAAATGATCTGGATAAGATTTTGGAATGGGCAAACACTTGGCAAATGAGATTTAATGTTGATAAATGTAAAGTAATGCACCTAGGATGGAGTAATCCTATAACTGCATATACATTAAATGGTAGTAAACTTTGGACTACAAAACAGGAGAAAGACTTAGGTATTCTTGTTACAAATAAGCTGAGCAGCAGCACTCAATGTCAAGCAGCAGCTGCAAAAGCAATCACGATTTTAGGGTGTATAAAAAGAGAAATTAGATCCCGTGGTCCCAACGTTTTGTTACCCCCTCTATAAATCACTTGTAAGGCCACATCTGGAATATGGGATCCAGTTTTGAGCTCCACATTATAAAAAGGACATTCAGAAGTTAGAGTCAACTAGACTACTACAAGGAATGGAAGGCCTCCCATATGATGAGAAGTTGGAAAAGTTAGATTTGTTTAGCTTAGAAAATAGACGTCTCAGAGGAGATCTCATTTATATGTATAAATACATGTGTGGTCATATAAAGGACTGGCACATGACTTATTCCTTGCAATAACAATACTAAGGACCAGGGGGCACTCACTGCGAGTGGAAGAAAAGCGATTCCGACAGCTAAATAGATAAATTAAATAGTTTACCTGGATGGGTACAAAAGGGAAGACAAGTGTGGCGCTGACCTAAGCGCAGTAAATGGTGAAAAGACTTGGATATAAATGAATTCAATGCTCACCTTTTGGAAGGTATAATTCGTCTTCAAAGTAGCTATATTGAGCCACAGCAACTGGCCCCTCTTGGCTTGCAGCAATCCCTGGACACTATGAGAGAATCCTACCTTGGATTCACATAGGCACCACAAATCAGAACCATAAAAAAATCCAGGCTGTGTGCTCTTCCATAGGAGGCCAGAGCGGGGTGATCCTTTTTAAAAATTATTTATTGATGTTCACATAATCCACATACAACGCGTTTCGGCTAGCAAGACTTCTTCAGTTATAATATAAGCAATAACATAAAAACCATATAATGTCCCCTTATATATAAAAGGTTCTTTTTTGAACAAATTAGCTCAAGGGTGTGGTGAAAAACTAAGATAATTGATGAACACACCCTGTATTTAGGCTGACAACAGAGAATGAGGAAGCAATAGCTTTAAAATTAAATTGTAAAAAATTATTTATTCCAATGTGATGTATAAATGTAGAAAAATAATATTAAATCAACCTATACAAGTTTTTCTTTTATGTCTTCCTTGTGAGAAAAGAAAAAAAAAATATAATATAGAAATAAATTAAAAACAGTTTTTTATTGTTATCTGTAAAATAGATATTCTTGTTAAAAAATATATATCATGTATAAATGTATAAAAAGAATTTTCTGGATATTAAAAAAAAATTAAGGTTCTTTAAAAATTCTTTAAAAACATCCTACTTAGAAAATCTTATAAACAATATATATATATTTTTGTGAGGGATTGAAGTTGATTTTAGATTCTCTTTGTAGATAACTATAAGATTACCTGTATAAATGTTATATAAATGTTATATGGATATTGAAAGAATCTTTAAAGAAATTGTTTCTTTTTATTACACATTTTCTGTTACATCATTTAATCCATTGGGATAAAGAGTCTGCAAGCGATAGATCCAATATGATTCTTTCCGATTTAATACCTGTCTATGATTTTTGGTCTTTTCAGGTACCTGCTCTATCAGAGTGACAGTTATTTTAAAGGACCGATTTTTCTACATTCTGATTTGTGGCAGCTAAATAGGAAAGGGTTCTTTACAGTTAGAGCGGTCAGACTGTGGAATGCCCTACCACAAGAGGTAGTAATGACAGATACTATAACAGCTTTTTAAAAAGGGCTGGATGATTTCCTCAGTACACACAACATTGTTGGTTATAAATGATTTAGCAACAAAATGTCAAATTGGTGGAGGAAGGTTGAACTAGATGGACCTAGGTCTTTTTTCAACGTATGTAACTATGTAACTATAAAGCCACTGAGGAACACTGGTAATGTGGAACTATTACAGTGCTGAAGAAAGGACATACATCCAAGAGAGGTAAAATGCAATCTGGTTTAATTTTATGCATTTCGAAGTGTACCCCACTTCTTCCTCAGGAAATCCACCAATATGATTGGTCATATTGGTCAGTGTTCCTCAGTGGCTTTTTGGCTTCGTCAGCACCTGGACTCTGCAGCAGCTGGTTACAAGCTTAATATCTGGTTGTGTGTTTCATAACCCAATAAGGTGAGCACATTCCCTTATTACTTTTATTCTGTATTACTGGGTAAGACCCTATTGCGCTTTCTTTCCCTACAGCTTTTTATACTATGTAACTATGTAACAGGAGATAATGCACCATACAATTTGTTGTGCAATTTTTGCCTCAGTACGCCAGTACCCCATATGTGGTCGAAAACTATTTTTGTGGCAGAGTACAAAGTGAAGAAGGTAAAGAGCACCGTGTTTGAGTTTAGATTTACTTGAAATGGTTTTCAGGTGCCATGTCACATTGGAAAACCCCCTGAAGTGCCAGAACAGCAGAAACCCCTCACATGTGACCTTATTTTACAAACTGCACCCCTCAATGAATTCATCTAGGGGTGCAGTGAGCATATCGACACTACAGGTGTGTCACAAAATTTTATACTGTTGGACAGTGAAGAAAAAATAATTACATTTTTACCACTAAAATGTTCCTTTAACGCCAGATTTCCAACAAGGTAAATAGGTAAAAAAAAGGCCCCAAAATATGTCACACAATTTCTCCTGAATGTGCAATATCCCACATGTGACTTTACAGTACTATTTGGCCGCACTGCAGAGCTTGGGAGGGAAGCAGCACCATTTGATTTTTCAAACACAGATTTTCCTAAATATTGTTCGCAGACTGCATTTGTAGAGCCCATAAGTGCCTTAACTGCAGAAACAGCCTAAAGTGACCCCATCTATTGGTGTAGTGTAGTCTGTGAAAAATACCCATGAAGTGAAACGCAGTGATTGTGTCAGAATTAAAAATTGCAAATAAGTCCTTGACATGCCCAGTACAATGTAGTGCCCATACATTACAGTGCCTTGTGAAAGTATTCGGCCCCCTTGAATTTTTCAACCTTTTCCAACATTTCAGGCTTCAAACATAAAGAAAAAAAACATTAATGTTATGGTGAAGAATCAACAAAAAGTGGGACAAAATTGTGAAGTTAAGTGAAATTTATTGCTTATTTTTAACTTTTTTAAAAAATAAATAACTGAAAATTGGGGCGTGCAATATTATTCGTCCCCTTTAAGTTAATACTTTGTAGCGCCACCTTTTGCTTTGATTACAGCTGCAAGTCGCTTGAGGTATGTGTCTATCAGTTTTGCACATCAAGAGACTGAAATTTTTGCGCACTCTTAGTTTGCAAACAGCTTGAGCTGAGTAAGGTTGGATGGAGAGCGTTTCTGAACAGCAGTTTTCAGCTCTTTCCACAGATTATTGATTGGATTCAGGTCTGGACTTTGACTTGGCCATTCCAACACCTGGATACGTATATTTGTGAACCATTCCATTGTAGTTTTTGCTTTATGTTTGGGATCATTGTCTTGTTGAAAGACAAATCTCCGTCCCAGTCTTAGGTCTTTTGCAGACTCCAATTGGTTTTCTTCAAGAATGGTCCTGTATTTGGTTCCATCCATCTTCCCATCAACTTTAACTATTTTCCCTGTCCCCGCTGAAGAATAGGAGGCCCAAACTATGATGGTGTCACCACCATGTTTGACAGTGGGGATGGAGTATTCAGGGTGATGAGCTGTGTTGCTTTTACGCCAAACATATCATTTGGCATTGTGCTCAAATAGTTCCATTTTGTTTTCATCTGACCAGAGCACCTTCTTCCACATGTTTGTTGTGTCTCCCAGGTGGCTTGTGGCAAACTTTAAATGACACTTTTTATGGATCTCTTTGAGAAATGGCTTTCTCCTTCCCTCTCTTAAATGAAGGCCAGATTTGTGCAGTGCACAACTGATTGTTGTCCTATGGACAGACTCTCCCACCTCAGCTGTAGATCTCTGCAGTTCATCCAGAGTGATCATGGGCCTCTTGGCTGCATCTCTGATCAGTCTTCTTGTTTAAGATGAGAGTTTGCATGGACGTCCGGGTCTTGGTAGATTTGCAGTGGTATGATAATCCTTCCATTGCAATATGATTGCTTGCATAGTGCTCCTTGGGATGTTTAAAGTTTTGGTAATCTTTTTGTAACCAAATCCGTCTTTAAACTTCTCCACAACAGTATCACGGACTTGCCTGTTGTGTTCCTTGGTCTTCATGATGCTCTCTGCACTTTAAACAGAACACTGAGACTACCACAGAGCAGGTGCATTTATACGGAGACTTGATTACACACAGGTGGATTATATTTATCATCATCAGTCATTTAGAACAACATTAGATCATTCAGAGATCCTCAATGAACTTCTGGAGTGAGTTTGCTGCACTGAAAGTAAAAGGGATGAATAATATTGCACGCTCCACTTTTCAGTTATTTTTCTTTTAAAAAAAGTTTAAAATAAGCAATACATTTCGTTCAACTTCACAATTGTGTCCCACTTGTTGTTGATTCTTCACCATAACATTAAAATTTGTATCTTTATGTTTGAAGCTTGAAATGTGAGAAAAGGTTGATAAATTCAATGTGGCAGAATACTTTTGCAAGGCACTGTATGTCCAGCTTGTGCTTCTAGAGACACACACCCTAAAAACTAAGCGGGCTGTCCTCTCTACAACATGTGGATGCTAACTGCGGTTTGGGCACATTGTGGGGCTCAGAAGGGAGGGGGGCATTTGCGAGCCAGATTTTGCTGGATTTCTTTTTTGAGGGAGGGTCCATAGCGCTTTTGCAGAGTCTTTGTGCTACCAGTGACATGGAAACCGCTAATATTTCTGTTAACAGATAATAGATGTTAGTGGAGACTTGTATTTTTATGGGTTATGTTGAATGCTATTTGGTGGTGATTTGGGGTACAGAACAATTTTAATCAGTTCACATTTGTCCCGTGCTCTATGCTGAGCACTTACATCTGGGTTTGAATCTACAGTACATATCTGAAGTACGTGATTCAGTTGAAATCTCTGACGGATCCATTCAATAATGAGACAGCAGAGTTATTAATGAGACAGCATAGTTACTCTGGACTCCGTTTGGCCTCTGTATAGTGGGTGTTGTTGATTGCACTTTTGTGCATGCCTAAAGGACAGCTAAAAAGATGGTCACTGCCAGACAGGTGTTTAAAGTGACTCAGCTGCGTCCAAAACGCTACGATGTACAGTACAAGCATAGTGGATGGGATTTGTAGAAATCTCATGCTTACTGAGCGTAGACTGCCAACAGCATAAACTGATCTACGGTGCGGCCTTCTGAGCCGCAAGCATGTTAATTGCTTGCTGCAGAGTCACAAGCGTTTTCCACAGGGAGAACAGAAAAGGGATAGCAGGAGAGAGAGACCGAAACTGCCTGAGCCCAGATTGTGGGCACGATTTGGTGAGTATTTTGCATCGTTAACGATGTCGCTAACGAGCCCGGATGTGCGTCACGAATTTCGTGACTCCAATGATATATCGTTAGTGATGTCGTTGCGTGTAAAGCCCCCTTATGTCTCTGAATGACGTGATTCAGATGACACCCCTTAGGGAACAATTCACTATAATGAGGCTGCAGAGTTAGGCTATGTGCCCATGGTACAACGTACCATCAGATTTTGCCAGGAACACCTGCGGATTTATCTGGATTTTCTAGATAAATTCGCAGCTTCTAGCAAGTATAGACACTCCCCATGTTATCCTATGGGATTTCGGGAGTAGTGTATCAATGGTGCGGTATGTGCGGCTGCGGAATATCCTGCGGGACATGCCGCAGGTAACTGCATGTCAATTATTCATGCGGAAATATCTGCGGAATGCCCGCTCCTCTACTATGGAGATACAGGGCGGGAATTACGCAGGTATTTCGGCACTTGTTCCGCAGGTTTACTGCAACAAAAATGCTCGAATCCCGCAGCAATAGATAGCTGCGGATTCCGGACAGCAGCTGCGGTAAACCTGCAGACAAATTTGCGGAAATAGCCGCAGGTACATTGTCCCGTGGGCACAAAGCCTTAAGCGGGCTTTACACGCTACGACATCACTAACAATTGCTAGCGATATTGAGCGTGTAGGCACCCGCCCCCGTCGTGTGTGCGATATCGTGTGTTCGCTGCCGTAGCGAACATTATTGTTACGGCAGCGTCATACGCACTTACCTGGTCGTCGTCATCGCTGTGACTGCCGAACAATCCCTCCCTCAAGGGGGAGGGACGTTCGGCATCACAGCGACGTCACCGCGACATCAATAAGTGTCCGGCCAATCAAAGCGGAGGGGCGGAGATGAGCGGAACGTAACATCCCGCCCACCTTCTTCCTTCCGCATTGCAGCCGGCGGCAGGTAAGGAGACGTTCCTCGCTCCTGCGGTGTCACACGGAGCGATGTGTGCTGCCGCAGGAGCAACGAACCACATCGATAATCAACCATCACCGATTTTTGTTTTTGGAATGACCTCTCCATGGTGAACGATTTTCACCATTTTTGAGGTCACTTGAGGTCGCTTAAGGTCGCTGGTAAGTGTCACACACTGTGATATCGTTAATGGCGCCGGATGTGCGTCACTAACAACGTGACCCCGACGATAAAACATTAACAATATCGTAGCGTGTAAAGCCCCCTTTACTCTGGACTCCGTCTGGCCTCAATTCTGTGTTGTCCTTTTCAGAAGTGCACAAAACTGGATGACTACACTTTTTTGCACTCTTAGGCTCCCTTCACACTTCTGTGTCTCTGGTGCGTGCTAGGTCCGTGCCCGTATGTACTGGAGACACGGGCACACGTATACCCATTAAAATCAATGGGTATATGTGCACGCACGTGTTCTGCCAGTGGCCCGTGCCTCCGTGTGGAGCAGACGTGTTCCGTGTGCTCCACACGGATGCATGTCCGTGTTTACCCGGCAGCACGGGCCCGCACACGTACCACACGGATGTAGTGTGGATGCGGGTGCACGTGACACGCGCCGGAGAAACACACGTATCATTGTAAAAAATAAAAAAACACATACCTCCACCATTCCTGCAGTCTCTGCCGCGGCTGTCACCTGCATCCGACCTCCAGTGAATTTGAACAACGCATCTTCTTCACTGGGGGCCGGAAGCAGCATCAGCGTGGCGTGGCCTGTGCCGGACGCTGTCATTCAGCACCACAGACAGCTCCGGAAGAAACAGGTAAGGCGGGACTTTCCGTTCTCCGTGTGTTATTACATATAACACACGGTGAACAGGAATGTGCCACAAACACGGCAGACAGGGAACAAACCACCCCTTTAACACGTACATGAAAAAACGGATCATTTTTTCACGGATGTGTGAAGGGGGCATTAAAAAGACGACGATTGATGGATTATAGGCCAGAGAGAGTCCAAAATTACTCTCTTTTCCTCATTATAGGGTTTGTTCAGTTGTGGGTTTTGCCTAGATAGCAAATTTCATTTACATGGAAAACCCGGTGTAAGTGCTCAGCATAGAGCTCAGTAAGCCGAGCCTTTTTGCGATCTTTGATCTTTGAATTGTTTTTATTTATTTATGCCTTTCATCATGCAGTATAAGAGATAAGACAACTATATTCTTTGGGTTAGTATGATTACAGTTGTACCAGATTTATAACTTTTTATGTTTGGCTACTATCACACACTAAGGCCCGTTTCACACGTCAGTGAAAAACAGTGACGTTTTTCACTGGCGTGTAAAACACGCACATGTCCCTGCGTGTGCCGTGATTCACGGCACACATGGGTTGTCTAAGTGCAATCCGGGCTCCGTTCTCCGTGGCCCGTGATTGCACTTAGAAAACTACTCACCTGTGCGCGCTCCTGCTGTCCATGGTGCTGATCGCTCCCGCGGTGCAGCATCTGGCCGGTGGTGACCCCCGCAGCAGCTGCTTCCGGGTCGGCTGTGTCGCGCATAATGAATATGCGCGACAATAATGAGCCGGCTCAGAAGCAGCTGGCAGAACGGGCTGCAGAGAGCGTCGCTGGAGCCGGGTGAGTTAAAATGTTTTTTATTTTAAAAGCACGTTTTTTTCTGGCACGTGTTTCACGGACCACACCACTGCGTGGTCCGTGGGACATCAGTGATGCCAGAAAAAAATGGACATGTCTCCGTGCGGCAAACACGCACACGCGGGTACGCTGCACGGAGACACGTGCAGCGAAAAATCACTGACGTGTGAGCAGACCCATTCATTATAATGGGTCTGCGTATGTCAGTGATTCTGGTACGTTTAAAAAAAAGCACAAACGTACCAGAATCACTGACGTGTGAAAGGGGCCTTAAAAACACTTTTTTTTTTACCAAAAAAATGTTTCAAATCTCAGACTAAAATTTGCTATATTTCTGCAGACAGAGTCAAGTCAGGGCTTGTTTTTTGAATGAGTTTATGTTGTTATTTGTACCATTTTCGGGTAAATATTATGTATTGATTGCTTTCCAATCTGATTTATTGGAGGCAGAATGAACTGAAACAGCAATTCAAGAAATGTCTTTTTTTGCTTTTAACAATGTTAGCCATGTGGTGAAAGTGATAAGACAGATTTATTCTTTGGGTCAGTAAGATTATAGCAAAATCACATTTATTTAATTTTTTTAATGTTTTGCTGTTTTTACAGAATAAAAATAATTTTATAGAAAAAAAAAATGTTTTTGCATTGCTCTATTCTAAAAGCTATAGCTTTTTTATTTTTATGTTCATGGAGCTATGTGGCAGGTTGTTTTTTTGCCGGACAAGGTGACCATTTTAATACAAGTTTTTGATGGTATTTGAATCCCCTTTTTTCAGTGGTATGATAAAAAAGCATAGATTTAAGGCATGTTTTTTATTTATATTTGTACGGAAGTCACCATAGGGGTTAACTAGTGTGACAGTTTTATAGATCGGGTATTTCCTAGATGCGAGGATACCAAACATGTACTTTATTGGTTTATTTTTGTTTTACACACACACACACACACACACACACACACAAACAGTATTATATGTTTTTCATTTGTTATGTTATTTATTTTGGGATTTTTTTAAAAATGTTTTTTAAATTCTTTTAAACGTTTTAGTTAGGGCTCGCGCGCACATAGCGTAATATCATGCATTTATGCTGCGTATTGCACTGCAGTGTAAATGCATGCATCCTGCGTCCCCAGCACAATCTATGACGATTGTGCATGATACGTGCGCACGATGCTTTTATGAACACAGCGATTTGGGTGCTAAAAGTTTGACCCAAATCCATGCGTTCATAAAATGAGCATGTCAATTATTCCGTGCGCTTGGATACAGCTCCCACTCTGTCTATGATGGGGGCAGCAGCCATAGCGCATGAAATCGGCTTTTTTTGTACAAAAAAAGGCATCCATTATGCAGTGTTTCTGCAGCGATTTGATGCACACATGTGCTGTCAAATCGCTGCAGAATATTCAGCAGTTACGTGCGCATGAGCCCTTACACTGACAAAAGGTCTTTTAACCCCTTAAGGATGAAGCCAGTTTTGCACTGAATGCCCAGGCCATTTTTTTGCAATTCAGACCTGTGTCTCTTTATGAGGTTATAACTCTGGAATGCTTCAACGGATCCCAGTGATTCTGAACTTGTTTTTTCATGACATATTATACTTCATGATAGTTATAAATTTAGAATGATATTTTTTGCTTTTATTTGTGAAAAAATTGGAAATTTGATGAAAAATTTTAAAATTTTGCAATTTTTAAACTTTTAATTTTTATGCCCTTAAACCAGAGAGTTATGTCACACAAAATAGTTAATAGATAACATTTCCCACATCTCTACTTGAGATCAGCACAATTTTTGAAACAAAATTTTTTGGGTTTAGGAAGTTAGAAGGGTTTAAAGTTCATCAGCAATTTCCCATTTTTTCAACAAAATTCACAAAACCATTTTTTTAGGGACCACATCATATTTGAAGTGACTTTGAGAGGCCTAGATGACTGACAGAAAATACCCAACAGTGACACCATTCTAAAAACTGCACCCCTCAAAGTACTCAAAACCACATTCAAGAAGTTTAACCCTTCATTTGCCTCACCAGAACAAATGCAATGTGAACTGAAAAAATAAATATAAATATAAATATATATATATATATATATATATATATATATAACCTAAAAATGTTGCTCTTGTGCCAATTTAAAAAAAAATTTAAGAAATAACACAACAAAATGGCACTCAAAATTTGTTACCCAATTTCTTGTGAGTGCGCTGATACCCCACATGTGGTCAGAATCCTCTGTTTGGACAAATGGGAGGGCTCAGAACAGAAGAAGCAATATTTGAATTTTGGAAAGCAAATTTGGCTAAAAAAGATTGCGGGCACCATGTTGAATTTGTAGGGCCCCTAAGGTACCTAAACAGCAAAAACCTCCCACAAGTGACCGCATTTTGGAAACTAGACCCCTCAAGGAATTTATCTAGATGTTTGGTGAGTACCCTGAACCCCTGGGGGCTTTACAGAATTTTATAACGTTGAGCTGTGAAAATAAAAAAAATACATTTTTACCACAAAATTGTTACTTCAACCAAGTAGCTGTTTTTTTACAAGGGTATCAGGAAAAAATGAACAAAAAATGTATTGTGCAATTTCTCCTGAGTATGCCAGAACCTCATATGTGCTGGAGATCAAATGTTTGGGTGCACGGCAGGGCTCGGATGGGAAGGAGCGCCATTTGACTGCAAAATTGGCAGGAATCAATAGCGGGTGCCCTGTCGCGTTTGGAGAGCTCCTGAGGTGCCTAAACAGTGGAGGTCCCCCATAAGTGACCCCATTCTGGAAACTAGACCCCTCAAGGATTTTATCCAGTGGTATAGTGAGCATTGTAACCCATATTGTAAATTTTCATTTTTTTCACAAAAATCTTGCTTTAACAGGAAAAACCAAAAAGTGGACCCCCACAGTTTGCTATTCAATTTCTTATGAGCGCAGGGATACCCCACAAGTGGACTAAAACCTCTGTTTGGAAAAACAGGAGGGCTTGGAATGGATGAAGCACCATTTGAATTTTGGTAAAGCTGAAATAGATTGCGGGCACCATGTTGCATTTTCAGAGCCCCTAGGGTACCTATACAGCAGGAACCCCCCACAAGTGACCCCAATTTGGAAACTAGATTCAGGGGTATAGTGAGCATTTTGAACCCCCAGGGACATCACAAACATGTTGCTCTAGCAGCAAATTTCTCACTTTTATGTGCCCACGATCCAGTGACACTGAGTCTGTGGAGATGTGAGTGATGTCCACAGCCACGGTCCAGGTTCGGGCTGCTACTGACTTTATCTCTATTCTCTCTGCAGAGAACTCTCGTCTCCACAGCATAAATTGACATGTTGCAGCACCAAATGTCAGTTTATCCTGTGGAGAAAATAAGCACCGTGAGCAGGAGATTTCTAAAAATCCTCCCACTGCGCTTCTACTGCACAATGCAGCATTATGGACGTGCGAAAACTCAGCATCCAAAACTATTTAAACCCTAATCGCGGGCACGCAGCCTAAAAAGCTAGAATGGATAGATCGACAGAAAGACAGATGTCAAACACATATATAATGTCCCACCTCCCTACATATTCTAAGCTGGCATCCTTTAGTGACTTTCATGTGGCACTAAAGGGTACCTAGACTTGTATTTAGCAAAAAAATAAATAATTAAAAAAAAAATAAACGTGGGGTCCCCCCATTTTTGATAGCCAGCTCGGGTAAAGCAGACAGCTGCAGGCTGCAAACCACAGCTGGCAGCTTTACCTTGGTTGCTGATCCAATTTGGAGGGCACCCCAGGCTCTTTTTTTTATAACTATTTATAAATAAATAATAAAAAAATAACATGGGGTCTCCCCCAAATTGGATCACTAGCTAAGGTAAAGCGGAACTGTGGTCTGGTATTCTCAGGGTGGGACGGTCCATAGTTATTTGCCCTTCCCAGCCTAAAAATAGCAGGCCGCAGCCGCTCCTGAAGTGGCGCATCGATTAGATGTGCCAATCCTGGTGCTTTTCCCCAGCTCATCCCGTTGCCCTGGTGCAGGGAAAACGAGGTAATATATGGGGTTGATACCAGCTGTGTATTGTCACCTGGCATCAAGCCCTGGGGGTTAGTGATGTCACGGCGTCTATCAGATTCTGCATTCACGTTACCCAGCACGCTCCCAAGGTCCACAGCCCAGCAGTGTGAACCTGCAGCAAGCTGTGTCGATGCGTGCAGAGCGCCGGCTGACAGGCGCTCTGCGCATGTGGCCAGCATTTCTGCTGAAGACAAGGAGAAGGAGGGGCGCGGGGGACCGATGCTGCAGGAGGTAACAAGGGAGACCGGGGGAGACCGGAAGGGGTGACAGCCTGACAGGGGGGGACCTGGGAGGACCTTTCTGTGCCATCTGCCATGTCAGATGGCACAGAAATCAAAGAAGAATGAATGCGGCGGGACATGACTCGTGCGGTGGCGGCCAGTTTAGATCATCAGAAGGGGAACGGGGGACGGGGACCGGGGGAATGAGGAGACTTTGGCCACACCGGGGACCAGGGGAGGACAATCATCTCCCATCTGACATGTTTGATCATGCCAGATGGGAGATGAATCATTTTTTTACCGGCGCAGCATTAACTTTCACGTTGTCGCTGTTACATAGTTTGTACCGGCGATCACGTGAATGGGGATCGGAAAAACTGACCCTGATCGTGATCTCCAGGGTCTCAGCTACCCCCGATAGCTGCAATCCCGGAGATTTTCCGACTCTGGGGGGTGCTATACCCTTTTTCCTAACCCCCGTTAAAAAGTGGTGGAAAGGAAGAAGTACCCTTAATTACCACCGTTAAAAGGCATATTGGCGGTCGTTAAGGGGTTAAACCATACTCCTGCATGGTCTAACAGGCCACTGTAGCCAGCAGACCTGGAGGTTCTGACCTCAGATTGGCATGAAAATGATTGGCAGCCTGCAATTATGTTGCAAGAATGATCGGGTGTGAGGTAGCACTCTCTCTCTCAGCCTTCTAAAGACTGCGATAATTATTGATTGTGTAATTTAAGGGGTCAAACAGCCAGGAATGGTGCAGACACTGGCCCTGGCTGTGACAGCCGGAGCCCGGCTATCACTTATATTAAGTTCCTGTGCCACACTTGATTGCCTTGACATACTCATATGTCAAAGGTCAAGAACCCCTTCACATGAAAGGCTGTGAAGGGGTTAAATAATCTTAAATTACTTACCGGTAATGATTTTTTCCAGAAGCCACGACAGCGCCACCAGAGAGATAGGTCTGCCAATCTTAGGAAAGGAAACCCACTGAAATAAAAGGGCGGCTCCTCTCTCCCTCATCAGTTTGGTTACAGAGCACAGAGAGGAATACCAGAAACATGATAAATATAATAACAACAATACCATCACCTTCACCGAAAATACCAAGTGCCCCAAAGGGTGAAAGACTTAAAAGTGGTGAGAAGCAGTGGCGCTGTTGTGGCTTCTGGAAATAATCATTACTGGTAAGTAATTTAAGATTTTTCCCTTCACCACGACAGCGCCACGAGAGAGATTCGGAAGACAAACAACATCAGGGAGGGACAACAGCCTGTAGCACCCTTCTACCAAAAGTTAAATCCACGGTGGCTGACAAGTCCAACCGATAGTGATTAATAAAGGTCGTAGGAGAGGACCAGATTGCTGCCTTACAGATTAGCTTCAAAGGCACATCCGCGCTCTCTGCCCAGGAGGTTGCCACTGCTCTGGTAGAATAAGCTGTAATATCCTGCAGAAACGGCCTGTCCTGGGCTAAATAAGCTGCCTTAATTGCTTCCGTGACCCATCTAGCTATAGTTCCCTTAGAAAATGAACTCCCTTTTTAGGACCCTGGAAAGAAAGGAATAATGCCTGGCTCTTTCTCCAAGTCCTGGTGACCTCTATGCATACCTCCCAACTGTCCCGGATACAGTGGGACTATCACGATTTTCAGGGTTTGTCCCGTTGCACCGCACGGGAGCTATGTATCCCGTGGCTCCGTCCACCCTCTCCCCGCCTCTCTGCTTTTCCCTCCTACCATCCTAACACATGATGTGAGCATTATAGAGCGGAGTGCGCTACCTGAAACTAGTCTCTGTCTGTGCTGCTGCTAAGGTAATGAATCTCCCCAGCGCTGATTCCCCTCCCCCTAGCCCTGGAGCCTGTGCTCTTCTAGCTGTTTCTCTGACTCCCGTGTGTTTGCTTCTCAATGTTGCAGGCACACACCACTATAGATCAGGACACATTGGGGAGAGGACACAGTGTACTCACCACTTGTTTCCTCTTCTGCAGGTGCACAGACAGCACTAACCGGTAATATGCAAAGATAGAAGCATTGCCAATGCTTCTATCAGCTTACCGACCACATGATCTCCTGCTAGGCAGAGCTGCTGCATCATTCTAAGGCGGGCTTTGCACACTGCGACATCGCAGGTGCGATGTCGGTGGGGTCAAATTGAAAGTGACGCACATCCGGCATCGCATGCGACATCGCAGTGTGTAAAGCCTGGATGATACGATTAACGAGCGCAAAAGCGTCGTAATCGTATCATCGGTGCAGCGTCGGCGTAATTCATAATTACGCCGACGCGATGGTCCGATGTTGTTCCTCGCTCCTGCGGCAGCACACATCGCTGTGTGTGAAGCCGCAGGAGCGAGGAACATCTCCTACCGGCGTCACTGCGGCTTCCGTAGGATATGCGGAAGGAAGGAGATGGGCAGGATGTTTACATCCTGCTCATCTCCGCCCCTCCGCTCCGATTGGCCGCCTGCTGTGTGACGTCGCAGTGACGCCGCACGACCCGCCCCCTTAACAAGGAGGCGGGTCGCCGGCCACAGGGACGTCGCAGGGCAGGTGAGTGTGTGTGTGAAGCTGGCGTAGCGATAATTTTCGCTACGCCAGCTATCACCACATATCGCTGCTGCGACGGGGGCGGGCACTATCGCACTCGGCATCGCAGCATCGGCCTGCGATGTCGCAGTGTGCAACGTGCCCCTAAGACTATGTTCACACATCAGTTTTTTGGCATCAGGCACAATCCGGCGTGTGCCTGATGCAACGGATCCGGCGCAGACTGTGTAAAAACGGATGTGACGGATCCAGCAAAAAACATCCGTTTTTTATTTGTTTTTTTTTTCCCATTTTCATGCCGAGAGAGAGAGAGAGACCATCATCAATGCACACACCGGTACTACCGCCCCCATCATCATTACCGCACACACCCCGGTACTACCGCACCCATTATCCCCGGACACACCCTGGCACTACCGCCCCCATCATCATCCCCGCACACACGCAAGCACTACCGCCTCCATCATCATCCCCACACACACCCCGGCACTACCGCACCCATCATCATCCTTGCACACACGCAGGCACTACCGCATGCATCATTATCACCGCCCACACAAGCACTACCGCACCCATCATCATCACCGCACACACAAGGACTACCGCACTCATCATCATCCCCACACACATGCAGGCACTACCGCACCCATCATCGTCCCCGCACACACGCAGGCACTACCGCATTCACCATCATTCCCGCACACACAAGCACTACCGCACTCATCATCATCCCCGCACACACACCGGCACTACCTGAGTGAAGTCTCCAGTGACAGCGCAGCTCACTTCAGTTGCTGCGTGGAGCTGACACAGAGCGGTCGTGCTCTACGGCGCTCCCTGTCAGCTTCATGTAGCAGAGCTGAAAGCGTCATGGGACCTCGTATGGATTACGTCAGACTTGGAGGGGTATTTGGGGATTTTAATAAAGTGGTGAAAGAGGGTATTTTTTTGTCTTTTATTTCAAATAAAGCATTTTTTCGGGTGTATGTGTTTATTTACTTTCACTTACAGGTTAATCATGGAAGGTATCTCGGGGAGACGCCTGCCATGATTAACCTAGGACTTAGTGGCAGCTATAAGCGGCCATTTAACTCCTTATTGCCTCGATTGCCACTGCACCAGGACAATTCGGGATGAGCCGGGTAGAGTCCCGGGACTGTCGCATCTAATGGATGCGGCAATTCTGGGCGGCTGTTGGCTGATATTTTTAGGTTGGGGTGCTCCCCATAACGTGGAGCTCCCCATAACGTGGAGCTCCCCATCCTGATAATACCAGCCTTCATCTCTGTGGCTTTACCTTAGCTATATCAAAATTGGGGGGGACCGCACGCTGTTTTTTAAAATTATTCATTTATTTATTTTACTGCACTATATAGACCCGCCCACCGGCGGATGTGATTGGTTGCAGTGAGACAGCTTTAACTCAGCGTGGGGGCATGTCTGACTGCAACCAATCATAGGCGCCGGTGGGCGGGGAAAGCAGTGAATACTAGATGGAATAATGAGCGTCCGGCATTTTCAAAAGAGGAGAACCCGCCAGAGAAGTGTGACAGCCGTGCAGTGCCACGACGGTGATCGGTGAGTATAAAGGAGGGAGAGACTGACCGACAGAGAGAGAGACCGACGGACCGACCGACAGAGAAAGAGAGAGACTATTTACACATCGTCTGGGCATGCCCAGAAACAAAAAACGGAAACCGGCGCCGGCGTCCAGCATATGACGGATGACCCCGGATCCGGCGTCCATAGGCTCCCATTATAAAACACGCCGTATGGTGCCGGCGTGATCCGTTTTTTTGCCGGACAAAAAATCGTTCACCTCAGCGTTCCATCCGGCCGCCGGACAAGCAAATTTTACCGGATCCAGCGAAAACCAGATGGAACGCAAGGCCATCCGATGCAATCCGGTGCTAATAAAAGTCTATGGGGGAAAAAAACGCATCCGGCGGCAACAGACGCTGGATGCGTTTTTTCATGTTTCTGCCGGATTGCGCCTGATGGCAAAAAACTGATGTGTGAACATTAGCTGCACACCCTGTTCAGCTCTCCTCCTGGGTCCTAGCTGCCTGCACACCCTGTTCAGCTCTCCTCCTGGGTCCTAGCTGCCTGCACATCCTGTAGTTAACTCCCTGCTTGTTCTGCACATCTGTGGCGGCTCAGAGCAATCACGCACAGCTTCTGCAGTTTCAGTTTGCTGGATGGGTGTGGATGGGGAGTGGATATAGGTGTGGCTGTTTGTGAAATGGGTGTGGTTAGGGGGCGTGGCCTAAAAATTGCCGCAGCGCACGCCGCAAACTTTGTCCCTCTTTCCCTTCTTTAAAACTTGGGAGGTATGCTCTATGTAATACCGTAAAGCCCTCATAACGTCTAGCATATGCAGTCTCTCCTCCTTGGGATTCCCAGGAGTCGGGCAGAAGGAGGGGAGCACAATTTCCTGCGATCGATGAAAGACCTCACTACTTTGGGCAAATAGGCAGGGTCGGTACGAAGGAGCACCCAGTCCTCAAAAAAACTGAGGGGGGCGAGACCGGAAGTGCATGGAGTAAGAAGCTTGTGAGAGAGCTCCCTGCAGCTACAGCTATATAAGCACTCACTGCTCCAACTATACCTGTCGTTGGAGTGCAGGAGATGGTCAGGAGGCCTCCACAAAAGACAGCGATTCCAGCGATGCCTTCCTCATCATCAGCGCTGACACCGGGACCCCTGAACGCTTACCTCCACACTAGAGTGAAGAGAAAGAAGGAAGGTAAAATGGCTGCAGTGTAGAGGGAAGCCACTGAAAATGGCACTAAGATGCTGCATCAGGAGGGAGATCCAGTTTGTAATGGCCCCAACACTCATCTAGGGGGACCCAAGGCATCAGGCAGTGGAGGGCAAGAGGGACAGAAGATAAGGCAGAAGAAGGGGAATGCAGACAGAGAGGGAGAAGGCCTACAAGTCCCAGCAGGGAACATGAGTGCACAGCAGATAATGCCAGAAGCTGACTCTCCACTTCCTCAGCGCCTGAAAGCAAAGGGAACAACTGATGTTATCACAGTCAGTCCCAGGGGCTTCCAGAGGACCTGCACCTGTCTGCAACCCCATCCATGACAAGATATGCGCAGCCACTGCTATCCTCCCTGTCAGATACCCCTCCCCTCCCAGAAGAAGAGTCCCAAGGTATATCAATGAGGGACTGGAGACTACAGTTAGGTCCAGAAATATTTGGACAGTGACACAATTTTCGCGAGTTGGGCTCTGCATGCCACCACATTGGATTTGAAATGAAACCTCTACAACAGAATTCAAGTGCAGATTGTAACGTTTAATTTGAAGGTTTGATCAAAAATATCTGATAGAAATTGTAGGAATTGTACACATTTCTTTACAAAAACTCCACATTTTAGGAGGTCAAAAGTAATTGGACAAATAAACCAAACCCAAACAAAATATTTTTATTTTCAATATTTTGTTGTGAATCCTTTGGAGGCAATCACTGCCTTAAGTCTGGAACCCATGGACATCACCAAACGCTGGGTTTCCTCCTTCTTAATGCTTTGCCAGGCCTTTACAGCCGCAGCCTTCAGGTCTTGCTTGTTTGTGGGTCTTTCCGTCTTAAGTCTGGATTTGAGCAAGTGAAATGCATGCTCAATTGGGTTAAGATCTGGTGATTGACTTGGCCATTGAAGAATGTTCCACTTTTTTGCACTCATGAACTCCTGGGTAGCTTTGGCTGTATGCTTGAAGTCATTGTCCATCTGTACTATGAAGCGCCGTCCGATCAACTTTGCGGCATTTGGCTGAATCTGGGCTGAAAGTATATCCCGGTACACTTCAGAATTCATCCGGCTACTCTTGTTTGCTGTTATGTCATCAATAAACACAAGTGACCCAGTGCCATTGAAAGCCATGCATGCCCATGCCATCACGTTGCCTCCACCATGTTTTACAGAGGATGTAGTGTGCCTTGGATCATGTGCCGTTCCCTTTCTTCTCCAAACTTTTTTCTTCCCATCATTCTGGTACAGGTTGATCTTTGTCTCATCTGTCCATAGAATACTTTTCCAGAACTGAGCTGGCTTCATAAGGTGTTTTTCAGCAAATTTAACTCTGGCCTGTCTATTTTTGGAATTGATGAATGGTTTGCATCTAGATGTGAACCCTTTGTATTTACTTTCATGGAGTCTTCTGTTTACTGTTGACTTAGAGACAGATACACCTACTTCACTGAGAGTGTTCTGGACTTCAGTTGATGTTGTGAACGGGTTCTTTTTCACCAAAGAAAGTATGCGGTGATCATCCACCACTGTTGTCATCCGTGGACGCCCAGGCCTTTTTGAGTTCCCAAGCTCACCAGTCAATTCCTTTTTTCTCAGAATGTATCCGACTGTTGATTTTGCTACTCCAAGCATGTCTGCTATCTCTCTGATGGATTTTTTCTTTTTTTTCAGCCTCAGGATGTTCTGCTTCACCTCAATTGAGAGTTCCTTAGACCGCATGTTGTCTGGTCACAGCAACAGCTTCCAAATGCAAAACTACACACCTGTAATCAACCCCAGACCTTTTAACTACTTCATTGATTACAGGTTAATGAGGGAGACGCCTTCAGAGTTAATTGCAGCCCTTAGAGTCCCTTGTCCAATTACTTTTGGTCCTTTGAAAAAGAGGAGGCTATGCATTACAGAGCTATGATTCCTAAACCCTTTCTCCGATTTGGATGTGAAAACTCTCATATTGCAGCTGGGAGTGTGCACTTTCAGCCCATATTATATATATAATTGTATTTCTGAACATGTTTTTGTAAACAGCTAAAATAACAAAACTTGTGTCACTGTCCAAATATTTCTGGACCTAACTGTATATATGGCTCAACTGTCTACAAAAGAGGATCTGCAGTCACTGATGAAAGAAATAAATGAAGTCTGTAGAACATAAATTGCCATTGTCCGACAGGATATGCCGTCCATAGCCCAGAGAGTAGAAAGCTTAGAAGATAATCATGATGAAACAAGAAAATATGTTACCTGTCTTCAATCTACTGTAGCAGCGCAGCATGATACTCTCTGTGAATACCAGAGACACTTGGAAGATCTAGATAACAGGGGGTGCTGCCATAACATCAGGGTCAGAGGTCTCCCAGAACAGAATAAAGAAAAAAATCTGTTTATGACCCTCCAGACCATATTCAACAGCATCCTAAAAGCTCCCTCATCACACAAGATAAGCCTTGACAGGGCGCATAGAGCAATCAGACCAAAGGATTCATCCCAAGCACCCAGAGACATTATTTCTTGTGTCACGGATTACAAACTCAAAGAGGAGATTATGCTGCAAGCAAGGAAACTGCACAAAATAGAGGATGAAGGCCACCCTGTCCAACTCTTGGCAGACCTGACATTGGTCACTCTTCAAAAGAGAAGGCTGCTCAAACCCTTTCTGGACACCTTACGAGAGAAACAGATTCTCTACACGTGTGGCTTTCCTATCAGCCTATCAGCCAGAAGAAACAGTCGTACAGCCATGATTAAGAATGCAGCTGATGTACCTCATTTTTGTTAAATGTTGGAGATCCCTGTCCCAAAAATGTCTAACTGGGAATTAACACCTCACCCAACCACCACCCTCGGCTGTATGGCAGCAGGTTACATCCAAAAGGCGCCGTTCACCTCCATCCTCTCCAGTGCATCAGGGTCGAGCAGACGAATTTGCAGGAAAAAAGAGGCAGAACACTAAAGGCCCTGTCACACGCAGCGATATCGCTAGCGATATCGCTAGCGAGCGTACCCGCCCCGTCGTTTGTGCGTCACGGGCAAATCGATGCCCGTGGCGCACAATATCGTTCGGAGCCATCACACGGACTTGCCTGCCTAGCGACGTCGCTGTTGCCGGCGAACCGCCTCCTTTCTAAGGGGGCGGTTCGTGCGGTGTCACAGTGGAGTCACTAAGCGGCCGCCCAATAGAAGCGGCGGAGATGAGCGGCCGTAACATCCCGCCCACCTCCTTCCTTCCTCATTGTCCTCATTGCCGGCGGCCCCAGGTAAGCTGTAGTTCGTCGTTCCCGAGGTGTCACACATAGTGATGTGTGCTGCCTTGGGAACGACAAACAACCTGCGACCTCAACAATCAACGATTTTTTGAAAATGAACGACATGTCAACGATGGATGATTTGGTGAGTATTTTCCATCGTTAACGGTTGCTCGTTGGTGTCACACACAATGACGTCGCTAACGATGCCGGATGTGCGTCACGGAATCCGTGACCACGGCCATATATCGTTAGATACGTCGTTACGTGTGACGGGGCCTTGAGTCAAGAGGAGACTATAGTTCACCTTTTCTTGATTGTATTGAGCACTGTTTGTGAATAATAGTTGCGGGGAGCTGACGTATGAAGAAAAAGCTCTTTTTTCACTTTTTCTGTTTGTTTGTTTTTTTACACAGGCCGAGGACTGTGTGTTGTTTCAGGGCTTGTAAACCCCTCAGAGTGATTCTAATTCCTGGAGCGGATCAGGCTCTAGAGATAGATAATTTTGTTTACACTCCTATATTGTTCAAGGACACTCGACCAAAGTTTTTTTTTTCCCTATGTTCCCTTGTTCTATTTTTTTATGGAAGTTGGGAAAACTAATACTGTGAAGCAGCAGTTGATGCATATATTGGTAATGTGCTTAAATGTTGTTTGCTGTCATCCTCCTTCCCCAGTGTGCTTTCCTACCCTGTGTCACATTGATTCATTCTACGTGAGGCGATCTAAACCGTTCATAATCCTGTGGAGCAATCTGGCTGAGTACCATTCCAACGAGCCGGGGGTGAGGCATTGGCTAAAATTAGGTAAGACCCTGAAGACTGGGTACAATTTTGCATCTGACCACACTAACCGTTCCCATGATTCGCATAGTATCCATAAATACTAAGGGGTTAAATTCCAATATTAAATGGAGATTAGCCCTGCAGGAGTTAAAATCCCTGAAGGCGGATGTGGCCTTTATACAGGAAACCCATCATCACAATTTGGGCTCATTCCAATTTGCGAAGGGAAAATTACCTACGGCATATGTAGCTCCATGCAACAAAAAAGAGCAGGGGTGGCTATCCTTATAGCTAGAGGATGCCCGATTCAAATTATCAAATCCACTATAGATCCAAAGGGTCGCTACATTATCTTGACGGGATTACTGAAAGGTACCCCAATAGTCCTGTGTAATATTTATGCACCAAATGTAGGGCAAATACCTTTTTTGGAACGGGTCCTTGCTAAAGTAACACGAGAGCTTCCTTCTACATTGTTTCTGGGCGGTGATTTTAATTTACCATTCTTGGAGGTGAAGGACAGAAGTTCTGCAAGTGGCCAGCAACCAGCGGCACATTTAATCAGACAAGCAAAGGCCTTTCGCACCTAGATACATAAACATGAGCTCTTTGATCTGTGGTGGGTTATCAACCCCACTGCCCGACAGTACACGTTTTTCTCTCACCCACATTCAATTCGTACACGCATTGACACCTTCTTGGGAAATTTGCCAGCCCTACATCTCACTAAAAACTCTGACATCGGTCATAATACATGGTCAGATCATGTCCCAGTCCTAATTGATGTCTGTGAGTCTACTTCAACCAGGAGGGTATGCCATTGGAGATTAAACGACCACCTCTTGAAGACCCCCATGCATCAATCTAAGCTTCAGGACCACCTGGAGGAGTACTTCCAAATAAATGGTGGGTCTGTTTCCTCACAGTCAACTTTATGGGAGGCACATAAGTCAGTCATGAGGGGGAATTGTATCTCCTTGGCATCTCGCCGTAAGAGAGATTCAGAGACCCAGCGTAAAGAGCTTACGGATCAGCTGACAAAGCTGGAGCAGGAAATGCTTATGCATCCTTCTACTTCCAAACTAAAATCCCTTGTAATGGTGAGAAATAAGCTGAAGGACCTGGCAATTCAGAAAGTAGAGAAATTGCTGGTTTATACCAAACAGAGGTACTACGAAAAAGGTAACAAAGCCCATTCGATACTAGCAGCACAGCTCAGAAACCGTACAGCGCAATCCACTCCCATGTCCATTAGAGATGCACAGGGGAACTTGACATATGACCCCCAGAAACACGCAGATGCGTTTAGAGACTACTATGCCAAATTTAGAGTATTTGGCAGCTCGGTCACTGCCAAAATAAAATGCAGCAGCCCTAAATACACTTAATCTCCCGATTACCGTTGAGGAATTAACCTCCACGATTAAAGAGCTCCCGAATGGGAAAGCACCAGGTCCAGATGGATTTTCATATCTGTATTATAAAATATTCCAGAGTACGCTTGTCCCCCATATGCAGACCCTATTTAACTCTTTTTTAAACAGCGCGCCAACACCCCCTTCAATGTTAAGATCTCATATAACGGTGATCCCAAATCTTGGAAAGGACCCTGCAGATTGCGCAAGCTATCGCCCAATATCGCTACTCAATGCGGACTTGAAAATATTTGCTAGAATATTAGCCACCAGGTTGTCGGTGTTACTCCCCCAGCTAATACACGGAGATCAGGTGGGTTTTATATTAGATAGACAGGCAGGCGATAATACTAGGCGGACGATAAATCTTATAGATGCATTGAATCATCAGAAAGGGGAAGGACTTGCTCCTGAGCCTAGATGCAGAAAAGGCATTTGATAGATTAGGTTGGCCTTTTCTGTTCAATATTCTTAAAAGACCATTCCTGCACGCTATTCGTGCTTTATATACAAACCCTGAAGCTTTGGTAAAACTGCCTCATGCTTCGTCCTCGGCCTTTCCCATACATAATGGGTCTCGGCAAGGGTGTCCTCTGTCCCCCCTTTTATTTGTTCTATGTATAGAACCTCTAGCTACACAAATTAGGGAAAATCCAGAGTTGCAGGGGTTTCAAATAGGGAGACGGGAGTACAAGCTGTCATTTTTCACTGATCATGTCCTCCTGATGGTGAGAAATCCTCTGATATCCTTGCCCAATCTCCATGCCATTTTAGTTTAGTATGGGAACCTATCGGGTTATAAAATGAATGCCACAAAAACAGAAGCCCTGCCGATAAATTTAAAGCCGCCCACTCTCTCAGCCTTACAGTCAGCATATGCATATGCTTGGAAAAAGGACCATCTAAAATACCTGGGGATACATTTAACAGACTCCTATAAAACACTATACGCACATAATTTCCCTTCTTTCTTCGAAGATCTTAAAAAGACATTAGCCAAATGGGACAAACTTTGCCGATCTTTCTTTGGGAGGATGGCCTCTGTCAAGATGACGATTCTGTCCAAATTTTTGTACTTATTAGAGACACTTCCTGTACCGATCCCTCGGTTGGTGATCCGGAGATTCCAGAGTTGGCTAAATGCATTTATATGGGCATATAGAAGTCAACCGATCACACAGTCAGTGCTGTTGGCCTCTGGAAAGATGGGTGGCTTGCCTTTCCCAGACATGTGGAAGTACTACATAGCCACACATTTATGGCATATTCCTGCCTGGCTGGGCCTGTCTTCGGTGGGTAAATGGATGGATGTGGAGCGGACCTGGGTGGCCCCTGTTCATCCGGCTGCTTTGTTGTGGGTGAGCTCTCCGGGCATCCCTGATAGACTCCTGCTGAGGCCTATAGCATTCACCAGACGTGTCTGGCGGCTGGCTATAAAATCTTTTCCGCTCATCTCGGCAAATTCCCCATTGATGCCATTCCTATATACTCCAGCTTTGAAGGATAGCATGGATAACAAGGTGATTGGTCCATGGGTTTGTGCATGGCTTTTCCGATATATAGACATAATAGACCCACGCACATATACGATACTGCCCTTCTCGACATTACAGGAGAGATTTGGAATTTATACTTATGCATGAATACGTCACCTGGCCATATCCATGATTAAATGCAGTACTTTCCCTAAATTCACCCCATTTGAATATGTAAGATAGGGGCCTCAACGAAGGGGCTAATCTCATCTATATATATAATTGCCTTATTCTGTCTGTCTGTCTTGCTCCAAAATTGTGTCCCGGGACATGTCCTTACGGTGACAAACAGCGGATTGGCTGCTGGCCTCGCCATGGCCCCGCCCCCCTGCACGGATTGGCCGCTCGCCTCGCCTTGGCTCCTCCCCCCTGCACGGATTGGCCGCTCGCCTCGCCTCGGGTCCGCCCCCCCTCGCACGGATTGGCCATGTCCTTACGGTGACAAACAGCGGATTGGCCGCTGGGCTCGCCATGGCCCCGCCCCCCGCACGGATTGGCCGCTCTGCTTCACGGTTTCGCCATGGCCCTGCCCCCCGCACGGATTGGCTGCTCGCCTCGGCTCCTCCCCCCCCGCACGGATTAACCGCTCTCCTCGCCCAGGCTCCGCCCCCCCGCACGGATTGGCCGATCGCCCAGGCTCCGCCCCCCACACGAGGTGAGCGCATCAAGGTCCTGCAGGGGCGGAACGCACGCACGCACACGCATGCACACGCACGCACGCACACACGCACACACACACACACACACACACACAATCGCATCCACATACTCACAACATCCCGTGATATCGCTTGCTTCTCGGCGGCGATACTGTGCAGTGATCTTCCAGGACCTGCCGGAGGATCACATGGCCGGAAGAATGTGGTATCTCCGGATGTTGTGATTGTGTCAGCGCGTGTATGCGATCGGGTGTGTGTGAGTGTATGCGATTGGGTGTGTGTGTGTGTGAGTGTATGCGATCGGATGTGTGTGTGAGTGTATGCGATCGGATCTGTGAGTGTCGGCAGAAGAGCACGGCGTGCAGCACCGCTGCTGGGACCGGCCACCGGTGGGCACAGGGAGAAGTGGGGTGTGTGTGTGAGTGTATGCGATCAGATGTGTGCGTGTTTAATGTCTGATGTGTGACTGTGGAGCACGATGGGGAGTGCGCAGCATGGGGGATGGAGCACGATGGGGAGTGCGCAGCATGGGGGATGGAGCACGATGGGGAGTGCGCAGCATGGGAGATGGAGCACGTTTGGGAGTGCGCAGCATGGGGGATGGAGCACGATGGGGGGTGCGCAGCATGGGGGATGGAGCACAATGGGGGGTGCGCAGCATGGGGGATGGAGCACGATGGGGAGTGCGCAGCATGGGAGATGGAGCACGATGGGGGGTACGCAGCATGGGGGATGGAGCATGATGGGGGGGTGCGCAGCATGGGGGATGGAGCACGATGGGGAGTGCACAGCATGGGAGATGGAGCACGTTTGGGAGTGCGCAGCATAGGGGATGGAGCACGATGGGGAGTGCGCAGCATGGGAGATGGAGCACGTTTGGGAGTGCGCAGCATAGGGGATGGAGCACAATGGGGATTGCGCAGCATAGGGGATGGAGCACGATGGGGAGTGCGCAGCATGGGGGATGGAGCATGATGGGGGGTGTGCAGCATGGGGGATGGAGCACGATGGGGAGTGCGCAGCATGGGGGATGGAGCACGATGGGGAGTGCGCAGCATGGGGGATGGAGCACAATGGGGGGTGCGCAGCATGGGGGATGGAGCACGATGGGGAGTGCGCAGCATGGGGATGGAGCACGATGGGGAGTGCGCAGCATGGGGGATGGAGCACGATGGGGGGTGCGCAGCATGGGGGATGGAGCACGATGGGGAGTGCGCAGCATGGGGATGGAGCACGATGGGGATTGCGCAGCATGGGGGATAGAGCACGATGGGGGGTGCGCAGCATGGGGGATGGAGCACGATGGGGAATGCGCAGCATGGGGGATGGAGCACGATGGGGAATGGAGCACGATGAGGAATGCGCAGCATGGGGGATGGAGCACGATGGGGAATGCGCAGCATGGGGGATGGAGCACAATGGGGAGGGGGGATGGAGCACAATGGGGAGTGGGGATGGAGCACGATGGGGGGTGCGCAGCATGGGGGATGGAGCATGATGGGGGGTGTGCAGCATGGGGGATGGAGCACGATGGGGGGTGCACATCTCCCCCCAAAACACACACACTGCCACACACACACTGCACAACACACCACACACACACTGGGAACCACAAACACTGCCCTACACAGACACCCACACACACAACGCCGCACACACACAACACCCAACACACAAACACCGCGGCACACACAAATATACGCACATACCGCGCAACACACACATTGCACAAAACATACCTCCCCCAAAACACACACACCCACACAAACCACGCAACACACATACACAATGATACAGACACACAGCGCTCTACAAACAACGCAACACACAAACAACACCGCTCTCACCCCCCGCCACACCCAGACAACACCCAGAACATGTACAGCCCCTACACAAACACTTGCTAACTACAGACAACAACATCTATATATATATATATATATATATATATATATATATATATATATGTATATATATATATATATATATATATATATATAACAAAAATCATACATTAACTACACAATACGTAAATTCTAAAATACCCGATGCGTAGAATCGGGCCACCATCTAGTGCTTATATAATATGCTGACCTCGCATGTAGAGATACAACACTCATATATGACAAAATGGGAGACATATTTAGGGAGGGCGATATCGAGACCGATGTGGCAGGCTATTTGGGATCGAATGGCAAAGATGTCTATATGCACCGCACAAAAAGAAAACCAATATAAAATTTTAATGCATTGATATCATACTCCAGAGGTGGTTTGTAAACTTTTCCCTAATACATCACACCAGTGTTGGAGATGCGCGAGAGATAGAGGATCGCTCACTCATATCTTTTGGAACTGTGAGGTTCTTGCTCCTTTCTGGAAAGAGGTGGAGAAATTGGTTCATGAGGTTTTGGGGTTTGAGGTTGCTCTAGACCCGTTCAGCTACCTTCTTAATGTACCGCCTTTAGGGGCTTCAAAAAACTACAGCAGGTTGCTCCTCCACATATGGAACTCTGCGAAGTGCTTAATAACTTTTCCCCCTACCCTTTAAGATCTCGAACTGCGGATACAAGAAACAAAGCGTATGGAGTACCTTACTGCTTGTATAAACAATCAGCTGGAAAGGTTTCAACAAATATGGACACCATGGGATCTTTTTATGGACGATCTCAACTAGTTTGATTGAAAGATGAACATATTTCAGTGATATATATAGATGTCTCATGTGGCTCGTATGTTAAATGTCCCTTCACGCCTTACCTGTTCCCTCCTTTCCTTGTATCTCCCTCAGATTTGAAAACAATATCTGTCTATGCAATTGATTTTGATACTCACTTAAAAAAACTTGTTAATAAATAAACAGTTTATAAGAAAAAAAAAAACCCAAAAAACAAAAATTGAGTGTAAGGCGGACTTATAGAAAAAGCCTGAAGATCACTAACCCTCCGAGCAGACATTAGGACAACTAGCAGGGCAACCTTTAGGGTCAGGGACCTAATAGTAGATTGTGGAATGGTTCAAAAGGGGAGCCCTTTCTCCTGGGGTACGTGGCAGAGTTGGCGAGAGTCCTGGAGGGCTGCAGCCTTGATTTTTCAAGGTTCAAAATCCATCTGAGATTTTGAAGAATAGAACACTGACCGAATCTGGGACCTGCAGTGTTCCTCTGAAGTCCTCACAATCAGGATATCATCAAAATATGGAAACAATGAGGATCTCCTGCTCGCAAATGTGAGCCCTCACCTCCGCCACCACTTTGGTGAAGGCCCTTGGAGCCATTGCCAATCCGAAGGGAAGGGCTCTGAAATGGAAGTGTCTTACAACTCCTCTGATAGGAAGAGCTACTCTGAGGAACTTCTCATGGGAAGCATGAATTGGGTATGATAATATGCATCTCTGAGATCCAAAACCGCCATGAAACACCCTGGAAACAGCAGCTTTATGGCCGTCTTCACCGACTCTATTTTGAAACAATGATATACCACGATCCATCTGGCTTTCTTACGAGAAACAGCGGAGAATAAAACCCAAAGCGAGCTGTTTCTCTACCGACCTGCCTAGCGATATAATGATTAATGACCCCATGGGAGTCGAATGGAACTGTAGTTTTAACCCCTCTTTAACAATCCCCAGAATCCAGTCACTGGAAGAGATGTGGCACAATGCGGGATAAAAAAGAGGACAACCTACCTCCTACTGGGATGAAGGCATCAACCGTGAGTAAAAGGGCCAAACATGAAGCCTAATTACTTCCATCTGTTGTCTTTCCACCCTTCTTGGGATATGGGCTGCTTCCTTTTAGTGAACCTCTTCCTTCTGAAGCTGCAGTGCGGAACAGATACGTAGTCTCTGGACTCTTTGTCTCCACCAAACCCATTGTAGATCTGACAGCTTTCACTAGGTGATTAACCTCAGCGGTAGCAACATGGTCAGCCCCCCACATCTTCCTCTGAGGATGAAGCCGAAGAGAATGAGGAGGAACTTGATGCTGAGTCCGTGGTCTCTCCCCATTCTTGGTCCTGCACACCGGACTTGTCGGAGGTGCTAGGAATGACCGGCAGAGTAACCCTTTCAGGGACTCCATGACCTACGCTCTTATGACTTCTTTAAGGCTGGTGGCTATGTCTGGTACCTCTTCTGCTATAGTCCTCTGGATACAGAAGGTATACAATCTCTTCTGGCTGTCAGAGGGCAGCGAGGATTTGCACAAGGGTCATTCCCAGGTCTTAGTGTTCTCTAACCTCTTCCTAGGTTTATCCTAAGGATACAGGGGAGGAGAGAAGGAAACTTCCCATTAATGGGAATAGAAAAAACCCGGAGGTCACTTACCCACCGCCGTCCATACGGTACCAGGTCAGTAGAACAAGTGGTTCTCTGGGGACTCCTGCATGAAGCCATCGACCTCTGGTCAGGTCGTCCCTCACTGGAGTGACTAACGCCACTCGCACGATGCTGTGACCGGTTCTGCGGTTGTTGCTCACGCTTTTCAAAGGATTTCTCCTGAGGCTCCTTCAGGGAGGCAGTAAGTGGTGGGCAGCGCCATCTTGCCGCCTACTGTGCATGCGCAGAAGCGAATCCACTGACGTCACTGTACCCGGAACCAGACTGCGGGGGAATTCTTCCTGCTCCACTGTGCTCAGCCCGCAGGGATAGCCGCCAGGCGCCAAGCAGGGGCACAGACCTGGAGGATGGAGGGGCGATCTCTGCAGGGACAGCTGCTGGGTGCCGAACAGAGACACAGCCCAGAGGAAGGAGTAGCGATTCCTGCAGGGACAGCTGCCGGGCGCTGAACAGGAACGCAACTGACCTCCATCCTGTGGCATACACTGCAGGGCCAGTCACCAGACGCCGAGCAGGTATGAAAGAAAAACAAAAAAAGTGCAAGGGAAAAAAATCCACCTGTGTTCCATCCCCAGGGGAAATAAAAGACCCCACTCAGGATACTTCCAGGGTTAAGGTCATGGACATTGATAGTCCTGCCACCTGTCCCAGCCCTGTGATATGCCGTCCTTCACTGTGGCCGTGCCATAGCTCTTCTGGGTCTCCCATCCTGTGACAGGAAACCAAAAACTGATGAGGGAGAGAGGAGCTGCCTTTTTATTTCAGTGGGTTTCCTGTCCTAAGATGGGCGGACCTATCTCTCTGGTGGCGCTGTCGTGGTGAAGGGAAAAATGACTGTCCTGTTTTGCTTTTTTTCATAAGTCAACAATACAAGTAGAAAAAAAAAGACTAGCTACTTTTGTTTCCTGCACTGATCATTTACTCTAAAAACCTACTCTGTTTTTAAATCTGTCAGCAATGAGGGATGTAAAGCCTATAGAGAAGGGAGGAGAAAGGAATGGTAAGGAAGCAAAAGCAGAATGGCACAAGCAGAAACTCCTGAGGCTTCTAGTGCAATGGGAAAACTGCTAAAAATAATGGTCAGAATTCTGTTATTCCTCATGAACATGTGACTAATCACCTGAAGGTACATTTTCTGTGCTGTTTAAAGGAGAACAGCTAAGCGACTTGTGACTTCCTTACTGTAGATCAGGAGTGGGGAACCTTTTTTTTGCTAGGGGCTGTTTGGATATTTCTACCATCATTCGGAGGCTGCACAAAATTATCAAGTTGAAAATAACCCTTCTATATTTGGTCAAACAATCAGCTCAAACCTAATGTGGGCGCTGGAGCTACTTCTCTTTCATGCAGCTGTGATGTTAGGTGATATTTATGATGTTGCAAATCGTAACTGCTTTCCCAGGTTTGAGTCAGCCTGGAGTGCAGGCAACTTTTTGTGATGGTAAGTTTTGTAAAAAACTTGCAGCAGTAAGTTGTTCATAAAACAGATGTATATTACACTATTTGTCTCCTAACAGTGGGAAATCCATCACTGCTCATGTAACATTTATGAAAATAAAGCAGAGAGAGGTCTGCTGTATATATAACATAAGAGACACTGAGATTGCTCTACATATCAGATCAGTGACACTGAGACTGCTATATATTTCAGATCAGAGACACTGAGACTGCTGTATATAAATCACAGACACTGAGACTGCGGTATACATTACATTGGAGACACTAAGGGGTACTTTGCACGCTGCGACATCGCAAGCCGATGCTGCGATGCCGAGCGCGATAGTCCCCGCCCCCGTTGCAGCTGCGATATCCTTGTGATAGCTGCCGTAGAGAACATTATCGCTACGGCAGCTTCACATGGACTCACCTGTCCTGCGACATCGCTCTGGCCGGTGACCCGCCTCCTTATTAAGGGGGCGGGTCATGCGGCGTCACAGCGACGTCACACGGCAGGCGGCCAATAGGAGCGGAGGGGCGGAGATGAGCGGGATGTAAACATCCCGCCCACCTCCTTCCTTCCGCATATCCTACGGAAGCCGCGGTGACGCCGGTAGGAGATGTTCCTCGCTCCTGCAACTTCACACACAGCGATGTGTGCTGCCGCAGTAGCGAGGAACAACATCGGACCGTCGCGTCAGCGTAATTACGCCGACGCTGCTCCGATGATACGATTACGACGCTTTTGCGCTCGTTAATCGTATCGAACCTTTACACACTACGATGTCGCATGCGATGCCGGAAGTACGTCATTTTCAATTTGACCCCACCGACATCGCACCTGCGATGTCGTAGTGTGCAAAGCCCGCCTAAGACTGGTGTATATACATCACATAGAAGTGGCTGGGGCTGAAACAAATACATCACTTAGGGGAGGCTGAGGCTGCTGCATATACAGTACATCACATAGGAGATTCTAGAACTGCTGTATATACACCACATAGGACATACTGGAGCAAGAGCATATACATATTTTAGCCTGTAATACAGTCAGATCTCGTGTTTTGGTGCTCCATTAGCAGGATTAGTTTCAGCAACTGCAGAGTTTTCACAATGAGCCATGCTGTGACTGTGACAATCTCCGTGGGTGCTTGCTTTTTCTTCTCTATGATTTGGCTGTGTTTTGAATGGCCAGCTTTATAAAGGAGAAAAACCATATACCCACAGAGAAGTTCTACAGTATATGCCTAGTACATGGAAGAGAAATTTGCATACTGTGCTCTTTTTATTATTGGGGGGAATAACCTAGGACCAGAGGGGCTCAGATAAAAAAGAAAAACTATTCCAGAATCAAAGGACTCGTGCCAATTAAAGTATGCACTCATTTTTTAAAATAATCCAGTGAAATGGCCAATTTAAGAAGTTTCCCTTAAATAATCAAATGTTTGTCCAGGGACCATTCTGCAGATTGTCCACTGTAAGGGAGCTGTTGTTACTGTGAAAGATTAATTGTCATTTTCATTTTTAGTTCATAAATCAATAGTACACATGAAAAAAACAAATTTGCATTATTTGTTATCAGAGAAATCTGCTTGTCTCTCCAAAATTGATCAGTCATTATTCTATCTAGATAGAAGATGGAGGAGGAGGTGGAGCTCTGCTTCTAGCTCCTCCCTCTGCATCTAGCTCCTCCCTTCTCCTGTCGTCATAGATTTTCATCAGTAACAACTGCCATTTCCTATCTCAGTAATGGGAAAGTCTTCACTGAATACAAGATTTTACCTCAGAATTGAGAATTTTGATAATGACTGATCAATTCTGCAGAAAAAGAAGCAGATTTGTCTGATAAGATGTGTATGCATACAAATGTTTATGTATATGCTCTGTATACATGTGTGTGTGTACTATGTGTATACATACTGTACGTGTGTGTGCTCAATGTATACATGTGTATGTGCTATGAGTGTGTAACATTCAGTGATTGAGTCACATACTTTGTGTATGTAACATCTCATAGAATCGGGCGGCACGGTGGCTCAGTGGTTAGCACTGCAGCCTTGCAGCGCTGGGGTCCTGGGTTCAAATCCCACCAAGGACACCATCTGCAAGGAGTTTGTATGTTCTCCCCGTGTTTGCGTGGGTTTCCTCCGGGTACTCCGGTTTCCTCCCACACTCCAAAGACATACAGTTAGGGACTCTAGATTGTGAGCCCCAATGGGGACAGTGTTGCAAATGTATGTAAAGCGCTGTGGAATTAATAGCGCTATATAAATGAATAAAATTATTATTATTATTATTATCATAGAATGGTAGAGTTGGAAGGGACCTCAAGGACCATCGGGTCCAACCTGCGAGTGCAGGCTTTCCTAAATCATCCCAGCTATATGTTTATTCAGTTTCCAATTGAAGATTTCCATTGAGGAAGAGCTCACTACCTCCCATGGCCGCCTGTTCCACTCTCTAACTGCCCTCTCTGTCAGAAAGTTTTTCCTAATGTCTAATCTTAATCTCTTTCCTTTTAATTTCATCCCATTGCTTCTTGTACTTCCTTGTGCTAATGAGAATAGGGTAGTTCCCTCTACACTGTGACTACCTTTCGGATAATTGTAGACCGCTATTAAGTCTCCTCTCAGCCTTCTCTTTTTCAAACTAAACATCCCTAGTTCCTTTAGCTGTTCTTCATATGACATGGTTTGCAGACTTTCTACCATCTTGGTTGCTCTTCTCTGGATTTGCTCCAATATATCAATGTCTTTCTTGAATTGGGGCACCCAGAACTGTACACAGTATTCCAGGTGGGGTCTGACCAGGGCAGAGTATAGGGGAATAATGACCTCTCAATGCTTGTCTTGATACATACCAGAATTTTGTTGGCCTTTTTAGCTCCAGCTCCGCATTGTTGGCTCATGTTGAATCTGGGATTCACTATTATGCCCAAGTCCTTTTCCCCGGTGCTATCACCTAGTTCTATTCCTCCCATACTATATATGATTTTTACATTTATTTTACACAGATGTAGGACTTTGCATTTTTCCCTATTAAAAACCATTCTGTTTTCCTCGGCCCATTGTTCGAGTGTGTCCAGATACTTTTGAATATGCTCTCTTTCCTCTCTAGTATTGGCTACTCCTCCTATCTTAGTATCATCTGCAAATTTTATGAGTTTCCCAATAATTCCGTTATCCAGATCATTTATAAAGATATTAAACAGTACCGGGTGGAGGACAGAACCTTGCGGCACCCCGATTTTGACTTTCCTCCAGGTTGATGTGTATCCATTTAGTATTACTCATTGCACTCAATCATTAAGACAGTTGTGAATTCATCTAACTGATTTTTTGTCAATTCTATACTTAATTATTTTTTCAATGAGGATATCATGTGTACTTTATCTAATGCCTTACTGAAGTCAAGTATACTATATTCACAGCATTCCCCTTGTCCAACCATTAAGTGACTTTGTTGTAGAAGGAAATCAGGTTGGTCAGCCATGCTGGCTTTGGTTAATTAATGCCTTCCCATCCAGGTACCTAAGTAAATGTTCTTTGATAATTTGCTCGAAGATTTTTCCTGCAATAGAGGTCAGGCTTACTAGCCTGTAATTCCCTGAATCCTCCTTTTCCCCCTTTTTGTAGATAGGAACCACATTTGCCCTTTTCCAATCTGGAGGGACATCTCCTGTTTCCCATGACTTATTGAAGATTATGGCAAGCAGTATTATTAATTACCTCCCCTATCTCTTTCAGGACTCTAGGGTGTAAATCGTCTGGACCTGGGGACTTGGTTTCCTTTAACTTGGCTAAGTGTTCTAATATCAATCCTTTGCTTATTGTGGATTCAGGTCCTGAGCAGGGCAGATCAAAGTATTGTAGTGCGCATGCGCAGGACCGGCGAGTGTGTATGACGTAGACGCGTCATGCACACAGGCTTCAGAAAGAGGACAAAGATGGCTGAAAGAGAAGACGTCGGCATATGGGATATGGGAGCATGATACTGTGTTAGTGGGCTGTAAAGGCATCATATTGTGTGGGAGGCTGTGGAGGCATTATACTGTGTTCAGAAGTTGCGGGGGCATGAGATTGTGTTAGGGGTTATGTTCAGCGGGGTTAATATACTATGTGTGGGAGTTGTGGGGGCACTATATTATATGGGGATACTGTGGGGTCATTATACTGTGTGGAGGTGCTGTGGCAGCATCTTAATGCCTTGGGGTGACAGGTAGCATATACAGCAGAGGTATCATACTGTGTGTGGGTGGATTATACTTTGTGGGGGTTTAAAGGCATTATATTATGTGGAAGTATTAAAGAGGCATAATACTGTGTTGGAACATTATACTGTGTGTGTGTGTGTGTGTGTGTGTGTGTGTGTGTGTGTGTGTGTGTGTGTGAAACTGTGGGGTCATTATACTGTGTAGGAGCATCATACCATGTGTGATATGCATCATATTGTGAGTAGGGGGCCTCAAGGGACAATCTTCGGCACTGTGGGTGCCATGAGACTAGTATTGTACTGTGTGGGAACACTAATGATTTTCATTAAGAGCAATATTTTTTTGTGGACACATATAAAGGACTGGGTGAGGTTGAAAAAATTGCATATCATAAAATAAAAATTGCCATGGCATGCCTAGAGCATATGTACCGTAAGCATCTGTTACTCTTTAATATCATTGGGTGATATGTTACTATGAGAAGCTAGTCAAAGACTATGTTAGCTAAATAAATAACAATGGAACATGAGATAAAAATCAGTTTTAACATAGCTTGCTAAATTTAGACCTAAAATTTGCTCTAAATCAGCATAATACAAGAGGAAATCAATTAGGTAGGGATACAGTGACTCCTTTTTCCCCTAGGTATCTAATGTCAGGGATATGTTCTCTTTCACAACCTGTAAGATACAAAATATTATTCATCAGGACAAACTGTGATGAAAAAAAACATTCAGGCTCACATCTGTCAAGTACAATCTCTCACAACTCTCGAGTAGCTATGGCTAACCTATGACACGCATGTCAGAGGTGACACGCCGAGCCATTTTTGCTGACACGCGCAACAGTGGCAGGCAGCTGCATCCTGATCTATAAGACAAGCCGTCGCTACCAGTGATTTAGCTAGAACTGCATGTGCGGCTAAACTGTTCCTAAATGACAGGCCCGGGGCGCCGCACATTCAGTTCTAGTTAAATCACCGGTGGCCATAGCTTGTCTTATAGATCGGGCTGTGGCTACTGGTAAGTTGTGTTCTGTACCTTTAATCAAGGTCCTGAGTGAGGCGTGCTTATGTACCACGCATTATGTAACACGTCTCTCTCTAGAGCCTGCTTTACACCTTTTAATTAAGCATACGATATCGTATGCGATGTGACACGCCCCCATCGTATGTGCGGCACGTTCAATTTGTTGACCGTGTCACACAATCGATTAAAAGCTGTCACACGTACTTACCCTTCCATACGACCTCGATGTGGGCGGCGAACATCCACTTCCTGGAGTGGGAGGGACATATGGCGTCACACCGACGTCACACGGCAGCCGGCCAATAGAAGCAGAGGGGTAGAGATGAGCGGGACGTAAACATCCTGCCCACCTCCTTCCTTCCGCATTGCCGGCGGGACGCAGGTAAGATCTGTCCATCATTCCCGGGGTGTCACACACTGCGATGTGTGCTGCCTCGGGAACATTGAACAACCCGACGTGCAATATTTAGGAAATGAACGACGTGTATGCGATGAACGGTTTTATGTTCAATCGCAGTCGCACGTAACTGTCATACGCTACAACACCACTAATGATGCCGTATGTGCGTCACTTACGACGTGACCCCGCCGACACATTGTTAGATATGTTGTAGCGTGTAAAGTGGGCTTAACCCTCCAGACAGGCTCCATTGCAGGCAGGCGCTGGGCGATATTACAGTGTGGCCTGCTGCAGTAAGTCCACACATAAGCACATTTATAGAGCACTGCTGTTGTCAGTTGGGATCCGGTTCCGCAGCGCTCAGGATATGTTGTAAAAAATTTTGTGGGGGGACTGGAGAGGGAGTAAGAGGAGATAATCATAGCTGGGGGGAGATGTAAAGGGCATAATGACTGCTTGGGGGAGGGGAAGAGGAAATAAAGACTGCTGGGGGGAGGGGGAGAAGAGATAATCATTATCTCCTCTCCACCCTCCCCCCAGCAATCATTATCAGATAACTTTTTGTTATTAGAGCTATAAATATCACAAAATTTTGGACTTGTTGAGAAGTGACCCACAACCTGAGTTATGCTCGTTTTTTTTATGAATTTTGACACACCAAGCTCAAAAGGTTAGCCATCACTGGGTTAGGTGTTTAAAGATTCAAAGGTCTTGGATGTTGTTTGATAGAGATTAGTGATGGGTGAACTCAAACTGTAAAGTTCAGAGTCCATATCGGACACCTAGTGTCTGTGTATGAACCCCAAACATGGACTTCTCAGGGAAGTTCATGTTGCTGTTCAGGTTGGGCCTCCTGGATAAAGGGCTAGGGGGATGCAAAATGGCAGTTAAAGCAGGACAATTATACTTACCAAGTTTCCGCCTGTAGTTGTCAAACTGTTTCCGGGTCCGCTCATTAAACCTTATGAATATTCACTTCTCCCCTGACACCCTCCGTGACAATATCTGTGATTGGTTGCAGTCAGACTGTACCCCCTACCCTCTGTACCGGTTCCTACTGTACCCCAGCTGTGACCTCAGGTGAACTCACCTGAGGTGAACTCATTGAACTCAATTCCAGTAATCCGGCATTGAGTTCAATAGTCCTAGATTACTGGCTTATTGACTTCAATGGTGCGTTATTATCTGATTAATCGGCACCATTGAACTCAATGCCGGATTACTGGAATACATACACATTCCAGTAATCCAGGACTGAGTTCACCTGAGCTCAGTTCACTGAGTTCAATGAGTTCACATCAGGTTCCCATAGTACCCCAGCTGTGATCTCAGATGAACTCACCTTAGGTGAACTCATTTCCAGATTACCGGATTAGACTACGTATGCATGTTGAGTATTTGGTTGCACAAATTTCTGCACCAAATCTGCATCTCCTGGGAGAAAGACACACTAAAAACGCAATGCGTTTTTCTGCCAGGAGAAGCAAATTTGGATCAGAAACTTTTGCAACCAAATAATAAACATGTACACATAGCATAGCCTAATCCTGTAATCCGGTATTGAGTTCAAAGAGTTAACCTGAGGTGAGTTCATTGAGATTGTTAAGTTCACGTGAGATCACAGCTGGGGTACCCTGGGAACCTGTAACTGTGACTTCAAGTGAACTCACTGACGTAAATTGCTCTCACAGCTGTGGTTCCATCAGTGTGTTCTACAAGCCGTAGTGATAGGTTGTGTTTTTTTAATGTGACCCGCACTGCGACCTCAGGATGTAGCAGAGCCGGGATCATCGTAGTGTGGATTATTTCGGACCTGCAGGGGTTAATAAATTGGAGAAATAAAGTGGGGTTTTTTTTTATAAAGAATTTTTCTCAGTGTTTTGTGTTTATTTCTTTATACTTACACAATTAATAATGAGGGCTTCTCATAAACTCCTACCCTTTACTAATCCAGGGATTCTTGACAGCTGTAATTTTATGACATATCACAGCTGTCATTTACCCCTTATATTACCCTGATTACCACCGTACCAGGGCAATTGGGATAAGTGGGTAAGCGCCAGGATTGGCACATCTAATGGATGTACCAATTCTGGAGTGGCTGCGGGCTGCTAATTTTAGGATGGCGAGGGCCCAATAACAATGGGCCTACCCAGCCTGAGAATACCAGCCCCCAGCTGTCTGCTTTATCTATGCTGGGAATAAAGATTTGGGGGAACCCATGACTTTTTCAAAAATTATTTAAAAAATTAAAGCCCCCCCAAAAAAACATGGTGTTTCTCGAATTTTGATACACAACCAAAAGAAAGAGCACACAACTGGGGGCTGCAGCCTCTAGCTTTCTACTCAAACTATGCTGGGTATGAAAATACGGGGGACAGCATGTCGTTTTTTAAAATTATTTATTGATTTTTTACACTCCACCTCAGAGACTCAGACATGTAGTATGAGGACAACCAATTACAGACGCCGGCACAGAGGGTGGGGGCGCAGTCTGACTTCAACCAATCACAGACATTGTCAAAGTGAGCTGGTGGGGGAAGCAGTGAATATTCATAAGATTTAATGAGCGGACCCGGAAGCAGTGTGACAGCCAAGCAGAAATTCTGTAAGTCAAGTTTTCCTGCTTTAATCCCAATTTTGCATCCCTTAGCAGCCCCCTGGCCCTCACTAACACCATTTTATAGCGCTAAAGTTCAGGTCCCCATAGACTTAAATGAGATTTGGGGTTTGGGCCCACGTTTGTGTGAAGTGAGGTCCAGAACTGGATTTTATTTTTTAAGTCAGGCCAGACCCGGCAAACCTTGTAATGCATAGACATGTTGACTACTGGCATTACTTTTATTGGTCGGCTACATAACGTCATCTTGTCTATATAAGATCCAGAAATGCCATGCTTGCTGCACTTTACTGAGAATACTGTGGGGACTATGGAGAGATTCTGCTGGAGAAGGGACAGTGTGTCATAGCATGACAGTCCTTTTCAGGGCAAATTGAAATCTATTCTATTTTCTAATGATATCGCTTTTATTCTGCATTTAGTGTATTGTGAACTTTGGAGTAGTCATAGAGTATTAGAGGCATGTAGGCAGGGATTCTAACCTTATACAGCGTGCTGCTGATACCTAAAAAATGTCATCTATTTTCTAATAATAGTGCTCTTAGGTGCATTTAGTGTAGAGCAAGGTGCTGAAGTAGGGATCGTGTACTACAGGCCTGTAAGCAGGAATTCTAGTCTTTCACAGTGTGCTGCTGATTTCTAAAAAAATTTAATCTATTGTTTAATAATACCACTCTTAGCTGCATTTAGTGTAGGGCAAGGTGCTGAAGTAGGAATTGTGTACTACAGGCCTGTAAGCAGGAATTCTAGACTTTCACAGCGGGCTGCTGATTTCTAAAAAATGTGATCTATTGTTTCCACTCTTATGTGGGCTTTACACGAGACGAGCTATTGCGCGATGCATCGTTGAGGTCACGGTTTTCGTGACGCACATCCGGCATCGTTCACGATGTCGTCTCGTGTGACACCTCTGAGTGACGCAGGATCGCTCACAAATCGTAAGTCGTGTACTCGTCGCTAAGTTTTAAAAAATTGTTTATTTAACATGGCGCCGGTTGTTCATCGTACCCGGGGTAGCACACATTGCTCCGTGTGACACCCCGGGAACGATGAACACAGCTTACCTGCGTCCTGCGACACCTGCTGGCTATGCGGAAGGAAGGAGGTGGGCGGGATGTTTACATCCCGCTTATCTCCACCCCTCCGTTTCTATTGGCCGGCGGCTGTGAGATGTCACTGTGACGCCGAACGTCCCTCCCACTACAGGAAGAGGATGTTCGCCGCCCACAGTGAGGTCGCTCAGCAGGTAAGTACGTGTGACGGCGGTTTAACGACTTTGTGCGACACGGGCAGCAATTTGCCAGTGACGCACAAACGACGGGGGCGGATACGAGCGCTCGTGCAATCGCACGATAGATCATAATGTGTAAAGCCCGCATTAGCTGCATTTAGTGTAGGGCAAGCTGCTGAAGTAAGGTATTATAGACCTGTATGCACTGATTCTAGCCTTACATAGAAAGCTGGTGCTAGCTAAAAAAAAAATCTATTCTATTCTCTAATAAAACCGCTCTTAGTTTGCTATTAGTGTTTGTTGAGATTCTGGAGTAGTGATTGTGTATTACAGGCCTATAGGCAGGGATTCTAGCCGTACACATCGTGCTGCTGCTAGCTAAAACATATATTTTATTCTCTAATAATACCATTCTTTGCTGCATACATAATTTAAAATGCGCAAAGCTTACAGCAAGGAACATGGAAGTGGACGTTCCACTGATGATCGTGCATGCAGATGCTGTGGCCATAAAGCCTACTTTACACGTTACGATTAGGCATACGATATCGTATGCGATCGTAACCGCCCCCATCGTATGTGCGGCACGTTCAGTTTGTTGACCGTGTCGCACAAACGATTATTTGCTGTCACACGTACTTACCCTTCCATACGACCTCGATGTGGGCGGCGAACGTCCACTTCCTGGAGTGGGAGGGACGTCCGGCGTCACATCGACGTCATGTGGCAACCGGCCAATAGAAGCGGAGGGGCAAAGATGAGCGGGACGTAAATATCCCGCCCACCTCCTTCCTTCCGCATTGCCGGTGGGAGCCGCGGGACGCAGGTAAGATGTGTTCGTTCCCGGTGTGTCACACACGGTTTGTGTGATACCTCGGGAACATTGAACAACCTCACGTTCAATTTTTAGCAATTGAACGACGTGCATGCGATGAACGTTTTAACGTTCAATCGCAATCGCACGTAGCTGTCACACGCTACAATATAACTTACGATGCCGGATGTGCGGCACTTACGACGTGACCCCGCCGACACATCGTAAGATATATTGTAGCATGTAAAGCCCGCTTTAGCCAGGGCAAATGTGGCCTGCTGCTTGAGCACAGCAAACAAACTTATCATCTAGACCTAGCATCCTGTCTCACTTTGCAGGGGGCTACGGGCCACCAGTGTTGAAACCAGATCACTGCAAGCAGATTGTGAGCTGAATGGTGGAAGATAATGCTTCCAGTCTGTTTACGAGCACCAGCCTGTCTTCCACACAGTCCAGTCTGATTAGTCAAGAGTCAAGACCCCATAATCCTTACTCTGATCCTCTTTCTTCCCACCACGGCGAGTCTAAGGATACAAGTGGCCCCACACTTGGACACTCTGAGGAGCTCTTTACCTTTCCATTTATGGCTTTTTTCTGGCCTCTAAACGTGCACATTTCAAGAGGCACATGAGGCAATCGTGTGTGGTGATGCCCAAATATTTGAGCAGCCACGGTCAGAATAATGCGACGATGGGGAATGGCAAATGGGAAACTGCCTCAAGAGGTGGATGATGATGATACAGTTGCCAACAAATCATATTAAGTCTACAAGTCAGGAAGAAAACCAGAGTGCTGAAGTGGAAGATGAAGTGGTGGATGATGAAGTCACTGACGAAACCCGCAAGGTGGCATGCAGATTGACGATAGCAGCTTAGAGGGGGAGGGATCCACAGCACCGCAACAGACAGCAAGAGGCAGAGGGTGGGCTAGACGGAGAAGGCAGACAACTGTTCCCCAGAGCACCCACAAAGGTTAGGTGTTCCCCCGTCTGGCCCTTATATACAGACAGTGCAGAAGACAAGAAAATGGTTAGTTGCAACCTGTGCCATACCAAGCTTAGTAGGGGCCAGACAGACCACTACCAGCCTGACCACCATCAGCATGCTCAGGCACATGTCATCTATTCACCTGACTAGGTGAGCCAAATGTCTGGGTCCACAAACATCGCCGGCGGGTAACCCCACCACCTCTTCCCCTGTGCTATGTGCTGGTCAATTCCCTGTCCAAGACACAGGCTGAAAAGACAAATGGTCGATAGGATGAAGATAGCTTGCCTATTGAAACGCGTTGTGGTTTATATAAAAATAAAGATTTTAAAGACTGAAGATCTTTCTCCTCCTTAGTGCTCCGCCAGACCGTTTGTCTTTTCAGCCTGTATCCATCTTTCTCCTTGTGGGATCAACGGCAGGAGCAGGTTTGCTTTCCACCTCCAGGACCTGTGGTGATGCAATCCCATGTGATCGGTCCCATGACCACCTGACGATCACGCCCACAGTTACACGGACAGAGGATTCCACAGCAGTGTATGGGCTAGCATCCAGATCCTATCTTTATACTTTAACCGGTGTCATGCAAGGGTGTACAACCCCTCCAGGTGAGCGGTTCAGCCACACTTTAATTTTAATCCTGGTTAGTAAGGTTCTTCACAGCGCTCCTTCTCTTTTTACTTTGCACTCTGTCCAAGACACAGGCATACATGCCTCTCTCCCTGAACCTGTGTTTGCACATTTACAAACACCATCAGCAACAGCATCCATTTCCTGGTCCCAGAGCCACGTGCAGCTTTCTCTACCACAGGCCTTCGAATGCAAGCGGAAATACATAGTCACCCACAGGCACAGACACTAAATGGCCACTGCTTGCCATGTAACTATTGCCTTTTAGGCTTGTGGACACTGAAGCTTTCAGCAACCTGATGGCGGTGGCCGTTCCTCGATACTTGATCCCCAGCCATCAATATTCCTCCAGGTGTGCCATATTCCATAACATCACCATGCCGTCAGCAACGCAGTTACTGGGAAGGTTCACTTAACCATGGAAACATGGACAAATGCTTGTGGCCACAAACACTACATTTCCCTGACAGCACATTTTGTGAACCTCGTGAAGATGGCAACCGAGTTGGAGCCTGGGATGGCACATGTGCTACCAATGGCTAGAATTGCAGGCCATAGTTCCATCAGAGTTTGCTCCACCTCCTACACCAGTTCCGGCACCCCCTCCTCCTCATCATCCATATCTGAATTGTCATGCCTATCTGTCGCAAGCTGGAAGTATTGCAGCATTGCCTCAGTGAAGTGGCAACAGGCTCTGCTGAGCTGAAACAAATAACTTTAGGTGACATACAGCACACTGCCATAGAGTTGTTGAAAAGTATAACAGGCCTCTCTCCGCTGAACCTCCAACCAGGAATGGTCATGGCCATAAGCTGCTGGAGGCTCTAAAGCTTGGGAAGCTGACACATGTAGCATGCCTGACCCATTTGCTCAACTAAGTAGTTCAGCACTTTCTGAAAATCTACCAGATTTTCCTGAGCTACTTGTGAAGGTACAGCAAGTGTGCACCCATTTCCACAAGTAAGCTACAGCTGCCACCGGTTTGGCAGTGCTGTAGCAGTGCTTGCTAGTGGGAGCTCATCAATTGATTTGCAACCTGTCAATGTGCTAAAACTCAACATTACATATGTTGGCAAGGCTATGTGAACAGCAGAGAGCCGTAATTGAATACCAACTCCAACATGCCTGTTGGTATTCTGGTTAGCCTCGCACACAAGAACGGACAAGTGGTCATAAAAGTTTGACATCTGTGCGGTTCTCCCAAGGTATCAACCCAAATGGTGAGTGGAGATGACGCCATAATCAGCTTAACCAGCCTGCTTCTGTGCCTACTGAAATGGTCACTGCTCACAATGAAAGAGAAAGTTTTGTATACAAAACAAGTGGAGATGGAAGAGGAAAATAGACACGATGATACCACACAGCCCATCCTCATCTCATTTTCACAATGGGAATTGTTGCCTGTGTTTAAGAGGGTACTACCCACATAAACTTTATCCTGTTTGTTCAGCATTGATGGCTTGAAGAGGAGAAGCAGAAGTAGGAGGTGGAGGAGATGTGTAGTCATCTCTCTCGTGGGAACAGGGAAGTCTTGCACATGGCAGACTTAATGTCCCACTGTCTTTCCAGGGACCCTCACTTTATATTTATTTTAGGCAACGCCAATTACTGGTTGTGCACCCTTCTCAACCAAACTACAAGGAGAACTTTCCATCTTTCATTCTTACGGTTGAGATACTAAAATGGTGCAACACCAAAAGGCTGTAGTTGAAGAATTGGTCAAAAGATTCCTGCCTGACAATGCTGGCAGCAGAGGTCATAGTTCTTTGGACAACCAAGGAATAGAGAGGAGGGAGGCACACAGCAGGACCAACAAAGGCAGGGTAAGACTATCAAATTTTGGGACAGTTTTAGTAGACCCTACTGGTGCCCATGCCCAGATGTGCATTGGTACTCTGACAAGGAGGGCAAAGTGTTTGAAGATGCTGAAGGATTACATTGCCGACAGTAGCACCAACCTCTGTGATTCCTCTGTGCTGTACAACTATTGGGAATCCAAGCTGTACATGTGACATGAACTGTTCCTCTACACCTAGGAGGTGCTGACCTGCCCTGCCACTATCATTTTGTATGAACATGTTTTTAGTGCCACAGGGGGCATAATAACTGAAAGCCACATTTGCTTGAGAACTGACAATGGTGACTCCTATCAAAATGTTAAATAGCCTCTCCCAAAATGTGATTTGGCAAACCAAATGAGAAAGTGCAGACACCTAAATAGAAGTGAAACAGAAAGGCAAAGGATAAGAATCCTTCAGTAGTTGGACCAACATAACACAGGCTGTGGTCCAACAGAAGGAAAATGACCAAAAATCAGAGATCACTGTTTGAAACTCCAGAGTGGAGCCGTGACTGTACCCCCCTTTTATGACGGGCCACTAGACCCTATAGTTAGATTTGGTATGAGAGAACTTCTAATAATATAAAGCACAGGGATTCTTTTTCTGTGAAAGAATGACAACCAACCCTACAGTATCTATTTTGATGAGAAAAGGCAGCTCAATATTGGGTTGAAGTAGTATTAGAAAAGGCTGTTTAAGGGCCAAAAAGGCATTCTCTGCCTTTCCTGACCATAAAGAAAAGTCACTCTCTTTCTTGTTCATGTTAGTTACAAGATTAGCTAGGACCAAAAAATTGTTAATGAACTTCTGGTGATAATTTGCAAATGCTAAAAATCTCTGCAAAGCTTTAAGGTCAGTTGATCTCAATCAAGGATGGCCTGCACCTTAACGGGATCAATTTGAAACCCTGAAGCAGAAGGCAGATGATCTAAAAATTGGACCTGCTACACTTCAAAAACACATTCCTCCAGCTTAGTAAATAAATGATTTTTACGACGAATCTGGAGGACCTGCAGAATATGTACCCTGTGTTCCTCTTGATAACATGAGTAAATCAAAATGTCATCAAAATAGATCACCATGAATCTACCCATACCCACAAGAGAGCAAAATATGTCATTTATGAAATTCTGAAAAACTGCCAGTGTTGGTCAAACCAAACTGCATCACCAGAGTTTCAAAATGACCCTCCGGTGAATTAAAAGTTGTTTTTCATTCGTCACCCTATCAAACATGTATAAGGTTATATGCCCCCCTGAAGTCAAGTTTAGAAAACCATTTAGCTCCTGCTAACTGGTTAAACAGGTCTGGTATCAGGGGTCAGGGTTAATTTTGCAGATCATGATTTTATTAATCTCTCCAATATCTAAATGTGCCGGCCCCCTGCCAGCAGCCGGGCTGCTGATCGGATCCGGATTCGCGGAGGCTCGAGGGGTCTCCGGACCCGGGGGTCGCGCGGCCACTCGATGAAAGGGGGGCTATGTACAGGGGGGAGATTTGGAAAGTTTGTGACGCCACCCACGGTCCGTGGTAATGTTAGGGACCACCGCTACGGTTGGGGAGCCCGGTGACGATGGTGTGGTTACGGGGTTTGTGTCCCGAGGCCCGTCAGATGGTTGGTGAATGGGTGCCGCTGAGGTAGGAACAGGGGTATTTCAGTGTACTCACTCAGTCCAGGAATAACAACACCGACAGTTTCTAAACCAGAATTCTGAGCACCACTGCAGGTTATAGGGAGCACGCTTGGATCCGTGCTCTTGGTGTTGCTTTTAGCCTGTAGCCCTGTCCTTGGCACCTCTGTCTCTGTTGGACCCGTGGGTATAAAACTCTTTGGGTCCCGCTCACCCGTATGGCTAACGGAGTGAGCTTGCTCTATGGGTTCACGCATAGGATTTCTTTGGACTGTATTAGGAAAGTCCTATCCCACCGATGCGCTAGTTCTTCGATTTTGGAGCGGGTTGGGGATGACACTTGAAGTCTTCACCCCATCGGGTAAATTACCGGAACACGTGAAGCTACTTTCCGGCCTAGGGTCTACGTACCCCGTCGTGCCCTGGCCCCTGCCCGGTGATAGCTCAAGGCCACCGGCCGCCCTCCTTGGCAGTCGGTGCCCCTTGACACTGTCCAGCTCCTACCAGGCCCAGACCAACGTCTGCCACCTAGTACACAGGAGCTCTCCTCCGTGACCTCTCCTCACGAGAGTCACCACTCCACCTCCTCTCCTTTCACTCTCCACTGCTCAACTCTCCAAGCTCAACTGTCACTTTCCTTACTTTCCCCTCACCAACCCCCCATGTGGGCGGCCTTATTCCCTTCAGGCCCCCCAATGGTGTGTCTGGTAGGTTAAAGTGGGAAGTGTTCCTAGGATTTTGATTGGCTAAGCTGTTAGCAACACCAAAGGACCAGGATCCGTAACCAAGGAGGGTGGATACTGTGCAGAAGGGCAGATTGCACAATACCCTGTGATGACCTGATAGGCCAGGGCGTCACATAAACATGGGCGCAACCCACCATCCTTTTTTTAAACATAGAAAAACCTCATGGTGACAGAAGAGGTGGACAGCTATATATGCCCCTTAGCCAGACTCTTCTGAATTTTAATCTTTTAAGGATCCTCTCTCAGGAAGAGAGAGATTAAATAAATTAAACTTAGGCATTTTTGCTCCCGGTAAGAATTCTATAGCACAAGGTTGTCACAGAGACTGCACAAATCTTCCAGGTGCAGGCCTTCATCCTCTTTGGCATACCAACACAACACCACACATAGGTAACACCAGCCACAAAAGCCCAGTCACCCCCCTGGGACAATAGGGACACACCAGTGGGCAGGGCCAGGCGGATGGAGACGACCACCTAGGGGTCCTGAGGTGTCAGGGGAGGGAACACAACAGATAAGTCTAGACAGTTGAAGTGAGAGGAGTGTAGAGTGACAGGGTAGTCAGGGGTTGGAGCCTCTGGACTACCGGACTACCTGAGTTGACCTTGTGGCAGACGGCAGAGCAGGGCCACAGGCGATGGAGATCCGGTCGCGGGTGACCTAAAGTGGACCGGTGCAGGGTTGTAGCCTGCCGGTGCCGACAGCAGGGATCCGGTCCGGAGGCCGTGCACAGTCGGGGTCCCTGGACCCCAGGTCGAGTACCGCTTCAAGCACCGATTAGTCAGCAGGGGGCAAGGTTCCAGATCTTATCCCACGAGTAGCCCAGAGACCAAAACGGGAGCCCAATGCGGGGGATAAGGTGCCCACCAGAGCCCACAGAGATCCCAAGGGTCAGTTTTCGTGGGCAAGTGCTCCCAACACACAGAAACACACGGAGCGGATTTCTCCCATTTTATGCGGGTTAAGTCACCACACAAGAAACTACAAGTGAAAGGAAGGGCTCCTGCCCTGTCAGCCCATGTGCAGGACCAAGCACACCCCTCCAGAGGCTCCCGGCATTCGGCCTTGGTTTACAATACGGACTTGGTGTGTTTTATTACCACAGTGAGTACACTGGTACCATCCGGTTCCTTCCTAGAGACTGCTCCCTGCTCCCTCACTATCCTCAGGGCCCTGGGACTACACCTCCCCTACCCGTGGAGGGGATTCCACCTTCCTGCCCTTCTCCATCAGCCCCGGGCACCCCCATATCAAGGCAGCGGCGGTGTCACCAATCATCACCGCAACCCACGGGTGGCGTCACTGACAAACTCTTCCCCTGTAAATACCCCCCTTTTTATTGTTGTGAGCAACGGGCTGATGCACGAGCCCCGGGTCCAGCTGCCACTCGAGCCCCAGCCACGATCCCAAATCCGAGCACCTCGGGTAGCCTTCCCTGACGTGGTTAGTCACCTCCCTGCCTGCAACAACGTCTTGCGTCACCAACAGGATACTTACTCCATCCACTAACCTAGGTGAAGTGCGCCTTTTCTGAACTGTTAAACCGTTAAACGCTGACATTTTTGGACTGCCGTCATCTTGCCTGCCATTTTTGGCGCCAAAAACAATAACCTCACCATCTTCTTCCCTGAAAAGAGCACAAGTCCTAAGCCCCGCCCCCTAAGAACGCGGGTGGAACCCGGTGATCCCCAGAGCAGGAAGTTGCAAAGGCCATGGGTCTCGAGAGACTGCTGCTGGAAAACCAAGGGGGAAAGGCCGGAAAGATGTCGTCGTCCGATGGTGATGGAGGAGCCGCGGCTCCCGCAGCAGTGCAGGATAACGGAGAAGCGGCGGGTCTCGCTCCGGTCGCAAGAGCGGTGGACCCTGCGGCCATGCAAGTTATAGCACCTCCCCCGTCCATGACAGCTGCTGCCGCTGAGACACTGCCCGCGGTACCGGCAGTGGGTCCCTTGACTTCAGATAAAGGTGACCATCCCGCGGCCTCTGACTAGGACAGCCTGGTTGCCGAGGACTCAGAACCGGAGGAGCAAGAATAATGAGATTCAGGCTCCAGAGGAGGTGGTACCAGGAGCCCTTTGTGGAGGAACGTGCACAACCAGTTAAAAGTTGAGAGCTGAATGAAGGCAGCTGCACCCGCACCGCAGACAAACGGAGGAGGTTTCAGGACAGTGCAGCATCGTGAGTGAAGGTGGCACTGGGGATCCAAGTTGTTTGGGTGGCAGGTTGTGTGGAAGAAAAGCTGCAACAGGAGGCTGCCCAGGCAGCGGTGTTAAAATGTTGTTTTTGATGGACCAAGGCCTCTGGACTGGTAGAGGCCACACAAAAACTCTCTTGGGTTATTGGACATACTCCCATCTACCTTTTTGTTATCCCACCACCAGAACTGCAACACCCGCTGGAGAGGACTGGTTGGAGGAAGGGCCTGCGGTAGAGTCAGCCGAGGCCCAGTCACCAGCAAAACTGGTGGCTAATCTCCAGGCCAGAGGGTTCCGGAACTTTGGGACCCTTTGGGGTGCACTGGTGAGTAAGGAACTTCTTCCCGGTCATCAAGGACACCAACAGGAACTCAGGGCGGTGTGACACCAGTGTTAGTGGTTGCACTGGGGGTTCAGGTCTTTTGGGTGGAGGGTTGAAGGGAGGAGATGTTGTTTGCAACGTTTAAGAAAATGTGCCTCCCTATAAGGGAAGAAATGTTAATGTTTTATATGTTATGTTTTTACTGTTTTTACATTCCTTTAGTTGCAATTAAAATAAATACCGGTGCCGGACAGCCTGAGGACGGGCTGTGTTTTACCAAGGGGGAGTGTGGCGCCTTGGCAAAACCAGGTTGTCACAGACTGCACAAATCTTCCAGGTGCAGGCCTCCATCCTCCTTGGCATACCAACACAACACCACACATAGGTAACATCAGCCACAAAAGCCTAGTCACCCCCCGGGACAATAGGGACACACCAGTGGGCGGGGCCAGGAGGATGGAGGCGCCCACCTAGGGGTCCTAAGGTGTCAGGGGAGGGAACACAATAGATAAGTCTAGACAGTTAAAGTGAGAGGAGTGTAGAGTGACAGGGTAGTCAGGGATTGGAGCCTCTGGACTACCGGACTACCTGAGCTGACTAGGTGGCAGATGGCAGAGCAGGGCCACAGGCGACGGAGATCCGGTCGTGGGATACCTAAAGTGGACTGGGGCAGGGTTGTAGCCCGCCGGTGCCGACAGCGGGGATCCAGTCCGGAGGCCGTGCACAGTCGGGGTACCTGGACCCCAGGTCGAGGACCGCTTCAAGCACCTAACCGATTAACCAGCAGGGGACAAGGTTCCAGATCTTATCCCACGAGTAGCCCAGAGAGTGAATCAGAAGCCCAACGCGTGGGATAGGGCATCCGCCAAAGCCCACATAGATCCCAAGGGTCAGTTTTCGCGGGCAAGTGCTCCCAGTCCCAACACACAGAAACACAGGGAGCGGATTTCTCCCGTTTTATGCCGGTTAAGTCACCACACAAGAAACTACAAGTTCAGGAGAAAGGACCCTGCCCTGTCAGCCCGTGTGCGGGACCAAGCACACCCCTCCAGAGGCTCCCGGCATCCGGCCTTGGTTTACAATACGGACTTGGTGTGTTTTATTACCACAGTGAGTACACCGGTACCATCTGGTTCCTTCCTAGAGACTGCTCCCCGCTCCCTCACTATCCTCAGGGCCCTGGGACTAAACCTCCCCTACCCGTGGAGGGGATTCCACCTTGCTGCCTGGCTCCATCAGCCCCGGGCACCCCAATACCAAGGCAGCGGTGGTGTCACCAATCATCACCGCAACCCACGGGTGGCGTCACTGACAAACTCTTCAGTTTTCCCATGTAAATACTCCCTTTTTATTGTTGTGGGCGACGGGCCGCTGCACGAGCCCCAGATCTGGCTGCCACTCGAGCCCCAGCCACAATCCCGGATCCGAGCGCCTCGGGTAGCCTTCCCTGACATGGTCAGTCACCTCCCTGCCCGCGACACAATCATATGTCTTATGTGGTGGGAGGACTTCACACTCAAACTCAGAAAATACATCATCAAAATCCTGAATGACATCTGGAAGGTGAGACCTTACAGAAGCCAGGGGGCTAGATAATCAACTTGAAAAAGAATATTTGCCCCAAGTCTTAACTTCCTGAGTCTCCAACTTGAAAGCAGGATTGTGCTTAACTATCTAAAGGTCCAGTCACACTAATCAACTTACCAGCGATCCCAACAACGATAGGGATCGCTGGTAAGTTGCTAGGAGGTTGCTGGTGAGATGTCACACTGCGACGCTCCAGCGATCCCACCAGCAACCTGACCTGGCAGGGATCGCTGGAGCGTCGCTACACGAGTTGCTGGTGAGCTGTCACCAGCAAGCAGTGACCAGCCCCCAGCGCCGCGTGGAAGATGCTGCGCTTGGTAACTAAGGTAAATATCGGGTAACCAACCCGATATTTACCTTGGTTACCAGCGCACGCAGCTACACGTGCAGAGAGCAGGGAGCAGCGCACACCGCTTAGCGCTGGCTCCCTGCTCTCCTAGTTACAGCACACATCGGGTTAATTACCCGATGTGTGCTGCAGCTAAATGTGCACAGAGCAGGAAGCAGCGCACAATGCTTAGCGCTGGCTCCTTGCTCTCCTAGTTACAGCACACATCGGGTTAATTAACCCGATGTGTCCTGCAGTTAAATCTGCACAGAGCAGGGAGCAGCGCACAATGCTTAGCACTGGCTCCCTGCTCTCCTAGTTACAGCACACATCGGGTTAATTAACCCGATGTGTCCTGCAGCTACATGTGCACAGAGCAGGAGCCGGCACTGACAGTGAGAGCGGCGGAGGCTGGTAACAAAGGTAAATATCGGGTAACCAAGGACAGGGCTTCTTGGTTACCCGATGTTTATCGTGGTTACCAGCCTCCGCAGAAGCCGGCTCCTGCTGCCTGCACATTTAGTTGTTGCTCTGTCGCTGTCACACACAGCGATCTGTGCTTCACAGTGGGAGAGCAACAACTAAAAAATGGCCCAGGACATTCAGCAACAACCAACGACCTCACAGCAGGGGCCAGGTTGTTGCTGGATGTCACACACAGCGACATCGCTAGCAACGTCACAAAAGTTGTTCGTTAGCAGCGATGTTGCTAGCGATGTTGCTTAGTGTGACGGGGCCTTAAGGCAAAACCAATACCAATTTTGCAGGTAAAGAAGGAAACTCCATAAATAAAATGAGTGTGTGATAACCCTACATTCATGAATACATCCTTGACCTTTGCGGTAACGTCACTTTGGAAAAGAAGAGTTATCACTGAAAACTGAATGAGATTAACGAGGAAAGAGACATTATAACCATCGCTAATAGGAAAGTCATGATCGATAAGATTCAGAGTAAAACCTAAATCCAAAAGCGCAGGAGTAAAAATAAACCCTGTTTTATTCTCAAAGAACACCTGTAAAAAAAAACCCTGATGTTTATAGCAGAGATAATATCAAGGTCTTGAAATCAGCATCCACATACTTAAGGTTTTTTCTTTTTCCTTGGAATTCATTAATATACCTGTTAAGATCTGAGGTTATGCGTTGCATTAATCACCTAGGCAGGTTAACGATGCAACAATTTATATTTCTTCCATACTCGGTCTTACAGCAACCATAGTTCTTACATTCCTCCAGACAACAGATATCATGACGGTAGAGCGTGTATCCAGCTCCCGCCCGCAACAATAGTCCTTATGCTCCTCCAGATGATGGATATCAGGACTGTATGGTGTGTACCCAGCTCCAACTGGCAATAGTAGTCCTTATGATAGTTCCTCAAATCCAGATGACGGATATCAAGACTGTAGAATGTGTATCCAGCTCCAATCTCTATAGTCCATTCATATACACCAGGATGTGTCCACAGCAAAAGATCCTTGCCCCTCCATGTCACAGCACCATTGCCCTCCAAACATGTCTCCTCGCTTTTCTGCCTCTTTTGGGATCAGCCACCTGGATGAGGAGAGGTGATCACATCTCACCCCCTTAAACATTTGTTAAGTGTAAAGGCCGCTTTACACACTGCGATCTCGCTAGCGTGCGTACCCGCCCCTATCATTTGTGCATCACAAGCAAATCGCTGCCCGTGGCGCACAAAATCGCTTGGACCCGTCACACTACTTACCTGCCTAGCAACGTCGCTGTCTAAGGGGGCGGTTCATTCGGTGTCACAGTGACGTCACTAAGCGGCCACCCAATCGAAGCGGAGGGGCGGAGATGAGCGGGACGTAACATCCCGCCCACCTTTTTCCTTCCTCATTGCCGGCGGCCGCAGGTAAGGTGAGCTTCCTCGTTCCTGCGGTGTCACACATAGCGATGTGTGCTGCCGCAGGAACGACGAACAACATCGTACCTGCAGCAGCAACGATTTTTAGGAACAGGGGAGCATGTCAACGATAAACGATTTTGCACGATTTTGAGACCATTTTCGATTGCACATAGGTGTCACACGCAACGACATCGCTAAAGCAGCCGGATGTGCGTCACGAATTCTGTGACCACAACGACATCGCTTTAGCGATGTCACTGCGTGTAAAGCGGCCTTAACTTCAAGTATGAAGGATGGTAGTCTGCAGGATTGTGTATCAGGGAAGCAACCTGCAGAGAACAAAGATGCTAGCCACCCACCAGATGCAGGACAATGAATCCTACTGTAAGCCTGATGACATTAAAGTCCATTGAGACCAACTCATCTGACACATTGTTACAACTTCTTCCCCCTTACAACTGTGTACAGACAAGTGACCTTAAACTGATAAGCAAGCAAATCTCTAACAAAGCACAACAATAAGATCAACGTAACTAGTGCTCTATGCTGGAAAAAGTCCAATTGTCCTTATTTCCTTGTCAGCTCCACCTAGCACATAAAGTATTGAACTATGACGTGACCCAAATGAACACAATATAAACAAACATGAGTTGGTACTCTGCGATCCATACTTTGTATGGGATCCCTACAAGCGCCAATTTACATAGGTTCACCTGTCTGCTTTGATGAAGGAAATGTGTTGTGAATACATTTTCCAGTTTGGGGCTCCCTCTTGTGGTCAGTGCTGGTGGTGGAGTTGACTTGTGGAATGAGAGCCACACACCTGTGGAGGACTGGCAATCAGGTCTTTTCAGATTGGGCCTATATAACTGAGTAGTTTTCTCCTGTTACTTGCCAGTGATCAATGGATCTCCTGTGTGCTAAGGACATTCTGAAACCAGCCCTTCTCTCTACCAGAACTTCTCTCAGATAATTTGGTCTTTGTACCTCTGCTTATTGTTTCCACTTTCTTGTAGTTTTTTTTGTTTTGATACTAATGCATGATTCCTATTTTGCCTGTGTAGAGTTCTTAGTGGAATTGGATCATTCCCTGCTGGGAATGTCTGAATACTTAGCTCCATGATTCTGCTATGTATTGTGTTTTGTCATGCTTGGTATTAAATTCAGTCCCTCATCTATATTAGTGTTTTTGGATCCCAGTAACATCAGAGTACTGATATAGTTGGGGAGAGCCTGTGTGGGCTCAGGGTCTTTCCATATCAAGTATTTATCAGGGTTTTTACGGCTGCAGACAGTGCTCTTTCCTATCCTTTCCTATATAGATAGTTTGGGCCTCATCTTTGCTGAATCTGTTTTCTAGCTTTCTATTGTATTTCCTATATCACTGTAGTCTTTACATGTGGGGGGCTATCTATATCTTTGGGGATTGCTCCGAGGCAGATTAGCTTTTCTTATATTTCTACCTGTAAGAATATTTAGTTCTCCGGCTGTGTCGAGATGACTAGGTCATCGTAGGCTCGTCCCACGGCTACTTCTAGTTGTGTGTCAGGATTAGGTCTGCAGTCCGTTAAGGTTCCAGCCACTCTGGTTACTTTTTAGGTTTCTGCATTTTTTGATCCTCTTCAGTCACTGAATCATAACAGAGATGCCACCATAATACCCTTAAACAGATGTCTGTCCAGATGAATAGCAAGAGACATAGCATCCTCCAAAGACTGCGGACTGGAATTGTAAGTCATCTTGTCCTTGATCTAATCAGACAGTTCCTGGCAGAACTGACTACAAAGGGCAGAATCATTCCAAGAGGTCTCCACAGCCCATCTAAACTCTGAGAAGTGGTCCTCCACTCTATGATCTTCCTGAACCAATCCACAAGTCTTGGAATCAGCAGCAGCGATCTTATCAGGATTGTCATAAATGAGACCGAAAGCTGAGAGAAATGCCTCTACAGAGGCCAACTCTAGAGAATACCCAGGAAAAAACCCAAGCCTGTGGATCACCAGGAAGCAAAGACAAAATAATGTCTACTTGCTGACTCTTGGACCAAGATGTAAACGGAAGTTTAATTCAGTTGAAGCAGATAAAACTGAGCATTACTTTGATCACCATTGAGGCAATCCAGCATCTTTACTATAGGTTCCAACATAATACACTGATGACCTTGATCACTAGTATCGGCCAAATGTGCAAGCTGTTGTTGGTGTCTAATTTCAGTGCAGTCCAGTGACAAGGCCTGTAGTTGTGCGGCCAGAACGAACCAAATGCGCTAGCTATAATGTCATGACTGAACTCTAAAACTCTCAAGTGAATGGACAAACCAGGGGAGAACTTTGAGGATTAGTTTAAATTAACAATTTGGTGAATGAGGGTGCATAGAAGTCTTTATTCAATAAACTATTTTTCCGTATGTGTGGATTTTTTTTCTTTGCACTTAAGTAGACACCTCTCCATTTCTAACCCCTGAGCTTGATGCCAACTGTCAATGCACAGCTGACATAAACCCCAAAAATATTACCCCGAATGCATTGCACCAGGGCAATCGGGAAGAGCCGGGGTGATGTGTCAGAACTGGAGCATCTAAAGGATGCGTCACTTCTGGGGTGGCTGCAAGCTGCAATTTTTAGAAGTGTAAGGGCCCAGTAACCATGTGTGGTGCCCCTGAGGCTTCAGTCGCCACAGAGTTTTGCATCTGTCTTAAGGTGTAATGCTTATCCTGGGTAAGAGGAGGTTAACTGCTGGTGCTTGGAGCTTACATAATACACTTACATATGAGCGAAAACACTTAGTTTCACTTTAGAAGGGTTTTTACCTCAGAACAGTTTTGGAGGTAAAAACTTAAGGCAGACAGCCTTAGGAGAGCAGTGTTTAGCAGACTGGTCCTGGGGACGGAAGGCTGGAGAAATAGTCCCAGGACCAGGGGCCATGACACTGCACTGAGTTTGCACAGGACGGACTGGGAGAAGCAGGAGACAACCAAGTGAAGCTTTGAGATAGAGTAGAAGTTCGGTAGCCAGAGGGGAAGCCCCCAACAGCCCCTTTGGGCCCGGGGCCAGTCAGGGTGCAGAGCCCTCGGTTAGGGGAACCTTCATGGACTCTAACAAATCTGCAGGGAAAGGGTATTTCACGTCCCATTGCCCAGCACCAAAAGTTCCGGGGTACACCAGCAGATAGAGACAGGAGCCACGGCCATGGTTGGGTCCATAACAAGTTTCACGCTGCCTGCGTATGGGACGGCAACTAAAGCCAAGGACACTGGGGTCCCCAAGTAGCTTCACGCCACGGGGACCCACACTAGAAGGTGCAAGGAAGAAGGTCTCACATGCTTCACAACACCGGTGGTGACCTTTACTTCATCCAGGATCGGCTGGGGCCCATCACAGCGATGACTGGAACTCTGCGGGCGCAGCACACAAATTGTGAGTAAAAACACCTGGAACCACAGCCCCTGTATGAACTGATTTGCCGGCACCCCCGCCCCAAGCTTCGGCGCCAACGGCCCTTCCCCTGTAAGCACCGTCCTCCCAGGGGGTTTGCTCCACCTGTGGGAAGCTGGACTATCTGAGCTGTGGTAACATCAGCCCCGGAGGAGAGCGACATCTTGCAGCAGCGGCTAATCCCTGGCCGCGCACCACGGGTGGCGCTGCAAAGCAAACCCCAATTCCCCCCTTTTTGACTCTCTCTTTGCCTGTAGCTGACGGGGCCACTGAGCCATGTAAGGCCATTCACAGCAACCCCACAAAACCACTGGCCCGGTGACGAGTTATGCCCTGCAGGTCCCGTGGGGTGCTACACATGCATCTTCCCTGCCTGATAACACCAACCCACAACTGTTTGCTTTACCTTGACTAGTTATCAAAAATGAAGGTGACCCCAAGTCAATTTTTTTTATTTTATTTATTAGTTAAACAAGGCTAAAATCACCATTTAGTGCCTCATGAAAGGCTCTAAAGGGTGCAAATATACAAAATACAAGGGGAGGACTTACTTTGCTTTTGTCAACTTCCAGAGGAACATTCTGTGCTGAGCATCACGTTGCGGCTGGCCAATCAGAGTCATTTCACTACTCGGCATGGCTGTGGAAGTGCCCACAGCCGAAAAGCTTATGGATTGCATGCGTTGCAGTCATTCAAACAAATGTATTCAACATATGAACAACATCCTTACTCGACCATGGACTTGCGTGAGACGTCCGTGTTCGAGTTTGAGCACCGTACACTAGGTGTCTGGTACAGACCCTGAACGTTACAGCTTTTCTTTAATTGGCTACAGTGGTTGTCAGAAATCAACAATTCCCAGTGGACCACAGTTTGTACAGCAGAGTTATTTTCCATATTCTGAGTCACTGGGTAAGTCTTTCTCTTCTGTAGTGTTTAAGCTCTTATGGTCTACGGCACCCTCTTTCTCCTGTAGAGTGTAAACTCTTATGGTCAGTGAGATCCTCTTTTTCTCCTGTAGAGTGTAAGCTCTTATGGTCAGCAAGGTCCTCTCTCTCTCTCTTTCATAGAGTGTAAGCTCTTGTGGTCAGTAGGGTCCTCTCTTTAGCACCTGTAAAAATGTAAGCTCTTATGGTAACCGGGGTTCTATCTCCCCCCCCCATGAGTATTTTATGAGCTATTGAGATTCGCGTAAAAATGGTGAACTTGAATTTCAAAACGTTTTTGTAGTACCAGAACAGGTAAAATGCAAGTTTGTTTTTTATAAGAACTATTTGTATGTCCCCTACAACACTGTGTAGCCAATTTAAAAGTGCATTTTGAGAATGATGGACACCCTTTAAATACATTTCATTCTACCCACATGGTCTTACTATTAGCATGAAGAGGGGTTCTCTTTTCACCCACCCTGGACTCCATGTTCCATACCTGCTTGTCCAAAGTAATCTTCAATTTCTCCGCCAGTGTCGTAGTTGGATTATATTGATCCACTATAAGCTCTGGCGCACCCTTTTGCTCATACCAGACAAATGGGTATTTTACATTTTGCAGGCTTAGACCCAAGTCCTCCAGAGTGCCAAAATACTACCTCTGATATAGAGAATGGCTCCACACCATATGGGGCAGTATAGTTACGGCAGTACTGTACACACAGCTAATTTCACAATATATGGGGTAGTGCAGGTGCTATAGTTTAGTACATGTGAGCAAGGATGGTTGACCTTAGGGAGATCAACATCCACCACTGCGGAGACACCATCACGTGTTTCTCAACGCAGTGATTCTATAGTTTAGTACACACCCCTGGTTCCACACGGTACAGAGCAGGACAGGTAATTTAGTCCTTTCCTAACAACTGGCTCCATAATATACTGGCCTTGTGAAAGTATTCGTCTCCCTTGAATTTTTCAACCTTTTCCCACATTTCAGGCTTCAAACATAAAGATAATAATTTTAATGTTATGGTGAAGAATCAACAAGTGGGGCACAATTGTGAAGTTTAACGAAATGTATTGCTTATTTTAAATTTTTTTTTTTAAAAAAATAACTGAGTAAGGTGTGCAATATTATTCGGCCCCTTTACTTTCAGTGCAGCAAACTCACTCCAGAAGTTCATTGAGGATCTCTGAATGATCCAATGTTGTCCTAAATGACTGATGATGATAAATACAAAACACCTGTGTTTAATCAAGTCTCCGTATAAATGAACCTGCTCTATGATAGTCTCAGTGTTCTGTTTAAAGCACAGAGAGCATCATGAAGGCCAAGGAACACAACAGACAGGTCTGTGATACTGTTGTGGAGAGGTTTAAAGCCAGATTTGGTTACAAAAAGATTTCCAAAACTTTAAACATCCCAAGGAGCACTGTGCAAACGATCATATTGAAATGGAAGTAGTATCATACCACTGCAAATCTACCAAGACCCGGCCATCCATCCAAACTTTCATCTCAAACAAGGAGAAGACTGATCAGAGATGCAGCCAAGAGGCTCATGATCACTCTGGATGAACTGCAAAGATCTACAGCTGAGGTGAGCGAGTCTGTCCATAGGACAACAATCAGTCATACACTGCACAAATCTGGCCTTTATGGAAGAGTGGCAAGAAGAAAGCCATTTCTCAAAGATATTCATAAAAAGTGTCGTTTAAAGTTTGCCACAAGCCACCTGGGAGACACCAAACATGTGGAAGAAGATGCTCTGGTCAGATGAAACAAAAATTGAACTTTTTGGGCCCAATGCCAAACGATATGTTTGGCGTAAAAGCAACACAGCTTATCACCCTGAACATACCATCCCCACTGTCATACATGGTGGTGGCAGCATCATGGTTTGAGCCTGCTTTTCTTCAGCGGGGACAGGGAAGATGGTTAACATTAATGGGAAGATGGATGGAGCCAAATACAGGACCATTCTTGAAGAAAACCTGTTGGAGTCTGCAAAAGACCTGAGACTGGGATGGAGATTCGTCTTTCAACAAGACAATGATCCAAAACATAAAGCAAAATCTACAATGGAATGGTTCACAAATAAACGTATCCAGGTGTTAGAATGGCCAAGTCAAAGTCCAGACCTGAATCCAATCGAGAATCTGTGGAAAGAGCTCAAAACTGCTGTTCACAAACGCTCTCCATCCAACCTCACTCAGCTCCAGCTATTTGCAAAGGAAGAATGGGCAAGAATTTCAGTCTGTCGATGTGCAAAACTGACAGAGACATACCCCAAGCGACTTGCAGCTGTAATTGCAGCAAAAGGTGGCGCTACAAAGTATTAACTTAAAGGGGACAAATAATATTGCACGCCCCACTTTTCAGTTATTTATTTTTTATAAAAGTTTAAAATAAGCAATAAATATCATTCACCTTCACAATTGTGTCCCACTTGTTGTTGATTCTTCACGATAACATTAACATTTTTATCTTTATGTTTGAAGCCTGAAATGTGAGAAAAGGTAGAAAAATTCAAGATGGTCGAATACTTTTGCAAGGCACTGCATGAGGCAGCAGAAGTAATCTAGTCCTGCACTCACAGCTGGCTTCAAACTTAGGGTATGTGCGCACTAGGTGTTTTTTTCACGCTGCGTTTTTATGTGCGTTTTTGTCTCAAAAAACGCACCCGTGGCTAAAAAACGCGATAAAAACGCATGCGTTTTTACCGCGATTTGGTGCGTTTTTTCCTGCGTTTTTGCTCACTGCGTTTTTAATCAGTGCACAATGCCATTAAAGATTGTTGATCAAAAAAAAAAAGGTCTGATGTCATTTCCTTTTTCAAAATGTTCATTGTATGCAGGAGAGCAGACAGCTGCAGAACTAGTGTATGCAGGAGAGCAGACAGCAGCTGCAGAACTACAAGGCTCAGCATCCTCCATCCAGGACTGAATGCAGGAGTTTTTTGCCCCCCAAAAAAATGACGTGGGCTTCGCCATATTTTTGTATGCTAGCCAGGTACAGCAGGCAGGTACAGGCTGCCCCCAACCCCAGCTGCCTATTTGTACCCGGCTGGGAATCAAAAATATAGGGAAGCCCTTTTTTATATTTCATGAATTTCATGAAATAATTTTAAAAAAAAATGACGTGGGCTTCGCCCAATTTTTGAGTCCAGCCGGGTACAACTAGGCAGCTGGGGATTGGAATCCACAGTGCAGGGTGCCCATGCTTTCTGGGCACCCCCGCTGTGAATTGCAGTCCTGGAGCCACCCCAGAAAATGGCGCTTTCATAGAAGCGCCATCTTCTGGCGCTGTATCCAACTCTTCCAGCTGCCCTGATGCCGGGTGGCTCGCTGGGTAATAATGGAGTTAGGGCTAACTGTATATTATCAGCTGGCCCTAAGCCCGAAATTCATGGTGTCACGCCAATATTAGACATGGCCACCATGAATTTCTAGTAATGATAAAAAAAAAAACACAACACACAGAAAAATATTTTTATTAGAAATAAAACACAACAGAATTAGTGACTCCATCTTTATTGAAATAAAGAACCCCCCTCCGCAGTAATCCTGGGTCAGGGTCCCGCGCCGTCCAATCCGGATCCAATATCATCTGTCAGTTTGCTGGAAGGCAAAGTGATCAGATGATGTGTCAGGTTCTAGGGGCTGAAGCACATCACACATCAGCTGATTGTATAAAAGCCGATTATACAATCAGCTGATGCATCGGTGCAAAAAAAAAATAAAAAAATAAATAAATACTCACGTCTGTGCTGATTACCGGCAGCTCCTGGGGCGATCGGATGAGAGTCTGATCCTGTCCCATCACTGCAGCAGCTGCCGGTAATGAGCTGATGAAGTCTCCTGACGGCAGGATCAGCTGATAGCCGGCCGGGCGCGAAAAAGCCGGCGACACCGCGAGAATTACGATCAGCTGATGCGTCAGGTGACTGCATCAGGTGATCCACCGCCAGGTCCTGCAAGCTTCGTACGTGCCCCGGGGAGACTGCACACAGCCAGAGCAGCGGGACCGGGACAGGAGCGGTCATGGCACCGGGACCCTGCAGACAGGTGAGTATATATGACATTTTTTTTTTTCTACTGTTCACTCTTGTTTTCGCCGCTGCCTCCACCTCCCGCCCAGACATGGCGCCGCACGGAGCTGACATGGCATCGGGCGGGTTGTGGAAGCAGCGGTGACAGTACCGGGAGGATTCATGCTTCTGTGTTTACCAACAGAAGGAATCCTCTTCCTGTACACGTCACTATACTGCCCACCCCTTGCGTTTATAGCTGCGTTTTTAGTCATAGAAACGCAGCTATATGCGTTTTTCATTGCGTTGTTGAACATCTCATTGAACTCAATGGGTGAAAAACGCAGTGAAAAACGCAGAAATAATTGACATGCTGCATTTTTGTGGTCACCACAAAAACGCAGCTACAAAAAAACGCTGTGTGCGGACAGCACTTCTGAAAACCCATAGACATTGCTGGGGAAGCAATGTCACTGCGTTTTCAGCACAAAAACGCGGCAAAAAACGCCGCTAAAAATGCAGCAAAAACGCCTAGTGCGCACAAGGCCTAAGGCTAAGGGGCCACGGTGCTTTTTTTTTCAGCACAAAAAAAGCTGCTTTTTTCTGTGCTTCTTTTCATGCTTTCATGCTTTTTTCATGCTTCTTTTCATGCTTTCATGCTTTTTTTCTTGCTTTTTTTCTTGCTTTTTTTCATGCTTCTTTTCATGCTTCTTTTCATGCTTTTTTTCCTGCTTTTTTTCATGCTTTCATGCTTTTTTTCCTGCTTTTTTTCATGCTTCTTTTCATGCTTTTTTGTTACTATTGAATGCTTGTTTCAGCTCATTAAAGTTGGATATGAAAAAAAGGTGTTCTGATATAATTTCCTTCTTCAACCCATTTTCTTCAATCTCCATTTTGGAATAAAAGTGACAGAAAAATGATGATCCATTAGATCGTTTACCGGCTTCGGTATTCACCAGCTCATGCAGGTGAATAGCGGCGCCAGGAATCAGGTACTCAGAGATCACTGTTGCTATAGTAACTCGCTCATTAGGTTACTATGGCAACGGTGGCAGCGGTGATGTTACCGCTTACCAACCCGCAGTCTCTGCTCACTCATTGAGTGATTAGACAGCACGAGGAGCAGAAGCGTTCTTCCTTCCCCGTGCTTTCTGATGTAGCAGAGCTAGATCGGTGACAGAAGACCAGGATCGAGGAGGGGTGAGAGGGAGTAATAAAGATGGAGTCCCTAAGTGTGTCTGTGTATTTATTTCTAATGAAGTATTTTTTCTGTGTGGTGTCTTTTTTTTAACCCTTTATTGGAGATTCTAAATGGCCGGGTCAAACTTGCCCTGACATTAAGAATCTCGGACTTAATACCAGCTGGTAAAACAAAGCCTGTATTAACCCCTTATTACCCAGCGTGCCACCCGACACCAGGTCCGCTGGAAGAGTTGGACACAGCGCCAAAAGATGGCACTTCTATGAAAGCACCATTTTCTGGGGCAGCTGCAGACTGCAATACGCAGCAGGGGCCCCAGAAAGCTTGGGCCACTCTGCACTGCAGATTCCAGTCCCTAGCTGTCTGGTTGTAACTGGCTGGACACAAAAATTGGGCGAAGCCCACGTTATTTTTTTTAGATTTTTGGCAAAAAAACTCAAGGAAAAAGGGCTTCCCTGCATTTTCCATTGCCAGTGAAGGTAACACCAAGCAGTAAGGGTTAGCAGCTAGTAGCTGTTTGGGTTACCCTTAGCTAGCAATAGAAAATGCAGCGGAAGCCTACGCATTTTTTTTCTTTACCCCTAACACTTTTGGGTTATGTGTTTTGTTTTTTTTATTTTTTTTAAATAAATTTTAAAAAAAATAAAACCAAAAAATTGACATGGGTTTTGACATATTTTTGTATGCCAGCCAGGTACAGCAGGCAGGTACGGGCTGCTCCCAACCGCCAGCTGCCTATTTGTACCCAGCTGGGAACCAAAAATATAGGGAAGTCCTTCTTTTTAATTATTTCATGAATTTCATAAAATAAAAAAAAAACGACGTGGGCTTCACTCAATTTATGTGTACAGCCAGGTACAACTAGGCAGCTGGGGACTGGAATACGCAACATAGGGTGGCCCAAGCTTTCTGGGCCCCCCCGCTGCAAATTGCAGTCCGCAGCCACCCCAGAAAATGGCGCGTTCATAGGAAGCGCCATCTTCTGGCGCTGTATCCAACTCTTCCAGTGGCCCTGGTATCGGGTGGCTCGCTGGGTAATAATGGGATTAGGGCCAGCTTTGTATTATCAGCTGGCCCTAAGCCTGAAATTCATGGTGTCACGCCAATATTAGACATAGCCACCATGAATTTCTAGTAAAGATAATAAAAAACAAACACACAGAAAAATATATTTTATTAGAGATGAAACACAACACAATTAGTGACTCCATCTTTATTGAACTAAAGAACTCTCCTCCGCCGTAGTCCTGGGTCGAGGGTCCCGCGATGTCCAATCCGGATCCAATATCATCTAATCAGAAGGCAAACTGATCAGATGATGACACATCATCTGATCGGTTTGCCTTCTGATCAGTTGATATTGGATTCAGGTCTTTGAACCTGACACAGGTTCAAGGACCTGAATCAGATTACACATCATCTGATTGTTTAAATGTCCCATGGGCTCCAGGACCCGCTGGTAAGCAGCTGATGCTGTCACCTGATAGCATCATCCGATCGTTTATGTCCAGCGAAGATCAGCTGAGTCATCATCTGCTTGTTAAAAAGCCGGCAGGCTTTTCACCGCTGGACGTAAACAATCAGCTGCTTACCGGCAGGTCTTGGAGCCCATCGGACATGACACAGGAGACTGCAGAGAGGTGAGTAAGGTGAAGAGTTCATCCCAGCGGCGGATCTCCAGGAAACCCCGGTGATCCTCCTACATGAACTGTATTCACCGCTCTCAGCTGTCAGTGCCGGCTCCCTGCACACCTAGCAGAGTACACATCGGGTAATTAACCCGATGTGTACTGTGGCTAGGAGTGCAGGGAACAGGGAGCCGGCACTGGCAGTGTGAGAGCGGCGGACACTGGTAACGAAGGTAAATATCGGGTAACCAAGGGAAGGGCTTCTTGGTTACCCGATGTTTACCGTGGTTACCAGCGTCCGCAGAAGCCGGCTCCCTGCTGCCTGCACACTTAGCAGAGTACACATCGGGTAATTAACCCGATGTGTACTGTGGCTAGGTGTGTGCTGGTAACCAAGGTAAATATCGGGTTGGTGACCCGATATTTACCTTGGTTACCAAGTGCGGCATCGCTTCCACGCGGCGCTGGGGGCTGGTCACTGGTGATATCTGCCTGTGTGACAGCTCACCAGCAACCCGTGTAGCGACGCTCCAGCGATCCCTGCCAGGTTACTGTGGGATTTCCTGGAGATCCCCCGCTGGGATGAACTTGTGACGTCAGCGGGGGTCCCTGCAGAGGTGTCCCTGTAAACAATGGGAGATAATGAAATAGCTGCAGAAACTGGCTATGTGGCTTTTTTCTATGAAGGAATCTACATAGCCATAGCTTTCTTTTCTCCCTAAAAACGCCCAAACGCATAAAGTATAAAGAAACGTGGGCATTGCACATGCGTTTTTTCCTGCTTTTTTTCCCGACTCCATTGAAGTCAATTGGGGAAAAAAGCAGGGAAAAACGATAAAACAATTGACATGTTGCTTCTTTTTTCAGCAAGAAAAAAAGCAACTGAAAAAGAAGCAACGTGGGCACCGCAAGTCCCGATTCTCATAGACTTTGCTGGGATGCTTTTTCCTTGCTTTTATTGATTAAAAAAAGCAATGAAAAACGCTAGAAAAAACGCTAGAAAAGCGCCCTGTGGGCACAAGGCTTAAGGCAACTTATTTACTGTATACCTGTAATCACAGGAGGAGCCACACTATGTGGAGTAGCACAGGTACTATAGACTCATAAAGCTGGCTTCAAACTACATAGGACAGCACAGGTGCTATAGTAATATACTCACAGCGAGATCCACACTATATGGGCTCACTATATGGGGCAGCTCCTGCATTCACAGCTGGCTCCACACTATATGGGGCAGCTCAGGTACTGTAGTCCTGTACTCACAGCTGGCTCCACACTGTATGGGGCAGCTCAGGTGCTGTATTCCTGTACTCACAGCTGGCTCCACACTATATAGGGCAGCTCAGGTACTGTAGTCCTGTACTCACAGCTGGCTCCACACTGTATGGGGCAGCTTGTGTACTGTAAACCTGTACTCACAGCTGACTCCACACTATATGGGGCAGCTCAGGTACTGTAGTCCTGTACTCACAGCTGGCTCCACACTGTATAGGGCAGCTCAGGTACTGTAGTCCTGTACTCACAGCTGGCTCCACACTATATGGGGTAGCTCAGGTACTGTAGTCCTGTACTCACAGCTGGCTTCACACTGTATGGGGCAGCTCAGGTACTGTAGTCCTGTACTCACAGCTGGCTCCACACTGTATGGGGCAGCTCGGGTACTGTAGTCCTGTACTCACAGCTGGTTCCACACTATATGGGGCAGCTCAGGTACTGTAGACCTGAACTCACAGCTGGCTCCATACTGTATGGGGCAGCTCGGGTACTGTAGTCCTGTACTCACAGCTGGCTCCACATTATATGGGGCAGCTCAGGTACTGTAGTCCTGTACTCACAGCTGGCTCCACACTGTATGGGGCAGCTCGGGTACTGTAGTCCTGTACTCACAGCTGGCTCCACACAATATGGGGCAGCTCAGGTACTGTAGACCTGTACTCACAGCTGGCTCCACACTATATGGGGCAGCTCAGGTACTGTAGATCTGTACTCACAGCTGACTCCACACTATATGGGGCAGCTCAGGTACTGTAGACCTGTACTCACAGCTGGCTCCACACTGGCAGCTCAGGTACTGTAGACCTGTACTCACAGCTGGCTCCACACTATATGGGGCAGCTCAGGTACTGTAGACCTGTACTCACAGCTGGCTCCACACTGTATGGGGCAGCTCAGGTACTGTAGTCCTGTACTCACAGCTGGCTCCACACTGTATGGGGCAGCTCGGGTACTGTAGTCCTGTACTCACAGCTGGCTCCACACTATATGGGGAAGCTCAGGTACTGTAGACCTGTACTCACAGCTGGCTCCACACTGTATGGGGCAGCTCGGGTACTGTAGTCCTGTACTCACAGCTGGCTCCACATTATATGGGGCAGCTCAGGTACTGTAGTCCTGTACTCACAGCTGGCTCCACACTGTATGGGGCAGCTCAGGTACTGTAGACCTGTACTCACAGCTGGCTCCACACTATATGGGGCAGCTCAGGTACTGTAGACCTGTACTCACAGCTGGCTCCACACTGTATGGGGCAGCTCAGGTACTGTAGTCCTGTACTCACAGCTGGCTCCACACTGGCAGCTCAGGTATTGTAGTCCTGTACTCACAGCTGGCTCCACACTATATGGGGCAGCTCAGGTACTGTAGTCCTGTACTCACAGCTGGCTCCACACTATATGGGGCAGCTCAGGTACTGTAGTCCTGTACTCACAGCTGGCTCCACACTGTATGGGGCAGCTCAGGTGCTGTATTCCTGTACTCACAGCTGGCTCCACACTATATAGGGCAGCTCAGGTACTGTAGTCCTGTACTCACAGCTGGCTCCACACTGTATGGGGCAGCTCGGGTACTGTAGACCTGTACTCACAGCTGGCTCCACACTGTATGGGGCAGCTCAGGTACTGTAGTCCTGTACTCACAGCTGGCTCCACACTATATGGGGCAGCTCAGGTACTGTAGTCCTGTACTCACAGCTGGCTCCACACTGTATGGGGCAGCTCAGGTACTGTAGTCCTGTACTCACAGCTGGCTCCACACTGTATGGGGCAGCTCGGGTACTGTAGTCCTGTACTCACAGCTGGTTCCACACTATATGGGGCAGCTCAGGTACTGTAGACCTGTACTCACAGCTGGCTCCATACTGTATGGGGCAGCTCGGGTACTGTAGTCCTGTACTCACAGCTGGCTCCACATTATATGGGGCAGCTCAGGTACTGTAGGACTGCTAGGACCCAACAACCACCATTTTTTCCCCCCTAGAAAGACACGACACCGTTCTCTTATAAATTAAAATACTTTTATTTGAATTTTCCATTTTTGGAGAGAGGCATGGAGAAAAAAACCACTCTCATCTTTTGGCTTAAAATTTGGTCACAGCTTTAAACCAGGCATTAACTTGCCAACATCACGGGGTTCAGGTAAATGTACCGCCTTCCGGCCGTCCGGCGTGGGTATTTCACCACCACTTTTTCTACCCCTTCCGCTGCTGCGACTTAAACACAGAAAAACTCAATCAACTTGGAAAACAAAAAGGGAGGGAGGGTGGGAAACAGGTCCGGGTCCTGCAGCAGAGAGGCCGGAAGCAGGGCAGCACAGTGATATGTATCCAGGAGGCGGGGCTTAAGCCAGTCACACCACAGGAGGCGGGGGCGGCAGGTCAGTGTCTTTCTAGGGGGAGACCTCTATTTAAACATGCATAGGGGCCAGCAGTCAGGGGGCAGCATCTCAAGTCTCTGGCTGCAGTGCCCCTCAGACTGCCAGGACCCAACAACCACCATTTTTTCCCCCCTAGAAAGACACGACACCGTTCTCTTATAAATTAAAATACTTTTATTTGAATTTTCCATTTTTGGAGAGAGGCATGGAGAAAAAAACCACTCTCATCTTTTGGCTTAAAATTTGGTCACAGCTTTAAACCAGGCATTAACTTGCCAACATCACGGGGTTCAGGTAAATGTACCGCCTTCCGGCCGTCCGGCGCGGGTATTTCACCACCACTTTTTCTACCCCTTCCGCCAAGGAGCAGCACCGCACCAGCAAGCTGCGACCCCCCCCCAAAAACTGAAATACCTGAGCCGTCCCAGGCATTTCCGAAACCACCATATCCATAACATCATCATTTGGGGTGTACCCATCCGAGCTTAAGGACAGCCAAATATTGCCTTCCAGCTGGCGGTGTCAGACCAACAACCTCTTTTTTTTTATTTTTTTTAAAAACACTTTATTAACAGCACAACTTGGGTAGGCCCTGATCGACCATGAGCCAGGAGAGATCCTTATCACATTTTTCCATAGCTCCAAGCCCCCTGGGCCAGAGGGTAACCTTCGACCGGATCGTTGTAACACTCCGCACTAGAACAGGGAAACTTGTACCTCTCTGACCGGATAAGGGTAAGAGGCCTAGCTAGACGGCCTTGGACCAGATACTTGAAGCCTATGTGTATCCCCAAGTCAGTTGTAGAAAAGAGAGCTCACGCAATCTTGATCGCCTCAGATAAACCCACAGCTGAGCCAAGCTCCGGCAACCTTTCTAATTACTTTCACTGTAACAGGAACAAAGAACCGACCACCAAGGCGAAGAGGCGAAGATCCGCTCTCCTCGCAGACAACATACATGGAAGTAACCTCGGACCCAATCACTGGGCCGACTTGGATCTGAAAGACAAAACACTGTCAGAACAGGGAATTCTCGTAACCATCAAACACCTCTTCTCTCCCAGGTGGTACTGACAAAAACCACAAAAACTTTTTTTTTTTTTTTGGATAAACAAATCACAATCATGTCATTTTACATTAGCCCTGTACGCTGTTCTGAATCTCCTTACGTGTCGAATAAAAACCCGATTTCAAAAGAAAAAACCAACTCCGACCTGACGTCCCTCATAATGCATTTCCATTGTCGTCACCTGATCCACTGGAACTGTGCTCATGTATGCTGGCTCCTGAAGCCTTGTAGCACCCCAACTCTGGGAGAGTACGTGCCGGGTACCACGGCTGGCAAAAAAAAACAAAATAACGAGTAACCGTTGCATTACCAACCAAAAACCAGCCCACAAATTGGAGGACCAACTACGTGACGCTAAAATGAAGGGCCTTCGTCATGGGTAAAAAACTGGTCCCATACACCCGCTCGCCTAAGAGACATAAACGACAACGTCGGGACACCCGCCGAGTGAGGGAAAAAGATCCAAAATATCAATGTATAGATTTGCAATGAGGCGAACAATCCAAACCCCCACTTTTTTTTTTTTTTTTTTTTTTATAAAACAAAACAAACAATCTTCGGCTAAAAAGGAATAGGCCTACTGTGCTCCACTCGCTTACCATAATCATCCAACCCTTCAATACCTTTCACCCCACAAGACCCTCATTGCTTCAGTACCGTTCCGCAATTTAAAAATGGGAAGACCGACCTCGTAACAGTTTGCTTGCAACCGAAAATGGTGCACACTCGCTGAATACTGCAGGGCGTGTATTACTAGAGGGTGGCTTGTAAAATCGTCACGCACCTCAACCACCAGAGCAACACCCGCTGAATAACGTACCATAGAACCGTCAGGTCAATGCAAAATGGAGGCCCGGATCATAGGCCTAACTTCACCAGACACCCCACCATCTAGCTCAGAACTCCAAACCTTGATCCTGCTGGTGGGTGGAGTTACCAAAATACCTGGGATTGGGATTGCAATAAGGTGCCCAATACTAACCCGGAACCCAGATGCCTGTTTTGCCTACAACCCTGCGTTGACCCATAAGCATTCCAAGCCACAAAAACCTAATCAGCCTGATTACTTATTCGAGGAAAGGGCTGTAGTTGGTTAAGGCTTTTACCCACCGGCATCGTCGGACCACTGGTCATTCTCCTATTTCCCAGTCAACCCCCCTTTTTGTGTAGCTGGAACCGAAACAGGGGAAAAGGCGCAATCAAAGTTAGGTTAATGGACCATGCCCCCCCGGGCCCAGCATAAGGAGCATTTTTTTTTTTTTTTTTTATATATATAACTATATAAACACTTTGTAACGCCAATGATCCCAAACAGCTGGCCCTGCAACGCCGTAATACTCCATCTACAAATCTGTCTGTTCCTGCTCTTGAAACTATTATGGCATGGCACGGTGGCTCAATGGCTAGCTGCAGCCCTGGGGTCCAGGGCCCAAATCCCGCCAAGGACACCATCCGCAAGGAGCCTGTACGTTCTCCCCGTGACTGCGTGGGTCTACTCCGGGCACTCTAGCCTCCTCCCACACCCCCATAAACATACAGATAGGGAATCCAGACCGTAAGCCCCGATGGGGCAGCGTCCCCAATCCATGCAACGCACACAAAAACCAGAAATGAATTTATACCTTTTAGAATATTTATGTGGAAGTAATTGTCCAGAAAATATTAGCGAGCCTAATTATTCTGCGAATAGCTAACCTTGCCGGTTTTCCCATCTCACTTGTTTATTTTCGGTTCCTGCGGTAAGGAAAACCAATTAAAACATACGTAATTAACCAAAGAGGGAAAATCTAGTACAAAAGGATGAAAATTACTTCACTACAAAAAAGAAGCAATTTTTGAAAAACAAACCATGCAAATGTACAGAAATATACTTCTCACATTTCGATAAAACTATCTGTGGCCAATATAGATCCCTTCTTTCAATTACAGCATGAAATTAGGGGTAAAACAGGGGTGTTAGATCCCGTGATCCCATAATATTGTCACTAATCAATAAATCACTTGAAGGGTCAGTTAACCGATGGCAACAAGATTATTACAAGGAATGGAGGCCGCCTGTATTAAACTAAGGTTGAAATATTAAGATATGTTTAATTTTGGAAAGACGTCTCAGAGGATATCTCATTTGTACCTCTTCCGACAGGCCTACAAGCTGCCGTAACCCTCAGTCCGATACAGCGCCGCACAATCGGCTCTGCCCTCATCTACTGTCTCCTCACCTATCCCCTGTAGACTGTGAGCCCTCGCGGGCAGGGTCCTCTCTCCTCCTGTACCAGACTGTGCCTTGTATGGTTTATGATTATTATACTGGTACGTATTATGTAAAACCCCTTTCACATGCAAAGCGCCATGAATTATATGGCGCATAATAAATAATAAAAATTTGTATAAATACCCGTGTGGTCAATATAAATAAACTGCCACCTAACTTAATCCTCCGAAATAGGGAAAGCTTCTTTACAGTTAGAGCGGGTAGACTGTGGGATGCTGTCACAAGGGGTAGGAATGCTAGATACCATCACAGCTTTTTACGGAAACGGGGGAAGGGCGATTCCCTCAGCACCAATAACATTGTTTGTTATAAATAACTTAGTGACAACATGTAGAGCTGGGCGGGAAGCCTGTTACCTGTGACATCACGTTATCCTCCCTAGGGGGACTTATCCCACCCCGCATTCCCCATCAGGGTACTCACCTGGTGATTCAGGAAATGACAAGACGACTGGATCTAGATCTACCCACGTAACACCTGCTACGACGACGCTCACACCTATCCAAGGGTTAAGATGACGGACTCCGGACATGGTGGCTACCCATGCCAAAGCTTGCTACCGTGACCCCTGCACATGACCGTACAACGCGATGGTCGGCACCGCACCCACCGCCGCCATAACATGCTGAAATCCACTGTGTGACAACGGGGAGGGCTGTTAACAGTCACCATTGTCATAATGTCAAATGGAGTGTGTTTTGGCCTGGAAGGGGGCTTGGTGTAGGTGGGGTATCAGCAGGAGGGAAAACACACCACCTGCTGACTGTTGCTTCTTGCCCCTGTTCACTACCAGCCCCCCTCAATTTGAACATTGAAGTCCTAACAGAATCCCTTAACCCGCCCGCTCACTGGGAGACCCACATGGTCCCTGGTTCATTCCCAGGCTAGCCCCCTTGGCATTCCCGGGGCATACAAACGGAGGGGAGGGGAAGTTCAGTGCGAGTGGGATGGGGTGATTTGAACTCTTGCAGGTTAGTGCCTGCATACTACATTCCCCCCTACCGTGCCTCCAACCTGCGCTGTGACAGGGACTGCCCTGAGTCTGCACTTCAATTAGGCTGTGTGCGTAATTCATGCGTCCTGCGTCCCCTGCACAGTCTATGGATACTGTGCAGAGGCCGTACGCACGTTGCATAGTAGAACGCAGCGATTCAGCTGTTGCCCGAATCCCTGTGTTCTAAGAAGTGACATGTCACTTCTTCCGTGCGCTCCGCCGGCAGCCCCTGCTCTGTCTATGGCAGGAGCTGCAGGCTGAGCGCACGTTCTCTGCCGGCACCATGCGCCTCAGAACGGAGCTTTTCAGCTGCGCTCTGAGGCACACCTTTTAGGTGCCGTGCAGAGCGCACACAGCCCTACCCTGCTCCTTCTCAGTACTGGCGGCGGTGGCTGGGCGGCGGTGGCTGGGCGGCAGGTAGGCGGGGCCAAAGACAAAAAAGCGCGAAGCGCTCTTTTTTTAAAAACTTAATGGCGGCTCAAGCTGACCGGCGGGCGGGTAGTTCCCTCAGAACGCCGCTCGCCGGCGCCCATAGCTTGAGCCTCAGCATGGAGGGAGCCGCTCACAGCTAAAAGCGCCGTGAGCAGGACGCTTTCCTCCATGCTGATTTTTGGGGAGGCTGGAGGGAGGGAGGGGGTTAAGGGTGTTTAAAGAATGACGAGCACAAGCGGACCAGCGGGCGGGTCGTTCCCATAGAACGCCGCGCTCACCGGCACACATCGCTTGTGCCTCAGCAGAGAGGGAGCCGCTCACAGCTAACAGCGCTGTGAGCTGAAACGCTTACCTCCCTGCTGATAGCTCTCATACCGCATCCAGGAGCGGGTCCCTGTGTCCGGCTGTCCAAACAGGTCCGGGTCCTGCAGCAGAGAGGCCGGAAGCAGGGCAGCACAGTGATATGTATCCAGGAGGCGGGGCTTAAGCCAGTCACACCACAGGAGGCGGGGGCGGCAGGTCAGTGTCTTTCTAGGGGGAGACCTCTATTTAAACATGCATAGGGGCCAGCAGTCAGGGGGCAGCATCTCAAGTCTCTGGCTGCAGTGCCCCTCATCCTGTACTCACAGCTGGCTCCACACTGTATGGGGCAGCTCGGGTACTGTAGTCCTGTACTCACAGCTGGCTCCACACTATATGGGGCAGCTCAGGTACTGTAGACCTGTACTCACAGCTGGCTCCACACTGTATGGGGCAGCTCAGGTACTGTAGACCTGTACTCACAGCTGGCTCCACACTATATGGGGCAGCTCAGGTACTGTAGTCCTGTACTCACAGCTGGCTCCACACTGGCAGCTCAGGTACTGTAGACCTGTACTCACAGCTGGCTCCACACTATATGGGGCAGCTCAGGTACTGTAGTCCTGTACTCACAGCTGGCTCCACACTATATGGGGCAGCTCAGGTACTGTAGACCTGTGCTCACAGCTGGCTCCACACTGGCAGCTCAGGTACTGTAGACCTGTACTCACAGCTGGCTCCACACTATATGGGGCAGCTCAGGTACTGTAGACCTGTACTCACAGCTGGCTCCACACTGTATGGGGCAGCTCAGGTACTGTAGACCTGTACTCACAGCTGGCTCCACACTATATGGGGCAGCTCAGGTACTGTAGTCCTGTACTCACAGCTGGCTCCACACTATATGGGGCAGCTCAGATACTGTAGACCTGTACTCACAGCTGGCTCCACACTATATGGGGCAGCTCAGGTACTGTAGTCCTGTACTCACAGCTGGCTCCACACTGTATGGGGTAGCTCGGGTATTGTAGTCCTGTACTCACAGCTGGCTCCACACTATATGGGGCAGCTCAGGTACTGTAGACCTGTGCTCACAGCTGGCTCCACACTGGCAGCTCAGGTACTGTAGACCTGTACTCACAGCTGGCTCCACACTATATGGGGCAGCTCAGGTACTGTAGACCTGTACTCACAGCTGGCTCCACACTGTATGGGGCAGCTCAGGTACTGTAGACCTGTACTCACAGCTGGCTCCACACTATATGGGGCAGCTCAGGTACTGTAGTCCTGTACTCACAGCTGGCTCCACACTGGCAGCTCAGGTACTGTAGACCTGTACTCACAGCTGGCTCCACACTATATGGGGCAGCTCAGGTACTGTAGTCCTGTACTCACAGCTGGCTCCACACTATATGGGGCAGCTCAGGTACTGTAGACCTGTGCTCACAGCTGGCTCCACACTGGCAGCTCAGGTACTGTAGACCTGTACTCACAGCTGGCTCCACACTATATGGGGCAGCTCAGGTACTGTAGTCCTGTACTCACAGCTGGCTCCACACTATATGGGGCAGCTCAGGTACTGTAGACCTGTACTCACAGCTGGCTCCACACTATATGGGGCAGCTCAGGTACTGTAGTCCTGTACTCACAGCTGGCTCCACACTATATGGGGCAGCTCAGATACTGTAGACCTGTACTCACAGCTGGCTCCACACAATATGGGGCAGCTCAGGTACTGTAGTCCTGTACTCACAGCTGGCTCCACACTGTATGGGGTAGCTCGGGTATTGTAGTCCTGTACTCACAGCTGGCTCCACACTATATGGGGCAGCTCAGGTACTGTAGACCTATGCTCACAGCTGGCTCCACACTGGCAGCTCAGGTACTGTAGACCTGTACTCACAGCTGGCTCCACACTATATGGGGCAGCTCAGGTACTGTAGTCCTGTACTCACAGCTGCCTCCACACTATATGGGGCAGCTCAGGTACTGCAGACCTGTACTCACAGCTGGCTCCACACTGTATGGGGCAGCTCAGGTACTGTAGTCCTGTACTCACAGCTGGCTGCACACTGGCAGCTCAGATACTGTAGTCCTGTACTCACAGCTGGCTCCACACTGTATGGGGCAGCTCAGGTACTGTAGACCTGTACTCACAGCTGGCTCCACACTGTATGGGGCAGCTCAGGTAATGTAGTCCTGTACTCACAGCTGGCTCCACACTGGCAGCTCAGGTACTGTATTCCTGTACTCACAGCTGGCTCCACACTGTATGGGGCAGCTCAGGTACTGTAGTCCTGTACTCACAGCTGGCTCCACACTATATGGGGCAGCTCAGGTACTGTATTCCTGTACTCACAGCTGACTCCACACTATATGGGGCAGCTCAGGTACTGTAGACCTGTACTCACAGCTGGCTCCACACTGTATGGGGCAGCTCAGGTACTGTAGACCTGTACTCACAGCTGGCTCCACACTGTATGGGGCAGCTCAGGTACTGTAGTCCTGTACTCACAGCTGGCTCCACACAATATGGGGCAGCTCGGGTACTGTAGTCCTGTACTCACAGCTGGCTCCACACTATATGGGGCAGCTAAGGTACTGCAGACCTGTGCTCACAGCTGGCTCCACACTGTATGGGGTAGCTCAGGTACTGTAGTCCTGTACTCACAGCTGACTCCACACTATATGGGGCAGCTCAGGTACTGTAGTCCTGTACTCACAGCTGGCTCCACACTGTATGGGGCAGCTCAGGTACTGTAGTCCTGTACTCACAGCTGGCTCCACACTATATGGGGCAGCTCAGGTACTGTAGTCCTATACTCACAGCTGGCTCCACACTGGCAGCTCAGGTACTGTAGTCCTGTACTCACAGCTGGCTCCACACTATATGGGGCAGCTCAGGTACTGCAGACCTGTGCTCACAGCTGGCTCCACACTGTATGGGGCAGCTCAGGTACTGTAGTCCTGTACTCACAGCTGGCTCCACACTATATGGGGCAGCTCAGATACTGTAGACCTGTACTCACAGTTGGCTCCACACTATATGGGGCAGCTCAGGTACTGTAGACCTGTACTCATGTCGCGGGCGGGGAGGAGGTTGTCAGCACACTACGCTCACCCCCTTCTGCTCGGGTCCGGCGGCCGCTGCTCAGTGGTGGCTCGAGCTGTAGGCCGGATCCCGGGGGTTCTCGAGCGGCACTCCTCGCCCGTGAGTGAAAGGGGTTGGTTGGGTGTGGGGATTGTTTATTGTCCGTGACGCCACCCACGATTGTGGTGATTTCACTACCGCTGCTCAATATGGGGATCCCGGGGATGGTGATGCGGAGCAGCCAGGTGTTGTGTTGCCCCTCCGTGGGTAGGGGTTGGTGATCCCGGGGCCCAGTGATGGTGTGGAAGGTGCAGGGCCTGGTGGGCGCAGGGACGCGGGGGCAGCGCTGTGCCTTGCGGCACTGTGGTACTCACTCAGCCTGAGACGTTGACACAGTTTTACGGTAAACCACACGGCTGGAAAGACGGTTCCCACGGACGGCTGCACTTGCTCTCCCAGTAGGTGACGGTGATGTCCCTTTTCCTTGCACCTTTGTTTCTGTGTTGGTAGCGATGAGTTCCCACCGGTACCCCGCTCCCCGGCTTCAAGCTGGACCGGAGGAGCTCTACTCTTTGCCCGCAGGCGCTGGCCCTGAGAAACTGGTGCCTTGGCGGTGGCGGTGTTTCTGCTACAATGGTTGGGCTGTTGCCTTCAATCGGGACTTGGTTGTTGGGGGATCTACATCCCCTTCACTGACGGATTCGGCAAATTATGGCGACTCCTAGCCTTGCCGGGGTCCGAGAGGCCCCTGCCCTGGTGCTGACCGTCCTTTGGTACACTGCTCCAGACCGCCGGGCCACTACCCGTCCGCGGTCCTTCCAGGAACTTCCAAACGGTCCCCCTCCAGACAGTCACTGCCGTTGCTGACCTTGCTGACCCTGTCCTGCACACAGCTGGACTACTTCAGGCTGTCTTTCTGTCACCTTTCTCCTTCTTTCAGTTTCTCCTACTCCTCCTTTACCACTTCCACTTTACTTCCTTTCACTTTCTTAGCTCATCTTAGCTGTTTACTCCTTCACTCCCCTAACTAGACTGCCTGGACTTCCCGCCTCCAGAGCTGTGTTCTCCTCGGTGGGCGGAGCCAACCGCCTGGCCCACCCCCTGGTGTGAACATCAGCCCCTGGAGGAAGGCAACAAGGATTTTTGGTTAGCTTTGGTGTTCCTAACTGGGATGTAGGGTGTGGTGGTGTGATGACCCGTGACCCCTGGCTTGCCCAGGGCGTCACATTCCCCCTTAGCAAAATGCAGACCCTCCGCGGGCTGCCCGTCCAACCCCGGTTTTATTTTTCTGTAAAATATAAAATTGTAAACGGTAACATATATACATTTTTAATGAATCTTCCCACAACGGGAGGCACATTTCTTAAATGTTTCAAACGGTTTACGGTTACGGTTTCCGCTCTCTCCCACCCAAGCAACCTGGCCCTGATGCTGCCCCTAAAGCCCAGGCAGCACCCCTTGACCCACAGTCCAGCACACGGTACCCGAGCGGGATCTGTCCTTCCCCTCCAGAGGGTAGCCACCGGTTCCTTTGGTGGCTGGGCCCCAGCCTGCTCTGCTGAGGGCCCTCCCTCCAACCTGCCTCTCCGGAGGCGGCATTGCGGAAACGGTAACGGCAAACAACATATTTACAAGCCACTTAACGTTTGTGGGTGCCCTGCAAGTTCACGGGCTTGTCCATGGATAGTTCCCATGCAAAACTTTTAAACGGTCCCCACTGGGACAACGGTGCCGGCTCCGGCCGGTTGCAAATCAAGCAGACAGTCAGGTAAAGTACTCGGTATTATCATTTTTCATCATTCTCTGCAAACTTTTCAAACTTTTAAACAGAAACTCACACAACTTTCTGGTGGTCCCTACGGGGACTGGACAACGGTGCTCCGCTGCCCTACTCCAGGCCTTCAGCTTCATCCGAGGGAGGGGGTGCAGGACTCACTCTGCTCTCCTGGCTGCCCCGCAGTTTCACATCCAGGGCAAACCACCCCCTCTCTCCGCAGTGTCGGGTATACTGGACGATGTCTCCCGGCATTAGGTTGCGGCCGGGATGCTCCTCAGGCAGGTGGGCATTCACATCCCGCCGGGCCACAAACACTTCGGCCTCCAGGCCCGGTTCATAGATAAACCCGTAGCCCCGGCGGACATCAAACCGCCTCACCTGCCCCTCGTACAGCGGACCCCGGACACGGAACGTGGCCTGGCGGAGATTCTCCTTCTCTCGGATAGCTCGGGCCACCAGCTCGGCCTTCTTCCGTTCCCTCTCAGCGATCTCCAGGCCCAGCGGTACCGGCTCCCTATCCCAATACGGGGCTGCTGCGAGCTCCGGCGCACGGGTCGGGCCCCGCGGGACATTCTGGACGTTGCCCACTGTCAGGAATCTGGGCGGCGTGTCCCGCGGTGTCTTGGCCTTGGGCGCTGCCTTACAGCAACAACCCGGCGCTACCTCAGCCGAGGTGTGGGGGATGGGCATAGGGGCTTTCCGCTGCTGGGCCTTCGGCTCGGAGCGGGTCATCGGCTCCGGCTCGGGGAACTTTTCAGGGGATGCCTCCGGTTCAACCTTCGGAATCTTCCACGGCAACACCTCCGGTTTACTACGGGCTCCGGCTACAGGTTGGCCCGCCTGGGCGGGGACGCTGGGTGTTGCTACCGGTTGCGGTGGTAGCAGGCTTAATGGCGGGGTCACGGCCTCCGGGACGGGTGGCGAGGGAGGCAGCGGGGGGAGAGGGCTTGGACCGGGTCCTTCAGCCGCAGCGACCGGTCCCTCGGGGACATAGGGGCGTGGGTCACTCACCCTCCCTTTCTCCGCTTCCTCCTCGCGTCTCCGCACGGTGGCTATAACATCCGCCATGTCGGCCTCCCACTCCTCCATGAGGAGCTGCATCTTCACCTGCAGCCGTTGGTAGAGCTGCGCGGTCTGGATTTCTACCCACGCCGCGGTTCCAGGCGCGGGGGCTACGGTGTCGCGGGACGGCATCCACATGGTGACTTCTTCTTCTTCCAGGAACGGTATGTCTGCAGAGTCCTGGCGTCCCTGCTTTTATAGCTGCAGCTACATGCAGCCAGCCGCCATCGCGTCCCCCTTAGCTCTTTCCGGCCACTCCTCTTTCGGGGTAGGGTTTTGGCCTTCGCGCCTCTGCTACTCGAGAAGACGCTCGAGCGGGAACTTTTCGCGCCAAAGATGGCGGCTTCTGAAATTTTTCAGCCGGATACCTCCGGTGGTAACAAGGCGCACCTCTACCAAACGGCAGAGCGGTAAGATCCTGTTCGTGACGCCAAGTTGTCGCAGGCGGGGAGGAGGGTGTCAGCACACTACGCTCACCCCCTTCTGCTCGGGTCCGGCGGCCGCTGCTCAGTGGTGGCTCGAGCTGTAGGCCGGATCCCGGGGGTTCTCGAGCGGCACTCCTCGCCCGTGAGTGAAAGGGGTTGGTTGGGTGTGGGGATTGTTTATTGTCCGTGACGCCACCCACGATTGTGGTGATTTCACCACCGCTGCTCAATATGGGGATCCCGGGGATGGTGATGCGGAGCAGCCAGGTGTTGTGTTGCCCCTCCGTGGGTAGGGGTTGGTGATCCCGGGGCCCAGTGATGGTGTGGAAGGTGCAGGGCCTGGTGGGCGCAGGGACGTGGGGGCAGCGCTGTGCCTTGCGGCACTGTGGTACTCACTCAGCCTGAGACGTTGACACAGTTTTACGGTAAACCACACGGCTGGAAAGACGGTTCCCACGGACGGCTGCACTTGCTCTCCCAGTAGGTGACGGTGATGTCCCTTTTCCTTGCACCTTTGTTTCTGTGTTGGTAGCGATGAGTTCCCACCGGTACCCCGCTCCCCGGCTTCAAGCTGGACCGGAGGAGCTCTACTCTTTGCCCGCAGGCGCTGGCCCTGAGAAACTGGTGCCTTGGCGGTGGCGGTGTTTCTGCTACAATGGTTGGGCTGTTGCCTTCAATCGGGACTTGGTTGTTGGGGGATCTACATCCCCTTCACTGACGGATTCGGCAAATTATGGCGACTCCTAGCCTTGCCGGGGTCCGAGAGGCCCCTGCCCTGGTGCTGACCGTCCTTTGGTACACTGCTCCAGACCGCCGGGCCACTACCCGTCCGCGGTCCTTCCAGGAACTTCCAAACGGTCCCCCTCCAGACAGTCACCGCCGTTGCTGACCTTGCTGACCCTGTCCTGCACACAGCTGGACTACTTCAGGCTGTCTTTCTGTCACCTTTCTCCTTCTTTCAGTTTCTCCTACTCCTCCTTTACCACTTCCACTTTACTTCCTTTCACTTTCTTAGCTCATCTTAGCTGTTTACTCCTTCACTCCCCTAACTAGACTGCCTGGACTTCCCGCCTCCAGAGCTGTGTTCTCCTCGGTGGGCGGAGCCAACCGCCTGGCCCACCCCCTGGTGTGAACATCAGCCCCTGGAGGAAGGCAACAAGGATTTTTGGTTAGCTTTGATGTTCCTAACTGGGATGTAGGGTGTGGTGGTGTGATGACCCGTGACCCCTGGCTTGCCCAGGGCGTCACACTCACAGCTGGCTCCACACTATATGGGGCAGCTCGGGTACTGTAGTCCTGTACTCACAGCTGGCTCCACACTATATGGGGCAGCTCAGGTACTGTAGACCTGTGCTCACAGCTGGCTCCACACTGGCAGCTCAGGTACTGTAGTCCTGTACTCACAGCTGGCTCCACACTATATGGGGCAGCTCGGGTACTGTAGTCCTGTACTCACAGCTGGCTCCACACTATATGGGGCAGCTCAGGTACTGTATTCCTGTACTCACAGCTGGCTCCACACTATATGGGGCAGCTCAGGTACTGTAGTCCTATACTCACAGCTGGCTCCACACTGGCAGCTCAGGTACTGTAGTCCTGTACTCACAGCTGGCTCCACACTATATGGGGCAGCTCAGGTACTGCAGACCTGTGCTCACAGCTGGCTCCACACTGTATGGGGCAGCTCAGGTACTGTAGTCCTGTACTCACAGCTGACTCCACACTATATGGGGCAGCTCAGGTACTGTAGTCCTGTACTCACAGCTGGCTCCACACTGTATGGGGCAGCTCAGGTACTGTAGTCCTGTACTCACAGCTGGCTCCACACTATATGGGGCAGCTCAGGTACTGTAGTCCTATACTCACAGCTGGCTCCACACTGGCAGCTCAGGTACTGTAGTCCTGTACTCACAGCTGGCTCCACACTATATGGGGCAGCTCAGGTACTGTAGTCCTGTACTCACAGCTGACTCCACACTATATGGGGCAGCTCAGGTACTGTAGTCCTGTACTCACAGCTGGCTCCACACTATATGGGGCAGCTCAGGTACTGTAGTCCTGTACTCACAGCTGGCTCCACACTGGCAGCTCAGGTACTGTAGTCCTGTACTCACAGCTGGCTCCACACTGTATGGGGCAGCTCAGGTACTGTAGACCTGTACTCACAGCTGGCTCCACACTGGCAGCCCAGGTACTGTAGTCCTGTACTCACAGCTGGCTCCACACTGTATGGGGCAGCTCAGATACTGTAGACCTGTACTCACAGCTGGCTCCACCCTACATGAGGCAGCTCAGGTACTGTAGACCTGTACTCACAGCTGGCTCCACACTGACAGCTCAGGTACTGTAGACCTGTGCTCACAGCTGGCTCCACCCTACATGAGGCAGCTCAGGTACTGTAGACCTGTACTCACAGCTGGCTCCACACTGTATGGGGCAGCTCAGGTACTGTAGACCTGTACTCACAGCTGGCTCCACACTATATGGGGCAGCTCAGGTACTGTAGTCCTGTACTCACAGCTGGCTCCACACTGGCAGCTCAGGTACTGTATTCCTGTACTCACAGCTGGCTCCACACTGGCAGCTCAGGTACTGTAGTCCTGTACTCACAGCTGGCTCCACACTATATGGGGCAGCTCAGGTACTGTATTCCTGTACTCACAGCTGACTCCACACTATATGGGGCGGCTCAGGTACTGTAGACCTGTACTCACAGCTGGCTCCACACTGTATGGGGCAGCTCAGGTACTGTAGACCTGTACTCACAGCTGGCTCCACACTGTATGGGGCAGCTCAGGTACTGTAGTCCTGTACTCACAGCTGGCTCCACACTGGCAGCTCAGGTACTGTATTCCTGTACTCACAGCTGGCTCCACACTGTATGGGGCAGCTCAGGTACTGTAGTCCTGTACTCACAGCTGGCTCCACACTATATGGGGCAGCTCGGGTACTGTAGTCCTGTACTCACAGCTGGCTCCACACTATATGGGGCAGCTCAGGTACTGTATTCCTGTACTCACAGCTGGCTCCACACTATATGGGGCAGCTCAGGTACTGTAGTCCTATACTCACAGCTGGCTCCACACTGGCAGCTCAGGTACTGTAGTCCTGTACTCACAGCTGGCTCCACACTATATGGGGCAGCTCGGGTACTGTAGTCCTGTACTCACAGCTGGCTCCACACTATATGGGGCAGCTCAGGTACTGTATTACTGTACTCACAGCTGGCTCCACACTATATGGGGTAGCTCAGGTACTGTAGTCCTATACTCACAGCTGGCTCCACACTGGCAGCTCAGGTACTGTAGTCCTGTACTCACAGCTGGCTCCACACTATATGGGGCAGCTCAGGTACTGTATTCCTGTACTCACAGCTGACTCCACACTATATGGGGCGGCTCAGGTACTGTAGACCTGTACTCACAGCTGGCTCCACACTGTATGGGGCAGCTCAGGTACTGTAGACCTGTACTCACAGCTGGCTCCACACTGTATGGGGCAGCTCAGGTACTGTAGTCCTGTACTCACAGCTGGCTCCACACTGGCAGCTCAGGTACTGTATTCCTGTACTCACAGCTGGCTCCACACTGTATGGGGCAGCTCAGGTACTGTAGTCCTGTACTCACAGCTGGCTCCACACTATATGGGGCAGCTCGGGTACTGTAGTCCTGTACTCACAGCTGGCTCCACACTATATGGGGCAGCTCAGGTACTGTATTCCTGTACTCACAGCTGGCTCCACACTATATGGGGCAGCTCAGGTACTGTAGTCCTATACTCACAGCTGGCTCCACACTGGCAGCTCAGGTACTGTAGTCCTGTACTCACAGCTGGCTCCACACTATATGGGGCAGCTCGGGTACTGTAGTCCTGTACTCACAGCTGGCTCCACACTATATGGGGCAGCTCAGGTACTGTATTACTGTACTCACAGCTGGCTCCACACTATATGGGGTAGCTCAGGTACTGTAGTCCTATACTCACAGCTGGCTCCACACTGGCAGCTCAGGTACTGTAGTCCTGTACTCACAGCTGGCTCCACACTATATGGGGCAGCTCAGGTACTGCAGACCTGTGCTTACAGCTGGCTCCACACTGTATGGGGCAGCTCAGGTACTGTAGACCTGTACTCACAGCTGACTCCACACTATATGGGGCAGCTCAGGTACTGTAGTCCTGTACTCACAGCTGGCTCCACACTGTATGGGGCAGCTCAGGTACTGTAGTCCTGTACTCACAGCTGGCTCCACACTATATGGGGCAGCTCAGGTACTGTAGTCCTATACTCACAGCTGGCTCCACACTGGCAGCTCAGGTACTGTAGTCCTGTACTCACAGCTGGCTCCACACTATATGGGGCAGCTCAGGTACTGTAGTCCTGTTCTCACAGCTGACTCCACACTATATGGGGCAGCTCAGGTACTGTAGTCCTGTACTCACAGCTGGCTCCACACTATATGGGGCAGCTCAGGTACTGTAGTCCTGTACTCACAGCTGGCTCCACACTGGCAGCTCAGGTACTGTAGTCCTGTACTCACAGCTGGCTCCACACTGTATGGGGCAGCTCAGGTACTGTAGTCCTATACTCACAGCTGGCTCCACACTGGCAGCTCAGGTACTGTAGTCCTGTACTCACAGCTGGCTCCACACTGTATGGGGCAGCTCAGGTACTGTAGACCTGTACTCACAGCTGGCTCCACACTGGCAGCTCAGGTACTGTAGTCCTGTACTCACAGCTGGCTCCACACTGTATGGGGCAGCTCAGGTACTGTAGACCTGTACTCACAGCTGACTCCACACTGTATGGGGCAGCTCAGGTACTGTAGACCTGTACTCACAGCTGGCTCCACACTATATGGGGCAGCTCAGGTACTGTAGTCCTGTACTCACAGCTGGCTCCACACTGGCAGCTCAGGTACTGTATTCCTGTACTCACAGCTGGCTCCACACTGGCAGCTCAGGTACTGTAGTCCTGTACTCACAGCTGGCTCCACATTATATGGGGCAGCTCAGGTACTGTAGTCCTGTACTCACAGCTGGCTCCACATTATATGGGGCAGCTCAGGTACTGTATTCCTGTACTCACAGCTGACTCCACACTATATGGGGCGGCTCAGGTACTGTAGACCTGTACTCACAGCTGGCTCCACACTGTATGGGGCAGCTCAGGTACTGTAGACCTGTACTCACAGCTGGCTCCACACTGTATGGGGCAGCTCAGGTACTGTAGTACTGTACTCACAGCTGGCTCCACACTGGCAGCTCAGGTACTGTATTCCTGTACTCACAGCTGGCTCCACACTGTATGGGGCAGCTCAGGTACTGTAGTCCTGTACTCACAGCTGGCTCCACACTATATGGGGCAGCTCGGGTACTGTAGTCCTGTACTCACAGCTGGCTCCACACTATATGGGGCAGCTCAGGTACTGTATTCCTGTACTCACAGCTGGCTCCACACTATATGGGGCAGCTCAGGTACTGTAGTCCTATACTCACAGCTGGCTCCACACTGGCAGCTCAGGTACTGTAGTCCTGTACTCACAGCTGGCTCCACACTATATGGGGCAGCTCGGGTACTGTAGTCCTGTACTCACAGCTGGCTCCACACTATATGGGGCAGCTCAGGTACTGTATTCCTGTACTCACAGCTGGCTCCACACTATATGGGGCAGCTCAGGTACTGTAGTCCTATACTCACAGCTGGCTCCACACTGGCAGCTCAGGTACTGTAGTCCTGTACTCACAGCTGGCTCCACACTATATGGGGCAGCTCAGGTACTGTAGTCCTGTACTCACAGCTGACTCCACACTATATGGGGCAGCTCAGGTACTGTAGTCCTGTACTCACAGCTGGCTCCACACTATATGGGGCAGCTCAGGTACTGTAGTCCTGTACTCACAGCTGGCTCCACACTGGCAGCTCAGGTACTGTAGTCCTGTACTCACAGCTGGCTCCACACTGTATGGGGCAGCTCAGGTACTGTAGACCTGTACTCACAGCTGGCTCCACACTGGCAGCTCAGGTACTGTAGTCCTGTACTCACAGCTGGCTCCACACTGTATGGGGCAGCTCAGGTACTGTAGTCCTGTACTCACAGCTGACTCCACACTATATGGGGCAGCTCAGGTACTGTAGACCTGTATTTACAGCTGACTCCACACTATATGGGGCAGCTCATGTACTGTAGTCCTGTACTCACAGCTGACTCCACACTATATGGGGCAGCTCAGGTACTGTAGACCTGTACTCACAGCTGACTCCACACTATATGGGGCAGCTTATGTACTGTAGTCCTGTACTCACAGCTGACTCCACACTATATGGGGCAGCTCAGGTACTGTAGACCTGTACTCACAGCTGACTCCACACTATATGGGGCAGCTCAGGTACTGTAGTCCTGTACTCACAGCTGACTCCACACTATATGGGGCAGCTCAGGTACTGTAGACCTGTACTCACAGCTGGCTCCACCCTACATGAGGCAGCTCAGGTACTGTAGACCTGTGCTCACAGCTGGCTCCACACTATATGGGGCAGCTCAGGTACTGTAGTCCTGTACTCACAGCTGGCTCCACACTATATGGGGCAGCTCAGGTACTGTATTCCTGTACTCACAGCTGGCTCCACACTATATGGGGCAGCTCAGGTACTGTAGACCTGTACTCACAGCTGGCTCCACACTGGCAGCTCAGGTACTGTAGACCTGTACTCACAGCTGGCTCCACACTGGTAGCTCAGGTGCTGTAGACCTGTACTCACAGCTGGCTCCACACTATATGGGGCAGCTCAGGTACTGTAGTCCTGTACTCACAGCTGGCTCCACACTATATGGGGCAGCTCAGGTACTGTAGACCTGTACTCACAGCTGGCTCCACACTGTATGGGGCAGCTCAGGTACTGTAGACCTGTACTCACAGCTGGCTCCACACTGGCAGCTCAGGTACTGTAGACCTGTACTCACAGCTGGCTCCACACTGGTAGCTCAGGTGCTGTAGACCTGTACTCACAGCTGGCTCCACACTATATGGGGCAGCTCAGGTACTGTAGTCCTGTACTCACAGCTGGCTCCACACTATATGGGGCAGCTCAGGTACTGTAGTCCTGTACTCACAGCTGGCTCCACACTGTATGGGGCAGCTCAGGTACTGTAGACCTGTACTCACAGCTGGCTCCACACTGGCAGCTCAGGTGCTGTAGACCTGTACTCACAGCTGGCTCCACACTATATGGGGCAGCTCAGGTACTGTAGACCTGTACTCACAGCTGGCTCCACACTATATGGGGCAGCTCAGGTACTGTAGACCTGTGCTCACAGCTGGCAGGTAGGAGCAGTCTGCCGGCAGGAGGGCGGTGTCGCCATGTCCATAGTCCTGCCCGCTGAGGCTATGCCATTCACAGGCTGTGAGTAGAAGACACTGGAGGGACGCAGCACGGAGCCGTGCGCACCTGACCCACCAGCCGGTGAGGAGGCAGGCTGCCGGGCGCCTGGCCAGACTGGCACTGGGAGGAGAGCTAGGTCCAGCCCAGTCACCAGCTGTGGACTTCCCTGTATAAGTGAGCGCCAGTCCGCGGCTGCTGATCTTGGAGCCCTGAACTCTGGATGGAAGAGAAGGCAGACCTGTCCCGGCTCCGTGCCCTCTTCCTCTCCTATGACGCCAAGCGCTCCGGGCGCCTGGGCAGGGAGGACTTCTCGTCCTTGTGCGCCGAGCTCCGGGTAACTCCATCCGAGGTGGAGAACATCTTCAGGCGCCTGGACAGGGACAAGGACGGCTCCATTACCTTTGAGGATTTTGTTATGGGTTTCCGGGGATCTCAGGGTCTGCAGGTGGCAGAAGGGAGCCAGGATGTGGTGGTGCCCAAAAGAAGCCCCCGACTATCTGAAAGTGAGGTCCTGGAAGAGGAGAACTTCAGCCCAGCCTGGAAGGACTTCCAACTCCGGCTGGGGGAAGAGTCCAACTACATCCCAAGGTCAGTGCCAGCCTGCCGGGCACCAGTCTCATGTGCACCACTATGCCAGCCATTTCTCCTACAGGGTTCCTCACCCAGCTTTCCCAGACTCTTGATAGACCTATATTACTCTTGTGGGTGCAGGAAAAGATGGGTCACAGAAGGACAACCAAATGAGAAGAGTACTGGCAAGGACCTTCATATAGTTTACTGGTGATTTTCTGCCATCTTGACCAGTATGACCAGTCATGGCAATTTGCTCCATCTGTTAGACAATACATTTGGCATAATTACAATTGTTTAGTGTTTGTAGGTGCCATCATTGGCTTTGGCATCAGACATCTCAGAATGTTTTAGTTTGTCTATGAGCAATTTGCCTTTAGATCTTTACTTATACTTATGACTAAACTGTAAGGAACCGTAGACTTGTCCCATATGTCCTTGATTATCACTAGGAGTCCCATATACAGTGGCTGGAGTGATGGTAGGCAAGCTAGACCATGGCTCCATTCAGTCAGGCCCTTATGTTTGGCACCCACTGCCCAGCATTCTTCTTCTTACTATATGAACCAGGCAGTTGGGTTTATTATTACTATTAATATTTATTTATAGAGCTGCATTGATTCCATGGTGCTGTATTTCATTAGCCAGTATACTGCACAAGGGGATCTCCAGCTCTTCATGGCACGTAATACCCTGAAGGCGTCTGATCCAGAGCAAAAAGTTTCTACGCTGCAGATCCTGGATTTGGACACATATTGTACCCACGTCACCAGCTCCAGGGGAATAACACAAGACGGTGTGCGGGCATGCGTGACTGAGCACTGACATTAATGCAGTATGGTCACAGTGGTCATCTACACGCTAAAGTTCGGTGACGTCACCATTCACGCCTATGCTGTGCCAGTAAGGTGGGAACATGGGGATATAAATGGAACAGTTTTTGGTAAATCAGATCTTTTTTTCTAGAGCATTTTTCATTACAACCTGGTACAAATATACCTGGAATGTAGACATATAACACATTTGTCAGTACAAGCACATTATATGGACAAACGTATGGGATCACACATGTTTATCAGTGAATTCAGGTTTCTTATACAGCCCTATGGCCACGGGTATAAAATCCAGCCCTTTGCCATGTTATCAGCCTTTACAGACATTTGTGAAAGAATGGATCATACTAATGAGCTCACCGATACCAGCGTGGTCCCGTAGGGTGTCACCGTTGTAAGTCAGTTCATGAAATATCTTCCTTTCAAAATATTCCTCAATCATCTGTGAGTGCCAGTATTGAAATATAGAAGCGTTTAGGCAGCACAGTCCCATAGTGACAGAGCAGGGTAGCTGAGTGCTGAAGATCGTAGTGTATGAAAGCCACCAATACTGTGCTGTTTCCATGGCCGGACAGTTGCATGTCCATCTTATGCCCAACACAGTGCCAAGTATCAAATGGAGTGATGCACATGACACCGCCACTGAGCTTTGGAGCAGTAGAAATATATTCTGTGGAGTGACAAATCACCCTTCTCTAGCTGGTAATCTGATGGCCGAATCTGGGATTTGCGAATGCCAGGAGAACGTTATCTGGCTGACACCATTGTGCCAACTCTAAAGTTTGGGGGAGGAGGGTTTGTTTTGCTTTAGTTTCAATGGTAAGAAATTTTAATGCCTCATCATACTGAGACATTTTGGTCATTTTTATGCACGTAATGTTTTGGGAATAATTTGGGGAGGTCCCTTTTTGTTCCAGCATGTCTGTGCCCCAATACACAAAGCAAGGTCTACAAAGGCATGGTTGGTGAGTTTGGTGTGGAAGAACCTGACTTCAACCCCTTAAACACCTTTGGAAGGATCTAGAATAGATATTGGGATCCTTGCCCTCTCATCCAACACTAGTGTATGACCTCACAAATGATCGCTGGGATAAATGGTCAAAAACTGCCTGAGGCATCCTCAAAAATCTTGTAGAAAGCCTTCAAAGAACAGTGTAAGATGTTCTAACTGCAAAGAGTTGACTAACTGCATATTAATGCCAATGGATTTCCCTGTTTCTAAGTGGATGTTCTATTCTGGTTGCATTGGCTTAATCCAAGAAATAGCCTTCTTATTAGGTAACGTTGATGAGACATCTGCCTACCCACATCCATTTTAGACTTGTAAGAGGCAGAAGGGCTACTCAGTGGATTAGGCTCTCTTTCATCCACATTTCTCAATGCCGTTCAACTACAGCATTGTAGGAACTGGTCAACAAAATTAACAAAAGTGCAAGATCTAGAACGTGATGGAAACCAGTGGCACCCAACAGACTCTACTGACTATATGTCAGGCCAGAGCACTTTTTAAGTCCACAACAGATTATCGCTATAGACCTATGTGAAAGATTTACCATCTGATAATATAATGAGTATTTTGTGAGTCCAGCCTGAAATAGACATCAGGATTAGGCCACCATTCTGACTTTAATTTTAGAAGTACGTTCACCAGTCTCATCAAGTCTAAAGGCCGCTTTACACGCTGTGACATTGCTAGCGATGTCACTAGCGATTGCATCTGCCCCCGTCGTTTGTGCGTCATGGGCAAATCGCTGCCCGTGGCGCACAATATCGCTAGGACGCGTCACACATACTTACCTTCCTAGTGACGTCGCTGTGGCCGGCGAACAACCTCTTTTTTAAGGGGGCGGTTCATGCGGCATCACAGCGACGTCACACAGCGGGCCACCAATAGAAGCGGAGGGGCGGAGAGCAGCCGCATGAACATCACTCCCACCTCGTTGCCGGAGGCCGCAGGTACGTTGTTGTTCGTCGTTCCCGGGGTGTCACACGTAGCGATGTGTACTGCCTCAGGAACGACGAACAACCTGCGTCCAAAATGAGCAATGATATTTGGGAAAGGAACGACGTGTCAACAATCAACGATTTTTGCCGTTTTTCGGATCGTTAGCGGTCGCTCGTAGGTGTCACACGCAATGACGTCACTAACTTCCGTGACCCCAACGATATCTCGTTAGCGATGTCGTTGCGTGTAAAGTGGCCTTAAGAGCTCTACATGCCTCAACATTGAAATTGTGACACCAAGAAGGAAAAGTCATGGAATTATGGAAACCACAAGATTGATACTGTCAGGACCGGGAGGACTGGTGGGCCCAGGAGGTGGATCCACTGGACCGAGTACGCCACCAGGTGGCAGAGTACACGGCAGCCGGAGCACTGGCGTGGCCGGGACGGTTATAACCGGGTCAGCAGGATCACAGAGTTCTATGGGATAGTGCAGGAAACAGGCACAGGTACCCGATAGCAAAGGACAAACAGTCACAGGAGAGAGCACAAGGGGACCTGAGCATCTAGCTCTAAAGACAAGCTAAAGGTCACGTTGATCAGGCAACGCCCCTAAGGAAAGGCAAGTCTTATATACCCAGCACAGCCTCATGTCATTTCCTGCTGCAGGTGTGCTGGGCCTATAAGACCAGGAGAGTGGGCGCGGCCCGGTCCTATAAAGAATCCTGAGGCCAATACTCAAAGTCAGACTCCTGAGACCAGGAGCAGGACTCAGGGGAGCAGGAGCGGGAGCGGCAGCCATGACTGGTGGACACATGGATTGGATCAGTGGGTAAGGAGTGGTGCTGGGACACGGGAAGCGTGACAGTACCCCCCCCTCTAAGCCCCCCCCTCCGAGCACAGAACCCCAGGGGCACCCCGGATCGAGACACCGGACCGGGACCCAACGCAAAGGCGGGGAAGGACCGCTGACCCCGTACCGCCTTCTTAGCTGCACGGCGCTTAGCCGATTTCCCAGCAGTGGCAACGGGGGCAACGGGAAGAGGAGGACCGTCAGAAACAGGACTGGCAGAGAAGACAACCGGCCCGGGCGTCTCGGACCGGACACAGGACAGGGACTCATCCCCGGCAGCCGTTGGCATCAGAGTCTCAATCGTCAGGGACGGTGGAACGACGCTGGAGATCGTCGTCACTTCCGGTTCAGGTGGCACCACAGGCACAGGTGCCAGGAGCTGTGGTACAACGCAGGACTGCGTCATATGCTCCTGTTCTTGTGCCATGATAGGGTCAGGTACCAGGGGCTGTGGTACAAGGCTGGACTGCGTCAAATTCTCCTCTTCTTGTGCCATGATAGGGTCAGGTGACAGGGACCGAGGAACAGGCTGTAGGCAGGTATCATGGCACGAGGGACTCCAGCGAGAGATTGCGCCAGAGCGCCAACTGATGTCAGGGTCATGTAGTCGCAGCCAGGGCAGACCCAGCAGGAGCGCAGGAGTCATTCTCGGGATGACGTAGAACGCAATGGTCTCAGTATGCTGGGCACCAATACAAAGTCTCACGGATTCGGTGGCGTACCGGACAGGTTCGTATAATTGTTTTCCGTCCACGGAGGCGAACCAGAGGGGTTTTGCAAGCGGGATGACCGGTATCTGATAACGATCCACGGTAGCTTGTCGGATGAAATTAGCCGCTGCTCCCGAATCAATGTGAGCCTCCACCGTGAACTGGGTCTTCTCGGTTGTGACCTGGACAGTCTGTGTAACCGGGACTGAAGGAATTCCGGTACCAAGGGTGGCGGTTCCCACCATCCCTTGGACTTGGGGTCTACCTGGTCTCTCCGGGCAAGAGCGGAGCAGATGAGAACCGCTTCCGCAATAGAAACAGAGGCCCCGGGCGAGTCGCTCTGCGCGGCGTTGCTCGGCTTGGCTCAGGCGGTCTATTTGCATGGGTTCCGGGAACATGTCACAGGAAGGCAGGGGCAAAGGAGCGGTAGGCCTCTGCGGGGACAAGGCGTGACGGGGTGGTAGCTTCTCCCGGAATACCTCTTTGGTTCGCTCCTGGAAACGGAGGTCAATCCGGGTGGCTAAAGATATTAAGGCGTCCAAGGTGCGTGGAACGTCACGGCCAGCAAGCTCGTCCTTGACGCGGCCAGAGAGTCCTTCCCAAAAGGCCGCCGTCAAGGCCTCATTGTTCCAGCCCAGCTCAGAGGCGAGCGTGCGGAACTGGATGGCGTATTGGCCGACGGTCAGGGTCCCTTGGCGTAGCCGGAGGAGCGAAGAAGTCACTGTGGTGGTACGTCCGGGTTCATCGAATGTACTTCGGAAGGCGTGCAAGAATTCCCGGATGTTAGTGGTCATGGGATCCTCATTCTCCCACAGGGGGTTAATCCAGGCTAGAGCTTCGCCTTCCAAGTGTGACATCAGGAATGCCACTTTAGCCTGGTCTGAGACAAACAAATGAGGAAGTAACTTGAAATGCAGGGAGCACTGGTTCAAAAACCCCCGGCAGTTCTTGGGGTCCCCAGCATAGCGAGGCGGAGCAGCGAGGCGAAGTTGCGAGGCTGCGGAGACAGCAGGTTCAGATCCGGACACCGTTTGCTGCGTGGACCGAGACGAGGCGGCAGTCTGTAATGTGTACAACCGGTGGTCCACAGACGTCAGGAACTTTAGTATGCGGTGTAAGGTGTCACGCTGTTGCACCAGTTCCTGGCGTAGTTCGGCCAGCTCGGATGTTTGTGCTCCAGCGGGATCCATGGCCTGATCAATCTGTCAGGACCGGGAGGACTGGTGGGCCCAGGAGGTGGATCCACTGGACCGAGTACGCCACCAGGTGGCAGAGTACACGGCAGCCGGAGCACTGGCGTGGCCGGGACGGTTATAACCGGGTCAGCAGGATCACAGAGTTCTATGGGATAGTGCAGGAAACAGGCACAGGTACCCGATAGCAAAGGACAAACAGTCACAGGAGAGAGCACAAGGGGACCTGAGCATCTAGCTCTAAAGACAAGCTAAAGGTCACGTTGATCAGGCAACGCCCCTAAGGAAAGGCAAGTCTTATATACCCAGCACAGCCTCATGTCATTTCCTGCTGCAGGTGTGCTGGGCCTATAAGACCAGGAGAGTGGGCGCGGCCCGGTCCTATAAAGAATCCTGAGGCCAATACTCAAAGTCAGACTCCTGAGACCAGGAGCAGGACTCAGGGGAGCAGGAGCGGGAGCGGCAGCCATGACTGGTGGACACATGGATTGGATCAGTGGGTAAGGAGTGGTGCTGGGACACGGGAAGCGTGACAGATACATGTTAATGGAATGTATATGACAAAAAATGGAAACATTTTCAAAATATTTCAATTTATTCAGTACTGAGTATGAGCGTCACAAACAGAAATGCACCCACTTACACGCATTAGCATGCTATCAATGAGGTCTTTAATGGTTGTCTGAGGAATGTTTTGCCATGTTGAATGTAATTAGCCAAACAAATCCTCAAAATCCACTGCTGGCAGCTCCCTTTGTAATTCCCTACCAATGTGGCCCCAGATTGATGGGAGACAAGTCCATTTATACTTCTACAATAGCACAAGCTACATGTAGCCTGGCATTGTGAGTTGCATTGAACAATACCTTAAAGGAGTCAGACATGTTTCTTTAGTTTTAGGCATTTTTCAGATGCTTTACTAATGCTGTATTAACCCCTTCACGACCGCGGGCAGTAAAATTACGTCCTATTTTAACGTGACTTAACGACCAGGGACGTAATTTTACTGCCTGAACTTCATTTGATTGCCGTGGCCATAGCAACGGCTTTCAAATGATGTCCCCTGCTGTTTCTTACAGCAGGGGACCTTTGCTTGACCCCAGGGGGGGGCGGCATCGCCACCCCCTATCGACGATCGATGTGATTGGCTGTTCAAATCTGAACCGCCAACCACATCGATCGCACTAATTTCGGCAAAAATAATGCCCGAATTAGTGCGATCCTGTGAGATCCAGCTATGAGATGCCGCAGCATATCATAGGTGGACCTCAAACATGCCGCCCCCAGCCCCTGCAGCACTGATTGGAGCGATCATGCTATGACGCGCAATCGCTCCAATCCGTGTGCAGTGGGGCGGTCTGATCTGCTGGTGGCCGCCCTCCCCAGGCCTGTGCTGGCCTGCGAGCCCTCCCCCAACATGGCTGCAGCGTGCAGTGGCTGGTACTTGTGGTACCACGCCACCGCTGCTGCTGCCGCCGCCGTAGCTGGGGTCACCGCTGCTGCACGTGAGTACTGTGCTCACTTTGCAGCCGTGCGCGCTCCCGTGGTGCCCCTGCGCGCTCCCGTGGTGCCCCTGCGCGCTGCCGTGATAGCCCCTGCCGTGCCCCCCCCCCGCGATCTGCTCCCCCCAACCCCCCCCCCCATCCCGATCTGCTCCCCCCGCGATCTGACTGCCTCCCCCATTATCTCTATTCTGCTTCTGCAGCTCCCTCTCCGGTCTCCCCCTCTGCTCTCTCCCCTCCCCCTCTGCTCTCCCCCCCCCCCTCTGCTCTCAACCCCCCCTCTGCTCTCACCCCCCCCTCTCCCCCTCTGCTCTCCCCCGACGTCCTCTTACCTGTCTTCACCGGCCTGATCACATCTGCGTCCATCCCTGGGTCCTTCCTGGGCATTCTGCTGATCTGCCTGCTGCTCCTGTAAAGCTGTCCATCTCTCTGCCATCTGTTCCTCTGCAGCTCTTCTGGTCAGTGATCCTCCTGCTAGTCCTCTGGGTACTGTGAGTATAACTTTTTTTTTTTTTTTTTTCCGTATCCCCTGTCCATTTTTACACCTCATCCGTCCGTGCGTCCCGCCAAGCGCTGATCAGGGATGCAGATAACGGATCGGCATCCCTGCTCAATTTTTGGCGTGACTTTTTTTTCCCGTATCCCCGACGCTTTTTGTATCGCATCCGTCCGTGCGTCCCGCCAAGCGCTGATCAGGGATGCACATAACGGATCTGCATCCGTGGTCAGTTTTTGGCATGACTTTTTTCCGTATTCACGACGCTTTTTGTATCGCATCCGTCCGTGCGTCCCGCCAAGCGCTGATCAGGGATGCACATAACGGATCGGCATCCGTGGTCAGTTTTTGGCGTGACTTTTTTCCGTATTCACGACGCTTTTTGTATCGCATCCGTCCGTGCGTCCCGCCGAGCGCTGATCAGGGATGCAGATAACGGATCTGCATCCGTGGTCAGTTTTTGGCGTGACTTTTTTCCGTATTCACGACGCTTTTTGTATCACATCCGTCCATGCGTCCCGCCGAGCGCTGATTAGGGATGCAGATAACGGATCTGCATCCGTGGTCAGTTTTTGGCGTGACTTTTTTCCGTATTTGCGACGCTTTTTGTATCGCATCCGTCCGTGCATCCCGCCAAGCGCTGATCAGGGATGCACATAACGTATCTGCATCCATGGTCAATTTTTGGCGTGACTCTTTTTTTTTACGTATCCCCGACGCTTTTTTTTATCGCATCCGACCGTGCGTCCTGCAGCGGCCGATCAGTGCACTGCGTCTGTGCGTTTGAAAATTCAAATGGCGTTCGTTCTCTTCTGAGCCCCGCCATGCGCTCAAACAATTACTTTCCACCACTTATGAGGTATCTGCGTACTCAGGAGAAATTGCACAATACATTTTATGTTGCATTTTTTCCTGATAGCCTTGTGAAAAAAAAATCTACCTAGTTGAAGCAACCGTTTTGTGGTAAAAAAAAAAATTTTTCTTTTCACGGCTCAACGCTATAAACTTCTGTGAAGCCCCCAGGTGTTCAAAGTGCTCACTAAACATCTAGAAAAAGTATTTGAGGGCTCTAGTTTCCAAAATGGTGTCACTTGTGGGGGATCTCCACTGTTTAGGCACCATAGGGGGTCTCCAAACGTGACATGGCGTCCGCTAATGATTCCAACCAATTTTGCTGTCAAATGGCGCTCCTTCTCTTCTGAACCCCGCCATGCGCCCAAACAATTACTTTCCACCACATATGAGGTATCTGCGTACTCAGGAGAAAATGCACCATACATTTTATGGTGCATTTTTTCCTGATAGCCTTGTGAAAAAAAAAGCTACCTAGTTGAAGCAACCGTTTTGTGGTAAAAATTTTTTTTTTTCTTTTCACGGCTCAACGCTATAAACTTCTGTGAAGCCCCCAGGTGTTCAAAGTGCTCACTAAACATCTAGAAAAAATATTTGAGGGCTCTAGTTTCCAAAATGGTGTCACTTGTGGGGGAGCTCCACTGTTTAGGTACCATAGGGGGTCTCCAAACGTGACATGGCGTCCGCTAATGATTCCAACCAATTTTACTGTCAAATGGCGCTCCTTCTCTTCTGAGCCCCGCCATGCGCCCAAACAATTACTTTCCACCACATATGAGGTATCTGCGTACTCAGGAGAAAATGCACAATACATTTTATGGTGCATTTTTTCCTGATAGCCTTGTGAAAAAAAAAGCTACCTAGTTGAAGCAACCGTTTTGTGGTAAAAAAAAATTTTTTTCTTTTCACGGCTCAACTCTATAAACTTCTGTGAAGCCCCCAGGTGTTCAAAGTGCTCACCAAACATCTAGAAAAATTATTTGAGGGCTCTAGTTTCCAAAATGGGGTGACTTGTGGGGGAGCTCCATTGTTTAGGCACCTCAGGGGGTCTTCATACCCCACATGGCGTCCGCTAATGAGTGCAGCTAATTTTGCACTCAAAAATTCAAATGGCGCTCCTTGCCTTCCGAGCACTGCCGTGTGTCCAAACATTTGATTTCCACCACATATGAGGTATCTGCGTACTCAGGAGAAAATGCACAATACATTTTATGGTGCATTTTTTCCTGTTACCCTTGTGAAAAAAAAGCTACCTAGTTGAAGCAACCGTTTTGTTGTAAAAAAAAATTTTTTTTCTTTTCACGGCTCAACGCTATAAACTTCTGTGAAGCCCCCAGGTGTTCAAAGTGCTCACCAAACATCTAGAACAATTATTTGAGGGCTCTAGTTTCCAAAATGGGGTCACTTGTAGGGGAGCTCCATTGTTTAGGCACCTCAGGGGGTCTTCAAACCCGACATGGCGTCCGCTAACAGGTGCAGCTAATTTTGCACTCAAAAATTCAAATGGCGCTCCTTGCCTTCCGAGCACTGCTGTGTGTCCAAACATTTGATTTCCACCACATATGAGGTATCTGCGTACTCAGGAGAAAATGCACAATACATTTTATGGTGCATTTTTTCCTGTTACCCTTGTGAAAAAAAAGCTACCTAGTTGAAGCAACCGTTTTGTGGTAAAAAAAATGTTTTTTCTTTTCACGGCTCAACGCTATAAACTTCTGTGAAGCCCCCAGGGGTTCAAAGTGCTCACCAAACATCTAGAAAAATTATTTGAGGGCTCTAGTTTCCAAAATGGGGTCACTTGTGGGGGAGCTCTATTGTTTAGGCACCTCAGGGGGTCTTCAAACCCGACATGGCGTCCGCTAATGAGTTCAGCTAATTTTGCGTTCAAAAATTCAAATGGCGCTCCTTCCCTTCCGAGCTCTGCCGTGCGCCCAAACAATTGATTTTTACCACATATGGGGTATCAGCGTACTCAGGAGAACATGCACAATAAATTATATTGTGTACTTTCTCTTTTCTCCCTTGTAAAAATGAAAATTTTATGGCTAAAGTAACATTTTTGTGTTAAAAAAGTAAAATTTTCATTTTTTCCTTCCACATTGCTTTGGTTCCTGTGAAGCACCTAAAGGGTTAATAAACTTATTGGATGTGGTTTTGAGCAGTGTGAGGGGTGTAGTTTTTAGAATGGGGTCACTTTTGGGTATTTTCTGTCACCTAGGCCTCTCAAAGTCACCTCAAATGTGATGTGGTCCCTAAAAAAAATTATTTTGTAAATTTTGTTGGAAAAATGAGAATTTGCTGATGACCTTTGACCCCTTCTAACTTCCTAACGGAAAAAAAATTTGTTTCGAAAATTGCGCTGATGTAAAGTTGACAAGTGGGAAATGTTATTTAGTAACTATTTTGTGTGACATATCTCTCAGATTTATGGGCATAAATTTTCAAAGTTTGAAAATTGCGAAATTTTCAAAATTTTCGCCAAATTTCCTAAATTTTCACAAATAAACGCAAAAAATATCGGCCTAAATTTACCACTGACATGAAGTACAATATGTCACGAAAAAACATTCTCAGAATCGCCAGGATCCGTTGAAGCGTTCCAGAGTTATAACCTGTCAAAGTCACACTGGTCAGAATTGCAAAAAATGGCCCGGTCATTAGGGTGTTTTAGTGGCCGGGGGTGAAGGGGTTAAAGAGTATGGCAGACTCATATGTGCAGCTGCACACAGTCAGAATAATTATTTATTATTATAATTTATTATTATAGCGCCATTGATTCCATGGCCTTTACATGTGAAAGGGGTATATATAATAGGGACAAGTACAATAATCATAAACAATACAAAGCACAGACTGGTACAGGAGGGCTCACAGTCTACAAGGAATAGGTGAGGATACAGTAGGTTAGGGTACAGCTGATTGTTCGGCGTTATATCAGACTGAGGGTTATGGCAGGTTGTAGGCTTGTCAGAAGAGGCAGGTTGTAGGCTTGTCGGAAGAGGTGGGTCTTCAGGTTTCTTTTGAAGCTTGTCAAGGTAGGCGAGAGTCTGATATGTTGTGGCAGAGCATTCCAGAGTATGGGCGAGGCACGGGAGAAATCTTGGATGCGATGGTGGGAAGAGGAGATGAGAAGGGAGTAGAGAAGGAGATCTCATGAGGACCGAAGGTTACGTGCAGGTAAGTACCGGGAGACTGGGTCACAGATGTAGGGAGGAGAGAGGTTGTGGATGGCTTTGTATGTCATGGTTAGTGTTTTGAACTGGAATCGTTGGGCAATGGGAAGCCAGTGAAGGGATTGGCAGAGAGGAGAGGTCGGCGAGTAGCGGGGGGACAGGTGGATTAGCCAGGCAGCGTAGTTTAGAATACATTGACTGTTAGAAGGAAGGCCACAGAGCAGGAGGTTGCAATAATCTAGGCAAGGGAAGTATGTACCGTAAGTGCTATCAAGGAGATCTATCTGATAAGTCAAGGCCTGACTCTTTAATGAGTCCTACAGCATGACCAGGGATATTAGTAGCTTGATAATGCAAGAGAGACAATTTGAATGCTTTTCTCAAATGGAGCATTGCCCGTAACACTTTTTGGATAACCCCTTCTCATTCCCTTTGTTCACCCTCGTAAAAATAAATAAGTCTATACTCTCCAGCAGTGCAGCTGTGGTTCCTACAATGTCTGAAGTCACGTTCCAGGGGCACACATGACATTGTTATGACCCAATCAGTTCTGGCCTCCTTCACCTCACCTTCAAACGTTTGAGCAGGAAGTCAGCGCAGCGCTCACATCCTGCTCAATTGCCCAAAGGCAGGGAGACAGATGATGGCTGGTGATTGGTCGCAAGCCTCGCATGTCATAATGTCACGTGGGCCCTTGGAATGTGGCTTCAGACATCGCTGGAACCGCGGCCACTTATTTATTTTTATGGGGGCGAACACACGGAATAAGTAGGGATTGTCCAAGTAGGGGACATCCCCTTTAAGGTGATCCAGTACTTTCCAGCAATAATCAAAAAAGTGTCTGTCTATTAGGTTACATGTGAAGGACTGTTGTGGACAGACACCACTTACAAGTGGCACGCCTTCCGAATCACACATGGTAGTTGTGTTTCTGATTCTGTGGACATTTTTCATGTCCTGGATTTCCTCAGCTGCAGGATACTTATTCTACCGTGAGTGTCATTATTGTCAGTATAGCAGGGGTGATTGATATTGATTGTGAACCTTGCAGCATCATACGATGCATATTTGGTGCAAATTTCCCAAATGTATTTTCTGCATGTGAAATCAGCAGCATTTTACTCCACAGTCGATGCGTGTTCACATCCTGTGTTTTTTTTGTCTGTTGAATTTGAACACAAATTAACTTTTGTTGCTGTCTTGAAGTGAGCCTGTCAGGTCCAATATTTACCCAGAACCACAAGCAGTTCTGGGTGCATATTGCTAATCCCTGCCTAACCGTCCCTGTATACACTAGCATAGATAAAGAGATGGTCAGAGAAATTATTTCTAAAGATCTTTTATCGTATATGTGACGCCCTGGCCTATCTGGTCGTCACATGGGTGCCATGCAATCTGCCCTTCTGCATGGTACCCGCTCCTCCTTGGTTACGGGTCCTGTCAATTTGGTGTTGCTACCAACAGGTGTACGTAAATCCTGAGGAACACTCGGCACCACACCCACCAATCACCCATTGGGCAGCCTGAGGGGAATAGGGCCACCCAGATGGGGGGATGGAAGAGGGAGGGCAGAGATTTCAGTAGTGGAGTTGAGTAGAGTTGAGCAGAGAGACAGCGGTGACAGTGCAGGTCACGCTGTGGAGTTGGGCTCCTGTACCCGTCCCAGGTGCCAGACGTTGGCCTGGCCAGAAGGAGCTGGAACCCCGGTCGCAGGGGGTAGTGACAGGGGGTACGGTGCTGCTACAGAGAGCAGACCGGCTGCCTTGTGCTACAACTGGGCAGGGGCCAGTGCACGACGGGGTACGCGGACCCTAGGCTGGGAAGTAGCTTCACGCAGCCCAGCAATTCACCCGACGAGAATGGAGTCTTCAGGAACCGTTCCCCACCCGCTCCAGAATCGGTGTACTAGCGCAACGAGGGGGATAGGACTTCCCAAAATCATCCAGAAAATCCCAAGCGTGAACCCTGAGAGCAGGCTCATCTTGCTAGCCACGCAGGTGAGCGGGACCCGAGTAGTCTTAGGCGAAAGGGATCCACCAAGTTACACACAGTGCCAAGGGACAAGGCTTCAGACCAACCAGCAACACCAAAGGGGCACGGACCCAGCGTACTCAACCAAGAGAAGCAGAGCATTCAAGAGTTTGGTTTACCTGGTGTCAGCGTCAGTGAGTTTGGACTGTGTAAGTACCCGATATCCCTTCACCCCCAACGGGTTCCCCACTCCATTCCATCACCGGGCCCCGGGACACCAAACCCCCTACCCACGGAGGGGTTAAACATCCTGCTGCTTCAACATCGTCACTGGGCTCCCCAACAGCAGCTGTGGTCTCTCACATTACCACGCACCGTGGGTGGCGTCATGAACATTATTCTATTCACCAACCAAAACACATCTCCCCCTTTTTATATCTGAGGTAGCCGCGTGACCCCGCCTCGGTTCCGGAGACCCCCTCGAGCCACTGTGGATCCGGGTCCGAGCAGCCCTTCGGCTGTTGCGGGGGCGGCACATATGCTAATGAGCTCTGGGACTAGTCCCAAGGGCGTGATTTTCCCTGGATAGTCGCCCCCATTAGCATGTTAGGATGCCCATGTGGGTGTGCTAACATGCTAATGAATACGCAGCATCAGAGGATGATCTCACTCTCCTCTCCGCTGCCATTGCATCCGAGTCCTGGATTTCGGCTCAGTGCAAATGACCCCGGACTTTGGACCCTGCGCACTACATGGGTTAGAAGCCAGGACTCGTACACCCGGCGGTCATGCACAGCTGCCCTGTGCTTTGATAGCAGTCGCGGCTGAGTACTGCACATCTGCCTCCCATTCAGATCAAGAGGAGGTGGATGTGCAGTACCCAGCCGTGGTCACCATCAGAAGACGGCACAGCTCCAAAACTGAGCATTTGCAGCTGTCGCCACCAGGACCAGACATGGCTGTTCAGCGGGGGTGCAGGGTATCGGACCATGGCAGATCAGGCATTGATGGCCTATCCTAAGGCGGGCTTTGCACGCTGCGACAACGCAGGCTGATGCTGCGATGCCGAGCGCGATAGTCCCCGCCCCCGTCGCAGCTGCGATATCCTTGTGATAACTGCCGTAGCGAACATTATCGCTACGGCAGCTTCACATTGACTCACCTGTCCTGAGACGTCGCTCTGGCCGGCGACCCGCCTCCTTGTTAAGTATGTCCATGTGTAAAAAATCACAACAATCAGTACTTTGACCTGTATTTTGTATCAGATTCACCCATTTTAAGTCAAAGTGTACACAAAATTATATAGCCTTCTTGTTACCATCCGTATGTAATGCGTTTCTCACGTATTCACTGTAATTCTTTAGAGAGGAAACTGTATTTGAGGAAACTATATGATCTTAAAATGTTGATGTATAACATGGATCTCATATGTAAGTAAAAAATGAACATACAGATGAGAATACTGCAGCCGTCAGGTGAGGTATTTGGGATGTCATCTCTGCGGTGAACAGAAGACCGGTGGAAGTACAGCAGTTGTGATGCTGTTAGAATCATTCTCTTATTTTACGACTATTGCTTGCTTTGGGGATATATTTTTAATAACTGAAACCCCTTTAAGGGAGTGTTCAGAGAGTCTGCACAGGAATAGACTTTTGCTTCAGCTTTCAAGCTTTGCGGCCAGTGATTCCTGGTAACCTGGTTACCGTAGTTTTCATCCATTTACCATAGTTTATACTAAGCAACAATCACTTGGTGTATGAAAAGCTGGAGACAACTTATCAGGGGCATTAGAGGTGATCTGTATTTTGGTCTGTTTTTCCACAGGTTTAAGGCACACAAATATTAACTTATCTCCGTCTGATAAAAGCCTTCCCTCACAGCAGAGTTCTGTTGGCTGATGCAACGTTCTCTAAATAATGTGGGAAGGAAGAACAAAACTAGAGCTGCATTGTTTTTAAGAGCAGAAGTTAAAGGGAACCTGTCATCAGAAATTTGGGTTTCAACCTAAAAGTTTCCCCCTCTGCAGCTCCTGGGCTGCATTCTAGTAAGATTTCTATACTTTTTGTGCCCCCTTTTAAACCAAAATAAATACTTTATAAAACTGTACCTTTCGGTTCGAAAATCTTGCAAATTATCCATGGGGGCGGGCCGTCTGGCGTTCGTTGCTGTATCTTACGCTGTCCCCCATGCTCCAAATCATCCCTCATAACGCCGCCCACTGCGCCCGAGGTCCCGTGCACACCGGGACACCTAGTGACGTGGTCGCAGGCATGAGAGTATGGGCGGCGCTGTGATTGCATCGCAAGTGCCCGCCCATACTCTCGTGCCCGCCCTTTCCCCATTGCCTCCAGCGTTCTGCGCCGGCCCGACGTCACCTCCTTCCCATCGTACCCTGCAGCAGGAAATAGATGGGAGGAGCGGAGCAGGCCACTACAGGAGAAGCGGAGGATCTGAGCGACGTACAGAGGGGAGAGCGCGCCCACGAGAGTATGGGCGCGCACTTGCGATGCAATCACAGCGCCGCCCATACTCTCGTGCGTGCGACCACGTCACCAGGTGTCCCGGCGTGCACGGGACCTCGGGCGCAGTGGGCGGCATTATGAGGGATGATTTGGAGCATGGGGGACGGCGTAAGATACAGCAACGGACGCCACACGGCCCGCCCCCATGGACGATTTACAAGATTTTCAAACCGAAAGGTATAGTTTTATAAAGTATTTATTTTGGTTTAAAAGGGGGCACAAAAAGTATAGAAACCTTACTAGAATGCAGCCCACAAGCTGCAGAGGGGGAAACTTTTAGGCTGAAAGCCAAATTTCTGATGACAGGTTCCCTTTAAAGTGAACCTGTCAGATCCAATATGCACCCAGAACCGCGAGCAGTTCTGGGTGCATATTGCTAATCCCTGCCTAACTATCCCTGTATACACTAACATAGATAAAGGGATCTTTAGAAAAAGTATTTCTAAAGATCTTTTACCGTATGCTAATGAGCGAGGGCAGTAGTCCACTGGGCGTTAGTTGCCCGGCCAGTCACCCCCATTAGCATGTTAGTAGGTCTCTGTGGGCTCCTGTGGGCGTGCTATCATGCTAATGAATGTGCAGTGTCAGAGGATGATCTCACTCACCTCTCCGCCGCCATCGCGTCCGACGATTCGCACTATGAAGCTGTGTGTACATGTCCTGGCTTCAAACTGAAGTAGTGCACATGACCCAATCTCCGGGGTCATGCGCACTGAGCCGAAATCCAGCGTCGGACGCGATGGCGGCGGAGAGGTGAGTGAGATCATCCTCTGACATTGCACATTCATTAGCATGATAGCATGCCCACAGGGGCGTACTAACATGCTAATGGGGGTGACTAGCCAGGGAACTAATGCCCAGGGGGCTAGTCCCCTCGCCCATTAGCATACAATAAAAGATCTTTAGAAATACTTTTTCTAAAGATCTCTTTATCTAGGCTAGTGTATACAGGGACGGTTAGGCAGGGATTAGCAATATACACCCAGAACTGCCCGTGCTTCTGGGTGCATATTGGACCTGACAGGTACACTTTAACCTCTGAGTTACAAAGTCAAAAACTACCACACAAGTTGCAAACACAATAGTAGAGCTTTCTTCATAGCTCCATAAATCCCTTATCATGAGCCTGAGGGGCATTTTTATTACTATTTATTATTATAGTACCATTTATTCAATGACAATTTATACATGAAAGGGTATACAATAGGGAAAAAAAGTACTTAGTCAGCCACCAATTGTCCAAGTTCTCCCACTTAAAAAGATGAGAGAGGCCTGTAGTTGACATCATAGGTAGACCACAACTATGAGAGACCAAATGAGAAAACAAATCCAGAAAATCACCTTGTCTCGTTTGGCAAAATTTTGCACGGAAGAAATCTTGTATGCAATTGTGGGAAGAGGAGATGCGAGGGAAGTAGAGAAGGAGATCTTGTGATTGTGTTAAGGTAAATACTGGGAGACTAGGTCACAGATGTATGGAGGAGACAGGTTGTGGATGGCTTTGTAATGGTAAAGGTCTTGTATTGGAGTCGTTGGGCAATGGGATGCCAGTGAAGGGATCGGCAGAAAGAACAGGTTGGGGAATGACCGGGAACAGGTGGATTAGTCAGGCAGCATAGTTAGTTTAGAATAGATTGTAGGGGTGTGAGAGTATTTGAAGGGAAGCCATAGAGCAGCGGGTCGTAGTACTCCAGGCGGGAGATAATGAGGGCATGCTCTAGTGTTTTTGGTGCTTCTTGGTTAAGGAATGTATGAATCCAGAAAATATATATGAGTTGTAGTCGGCAGGAGGAGAAGAGGGTTTGGATGTGTGGCTTGAAGGGGATAGCAGAGTCGAGAATTGCCTCCAGGCAATGAGCATGCGGGACTGGGGAGAGTGAGCAGCCATCTACTTTATAGGTCTGGGCATATAGGACATAACATGTAATATTACATTTTCCTTTAGCTACTGCAAGGAAAAGGAGCTTTCAAAGATCTTCACATTCTCCAACAAAAGCCCTAACTGTACTATTGCTAAGAATATTTATGGTGTAATAGCTTAGCACTGCTTGTTTCACACTACTGCTTTCCACTCCACTTTTCTCTTCTGCTTTGGAAACAGAAAAGTGAAACGTAACTGATGATTTTAACAACCCTTTAAAATCAGTGCTTGGTTAAAATGGTAATGTTTTGTCACTTCGGCTCTGTTCCATTTTAGATTTTTCTTCACGTGTGGTCAGATAATTGTATTGTAGGTAACAGTATTAATTGGCCACTGAATGGCTGTACTACACTGTGTGCAGAATTATTAGGCAAGTTGTATTTGAGAAGATTTTTTTTATTATTGATCAACAACTATGTTCTCAATCAACCCAAAAGACTCATAAATATCAAAGCTTAATATTTTTGGAAGTTGGAACGTTTTTTTTTTTTAGATTTGGCTATCTTAGGAGGATATCTGTTTGTGCAGGTAACTATTACTGTGCAGAATTATTAGGCAACTTAATAAAAACCAAACATATTCCCATCTCACTTGTTTATTTTCACCAGGTAAACCAATATAACTGCACAGAATTTAGAAATAAACATTTCTGACATGCAAAAACAAACCCCCAAAAAATTAGTGACCAATATAGCCACCTTTCTTTATTATGACTCTCAACAGCCTACCATCCATAGATTCTGTCAGTTGCTTGATCTGTTTACGATCAACATTGCGTGCAGCAGCCACCACAGCCTCCCAGACATTGTTCCGAGTGGTGTACTGTTTTCCTTCCCTGTAGATCTTACATTTTATGAGGGACCACATGTTCTCTATGGGGTTCAGATCAGGTGAACAAGGGGGCTATGTCATTATTTTTTCATCTTTTAGACCTTTACTGGCCAGCCACGTTGTGGAGTAGTTGGATGCATATGATGGAGCATTGTCCTGCATGAAAATCATGTTTTTCTTGAACGATACTGACTTCTTCCTGTACCACTGCTTGAAGAAGTTGTCTTCCAGAAACTGGAAGTAGGTCTGGGAGTTGAGCTTCACTCCATCCTCAACCCAAAAAGGTCCCACAAGCTCATCTTTGATAATACCAGCCTATACCAGTACCCCACCTTCACCTTGCTGGCGTCTGAGTCAGAGTGGAGCTCTCTGCCCTTTACTGATCCAGCCTCTGGCCCATCCATCTGGCCCATCAAGAGTCACTCTCATTTCATCAATCTATAAAACCTTTGAAAAATCAGTCTTAAGATATTTCTTGGCCCAGTCTTGACGTTTTATCTTATGTTTCTTGTTCAAAAGTGGTGGCTTTTCAGCTTTCCTTACCTTGGCCATGTCCCTTAGTATGGCACACCCTGTGCTTTTTGATACTCCAGTAACGTTGCAGCTCCGAAATATGGCCAAACTGGTGGCGAATGGCATCTTGGCAGCTTCACGCTTGATTTTCCTCAATTCATGGGCAGCTATTTTGCGCCTATTTAGCCCAACACGCTTCTTGTGACCCTGTTGGCTATTTGCCATGAAACGCTTGATTGTTTGGTCATCACGCTTCAAAATTTTGACAATTTCAAGACTGCTGAATCCCTCTGCAAGACATCTCACAATTTTGGACTTTTCAGAGCCCGTCAAATCTCTCTTCTGACCCATTTTGCCAAAGGAAAGGAAGTTGCCTAATAATTAAGCACACCTCATATAGGGTGTTGATGTCATTACACCACAAGCCTCCTCATTACAGAGATGCACATCACCTGATTTACTTAATTGGTAGTTGGCTCTCAAGCCCCTACAGCTTGGAGTAGGACAACGTGTAGAAAAGGTATCATGTGATCAAAATACTCATTTGCCTAATAAGTCTGCACACAGTGTATATTACTATGGATAATAACTTTAAATAAGCTCTGCAATGGAAGGATAAGGAGGATGTGGGATTAAAGAAGTTTGCCTAGATTGAAAGTTATCGTTTATCGATTGTATAAAAGAAATTTCTCGGGGGTCTGGCTGGTGGGAGCCACAATGATACAGAGAATGGGGCCTTATAGAGCCCTGCCTGAACGGATGCACTGTAGTTAACTTTCTCCTGCATTTCCACTGACGATAAACTTGGCAAAGATGCACATGTTCGACCTCTGATCTAATCAGAAAGGGTTACCCCTTTCACGTGACTGCTGGGGTGCCTATTCTATAGAAAACTAAAGCCCCAATTAATCAAAGCTTTTCTACCAAACAGCTGGCTTAAAAAGCTTTGAAAAGTTAAATGTTTTGCCCGAAGCAAGGCTGCGCAAAATTGTTGTGATGTTTTTGTCGTTTTCACACTATTTTTGCCCAGCTATGGCAAAAGTAGGCAGAGCTGAGATGGGACATGGGGCATGATATGGAGTGGTGACCCGCACGCCAATCATATTTATGACGAGCGGTGACATTCCTTACTCACGGAGGCAAACACCACTACTCCTGTCGTGCCTAATTCATTGAATGATTGATTGATTCATTCATTCATTTATTAACCCGCATCGTCAAAAATACCAGTCTTGATGAATTGGTGCCTATATATATATAAAGTGCCAAAAAGAATATAAAGGCCTTGATTCGTTAAAACTTTTATGCCAAAATGGGGAGGGCTGGTGTGCCTACGTCAAATTCAGCAGAAGGGACCACGTTTTTATACCAGAAATGCTACATCAGTCCATGACTAAAGTAACATTTCTGGCAAGGTGTACACAGGGAAGATGCACTGAATGCATGACTAGGGGATTGTAAAGTCCAACACGCACAAAAAAACAAAACGCTGAGTGACGTTGGAAATATAAATGACCATAGCAGCCTTTATTGATTACAATCAACATATCACCATAAACCAGAACTTTCTGAGGAGATCATGGATGGCCTCTAACCACTAAACAGGACGAGAATACCATCCCCAGTCGCATCTCTCCGACTCGGGGCTGACAAATGTCACTGTGCTGTCAACTTTTGTAACCTGTTCCCCGGGAACCTTCCCAGCGGTAACATAACTGTACCAAATTTTTAATGGTTAGCATACCTCCGTTGAGACCCCTTACTCCGTTAACCTAGGCCCTCCCTGATCTCCTCACCTCAACTACCATGAATACAACATTCCACTTCACCTCCACCCACCACCATGTTTAACATACACCGAAAGATTCCCATTTTTTTTTATATTAACCGTAATAAAAGGGTAGACGGGTGGGTCGTTCTCTCCAGTCCAGAGTCCAAGGCAAAAGGGATGCCACCAACGGTTCCTCCTCTTCTTAAAAAGGTAGCCTCACTTCCACTCCCCGTCCTCCAAACTTCCAACCAATCCTAAAACAGTTCTCAACCATGTGACCTCCCAGCTCAAAACTCCTAACATTCCCTTCTCCTAACCTTCGTGATTGAAAGATCCTACTGTTAACTCCTTATTGCTCAACTCCCTATTAATCTTATCTGTGCCTTGTGCTTACAAACCCCATAGTGTCCGGTCTTCCACTATTTCTGCGCCCTTTTCCAGACCTTCTCTTTACGGATGTACATCTCCTAATTAATTTGGCACTTCCAGTCAGCACTTCATTAAGACTTAATGCAAGTCTATGGGTCTGTGAAAAAACTGAACAGCACTCAGATGCCATCCATATGCTGTCTGTTTTTCATGGATTTCTAAGTAAAAAAACATGAATAAAAACTGATGAAACTTGGAGCAAATTTTGATGGTGAAAACTACCAAACGCTGATAAAAAAAATGCACTAATGAAACTGCGTCTTATTTTAAGTCACGAGAAAATCACTGACATCTGAATGAGCCTTTCGGGATTTAAGACATTAGTATTAGCTGGAAGATCTTGATTCTGTAAACATCCATTGTCTATTTTATGTCTATTGGGTTTGGACAGTTGCCTGCAGTCACTTGGTAAAGAAAACTACGTTTAAACAATGTTCAATTTTTATTGCCATTGCCTCTCTCTGAGATAATCTAATGTTTCACGGTCACAGGTACATTAAGTGGCCGAAAAGATGTGGACTCGAGACCATTACACTCCCAATCCTTGTTAATATTGAATTCGACCCCTTTTGTAACTACAGTTATGAGAAAAGCTAAATTAGTTTGAATTCTATGGTTTTATGTATCAGGACATAATAAAAACATCTGGTCCTTGGAAGGTTTTCAAGTGAGGTAAATATAGCCTCAGATGAACAACAATACAAAAATATTAAACCTGTGTAATTTACTTCAACAAAAACTAGGCCAAATTGTAGAAGCAGTGTGTAAAAAATTAAGTACACCTTTACTGCTTCCATAGAAATTAGGATGGTAAGTACAGTAGTAGGTGCTACTATTCGTATCTGTCGCGGGCGGAGGAGGGGACGCTGCGCTCACCCACTGCTCGGGTCCGGCTTCTGCTGCTGCTCGGTGGTGGCTCATGCGGTGGGCCGGATCCCGGGGACTCGAGCGGCGTTCCTCGCCCGTGAGTGAAAAGGGGAATGGTTTTGGGGATTTATTGTCCGTGACGCCACCCACGGTTATGGTGAGGTTGGGACACCACCGCTGCTCTGGACGGGGATCCTGGGAGCGATGACTGGGAGCAGCCTGGATGTTGGTTCTCCCCTCCGTGGGCAGGGGATCGGTTGTCCCGGGGCCCGGTGAAGGAGGTAGGGATGGATGGCAGGTGGGTTACGGGGCCTGACGAGGTATAGGGTCGCGGGGGCAGCGCTGTGCCGCACGGCATGGTAGTACTCACTCAGTCAATCACGAAGACACAGTCCTTGGTAAAACACACGGCTGGATGGACGGGGCCCACTGACGGCTGCGGTGGTTTCTGCTCCCGGTAGGTTGATGGTGACTGCCCCTTTCCCTGCACCTGTGTAGTGTGTACGGTTCCAATGGGTTCCCACCGGTAACCCGCTCTTCAGCTTGGATGGGTGCTGAAGGAGCCCCTTTTGCCCGCAGGCTCTGGCCCTGGGAACTTTAGCCTTGGCGGTGACTGTGTTTCCCTTCACGGTTTGAGCTGTCGCCTTCTATCGGGATTTGACTGCTGGGAAACCCAGGAGGTTCCCTTCGCTAACGGATTTGACAAATTGGACGGCGACTCCTTGCCTTGTCGGGGTCCATAAGCCCTGCCGGATGGTGCTGGCTTCTCTTTGCTCGCCAGTCCGATACCGCCGGGCCACCGCCCGTCCACGGTCCTTTCGGTTCGCTCCAATCGGCCTCTCCTGCAGACGGTCACCACCGTCTGCTAACCTTGCTGTACCGTCCGGGCCACACACCCGGACGCCGTTGGACAGTTGCTCTCTTGCCACTTCACTCCTCTCACTTCAAACTCTCCTCTCCTTCCTTTTGCCGCCTCCAGGCCTGTGTACTCCTCGGTGGGTGGGACCAACCGCCTGGCCCACCCCTTGGTGTGGACATCAGCCCCAGGAGGAAGGCAACAAGGATTTTGTGTTTGGCTTTGGTGTGCCTAACCGGGGTGAGGGGTGTGTTGGTGTTGTTCTGTGATGACCTGGCTTGTCCAGGGCGCCACATATCCATGTTTAAGTGTTCATCTGCAAGAGGGGCCACCCTTATCCTCTTCACGACACATGACGTACTGGGTATGTCATGGATCGTGTGAGGTTAATCCCTGCGGGCTGCCATGGGCAGTCCGTGGCGATCCGTGCACATCTCAGCTGATTTCAACAGCTGACATGTGTGCCTACCTGGCGCAAGCGGAATCACGTTTTACCCGCGCCTATTAACCCCTTATATCTCGATGCCAAAATCTGACAGCGAGATGTATCAGCGTGCCGCCATTAGCATAACTTACCCACCCCCATCGGAAGTCACATGACATGATCACGTAGCTTCCAGGGGTTGCCATCGTAGCACAGGGTCATGTGATGACTCCTGTAGCTATCATGAGTCATTTTCTATCACTCCTGGCAGAGGGCAGTGTGTGAGAGTAAAGCCACTTTTCTCCAGATCTCAGCTGTGTAGTTGTGATCTGGAGATAAATGGTAAAGCCATCAGACTGCTGATCCTTATACCCCCTAGGAGACCTAGTAAAATAAAAAAAAAAGTTTAAAAAAAATTTAAAAAAAAACCAAAAACCTAAAAGTTCAAATCACACCCCATTCGGCCCATTGAAAATTAAAGGGTTAAAAAAATATACACATATTTGGTATCGCTGCATTCAGAAACGCCCGATCTATCAAAATATATAATCAATTAATCTGATTGGTAAACAGTGTAGCGGCAAAAAAATTCCAAACGCCAAAATTACATTTTTTGGTCGCCACAAAAAATGCAATAACAGGCGATCAAAACATAGCATCTGGGCAAAAATGGTACCATTAAAAACTTCAGCAAACCATAAGCTGTCACTGAGCTATAGAGCCTGAAAAATGAGAACGCTACGGATTTTGGAAAATGGCGCTAAAAGTGCGCCACTTTTTTTGGACAAACTTGTGAGTTTTTTTTAAACCCCTTAGATAAAAGTAAACATATACATGTTTGGTATCAACAAACTTGTACCAACCTGAGACATCACACTGACACATCAGTTTTAACATATAGTGAACACGTTGAATAAAATATCCCAAAAATTATTGTGCGATCACACTTTTTTTGCAGTTTTTCCGCACTTCAAATTTATTTGCTGTTTTCCAGTACACTATATGGTAAAACTCATGGTTTCATTTAAAAGCACAGCTCATCCTGCAAAAAACAAGCCCTCGTATGGCAAGATTGACAGAAAAATAAAAGTTACAGCTCTCGGAAGAAGGGGAGCGAAAAAAAACTGAAAAATGGAAAATCGCTCTGGGGTGAAGGGGTTAAAAAAGCAGTAGTGGCAGTTTACTATTCTAGAGTATGAAGTCATGTGTTGTCAACACAATGCCAAGGAGGAAAAATATCATTACGAGAAACCATTGTTGTTGTCATCAATCAAGGAAGGGTTATGAAGCCATTTTCAAACAATTTGGAGTCCATCATTGTATAGTGAGAAAAAGTATTCACAAGTGGAAAACAGGACAATTGACAATCTTCCCAGGAATGTTATTGACAGCTGACTCGTGAAGATCGGGCAGACTTTCCTACAATTTAGGCTTCATCTTTAAAGTGAACCTGTCAGGTGCAATATGCACCCAGTACCACAAGCAGTTCTGGGTGCATATTGCTAATCCCTGCCTAACTGTCCCTGTATATGTGACGCCCTGGACTAGCCAGGTAGTCACAGGCATAACACCATACACACACCCTCCCCTGGATAGTCACACCAGTCAGACAAAAATCCTTGTTGCCTCCCTCCAGGGTCTGATGTCCACACCAGGTGGGGCGGAGCCAGGCAGTTGGCCCCACCCACCGAGGAGTTCACAGGCCTGGAGGCGCGAAAAGTGTCAGATCTGAGTAGACAGTGAAAGTGAGAGGTCAGAAACTGTTGGTGTCTGGGTAGGGGCCCAGACACAAACAGCAAGGTTGGCAGACGGTGGTGGCCGTCTGCAGGAGTTAGTGGATCTCTGCGGAGCCGTGGGACCGGGGTCGGGCGGTGGCCCGCCGGTACTGAACCGGGGAGCGGAGTGAAGCTAAGCACACAGGCAGGGCCATCGGACCCCGACTAGGCTTGGAGCCGCCGACAACGGTCAAATCAGAGTGTGACCGGAACCCCAGGGGTTTCCCAACAACCAAGACGCGACAGAAGGCAACAGTCCACACCGTGAGGATATACAGCCACCGCCATAGGCTAGAGATCCAAGGGCCAGCGGCGTAGTAGAAGTATGTGCGGCGTTGCTGCGCATTCATTTCTTGGTAGTACGCCCACAGGTTTGTGCTAACATGCTAGGGGTGCCGACTAGCCAAGGAAACTCACGCCCTTGTGACTAGTCCCCGGCCTCATTAGCATATAAGACACGATCTTTAGAAATACTTTTTCCAAAGATCTCTTTATCTATGTTTGTGCATACAGGGACAGTTAAACAGAGATTACTAATATACACTCAGAACTGCTTGTGGCCCTGGGTGCATATTGGACCTGACAGGTTGTCTTTAACCCCCTGCAGTTAAACCTATACTAAGGTACTACCAGTGTGTGTGTATGGAGAATACATAGTTGTGTGCTTGATTTTATGCTTCTATTGGCAGGAAGTGTGGCTGAAACAGATGAACTCAACAATTAGAAATTCACATACTTTTACCATATAGTGTATATAAGGCAGCTTGAGACTTAAGGCCCCGTTACATGCAACAACGTATCTAATGATATATTGCTGGGGTCACGGATTCCGTGACGCACATCTGGTATTGTTAGCCATGTCGTTGCGTGTGACGCCAACGAGTGGCCATTAACGATGGAAAATACTCACCAAAACGTCCATCGTTGACACGTCGTTCATTTTCAAAAAATCGTTGGTTCTTGAGGACGCAGGTTGTTCGTCGTTCCCGAGGCAGCAGACATCGCTATGTGTGACACCTCTGGAATGACGAACTACAGCGTACCTGTGTCCTCAACAAGCACCGAGGTGGGAGTGACGGAGATGTGGCTGCTCTCCGCCCCTCTGCTTCTATTGGTGGCCTCCTCTGTGACGTCACTGTGACGCCGAATGAACTTCCCCCTTTCAGGGGAGGTTGTTCACCGCCCACAGCAACGTCGTTAGGGAGGGCTGTCGTGTGACACGGACAAGCGAGATTGTGCACCACGGGCAGCGATTTGCCCGTGATGCACAAACGACGGGGGCGGGTGCCATCGCTAGCGATATCGCTAGGGATGTCGCTCCGTGTAAAGCCCCCTTTAGTGTGATAGCTGCTAGCTTATCAAATATCTAGCATCTTACGGAAACCTTAGTAAAGTTGAGCAAATTAATACTCGGGACCCTGGTGCACCAATCACATCTGTAGTCAGAGGCCACTGGACTGGAGCACTTTGAACCTCCTACCTGTTATATATTTATTATCTATGAGCCACCACAATATCGTACGCATCTTGCCCCACAAGGTAATGATGTCATGGCAGCCTACTAATCAGAAGAGGTGTCATGGATGTCACAGGTATGAGGATGTCCACAGATCTCTTGTCCTGTGGCCATGGACTACCAATGTGGCTGCTGGACCAGGGACTTAAGGCCACTTTACACACAGTGACATCACTAGCGGCAAATCGCTGCCCGTGGCGCACAACATCGCTAACATCCGTCACACATACCTGCCTAGTGACGTCGCTGTGGCCGGCGAACCGCCTCCTTTCTAAGGGGGCAGTTCATACGGCGTCACTAAGCGACCGCCCAATAGAAGCGGAGGGGGGACATGAGCGGGCTTAACATCCCGCCCACCTCCTTCCTTCCTCATTGACGGCGGCTGCAGGTACGATATTGTTCTTCGTTCCTGTGGTGTCACACATAGCGATGTGTGCTGCCGCAGGAACGACGAACAACCCGCGTCCTGCAACAGCAACGATATTTGATATTAGAATGACGTGTCAACAATCAACGATATGGTGAGTATTTTTGATCGTTAACAGTAATTCCTGCGTTTCACACGCAATGACGTCGCTAACGAGGCCGGATGTGCGTCACGAATTCCGTGACATCAATGACATCTCATTAGCGATGTCGTTGAGTGTAAAGTGGCCTTTACATTTTGTTCTCCTGTATTCCTTACATAGCTGTAGTCAATTGAGGAACTTTGTTATGTCATGCTTAAGGCAGTGTGGCCTGTAATATTAGATGTTCACAGGCATCTTCCCAGATGATTGCAATAAGCACTTTAGCAGCAGCCCTATGGTTGCAGAGCAATTACGGTAACCTGATAACACACAATCATGTTTAGCACTTGATAATACAACATGACGTAAGTGGAGTGTGATTCTTGCACAGGAGCCAAAGCACATAACACTACAATAGTGACATTGCAGTGAAAGTAAACCAGCAATCCTTACTATTTTATGTGTTGTTTTGCATTCAAGGGGTTGTCCACTACTAGGACAACCCTTCTTATTCACCATGTTTGCCCCCATTAAAATAAAAAAGCCTATACTCACCTCCCATGCTGGCAGCATTGCAGTGGTGCTTACACTCACTCTCCTGGGACTCATGTGAGGTTAAAGTGGGATTTACATGCAACGACATCGCTAACGAGATGTCGTTGGAGGTCGCGGAATTCGTGATGCACATCCGGCCTCGTTAGCGACGTTGTCGTGTGTGAAACGCACGAACGACTGTTAAACGATCAAAATGACTCACCTAATCGTTGATCGTTGACCGGTCGTTCTAATCCCGATTATTGTTGCTGTTGCAGGATGCAGGTTGTTTGTCGTTCCTGCGGTAGCACACATCGTACACCACAGGAACGAGGAACTACATCGTACCTGCGGCCGCCGGCAGTGAGGAAGGAAGGAGGTGGGCGGGATATTACGGCCGCTCATCTCCGCCCCTCCGCTTCTATTGGGCGGCCGCTTAGTGACGCCGCTGTGACGCCACATGAACCGCTCTCTTAGAAAGACGTCGCTAGGCAGGTAAGTACGTGTGACGGGTGTTAGCGATGTTGTGCGCTACGGGCAGCGATTTGCCCGTGACGCACAACATCGCACTTATCTTATCCTGACCTTTGAATGTATAAGTAATTAACGGGAAGAGTTAGGCCAGCCGCATATGTCATATGTCTGAAGGCAGGGAGAGAGAAGCCGGTGGTGATTGGGTGATTTTCAAGAATATTGGCCATGCGGATTAGATGGTTTCTCACAATTGACACTAATTAGATGGAGACGTGCCCTGAACAGTCCATTGTACCATGTCCCTGGAATGCTCTCTAGAAATAAGATCTGGGACTGTGAATGTTAGGGAAGCAAGGAAACCTCACTTTCAAGCTCCAGGAAACAATCCATGACTATGAAACCCTCGTGTCATGGTATATTCTTCTACAGAAAGTACACTGTAAACAACTGTAATGAAGAAATAAACATGAGGTCCTACTGTCCAAACTCCCATACTTCAGAAAGCCTATGGCTTTTTGTCAAGTGTAAACAATTCAAGTTTATGGAGGTGGAAAAGTGAAGAATGCTTTCTTGGGACATGTTGAATCCGGCGCGATGCGGCGCGATTTACACTGCAAGCCTATGGACGCCGATATTCTTGTATTCTCTTGATGCATGAGAAAACCCATATAGTTTCTGAAATATTAGGCTCATTGACGGCTTATTTTTGCGTCTTGAGCTGATGTTTTTGTACCATTTTGGATAGATGTAATGTTTTGATCGCCTGTTAGTGCATTTTAATGCAATGTTTCGGTGACCAAAGAAAAGGAATTTTGATGTTTTTTTTTACGTTACACAGTTTACCAATTGGATTAATTTATTTTATATTTTGATAGATCTGGCATTTCTGAATGTGCCAATACCAAATGTGTGTATTTTCATTTTTTTTGTAATTGTTTTATTTTCAATGGGGCGAAAAAGTGGGGTGATTTGAACTTTTATTTTAAATTTACTTTAATTTTTAAAAACTTTTTTTTTCTTCACTTTTTATCTCTGTTACTAGTCCCTGGCTCATCAGTTGTGCTGAACAGAGCCGTGCTCTGCCGGACATGCACAGGAAGTGAGTCATGACAGTGATAGGGGGTCATCATCTGACCCCTTGCTGTTATGACAACTCATCGGCTCCCCGTGATTGCATCACTGAGCTGCAGGCAGCGGCGGGAATGGTGCGATCACAGCTAGCTCGTGTTAGAGTGCACTGTCAGAGTTTGACAGTGCGATCTAACGGGTTAACAGGCTGTTAGCAACATGTTAGCTGCACATGTCGGCTACTAAGATGAGCCGACATGTGCAGGGAAAGATATGGGCTTGTGCGTTATATACTGTATGTTTACAGATAGTGGACAATCCCTCTTATTTAGAGTTGAGCGGATTGCTAATAATCCGGGTCTGGCGGATCAGTAGCGGGTTGACAAGGAAGTCCGGATCCGATCCGGAATCTAGCCCAATATATGTCAATGAGGAGCGGAATCCAGGAATGGGGAAGGGTGGGTGGGGGGGGGGGAGACAGAGAGAGCGAGAGAAAAAAAAAATACCGAATCCGGATCGTGTACCCGAAATACCGCGTCCGGGTCGGACCCGGATCTACCGCTGAAACCGCGCGGATCCGGATTTTTCAAGTCCGGGTCCGCTCAACACTACTCTTATTGATTAGGAAGACTATAGTTTTCTTATGTGTGACAGCTTAGAAGTTGTGCTGAAGATTACGGATGATTGCCTGTAATTATGGACTACTTGTGATTGCTCTGTAATTAGCGCTAATCACTATGGTAGTAAAATTAGTGGATGCCGTGTTAGGAAAGATGGAGTGTAAGTATGCTAAGACAGACCAAGTAGCTTATTTCCTTCTCTGGCATTTGTCTCCCCACCTTATTTGTAAAAGACAAGGCTATGAAATCTGTTCTCTCTCTTAGGAAATATGTATTTACTTAGAAGGTATTACTTAAAGATAGCATCAATATCTGTAATATCTAGAAACCAAGAAGAAAGTACATGGTTAAGTGAAGTAACGCTTCAAGGTGTCCAAAGAGGCCACAAGGGTGAAGGTCATAATGAGCTGACAATATATCCATCTATTCCCTATAGTTCAGTTGGTGTCAGGCGTTACTAGGCTACAGAGTAATCCAGATAATTAGATATCAGTACCAGACCTTAATTCTGGTGGAAGTTTTAGGACTGTCTCATATACACTGAACAAAAATATAGACACAACACTTTTCTTTAGGCTCCCGTTTTTCATGAGCTGAACGCAATGATCCAAGATGTTTTCTATGTATATAAAAGGCCTTTTTCTCTCAAATATTGACCACAAATTTGTCTAACTCTGTGTTAGTGAGCCTTTCTCCTTTGCTGAGATAATTCATCCACCTCACAGGCCTATCAAGATGCTGATTAGGCAGTATGATTATTGCACAGGTGTGCCTTTGGCTGGCCACAATAAAAGGCCACACTAAAATGTGCAGTTTTATCACACAGCACAATGCCACAGATGTTGCAAGGTTTGAGGCAGCCTGCAGTTGACATGCTGTCAGCAGGAATGTCCACCAGAGGTGTTGTCTGTGAATTGAATGTTCATTTCTCTACCATTAGTCGTCACCAAAGGCATTTTAGCAGTACCTCCAACCAGTCTCACAATCACAGACCATGTGTAACCACGCCAGCCAAGAACCTCAACATTCAGCATCTTCACCTTCAAGATCAGGGTCGGACTGGGGTATGAGGGGCCTACCAGGGAAATTAACTCTGTAGCTACCAGAAATGTTTTTATTACTTGTTCATTTTCGGCTTCTCTCAGTATAACTTGCGCCTTTTAGCAAACTACAGTGTGCAAAAGAGAACTGTATTGTGCCCTGCAGATATCACAGGATTTCTTGTAGCCTCTTATTTATTGTAGTTAATAATGGAATCTATTATTCACAATCAGTCGCAGTTTTTCTTACACATGGACATTCCTTGTCCTAGGAAAACCACTGAGTCCATCAGGAAAACAATATTAAAAGAGAAGCAAAATGTTATCCAGCATCTTCACATGGAAAAGATTAAAAAAATTAATCCACCGATGCCGCCATCTATCTGGTAAATCCCCTATGAGACTGCGTGCCCACGATCAGTGTTTGCAGCATGTTGGCTGTAGCATGGTTCAGCTGCATCCAAAACGCTGCGTTGTACAATACAAGCACAGTGGATGGATTTCTAGAAATCTCGTGCCCAATGTGATTCTTTTTTCCTCAGCAAACACTGACCTGTGGAGCATCTTTCCAGACCACAGTATGTCAATTGTTTGATGCAGAATCGCATGCTCCTCTGTAGGGAGAACACAAGCGAGAGACCGCAGCAAACCGAACTCTGATCATGGGTACAAGCAGCTGCGGTCTCCTGCGTTCTCTTGCAGAGGAGACTCACGGCCCCGCAGGTCTGGATCCGCTGCGTTACGGACACAGTGAGTCCTGACCGTGGGCACATACCTTAAGGGGTACTTTGTACTTTGCACGCTGCAACATCGCAGGCCGATGCTGCGATGCCGAGCGCGATAGTCCCCGCCCCCGTCGCAGCTGTGATATCCTTGTGATAACTGCCGTAGCGAACATTATCGCTACAGCAGCTTCACATGGACTCACCTGTCCTGGGACGTCGCTCTGGCCGGCGACCCGCCTCCTTATTAAGGGGGCGGGTCGTGCGGCATCACAGCGACGTCACACGGCAGGCGGCCAATAGGAGCGGAGGGGCGGAGATGAGCGGGATGTTTACACCTCCTTCCTTCCGCATATCCTACGGAAGCCGCAGTGACGCCGGTAGGTGATGTTCCTCGCTCCTGCGGCTTCACACACAGCGATGTGTGCTGCCACAGGAGCGAGGAACAACATCGGACCGTCGCGTCAGCGTAATCATGGATTACGCTGTCGCTGCACTGATGATACGATTACGACGCTTTAGGGCTCGTTAATCGTATCATCGAGCCTTTACACAATACGATGTCGCATGCGATGCCGGAAGTACGTCATTTTCAATTTGACCCGACCGACATTGCACCTGCGATGTCGTAGTGTGCAAAGCCCGCCTAAGAGTCAATATGTGATGGTGTGAAGCATTACCACCCAATACACTTTTCCATTTGGAGACTCTAGTGAATATGTGTCTTCACTATGGTTTCCAAACTAGTTATACTAGTCCTGTATATTCTGACAATACTGCTCTATAGGCAGATTAGGTTTTTTTTTTAACATATACAGTATTTATACTGAGGCTCCACCTGTACTATCATCACATATAGAGGCCTCCTGAAGAGTAATTACATGTAGCCTAAGATAATAACACTGACACTGTGACACTGGGGGTACAGGTTAATAACACTGAGACTGGAGGTACAGGATAATGACACTGACACTGGAGGTACAGGATAATGACACTGACAGTGGGGGACAGGATAATGGCACTGACACTGGGAGACAGGATAATGGCACTGACATTAGGGGTACAGGAGAATAACACTGGGGGTACAGGATAATGACACTGGGGTACAGGATAATGACACTGACACTAGGGGTACAAGATAATGACACTGACACTGGGGGGACAGGATAATGACACTGACACTGGGGGACAGGATAATGACACTGACACTGGGGGGACAGGATAATGACACTGACACTGGGGGTACAGGATACTGACGCTTGATACTCGGTACAGGATAAGACACTTGGGGTACAGGATAATTACTCTGGACACTGTGTTCTTTTCCTCACCACCCAGCTTTTCTATGTTCTGATAGCCATCTTGTCTTCAGCACCCAGCTTTCCCATGATATCAGAGAATGGGAAAGCTGGGAGCTGGGGAGCGAAGGACATGCTGGATATCAGAACATAGACTGGGTGATTAGGAAAAGAGCCTCCTTCTCTATGCTCAGCACCCAGCTTTCCCATGATATCAGAGAATAGGAAAGCTGGGAACTGGGTGCTGAGGGCAAGATGGATATCAGAACACTGAAAGGCTAGGTGATGAGGAAAAGAGTCTCTTTTTCTTAGGCCAGCACCCAACTTTCCCATGATATCAGAGAGTGGGAAAGCTGGAAGCTGAGGACAAGATGGATATTTAAACTTAGAAAGGCTGATTAGGTGATTAGGAAAAGAGCCTTTTTCTCTCAGCTCAGCAGCCATATTTCCCAATCCCATCCCATGCTCTGACTGCTGCTATCCCTCTTTCCCTAATCCCTACTGACATCGCTAATAAGCAGAAAATGATTTTTTGTATAAGGACGACCTCTCCGCGGCAAACGATTTTGACCGCTTTTGCGATCGTTTAAGGTCGCTCATAAGTGTCACACACTGCCATCTCGTTAATGAAGCCGGATGTGCGTCACAAACACCGTGACCCTGACGATAATTCATTAACGATATCGTAGTGTGTAAAGCCCGCTTTAGATATTTAAGTTCAGCTCATAAAAAATTGGAGCAAAAAATAAAAGTGTTGTATTTACATTTTTGTAAAGTGTATGCTCGCCATTGTGTGGCTATTCTTAGAATTCAGTATTATATTATAGGAACTGTCACATACTGGTATTTCCCATTAGATCTGATTTTTTTCAGCTAAAATACTACATCACAACGATAACCTGTTTCCTCACATGACATCTGATTGTACTTGGAGATAATATATTCTTGACTTCTTTGGTTTCATTGCCTCTATTGTTTTAATGATGCAACACTGTCAAATTGGCCATCAAAGGTGTTTAAAAATGAAATTATTACATCTTTAGGTTATACTTTGCTTATGAAAGTTCCATTGATGTCCCACTTGCAGCTTCAGTCTGAGGTCCCTGCACCCTCACTTTATGCATGGCTTGGACACACAAAAGCGCTTCTATCTGGTTGTTAAGGGGGCTTTACACACAGCGACATCGCTAGTGATGTCGCTGGTTAAAGCACCCGCCACCGTCGGTTGTGCGTCACGGGCAAATCGCTGCCCGTGGCGCACAACATCGTTGGGACCCGTCTCACAGGACTTACTTGCCTAGCGACGTCGCTGTGGCCGGCGAACCGCGATCCTTTCTAAGGGGGCAGTTCGTGCGGCATCACAGTGGCGTCATTAAGCGGCCGTCCAATAGAAGTGGAGGGGCGGAGATGAGCGGGCGTAACATCCCGCCCACCTTCTGCCTTCCTCATTGTGGGCGGCCGCAGGTAAGGTGAGGTTCCTCGTTCCTGCGGTGTCACACATAGCGATGTGTGCTGTCGCAGGAACGACGAACAACAGCAACAATTTTATGAAAATGAACGACGTGTCAACGATCAACGATAAGGTGAGTATTTCTGATCGTTAACACTCGCTCGGAGCTGTTACACACAACGACGTTGTTAACGAGGCCGGATGTGCGTCACGGAATCCGTGACCCCGGCGATATATCGTTAGATACGTCGTTGCGTGTAACGGGGCCTTTAGGCTCATTTCAATACTTAATTCAGCCCAAATATCTTTTATGACTAATGCAAGGAAGTGAAGGGAGCTGGTGGATTTAATAAATTGTGCCCGTCACCCACATAGACAGAGGGGAAGCCATGTTCCTCCATTTAAAAGTCAGGTAGGGATAGTAGGCATCGAGCCTACAATTAGGTCTGTAATAGGGACATCAGTTGATCTTTCGAGAGCTGAGTCATGCTGTCTGAACCACGGGCTGCATGAATCAGGGATTGGCTCCCGTAGGCTAATCATCTATGTTTTACTTAGAAAGGCTGTTTCGTTTCAGAGGAAAACACAGATGAGGACCACATCGGCATAGATGTCTAGAATGTAGGAGCCTTTGGATCAGGTGGCATGAATCAGCTGACAGATTGCCTTTAATGTATATTACTAAATTATAGAAATGTCATTTTTCAAGGGGTTTTTCCATGTTTCCCAAGCTACATTTTAAAGTTCATTTTAATCAATAGATCTTGGAATAATAATAAATTCCACAATTTGGATGTGTTTAAAAAAATGATCCTGTGATAAGATAATCTTATATACAGTTAGGTCCAGAAATATTTGGACAGTGACACAAGTTTTGTTATTTTAGCTGTTTACAAAAACATGTTCAGAAATACAATTATATATATAATATGGGCTGAAAGTGCACACTCCCAGCTGCAATATGAGAGTTTTCACATCCAAATCGGAGAAAGGATTTAGGAATCATAGCTCTAATGCATAGCCTCCTCTTTTTCAAGGGACCAAAAGTAATTGGACAAGGGACTCTAAGGGCTGCAATTAACTCTGAAGGCGTCTCCCTCGTTAACCTGTAATCAATGAAGTAGTTAAAAGGTCTGGGGTTGATTACAGGTGTGTGGTTTTGCATTTGGAAGCTGTTGCTGTGACCAGGCAACATGCGGTCTAAGGAACTCTCAATTGAGGTGAAGCAGAACATCCTGAGGCTGGAAAAAAAGAAAAAATCCATCAGAGAGATAGCAGACATGCTTGGAGTAGCAAAATCAACAGTCGGGTACATTCTGAGAAAAAAGGAATTGACTGGTGAGCTTGGGAACTCAAAAAGGCCTGGGCGTCCACGGATTACAACAGTGGTGGATGATCGCCGCATACTTTCTTTGGTGAAGAAGAACCCGTTCACAACATCAACTGAAGTCCAGAACACTCTTAGTGAAGTAGGTGTATCTGTCTCTAAGTCAACAGTAAAGAGAAGACTCCATGAAAGTAAATACAAAGGGTTCACATCTAGATGCAAACCATTCATCAATTCCAAAAATAGACAGGCCAGAGTTAAATTTGCTGAAAAACACCTCATGAAGCCAGCTCAGTTCTGGAAAAGTATTCTATGGACAGATGAGACCAAGATCAACCTGTACCAGAATGATGGGAAGAAAAAAGTTTGGAGAAGAAAGGGAACGGCACATGATCCAAGGCAAACCACATCCTCTGTAAAACATGGTGGAGGCAACGTGATGGCATGGGCATGCATGGCTTTCAATGGCACTGGGTCACTTGTGTTTATTGATGACATAATAGCAGACAAGAGTAGCCGGATGAATTCTGAAGTGTACCGGGATATACTTTCAGCCCAGATTCAGCCAAATGCCACAAAGTTGATCGGACGGCGCTTCATAGTACAGATGGACAATGACCCCAAGCATACAGCCAAAGCTACCCAGAAGTTAATGAGTGCAAAAAAGTGGAACATTCTGCAATGGCCAAGTCAATCACCAGATCTTAACCCAATTGAGCATGCATTTCACTTGCTCAAATCCAGACTTAAGACGGAAAGACCCACAAACAAGCAAGACCTGAAGGCTGCGGCTGTAAAAGCCTGGCAAAGCATTAAGAAGGAGGAAACCCAGCGTTTGGTGATGTCCATGGGTTCCAGACTTAAGGCAGTGATTGCCTCCAAAGGATTCGCAACAAAATATTGAAACTAAAAATATTTTGTTTGGGTTTGGTTTATTTGTCCAATTACTTTTGACCTCCTAAAATGTGGAGTGTTTGTAAAGAAATGTGTACAATTCCTACAATTTCTATCAGATATTTTTGTTCAAACCTTCAAATTAAACGTTACAATCTGCACTTGAATTTTGTTGTAGAGGTTTCATTTCAAATCCAATGTGGTGGCATGCAGAGCCCAACTCACGAAAATTGTGTCACTGTCCAAATATTTCTGGACCTAACTGTATGTGTCCTTCCTTGGTACTGTGTAATAAATGTGTCTGACCATACCACATGTCCTGGACAGAGGAGGAGGCAAAATATAGTATACAAATAGCACAGCAGGGGATCAAAGTTTATTCTTTTTGTGAGGTAAAATATTTTCTTGCCTTTTTTAAAAAACTGTTTTACCGAAAAGAAAAAAATTATTTGTGATCCCATGTCGTAATGTCTGTATACGTATTTACTTCCTTCCCTGCCCAGTAGATGTGGTACGATCAGATAATATACAGCTCTGGCAAAAATTAAGAGACCAATTGCAAATTGTCAGTTTTTCTGATTTTTGTCTTTATAGGTATATCTTAGAGTAAAACGTAAATTGTTCTTTTATTCTATAAGCTACTGACAGCTTCGAATTTCCAAGCGAAAAATTTTATATTTATTTTCTGAAAATGAGAAATGGTCGAAATAGCAAAAAAATGCATTGCTTTCTGACGTCAAATAATGCAAAGAAAACAAGTTTATAATCATTTAGAAACAATAATACTAATGTTTTAACTCAGGAAGAATTCAGAAATCAATATTTTGTGGACTAACCATGATTTTTAATCACAGCTTTCATGCAACGGACATATGAATCATGCTGTATACAAGGTTATCCTGGAAAAACAGTTGCTTCCTTCTGCTCAGGCAATGTTCCCCAACTCTGAGGACTGTTTTTTCCAGCAGGACAAGGTGCCATGCCACACAGCTAGGTCAATCAATGTGTAGATGAAGGACCACCACATCAAAACCCTGTCATGGCTAACCCAATCTCCAGACCTGAACCCCATTGGAAACCTCTGGAATGTAATCAAGAGGAAGATGGATAGTCACAAGCTATCAAACAAAGAACTGCTTAATTTTTTGCACCAGGAGTGGCATAAGGTCACCCAAAAGCAGTGTGAAAGACTGGTGAAAAGCATGCCCAGACGTATGAAAGCTGTGATTAAAAATCATGGTTATTCCACAAAATATTGATTTATGATCTCTTCCTGAGTTAAAACATTAGTATTGTTTCTAAATGATTATGAACTTGTTTTCTTTTCATTATTTGAGATCTGAAAGCAATGCATTTGGGCAGGGACAGTACAAAATGTTTTCATCTTCCTGGTGTACCCCTTTAATGAAATAATCTTTGGTGTTTTAATCCAGTGAAGGAATTAATTTTATAATTTAAAATAAAATACATGGGATCCAATGAATACTCACTTTTTAGACTCCAATATTATCCAGGCTGTACCAGGTAACAGAACACCTATAGATGACGAGTGCAGGGAGGGCATAGTGATACAGCTGCTCTGTACTTTTTGCGATCAGTCAGAATAACTCAGAAGCGCTTTGCACAATCATTAGGGGGTGGGAGGCTCAGATTGTCTGCAAAGTAGCAGGCTGCTGTGATCAGAAGCAGCTTCTAGGCTGCGCAGGAGCAGACTTCTCTGATCAGCAGCTTCTAGGCTGCACAAGAGCAGATTTCTTTGATCAGATGCAACTTCTAGACTGCAGTGGAGCAAGCTTCACTCACATCATATATATGCTGGCTGGACACTTGCATTAGTGCCAGCTTTAGCTACTCTATTCTGGCCCGAAGAAGTGAACACATCCAGGCTTACTGGTGGTTATGATATTACTATTGTGTCTGCATCCCGCCATCTGGGGGTCTTACCCCCAGATCCCCACTTCTATTATAATCAACTCTATGCTGACGTGGACTTAGAAAAATAATGTTACTTCCTGGTATCAGCAATGTTGGTGGAGGCCCTGCCCCTTCTGGTCACATGGGCATGACATCATCAGAGGTTGCTCTACCCACAGGGAATTAGACATTACCCAGGAAGTGAGAGAGGAAAAGAGAAGAAGAGCCCAGGAGCCGATCGGAAAGGCACTTCTGATGCGAAAGAGAAGCAGCGCGCGGACATGCAGACTGAAGGGCAGAAGGAGATCTCCCCTGCAGAAGATTTGAGCGGCAGAGAGATGACTGCGGAGGATACTGGAACAGGTAATTCACAAGTCCCACACCCCTGCACTGTCCAGCAAGACCCCCAAGACCCCCGCACCTTCCACCAAAACGCCCAAGACCCCTGCACCATCCAGCAAGACCTTGGCACCATCCAGCAAGACCCCCGAGACCCCTGCTACACTGGTCAAGACCACCGAGACCCCTGCTATGCCGGCCAAGACCCTTGTTACGCCGGTCAAGATCCCCAAGACCCCTGCTATGCCAGTCAAGACCCTCGAGACCCCCACTACACCGGTCAAGACCCCTGAGACCCCCGCTATACTGGCTGTATACGTCGGACTGTTGCCTTCTGCCCGGCCGTGCGCTACTTAATGTGGGGATTGTGATGATAGTGGTTTGAGCTTAGTGTACTGTGCAATTCGGTGACTAGAACCAATAGAGACGTGAGTTAGTAGCTTAGGACAATTGACATAGGCCCTGACTGGTCCATATCCTTTCCCTAGTAGTTAACGTGGGCCACGAGTTAGTAGAAAGAGTGTTGCTTCCCTGAAGTTTGGTAGACTGGACCTTTATTGATTGATGTTGTTGAGAGCTAAGAAAAATTGTAATTCTTCCCTTGTGATAAGCTTCCCCTGTCTTTTCCAAATCTGCTTGTGTATATTTAATACATTTTGTGTCTTCCTTCTCTGTGCATTGCATCTTGACCTTGCTTTTACACCCTCACTATCCCACAGTCACATCACAACACTTCTCTGATCACAGGCAGCTTATAGGCTGCATCGGAGAAGACTTCTCGAATCAGAGACAGCTTCAAGACTGCAAAGAAGCAGACTTCTCTGATCAGAGGCAGCTTAAAGGTTATATGCGCACACTGTGTTTTTTATCACATTTTTTGTGGTGCAGTTTTGTTGTCGGAACTTTCTCACTTTTCACTTCTCAGCAAAGTCTATGAGAAGTCTTCATAGAAGATTCATAAGAAGATTCATGAGATTTCCTGTGCACACATTGCAGTTTGTTTGTCAGCAGGTTTTTTTGACAAAATTTTGTGACATAAAAGAAGCAGCATGTTCATTCTTCTTGCGTTTTTGTCAACTTTTGTCAGCCACTGACAATCAATGAGGGGAAGAAAAACGCATGGCAAAACGCATGGTTACAAATTCTTTGCATTTTGCATACGTTTTACCCGCGGGTTTTGTCAACAAAAATGCAGCTCACAAACTTAATTCCAGAATGACAAAATCAATGCTGTAGTGATTTTGGGGTGTCGGTGTTTCTCTCTCCAAGCGCTATATACTCACCAATTACCGATGTGGCACAACGCGGCTGTCACACTGCTCCCACGGCCTTTCATTCTTCTTCCCGACCCGTTCATTAGCCTCGAATTGGTTGCAGTCAGACGCGCCTCCATGCTGAGTGACAACTGTCTGATTGCAACCAATCACAGCCTCTGGTGGGCGGGTCTATATCGTACAGTAGAATAAATAAATAATTTAAAAAATGGCGTGTCTTCCCCCCAGTTTTGAAACTTAGCCAAGATAAAGTCTCACAGCTGAGGGCTGGTATTCTGAGGCTGGGGAGACCCATGTTATTGGGAGCCCCCCAGCCTAAAAATATCAGCCAGCAGCCTCCCAGAATTGCCACATCCATTAGATGTGACAGTTCCAGGACTTTACTCGGCTCATCCTGATTAACCTGGTGTGGTGGCAATCGGGGTAATAAGGAGTTAATGGCAGCAGATAGCTGATCAGATAGCTTTTATACTGCACACAAGCAGACTTCTCTGATCAGAGGTAACTTCTAGGCTGCACAGTCAAAATCAGAACAAAGTTTGGCTTCTCTATAAAATAACTTCTATAAGATGTCAGACATAGGTAATGTGCCTCAGCTTTTTGTATGGTATAATTGTTATACCTCCAAATAGTGCAGTCTCGAAAAAATGGTAAGATAGTAGCTGTAAACTGTTTAATCCAATAACTCACAGGACACATCCTCTCTGCTGATCATCTGCTATGCTCAATGCCCCTCTCAATATTCGCATAGTGACAGTACCGCTTTGTTCCTTACACAGTACGTTTGACCATAAGTTAAAGTTTTCTTACAAAATAATTACTCCCCATCTATGAGTAATTTTTCCTTTTCTTTGCCTTAATCCAGTAATAATAGCCCCTTTGTTCAACCTCAAAGTAACAGTAGCCTACATAAGGTAGTAATTGCCCCCTTATGGCCCTTAAACGACCTTATGTGTGCTACTATTCAATAATTATGCCCATTCTGTGCGGCAGCCTATATGCGGACCCATCATCTGTTAAGCTTGTGACACACTAAATTGAATGGTTATACAGCAATCGGAAGATGCTTTGCTCCATCATAGAGTTCCCAATAGACAAGGATTTAGTGTAATGTGGCAGTTGCCTGGTGATCCAGTGCATCAAATCTTTAACAGGATTATACAATTAGCTTACTGTATGTAATGATCTCTCCAACTCGTAACGAGCAGTTGATGCTCAGATGAGCACGACTTGCGTACCCAAGGACAATAAAAGTCAATGGAGAACTCAAGCACTTTTCCAGAAGAGTTACCGGAAAAATGCTTGAGTTCCCCATTGAGTTCCATTATACTCGATTGTTGAGTCATGCCCATCTGAATATCCAACTGCTCATTACAAGTACTGTGCACCCGAGCTCGCTCATCACTAGATTTGACTAAACATAATGTATATTGCCTGTATTTATAGTTTATTTTTTATTCTGCAGGAAAGAACAAGCCAATGTACTGTACCAGAACATCACTATCGTGGAACCTCTCCTAATCCAGCAATATGAACACGTCATCAGAAACTTTGTTCGCGAGATCAGACTTCAAAGCACAGAAATGGAAAATTTGGCTATTGCTGTAAAAAGGTACTTTATGCTTCATTAAAGGGAACCTGTCATCAGAAATTTCGCCCAAAAGCTAAAAGATTCCCCCTCTGCAGCTCCTGGGCTGCATTCTAGGAAGGTCCCTGTTATTATTGTGCCCCATGTGAGACCAAAATAAAGCCTTTATAAAGTTCTACCTTTTTGTATGCAGCTTCTGTAAATCCGTCACGGGGGCGGGCTCTCTGCCGTCCGTTATTCTGCCTCCTGGTCCTGTATGCCGCCCCCATCGCTCCTTTCCATATCTGATGCACCGCCCACTGCTCCAGCCATCCCCACGCATGCCCAGTGCCAGTCTCACAGGACTGAGCAGTGTGACCGCTGGTGACGTGTGCGCAGGCAAGTGATTATGGACGGGACTGTGACTGTTATCAGCAAGTACCCGGCCATAATCTCTTGAGCGCGCAAACCTCTCCAGCATTCACACTGAGCTCAGTGTAGATGCTAGACTGTATGGGCTGCTTCCAGGGATGACGTCCCTTTGTCATGTGATAGTATTTCGAACACGCCCCTATCACATGACAAAGGGACGTCAGTCTAGCATCTACACTGAGCTCAGTGTGAATGCTGGAGAGGTTTGCGCGCTCAAGAGATTATGGCCGGGTACTTGCTGATAACAGTCACAGTCCCGTCCATAATCACTTGCCTGCGCACACGTCACCAGCGGTCACACTGCTCAGTCCTGTGAGACTGGCACTGGGCATGCGCGGGGATGGCTGGAGCAGTGGGCGGTGCATCAGATATGGAAAGGAGCGATGGGGGCGGCATACAGGACCAGGAGGCAGAATAACGGACGGCAGAGAGCCCGCCCCCGTGACGGATTTACAGAAGCTGCATACAAAAAGGTAGAACTTTATAAAGGCTTTATTTTGGTCTCACATGGGGCACAATAATAACAGGGACCTTCCTAGAATGCAGCCCAGGAACTGCAGAGGGGGAATCTTTTAGCTTTTGGGCGAAATTTCTGATGACAGGTTCCCTTTAAAATGTATTTCAAATGTGTTTTCCAACTATAATAATTGCTGTGAAAATAAGCTGATATTGTGGGTTTAGTGACCTTCATGTGTGTGATCCATAGTGACTTATTCACTTTTTATATCTCCTCAATGTCATGCTAAAGATGTGTTGCTACAACGTTTCAATGATGAAATTCAATGTATACGGTATATGTATATCTGCAATTTATGGTGTATGACTCAAGTTCGCCTCTACTGCTGCTCCCAGTCTTTCTTGACAGATTGCAGCGGAGACGTCACATTTACAGTGAACATAACTGTGGCCAATCAGCAGGATTTAGTGGCATGTACTATATGTAGAAGACAAGACTAGGCTTCATATTCTCATAGTATACCGTAATGCTAAAATACTGCACTGTTCAAATTTCATACAGACCAAAGAAAAAGGAGCGACAGTACTAATTACGGAGGGGCAGTGCCAGTCCCGAAGGTGAATATAATATTTTTTCACCTACTGGGACCATTAATAAGGGATTGTCCATTGGTAGACAACTGTTCTAAATAAGTCGTCTCCAACCTTTTTTAGTAGTTCAGGTGTCCGTCTGCAGAAAACGTATATGTGCAAAAATGGTGCAAGACTGAACACACGCTAACGGAGTCTGCTCCATTATAGTCAATGGCCCTGTCGGCGCATGGGTCCGAAACACGTTTTACGGGGTGGGGGAGGAGTGGTTCAGACGGATGCCCCGACGGGACCACTGAACGTAAGTATAAACGCAATGTGAAAGGGGCCTAATTCTGAAAAATTACTAAACCACGAAAGACAACTTGAAAAAAGACGTAAATCATTTGATGAGTCTGTAGGAAATAATTTATGACGGATAACTGTCCAAAGCAAGGTCCATAGTACCAAATTTAAACATGCCAAAGGAATAACCTAGGCAAATCAATGGATATGCACTTACTGGCTGGTAGTATTATAGACTCGATTATGATTTCCGTGTGTTTGGTGATATTTGTACCCACGCCGGCGCCTACTAAATCCTAACACTGAGCAGTGCAGTATTACATTGAGAAGATAATATCTCGTTACATTGCTAAAGCATTTTGTGTAGTTGGAAAGTCCTCCTTTCTGTCAATAAATGAAAGTAAGGGAAGAATTTTCCAGTTTTTGTTTGCTGATGGTTTTGATTTTCAATTGTAGAGCCCAGGACAAAGCAGCTATGCAGCTGAGTGAGCTAGAAGAGGAGATGGATCATCGGATACAGGCTGCCGAGAGCCGGATAAAGAAAGAGGTTGGCAGGTCCTTTATTTTAAGCCATAGATATTCATTGTAAAGTAAGACCCTTGAACTCAGATATTTCACTGTAAGGGTATGAAGAACACTTATGATTTGTTGTAAGGACTCACATACAGTACCATATGCTGCAATTGTCTTCAACATTGATGGTAGGACTATTTGTCCTTAAAGGTGATAAGTCTTATCCCCTGTAGGGGAGCAAGTTGCTCCTCGCATTTACCTGTATTTCATGGCACCTTAGCTTTTTTCCTCCTCTGGGCACTTGCATTTCCTTTCTATATTTTTATAATGCTATCCACCTCAACCAAAACACTTTTTGGAATTGGGTCCATACCAGCGATTTCCAGTTTGCATATTCCATGAACTATGGTAGATTGACTTTCAAACAAGCTAACACAACCGGGACACTGGATGTAATGGTCAATGTCCAGTTACTTAGGACATCTTCCTCACACCAGGTGGGTTTGTGAAGATACCCCTTCGAATTATACCGTAATTATCATTATTTTGACAACACTGTTTCAATTTTTAATCCTCAATTATTCAAGTTCACAAAAGGGCTTCCTAATATATTTCTACTACTTTTGGCTTTCAGTAAAATTGTTATTGTTGAACTAGACGTTAAAGGTGTATTTCCGTGGGTCGATTATTTATTTATAGCAGTGTTTATTTGCTCATGTATCAGCACAGCTGCTCTACTGCACTTAGTTTCTCTTTATGTGCTTTTCTCCTTTTCTATAACGTGTTTTCTCTGCCCTCCTTGAGACTGTACATGCTTTATCACTTCCCAACTCTGTGAACAACCATCTTCCCTTCTCTATTTCTAACATTAATGGAAGTTATGGAGGAACAGACACCTCTGCCAAATTTGTAACTTTCTTGTAAAACACTGAGGACTAAAAGTTTGTAGCAGCAAAATCTTAGAACATTTACAATAGTGACTCTTTAGACAATTGCATAATATAATATTTAATAAAAAAAATTGTAAAGGTGTACATATACTTTAACATGCTGTATGATATCCAAGTTATGGGATACTATACATAATGTATTTGTATGACATCTAGCAAAAAATATTCTGAGTCTTTTAATAACATAAGTATACCTAATATTATATCAATGTGCATCTGGCAGAGATAATGGTTACATTGTAGCCATACTAAGAATACAGGTTTCAGAGACTTTCTGAGGCATTTCTTGCTCCTTATAAGAAATCCCTGCAAGATCTTGCTAAACATAGTTGTTCTCTTACTTTCGCTTTTACTATATTTTTAAGTCTAGTCTACAAAAATCAAGTACATTTCTATGTTACATTTTTCCAAACTACCCTATTCAAAGCAATAAAGTAAAGACTTACCGTATTTTTCGCTTTATAAGACGCACCTGATTATAAGACGCACCCCCAAATTTGGTGAAGGAAAAGAGAATTTTTTTTTTAATGGTAAATGGGGTCCATCTTATAATGCCAGTGTCCCTCTAACAAATCATATAGGGTATATATCCCTCATAGCCCCCATCCTAAAATTAGCCCCCTTAATCTGGATATGGCCCCCTTATATTGAATATAGCCCCCTTGTGATGGCACACGTTCCCCTGTGCTGCCTATGGCCCCCTATGGATTGCATACATTCCCCTGTGCTGCCTATGGCCCCCTATGGATTGCATACATTCCCCTGTGCTGCCTATGGTCCCCTATGGATTGCACACGTTCCCCTGTGTTAGATAACGCCCCCATAGTGCTGCCCATGGCCCCTATATAGATTGCACAAGTCCCCCTGTGTTAGATATCGCCCCCATAGTGCTGCCCATGGCCCCTATATAGATCGCACAAGTCCCCCTGTGTTAGATATCGCCCCCATAGTGTTGCCCATGGCCCATATATAGATCGCACAAGTCCCCCTGTGTTAGATATCGCCCCCATAGGGCTGCCCATGGCCCCTATAGATCGCACAAGTCCCCTTGTGTTAGATATCGCCCCCAGGCTGCTGCCCATAGTAAAATAAAACACTCTTTCCTTACCTCCTCCAGCGTTTATCTCCCTCCTGTCTCCCTCCGTGCTTCTCTTCCTTACTTCCTGGTTCTCAGTGCGGTCATGTGATCGGCACAGCAGACTGAGATCTCTGCCTGCCTGATCACAGTGGAAGCAGGGACACTGGGAGAAACGCTGGAGGGGGTAAGTAAAGCTTTTTTATTTTAGAATGAGCAGCAGCCTGGGGGCCAAATCTAACACAGGGGGGGCATGTACCATCACAGGGGCACGCGGGCTCATATAATATGCACCGCTCCCCCAGCCCATCACTGCATGCGATTTCAGCACCATTGGAGATGGACAGCGGCTGTGCATATTATATGAGCGGGAGCAGGAGATCAAAGGCTGCAGCCCGCAGCGTTCCCCTGCGCTCCAGAGCTGCTGCCCCCACCTCCCCTGGACCCTGCAGTATACATACTGTATATATATACACTTTAACAAGATTCCCGGTGCCGACATTGGCCACACAGCCCCAAAGCATGATGGAACCTCCACCAAATTTTACTGTGGGTAGCAAGTGCTTTTCTTGGAATGCCGTGTTTTTTTTGCCTCCATGCATAACGCCTTTTTGTATGACCAAACAACTCAATCTTTGTTTCATCAGTCCACAAGACCTTCTTCCAAAATGTAACTGGCTTGTCCAAATGTGCTTTTGCATACCTCAGGCGACTCTGTTTGTGGCATGCTTGCAGAAACGGCTTCTTTCGCATCACTCTCCCATACAGCTTCTCTTTGTGCAACGTGCGTTGTATTGTTGACCGATGCACATTGACACCATCTGCAGCAAGATGAAGCTGCAGGTCTTTGGAGGTGGTCTGTGGATTGTCCTTGACTGTTCTCACCATTCTTCTTCTTTGCCTTTCTGATATTTTTGTTGGCCTGCCACTTCTGGGCTTAACAAGAACTGTACCTGTGTTCTTCCATTTCCTTACTATGTTCCTCACAGAGGAAACTAACAGTTTAAATCTCTGAGACAACTTTTTCTATCCTTCCCCTGAACAACTATGTTGAATAATCTTTGTTTTCAGATCATTTGAGAGTTGTTTTGAGGAGCCCATGGTGCCACTCTTCATAGGAGATTCAAATAGGAGAACAACTTGCAAGTGGCCACCTTAAATACCTTTTCTCATGATTGGATACACCTGCCTATGAAGTTCAAAGCTCAATGAGGTTACAAAACCAATTTAGTGCTTTAGTAAGTCAGTAAAAAGTAGTTAGGAGTGTTCAAATCAAGAAATTGATAAGGGTGCCCATACTTTTGCACTGGTCAAATTTTGTTTAAATGCGGATTGCACATTTTCTGTTAGTATAATAAACCTCATTTCAATCCAGAAATATTACTCAGTCCATCAGTTATTAGATATATGAAACTGAAATAGCTGTTGCAAAACCCCAAATTGTTATAAAGAAAAAAGGTTAACATTAATAGTGGTGCCCAAACGTTTTCATATGACTGTAAAGACATTTTCAGGCAGATGTCCATATGGACTGTTTAGATAGTTGTTTATATTTATTAGGTCTTTCAGAAACAATTTTTTACTTATAGGTATACAGAATTAGTTTTGTGACAGTATATACCCACTAATAAATAAAACGTACATTTTATCAGAATATATTAAAAAACAAAAAAAGAAGAAAAAAGAAACAATGACACAAAAACTGGGTTGTCACTCCGTTAATACACCTCCTAAAAATATACCAAGAGGTCATAAATAATTAATTATTTCATAGATATGGGTTGTACAAATAACAGGATATAGGAATAAACTCATATAGATATAGGACACTATAAACAGTCCCTAGTGAGATCTGTTCCTTCCTGTCAATGAAGTACACCCTTATTTCAGCAATGCCCCATTCCTCGGCGGCTTTCCCTCTTCTCGCCCTCTCCTCCCTACCTAAATCCAGTCAATATAATGAACCTAACGGGTTGGGGCAATACACAATTCTAAAGAAGGTTTATACCAACTGATCCAAAAGGATCTCTCAATACAGAGTAATTAATTTTCTCAACACACAAACATTTTCGTAAGTATATTGTATTCCACACCATTCCTCAGTGAGGCACTAATTAATTCAGTTTGGGAGACAAATAACTGTATCAACCAAATCTATTCTGAAATGTCCCTCATATCAATTGCCCCTACTTGACAGTGGAGTAAAACATCCTACTTTATACGATGCCCCCATTCCTCGGCGGCTTTGCCTCTTTTTTTCCCTAATTCCCCAATTCAGGTAAACAGGGCTTCCATATGTATATATAGGGAAAAAAACAATATACTGTAGTGGAAAAAACTTTTTACATATCTATAATTTCTCACTCCCACGTGTATTGTGACATCCTTTTTCTTCTATAATTTCACATCTCTTATCTAGACGCGTTTATCTCCATCCCCATGATAGATGGAGTTCATCAGGAGAGTAAAAGAGTAGCATGATAGCCTCTTCCAATACTGTGGCCTTCCAGGATCAGAATGGTATGACATGTTTGTTTTTCCTTTTTTTTTTTTTTTAATATATTCTAATAAAATGTATGTTTCATTTATTAGTGGGTATATTTATTAGATCCCTTTTAAATGGTCTTTCAAAAATTAAATTAAATGGTCACTGTCATTTCAACAAACTGTGCAGATGTAAGGAGAGGGACATACTGTCCTCGTTCCCCCTTGAAAACAAGAGTACTGTTATGATGTGTAATGGGACATGCGTTATTAGTGATAGATTGTATTTTGCCCAACAGTAGGGAGAGTTACGGATAATGTTTGGACTAGTCCAGAGCGGGAGGGGCTAAAATGAAAGGGACAGAGACAGTTTCCTGCCAGGAGATCAGATAGGGCTCAGTGTGCAGTAAAAGCAGACCTATAGTGGGCATGGCCGCATGAAATGGGTGTCACTGACGTGAGTGGAGACCGAGACAGTGGATAATGGCCCCAAGTTTATAACTCAGAGATAATGAGGCAGAACGGAAGAGAGAACGTAAAACGAACAGAGTGCCTCGGGCGTTAGTGCCAAAGTATCAGAAGAAGAGAAGCTACCGTAATTACCGCCATATTGACAAACTAGTTCCTCTAAGAGGGATGAAGAGGCGGAATCGTGGGTTGACAATAGGACTTTCACTAACTGGACTGTAGTATTGTGATGTGGTGAAGGAAACAAAACTAGTTGAGGCAGAAACAAGTAAACTTGAAGAAGTGAAGCGACTGTGTGTGAAGATGCTCTGTGTCATGAAGGAAATGTTCTTTAAGCTGTGTACCCACTATCTACTGTACATAATTCCCACCAAGTTACCGTTTAGTAAAAAGTTTATTTTTGAGTGGTGGTCTCTCTCATTGAACTGGTCAACATGTGCTCCTGGACAGCTGAAGCCACCAACATCATGCAGCCTAAGGGTGTAGTGCTCCCATAAGTACAAGTCCACACACCTAGCCAGGACCCTCACCTTCATGTAACATACCAGGCCCATGGCTACCATCCTGCACCATGCTTCACAGACATCAATAGTAGCGGCAAATATATGAGACTTTGTAATATATGTTATATTATGCTTCACTTTTTCCTCCTTTACTCCTAAACTTAGTATCCACTTTAAAAAAAAAATATTAAAACACTGCTTTAAAGCAAGCGGATTGCCAACACAGGTTATGCCTCCTATTATACTCTATGGAGATGAGAGGGTGAGGAGGTCTAAAGAGCACTCAGCACAGTGAGAGACAAGCAGGCTCCGACAAACACAAGCAGATAGAACTGCATCTTGAAACAACTGTTTCACCTCACTCCAGTGCTGGATTCTCAGCCACACTGCTTGGGGGGAGCTGGGGTGGTGTTTTAAATATAAGTCCCCTGGCCCATGTCATCTACTCACCTTTTGGCGCACTCCAGCGGGGGGGGGGGAGGGTTTGGGGGGGTTTCAGCCGGGGTGATGTTTTAAATATAAGTCCCCCGGCCCATGTCATCTATTCACCTTCCGGCGCACTTCAGTGGGGGGGGGGGGGGTTTGGGGGGTTTTAGCTGGGGTGGTGTTTTAAATAGAAGTCCCCTGGCCCATGTCATCTACCCACCCTCTGGCACACTCCAGTAGGGCGGGGGGGGGGGGTTTGGGGGTATCAGCTGGGGGTGTTTTAAATGTAAGTCCCCCGGCCATGTCATCTACTCACCTTCTGACGCAATCCAGCGGGGGGGAGGGGTTGAGGGTTTCAGCTGGGGTGGTGTTTTAAATGTAAGTCCCCTGGCCCATGTCATCTACTCACTTTCTGGCATTCCAGTGGGGGAAAGAGGTTGGGGGCTTTCAGCTGGAGTGGCGTTTTCAATATAAGTCCCCTGGCCCATGTCATCTACTCACCCTCTGGCGCACTTCAGCGGGGGCGGGGGATGGGTTTGGGTTTTTTTTGGCTGGGGTGGTGTTTTAAATGTAGTCCCCCGGCCCATGTCATCTACTCACCTTCTGACGCACTCCAGCGGGGGGGAGCGGGAATTTGGGGGTTTCAGTTGGGGTGGTATTTTAAATGTAAGTCCCCTATCCCATGTCATCTCACCTTCTGCTGTACTCCAGCGGGTGGGGGGGTTTGGGGGATTTCATTTGGGGTGGCGTTTTAAATGTATGTCCCCTGGCCCATGTCATCTACTCACTTTCTGGCACTCCAGTGGGGGGGGGGATGTTGGGGGCTTTCAGCTGGAGTGGCGTTTTCAATATAAGACCCCCTGGCCCATGTCATCTACTCACCTTCTGGTGTCTTCACCAGGCTCTCATAGAACTGCATTGATTTGTGAACTCCAGTGCACTCCATGGAACACTGGAGCTGTAGGCAGGTCACAAATCTCTGAGACTGACCAGAACAACGATGAAAGTAGGTGAAGCTGCTGGATGGTGAGTATATGACAGGGGTCAGAGGAGTTAGATTTAAAGCACCACTCCAGCAGTGCCATAGAAAAGCACTGGAGTTCAGCCCAGGAAAATTCCTTTATGTGCAATGTGTTTTACATTATCTTTACACGACAGTCTATATGTATTTATTGCCTTTCGTTACACATTGTATAGATAGTTATTTCTATTTCACCCAGATGGGTAACTGCCGGTGCATCCAAAGACAACACGCTCACAGATATCTGCCTAGAAGGTAAACATCTCAGGATGGGGAGTTCCTGCTTGACTACACTTGGCGCATTAAGAAATTTGTTACCTCTTTGAACACAAACAGTTTACTAGTTGCTATGTGCTGAGGGCAGTGTCTTTGGTACTTTACTACGTTCAGTCCATTTATTTTTGGCTAAAAACTGAATCAAACAAAAAGGCGTCTTGGGACATAAAGACGACGGTATGCATAAGGTAGAAAATAAGACCAAGTAAATGGGTCATAAAAACATACAATACTAGAGGAGATCCGTTACTCATTAACTCCATGCAGATGAGGATGCAATGCAGGTGGTGGGACACGGTGGCATATTACTAGAATATAGTGGTATTTTATGATTACGGATCCAACCTCTAGGATAGTTTTTATCCTCATCCAGAAAAGTGGGACACTTTTTTCTCACTTGTCATCCGTGTACAATCCGTTTTTTTACTCAGCAGCTATCAATCTATTCCAGGACCATTTTGTTTCCCATCTTACAGAATTGTAATTTATCCATATAAATCGGATGCCATACTGATGGTCCGAATGGCGCCAGATTTTTTTCTTGCACTGTACTGATTTCAGAATCAAATCACAGGGAGATAATGAAATGCCATTTTTTGAAAATGCTCACTTCTAGTCATTGGGTTGTGCAGGGGGCTGATCGGTCAGTAAGCGAGGCTGTGATCACTCACCCAGCAGTGTGACTGACAGCCTGCTCCACAGCAAGTGTGCAGAATGGGATGTCAGTGAATGTGAGGTGACTGGTGGCTGTTATAGATCCCCACATCAGCTTAATGACTGACGTGAGCAGCTGCAAGAAAAATAAAACTTCATTTTCCACCTGTAGGTGTTCTTCCATTAAACTAGCCTAGCATGATTTCAACGCTATTTACATGCAAATTACCACACTGATGCATTGCTGACCCGGCTGTCAGTCAGTGCCAGGAAATGCTTCCAGCCGCCGCTCACTGTGCTGCCCGCAGTGACCATAGCCATGCCAAAACACCACTAAGGGCTCGTTCACATTAGCATATAACACGGATGAGTGCTATGCGATGTTTTATCGAATACTTGGCCCAATGTTTTACTATGGGGCAGTGCAGATCTGCAATTTGTTTCTCATGCCAATTCAGCTCATAAGGGAAAAACCTGGTGACAGGTTCCCTTTTAGCTGCAGATACCCTTAAACAGATTATTTGGCGCTGCTCACTCCTATGTAGGCGGTGAGTGGTGCAAATGTTGTTCCAACCCCTCATATCTGTAAGACATGTAAACGATCAGCAGGTATTGTGCATGTGTCTTGTTCCTTACTTTAGTCTACCACTTTTAAAGGGCTTGTCCTCTTTTACAAAATACTAATCCCCATGTTCAGTTTGTTATCAAAAAACAAAACACACTTTACTCAGTGTTCCAGGATTCACCGTTCAGTTTTTAGTGCAGCTACTTTGCTGACATCACGTGAATAGCGCTGCAGCCAATCACTTATCTCAGTGGCACCCTGCGGAGTATTCCATCTACATGCGCAGAGCCGCTGAGTTGTTGATTGGCTTTGACAGAAGTAGCGGAATCTCTGCAGTGGAACTCTGGATGTTTTTTTTTTTTTTAAGAACAAACTGTATCTAGGAATTAGGATTTTCTGAAAGGGGACAACCCTTTTAAATCTTAAGATACTGCAGGATAAATTGTGATGCAATATTTGTTTACGAAACATAAATCCATCATGTTCCATGATGTGACCCAATGCTTATCTACTGGTACCGAGATTCCCCCTCCATTGTTGAGGCAGAGCTGGAGAGCCTTTTGGTTTCACCAATCCTTGATTTGGCAACAAAAATTACTTATTTTTTCTTTTAATGATATATTTGAATTTAGAAGAGATATATTAATATAAAGCGAGGTAATTTGTAAAAATGTATTTTGTAGCTGGTGGGGCTTTTGTAGAAAAATGGAGAAATCAGAACGTAGCAGTCTAACTATTGACAGTCCAGCGATGGCCAGTTTCCAACTCATGTCTAGTGGTTCCTACCTTTAGTTCCTAGTAGAGGAAATTCTGTCTGAATCATTATGACGTAGGCTGAGTACCTGAACAGCAGTATCAGAGGCTTTGCTTGGAAAAGGTGTTTTTTCTAGATACAGTTCGTAGAGTAAACGGATACACCTATAAGGCAAATTGTGTGTGCCTGCCTAGTCTTTACTTTGTGGGCTGGTAGTACGCTGCACATCTGTGTGAGCCTAGTAAACTCCTCTCTTACACAGAAACACAAGACCTGTTGCTAGACTACATAGGATACAACATATCATTGATGTTCATGATCACCCTATAACTATAATTACTATGACAGGGCTCTAGGTAGCATTATTGGTCACATTTTGTGGATTGAAATATGGGCCAATATTATACTAATTCTATATTATTATTTCATATTAGAGGTCTGGTAAATGCTATTATTGTATGGATGTATTTGGATCACCAATAATGGACCTTCTTCAGGGCAAGCAAGGTGTACTGCTATTGAGGGCCAGAGAAAGGGCCCAATCTTCACCTGCTGTTGGCAGTCACCCTACAGACAATAATGTGCTGAAATCTGGCCAACATATCCCATACTGCCCAAGCCTTATATTTCCTCTTCTCCTGTTAATTAATTAATTTGTAGTATTTTCCGCATATATTACATATACTTTGTATTGTATTTTTTCCTCAGTATCAGACTATTCTTTTCTCCCGCACTGTCATCCATTCTCAAAGGCTACATTCACACGTCCGTATTTTTGGTCCAAGTACTGTCTGAGAATAAACTAAAGGGGGCTTTACACGCAGCGACATTGCTAGCGATGTCGCTGGTGAAAGCACCCGCCCCCGTTGGTTGTGCGTCACGGGCAAATTGCTGCCCGTGGCGCACAATATCGTTAGGAGGCGTCACATGGAATTACCTGCCTAGCGACGTCACTGTAGCCGGCGAACCGCCTCCTTTCTAAGGGGGAGGTTCATGCTGCGTCACAGAGGAGGGGCGGAGATGAGCGGCCGTAACATCCCGCCCACCTCCTTCCTTCCTCATTGCCGGCAGCTACAGGTAAGCTGTAGTTCGTCATTCCCGAGGTGTCACACATAGCTATGTGTGCTGCCGCAGGAACGACAAACAACCTGCGTCCTCAAAAATCAATGATTTTTTTAAAATGAACGACGTGTCAACGATGGATGATATGGTGAGTATTTTCCATCGTTAACGGACGCTTGTTGGTGTCACACACAACGACATCGCTAACGATGCCGAATGTGCATCACGGAATCCGTGACCCCGGTGATATATCGTTAGATACAATGCTGCGTGTAACGGGGCCTTAACAGTCCTAAGACCAGAGTATTAAGGCCCCGTTACACGCAGCGACGTATCTAACAATATATCGCCGGGGTCACGGATTCCGTGACGCACATCCGGCATCGTTAGCGACGTCGTTGCGTGTGACACCAACGAGCGGCCGTTAACAATGGAAAATACTCACCATATCGTCCATCATTGACACGTCGTTAATTTTCAAAAAATCGTTGATTGTTGAGGATGCAGGTTGTTCGTCGTTCCCAAGGCAGCACACATCGCTATGTGTGACACCTCAGGAACGACGAACTATAGCTTACCTGCGGCCGCCGGCAATACGGAAGGAAGGAGGTGGGCGAGATGTTACGGCTGCTCATCTCCGCCCCTCCGCTTCTACTGGGCGGCCGCTTAGTGATGCCGCTGTGACGCCACACAAACCGCCCCCTTAGAAAGGAGTCGGTTCGCCGGCAACAGCGACGTCGCTAGGGAGGTAAGTCCGTGTGATGGCTCCTAACGATATTAAGCACCACGGGCAGCGATTTGCCTGTGACACACAAACGACGGGGGCGGGTGCTTTCACCAGCGACATTGCTAGCGATGTCACTGCGTGTAAAGCCCCCTTTACCCTTGTGCGCCAAAAAGTGGTATAAAATAGAAACCTGAGTTTAATGTGCAGCATTATCTCAGGTCTTAGATTGCTTAAAGGGAACCTGTCACTAGATTTGGTGACTATAAGCTGCGGCCACCACCAGTGGGCTCTTATATACAGCATTCTAATGTGTAGAACATATAAATCACTTTATAATACTCACCTAAGGTGTTGTGCAGTGCAGACTGGTCAGATTATTATTATTATTATTATTATTATTATTTTTTATTATAGCGCCATTTATTCCATGTGATATAGGGTATACATAATAGGGACTAGCGCAATAATCATAAACAATACAAAACACAGACTGGTACTGGAGGATGAGTGTACACTAGACGGCATTGAGGTCCTGCGCATGCGCACTACAATACTTAGATCTGCCCTGCTCAGGGCAGATCAAAATGTGCCTGCGCAGGACCTCAATGCTGGCGCATGTGCATGACGTAGGACGCGACATGCACCCAGGCTTCAGAAGAAGGAGGACAAAGATGGCCGAAAAAGGAGGCGCCGGACCCGGAGAATGGAGACACCCATCCAACAAGTCTGCACCGCACCGACCATCTAGGTAAGTATTATAAAGTGATTTTTACGTTCTACACAGCAGCCTGGGCTCTTATATACTGTATTCTGGAATGCTGTATATAAGAACCCAGTGGTGGTGGACAAAGCTTATAGTCACCAAATCTGGTGACAGGTTCCCCTTAAATTCAATGAGCCATGCATAGGATTCTCTGAGATTGTTATACTGTATACTGTACTTTTGTACAATATGGGGGAGTAAAAAGGTGTTGTGTCACTGATGGCATTCTGCTGCTCCTTTTTGATGATTTGAGGATAGAACTATTTGGATCAGGTTCTGAGCCATTATTTCCAATACGACAGCAGTTTTTGTGGGGAATGATCATTTGTCCCAAGGTGAAATAACTGTATACTACTTTCCTAAGAAATGTCCTGATTCCATAGAAATAGCAGCTGCATTAGTTATGTAGACAAGCTCTGAACCGGTTTAGTTATGCCTGGCTGTCACCTGCCGTGACGTGTCTGTGTAAGCAGATTACAGAAGCACGCAGGTTGGTCACTTCAGGAGGTGTTTCCAGAGCACAGGATCATTTGGCTCCAAGGCCTCCTCTATATTTTGGATTTTGTTTGTCGTTTTGATTATGTAAGGTGTTGGGGTAGACCAAGAATGGAGTGGAAGTAATGGGGTTTTGTCAAAGGATAGTTCTTCTGAAATACCATACACCCCCAGTTCTCACTTAGTCTTTACATGATATAAAGTGTGTGTCCTGGAGAGACATGAACTAGAACTGTGTCACCTTCGTTATAATATCAGGCCACAGTGCAAATATTACTCGGGTATTGTACGTCTGTGCAGTAACTGTATGCAGTGTCTCTTTTACATTCTGCAGTATGTGCTCCAAGCCAGTCTCTTTAGTAGCTATCTGCTAGGTAGTATGGCCAGTCATATTGGCTAGCATCGGGCTAGTTTACCTGTCATGCAGTCATCCACACTCCCTCTATCTTGGATCTTCTCATCAGGGGACTGATCTGTAATAATAATGGAGTCATATGTACTATTTGGGATTCAAATTGTCTCTCCAGGAAAGGAGACAAACTCTAGAGCAGCGCCACCTATTGGAAGTAGCGATCCTAAAAGTCCGAAGTGGATTTTTAACAATCCTTTGCATATGACTTAGCATTTTATGCCAGGTTTTGGGTATTTGGGATTCATAACTCTATATTTGGGAGCATGTCTGATATAAATAATTGGGGTATAGGGAGAAAGGTTTTGCACTTTGTACTTTCATCTTTGGAATCTCCCTAATATCTCCGTATAGTCATTAAAAAAAAGCTGTTACCAGGTTTTAGCTGTCTCATGTGAGATCAGCATTATATACGGGCAGAAACCTGGATTCCAGTACTGTTTGATGAAGTTTTGATAAAATCACTGCAGATCTACCTCTGAATACTGAGCTCTGTATAAAAACACCCATACTACTGATTGACAGCTTCCCATATACAATGTGCATAGGCAGAAAGCTGCCACTCAGCGGTGGAGGCAGGGTTATACAGAGCTTCTGAATATGGAGGACTAAGTGGCAGTGACTTTATCAAAAGTACAACATGAAATCCAGTAAGTGACACATCACTGGAATCAGGGTCTCTGTCTCTACGTTACACTGCTCTCAGATCAATGACAAAAACCTGGTGACAGATTCGTCTTTTGGCCTATCTATTGTATCCAATATGGGCAAACACATGGGTAACTGTCCTAGATTTATACTTTAGGAGAAGAAATGACTCTTCTTGAAATCACTATTAATTTACATTTGTCCGCGTTCCTTGTTTGAAGTTGTCCTGTTTAGAAAATCCTGGTTTATATATCTTTGTAGAGATTTGTGTGTTAATATACAGAGGTCAACTGTCAAGATCCTCCTTTACTGATCAGGATAGAGAACGATTAGCGTCTCTCATGCTGGAGGACTGGACTCGTGCTGCAATATATAAACAACCCATTCATTTGACTAGGCACTGTGTAATGCTTAGTTGGTCCTGTGGTGGCGCTGCAGGGAAACTGAACACTGTCCACCAGGTTTCTTCACAGATGACACCTGATTGCTGGAGAGGCAATGTCATCCTCTTATTGTGAAGGGACCCTTGTAAAGGCGGCGTTACACGCTACAATTTATCTGACGATATGTCGTCGGGGTTACGGTTTTCGTGACGCACATCGTTAGCGACGTCGTTGCGTGTGACACCTACGTGCAACTCCGAACGATCACAGATAGGGTGAAAATCGTTGATCGTTGACACGTCGTTCAGTTTCAAAATATTGTTCATCGTTTGGAACGCAGCAGACATATTGGTACGTTTGACACCCTGCAAACGACGAACATTATCCACACGACCGCCTTGGTCAAGCAATATATCGCTGAATGATTTTGCGTCGCTTGTGAGATTGTTACATGTGACCGCTAAAAACGACCTATGATCGATCTCGGCAAATCGTAACAACGATCTGGGCGTGTCACATCGCTAATGAGATCGTCAGATAAATCCTAGTTGTGTAAAGCGGCCTTTACTCATCCATATCGTGCACTCACTTAACCCTTGACATGTAAATTTGCACATTTGTCTGAGTGGTTTCCAGTTTGGAGTATGATCTTATTTGTCAAAACTATGTATCAAATTCATAAACCATATGGACAATGTATTGCCTACCTGCCAGCATCAGATCAGAGCAGTTTTTCATAAAGGTGACTTCATTGTACACTTTTAATTTGCTAATCTGACGAGGTGATTACAGCTAAAGCATACCTCTGGTGCCCCCTAGTGGAGAATAGTATGTGTAGCATAGACTGAAGGCTTTACTGTTTATCCTATCAGACATAAGGGCTCATACACATTAGTTTATGCAGGATTGGTGTCACATAGATTCTGGGTGTCATGCCTGGGATCTGCACGCTGCCGTATCAGCTGTGTCTTTATGCAGAGGTCGCAAAAGCAAATATTGCTGCATTCTGAATTGAATGCTGTATAGATGTGCAGTGACCTGGAGGCTTGAGGCACTTTATTTCCACTCGGTAGTTGGCACTGTATACCTGAACGCCCCAGACTGCCAGGGCAATGCACACCCTCTGTAGATCACTGTGCACACAGCAGTTATCCCACCAGTGATTGACATAAAGCTTTAGCTTCCTTTTAAACAAGAGGCTCTGCAGCAACCAGACTGTTTAGTGTTAGGCATTTGGTTTTCCCTACTATAAATCATTCAGCCCGTACTATTCCGTACTATCGAGCATTTATATTCTAATATTTGTATAATTTATGTTAGTAGGAGTCGGGGTATCGGACATGTGATGAAAGTAGAATACATACATGTGCTGTCACACTTCGGGGTACATTGTTTCTGGTGATTGGCAAAAAATTGATAAGTATATGAAATGAAACAAGCACTTTCTGTTCTTAATAAGTGGAGTAATGTGGGGGTTCTGTAGGGGTGGATGCCTTAGGTGCAGATTTTAAGAATCCATCCTCCCCTGTGAGGATGAATGAATGGCAAGAAGAGCCCATAGGGAATCTTCACTGAGCCACCGGCAGGCAATGATTGTATTAGTAGTACACGGGAGCAAGCACTGTCTTCATTCAGAATAACGCAGCCACCTCACTGCTGCGTACAGTACCTATGCAGGTTGCAGGAGAGTGCAACAGTAGAAATAACATTGCATTAGGCAAGGAAGTCATTATACTGAGCGCTGTCTGTCCTATACAAAATCCAGCAATATGACAAAGTGATCTTGAATGCTGTACTCTGCATAGGCAGCAACAGAGATGCTGTATGATAAGCTGTGCAGTGAAGACTCTAGACAATGAATGGTTCAGCAGCTGCTATTCTCAGGGCATACTGGGTTAAGCTCTATATGCAATCAGGAATACAGGTAGGCGTTGGGTTGGGGGAAGAGATGTAGAGATGAGCGAACCAAAGGATCGGTGTTCGTACTAAACAGACTCAAAAAGACAAAACAAAATAGTGTTTGGGTGCTTTTCGTATGCAAAGTACACAAGTGAGCATCTGTGTGCTCTTGTACACTGGGTACGCAGCCCAGTGTGAGCCGCTTGCAGTGTTTGAATGGTTCACACTGGGGGTATCAACTGCGTGATTGGATGTAGTGTGCACCAAAAAAAAAAGAAAGAAAAAAAACCCACCCGCCCCCGGAAGTGATCTGTTTATGGCTGGCTGTATGTGGGTGGAGACCCGAACTGCCCAACTAGTGACCTCCATTGGGGTTCAGGTCAATAAGTAATATAAATGGATACTTCTGCACATGAATATGTTTGTTAATCTAAATGGAATAGACCAATGGAATGTGCGTCAGTGTGAACTTAGCCTTACTTTTATTACATCAGTATTTTTGTAAAAGACAATAAATGTGCTTGGGGAAATCAGGGGTTCAGTATTGGACTGATGGAATAGACTCAGGGACCACTAACGGTTCACTGCTTAAGGGACTCAAAATATTTGCCCTTCCTTGGCCATCCACAGAGGACAGCAGTAATGGGTATGTATACGCTTACCCATTCATTTACCACAGTTACCTTCCTGCCATCAAATAATTCTCGTCTGCGATTGTTTCTTACTTTTCTCATATACTGTACATACATTTCCATTTTTTTACTATTCCAGGAGAAGAGAAAGGCAGAGGAAGCCCTCAATGACTTGAAGCGCCAGCATGAATCCGAAGTAGCTGAACTTCAGGTCGCAATTAAAAAGCTAAAAAAGGTAACTTCAGCCCCGCAAAGAAGATCAGCATGGATAAGGCTGACATATTTCTAGCAGGGTACAAAGTGAACATAACAGTTATGTAGATGATTAATCTTTTAGGAAAGCAGTTGGCTGCCTAACGTTTAGATACTGGAATCATTGTTACCATTATTATTGACGGTATTTATAGAGCTAACTGCTCTACTCATGTTCCCTGAATGGACCAGTAATGCAATCCTAAGCTCCATTGTAATTGTAGCAAAATACAAAAGTTCATCTTAGTTTGACCCAGATGCCAATTTTGTCTGGAAGAATAAAAAATCCATGCAAGGCATGTTTTAATTGTCAAACTAGTCAGCGCTCATCTTTACTTGGCAGAAAATCCAGTTGTGGGCAGAGGAACTGGAGAAGTAGACATAAACCAAGGAAAGTCCAGTACTTTTGGATCTTATCAGAAACAAGCTTTAAAGGGAGTCTGTTACTGCCAAAATACATTTTGGATTGCCTATACAGTGTTGTAGGGAATTTCCCCATATAAAGACCATATTAGCACAGTACTGTGCCTGAAGAAATAACCTTTTTATACGTATGCAAATGTGAATGCATATGTCACGGATGTTTCTGCACCTTCAGGTGCTCCTGCTGGGACCAGGTGCAGAAGCGCCCAGCGATTGTCCAGACGTTAATGGACGCTGTCCCTTTAAGGGCTTGAATTATTTTTTTTTTTCTGTTTCCTTGCCACGTTGGAGGAGCCTTTCCTCCAGCTGATAATTAAGGGCCTTTATAATGTGGGGCCTCTCACTCCTCCAGTGCGGGTTATACTCTTCACTTGGAGAAGTTGCTTGCTCAGGAGAGCATGTGACTTCAGACTACTATTACTGTATATTCTGAAGATTCCCTCTTAAGATAACTTGTTGTTTTTCCTTTCTTTCCCCTTTTGCTGTTTATTTTTGTGTTTGTTTTTCCCTCTGTGGTTTGGTGGGTATTGGAATTTAGTCCTAGGGTTTGACTAGGAGACAGGGGCACGTTGGCGGGCCACACCTCCTAACCCTTATAGGTACCTGTGGTTTGAGGGCAAGCACAGGCCCCCCAGTGTCAGGGTCAGCGCAGGAGCCCCTGGTTTACCCCCCCTCTGTGTGTTTCAGCCTCCCTTATTCCCAGGAGTCCACTTGCTGGGTGTCTCTCCCCACACCCAGCATGACAGCATTTGGTACACTTCTTGGCATGGCCAAGAGTTTGGTGCACTGCTACTCTCTCCTCATTTGCATATTGGGGGCCTTCCCACAGTGCTTGCTTACTGTACTGCTCCACTAAGGAGCCAAATGGCGGTCGGCAAGACAGATGGAGAGTGGTATACTGCCACTAGGGACAAACAGGAAGGGTAACTCCTGACCCTTATCCTAAGCAATTCTGAGCTCCCTAATTTCACTAGATGGGTTCTTTCATTGCGTATTGGGATCATGTTCCTACTCCTGACTAACTATAAGCTCGGCCCTGACTAGTGCACAAAGCAGCAGGAACACTAGTCCTGCTCTTTGATAAAGACACAAAGGGAATTTGACAAACAGGGGTAAAAGGAACTTCCAGGCAGGAATCTCCAGAAACAAGTATAAAGTGGCCTTTCTTTCAACGGCTCACACCTCCACACCGATACCAAGGTATAGTAGGCTATCACTGGCAATTACCCAAACTAAGTGGTGAGTACTTATAACAGAAGGGATTGAGTAAAACAGAATAGCTGAGATATGCCAGAACAAAAATCCTTAGGAGACAAAAGTACAGGTTTAACTCTTGCAGTACTAGCATAAGGGAAATCTGCACGGCTAACAGTAAAGCAAAGCAGCTTCAACCAGAGCAGGTGTGTGTGTAGCCTTGTGCTGCAACCTTCTGACTTCAAGAATAGGAGAGGCCACTTTCTATCGTGATAGCCCCATGACACATCCCAAAGTAAGCGTTGTCTGAATGCTGCTAGTGTGCCAATGTTTACTGACATTACTTGTCCAAAGTCATGCGAGCACAGTGGCTAGGTGCGGTCTCCTCCCTGTCTTCTTTCTGCTAATGCCACTCGCAACACTGATACACTAATTCCCCCAGAAGTGCAGTGATCAGCTTCACAGAGGAATTCTCTGAAGGCGATTGCTACACTTCCGAGTGTATCAGGTTAGTGAGTGGCATCACGGAGTTCTCCGAAGGCACTTTGGTAAACTTCTGGGTCTATTAGTGTAGTAAATGGTATCAGCAAAAAGAAGGCAGAGGGGCACACACCCGGCCACTGTGTGCGCACATTGACGGGCACAGGGAGTGTGCATGCATTCACACTCTGGCAGCATTCAGACACTGCTCATACTGGGAAGTGAGTACTGTCAATGGAAAGCCAGGAAAAGCCCCCAAAATGCAAAGGAGGAGATGTAACGGTGCACCAATCTCTTGGTCACACCAAGGGTGCACCAATGCTTCTTCATTTGCATACAAATAAAAAGTTATTTTCTAAGGCCCTGTACCAGTAACAGTTACAGTGCTAAAAGAGTTGTTTTGGAGGCTAGGTCCTGTACAACACTGTATAGCCAATTTTAAAAGTATTTTGGGGTGACGGACTCCTTTTAAAATCCATTGCAGATGATTCAATCAGCCATGTTATGCCTTTCTGTTAAGGGTCATTAGTCACATAATATAACTACCTTTCTCTTTACATAAGCCAAGAAATTGCAAACAATGACCTCCGATTGACAATAAGGGATACTGATGCTAGTTTTAAGGGTTCAATCAGACATCAGTGATTTTACGTGTAAGCTAAAAAATTGGCAAACAATCGAGACTACATCAACCTCCTGAACATGTATAAAAATCATGGGATTGATGTACACCGAAAAACAAGACGATCCACAAATCCAAATGACAGACAAGGAATATGTCAGCCCTTACAAAATCTTTCTCCAGACTAACCATTCCCAATCTTTCTTGGAACGCCTGTTATATTTCAGTACTTTTTGTGGTATACTGGACCCAATGTCCCATGTGTGTTTTGACAGCAGAAAAATATGAATCCAAGAAGTTGATTGAAATATAACTCCTTTATTTAGCCCTAGTTAAAAACACTTGTAGTCATCTCCTGTGATCATGAGCAGAACCTATGCGTTTGGGGGTGTCCACTCTTAGTCATGAGTTAGAATTAAGAATGGACACACCGGAAACATGTAGGGTCTATTCATGACTAGAGATGAGCGAACCGGCCGTGGTTCGGCTCGAGTTCGGTTCGTCGAACGGGGGTCCCGTTCGAGTTCGGTTCGGTGAACGTTCGACGAACCGAACTCGAACCGCTTAGGAAACAATGGCAGGCAATCACAAACACATAAAAACAGCTAGAAAACACCCTCAAAGGTGTCAAAGGTGTCCAAAAGGTGACAAACAACTCACAACACAACACAAACACATGGGAAAGTGACAAGGACATATACTCATGCGAAAACAAAGGAGCTGGACAAGGAAAAAGAGGAGGAGACACAGATATGGGTATATGCAAGGGAACGTCCATGCCATTACTGTGCAACTTGAGCCCTGCTCATTTTAGGCTTCCAATCTGGATAAATTGCCTGAGCTCACCACGTACGCCTTGGGGATCTTGTTGTGTCCCGCAGCCAGCGTTTTCTCGGAACGTGTCCTCGGAAGAGTGCTTCATGCAAAGCATCTTTTTCATCTTGAAAATGGGGGTCAACTGATGCCAGTCAAGTGGGGTGTGTGTGGCCCAATTAGTGGAAACGAGGGAGACTGTGGTTGGAGTCTCCTCGCTTTTGAAAAAAGAACCAAGATGAACAAGTCATGGCTCTCAGAGGACTTTTCTTCCCCTGGGTCATCCAGGAGAGGTGAAAGGCACGCGTACTTTGAGAGTGCTTCATGCAAAGCATCTTTTTCATCTTGAAAATGGGGGTCAACTGATGCCAGTCAAGTGGGGTGTGTGTGGCCCAATTAGTGGAAACGAGGGAGACTGTGGTTGGAGTCCCCTCGCTTTTGAAAAAAGAACCAAGATGAACAAGTCATGACTCTCAGAGGACTTTTCTTCCCCGGGTCATCCAGGGGAGGTGAAAGGCACGCGTATTTTGAGAGTGCTTCATGCAAAGCATCTTTTTCATCTTGAAAATGGGGGTCAACTGATGCCAGTCAAGTGGGGTGTGTGTGGCCCAATTAGTGGAAACGAGGGAGACTGTGGGTGGAGTCCCCTCGCTTTTGAAAAAAGAACCAAGATGAACAAGTCATGGCTCTCAGAGGACTTTTCTTCCCCTGGCTCAGCCAGGGGAGGTGAAAGGCACGCATATTTTTGAGAGTGCTTCATGCAAAGCATCTTTTTCATCTTGAAAATGGGGGTCAACTGATGCCAGTCAAGTGGGGTGTGTGTGGCCCAATTAGTGGAAACGGGGGAGACTGTGGTTGGAGTCCCCTTGCTTTGTTTTACATGCTTTTAGAAGGGCATGACATGGCTGAGAGCTTGACTTTCAGCATCTGCAAACTGTTGGCTACCAAAATGCTTCCTTTCCAACCTTTTTAACCGAGGATTTTCGAGACCTTATGCCCATCGCAGTGCCCCAAGTGCCGATGCCCAGGCGCCACTCCTTCTCCAACAAAGGCGTGCACGCGCTACACCAGCATGTCGCACCAAACATTACCGCTTCTTTGAGAAACTGTGTGACAGGGTGCATTTCACCACAGATACTTGGCCCAGTAAGCATGGACAGGGGCGTTACATGTCGCTGACTGGGCAATGGGTTACTATGGGGAGAGATGGAGAAGGGTCTGCTGTACAAGTCTTGCTGTCCCTATGAGTTGTATCAATCCTTCCTCTGTATGTAGAAGTTAATACACTGCTTCTGCCTCCTCAACCTCATGTGGGTCCTTCACCTCGGCCCAAACCCTGTGTGGTCAGGGCACCCTTCCTTGTAACTGCGCACAAGGAAAACCACACACCTCCTCCTTACTATGCTGGCAGCAGAGCTCAATGCCATCAGGCGGTCAATTGTTTACTTTTAAATGTATGGGAAATGTGAGTCACACCGCTGAGAAGTTGTGGACGGTTAGCTCTGGAGACTAAGTTTCATCAATGGTTGTCTCCACTCAACCAGCAGCCAGGGAAGGCTGAGTGTGACAATGATGCAAACATGGGTGCGGCCCTTCGCTGTGACAATGTGACACACGTGCCTTGTGTGGCTCACGTGTTGAATCTAATTCTCCAACAATTTTTAGAACACCATCCCGGCCTACATGGCCTTGTGCAGCGGGTACGCTCGCTATGTGCTCACTTCCATCGTTCGCACACAGCAGCTCAACAACTTTCGTCGCTCCAGAAGTCTTTAGGTCTGGTGGTTAAACGCCTGAAATGCGATGTGCTGACACGCAGGAATTTGAATCTGCACATGTTGCAGCGTTTGTGGCAGCACCGCCGAACCCTGCTGCAATACGTTATGACATGTAGCCTGGCCTAACTTGATCCAGAGGTGGTGCAGATCACGCTGCTGGAGTGGTGTCAGATCAAGGACCTATGCACCCTTCTACATAGCTTACAAATGTCGACGAAGATGTTTAGCACTGGCAATGCCATTCTCAGCGTGACAATTCTGGTCATCTACATGATGGAGCACACTGTAAGCATTATTCTGAGTCAGGTGTTGGGACAAGAGGAAGGGGAGGAAGTACAGGAGGAGTCATATGCGGAAGGGATAACAAGATCTACGAGGTCCAGATGGTCAGCGGCACCTAGGCGGCAGTCATGGTGGGGGAAAGGGATTAACAAGGGCGCATAGTATCAGCAAAAAGTGTTGAGGAAGGTGCAGGAGCCCATGAAGAAATGGAGGATGAACTGGCGATGGGCATGGAAGACTCAGCAGATGAGTAAGAGCTTGCTCACATTTCGGTTGTGCGAGGTTGGGGGGAGAGCAGAGGAAGGAGGCACGATTCTCACCTCTCTGCCACCAACACACCAAGGACTTGGTCCTCCTGGATGCACAAGACACATGAGCGCCTTCTTGCTGCACTACCTACAAGATGACCCTCGGATTGTACGATTTTGAAGTAATGCTAACTACTGGGTTGCCACACTGTTAGATCCCCGGTACAAGACAAAATTTGGCGAAATAATTCCTGCCATAGAAAGGGACGCACGTATACAGGAGTATCTGCAGAAGGTGGTACGCAATCTTAGATCTGCTTTTCCACTAAACACCAGTGCTGCACAGAGTGAATCTCAACGCTTTGTCATGGATAGGAGGAAATGGTCTTTTACTTGTCCACATCTGAGGGACCGAGGGCTGGCTGCTGTGCTGAGATGGCATTGAGTACGGTGTCCCTGCAGAGTTGCACTTTTGGTCATATACAAAATGAGTTGAAAAAGGACAGATGCTGGTGGAAAGGGGAACAGATGTGTTGGAAAGGGGAAAAAAGTTTTTGTCCGTGGGTTTGGTGGTTAAGCAAAAGTAACATTTGCTGAAGAAACACCATCTGTTACGGTGGGACTGGCAGATTTGGATAAGGTGGTATATACTAGGTTACCGCTATATAACGAAAATTAATAGGAAAAGAAAGAGAAAGGTATATATCCCCATCAGCAGTCAATGTCCACCATGCTCCCAGATGGAAAAGGAGAGGTTGGCAACTGGAAGGTTAGGTGGAGGATACAGATCTGTGTAGCTATGAAACTAATAGTTGCCTGAACCGAGTTAGACGCCACTCGGATCTGGAGACTGGGAGCCCTGTTAGCGTCACAGGGTCCACACTCCCACCCAGCCCAGGAACTCCCTGTTAACATCACAGGGGCCATTGAGTACGCTGACCGTGTGCATTGGGGCCACACCTGTGGACAGCAGGCGCATCAGCAGCAGCAGGCCTGTTAATGCCACTGGGCTGCACAAGCAGGACTTGTAGGACAGGAGCTGGTCTTAACCGTTCTGCGTTACCAACTGTGGTGGCGGCCTGCATCGACGCCCTATCCCTGCCTACCTCTGGCCTAAAGCCGCAATGGGTTCAACACATGGAGGTGTGCTCTTTCGGAGCATAATAGAAGACTGCGCACCTCCTTGTTGGCTCCAGCCCGTTTTATAACCTGGGTCCGCCCCAAACCAGGGTGGACCACAATGCACCTCCTGGAGACAAAAGCAGAGTGACACGTCATGAGTGGCATAACTAGCGTCCTATTTGGAACCGCAACTTCAATAATGACCTTATGGCTGCCACGACACAAACACCTCACCAGTCACCGTCTGACAATCAATAATGAGGTGACAAGTCATAGGGGCGGGCCTCTGCAAGCCATTTGGGAGTGGCCTGGCCACATCGTCAGGACACCTGATGCCCTGTGGTCTATATGGGACCCCCACATCAGGGGCAGGGCCAAATAGTTCATTACCGGACCTAGTCTCTGATGCAGTAAGTGCCTGAGCATGCTCAGTACATGAAATACAGTCTCTGAAAAAAGACTATCAGCTTTAGCATGGTGTCTAGGCACAAAACAGGACTTAGACCCGGCACGGAATGCAAGTACCTGTGCAAAGAGGCTTTTCGCACTAAGTGTGGGAGCATGCGCTGTATCCCGAAATGAAGACTTAGCCTCAGGAATGGCACAGTCAGGCTGAGCATACTCACTAGGCGAAACACTGTAGTTAGGCTGCGGCTGGGGTAAATCGGCACACGCATGCGCACTAGCTGCCTCTCCACACTTAGATGTGGAGGAGAAATTGCTCTTCGGGTGTGGACTTGGAGATGCTGTCTATGAACAGAAGGAAAAGCTAAAGGTGTGTGTTTCAGCAAGGAGCCACCGCGGAAACACTTTGTTCAATTGTGAGGGGAGTCATTTTGGAGTTTGGTGAGGAGTACCATAACGCCAGTGAGCAGCATCCTGTGCCACAGACCAACATTCTTACGGTGCTGTCTATACTGCTTACCATGAGAGGAGCGTAAAGTCTGTATTTCTGGCAACTGGACATCACAGTACCCGGGTACGGTAGGCTGTGCCCAGACAATAATGCGGGTACACAACACTTTGTTTTATTAGCAAAACACATATCTGTTCTGGGTAGGCCGACTATTTATAGGCAATAAGACTTGCTGCTTCTGCACTGTCAAATTGTCACGTACAGTTTAAATCATAGAGGGACAGCGACACATGTTTGCATTGACTGTTGATTTTCAAGATTTCCATGAGTGTTTTGCAGAGCTGTGTGGTTTGCATTCACACTGTTATCATCTGCCTTATCTGTGAGGCTGCAGCTAACAAGGGTATTCAGGGGGGGTAATGTGTTTTGTCTATGTTTACGTAGATAACTGGGAAGCTCTTGTGATGCACCACTGGTAAGTCGTGTTCGCACACACACACACGCACAAACACACAATTACTGCTACACAGAGGGATTAGCAGGTAGTAGGCAACAGAATAGATTGTTCAATTATTTAAATTGTATGCATGGTTCTTATTGTTTGTTTTGGTAAAGTTAAACAATCATTTATCAACCCAACTGAGTAGAGTCCTTTTCCTGTTGCCTGGTTTTGCTGCATACTGGGGAGCCCACCCTGTACACGACTTAAAATGAAGCATAAGTCGCAATGTGAATTTCACTGTGCTAGAATGCGGCCTAGCGTGCCTGTGCAACCACCGCCTGCCCCATCAAGTGCATCTGCGTGCTCTTCATCCTCTGTGACTGTGGGGACAGCAGTCTCACATGGTTTTTCACACTGAACTTCCAACCCTTTACACGCAACAGGGAGTGTGATTGGCAGGTCATCACTTGTTTTGGAAGTGGAAACAGATGGTATTGTTGAGCTGTCAGACATCGAGAAAACCAACATTGGATGCAGGCTACATTATATCCACACCTGCACCTTCGTAACAGATTGGCTGGACTACCTGCAGTTAATAATTGCATTCCAGAAATGGAAAGGAGTGTAGAATGCACATGTGTTGTACCTTACTTGGCAGCAAAGGAACACTAACTTAGTATTACAGACAATTTTAGGAAGGCAGAAAAAGAGTCAGCTCTTTGGGCAAATTAAATAGCGTGGCAAAAGTGGACAGGTGGGTACAGTGGCCGTGTTCTGTGGGTACCAGGACAGTAAAGGAAGCCTCACTTTCTATCCCTCCGAATGATCAAATGCAGCAAGGAATTCCCTGAGTTTGCTATAAAATTAGCGTAGCAAAATGTGCATGAGGGTGTCATGCAGAGGTGCTGCACATAGATTTGCACCAGTGGGACACTAATGGAAGTCCAACAGTCACTTCTTGTATGCCACTAAATGGCAGCATTTTTTGCTATTATTATAGCTTATTAAAAACAGAGCAGGAGGGTGTCATGCAGAGGTGCTAGAAATAGCTTGGCACCAGTGGGACACTAATGGAGTACAACAGCCTTTTCTTGTATGCCACTAAATGGCAGAATTTTTTGCTATTATCATAGCTTATTAAAAACAGAGCAGGAGGGTGTCATGCAGAGGTGGTAGAAATAGCTTGGCACCAGTGGGACACTAATGAAGTCCAACAGCCCCTTTTAGGATGCCACTAAGTTTCCTCAGTGTTTGCTAGTATAATGGCTTAGTAACAATGAGTTTGAGTGTGCAATGCAGGCAGACGTGCTGCAAATATCTTTGCACTAGTGGGACAATAAGGAAGTCCAACAGCCACTTTTAGGATGCCACTAAGTTTCCTCAGTGTTTGCTAGTAAAATGGCTTAGTAACAATGAGTTTGAGTGTGCAAAGGGCAGGAGGGTACAGTGGCAGGGTTGTGGGTCTGGGTAGAGGAAAGGAAGCCTCCCTTTCTATCCCTCCTAATGGGGAAATGCAGCGAGGAAATCCCTGACCTTAGCTACAAAGACGCTGTCATCTTGTGTAGCTGTTAAAATCTGTTTCCACGGACCTGACTGTCACCTATGGCTCTGACCCTGCTGGTATTAGCCCTTACAAGGGCTGAAAGAAACTTCTATCCCTATTCTGTATAGCGCTGTGTATAGAGCATACACAGCAGTATCGGAGACAGGAGCTGCGCCAGCGGTGACTGACACCAAGACACAGAAGGCAGATAATGGCGTGCTGGAGGAAAATGTCCGGTTTTATAATGCAGGGACATGTGACATGGACATCCTATCACACATGCCGTTGCTTCTCTGGCTAAAAGTCCACTTAGCTGTGTGTGTGTCTGGGATTGGCTGACATGCTGGCCCGCCCCACTACACGCACACGCTTAGGGAAGGAAGACAAGGAAAAAAAAAATATGGCGATCGCCATTATCCAAACAGCAGTGATCTGAATGCACTGTTCCCGCGAACCACGCTCAACTCTATTCATGACCCTTGCACATGTCTACATGTGTTTTTAAGTTTGACCCAATAAAACAATTACAGTGGAACCTTGGATTTAGAGTAACTTGGTTTGAGAGCGTTTTGCAAGACAAGCAAAGCTTTTTACAAATTTGTAACTTGGTTTAAGAGCAATGCTTTGCAAGAAGAGCAAATACTCACCATGCACACTTCCCGGTCCGTCCTTTCACCGCGTTCTGACCCGCTCTGGAGGTAGATTTCTGTACACATGTATTGTATACAGTATACAGTACACCATTGTACAGTACAGTATATACTATATAGAATATCTAGCAAGTTGCATTTGTGGATACAGTATTGTACTCTCTTTCTCCTCACCAGTACAGCACATTGCTTATACTGTACATCTCGCACACCAACAATTTTATTGTAAGCTAAAGTGCAGGTTAATTTGCTTTATGTTTTTTACTGTACAGCATTTTGTATTAGTGTACTGTAATTTATATGAATACAGTCCATTATTTTGTATTACTGCAATAAGTTTCTATAAATGTAGTGTATATTTTTGGGTAGTGGAATGAATTGTCTCCATTTCAATTATTTCCTATGGGAAAATTCGCTTTGACAAAAGAGTAACTTGGTTTAAGAGCACACTCCCAGAACCAATTATGCTCGTAATCCAAGGTCCCCTGTACATTATTACATCATGTGCTGGATCTTTTTGGATTCATTACTAGTGTTGAGCGGACCCAAACTGTAAAAATCCGGATCCGCGCGTTTTCAACGTCCGATCCGGACCCGGGAATCCGGCTGCACGATCCGGATTCGGCAAAATCTCTCCCTCTCTCCCTCTCTCCCTCTCTCCCTCTCTCCCTCTCCCCCTCTCTCTCTCTCCCTCTCTCTCGATTTTTAACTATTCGCTCAACTCTACCACGTCATGGTCCAGTGGCTTCTGTATACCTGATATGGATGATTACTCAGTTCCCTCTGATCCGTAAGCTGGTGAGCTGTAGTCTCCCTCATTTTCTTCTTTAAGGCCAGGGCGACACGGGGCACTAGTGCGATGCTCACATGACACTCGGCTCCCGCTGCCAGCACAGCAGAAGCCGAGTGTCATGCTAGTGTCCCTGCATCTGAGGTCCGACCGTGCGAGCGGACCTCAGCTGCGGGGGGCGGGCCTGCACTGAGGAGGGGATTTATCTCCTTCTCTCCTCCGTAGCTGGCTATTGCCATTCTTGCCTTGCACTCGCGGTACACCGGTGTACCGCGAGTACAGTGCGATCTTTCTCTCGCCCCATACACTTGAATTAGTGTGAGAGAAAACAGGATCGCATTACAATCGCAGCATGCTGAGATTGTTTTCTCGGTCCGATTAGGGCTGAGAAAATAATCACTCGTGCGCTGACACACAGGCTAGAATTGGTCCGTGTGGACTGCAATGTTTTATCGCACTCCAGTCGCACCGGTTTTCTCTCCGTGTGGCTTAGGCCTAACTAGGGAACACTTTTTTTTTTGTCATGGTCATCAATACCCCTTTGCATCCCATGATTCTGTTTGCTTGGCAGCAGCCACTTGGAGCTGCCTGTTTTATTTGACCTTATTATTCATGAACATCCCTAAAACTAGGTTCACATGCAGCAAATTAGCTGTGGGATTTTGGCAAAGACGCCTTACCCAGAGCACAGTACAATGCATGGTAAGGGGTTTAGTAAAAACCCATACACATGCCTTAGATAAAACCTACTTAGATTTGAGGACATTCCTTAATCTGCAGCATGCAGTTGTGTAAAATGTTATATGTCCCTTAATTGATACTGTGTATGATGTAGATATCTACCGTAGTATTTCATGGCACAAATGAAGTGACCATTATCTAATCACTACTTTTAAACTACTCTATATTTTCTTCTGTGATTAACAATGTCACACATATTATATATAGTGTTTTCTAAGTAGTGGAAGAATTAATAAATGCTGACAGTGGATAACAACAATGGACGTAAATGAATGGACATATTGTATGCAGCTATTTATTTAATACAATAGGTAAATGATTGTGACTCTCTTGGAAATGTCTGATTGGTATGGGCATCTGCTCTACTTTTTTTGCATTAATGTTTAATAAATTTGTCCATTTTGTAACATGTACTACACTACATTGTAATGTATGTTAAAAATGTAAAGGGAATCTTTCAGCAGGTTTTTTGCTATGTAATCAGACAGCAGCATGATGTAGGTGCAGAGACCCTAATTCCAGTGATGTGTCACTTACTGTCCTACGTATTGTCATTTTAATAAGATCTCTGTTTAATCTGTTGTAGATCAATCAGTTCCCTGAATGCTGAGCTCTGTATGATTTCGCTCACCCCACTTATTGGCAGATTTTGGATGCACTATAATATAAATTGGCAAAAAGCTGCTAATTAGTGGTGAGGGCGGAGCTACTGAGAGCAGGAGGACTACATGGAATGAGACAACAAGTTCTTTATTGATAACCTCCTGCTGATAAAACATTAATTTTATAAAAAAAAAAACTACAGAAAGCAGCCTAGTAGGTGACACATTACTGGAATCTACATCATGCTGCTCGTAGATTACATAGAAAAAACCTGCTGTCAGATTCCCTTTAATGTAAGGCTGGATCACTTATGATGTTAATTTACTGTCATTGCCTAGCTGGAAGAACAGTCAAAGACCATAACCTTAAAAGAAGATGTGGCTGCCCTGAAGACACGCCTGCATGAACTGACCATGGTGAGTTGTCATTTTTGGGAACACAAAAAAAAAGACCATTGTTGCTACTTTTCAGGAGTAAACTATAATATTGTTCAATATTGTTCTCCTATTCAATCGGGCATGTCATTCTCTTTGGTAGTCAAGTACGGTGGCCACACAAAATACTTTGATGACTACTAACAAAATGTATCATAGCACTTTTATAAATCTTAAAAATGTAACAATTTTACAAATATACAATAAATAAATAAATTATATTTTATAAAATAAATGTTTTTTACAAAGTGATATGTGGAATCTTTAGGTTTTTCATTAGGATTTAAAAATGTCACTATACCTTTCTACCAGGAAAATCAAAAACTTAAAAAGGATCTACTAGAGGCTCAAACCAGCATCTCTTTCCTCCAGAGTGAGCTGGATGCTCTGAAAAGTGATTATGCAGATCAAAGCCTGAGCTCTGAAAGGTATAGAACCAGTGTTATGTCTTGAGAAATGTCTCAATAAAGTTTATTGATGGAGTGTAATACTGATTTATTCTCACTTTCAGAGATATGGAAATTATCAGAGAATATACTGATGAACGGGAGAATTTGGCGCGGCAAATTGAAATACTACAGTATGTATATTTTTTTAGGGTTTCTCATAAATCTTACAGTTCCTGAAAATGTTTATGCGCCCAGTCAGATAATGTGCACTTCATGAATTAGTACATTTGCACCTATCAGAGAGGGACATGCTAGTCTAAAATAACAATGGTGAAAAGGTGATCTCTTGTGTGTGACTATAAAGCCCCCTTCACACGTCAATGATTCTGGTACGTATGTTGCGGTTTTTATATCAAATGAATTCACTGCACTCGATATTTGTGATGCAAGAAGGTGACAAATTTTATTCAATAAAGAATTGCGACTGTGCAATCAGACGTTAAGGGGGCTTTACACGCAACGACATCGCTAACGAGATGTCGTTGGGGTCACGGAATTTGTGACGCACATCCGGCCTCGTTAGCGACGTCGTTGCATGTGACAACTGCTAATGATGCAAAATACTCACCAAATCGTTGATTGTTGGCACGTCGCCCAAATGTTGTTGCTGATTTTGGACGCAGGTTGTTTGTCATTCCTGAGGTAGCACACATCGCTGCATGTGACAACCCAGGAACGAAGAAAAACACCGTACCTGCGTCCTCCGGCAACAAGGTGGGCGTGACTTTCAAGTGGCTGCTCTCCGCCTCTCCGCTTCTATTGGACACCTGCCGTGTGACGTTGCTGTGATGCCGCACAAACCACCCCCTTAGAAAAGAGGCGGTTCACCAGCCACAGTGACGTCGCTAGAAAGGTAAGTATGTGTGACGGGTACTAGCGATTTTGTACGTCACGGCCAGCGATTTTTCCCGTGATGCACAAACGACGGGGGCGGGTGCTTTCACGTGCGACATCGCTAGCGATGTCGCTGCGTGTAAAGCAGCCTTTAGTCAGAAGTCACTGTATAATGGGTGTCTAGAGAGTGAAAGATGAGGTGCCCTGTAGCACTAATACATAGGAAAGTGTGCCTTGAGGATAATGCACAGGGTTTGCAGGCACAGCAGCGCTGTTGCTATTGGTATATAGGATACACTATACCAATAGCAACAGCGCTGCTGCGCTTGCACTACACAGCGACTTCTGACTAAGACCCAGGCCGGTCAAAACGTCTGATTACTGAGTCGCAATTCTTTATTGAATAAAATTTGTCACCTTCTTGCATCAGAAATATCGAGTGCAGTGAATTCGTTTGGAATTTGATACTAGGGTCTTTGACTTAATTTTCACTTGCACCACCATTACCATAAGTCCAAGTGCAGACCATCTTTCCATTACTTGCGGTTTCTTATGTGTATCAGAATCACGGACATACGCAGACCCATTAAAATCAATGGGTCTGCGCACACATCGCTGATTTCTCACTGATGTGTTTCCGTCGGCGCACATGCGTGTCCATGTGTTCCGCGCGGAAACATGTCCATTTTTCTCCGTCAATACTGATGTCACACGGACCACACTATGGTGTGATCCGTTAAACACGTACCAGAAAAAAACGTACATTGAAAATAAAAAGCTTTTTATACTCACCTGTCTCCAGCGATTCAGTCTCCTGCTTCCAGGACTGCTAATTATACTCATGCATATTCACTGCATCACCGATTCAGAAGTAACAGTAGCGGTGAGACACCATCGCGGCAGACATCAGCACCACGGGCAGCAGCGGCGAGGACAGGAGAGTATAAGTGCCTGATCTCCGTGTATTATCACGGATAGCACATGGAGATCAAACGTGTCCCAAAATCACGGCACACGGAGGGCCATACGCACCTTTATCATGTCAGTGAAAAACATATGTATTTTTCACTGACGTCTGAAGGGGGCCTAATACACATTTGTAATTTGGCAAGGCTCGTTAAAGGGTCGTCTTTGACTCTTAGGATTGCTACTTCCAATAGGTGGCACTAGAGTTTAACTCCTCTTGTCTGAAGAGGCAATTTGCATATCAGATCACATAAACTTGCTATAACTTTATTCCATAAAAAGTAACATGGGGAATAGAGAAGGTTAGTAGACAAAAAGAAGACAGGATGATAACACTGAGCACCAGTTAGCAAAAACATTAAAAAATACATTTAACACAAACAAGTGGTTTGACCAATAGGTCATTCACTGACGATACCTTCCCTTTAAAGGTTGAGAATGTGCCTGTCCAGACAATTCATTCTTAATTGAAGTGCTAAAGAGAGTCCAGCAAAGTGCTCGGATAACTATGGCGATCCCCATTCAGACTGAACTCTTCCATTAGAGTTGGGATGAGTGGGGTCCCAGCCGTTGGAACCTCCAACAACAGCAAACTCCTATCCTGTGGACAAATGTTAATGATCAAACTTGGTTCAAACCCTTTCAGTGTCTCCTGTCCTGGAAGCACAGGGAGGCTTATTACGCAGTAAAGGGAACCTGTCACCATTAAAATGCAGCCTAATCTGCCTGCATCATATAGAGCAGAGGGAACTGAGTAGATTGATATATATATAGTTGTGTGAAAAAAACATTCAGTATAACCCATGTATTAGTCATTTAATCATCTGCTCTTTCTGGGATCTTTGGTCCAGTGGGCGGAACTATCAGTGACTGACAGCTTCCTTTGTATAATAGTGCACACGGAGATAGCTGTCAGTCATTGATAGCCCCACCCACTGGGCCAAAACCCCCAGAAAGAGCAGACGATTAAATGAATAATATACAGGGTTTACTGAATGTTTTCTCACAAAACTAGATTTCAGGGGCAACTTGATAATTGAACATTATATTACATTAAGTTGTGTAAGTACTATTTTAAGAATATATAAGTGCTGGACCCATAGTGTGGAATGTAGAGGTATTCGCTTGATTCATCCTTAGTATTACAATAGGATGACATCTTTAATCTCATGTTGGTACATTTTGTATGTGAGTGTATGAGCATTATACAGCCAATATTTATCTTTAATAACAGCTATCGGAGTGAGCTATCTAGAATCCATCTTAGGCCGGGGCCACACGGGGCACTAGTGCTATCCTCGCATGACACTCGGCTCACGCTGGCAGCACAGTAGAGCCGAGTGTCATGCGAGTGTCCATGTGAATGAGGTCCGACTGGGCAAGCGGACCTCAGCTGCGGGGGGCGGGTCGGCTCTGCGGAGTGGAGGGAGGGATTTCTCTCCCTCTCTCTCCTGTAGCCGGCTATTGCCATTCTCGCCCTGCACTCGCGGTACACCGGTGTATCGTGAGTGCAGTGCGATTTTTCTCACGCCCCGTAGACTTGAATGGGTGCGAGTGAAAGAGTCCCGCATTACAATAGCAGCATGCTGCGATTGTTTTCTCGGTCCGATTAGGACTGAGAAAATCATTGCTCATGTGTGCTGTCACACAGGCTAAGATTGGTCCGAGTGGAATGCGATGTTTTATTGCACTCCACTCGCACCATTTTTCTCGCCGTGTGTCTTAGGCCTTAAAGGGACTCTGTCAACACAGAATGACTGTTCAAACGAAGCCAAATGATTAAATACACTTTCCCAACTGCTTGTTTTCGCTCTATCTCCCTCCTCTTTTTTGATTGACAGCTCTGGCTTCATAAAGCCAGAGAAGGGCTGAGATAGATGGAAAGCAAGCAGGTGGCAAGGTGCATTTAAAGCACCAGTCCAGTGTTTTTTTTTTATTGCACCACTAGAGTAGTGCTTTAAAGCTAAGTCCCTTCCCCCCTGTCTTATACTCACCCTTCATCTTTTTCCAGCATCGCTCTGCTGGTCTCCTGTAATTTGTGACCTGACGGCTGCTCCAGTTTATCATGGAGCATCGTGGAGGTCAGAAATCAATACAAGTCTATGAGAGCCTTGTTCTGGTCTTGTTTTGGCACTCAGAGAGATGCATTTGGAGCTTGTGACATAACTTCTGACTTCCAGCCAATCAGTAGTTACAGTCAAAAGATGGCACCGGTAAAAGGTGAGTATAAGACAGGGGGCTTAGATTTAGGGCGCCACTCCAGCACGGAAAACAAAACCAAAAATGCTCATGTGGTGCTTCAAATGTTTGACCGTAATATACTGTCAACTGTACTTGGTTTAAACAGTCATTCTGTACTGACAGAGTCCCTTTAAATGCATCATTACTGCAGCGCCTGTAGAACTCTTAAGGCTAATACTATACCACTGAGTGAAATTATTCTGTAATAAGAAAATATACAATTATCCCTTAACAAAGGGAAAAATATTACCCGAGCACATTTCATTGTGTGTAAGTGTAAGAGCGCTAATTGAGAAGACACTGCATTCATAGATTTAATTATAAGGTGGAAATGATATTTTATAATTAGCCTTTAAACTACTTAAATGGAGCAGAAAACATCTTCTGGTATTTCTTTAGTTGACATTTTATACCTTCTGATTACAGAACAGCTAATAGAAAGCTGCATGACAGTAATGATGGACTGCGGAGTGTGCTGGAGAACAGTCTGATAAAGTACAACAGATCACTGGTACGTTCATGTTCCTGGCACCGGTTACGGCGACTCTTGTGTGTAATGATGCGCTCCCCGCTAGGATAACAGCGCTGCACTGTGAATATGAGCATGGCTTAGGGCAGCCACGTCTTTATCAAAGTTTAATCTTTTCTCCTGGTTTCTCTCAGCAGTAAGAAAAAATATCATTATACGAAGAACAAATTTATCTGCAGTCAAAGACATTTTATACCTCTGCCGCACAATTCTGACTCGCAATTTTTACTTGGTGCTTGTCATTTCTATTACAAATTGGAATATAGAAAGAGCTCACTAAAGAGAGAAAAAAGTTTTAATTTAGTATTCATGGAATCAGGAGGTGTGAAATGATCAAACTTTCTAGATGCAGGGGATAATAAAAAGTAGAAAAAGAAAAATAAAAAAGTTAAAATAGAAAGCAATACTATGGAATGAGAAGATAATTTCCATAACGATATGCAAACACTTTGGACTTTATTCAATATTGCATCAGTACCTGTTTTTGTTGAGTTTTTAATATTTTGCCCCTTTTCTTGTGTGCAATATTTATTTTTTCATTTTTTTTAAAGTCTATTTTACATATTTTTTTTGTTTTTCTTTTGTTTGCCATTTACTTTAATCAGTTTTGTATCAGCACCTGTTTTTTGTTGAGTTTTAAATATTTTGCCCCTTTTTTGTTTGAGCAATTTTTATCTTTACATTTTGCCTTTTTTGAAGTCTATTTTATGTTTTGTCTGTTTTTCTTTTGTTTGCCATTTACTTTATTCATTATTGCATCAGCACCTGTTTTCTGTCGAGTTTTTAATGTTTTGCCCCTTTTTTTTGTGTGAGATAATTATCTTTGCATTTTGCCTTTTTTGAAGTCTATTTTATATGGTTTTGTCTGTTTTTCTTTTGTTTGGCATTTACTTTATTCAGTATTGCATCAGCACCATTTTTTGTCTTATTTTTTTAATGTTTTGCCCTTTTTTTGTGTGTTAGATATTTATCTTTACATTTTGCCTTTTTTGACATCTATTTTATGTTTGTTTTCTGTTTTTCTATTATGTTTGCCATTTACTTTATTCATTATTGCATCAGCACCATTTTTTGGTCTTATTTTTTAATGTTTTGCCCCTTTTTTGTTTGTGTGATATTTATCTTTACATTTTGCATCTTTTGAAGTCTGTTTTATATGTTTTTGTCTGTTTTTCTTTTATGTTTGCCATTTACTTTGGCAAGTAAATTACATCTGCACCTGTTTTCTGTCGAGTTTTTAATGTTTTGCCCCTTTTTTTGTGTATGCTATATTTATCTTTACATTTTGCCTTTTTTGAAGTCTATATTATATGTTTTTTCTCTGTTTTTCTTTTATGTTTGCCATTGTGGGGAAGTTTAGGGTTCCAAATGTTTTTGTTAGTTCCATCATTTGTGACTTTTTGCAAAAATGCAAAATGTGTCTCAAATGCACTCCAATCATTCCCCAGAGTGATTTATGTCCAGGTGGTAATGTGGAACATTTATAAATTACATTTTATAAAACATGCTGCTTTTTTGCATTAAAAAGTCACAAAAATAAAGACCATTTTTTATTTTGTGCCATTTTGAAGAAAGTGCTGCAAAAACTTTGACAAATATCACAAGCCAAAAAAGAAAAATGACTTAAAAAATTCAAATGATGAATCAGGACTAGTGTGGATGATGCACAATAATTTTTTTTCCCCTTGATTTATTCTTTTGATCAGTGCACTTTTTTCCTCAAATTTGTCTTTGTGATTGTGTATTATGAGCTTTAATAAAAAGCAAGTGCATAACTTTAAGATCAAGGAGTTAAATGGGTATTCCCATTTCCAAGATCCTATTACAATATGTAGTAGGTATAATAATAAGAAGAATATTAGCAAATACCTCGAATTAGAAATGTAGTATAGTTCTTCTGATATAGTTATGTCTCTTAGGGGTGCTTCACACACAGCGAGCTCGCTGCCGAGATCGCTGCTGAGTCACGCTTTTTGTGACGCAGCAGTGACCTCATTAGCGATCTCGCTGTGTGTGACACTGAGCAGCGATCTGGCCCCTGCTGCGAGATCGCTGCTCGTTACACACAGCCCTGGTTCGTTTTCTTCAAAGCCGCTCTCCTGCTGTGACACACAGATCGCTGTGTGTGACAGCAAGAGAGCGACAAATGAAGCGAGCAGGGAGCAGGAGCCGGCATCTGACAGCTGAGGTAAGCTGTATCCAAGATAAACATCGGGTAACCAAGGTGGTTACCCGATATTTACCTTAGTTACCAGCAGCTCTCACGCTGCCTGTGCTGCCGGCTCCGGCTCTCTGCACATGTAGCTGCTGTACACATCGGGTTAATTAACCCGATGTGTACAGCAGCTAGGAGAGCAAGGAGCCAGCGCTCAGTGTGCGCGGCTCCCTGCTCTCTGCACATGTAGCTGCATTACACATCGGGTTAATTAACCCGATGTGTACTGTAGCTAGGAGAGCAAGGAGCCAGCGCTTAGTGTGCGCGGCTCCCTGCTCCCTGCTCACACTGGTAACTAATGTAAACATCGGGTAACCATACCCGATGTTTATTAGTTACCAGTCTCCGCAGTTTCCAGACGGCGGCTCCGTGCAAGCGCAACGTCGCTTGCACGTCGCTGCTGGCTGGGGGCTGGTCACTGGTCGCTGGTGAGATCTGCCTGTTTGACAGCTCACCAGCGACCATGTAGCGATGCAGCAGCGATCCTGACCAGGTCAGATCGCTGGTCGGATCGCTGCTGCATCGCTAAGTGTGAAGGTACCCTTAGCTCATGTGCAGGGCATTGCAGCTTAAGTATCCAAGGTTATGACCACAAGCAACTGACTAACTATCACTAGTTAGTCAGTGATCGTAACCATGAATCGCTAAGCTGCAATGCCTGCACATAAGGTAAGTGACATGGCTATATCAGAAGACCTATATTAGATTTCTAACTGTAGGTACAGTGCCTTGCAAAAGTATTCAGCCCCCTTGAATTTTTCAGTATTTTACCCACATTTCAGGCTTCAAACATAAAGATAAAAATTTTAATGTTATGGTGAAGAATCAACAACAAGTGGGACACAATTGTGAAGTTGAATGAAATTTATTGCTTATTTTAATCTTTTGTAAAAAACAATAAACTGAAAATTGGGGCGTGCAATGTTATTAGGCTCGTTTACTTTCAGTGCAGCAAACTCACTCCAGAAGTTCATTGAGGATCTCTGAATGATCCAATCTTGTCCTAAATGACTGATGATAATAAATATAAGCCAACTGTGTGTAATCAAGTCTCCGTATAAAAGCACCTGCTCTGTGATAGTCTCAGTGTTCTGTTTAAAGCACAGAGAGCATCATGAAGACCAAGGAACACAACAGGCAGGTCCGTGATACTTTTGTGGAGAAGCTTAAAGCTGGATTTAGTTACAGAAAAATTTCCACAACTTTAAACATCCCAAGAAGCACTGTGCAAGCGATCATATTGAAATGGAAGGAGAATCATACCACTGCAAATCTACCAAGACCCGGCCGTCCCTCAAAAATGTAATCTCAAACAAGGAAAAGACTTATCAGAGATGCAGCCAAGAAGCCCATGATCACTCTGGATGAACTGCAGAGATCTACACCTGAGGTCGGAGAGTCTGTCCATAGGACAACAATCAGTCGTATACTGCACAAATCTGGCCTTTATGCAAGAGTGGCAAGAAGAAAGACATTTCTCAAAGATATCCATAAAAAGTGTCATTTAAAGTTTGTCACAAGTCACCTGGGAGACATATCAAACATGTGGAAGAAGGTGCTCTGGTCAGATGAAACCAAAATAGAACTTTTTGGGCACAATGCCAAATGATATGTTTGGCGTAAAAGCAACACAACTCATCACCCTGAGCACACCATCCCCTCTGTCAAACATGGTGGTGGCAGCATCATGGTTTGGGCCTGCTTTGCTTCAGCAGGGACAGAGAAGATGGTTAAAATTGATGGGAAGATGGATAAAGCCAAATACAGGACCATTCTTTAAGAAAACCTATTAGTGTCTTCAAAAGGCCTGAGACTGGGACAGAGATTTGTCTTTCAACAAGACAATGATCAAAAACATAAAGCAAAATCTACAATAGAATGGGTCACAAATAAACATATCCAGGTGTTAGAATGGCAAAGTCAAAGTCAAGACCTGAATCCAATTGAGAATCTGTGGAAAGAGCTGAAAACTGCTGTTCACAAACGCTCTCTATCCAACCTCACTCAGCTGGAGCTATTTGCAAGGGAAGAATGGAAATGGAAGAACTTCAGTCTCTCGATGTGCAAAACTGATAGACACATACCCCAAGCGACTTGCAGCTGTAATTGCAGCAAAAGGTGGCGCTACAAAGTATTAACTTAAAGGGGCTGAATAATATTGCACGCCCCAATTTTCAGTTTATTATTTGTTATAAAAGTTTAAAATAAGCAATAAATTTCAAATATCAGAATCAGAAATATAAATAAATTTCAAATATATAATCAGAAAGCAAAGCTAAAGGTGCATTTACACTGATTGCTGGTAACAAGTATTCTTAGGAGCATACATATCCTGATAATCAGGCAGCATAAACAGGCCGCAAATCATGTGACAAACGAAAGAAACCCTCATTTATTGGGAGAAATTATATTTAAGGCTATGTGCGCACAGTGCGTTTTTTGCGGCGTTTTTGCGCGTTTTTCGGGTACGTTTTTGGCCTTAAAACTGCATGACTTTGCTTCCCCAGCAAAGTCTATGAGTTTTCAATTTTGCTGTCCGCACACAACTGTTTTTTTAAGCTGCGTTTTTGAGCTTGAAAAAAAAAATGGTCATGTCAATTCTTTCCTGCGTTTTTCTGCGTTTTCCGCCCATGCAATGCATTGGAAAAACGCAGCAAAACGCAGAGATCAAAAACGCAGCAAATCGCAGCCAAAAACGCACCAAATCGCGGTAAAAACGCATGCTTTTTTTACGCGTTTTTTCGACGCAGGTGCGTTTTTGTGCGTTTTTAGCGGCCAAAAACGCAGAAAAACGCAGCGTCAAAAAGACGCAGTGTGCGAACCTAGCCTAAGGTTGCTTAAAAATCATTGTTCTTGGCAGCACATCATCCTATGGGAACAGGACGTGCTGCAGAGTAAAATGACAGGTTATGTGCACAAAGTGGTCTACCACCAATCCTCCTGTGAGCATGGGAAGTTGATCTGTCTAAACAGGCCATTAAATGACCGCTGACTTGCAACCATGTAGCCAACATTGACTAGTGTAAACCCCTCTTTTTTGCAGCAAACTGTTCTATCAGATAAAGGCAATGAACCATGATTGACACCTTGTATCAGATTGCAGTCACCCGCTGTGGTCAATAATACTGTATATGGGAATAAAAAAGAGAGTCATCTTTTGGCTATGTTCACGCAGTGCACTTTAGTTGCAATTATTGAGTCCTGCTTTTATCTGCTAATATATATGATTTACGTGGTTTGGCTAGACAATAGGAGGTATCGGGAGGAATATAATAACTTTCTGTGAGATTAATTCAGGTAAAATATTTCATTGTAAACTTTCAATATAACCTCTGGACCATAGAAAAGGACATATAACGCTGTGTCCAACAACCCACCAGCTTGAAGCAACTAAGTTTTCTATTCAGTTCTCATGACAAACTTGTAAAGCAGATTGTAATTTTGTCTTTTTAGAGCACAAAAAACACTTCACCAGGAAGTACGATTTCTCGAAACAGTCCTAAGATGAACAGATGCAACTCTCCATATGACCGGTCAGTATAACGTTTAATGATGTCTCTTTATTACTACTATGTTATGGTTAGATCAAGTCTGGTTTTATGGGGTGGAAAAATGGTCAGTGGTTACCTAAGAAGACCTCAAGAACTGGACTACCAGGGTTATTCTTAAAATGAAACAGGAATCCATTGTACTTCAAAGTGAGTTCCAGAGCCTGGAAACTGGGGCACCCAACAATAGTGAACTGTGCAGTCCTTCATCTGTTTATGCGACTTGTGCTGCCCTTTCTGTCTTTTTGTTTATACTGATATACAGTGAAGAGCAAAAGGGTAACATTGTTTTAAACTTTTGACTTTCAGGCTTCATATCTCACCATACACTACAGCTTTGAGCGTGAGACTAGCTTCATTTTATACACAATCATCTTGGCTTTTTCGCACATAAATTTGACTTGCAACTATGTAGCAGATGATTAGTTATGCAGATTATTGTCATGTCACTGCATTGTTACTGTTTTGCTGCTAAAAATCTAAATTATTATTATTTTGTAAATCCACATTTGGCTTTCAACACTGCCTGAATCCTTCTGGGCATACTCTCTATCAGATTCAAGCATGGTTCGACTGAAGTCTGATCTCAGGTCTCTTCTACATGTTCCCAAGTTTGGTGCATTGTTTGACTCACTTGGGTATGTTTACAGCTTTTTCTTCAACTCTACTCACAAATGTTCATTTGGATTAAGGACAATGGGGGGCCAATCCAGCACCTCTACTTCATTGTCATTGAATCATTTTTTTCACCAATCCCGATGTATGCTTCGGGTCATTGTCCTGCTGGAACACTATGTCGTCCTTTTCCTATCGATAGTACTCGAGTGTACAAGTAACTCGTCATGTAGGATACTCACATGTAGCTCAGCATTGAGTTCACCATCGATCTTGTTTAAGTATCCAATGCCTTTGGCTGTGTAACAACCCCATATCATCAAGTTTCTTCCACCAAACTTGAATATTGCTTCACTTTCTTGATCCATTAGCCCCCTTTTCCCTTGCTTCTTAACGACCGATTTGCACCCATCAGAGCCTAGTCTATTGACTTTAATCTCATTGCTGCAAATCACCCATTTCCAATCTTATACTGTACACTTTTTGTACTTTTTTGCAAGTGAAGCTGACGCATGTTATGACGATATTGAAATTGTGTCTTCACCTTTTTTTCGGGCCATCGTTCTAGACTTTTGTTACTTGCATTGCACGGACGTCAGTGATCTCACTATTATAAAGCATATCACCCACCTCCACTGCTATGTTTGTTGCGTCAGAACTGATAGACCTTGTGATGAGCTGACTTGTTGACTCCAATATTTTGCCAGGATGTCCACCTCTTGGCATTTGGATGAATGGACGAACTTCAATTTGTATTCTTCCAACTGTCATGGCACTCATATAATGCAGTTTGGCAATCTTGTTGGCTCAGAGACTGCTATCGATAAGCTGGATGATGCTGTTTCTATTTTCTTGGGAAATCTTTGTGGCTGCTCCTCAATTCGAACCAGTGACCTTTCACTTGTAATCAACCTAATACACCGTGTGCAGAATTATTAGTGTGCAGAATTATAAGTGTGCAGAATTATAAGTGTGCAGAATTATAAGTGTGCAGAATTATAAGTGTGCAGAATTATTAGTGTGCAGAATTATTATACAAGTTGTATTTTAGAGCATTTTTTTTATTATTGATCAACAACTATGTTCTCAAACAACCCAAAAGACTCATAAATATCAAAGCTTAATATTTTTGGAAGTTGGAGTGTTTTTTTTTTTTACATTTGGCTATCTTAGAAGGATATCTGTTTACGCAGGTAACTATCACTGTGCAGAATTATTAGGCAACTTAATAAAAACCAAATATATTTCCATTTCACTTGTTTATTTTAACGAGGTAAACCAATATAACTGCACAAAATTTAGAAATAAACATTTCTGACATGCAAAAACAAAACCCCAAAAATTTTTTGAAAAATATAGCCACCTTTCTTTATGATGACACTCAACAGCTTACCATCCATAGATTCTGTCAGTTGCTTGACCTGTTTACGATAAACATTGCATGCAGCAGCCACCACAGCCTCCCAGACACTGTTCCGAGAGGTGTACTGTTTTCCCTCCCTGTAGATCTCACATTTTATGAGGGCCCACAGGTTCTCTATGGGGTTCAGATCAGGTGAACAAGGGGGCCATGTCATTATTTTTTCATCTTTTAGAGCTTTACTGGCCAGCCAGTGTGGAGTAGCTGGATGCATGTGATGGAGCATTGTCCTGCATGAAAATCATGTTTTTCTTGAACGATACCGACTTCTTCCTCTTCCACTGTGTAGTGCTAAAAAAATAGTGGCCATCAGGAATCCATATTGGAAGTCTGTCTTTATGAAACCCTTTAAGATATTAGGCTATAGCAGTTATGGTTTATGTTAGCTTGTTTGTCTGTAATTTTCCCAGATTTTCCCAGTTATATTCTATTGAGAAAAACATGTCTTTTCTGTAGTTTTCCCAAACACCTGGAGTTATAGTTCTAGCGAGAATCACTCAGTCCCACATAGTTGTCTTATCAATATTTAGTGAGAATCTGTGCGTATTTATAGTATGGCAAAACGTGTGAAACCAGGAGCTTTTTGGCATGTCTCATCCGATGACGCATTTGTCCAGTGTATGTTGGCATCTGAATAGTTGGCCACTCAGAAGAGGGATACTATATTGGACAAATGGAGCCTATTAGAGTTTGTGTAACATTTGGTTACGCAAGCAATTTGTTTTCACGTGAGATATAGACTGGTGAAGATTTCAGCAAAGTCAGAAGCCTGTTTACCTGTGGAGGGGACGCCCGTGACACCACAGTTTGGATCCCAGGAGTTTCTCTGTCTTCACTGTTTTGCTTCTCACAGCTGATGTTTTCCGGGCAGATGATGTAAGGCTCCTGGTGAAGTTTCTTTGTTCTCTGTAGTGTGTAATGTAAGTACTTTACCTTTCTGATCTATATTATGCAAAAGTGTACGCAATATCACACTATTTCCTATTTTCTGTAATCATTTAATCATTATAATATTAATGAATCGCCTTCTTTAAAGCCGTATCCGATCCCTTTAAATACTTGGCAAAACACACTGCTTGAAGAAGTTGTCTTCCAGAAACTGGCAGTAGGTCTGGGAGTTGAGCTTCACTCCATCCTCAACCCGAAAAGGTCCCACAAGTTCATCTTTGATGATACCAGCCCATACCAGTACCCCACCTCCACCTTGCAGGCATCTGAGTCAGAGTGGAGCTCTCTGCCCTTTACTGATCCAGCCTCTGGCCCATCCATCTGGCCCATCAAGAGTCACTCTCATTTCATCAGTCCATAAAACCTTTGAAAAATCAGTCTTAAGATATTTCTTGGCCCAGTCTTGACGTTTTATCTTATGTTTCTTGTTCAAAGGTGGCAGTTTTTCAGCCTTCCTTACCTTGGCCATGTCCCTGAGTATGGCACACCTTGAGCTTTTTGATACTCCAGTAACGTTGCAGCTCTGAAATATGGCCAAACAGGTGGCAAATGGCATCTTGGCAACTTCATGCTTGATTTTCCTCAATTCATGGGCAGTTATTTTCGCCTTGTTTGCCCAACACGCTTCTTGCGACCCTGTTGGCTATTTGCTAAGAAACGCTTGATTGTTCGGTGATCACGCTTCAAACGTTTGGCAATTTCAAGACTGCTGCATCCCTCTGCAAGACAACTCACAATTTTGAACTTTTCAGAGCCCGTCAAATCTTTCTTCTGACCCATTTTGCCAAATGAAAGGAAGTTGCCTAATAATTAAGCACACCTTATATAGGGTGTTGATGTCATTACACCACACCCCTCCTCATTACAGAGATGCACATAATCTGATTTACTTAACTGGTAGTTGGCTCTCAAGCCTATACAGCTTGGAGTAGGATGACATGTATAAAAAGTATCATGTGATCAAAATACTCATTTGCCTAATAATTCTGCACACAGTGTAGAACACTGAGCTATTAGGGAATATGAGAGCAGGTTGTAATTTGTAGCATACAGGAAGAAAAGGATTTTTCCACCACCAGGAGCAAAACAATAACTAATCATATGCTAAATAGTTGCAAGTCAAATTTATGTATGAGATAATCAAGATGATTGTCTCTACATTGAAGGTAGTCCTGCGTTCGAAGATGTAGTGAATCGTGACATATGGAGCTTGAAACTCAAAAGTTAAAAACATTGTTACCCTTTTGCTCATCAGTGTATACGATGGTATTATGGGAGCAATACAAGTATTAATATACTGTAAATTTTAATTTCGTGTATGTATTGTAAGGTGATAGTGTCTGGACACTGTATTACAATTATTTGGCCATTGACATCAAGTAACATGGCAGTGTATGGCAGTGATATAATGGCACTATATGTTAGTATTGTTTGGATAATACATGGAGTTATTAGTTTTTATTCACAACTTTTTGAGTTACTACAAGAATAGTTTCTAATTTTCCAGGAATAGAAGAAATAGAATTAGTGTGCAAGTGTCCTTATTATATATGGCTATATTTTCTATAAAATTGGCCCTGCTTGGTCTTAATTTTATATGTATTCAAACAAAGGGAAATAAGTAAGCTCAATGGGAGGTGTATAAACTCCAACATTATCTAGTAGGAACCTGGAACCATTCCTTATGTGTCAGTTTTACTTAGTATTGTGTATTCTACATGAAATACCAATTCCAGAACATCTTTTCATAGAACTCTGCGTTGTGCTGTTTTCTGTCATTTTTTCTAGAAAAGGACCATTTATTTGGGGCTCTACACACTGTGACTCTGTCTAATGAATGCTGCCAGAGTCATACTCTGTATTGGGGAAATTGTAACACACAGTTGCGATCTTATGTATAGATACTGATAAGGAATAGGAGTGGAGTGGCATAACTCAGAGGTACAGTGCCTGGCGAAAGTATTCGGCCCCCTTGAATTTTTCAACCTTTTCCCACATTTCAGGCTTTAAACATAAAGATAAAAATTTAAAATTTTATGGTGAAGAAACAACAACAAGTGGGACATAATTGTAAAGGTGAACAATATTTATTGCTTATTTTAAATTTTTGTAAAAAATAAAAAAACTGAAAATTGGGGCGTGCAATATTATTCGGCCCCTTTAAGTTAATACTTTGTAGCGCCCCCTTTTGCTGTGATTACAGCTGCAAGTCGCTTGGGGTATGTGTCTATCAGTTTTGCACATCGAGAGACTGAAATTCTTGCCCATTCTTCCCTTGCAAATAGCTCGAGCTGAGTGAGGTTGGATGGAGAGCGTTTGTGAACAGCAGTTTTCAGCTCTTTCCACAGATTCTCGATTGGATTCAGGTCTGGACTTTGACTTGGCCATTCTAACACCCGGATACATTTATTTGTAAACCATTCCATTGTAGATTTTGCTTTATGTTTTTGATCATTGTCTTGTTGAAAGACAAATCTCTGTCCCAGTGTCATGTCTTTTGCAGACTCCAACAGGTTTTCTTCAAGAATGGTCCTGTATTTGGCTCCATGCATCTTCCTATCAATTTTAACCATCTTCCCTGTCCCTACTGAAGCAAAGCAGGCCCAAACCATGTTTGACAGCAGTGGGGATGGTGTGTTCAGGGTGATGAGCAGTGTTGCTTTTACGCCAAACATATCGTTTGGCATTGTGCCCAAAAAGTTCTATTTTGGTTTCATCTGACCAGAGCACCTTCTTCCACATGTTTGGTGTGTCTCCCAGGTGGCTAGTGGCAAACCTTAAACAACACTTTTTATGGATAGCTTTGAGAAATGTCTTTCTTTTTGCCACTCTTCCATAAAGGCCAGATTTGTGCAGTGTACGACTAATTGTTGTCCTATGAACAGACTCTCCCACCTCAGCTGTAGATCTCTGCAGTTCATTTAGAGTGATCATGGGCCTCTTGGCTGTATCTCTGATCAGTCTTTTCCTTGTTTGACATGAAATTTTTGAAGGATGGCCAGGTCTTGGTAGATTTGCAGTGGTATGATACTCCTTCCATTTCAATATGATCGCTTGCACAGAGCTTCTTCAGATGTTTAAAGTTTTGGACATCTTTTTTTAACCAAATCCGGCTTTAAGCTTCTCCACACGTCCAAAAGGGGACGAATAATATTGCACGCCCCAATTTTCATTTTTTTATTTTTTACAAAAATTTAAAATAAGCAATAAATATCGTTCAACCTCACAATTGTGTCCCACTTGTTGTTGATTCTTCACCATAACATTAAAATTTTTATCTTTATGTTTGAAGCCTGAAATGTGGGAAAAGGTTTAAAAATTCAAAGGGGCCGAATACTTTCGCAAGGCACTGTATGAGAAAAGAGGCTCCAGAATTGTTATCTAAGGGAAATGCAAGCACATATAAGTAATCATTATTGTAGCCATGTACTTTATTACACTGGCAGAGGACAATGTGACCAACTGGACTAGCCAGAGGCAAGTCCCTGGTGGCTTCTTCCTGCCCTGCTCCACTAGTCTGATAGGTCTCTCTCTATGTGCATATATACATTCTGTGCAGAATTATTAGGCAAATGAATATTTTGATCACATGATAATTTGTATACATGTTGTCCTACTCCTAATGAAGAGGAGTGTGGTGTAATGACATCAACACCCTATATAAGGTGTGTTTAATTATTAGACAACTTCCTTTCCTTTAGCAAAATGGGTCAGAAGAGAGATTTGACGGGCTCTAAAAAGTCCAAAATTGTGAGATGTCTTGCAGAGGGATGTAGCAGTCTTGAAATTGCCAAACTTTTGAAGCGTGATCACCGAACAATCAAGCGTTTCATGGCAAATACCAACAGGGTCGCAAAAAGCGTGTTGGGCAAAAAAAGCGCAAAATAACTCCCCATGAATTGAGGAAAATCAAGTGTGAAGCTGCTAAGATGCCATTTGTCACCAGTTTGGCCATATTTCAGAGCTGCAACATTACTGGAGTATCAAAAAGCACAAGGTGTTCCATAATCATGGACATGGCCAAGGTATGGAAGGCTGAAAACTGACCACCTTTGAACAAGAAACATAAGATAAAACGTCAAGACTGGGCCAAGAAATATCTTAAGACTGATTGTTCAAAGGTTTTATGGACTGATGAAATGAGAGTGACTCTTGATGGGCCAGATGGATGGGCCAGAGGCTGGATCAGTAAAGGGCAGAGAGTTCCACTCCGACTCAGACGCCAGCAAAGTGGAGGTGGGGTACTAGTATGGGCTAGTATCATCAAAGATGAACTTGTGGGACCTTTTCGGGATGAGGATGGAGTGAAGCTCAACTCCCAGACCTACTGCTAGTTCCTTTAAGACAACTTCTTCAAGCAGTGGTACAGGAAGAAGTCTGTATCGTTCAAGAAAAACATGATTTTCATGCAGGACAATGCTCCATCACATGCGTCCAGCTACTCCACAGCATGGCTGGCCAGTAAGGGTCTAAAAGATGAAAAAATAATGACATGGCCTCCTTGTTCACCTGATCTGAACCCCATAGAGAACCTGTGGTCCCTCATAAAATGTAAGATCTACACTGAGGGGAAACAGTACACCTCTCGGAACAGTGTCTGGGAGGCTGTGGTGGCTGCTGCACGCAATGTTGATCGTAAACAGATCAAGCAACTGACAATGTATGAATGGTAGGCTGTTGAGTGTCATCATAAAGAAAGGTGGCTATATTGGGTTGTAATTTTTTTTGGTTTTGTATTTCCATGTCAGAAATGTTTATTTCTAAATTTTGGGCCGTTATATTGGTTTACCTGGTGAAAATAAACAAGTGAGTTGGGAATATATTTGGTTTTTATTAAGTTGCCTAATAATTCTGTACAGTAATAGTTACCTGCACAAACAGATATCCTCTTAAAATAGCCAAATCTAAAAAAAACCCCACTCCAACTTCCAAAAATATTAAGCTTTGATATTTATTAGTCTTTTGGGTTGATTGAGAACAGTCCTCTAAAATACAACTTGCCTAATAATTCTGCACACAGTGTAAGTGCTGTAAAGCAAGGTATAGCAAGGAAAAGCAGGGAGGGGAGAAGCTGCTAGGGCCCTCTCTCTTGGACTAACCCTCCTAGTCACATCATTGTTGAAACACCGTAAGTAAAACATGCACAGCTTCAATAATGGAGCCGGTCTTTGACCCTTGTGGAACATTGGCTCATTTAGCAGCAATCATATTACAGGTTCTCTTGAATAAAACATATATCAGGAGAGTAATCTACACAACTGTGGGAAGGAAAGTATGGAATTACAAGATCTGTACAGAAAGAGCTCCAATCACACAAAGAAATGTAATTAATTCAATTAGAATAATATTTTGGATCCATTTAGAAAACAATAATCATTTCACCTTACCTTTATAATACTTTGAAATATGTAACCAATGTGCCACTGACTTCCTAACGTTAACCACTTTCTTGACAAGGTCTCCTAGATCATCCTACTTAGATGAGGACTATGATACTTTGGCGGTATGTGATCCCATGCAGAGAATAAACTGTGAGGTTGATAGCCTTCCTGAAAGTTGTATAGACAGTGGACTATCCACTTTGAGAGACTCCAATGAATACGATTCAGAGGTGGAGTACAGGCCTCCAAGAAGCGTTCAGCGGTCAAGATTTGCTCATGAAGGTTATGGCGGTGATGCTTCAGATACAGATGTGAGTATTTGCAGTAGAACACATAATTCTTTAAAGGGGTCTTATTAATTTCCCCATGTTGAGAACATGCTTATAGAGGTTTTCCATTAAGCATTTCCCAGTAGCCATAGTGGTTTATATAGGTAGCTGTTATCCATTTCTGGATATCTAATGAAGGGGAGAATCATAAAGAAGGATTAATTATATCTATAACATTTAATTTTATTCTCCCAGCTGCATTTAAAAACTATTTGACATCTTTGTTGATCATGTATGCAGACATGACTGAAGGGTTTTGTCAAGGGGAGTTCACTATCATGGAAATTCAGGTAGCAATTCACATGAACAATGCTGTACAATCGAAAGTTTTCACACAGACACAAATTTTGATTTCCACAAAGTTTGCTGCTTCAGTGTCTTCTAAAAAAATCTTGAGTTCTCCATTGATTAACTTCCATTATACTCGGTACACAAGTCAAGCCCGTAAGAGCGTCCAACTGCTTGTTATGAGTATCGAGCACCCAAGCGGTAGTGCTCGCACATCACTAATAATAATGAAAAAATGCAGACCTCCTCCACATGTAGGTGAACATTTCCACCTCACACTATGCTACTGTCTCCAAAAAGACAGGGACGACATTACTTATGCTACTATACTCAGTCTAATTACTCTCTGCAAAAGATGGGGTAATTATACCTAACAAATACAATATCTAGCCCTGCAATACACAAGGCAATATCAAAATAGAATCTGTATGCCTGCCTACCAAGGCAAAATCTACATAAAATCTATATGTCTGCCTACCAAGGCAACATCTACATAGAATCTGTATGCCTGCCTACCAAGGCAAAATCTACATAGAATCTATATGTCTGCCTACCAAGGCAACATCTACATAGAATCTGTATGCCTCCCCACCAAGGCAACATCTACATAAAATCTGTATGCCTCCCCACCAAGGCAACATCTACATAGAATCTGTATGCCTGCCTACCAAGGCAACATCTACATAAAATCTGTATGCCTCCCCACCAAGGCAACATCTACATAGAATCTGTATGCCTGCCCACCAAGGCAACATCTACATAAAATCTGTATGCCTGCCTACCAAGGCAACATCTACATAAAATCTGTATGCCTCCCCACCAAGGCAACATCTACATAGAATCTGTATGTCTGCGCACCAATGCAACATCTGCATTGAATCTGTATATCTGCCCACCAAGGCAACATCTACATAGAATCTGTATGCCTGCCCACCAAGGCAACATCTACGTAGAATCTGTATGCCTGCCCACCAAGGCAACAGCTACATAGAATCTGTATGCCTGCCCACCAAGGCAACATCTACATATAATCTGTATGCCTCCCCACCAAGGCAACATCTACATAGAATCTGTATGCCTCCCCACCAAGGCAACATCTACATAGAATCTGTATGTCTGCGCACCAAGGCAACATCTGCATTGAATCTGTATATCTGCCCACCAAGGCAACATCTACATAGAATCTGTATGCCTGCCCACCAAGGCAATATCTACATAGAATCTGTATGCCTGCCCACCAAGGCAACATCTACATAGAATCTGTATGTCTGCGCACCAAGGCAACATCTGCATTGAATATGTATATCTGCCCAAGAAGGCAACATCTACATAGAATCTGTATGCCTGCCCACCAAGGCAACATCTACATAGAATCTGTATGCCTGCCCATCAAGGCAACATCTACATAGAATATGTATGTCTGCCCACCAAGGCAACATTTACATAGAATCTGTATGCCTGCCCATCAAGGCAACATCTACATAGAATCTGTATGCCTGCCCACCAAGGCAACATCTACATAGAATCTGTATGCCTGCCCATCAAGGCAACATCTACATAGAATTTGTATGTCTGCCTACCAAGGCAACATCTACATAGAATCTATATGCCTGCCTACCAAGGCAACATCTACATAGAATCTGTATATTCGCCCACCAAGGCAACATCTACATAGAATCTGTATGCCTGCCCATCAAGGCAACACCTACATAGTATCTGGATGTCTTCCTACCAAGGCAACATCTACATTGAATCTGTATGCCTGCCCATCAAGGCAACATCTACATAGAATCTGTATGTGTCTCTCTCTATCTCTGTGTCTGTCTTTTTGTCTCTCTATCTCTATGTCTGTCTTTCTGTATATCTCTGTATCTGTCTCTATCTCTGTGTCTGTCTTTCTGTCTCTCTCTATTTCTGTGTCTGTCTGTGTGTGTCTGACTCTCTATCTCTATCTCTGTGTCTGTCTGTCTCTTTCCCCATCTGTCTCTTTCCCCATCTGTCTCTTTCCCTCTGTCTCTTTCCCTGTCTCTGTCTCTTTCACTGTCTGGCTCTATGTTTTTTTCCCTGTCTGTCTGTGCCTGTCTCTTTCCCTGTCTGTATCTGTCTGCCTCTTTGACTGTCTCTCTCTGTCTCTTTCCCTGTCTGTGCCTGTCTGTCTCTCTCTGTCTCTTTCCCTGTCTGTGCCTGTCTGTCTCTGTATGTCTCTTTCCCTGTCTGTTTCTTTCACTGTCTGTGCCTGTCTGTCTGTGTCTGTCTCTTTGATTAGCAAGACAAAACGGGGAGCCCAGCCAGAGAAAACACGGCCGGCAGCCAGCAAAGGCGCTCAACACAGTGAAATCCTAGGTGTATTGCCCCCAGGGAAGTATGCAAATCAAAAGGTCCGTAGAGCCTCTGTTAGGAGTCTCGACACGGAAAATAGCCAGAATTTCTCCTAAAAAGAGCCACTCCTTTGCTAGGTCCTTCCCGGAGGGATATCTGGCTATTTTCCGTGTCGAGACTCCTAACAGAGGCTCCACGGACCTTTTCATTTGCATACTTCCCGGGGGGAAATAAACCTAGGATTTCATTGTGTTGAGCGCCTTTGCTGGCTGCCGGCAGTGTTTTCTCTGGCTGGTCTCCCCGAGATCAGTGATTGTTTTGTCTTGCTGGTCTACTAGGCATTGCTCCCACCTGGCCAGAATCCTACTCCACACTGATGAGGGGCAATACCCCGAAACAGCTGTCTGTGGATGTATACCTACCCTTGGTATTTCCCTTGTCATATCTTTAAACTCGTCAAGAGCTGGATATTGACTAAAAGGGCCACTTAATATAATGGTTATGGTGGTCTCCTAAAAAGAGCCACTCCCTGGCTAGGTCCTTCCCGGAGGGATATCTGGCTATTTTCCGTGTCAAGAATCCTAACAGAGGCTCCACGGACCTTTTGATTTGTCTCTTTGATTGTCTGTCTGTCTCTCTTTCTCTTTTTTTGTCTGTCTCTGTCTGTCTTTCTGTCTTTGTCTGTCTCTCTCTGTCTCTTTCCCTGTCTGCCTTTTACTCTGTCTGTGCCTATGTCTGTCTGTCTATTTCTGTCTCTCTCTGTCTCTCCACTTACATATTATTACCTCACACATAAGCTTCTTATACTATGAATGTCCTTTGTTACTATAGCAACTAATCACTGCTGCTATTAATAACCTTTACCACGCAGCTCCATTGACTTTAATGGAGGCAGGTTTTTTGGAGAGTAACTGTAAAGCGCGGGGTTAAATTTTCCCGTCAAAACATAGTCTATGACGTTTCCTGAGTCACATGGGGCGTCTGTGCAAAATATCGTGATTGTAAATGCGATGATGCGGATTCCTTTAGCGGACATACATACACACACACACACACATATACACTCGGCTTTATATATTAGATTTTATTCACTTATATAACGTCATTAATCTCACAGCGCTTTACATACATCAGCAACACTATCCACTTTGGGGCTCTCAATCGAAATTCCCTACTAATGTGTTTTTGTAGTGGGGGAGTAAACTGGAGTACCCAGAGAAAACCCACGCAAACACAAGGCGAACATACAATCTCCTTGCAGATACTGTTCTTGGTGGGATATACATGTTCCTCATCCTGATAAGCAAAGAGAAGAAAAAAACCAGCTCACCCTTTCAGGAGATTAGAGTATCAGCCAAGAACGGTGCACGGACTTTTGGTAGTTAGACCTTACTACCACGAATTGCAGGGAGGAGGAGATAATCCAGCATCCAGTTCCAGAAATTTAAAACATCAGATTTTATTCAAAATTTCATTAAAATTCCATGTTCCATGGTTGCATTAAAAACGCATCATAGCAGGTGTAAAAAGGGAGGACGCGTTTCGGACGTATATGTCCTTAGTCATGTTCCTCATCCTGATATATATATATATCCCCATCCTTGTATATATGTCACATATGATTCATATCTTGTATTCAGCAATACCATATATCAGGGTTCTTTTTGATCCATAAAGCATACAGCCATGACCAAAAGTTTTGAGAATGCTACAAATATTAATTTTTACAAAGTCTACTGCTTACGTTTTTCTAATGGCAATTTGCATATACTCCAGAATGTCATAAAGAGTGATCAGCTTAACAGCAATTACTTGCAAAGTCAATATTGGCTAATTAAATTAACTTCAACCCCCAAAACACATTTCAACATCTTTGCATTCCGGCCTTAAAAGGAGTAGCTAACATTGTTTTAGTGATTGTTCAATTAACACAGGTGTGGGTGTTGATGAGGACAGGGCTGGCGATCAATCAGTCATGATTAAGTAAGAATGACACCACTGGACACTTTAAAAGGAGGCTGGTGCTTGGTATCATTATTTCTCTTCAGTTAACCTTGGTTATCTCTAAAGAAACACGTGCAGCCATCATTGCTCTGCACAAAAATGGCCTAACAGGGAAGAGTATCGCAGCTACAAAGATTGCACCTCAGTCAACAATCTATCGCATCATCAAGAACTTCAAGGAGGGAGCTTCCATTGTTGCCAAAAAGGCTCCCGTGCGCCCAAGAAGGACCAGCAAACACCAGGACCGTATCTTAAAACAGTTTCAGCTGCGGGATCGGACTACCAGCAGTGCCGAGCTAGCTCAGCAATGGTAGCAGGCTGGTGTGAATACTTCTGCACGCACTGTGCGGCGGAGACTGTTTGAGCAAGGCCTGGTTTAAAGGAGGGCAGCAAAGAAGCCACTTCTCTCCAGAAAAAACATCAGGGACTGACTGACATTCTGCAAAAGGTACAGGGAGTGGACTGCTGAGGACTGGGGTAAAGTCATTTTCTCAGATGAATCCCCTTTTCGATTGTTTGGGACATCTGGAAAACAGCTTATTAGGAGAAGAGGTGAGCGCTACCACCAGTCTTGTCTCATGCCAACTGTTAAGCATCCTGAAACGATTCATGTGTGGGGTTGCTTCTCAGCCAAGGGAATCGGCTCACTCACAGTCTTGCCTAAAAACACAGCCATGAATAAAGAATGGTACCAGAATGTCCTCCAAGAGCAACTTCTCCCAACTGTCCAAGAGCAGTTTGGCGCCCAACAATGCCTTTTCCAGCATGATGGAGCACCTTTCAATAAATCAAAGGTGATCACTAAATGGCTCATGAAACAAAACATAGAGATTTTGGGTCCATGGCCTGGAAACTCCCCAGATCTTATTCCCATTGAGAACTTGTGGGCAATCATCAAGAGACGGGTGGACAAAAACCAACAAATTCTGGCAAAATGCAAGCATTGCTTATGCAAGAATGGACAGCTATCAGTCAGGATTTGGTCCAGAAGTTGATTGAGAGCATGCCAGGGAGAATTGCAGAGGTCCTGAAGAAGAAGGGTCAACACTGCAAATATTGACTTGCTGCATTAACTCATTCTAACTGTCAATATAACCTTTTGGTACTCATAATATGATTGCAATTATATTTCTGTTTGTGATGTAAACATCAGACAAACACAATTAAAAACCAGAGGGCAACAGATCATGTGAAAATATAATTTTGGTGTCATTCTCAAAACTTTTGGCCATGACTGTACAATATCGTACTACAGCTATTAGAGTGCTTCTACTTAAATTATTAGCACCTTGACTTCTCACATAAAATGTGTGGTGTGGGTAAGAGCTTTGCGGGTCTTGTGCAATCCTGGCTAGTACTAGTCAAATACGCATCCCACTAGTGTTGTAAACTTAATTTCTGGCCTATTTTCAGCATGAAATCTGGGTGATATTTTTTGCAGTGCAATGAATACTAATGTAGCATATAATCTATGTAAACTCTCTACAGGTTCCTGAAATTAGGGATGAAGAATCCTATGCTCCTGAATCTGGTGGCTCATTTCTAGATTGGAAACCATCACGACCAGTCAGCAGGAGCAGCTCAGGTGCATCATCCAGAAAATGTATCTCAGCATTGCCTGCACGCGTTACAAGTGTAAGCACAGCTTCTGTGACTGTCTGCATACTTTCAGATTAACACTAATGTAATCCCATCTAATCATGTTTAATGATATAGTACTAGAAGAGGATGGTTGAATCATTCCTGATCTAAAGGCTGCAATATTGAAGCCAGACCTCTTGACGCAGGAAACACATCTGCCTGTCCTTGGACATATCTGCGTGCTTACTGGTGTGATTGTTATTACTAGGGATGATCGAATACCTCAAATATTCGGCTACCCCCATATTTGCCGAATGGGACGCCGCTATTCGACTATTTGCGAATATTCGATGCGCAATGTAAGTCTATGTGAAACCCGAATAGTTGCTATTCGGCAACTATTCGGGTTTCCCATAGACTTACATTGCGCATCGAATATTCGCATAGCAGCGACCTATTCGGCGGATATTCGCGAAGCCGAATATTACCAAATATTTGTGATATTCGATCATCCCTAGTTATTACCTTTTGTGGGTAAAGTGAAGAATCAGATCAGAACCCTTGTCAGATATTGACTGCTAATCTTAAGAATAGACAACATATGGATCTTTTCATAGTTTTTTGTTAACTATTTCATTTTTTACCATAACTGATTCTTCATAGTCTATTGACAGTGGAGTAAAATAGTGAAAGGATTATCACCTATTCTGATGGATATAGTCAAATATAGAGTTTGGCTACAATTGGCAGTTCTATAGACTATGACAAAGCAAGACATCCGCTCTATTCAGACAGGGTTCTGGGTCCTGTTATCAAGATTAGGGGGTGTCCCAATGGTCAAACACCCAGCAGTCGGCAAGTTATCACATATCCTATGACTGGAAGGGAATCTGTCTACAACTTTTTGCTTCCCAATCTGTGCTGAACATAAAGTGGGAACATGGACTGTTATTCCACGGCTTTGTCACTTCCTGGGCTCAGGCTTGCCAACCATCCAGTAATTCTGGAACAGGCCAGAAAATAGGGCACTTTTCCCCATGTCCGTAAATTTTTTTTTTACATATCTATGATTTTTTGAAGCTAGAAAACGTCTACAAATTTCTATGACTGTATTTATCACTCTCTTACAGTTCACAGTGAATTCAGCGAATGTCTTCATATAGGAATTATGGCCTGTAGACAAGTAAAATCTTAATGATTTATTCTAGTGATCTAATGTGTTGTCCATGATTTTTTTAAGAAACGAGAAACTGTCCAGAAAACATAAAAAATAAAGTTGGCAACTCTGCCTGGGCTTCTTGCTATAATTTTAATAAGAATGCTATTTTATCTGCTGCAGCTCTTCTAGTATTTTCAGAATCCCCACCTATGTCATTGATTGATGGCTTTCTGCCTACACTGTGTATACAATGAAAACTGCCAATCATTGCTTGGGGATAGGGATAGCTGGTGCTCATGAACATTGAGGATTTATAGCATAAGCTCAGGCTACAGAGGACTAGCAGAATTGCAGACTTTTATCAAAGCTACCAGTAAATGACCCAGAGCTGGAATCAGGGTCTCTGCTCTAACTTCGTACTGCTCTTAGGTGGGCAGTATAAACCTGGTGATGACAGAATCATTTTAGAAAATTGGGACAAACCCTTCAATAACATGTATTACCGTATATCCTAAACTATGTTCTTCAAACTCAGTCACTGGAAAGGCTCTCATGCTGCTTCGGGGATTTTATAAATATACGAGCTGGACACTTTTTTGTAAGATGCTTTTTGGTCACAAAACTATCTTCATTACTGGATAGGGAAGTAAAAGACAAGATAAAAAATACCTTCTTGGCTGCAAAAGTGCATATTTTTTCTATTTAACAATTTATACCCCAAATAGATTTTTATTAGCTGAGACAAATTTGAATCTTTATGTTATGTTCTTTGAGGTAAATTAAAAAAAAAAAAAAAAAAAGAAAACAGGCAGGGAAATGTTTTACCTGACAAAAAGAATCAGCTTTAATCCCACACTGTAATGTCTTTATTCTCTTTTGTGTCCTCCCCTGTCCAGGAGATGTGGTATAATCAGACCATGTCCCTGTATGGTCAGACACAGCCATTACACAGTACATAGCGGGGCATATATATAAGATTATCTCAGCACAGGAACATTTTTTTCCAATTGTGAAACTTATTATTATTTCAAGATTTGTTGATTAAAATTCACTTTAAAAATAACTTTGTTCTTGGGAAAAACCCCTTTAAAAGGGAACTGGTCACCTACTCACCTGGGCGGTCCGATACTGTAAGGTCTGATGGGCGTTGCTGCTCTTGGGTCTGTCGCCTCCTCTATCCTTGCGATTGCCATCCTTCTTGCTTCGTGTGAATGACACATCCCATGTCATCCACACAGTGCCCTCCTGTGCAAGGGCGTTTTATCTGCCCTACTGAGGGCAGAACAAAGTACTGTAATGCGTAGGCATGTGTAAAGGTCAAAGAACGTCCGTGCCTGTGCATTACAGTATTTTGTTCTGCCCTCATCACAGGAAGCAAGGGGGACGGCGATTGCAATGTTAGAGGAGGCGCCAGACCGGAGAGCAGCAACGCCCATCGGATCGAACCCTGTTGGTGCGCCCCGTTAGAGAGTAGGTGACAGATTCTCTTTAAGTTTTAATCCCTTTTAGTGATTCCTAAAAAATGTGGTCTCCCATCCCAACTTTATTTACTCAGATTTCCCGGTCAACAATATACAGCATTTGGGACTTATTATGATGTAGAAATAAAAACACAGGCATAAGTGCATACTCACTGAACGGAGGATCAAGAAATCTGCATGGGATAAAAGTTTAATGTGGAAATATTATCTGAAAACCCTTTATTATACCGTGACATAATTATTTATATCAAATGATGTAATTACTAAGAGATACAGCACATGTTCCTAATTGTCAATCTGCAATGGTCTCTCTATCTCTCTATCTATCTATCTATCGATCTTATTTCATTCATCCATCCATCCATCCATCCATCCATCCATTTATCTATAAATATCATAGGAGGTACTAAAATGTTCTTTCTCCTTCCAGGCAGATACTACTGAAGACAGTGTAAGCAAATTTTCCAGCACAGAGAAAGCGTACAAGATAGTCCTCGCTGGGGATGCTGCTGTTGGGAAGTCTAGTTTTCTCATGAGACTTTGTAAAAATGAGTTTCGAGGCAACACCAGTGCAACTCTAGGTATGTTACTACAACCATATGAAATGTTATACCAGTAGCTAAGCTGGAGTAGATAAGACTGCAGTGAAGCTTATGTACAGGGACAGTTTATAGAAAATGTAGGCCCCACTATCTCATCATTTATAACAGTTGTTCTTGTAATTTTAATGTTCAGACTGACATACAATACCAAATAACGTAACCATGCAAAGCCCACACAACACAACAGTTTAGTGCCCTAAAATACCACCATGTTATGCCTAAATAATGCTGCCAAATCCAAGTAATGCTAAGATATATAGCACTACCATATAATTAATAAAATATCAAGTTATTCTAATAGCCCATCACATCAAACTGCCAATTAATGATCAGGTATGACTCTTGGAGAATGCATAAATGATGGTGTCATTAATGGTATGATCCTGGTGGTCTAGGGGAGTGATGAGAATATTGGTGTAGTGCCTAATGATCTACATCAGGGATGAAAGCACTTTTTTTCACCTGTCCCAGGCTCCTGAACCATATCAGTCTGTCTGAAGCTAATCATTTTCAGTTACCCTTTCTCTCTGATACTGTAATTGTCACCAGTAGTGTAATCCATCATTATACTAGAAGCTATTCCAAGTTCCCCCATGCTGCCTGTCCCTGGTATCTGCATGATATCAGAAAAGCAGTGATCATCCAAAGATTGATGGAGTTTTACACTTCTTACTTTAGTTGTTCAAACAAATAAAATAGTAATTAAGAATTTTACAGTGTAGCCGTCATTTAATTATTTTTTCCCATTAATCAAAGGTACACATGAAAATGAGAAACTTTGTACTATATCTTATAAAAAAGATCTGCTTCTTTATCCTCCTGAACTGATTTGTTCTCAAAAAATTCAATTCAATGGTTCTCTGAATGCAGACGTTCCCATTACTGAGATAGATGATATTTGGTGCTCATAACGTTCAATGCAATAACTATGTAAGTGTTGTTTCAGGAGAACTTGCAGCAGAATGTCTGTGTCTGCCTCTAGTTCCTCTATCCTCACCTCTCCATAGAATTTTATAAGCACCAGCTGTCAACTCCTATTTCAGTAATAAGAAAGTATTTCTTCACTGAAAACTAATTTTTACCCATGAATTGGGAGTGATAGATCCATCCAGGAAGAGAAAGAAGCAGATTTGTCTCATAAAATTTATTATAAAGTTGCTTATTTTCATGTATACTATTGATTTAGGAAATAAAAATTAAAATGATGGTTACAATATTCCATCTGTTGCATTCTAGTGCTGCTGTATTCTAGGTGTCATTTGCTGCATGTTGCTTGTGTCTCACTCATGTTACCCTATGTGGCCTAAGCCATTCACTGCACTAGTTTGGGCCGTTGGATTTTAGCTGATGGATCATGGATGCAGCTACAATCTGGACAGAATAGCTCATATTTTATCTCAGCAGTAGACTAAAGGCCGCTTTACACGCTGCGATATCGTGAGCGATATCGCTAGCGTGCGTACCCGCCCCCATCGGTTGTGCGACACGGGCAAATCGCTGCCCGTGGCGCACAACATCGCGCGGACCCGTCACACTACTTACCTGCTTAGCGACATCGCTGTGACCGGCGAACCACCTTCTTTCTAAGGGGGCGGTTCGTTCAGCGTCACAGCGACGTCACAGCAGCGTCACCGAACCGCCGCCCAATAGAAGCGGAGATGAGCGGGATGTAACATCCCGCCCACCTCCTTCCTTCCTCATTGCGGGTGGCCTGCAGGTAAGGTGAGGTTCCTCGTTCCTGCGGTGTCACACATAGCGATGTGTGCTGCCGCAGGAGCGACGAACTACTTCGTACACCGAGCAGCAGCGATATTCGAGAATAGGGGGGGCATGTCACCGATGAGTGATTTTGACCGTTTTTGCAACGATTCAAAATCGCTCATAGGTGTCACACGCAAATACATCGCTAAAGCAACCGGATGTGCGTCACAAATTCCGTGACCCCAACGAGATCGCTTGAGCAATTTCGCAGCGTGTAAAGCGGCCTTTAGTCTATATTGAATGAAATAACTTCCATTTTTTTCAATTTCCTTTTTATAATTAGGTGTTGATTTTCAAATGAAGACCTTGGTGGTGGATGGGGAACCAGCAATATTACAATTGTGGGATACAGCGGGTCAAGAAAGGTGAAGCATCCAAAATTTTATAGTTATATCTCATATTTATGTCATATACTATCTGGTCCCTAATACTCCCTTTACTCTTTTGTTGCCATTAATTCATGAAGTGCTATATTTTTTGGACTATAAAACCTTCTTAGATTCTTAGGCTCCGTGCACACATTGAGTATTTGGTGAGATTTTTACCTCAGTATTTGTAGCCAAAACCAGTAGTGGGTGATAAATACAGAAATGGTGCCCGTGTTTCTATTATACTTGTCTTCCGATTGCTCCACTCCTGGTTTTGGCTACAAATACTGAGGTAAAAATCACCAATTACTCAATGTGTGAATGTGACCTAAGAGAAAAATCTTGTTTAAAACTGTGATCCTTAGGCCCCATGCACACATTGAGTGCTTGGTAAGTTTTTTACCTCAGTATTTGTGAGACAAAACCAGGAGTGGGTAATAAATACAGAAGTGGAGCCCGTGTGTCTATTATACTCTTCCTCTGAATGTCCCAAACCTAGTTTTGACTTACAAATACTGAGGGAAAAATCTCACCAAATACTCAACATGTGCATGACGTCTAAGAGAAAAATCTTGTTAAAATCTGTGATTCTTAGACCACTTGCTCGCGTTATTTGATGATTTTTTTTACCTCAGTATTTGTAAGTCAAAACCAGTAGTGGGACAATCAGAGGAAGAGTATAATAGACACACGGGCACCAATTCTGTATTTATCACCCTCTCCTGGTTTTGGCTACAAATTCTGAGGTAAAAAACTCCCCAAATACTCAACATGTGCATGAGGTCTAAGAGAGAAATCTTGATTTTGACTGTAATTCTCAGGCCATGTGCACACTTTGAGTATTTAGTGAGTTTTTTACCTCAGTATTTGTAGTCAAAACCAGGAGTGGGTGATAAATAGAGTTGGTGCCATGTGTCTATTATAATTTTCCTCTGATTGTCCCACTCCTGGTTTTGCCAACAAATACTAAGGTAAAAAACTCACCAAGTACTCAATGTGTGCACGAGGCCTAATGCGGGCGTCACACGGGACGATAAATCGTGCGATCGCATAAGCGATCGCACCCGCCCCCGTTGTTTGTGCGTCACAGGCAATTAGTTGCCCGTGGCACACAGTCGGTAACCCCCTTTCACACGTACTTACCTCCCGGGCGACGTCGCTGTGGGCGGCGAACATCCTCTTCCTGAAGGGGGAGGGACGTTCGGCGTCACAGCGACGTCACACAGCGGCTGGCCAATAGAAGCGGAGGGGCGGAGATGAGCGGGACGTAAACATCCCGCCCACCTCCTTTCGTCCGCATTGCCGGCGGGACGCAGGTAAGCTGTGTTCGTCGCTCCCGGAGTGTCACACGGAGCGATATTTGCTGCCACGGGAGCGACGAACAACCGGCGCGCAGAAGGAGGAACGAGATTATGAAAATGAACGACGTGTCAACGAGCAACGATAAGGTGAGTTTTTTTTGCTCGTTCACAGTCGTTCGGAGGTGTCACACGGTACGATATCTCTGACGATGCCGGATGTGCGTCACTAACGACGTTACCCCGACGACATATCGCCAGATTTATCGTACCGTGTGATGCCCGCATAAGGATCACAGATCTTAACACAGTTTTTCTCTTAGACCTCATGCACATGTTTAGTATTTGGTGAGTTTTTTACCTCAGTATGTGCACTTGGCCTTATAGTTTAGTTTTCGACAGATCAGCTGCTACATAATTTTTAGTCATGCATGTGTCCCTCCGAATGACACCGGCTGTGATTAGCATGTCAGTACCAGGTGACGAAGCAGTGAGTTACCGTATATCAGAACACATCACAGGACTCAGTGAATGTCAGCTTCATCTATAACTACCGCCATTGTATATTGTCACGGGGGGGGTAGTAAATGTGACGCCCTGGCCTATCAGGTTGTCACAGGGTATTGTGCAATCTGCCCTTCTGTGCAATATCCACCTCCTCCTTGGTTATGGGTCGCTAACCAGTGGTGCTGCCAAAACCAGCTAACCAAAATCCTAGGAACACTCTGCACCACACCCACCAGACACACCAGTGGACGGCCTGAGTGGAGTAGGGTCGCCCACTTGGGGGGTTGGTAAGGGGAGGTCAGAAGTGTCAGGAGAAGGCCAGTGTAGTGTTGGACGTTAGGAGAGAGGATGTCAGGAGCTGGGCTCCTTCGAAGTACTAGGTAGCAGACGGTGGTCTGGGCCTGGTAGGAGCTGGACCCCCGGTTGCAAGAGATCGTGACAAGGGGCACGGTATTGTCGTGGAAGACAGCTGGCGGCCTTGTACCATCACTGGGCTGGGATCAGGTCACGACTGGGTACGTGAACCCTAGGTCAGAAAGTAGCTTCAGGCAACCTGACAATTCACCCGATGAGAACGGAGCTTTCAAGATCCGCTCACCACCTGCTCCAAAATCGGGGCACTAGCGCAACGAGGGGGATAGGACTTTCCACTAAAACGGTCCAGGAAATCTCAAGCATGAACCCTGAGAGCAAGCTCCCTCAGTTAGCCCCACTGGGAAGCAGGACCCGACTAGTTTCAAGCTATAGGGGCCAACTAGAAGAGAACAAGGTGCCAAGGGAAAGGTCACAGATCATCAGGCAACACCAGCAAAAACGGGACCCAGGCGTGCTCCCCCTCAGAGGCAGCGGTGTCCAGAACTTTGGTTTACTAAGTTGTCGGTGTCAGCTTTATAGACTGAGTATGAAAGTGACCCTTACCTCCCCAATGGCACGTCCCGCCACCATCAAAGAGTCCCGTGGCATTCCCCATACCCATGGAGGGGTTAAACACCTGACTGCCCACTCCATCGCCACTGGGTACTCCCAGCTGCAGCGGTGGTACTCCACCTTACTACACACCACGGGTGGTGTCACAAACTTTAGATACATCATCCCCTGTAAATACCCCCTTTATTTGAGTGGCTGCACGACCCCCGGGTCCGGACGCCCCTCGAGCCACCGCGGATCCAGATCCGAGCAGCCCGGCTGCTGCCGCGGGGGCGGAACATAAATGTCTGCTGAAGGAAGGAATGGGTTTACGGGGGCTAGACAAAACCTGTACTGGAAAACAGGATGCATGCACAAAAGGGCTGCTTCTAGTGGGGGGATGTGGAATTTAGGAGATACTGGAGGTGTACATTATGGGGAAAGGGCTCTGTTTATATGTATAGCTGTGTATTATGTGTGTGCTGTGTGTGTATATAATGTACTTGCTTCAGAGAAACACTAATGGAGCTGACGGTTAACTTTTAACTCCCACAAAAATGATGTTGACCCCTCTACTTCATTACATAACCACACAAGTTTTAATTAGTAGAAGATATGTTTTTCCTATTTTTTGTTGTATAAATCTACGGGTACATCTTATAGAAAGGTGCCCCCTATAGTCCAAAAAGTACAGTTATCTTGAAGACTGATTGAGAAATTACATTTTATTATAGAACTTTGGTAAAAAAAAAGGTAGATTTACAAGTATTAACAAAATCACTAACTTTGTTGTTTCAGATTTAGGAGCATTGCAAAGTCTTACTTTAGAAGAGCAGACGGAGTTTTGCTTCTCTATGATGTGACTTGTGAGAAGAGCTTCTTGAATGTGAGGGAATGGATAGATATGATTGAGGTAATATCATAGTAGCTCAATATATACAGGCATGTACAATCTTGCATACAGGTATATAGCTAAATCTAAAGGTAAATGTAACATGTCATCTGATTCATGCTGCCTAAGGCCTCTGTCACACATACGTGAAAATCACGCACGTGCCGCGAGACACGTATTTTCCCTGCGTGTTGCGTTTGTAAGTACGTGTCTCCGGTACGTGCGGGCCACATGTGTTCTACGTGTGCTATCCGCGATAACACACGGAAAACCGGTAATTTGCATACTCACGTGGTCCTTGCTGCTGTCCAGCATCTTCGGTCTACGGTCCTGCCGACTCCCCGCTGCTGCTTCCGGCCGCAGTGAAGTGAATATTAAATGAGCATAATGAGCGGCGGTCGGAAGCAAGTGACAGCAGAGACAGGAGGGCTGGAGAAGGTGAGTAAAGATTTGTTATTTTTTTCTCTGACACGTGAGTTTTCTCCGGCGCGTGTCACACGGGACCGCATCCACACTACATCCTTGTGTTACGGGTGCGGGCCGTGTGACACCCGTGATGCCGGAGAAAAACAGACATGTCAGTGTGAGAAACACACAGACACACGTAAGTACGGAACAGACACATGTACTTACGTGTGTCCAAACCATTAGGAATACATAAGTCCACGTGTGTACGTATCTCCGGTACGTGAGAAAACTTTCAAACACGTATCGGAGGCACGAACGTGTGACAGAGGCCTAAACCAATTGGGAAGGAGTTAGAGATCTAGCCATAGATCATAGCTAAAGAAGAGGTTACTGACTCTTCCCAGCTGCTACTGGTGATTGAGAGGTATCTCCATCTACATAGGGAGAGACCTGTCAATCACAGACAGCAGGGATGGGGACCGAGCTGGACTGGTCTCAGCTATGGTCCCCGGCCAGATCTCTAACCCATACTCAGCCGGGGGATTTTTAATTTTGCGGTTTTGTTCTTTTCTATCCTTATTTGAAGAGGCATAGCTTTTTTTATTTCTCTGTCGACATAGCTGTGTGAAGGTTTGTTTTTTGTGAGACGAGTTGTATTTTTTTTATGACACCATCCATTTTATCATGTGATGTACTGGAAAGCAAGAAAACATTCCAAGTGTGGCAAAATAGAGAAAAAAAAAATGCAATACTGCACTTTTTTTTAAAAATCTACAATGTTTCATTTATGATGAAAATGACCTGGTCGTATGATTCTCCACTTCAGTACAATTATGAAGATACCAATCAGGCTTAGGTTTTGTTTTCTTTAAGTGGTGAATTTTTTTTTATCAATTTGTAACAAAAAAGAAGTTTGCTTGTTTTGCCGTTTTTTTAATTCTGCAAACGTTTTCAGTTTTTTGGGTTATGTGGCTGCTTGAGGACTTATTTTTTGTGCCCTGAGACAATGTTTTTATAGATATCACTTTGGGATAGAAACAGTGTTTTGATTGCCTAATTTTTTCTGTTGTTGTGGGGGCCGAAAAACTGCATGTCAAGTGTTTTGATTTTTGTCACCTAATTACTCATTTACCGAGTCCGTTAATTTAGATTATACTTTGATAGATTTGACTTATATGAACATAGCAATTCGAAATATGTGTATTTTTGAATGTTTTTCATTTCCCAATTTTTAAGGAGGGAAAAGTGGGGTGATTTGAACTTTTTTTTTAAATTTCTTTTTTATCTTAGTTCCCTTAAGGAACCTAAACCTGCAACCATCCGGTCACTTGTGCTATATACAGAAATGCCACAACACTGCTGTATATAGCAAAAATAATAGTCTATGAATGCCACTGTAGTAACGTCATGACAGGCATGGGGGGGGGGGGGTCTTCAGCAAACCCTCTTATATCATTGCAAAACATCGATCAGGTCACCATGCATTTGCGCTGTAAATGTCTCTGTCAGAGATTGACTGCGGCATTTAATTCGTTAACAGCTCCAGCCACGACTGTTAAAGGCAGATGATGGCTTAATGTCACAGTCATCATCTGTTGGGAAACATACTGGTTCTGATTGCGAGCCTGCATCAAGGTCAGGAAGACGGCATATGATGTACCAGTATATGTTATGTCAGTAAGGGGTTAAGTTACCATATTTTTCGTTTTATAAGACGCACCCCAAATTCAGAGGAAAAAAAAGGTAAAAAAAAATAAATATATGGGGTCTGTTTTATAATCCGGTAGTGTCTTACCGCTGTGCTGGGGTTTCAGGCTCTGCTTCACTTGGCTCTGCTCTGTGCTGCTCGGTTTTGTCCTGGCTCTGCTCCATGCTGCTTTGCTCCGTGCTGGCTCTGCTCCGTGCTGGCTCTGCTCTTAGCTGCTCTGCTCCATTCTGGCTCTGCTCCATGCTGGCTCTGCTCTGCTCCGCTCCATGCTGGCTCTGCTCTGTTCTGGCTCTGCTCTGTGCTGCTCTGCTCCATGCTGGCTCTACTCTGCTCCATGCTGGCTCTGCTCTGCTCCGTGCTGGCTCTGCTCCGTGCTGGCTCTGCTCTGTGCTGGCTCTGCTCTGTGCTGGCTCTGCTCTGTGCCCCGTGCTGGCTCTGCCCCATGCTGCCTCTGCCTTGCCCGTGCTGGCACTGCTCTGCTCCATGCTGGCTCTGCTGTTCCCCGTGCTGGCTCTGTCCTAGCTGGCTCTGCCTTGCCCCGTGCTGACTCTGCTCTGCCCCATGCTGGCTCTGTTCTGTGAGGGGGGGCGGTGAGGCACGGGTTATTCTGAAGATGTGCTTCAAACAAATGGCGCCCGGAGGCAGCGCGTGCGCGGATGGAGCTCTTGAGCCATTATTTGAAGTCCTTACCACTGACATCGTCAGAATAGCTTATACCTTGCTGGCTGCCGCCGTTGACGACCACAGCAGAAGCGACGGTCGCCACTGACCACAGCAGAATCGCCGGACACTGCCGACCACAGCAGCTCCACCGGCCACCGCACAGAGCCCCTGCCTCTTGTGACCGCTCTCAATCACCACCTTGTAAGCTACATTCGGATTTTAAGACGCACCCCTCATTTTACTCCCAAATTTTTGGGAGGAAAAGTGCATGTTATAATCTGAAAAATATGGTATATATTAATAATATACCTGTTTGCAATTGTGCAGCTAGTCTGCAAATCATACTTCCCGTGGTTTGGGCAGCATAAATCAAATAACAGTTTCCCTTTAAGTTAAAATTCTTTTTAGACTGAGTAACAGTAGTTTGTTAGACCCACCCAGAAACTATGACATGACATCAATTATGGCATTGACTAATACACGAATTAAAAAAAACTTCCCATGTATGCATTTTAAAAAATGTGCTTAAGGCTAAGACCGCACTTTGCGTTTCCACCTGCGTTTCAGCTGCTTTTTAGGTCCGTTTTGAACTGCACCTTTTTCATGCCAAAAGTCATGCGTTTTGATTTTACAGCAAAGTGAATGGTAAATGTTGATTTTCAGACCCCACTTTGAGTTTCTAAACGCTGTGTTTAATTTGCATATTTTGTGGCAAAAACCATGCGTTCAAAGAAGCAACATGTCAATTGTTTTTGCCATTTTGGCTGCGTTTTGCTAACATTGAAGTCAATGAGAAATGGCAAAAACCAAGATTCCTTCAAATTCCTGCGTTTTACCTGCTTTTTATGTGCAAGAAACATGCGTTTTAGACTACCAAAACGCATGCTTTTTGGACATTAAAATAATGATTTCATATGTCCCTTTACACACACACTAGTCCGACAAATAAATTTAAAAATAATAATAATTTATTGCTATTTTTGCAATAAATAGTATATTACCGCTATAATTTTATTCAATATTTCTATTTTCTTTATTATTTCTAAAATTCTATGTGTTCCCTTTTTTTCACTTTTTTCATTGTGTTTGACTGATTAAACTTTAGTTAGCAGTGTCTTGATGTTCAAAACGCATCTGTCAAAACGCAGGTGAAAAAGCATGTAAAAAGCACTGAAAACGCATCTAAAACGCGGTAAATACGCATGAGTTTTCAGCGCTAAATTTCTGAAAAAGGCAACTTTGGTCAAATCAATTAAGCCCAAAACGTGCGTTTAGAACTGCAAGTAGCACGACGCAAAGTGCGGTCTTAGCCTAAAGCATATAAAAATATATGAGCTAAAGTACGTGAAAAAAAAACCAGACAAAATATAATGCATCAAGACTTGAGACAGACATTATTGCATTTGTGCCTTTTTTGCTTTGTTTTTGTTTTCACCTGTTTTTTATTTGCACCATTTTCTTCCTTTAATTTAATTCTATTTTCCATGTATGTTATTATGGGTGGAGTTTAAAGATTCCAGATGTTTAATTCATGAAATTGCGACTTTGTAAAAAGTTGATAAATCTTTGATCCACTGCATTACGATCCTGTCCCCTTATTTTATGTACATCTGAGATTTTTGCTCAAATCTTGTGACATTTTAGCTCATAATTCAACTTTTTGTGCTCAAAAGTTGCAAAAAAAGGGTAAAGACAAGAAAAAGAGCATTCTTGATTCTGTGCAAATTTTAGGAACCAAATCCACCAGTTTGAAGAACTTGGTCATCAAAGAATATGAAACCCAAAGGACTTTAGAAAAAATGCAAATAATCAAGAGGACCAAGAATGTTCAAAGGGTTTATTGCCCACAACGTGTATGACTTTTTTGCCAAAATATTTTTCATGTGTGGAGTTGAATAAACCCATTTATTTTTTTTTTCCAAATTTTGGTTCCGTTACTTTTACTGTCGTTTGGGTATCTCTAGGGATAGTTCCAACCTAATTATAATGTGCACCTAACCTGTCTATGCTGAATGATTGGAGCGTGTGGTGTTAAATGTATATATTTTTTTAAATTACCACTACAGGTGTATATACCATTTACTGTAATTTGTCATGTTACTTTGCAGGATTCCACAAATGACAGTATACCTATCATGATGGTTGGGAATAAAGCTGATCTCCGACAAACACTCTCAGAACAAGGTCATAAATGCGTACCCACCAGTTATGGAGAGAAGCTATCCATGGTGAGTGTCAAAAGCAAAACAAGAAAATACAGTAAGAAAACTGAAATGAGATGCTTAAAGGGAATCGAATGCTTCTCAAGGATTAAAGTACTTTTCTTGCCGGCAGCAGGGTTTGAAGTGTTGGCACTGGGCAAGTTCCAAACATTAATAACTTGCAGATCAACCCCATATCTTTAGGTTAATAGCGTTTTTCATGTTACACTGAAGTGACAGAGCTGCTGTGTTTCCGCAACATCCGATAACTTCCTGCCGCCAGTGACAGCTGATTGAAGGGGCTGCAGGGCGTCACCCACCCCACTGGTCAGAAATATATGGCAGATCATAGAGTAAAGGCCGCTTTACATGCTGCGACATCGCTCAAGCGATCTCGTTGGGGTCACGGAATTTGTGACGCACATCCGGTCGCTTTAGCGATGTCTTTGCGTGTGACACCTATGAGCGATTTTGAATCGTCGCAAAAACGGTCAAAATCCCTCATCGGTGACATGCCCCCCTATTCTTGATTATCGCTGCTGCTCGGTGTACGAAGTAGTTTGTTGCTCCTGCGGCAGCACACATCGCTATGTGTGACGCCGTAAGAACGAGGAACCTCACCTTACCTACTGCCGCCCGCAATGCGGAAGGAAGGAGGTGGGCGGGATGTTACGTCCCACTCATCTCCGCTCCTCCGCTTCTATTGGGTGGCGGTTCAGTGACGCTGCCGTGACGTCACTGTGACGCTGAATGAACCGCCCCCTTAGAAAGGAGGCGGTTCGCCAGTCACAGCGACGTCGCAGAGCAGGTATGTGCGTGTGCGCTGCCATACCAATAATGTTCGCTACGGCAGCGATCACACGATATTGCATGTACGATGGGGGTGGGTGCTTTAGCGCTCGACATCGCTAGCAATTGCTAGCGATGTCGTAGCATGTAAAGCGGCCTATAGGCCATCAATATAAAAGTAGTTGGCAACCTCTTTAAAAGATGTTTGATGAAACTATAGGATCCGATTTATGCAACAATATACAGTATATTTAAAGATAGAAGTAAAGGTCAATTATTTTCTGTATCAAATTTCTTTTTTGTGATGGTAAAAGTGTTATGGTATCTTGAAAACAGCCCTAAGCTGAGAAGCATTTTGAGTGAAAACATCACTTTCGATATACAGGTTTATTTTATACATATGACCTGCATGTAAGAGTTACTGGTTAGTGGCATAGACAGAAAAGATGCGCTCTAACAACAACCTCCACATCTTCATAAAAATGGTAGTAACTGAAATCGGTCTGACTTAAATGGAATGTGAAGGATTCACCGGTGACCGCAAATTCCCTGAGTGACTGAAGTGAGCAGCGCAATCAGCGGTGCCGTCACTCAGGTTACCCGCGGCCACAGCTGGAGTCCTCCACCTGAGAGCGGTGGCTGCAGGTAACCAGAGTGATGTCATCGCTGATTGCGCGGCTCACTTCAGTTGCTGCGTGGAGCTGACAGAGAGCGGTCGTGGTCTGTGGCCGCTCGCTGTCAGCTTCATGTAGCAGAGCTGAAAGCGTCGTGCGACATCATGTGGATTACGTCGGACCTGGAGGGGTATTTGGGGATTAATAAAGTGGTGAAAGAGGGTGTTTTTTTGTCTTTTATGCCAAATAAAGGATTTTTTGGATGTGTGTGTTTGTTTATTTTCTTTAACTTACAGGTTAATCATGGAAGGTATCTCGGGGAGACGCCTGCCATGATTAACCTAGAACTTAGTAACAGCGATAGGCTGCTGCCTTTAACTCCTTATTACCCCGATTGCCACCACACTAGGGCAATTAGGGATGAGCCGGGTAGAGTCCCGGGACTGTCGCATATAATGGATGCGGCAATTCCGGGCAGCTGCTGGCAGATATTGTTAGGCTGGGGGGCTCCCCATAACGTGGAGCTCCCCATCCTGAGAATACCAGCCTTCAGCCGTGTGGCTTTACCCTGGCTGGTATCAAAATTGGGGGGACCTCACGTTGTATTTCTTTAATTATTTATTTATTTATTTTACTGCACTATATAGACACGCCCACTGGCGGCTGTGATTGGTTGCAGTGAGACAGCTGTCACTCAGCGTGGGGGCGTGTCTGACTGCAACCAATCATAGGCGCCGGTGGGCGGGGGAAGCAGGGAATACGAGATGGAATAAAGAGCGGCCAGTATTTTCAAAAGAGGAGAAGCCGCCACAGTGTGAACGCCGTGCAGCGCCGCGCCGGTGATCGGGGATCAATAAGTATGAGAGAGGGGGTGGGAGGGAGAGACCGACATCGACAGAGAGAGAGAGACCAAAAGAACTGCGTTTGTTATGTCAAATAAACATGCGGATCGCAACAACAATGCAGTGCACACGCACTGCTTAGCATTTTGGTAGCGTTTTTTTACAACTCATTGATTTCAATGGGTGTAGAACGCTGCCAAAACGCTCAAAAGAATTGACATGCTGCATTTTTAAATGCAGAGATTTTGTCAAATTTTTCACTTTCAAAATGCTGCGTTTAAAAAAGCAACGTGCGCACTGATTTTTCATGATTCTCATAGACTTTGCTGGGGAAACACAAAAAAAAAGCAACCTGCGCACGAGCCCTTAGGCGGGATCCGTGCGGGTTCAGAAGTATCTGATCACTAATCCTGGGCCCTAAGTTCTCAGAGAACTCCAGGTAACGATCTGGGTCCAGCAACTTGCAGCTTAGGTAATTAAAAAAATAAAGGAGAAATAAAAAAAAAAGAGAAAGCAGTCACATTATACTTACTGAGTCTCTGGCGCGGCCATACACTGCGTCCGGGTCCGCTCATACTACTTCCAGGGGCGCTCATGATCCTTCATATGTATGCACTGCTTCCCCCTCCACCGGCAATCCCCGCGTCTCTGATTGGTTGCAGTCAGACACGCCCCCACTCTGTGTGACAGCATGTCTAACTGCTTTCATTCACAGGTGCTGTGTGTGTGTATCTATGGTGTACAAATAAATAAATAAATTTAAAAAATTGATGTAGGCACCCCCAAATTATGATACCCAGCACAGATAATGCAAACGGCTACAGGCTGTAGACCCAAGCTGTGCACTTATCTTGGCTGTTTATCAAAATAAGAAGAACAACGTGCGTTTTTTTTAAAATTATTTAAATAGATGTTTTTAAAAAACGGCGTGTGGTCTCCCCAATTTTGATACCCAGCCATGATAAAGTCGACAGCTCTGAGCTTTTATTCTCAGGCTGGGGACATCCATGCTTATTGGGCCCCACAGCGTAAAAATAGCATCCTGTAGCCAGCCATGATTGTCACATCCATTAGATGCAACAATCCCGGAACTTTACCCGGTTCATTCCGATTGCCCTGGTGCAGTGGAAATCAGGATAATAAGGTGTTAATAATAGCTCACAGCTGCCACTAAGCCCTAGATTAGGCCAATTTTTTTATATATTTATTTTTACACCAATAGAGACGCGCACACAGTGTCTCTTGATTGAAGGCTATTAGACACGCTGTCACACAGGTTTGGGGTGTGCCTTACTGCAACCAATCAGAGACCCGGGGACCAGCATCCGGCCAGATATCCAAGATCCATTTCGGATCCGAACCAGGATTTTTTTGTAAAACCCGGTTGGACCCGCCAATCCGGGGTATCTGCATGTCCACCCATCACTACTTTTGAGGAACTGTAATATATGAGGAAGTTTTAACACAAAACTTCTTCCGCTTCCCATGAGGGTGGGCCTCATTGTAGTTTTTTTAAAACCAGGGAAGGACTCATCTCTACCAAAGTCTTACCACACTATTTCCATCCTTAATTCAAAGTAAAATTTTAGACAAAATCTTGACAAATAAGGTCAAAAAAATTATTTCCATTTTAATTCATCTTTAATTTCACTTGAATGGGTGGTACAGTGGCTCAATGGTTAGCACTTCAGTCTTGCAGCACTGGGGTCCTGTGTTCAAATCCAAGGACAACATTTGCAAGGAGTTTGTATGTTCTTCCCATGTTTGTGTGGGTTTCCTCTCACACACTAAAGACATACAGATAGGGAATTTAGTTTGTGAGACCCAATGGGGACAGTATTGCTGATGTATATAAAGTGTTGTGGAATATGTTGGCTCTATATAAAAATAAACTTTATTATTATTAATTCCTCTGGATGAAATCGATTATTAAATCATGGGCGGAAAAACCCGCTTGTCTGTTTGTTAATATTGTTGTGCAATTTTATCAGAAGATGCCTGCCTATGTGTTTTTACTTGATACATGTAAATCTTTTGATTATATTGAATGCTCATATCCCAAAAAGGTTTAAAGGAGAGTTAAGCCTGCTTTACACGTTGCAGTTTTGCATACGATATCGTATGTGATTTGCAACACCCCCCATTGTATGTGCGGTACGTTCAATTTGATGAATGTGCCGCACAAACGATTAACCCCCGTCACACGTACTTACTAGTGATGAGCGAGTACTAAAATGCTCGGGTGCTCGAGGCTCGGGCCGAGCATCCCAAAATACTCGTGTACTCGGCCCGAGCACCGAGCCCAATGTTATCCTATGGGAGACCCGAGTATTATTCTGAAATGACCCCCGGCAGCATGTAGAAACCATAAAACTGTAAATTAAAAAAAAAAACGTGCGTGTGTGTGTAAGCGTGCATATATATATACACGCGGAGTGGAGTGCGGGAGGGGCCGTAGCCGAGCGGGGAAGTGTCGGGCTAAAGGCACGGTCATGCTGTGAGGGCCGGCCAATCACTGCAATTCCACAAGTAACAGGGCTGTGGCATTGCAGTGGTCTGCCAGCCAATCCCTGCATAAGGGCTGGCTCTAAAAAGAGCGCCAACATGAAGACCACGAGTACAGCACGAGTATCGCGAAATTACTCGGTCCCCGCCGAGTAGCCCGAGTACAGTGATACTCGTGCGAGTACCAAGTAGTGACAAGCATACTCGCTCAACACTAGTACTTACCCGTCCATACGACCTCGCTGTGGGCGGCGAACGTCCACTTCCTGGAGTGGAAGGGACGTTCGGCGTCACATCGTCGTCACGCGGCAGCCGGCCAATAGAAGCGGAGGGGCGGAGATGAGCGGGATGTAACATCCCGCCCAACTCCTTCCTTCCGCATTGTCAGCCGGGAGCTGCAGGACGCAGGTAAGCTGCAGTTCATCGTTCCCGGGGTGTCACACACAGCGATGTGTGCTACCTCGGGTACATTGAACAACCTGCTGTTCAATTTTAGAGAAAGGTACGATGTGTATGCGATGAACGGATTTTCGTTCAATCGCAATTGCACGTACCTGTCACACCCTGCAATGTACCTTACAATGCCAGATGTGCGTCACTTATGACGTGACCCCGCCGACACATTGTAAGATATATTGCAGCGTGTAAAGCGGGCTTAAGGCTATGTGCACATGTTGTGTAATTTCTTCCGTTTACGCAGCGTATTGCACTGCAACATAAATGCATGCGTCCTGCGTCCCCAGCACAATCTATGAAGATTGTGCATAATCCATCCGCACATTGCGTTTGAGAGTGCAGCGATTTGCATGCTGAAATCGCTGCCCTCAAAAAAGTAACATGTCACTTATTTTGTGCGCTTTGGATGCAGCTCCCACTCTGTCTATCGGAGAGGCTGCATCCAGAGCGCATGAAATCGTTATCTACTCTGCAAACACACTGCATCCATTACGCAGTGTTTCTGCAGCGATTTGAAGCGCATATGCACTGCTAAATCGCTGCAGATTTTTCAGCATGGACACTACGCAACGTGCGCACATAGCCTAAAGGCCCCGTTACACGCAACGACGTATCTAACGATATATTGCCGGGGTCACGGATTCCATGATGCACATCCGGCAGAGCAATACGCAGCGTAAATGCATGAAATTATGCAACGTGCGCACATAGCCTTAGAACCAGTGGCGTAACTAGAGTTTGATGGGCCCCAGTGCAAAGTTAAGACCTGGGCCCCTCCTCTACATACACCGACACTTGGGGTATGGGATAATGACACTGAGACTCGGGGTATGGGATAATGATGCTGACACTTGGCTCTTACCCACAGCACCCAGATTTTCCATGATCTGAAATCTCTCTATCAGCACCCATCTTTCCTATGTTCTGATATCCATCTTGTCCTCGGCACCCAGCTTCCCCATGCTCTACTATACATCTTTCCCTCAGCACCCAGCTTTCCCATATCAGAGCATGTAAAAGCTGGGTGCTGAGAGAAGATGTATAGCAGAGCATGGGAAAGCTGGGTGCTGAGAGAAGATGTATAGCAGAGCATGGGAAAGCTAGGTGCTGAGGGAAAGAGCCTTTTTCCCTCAGCACAAAACATTCCCATCCCCTGATTGTATCTTTGTCCCCTCTTGTATATAGTTCTCCAAATACAATAATGGCCCCACATTGCCTTCCATATTGTATAAAGGGTCCCACATAACCCTTCATATATTAGAATACACTTCCATAGTCCTCCATGTATTATAATTCACCCCATAGTTCTCCATATATTATACTGCACCACATAGTCCTCCATATATTATAATGCAGCCCTATAGTCCTCCATATATAAAGTAGCCCTCATAGCCCTCCAATTATTATAATGAAATTTCCATAGTTCTCCATGTATTATAATTCACCCCATAGTTCTCCATATATTATAATTCATCCCATAGTACTCCATATATTATACTGCACCACATAGTCCTCCATGTTTTGTAATGCACTTCCATAGTCCATGTATAAGGTAGGCTCCATAGTCCTCCATATATTATAATGTAGCCCCCATAGTTCTATATGTATTATAACGCGACCCCATAAAACTTTATACAGTGGAACCTTGGATTACGAACTTAATTGGTTCCGGGTGTGTGCTCTTAAATCAAGTTACTTTTATATCAAAACTAAGTTTCCCATAGGAAATAATTGAAACAGACAATTCGTTCCACAACCCAAAAATATTTGCAGTATTTATACAAACTTATTACAGTAATACAATATAATGTACTGTATTCATATAAAATGATTACAGTACACTAATACTGTAATAATTTGTACTGTACAGTACAGTAAAAAACATGTAAAACAAATTAAACTGCACATTAGCTTTCAAAAAAAATGTTAGTGAGTGAGAGATACAGTACAAGCAATGTGCTATACTGGTTAGCCAAAAGAGAGTACAATAGTATATCCACAAATGCAAAATTGATAGAAATGCTATATAGTATATACTGTACTGTGCAATGGTATACTATATATAGTAAACAGTACATATGGACAGAAAGTTACCTCCAGAGTGGGTCAGAGCACGGTGAAAGGAAAAAACTGGAAGTGTGCACGGTGAGAATTTTCTCTTCTTGCAAAGCATTGCTCTTAAACCAAGTTACACATTTTTAAAAATCTTTGCTTGTCTTGCAAAACGCTCTCAAACCAAGTTATTCTTAAACCAAGGTTCCACTGTATTGTATTATGCAGCCCCATACTCCTCCATGCATAATGCACCCCTATATTCCATGTATAAGGTGTCCTTCATTTTGTATTATGCAGCCCCTCCAGACCTCCATATATAATAATGCAGCCAGCCTCGCCATCCTCCATGTATAATAATGCTTCCAGCTTCCCCAGGCCTACATGTATAATAATACAGCCAGCCTCCCCAGGCCTCCATGTATAATATAGCAGCCAGCCTCCCCAGGTCTCCATGTATAATGCAGCCTCCCCAGGCCTCCATGTATAATATAGCAGCCAGCCTCTCCAGGCCTCCATGTTTAATATAGCAGCCCGCCTCCCCAGGCCTCCATGTATAATGCAGCCTCCTCAGGCCTCCATGTATAATTCAGCCTCTCCAGGCCTCCATGTATAATAATGCAGCCTCCCCAGGCCTCCATGTATAATGCAGCCTTCCCAAGCCTCCATGTATAATGCAGCCTTCCCAAGCCTCCATGTATAATGCAGGCTTCCCAAGCCTCCATGTATCATGCAGCCTCCCCAGTCCTCCATGTATAATGCAGCCTTCCCAAGCCTCCATGTATAATGCAGCCTCTCCAGGCCTCCATGTATAATAATGCAGCCTCCCCATGCCTCCATGTATAATAATGCAGCTTCTCCAGGCCTCCATGTATAATAATGCAGCCTCCCCAAGCCTCCATGTATAATGCAGTCTTCCCAAGCCTCCATGTATAATGCAGCCTCTCCAGGCCTCCATGTATAATGCAGCCTTCCCAAGCCTCCATGTATAATGCAGCCTTCCCAAGCCTCCATGTATAATGCAGCATCCCCAGGCCTCCATGTATAATACAGCCTCCCCAGGCCTCCATGTATAATGCAGCCTCCCCAGGCCTCCATGTATAATGCAGCCCCCCCAGGCCTCCATGTATAATGCAGCCTTCCCAAGCCTCTGGCCATCGTGTACTCATTCATTTATATTAAAAAAAAAAACAAGTACTCACCCTCTCTCTTCCTTCCACCGCTGCTCTGTCTTCACGTCTCCTCGTTCCACCGCTGCTGTCGTTACTGCTTTCCTCATTCCCCCGCCGCTGCTCTGTCCTCACCGCTTTCCTCTTCGACCACTGCTGTCCTCACCGCTCTCCTCTTCCACCACCACTGCTCCGTCCTCCCCTCTCCTCGTTCTCCTGGTGCTCTGGTCGGTGTTCTCCCGTCCTGCGCTCTGTGCACTCAGCACAGCAGTCGCACGGGAGTGACGTCACCGCACAGTCACAGGGGGAGAATGATGATGCATAGCGCGACACCTATGCTTCATCATTACTGTGTGCAGTGATGGGGGTGCCGCCGCAGCCACTGACTGACACCAGGCAGGGGGGCCCGGTGTCGGCAGCGGGTGATATAGCAGCTGCGGGGTCTGTGACAGATCAGCGCAGCTCCTCTCTCACTGACAGGAGCTGGCTGCAGATCTGCCGGGGGCGGCCGCCGGGCTCCAAACCTCCCGGGCCCGGTCGCAATGGCGATCCCTGCGACTGCAGTTGTTACGCCCCTGCTTAGAACCATTCCCTCTCCAATGTGACACTAGAAAAGGCTATGTACTTTCCTCATTATATATTGTCCTTGCCATTGACTCCTTGGCGGTTGCTGTCAGGCACTCCTGCACAATTAGGGGCATCACCAGCAGTTCATTGTTGAACAAAAAAATACCCTCTATGCAGAAAACACTATGGTTTATATACCATACCCAGTCCTTCCCTGGCTTGCTTACTTGATTTAGTTGACCCCTTTGGGTGCATTATCTGGTTTAGGAGTCATTTGGAGTACTATAAATCCAAACTATTCTCAATAGCTGACTAACTATTTGGGCATTCAGGTTACCACATATCTTATTCAATATCAGTAACTTAACTTAAAACTGCAAACAGTATAACAAATGTTAAAAGCCTGGTCTTCGCTATCCCTTTTTCTCTTAGACATTTTTTTTTTTTTAAAGCTCTCCCTACCTAAATTCCTATATCTATTTTTTTTAATAATTACTCTATTCCTATTTCACTTTTTTATTTAAGTCTCTAGATGGTATCATGATTCATTTCTTATGGCATGTCTCGTCCCCTAGATTCAGCCTCTCCACCGTAGAAGCTTCTAAAGATAGGAGTGAATTTGTTGACCCCATTATTATTTCTGGCATTGCAGCTAGTATACGCATTGGTTGCTTGATATAAAGTTTAGTAATGCTGCAACTGCGATGTATGGTGCCCAATGCGGGTTAAATGAAGGCCTGACCAATGCCCTTTAACGGCACAAGTCTCCTAAAGACACCCCACCTCCGTAGCTCCCATGAAGTTGTTAGCATGGCTTGGAAATTGGCCAGTTTCAAATTTGGTGGTGTGTCAGTTTTAACATCCACCAAACTCCCCTATGGCTTAACTCAATCCTTTCACACTTTTATAACTTTAATGGTGTCACTTTTTGGGATCAGATATTTTGTCCAATTATTTCCTAGTCAATCTTGATATCCCTCTTTCCAGGAAATGCAGGAGTTATACCTAAATCCGTGTTCTTTGGCATGCTATCCATTCAGAATTTAGTTTGTTAGAGGTTCATTTAGAATGTTCATCACTCAAATCTCTGCTTCGTACCTAATATTTCTCTAAACCCCTCACCAATATATACTCTCTTTTCCAGTCTGTTGGCCCTGTTCTGCTTATAAAGACACACTAGAAGTGGAAGGATACCATTCTGGATCTTTCTGATGACAGGGAAGATGTTACCGACTATTTTTTCAAATTAGTGGTTTGTAGGGCTGAGCTGACTCAGACTGTTATAGTCCGGATCCGCGTGGTTTCAAAGATGCCCGGGTGCTGGACTCGGGCTCGGGATTCCAGGTGTACGATCTGGATTCGGCACTGGGGAAATTAAAGGAAAAATAAAGAAAATAAAGAAAAAAATAATTAAGCAAGCGTTTCATACTTACGGAGACTTGTCATGGCGGTGTCATGGCGGCAGACTGCTTCCGGGTTACACATTTACTTCCTGTGCTGCGCAATAGGTTTATTGCATACACACAGCCTTCTATACTTTCCCCGCCCACCGGCCGTCCTGTCGTCTGTGATTGTTTGCAGTCACACGTGCCCCCAGCCTGTGACAGTGTCTGCCTACAGTCATTGCTCATCACGGCTCAGTCATTGTCTGCACTCACAGCCGGCGGTCGTGTTCTATGGCCACTCGCTGTGAAATGTAGCAGAGCTGGAAGTGGTGTGGGACCTCGTGTGGATTACGCCAGACCTGGAGGGGTGTTGAGGGTTAATAAAGTGATGAAATAGGGTGTGTTTTTGTATTTTATTCCAAATAAAGGATTTTTTCTCTGTGTTTGTACTTATTTACTCTAATTAACCCCTGCTATTACCCTGATTGCCACTGCACCAGGGCAATCGAGAAGAGCTGGTAAAGCTCCAGGATTGTCACATCTAATGATGCGGCAATACCGGGCGGCTGCAGGCTAAGAATACCCCAGCTGGTTTTATCTTGGCTGGATATCAAAATTGGGGGGACCACACGTCATTTTTTTTTTTAATTATTTATTTAAATAATAATAAAAAAACAAGTCACATGTGGTTTCTCTTAGGCTGGAGTCACACAGCCGCACACTAACAGGAGCGGGTCGGCCGTTGTCTTTCTATGTACCTGCACGCTCATGTTTGGAGAGCGGCAGCCCATGCCGGGTGATGTCATGCCAGACTTGCACAAGTCTCGCATCGCATCACCCACCACAGCCGCACTCTTCTGACAGGAGTGGGTCGGCAGCAGGTGTTTCTATATACCTGCATGCTCCTGTCACAAGAGTGTGCAGCTGCCGGGTGATGTCATGCGAGTCCCTCGCGTGTGTGACTCTGGGCTTATTTTGATACACAGCACAGATAAAGCCCAAAAGCTGGGAGCTGCAGCCTTGGGCTTTATCTGTGCTGGCATCAGAAAATAGGGGACCCTGCGCTGATTGTTTTATTTATTCCTTTCTTTTTATACCACCATATTGACCTGCAGACACTTGCACTGCTTTTCCTGCCGACCGGCCGTCCTGGCACCTCTGATTGGTTGCTGTCAGTTGACACGCTGCCACTCAGGGTGGGCGCATGTCTAACTGCATCCAATTACATGCGCTGGTGGGTGGGCAAAGCAGTGAATATTCAATTGTCGGCTCCAGGAAGGGAAAGCGTGATCCGGAATCAGCTTGCTGCCATGATACCGCCTCGGTCAGTAGACTGCACACACTCCTACCCTTTATCCTTTCCACCAATGTTTTTATTCTCCGGATTCTGGTCCACATAGACTTATATGGATACCGGATTCCGGAGCGAATCATTTTTTTTTTTTAAATGTAGCAGGGACACACTGGTCCCGTTTTTTTGCGAGTTTGACCAGCTCCAGTGGTTAGTGGTTGAGACAACCAGGTTCAATATAAGTTTATCCATCAGATATATTACCCTCCGACTAGATTAAAAAAACAAGGTCTATTCAGTAAGGTTGTATACTGTTGGTATCAGTCAAAAGGCACATTTCTGCATGCACTGTGGTCCTGTAATAGGACCCTCCATGGTTTTGTGCTCTGTTCTTTAGTTTCTGAATACACATTTTGATCTCCCACTAGTATTATCCCCAGACACCTGTTTGCTAAGTGTATTAGACACCAATGTTTCAAACACATAGAATAGGATTTTTTGAGATTTCTACTCTTTGGCGCTTGTAAAATTGTGGGTATGGCTTGGAAATCACCTAGCACCTTTAGTTCAACACATCATTGTGTACCCTGCTATAAGATATTATATGGAAATCGTGTGTGCCCATAAAAATTTGACAAAAACTGGTTAGAGTGGTTCTGCAAACCCTGCCAGAGCTTTAGAATAATCTGCTTTACACACTTCTGCTTTTAAAGCCTTAAGGGGGCTTTACACGCAACGACATCGCTAACGAGATGTCGTTGGGGTCACGGAATTCGTGACGCACATCCAGCCTTGTTAGCGACGTCGTTGCGTGTGAAGCGTACGAACAATCGCTAACGATCAAAAATACTCACCTAATCGTTGATCGTTGACACGTCGTTCTAATCCCAAATATCGTTGCTGTTGCAGCACACATCGCTATGTGTGACACCCCAGGAGTGACGAACAACACCGTACCTGCGTCCTCCGGCAACGAGGTGGGTGTCACTTTCTTTCGGCTGCTCTCCGCCCCTCCGCTTCTAATGGACGGCTGCCGTGTGACGTCGCTGTGACACCGCACGAACCGCCCCCCTTAGAAAGGAGGCGATTCGCCGGCCACAGCAACGTCGCTAGGCAGGTAAGTACATGTGACGGGTCCGAGCGATGTTGTACGCAACGGGCAGCGATTTGCCCGTGACGCACAACCGACGGGGGCGGGTGCTTTCACCAGTGACATCGCTAGCGATGTCGCTGCGTGTAAAGCAGCCTTTAGGCGCCTGGTCAGTAGATGGTCTCAAGATTCTCATGGGTGGCAGTGTGTTTGAGAGTGTGTGTGTAAATGTGTGAATAGGTTATCAGCGCTAAAAATTTTTACATTTTTGTTGCATTACATAAAATAGACCTTTAAAAAAATTAAAAAAAGAGATATAGACTTAACTGCATTGTAATCTAATTTGGGATTCTTACAACAGTTTTTATTCTTTTTCCTCTATAGACATATGGAGCTTTATTCTGTGAAACTAGTGCCAAAGAGGGATCAAATATAGTGGAGGCCGTCCTTCATCTTGCACGGTATGTATATTACTTACAATGACGTAAGGATTACAGCAGGAGCTAAAATAAACCATTCAATGTAAACTGGGTCATTGCGTGCAATGATACTAAAGCAAAAAAAATTGCATATGATAGGCGAAGGGCATTATTAGTAATTGGTATTTTTTATGCTGTATCCCTCCATATTTATCTGAAATAATGTGCTGACTCTTGAGTGAGGCCACTGCTGTGATCTAACCATTGGGGATTGTTTGCAAAGCAGGGCAGCCGTGTGTGCTGTAAGATTTACTTTCTATTGTCTTTTCTTGTTTAGGGAAGTAAGAAAGCGCAGCGATAATGAAGATGACAGAGGATCTGTAACCAACCTTTCGGGAGCCATTACCAAAAAGCCGACACAAATGAAAAACTGCTGTAATGTCTAAACTTTTCTAACAAGACTCCTTCCAATCATACAATGCTACTTTTTATAAGTTGTTTTGGACAAAGGATTGTACATAAGTGATATTATGGGGCCTATCTGTTCCCCATTGCTTGCTCCTCTAATGCACATTGCACCTGGCAACTGGTATGTTGTTATTTATGTATCAGTACATGTACAGATTATAATATGAGTAAATGAGATAAAAGATTATTGCAAGTGAAGAGTCCTCTCACTAAGAAACATGTTCTGTCTATGTATTGAAGATGTTTAGCAGCCTGTTTTTGTACATTTATTTAAAAATGTATCTTTTATGCTTTTTTGGAGAGGTTCTGAAATCCACTTTGTAAATGGAGTCTGTCACCCCAAACTGACAATATAAACGATGCGCATAGCCCTGTAGGGGCTATACATATTAAAACATGCACGGTGGCTCAGTGGTTAGAACTGTAGCCTTGCAGCACTGGGGTCCTGGGTTCTAGTCCCAGTAAGGACAACATCTGCAAGGAGTTTGCGTGGGTTTCCTCTGGGTACTCTGGTTTCCTCCCACACTCCAAAAACATACTGATAGGGAATTTAGATTGTGAGCCACAATGGGGACAGTGTTCCCAATGTATATAAAGCGCTGTGGAATTAATAGCGCTATATAAATGAATATATATTAAATATTTTAGGGTACGCTCATGCGAGCATATGAATCGGATGAGTGCTATGAGAAAAAATCTCGCATTGCACTCAGGCCAATGTTATTCAATGTGGGAGAGCAGCTGGTCAGCATTTTTCTCATCCAGATTCTGCATGAGAGAAAAGTTGCGGCATGCTGTGATTGTCAGCGACAGCAGTGTCACCCGCACCCATACAAGTCTATGGATGCGAGTGAAACATCACACTGCACCCGGATGATATCCGAGTGCAGTGCAATAATCGCTTCAGCTGACAATGGAGGAGATGGAGAGATTAATCCCTCCCCCTCTTCTGCAGCTGCAGGATTGGGTCATAGTCACATGACACTTGACTGACGCTCGCAGCACAGCGGGAGCCGAGGATCATCAGCATATCGCATCGATGCCATACCATCATGTGAATCCAGCCCTCGTGTTCTTATCTCTGTCTCCATTCTTCAGAAATGTATTCAAATATGCTAATTACGGTGCTCAGTGCACTATTGCTGTGGCCAAAAGTCTCAGTGCAACACTCAGCCCACTGGTTTTGCATGCTTCCGCTTCCCTCACTGGTGATTCACAGTACTGGCTGGGCCTGGCATTAAGGCCCCGTCACACTAAGCAACATTGCTAGCAACATCGCTGCTAACGAACAACTTTTGTGACGTTGCTAGCGATGTTGCTGTGTGTGACATCCAGCAACAACCTGGCCCCTGCTGTGAGGTCGTTGGTTGTTGCTGAATGTCCTGGGCCATTTTTTAGTTGTTGCTGTCCCGCTGTGAAGCACAGATCGCTGTGTGTGACAGCGAGACAGCAACAACTAAATGTGCAGGCAGCAGGAGCCGGCTTCTGCGGAGGCTGGTAACCAATGTAAACATCGGGTAACCAAGAAGCCCTGTCCTTGGTTACCCGATATTTACCTTTGTTACCAGCCTCCGCCGCTCTCACTGTCAGTGCCGGCTCCTGCTCTGTGCACATGTAGCTGCAGGACACATCGGGTTAATTAACCCGATGTGTGCTGTAACTAGGAGAGCAAGGAGCCAGCGCTAAGCATTGTGCGCTGCTCCCTGCACATTTAGCTGCAGCACACATCGGGTTAATTAACCCGATGTGTGCTGTAACTAGGAGAGCAAGGAGCCAGCGCTAAGCGGTGTGCGCTGCTCCCTGCTCTGTGCACATTTAGCTGCAGCACACATCGGGTAATTAACCCGATGTGTGCTGTAACTAGGAGAGCAAGGAGCCAGCGCTCAGTGTGCGCTGCTCCCTGCTCTCTGCACGTGTAGCTGCGTGCGGTGGTAACCAAGGTAAATATCGGGTTGGTTACCCGATATTTACCTTAGTTACCAAGCGCAGCATCTTCCACGTGGCGCTGGGGGCTTGTCACTGGTTGCTGGTGAGCTCACCAGCAACTTGTGTAGCGACGCTCCAGCGATCCCTGCCAGGTCAGGTTGCTGGTGGGATCGCTGGAGCGTCGCAGTGTGACATCTCACCAGCAACCTCCTAGCAACTTACCAGCGATCCCTATCGTTGTTGGGATCGCTGGTAAGTTGCTTAGTGTGACTGGACCTTTAGTGTCTTCAGAGAAAGCTTAAGCAAGCAAGCACTTCCATTCACCAGTGAGGGAGATGGGCGGATTCAGTAGACAGAGAAGTGCACTGAGCCTTGTGACCATGCTAAAGGTGCACCAAGCAGCCTAATTAAGATATTTGATCAACTTCAGTTTCTGCAGACTCAAGGCAGCAATTAGACCACCAAAGGTGAGATTCTTCTAGGTGCTATATCTGCTATAAGTCTATGAGCTTAGTTTATACTGCCAGTTTCTGCACACAGACTCCCTTTCAGCACTATGTATCTGTCCTAAATTTCATTATACATATTTTATTAAAAAAATAATTGCCAAGAATGTGGTTGTGCTGTCCTTTTATTATTTCTTTGTAAGCTGATCTGTAAGGTTTAATTCCTACAATTAGTTTATGTGGCTTATTTTCGTTGCGCAACAAATGCAGCCTCTTACATTTCCAGCAAGGTGGATGGGATTTATAGAAATCTCACACCCACTCTGCTTTTTTTTACGCTGTTTTACCTGACTTGCGGTGCATTTTTGAAGTTCATACAACAGTTTCTCTTGAGGGTAGGCTTTGGTTTATATGAGGATTTTCACTAAAGAATAGCATTAGTGAAGAATGATCTGCAGGTAAAAAACGCATATGAGTTTTTAGTTCATATTCCTTGTGGAAATGCACTTAAAATGCATGTAATCTACCCATGACTATCTATAAACTTTTGCAAAGCCAAATACCATGAAGCATTAAAAACACAGCAGCTTTATTTAAAACATGACATACCAAAGGGACTGCAGAATGTGCAGCCTCTTACTTCAGCACTTCTGGTTTCCCCAGTATTAAATCAGAAAGACAGGGTGGACAGCAGTGTGTACGACCTTTTCTTTTCTCAGCACCTTTGATGTCTCCAGTATTAGAAAGATATAGTGGTTGAAAGTATGGATAAGCAAACCAGAATGGTAAAGTTTAGGGTCTGTACTGGACATTTAGTGTCTGGGGCTCGGACTCAAACACAGACTTTTTATGGAAATCTGTCCGAGTTCAGCGTTTGGCTGCTGTTCGGATGCTGAAGAAAGTTTGTTGAAAGGCTGCAGCACAGCCAACCAACAAGCTTTTCGGCTTTTGTAAAAGTCCTGTGCGCTGCTGTGAACAAAATAAATGAGAAAAATGATGTGGTGTCCCCCCTACTTTTAATAACTAACGCAGGTAAAGCAGACAGCTGGGGATTGCAGCCCTGTCTCCTTTACCTTGGCTGGTTATAAAAAATAGAGGGGACCCCACAAGGATTTTTTAAGTAATTTATTTAAATAATTTTAAAAAATGGTGTATTTTTGATAACCAGTCAAGGTAAATCAGACAGCTGGGGGCTAGTATTATCAGGCTGGGAAGGCCCATGGTTAATTGGCTGGCCCTTCCCAGCCGAAAAATAGCAATGTGCAACCACTCCGGTTATGCGGTAAATGTCTGACGCCCTGGGCAAGCCAGGGGTCACAGGTCATCACACCACCACACCCTACATCCCAGTTAGGAACACCAAGGCTACTGAAATCCTTGTTGCCTTCCTCCAGGGGCTAATGTTCGCACCAGGGGGTGGGCCAGGCGGTTGGCTCCGCCCACCGAGGAGTTCATTGCCCTGGAGGCGGGAAGAACCAGGCAGAAGAGTTTTGGAGGAGGAAGTGAGAGGAGTAGACAGAACAGAGTGCAGTTAGGGGAGTGAAGGAGTAAACAACAAGAGAAGCTAAGTGAAGTGAAAGTGAAGTAGTAGTGGAGCAAAGAAGTAAAGAGTAAAAATGAGAGTAGAAAAGCCTGAAGTTGGTCCGGCTAAGTGCAGGACAGTGTCAGCAAGGTCAGCAACAGCAGTGATTGTCTGGAGGGGGACTGCTCGGAGGTTGCTGGAAGGACCGCGGACGGGTAGTGGCCCGGCGGTCTGGAGCAGTATACGAAGGACAGTCAGCACCAGGGCAGGGGCCTCTCGGACCCCGGCAAGGCTAGGAGTCACCATAATTTGCCAAATCCGTCAGTGAAGGGGACGTCTGTCTCCAAACAACCAAGTCCCGATTGAAGGCAACAGTCCAACCATTAAGGAGGAACACCGCCACCGCCAGGGCACCAGTTCCTCGGGGCCAGCGGTGGGAACCCATCGCTACCAATTCAGAAACATTAGGTGCAGGTCAAAGGGACATCACCGTTACCTACTGGGAGAGCAAGTGCAGCCATCCGTTGGAACCATCTTTCCAGCCGTGTGTTTTACCGAGAACTGTGTCACCGTCTCAGGCTGAGTGAGTACCACAGTGCCGGAAGGCACAGCGCTGCCCCCGCGTCCCTGCACCCACCAGGCCCTGCATCTCCCACCTCCTCACTGGGGCCCGGGATCACCAACCCCTACCCACGGAGGGGCAACACAACAACTGGCTGCTCCACGTCACCACTCCCGGGATCCCCATATCGAGCAGCGGTGGTGCTAACAAATCACCACAACCGTGGGTGGCGTCACGGACAATAGACTATATCCCAAAACCCCAAACCCCTTTCACTCACGGGCGAGGAGCGCCGCTCGAGAACCCCCGGGATCTGGCCCACCGCTCGAGCCACCACTGAGCAGCAGCAGCCGGACCCGAGCAGTGGGGTGAGCGAGGTGCCGACACCCTCCTCCCCGCCCGCGACAAATGCACCAGTTCTGACGCTTTGCCTCAGCTCTTCCTGATTGTCCTGGTGTCGTGGCAATCTGGGTAATATTTTTGGAGTTGATGTCAGGTGTGAATTGACTTCTGGCATCATGCCCACGGGTTAGTAAAGAGCAGATGTCTATCAGACACCCCTATTTCAAACCCGGTCAGTGTACAGTTAAAAAATACACACAGGAAAAAAATTGTTTATTTGAATAAAGACTCCTCCACTCTATTCCCCAATTTATTAATTATTAATTTAAAAAGTCTTCGAAGTTCCAATGTAATCTATTGGAGTAATGTCACACGAAACCTATTGAATCCCATGGAACCTCGAACCCGAAAAATTCACCCTGGTTTCTCTCGATTTAAAGCAGAAAGACATTGAGGACAGCCAGCAGTGTGATTCAGCCTCTTTTTTAAGTTAGCACCCTTGATATCTCCACTATTAGATCAGAAAAACAGTGTGGACGGGAGTGTGTGGCCTCTTCTTTCCTTAGCGTGACTGACTTCTCCAGTTTTAAGGCTACATGCACACGCTGCATCTTTTTGTGTTTACAAACTGCAGCCAAAATGCAGCCAAAACTGCACCTTGTCAGAGAGAGCCTGGAAATGTCACAAAAAATACTTGTAATTGTAGGTGCGTTTTCGGTGCGTTTTTTACAACATGCATTTTTGCTGCGTTTTTCTGTGACAAATATTGACAAAAACGCAGGAAGAATGAACATGCTGCATTTTTTTTATCACAAACTTTTGACAAATAAAACGCTGACAAATAAACTGCAATGTGCGCATAGCAAATCTGACTTCTCATAGACTTTGCTGGGAAGTCAAATGTCAGAAAGTTCTAACAACAAAACTGCAGCCAAAAACGCAGGAAAAACGCAGCGTGCGCATGAAGCCTTAAGCATAAACACAGGGTGAATATCAGTGTGGGCAGCCTTTTTCTTATCTCAGCACCGCTGATATCACCAATATTAAATCAGAAAGACAGGGTGGACAGCAATGTAAACCGCTTTTTCTTGCCTAAAGGCCGCTTTACATGAGACAATTTATCGTGCGTTCGTATGTGCGATCGCACCCGCCCCCATCGTTTGTGCATTACGGGCAATTTGTTGCCCATGTCGCACAAAGTCGGTAACCTCCGTCACGCGTACTTACCTCCCAAATGACCTCACTGTGGGCGGCGAACATACTCTTCCTGAAGGGGGAGGGATGTTCGGCTTGACAGCGACGTCACACAGCGGCCGCCCAATAGAAGCGGAGGGGCGGAGATGAGCTGTGATGTAACATCCCGCCCACCTCCTTCCTTCCGCATAGCCGGCGGCCGCAGGTAAGCTGCAGTTCATCGTTCCGGGGTGTCACACGGAGCGATGTGTGCTGCCTCGGGAACAATGAACAACTGGCGCGCAGAAGGACGATCGATTTTTTGAAAATGAGCGACGTGTCAGCGAGCAACGATAAGGTGAGTATTTTTGCTCGTTCACAGTCGCTCGGAGCTGTCACACACTACGATATGTCAAACGATGCCGGATGTGCATCACTAACGACCCCCGACGACATATCGTTAGCTATATCGTAGCGTGTAATGGGGCCTTTAGTATCAGGAACCCTGTTGTGTCCAATAATACATCAGAGATGCAGGGATGACATTAGCGTGAGCAGACTTGTAGTATCTTAGCACCATTATTTGGTTACAAAGACATTTTGGATGGTAGACTGAGGTGAGTGGCCTCTTCTTACATTAGCAATCCTGGGAATCATTATTTTTAGATCTCAAAGACTGGTTTGACAGCATTGTGAGGAGCCCCTTGTTACTTACAGAACCCTGTTAGCCACAGTATTAGATCAGAAAGACGAGTGAACATTATTGTGAGCCACATTTTCTTACCCTAGCACCACTGATATCTCTAGTAGTAGGTCACAAAGACAAGGTGGGCAGTAATGTTTGCATCCTTTTCTTACTCCAGAATCCCTGATATTTCCAGTACCAAATCAGAAAGACAGGGTTAAATGCAATGTAAGCAGCCTCTTATATCAGCAAACAACATGACCGCTCGCTGTAAGCTTCAGGCAGAGAATAAGCTGCAGCAATAAGCGGTGACGTCACTCAGATTATTTGCCATCACAGCTGGAAGTTACTAAGGTCCTACACTTGTAACCACAAATAAACCTGAGTGACAGCACCGCTCATCGCTCTACCTAAATCATTCTCTGCCTGATGCTCACATTGGGTGGATATGTTCTGTGCCCGTGTGCTGTCACTTAAGATGTAGCAGAGCTGGAATCATCCTGGGACCTCATGTGAATTATGTATGACCTGGGTGTTTTGGGGTTAATAAAGGGGTTAAAGAAAGTGGGGTTTTTTTATATTTCGTTTAAATTTTTTTTTGATGTTTGTGTTTATTTATTTTAACTTACAGATTAGTAATGGGGGGGTCACATAGACACCTCCCATTACTAATCTAAGGCTTAGGGCACCTGTGAGTTGTTATTAATCCCGTAGTACCCCAATTGTCACCGCACCAAGGCAATCGAGAGGAGCTAGGTAAAGTTTTGGGATTGTTTCATGTAATGGATGCAACAATCCTGGGTGGCTGGAGGCTGCTATTTTAGGCTGAGGGACCCAATGAGCATGGGTCTCCCCAGCCTGAGAATACCAGATATCAGCTTTATCATGGCTGGATATCAAAATTGGGGGTAACCACATGCCGAATTTTAAATTATTTAAATAATTAAAAAAAAACACATGCGGTTCCTCTTATTTTGATACATAGCCAAAATAAGCGCACGGCCAGGGAATGTAGCCTATGGCTGTATGCTTTTTCTGTGCTGAGTATCATAATATGGGGGAACTCTACACGAATTTCTTTTTAGCAGTTGAGGTCTGACTCCTATTCGCCTTACTTAAGTGCTCTGTAACTTCACACCAAATAACCTTTAATTTATCCACAGATTTTTTTGACCTCCAGTGTATCCATCACAGTTTTGAACCGAGATTAGGGAAAAAATTTAGAAGTTTTAATGGATTCTTGAGATAATGGCATATTCAGTCAACAGTAAATGTTCCACCCAGTCAGACTGATGATCAAATACATAACATTGAACATATTTCTTAAAAGTTTGATTAGTACTCTCTTCTGACCCTTTGGTCTTGGGATAATAGGCTGGGGAAAAATAAAATATTGATGTTTTTACAGAATGCTCTTCAAAAATTGAAAATTAACTGGGTCTTCCAGATGGCAACTATATTTTATGGAATACATTGTAAACTCAAAATGTGTTTCATGAATAACTTACTGAAGGTTTGAGAGCTAGGCAAGCAGAAATAGAGGCAAAATAATACTGTTTAATGAACCTGTCACCAATAAGATGAGCCTTTACTTCTGAAGGTGGAAGGTAGAGTTGGGTTCAAGGACTCTTTGCAGCAGCTGGTTGCTGGAGAAAACCGTTGGGATGAGTTCGGGGTGTCTTGTCACTGACATTAGTTTCAGATGCAAGTACGTATTCTCTTCAATCTCTAATTTTGGGTGGCCACGAAAAATTCATGGTTACCAGTTGGATAGTATTGTGACCAGAGTGACCTGTAAGTACATAATCATGAGGTTGCTAAAATTAAGTATGCAAAACTAGGGAGAAATACAATTTTTTGTATATGAGCAGTGTCAGGAGCTAGATCTTGAGATCTATGGATCTCTTCTACAAGATCTAAAAAAACAAAAGTCGCAAGTATATCTTCAGTGAAAATAGTAACTGGCTCAGTCCTCAGCTTTTAGTTCTAGATCTGAATATCGCAACAAAATTTAAAAAAGAACAATTCTATTTAGCTTGCTTAGGGTGGGTTGTTTTAGCTGATTCCAAATAAATCAGATTTTTGTGATCTGTCATAAAGCTTCAAGAGGAACCTGAAGACCCACCTCTTCCGACAAGCCTACAACCTACAATAACCCTCAGTCCAGTACACCACTGCTCTGTCCTCACCTATTGTACCCTCACCCATTCCCTGTAGACTGTGAGCCCTCGCCGGCAGGGTCCTCTCTCCTCCTGTACCAGTCTGTTTTGTACTGTTAATGATTGTTGTACTAGTTTTTATGTATACCCTTTTTCACTTGTAAAGCGCCATGGAATTAATGGCGCTATAATAATAATAAGTAATAATAATAATAATAATATTAATTTCGGCACGTCAAAGGCCCACTTAAATTCAACAATTCACAACTACAATGTTAAAATTCTTCTCAGTAGATGAAAATTTTAAATAAAGAGGTTCTCTAAATTGGGCTGAACGAATACTGAGTCAGATGAAAAAAGTTCTTTTAACTTAGTGAAGGCACGGATAGACTCTGACTTTCAATTAATTAAAATGGTTGTCCGGAACTTTAAGATTGATTACCTATCCCCAGAGCAGGTTCAAGATAAGAGATAGGCAGGGTAGGCAACCGCTTTTGCTGCTACCTCTTGCCTACTCAAGAGGTGCGCACTTTGAAAAAAAAAAATCTGAATGCTTGCAGTTCTCTCTGCCAACGCTCCGCACTCAATTGTACGTCACTAAAACTACAAGTACATGAAAACGTCACCAGAGTCTCCATTAGTTCATGAATATGGTACCAGAACTACCATCAGTACATGAATACATTACCAGAAGCAACTTCAGTACACGAACACATCAAGAAAACCACTATCAGTTTTTTGCAAACTGTATTTATTGCATGACTGGTGCAACAATCATCATACATATCCCTTTATCTATAATAGAAATCTGTTTAGTTTCTATTACGGTATCCGACACCTTAATTGAAACCAAATAGCTATATTAGTTTTCATGACTATCCTAGGGCCTGACAATTAAAATATAGGACATCAGGGATGAATATTGCTATTTTTTGCCTCATATTGTGTAAATCGTCTACAAACAATAAATTATTCTATTTAGAGATCAGCAAATAGTGAAATATTCGGGTTCGGATTATTCAACTCAAATATTTGGTACTATTCGTGTATTCGTCACGAATAACGAATTAATGCAAGTCAATTAGAAACTTGAAGAATTTTCCAGTGGACCCTCCCAGGATGTCTGGTGGGGCTGTAAAAATGCTGAAATAGAGAAGTGTTGATATAGAATGCTAACATTATGGGGAAGATGCCTGGATGCATCTTCCCCATGCGACAGAGGTCGCTTTTGGAAACAATATTCTCAGAGTATTGCACAACCACTTTGATGTGCAGTCCCCAGCCTGTTTGTGTTAACCAGTGCAGGTAAAGTAGGCAGCTGTGGGCGCTATCTTGTCTGGGTATCAAAAATAGAAGTTTCCCCACAAGATTTAAAAAAAATAAATAAAAAAAAACTAAATAACTCTCAAATGATCTGAAAACAAAGATTATTCAACATAGTTGTTCAGGGGAAGGATACAAAAAGTTGTCTCAGAGATTTAAACTGTTAGTTTCCACTGTGAGGAACATAGTAAGGAAATGGAAGAACACAGGTACAGTTCTTGTTAAGCCCAGAAGTGGCAGGCCAAGAAAAATATCAGAAAGGCAGAGCAGAAGAATGGTGAGTCAAGGACAATTCACAGACCACCTCCAAAGACCTGCAGCTTCATCTTACTGCAGGTGGTGTCAATGTGCATCGGTCAACAATACAGCGCACATTGCACAAGGAGAAGCTGTATGGGAGAGTGATGTGAAAGAAGCCGTTTCTGCAAACACGCCACAAACAGAGTCGCCTGAGGTATGCAAAAGCACATTTGGACAAGCCAGTTACATTTTGGAAGAAGGTCCTGTGGACTGATGAAACAAAGATTGAGTTGTTTGGTCATACAAAAAGGCGTTATGCATGGAGGCAAAAAAACACGGCATTCAAAGAAAAGCACTTGCTACCCACAGAAAAATGTGGTGGAGGTTCCATCATGCTTTGGGGCTGTGTGGCCAATGCCGGCACCGGGAATCTTGTTACAGTTGAGGGTCGCATGGATTCAACTCAGTATCAGCAGATTCTTGATAATAATGTTCAAGAATCAGTGACGAAGTTGAAGTTACGCAGGGGATGGATATTTCAGCAAGACAATGATCCAAAACACCACTCCAAATCTACTCAGGCATTCATGCAGAGGAACAATTACAATGTTCTGGAATGGCCCAGTCCCCAGACCTGAATATCATTGAAAATCTGTGGGATGATTTGAAGCGTGCTTTCCATGCTGGGCAACCATCAAACTTAAATGAACTGGAATTGTTTTGTAAACAGGAATGGTCAAATATACCTTCATCCAGGATCCAGGAACTCATTAAAAGCTATAGGAAGCAACAAGAGGCTGTTATTTTTGCTAAAGGAGGCTCTACAAAATATTAATGTCACTTTTATGTTGAGGTGCCCATACTTTTGCACCGGTCAAATTTTGTTTAAATGCAGATTGCACATTTTCTGTTAGTACAATAAACCTCATTTCAATCCCAAAATATTACTCAGTCCATCAGTTATTAGATATATGAAACTGAAATAGCTGTTGCAAAAACCCAAATAGTTATAAAGAAAAAAGGTTAACATTAATAGGGGTGCCCAAACTTTTTCATATGATTATATATATATATATATATATTATATATATATATATAAAAATTAAATAACCTATAAAAAAAATGGTGGCCTCCAGCCCATTTTTCATAACCAGCACAGATAAAGCAGACAGCTGGAGACTGGTATTCTCAGGCGAGGAAGGTCCATGGTTATTGGGCCATCCCCAGCCTAAAACTAGCAGCCTGCAGCCACCCAACAATTTTCATTCAAATCCAGTAGATGCTCCAATTGTGGCGATTTACCCAGCTCATCCTAACTGGCCAGGAGAGGTGTCTATGAGACGCTCCCCATTACCAACCCTGTAAGTAAAAAGAAAAAAAAACACAAACACAAAAATCTATTATTTTAAATAATAGAAAAACTCATCCTCTTTCACCAATTTATTAACCCCCATAACACCCTCGCAGGTCCAGCACATCAGGGAAATTGGGCTGAGCCGGGTAAAGAATCACAGTTGGCACATCTAATGGTTGTACCAATTTTGGGGTGGCTGTGGGCTGCTATTTTTAGGCTGGGGAGGGCCCAATAACCATGGATCTTCCTAGCCTCTTCTTACCTCTGCACCACTGGTTTCGTCAATACTAGATTAGAAAAACAGTGTGGACAGCAGTGTGAGCTGCATCGTGTTACCACATCAACCCTGGTATCTCCAATATTAGATCAGAAAGACAGTATGGACAGCAGTGTGAGTAGCTTCTTTTCTGTTAGCATTCCTAGAATATCTTTTATTACATCAAAATATTCACTGAGAGTATCTCTTCCTAAACATGAAGGGATGGTGTCCTATTAACTAGAAAAAGTCATTGGTGGTAATTTTAACGAAATACAGCTCTTATCTCACCTGACAAAAATAATGTGATTTTATTTTTATTGACATTCTTCTCGTACTTTCTCACTTCCCCCTTTAATATACAATAAATGTAAAAACAATATGCAAAAGGTATTAAACAATACCCCTAATCAAAATTTCATAAAATCTCCCGCAATAAGATATGTTTGTTGCTAGCTATGAGAAGTTTCCAAGGTCCCAACCCTTCAAATACTCCTCACTCTGGTGAATGAGAGTCCAGTCACGCAGATCTTTTACAGAATGGAACCAGAAATCACAGCAGACATCATTTATTTCTGTATTAGATTGAAGGCCTATGCAGCAGCTGCATAAAATATGGATAGCATAGGATCACCTTTATCACCAAGGATATGCTATATATCATCCCGCAGAAATAAATGATCACTACGTCGCAGTCCGCTATATGTCCATCAAATCAAATAATGACAGAGTTGATCGATTGTCCCAATATCTGTGCAATATTAGCAAGCGGTGTGCCCTTCACTGTCCTGCATAAATGACACTTTTGCATTTGCCTTTTTTTCTGTTTTCCTCTATTTTATCTACTCCTTAATTGGAAAACAAGGGGCAAGAAATTTGGAAAGGTATAGGTATATCCTGTAAATAAAAAAATAATCGAGTTCAGCAAAAACAAGATAAGTAAGTAAATTCAGGCCATAAATTGCATAGCTTGTTTTTTTATACAAGAGTAAATAGTTTATTCAGGCTGCCTGCAGAATATGGAGTCCTTAACAAGCAAGTTTGGATTGGCCCTCATTTTTCATGTTATTTTTCAAATTGCATAGTCTGATAACATCACTTTATCATGGTCGGTTAAGGGCTATTTGCTTGCAATCCTGTGCCTCACTTTCCCATCTGAGTTTTAACAAGGTTGTGTTTGCACATTTACTGCGGCTGATGAGAACGGCGCAGCACAGGTGGCTTCAGATTGTTATTTATGAGTGTACTCCTGGCCATTAATAACACAATGGAACCAGAAATAATCAAACACCCAGTGTGGCAGCTAAGGACACTCGCCTGCGAGGGTAATGCATTTTAAATGGTAACTCTATTAAATCCGTCTCTCACTTTTTTTTTCAACCTTTCAGTCTCCTTGCTGTATAATTATTTTTGCAGTTCTCATCATTAGTTTTCCCACATTGTTTTTAATTTTTTTTTTTTTTACATTTCCACATCTATCATATTACCGGCAACATTTTTTTTTTCTTTCCCTAAGCATAGGTCACATCCTGTGCAAAGTTCGTCTTGTGTACCAATCAATTGGAAATGATTTTGTGTCATTGTCATTCAAGCTGCAAATCAAATCTGACCTTGAGCACTTAATGAAAAGAGGCACAGAAGCATGATGTGGTGCGGAATTTATTAATCTTTCAAGGGAATGGAAAATACCTTGCCTAATTACCTGTACAGCTCTTTTTTTTCAGATCTTAAGTACCCGACATGACAACAGCAGCAACTTTGTAATATATTTTTTGTCTAATTGGTCAGCGTGAACTTCTTGATACTATTTAGAATAGTCAATATTCTGTGAGACCACATACAACCACCAGAGGGCAGCATTGTCTAAATAAACTGACTTCTTACCATTTCTGTCTTCCTGCTATATCCTCTTATGCCATAATATGACTGCTTTGACTATATAAAGTGTAGGGTGGATTGTCAAATCAATCAGGGAACATAAGTTGATTAAATATACTCTGGATAAGATCTGAAAGACATCATAGGCAGTAAATAAAATCCTATCTTTATAACTTTGTAACATTTCAAAAATGTTTTAAAGTAGAAATATGTCAAGTAAACTATTTTTTAATATTTATGGCTAAGCGCACATGGGCGGTGAATTCTTGGACAAGCCAAATTGCGAACATGACTGGCTCTGTGTGCAGCAACGTGTTCTTGTCCACACAACAGACATTTGCAGGAGCTGCCTGGTATTTACGTGCACTATTCTAGTCTATAAATCGGCGGACACTACGTCTGGGTGTACGTCCTGCAGAAAGCGTATACGCCCAAAAATGGTGCAAGACAGGGCATACGCTGACTCCATCTGCTCCATTATAGTTAATGGCTCCGTTGGCGCATGTGTCCGAAACCGGTTTTGCGAGGGATTTGGACGCAATGTGAAACCAGCCTTATAGTAGTGGTAGATGATCCACTTTGATCTCATGACTTTGCAGGAATTATTCATACTGTACTTGCAAACATTTATCATCCCTCATTATAGCAATATAACAAAGCTCCGGTCTTTTTACTCGAAATTCCTAATATACAATATAGTCGCTTGGCATTTTTTGCACTGTTTTCCCAAACTATCAAGCCAATATGACGGGAACCAGATACTTTAAATATATTACTTCATTAACCTTAGTTTACAATTAGTTTGCTTTTTCTCCATTCAAAATGCAACATAGACTAAAATATTTAGATATAACTCATATTTCCTAAACGGAGTTGTAGAACAGAATACATACAACTGGCCTGTGAGCTCCCATTACCTGTCCAGGGCAGGTCGCAATGCCAGCCATTTTTTTATATATATGTTTAATCAAATATTGTTTATTGACTGATATACAGTATATACTGTATATTAAATTGGTTTTCAGAAAAAAATAGTTTGATTTTCATGTAAAGTTCTAAAAAGCTGCAGACAATATATCATCAAAAAAATACAGCAGCACTCTGTATACACTGAGATGTATGCAATCAGTGAATCTGATTATAAACATCCTTAAGCTATAATTACATCATCCGTTTTTTAGTATTTTCATATTTTTTTGTTGCCTTTTTTGTGCGAATTACTTGTGCTTTGGCTAAAGTACACTTTAAAAACTCTCACTGTTTTTTTTTTTGCAGTGTTTTAAAAATAAATAAACAGCCCTGCAAAACACTGTGTGTGAACACAGTTTTAGGTTAATGGGGAAGTGCGCAGTCAAATATACACAGTACATGCTGTACAGAGTACTGGTGATTCCTCTTGTTTATGCAGACAGCAGGGGCATAAATTGAAGCACATGGACCCTAATGAGAAAGCTACAACGAGGCCCACAATTATTGCAAATCTTTAATAGTATTGGTCTTTTCTTATAAGTCAAAAGGTTCTGTTGGAGCCCCTTAGGCTCCAGAGCTCGGTGAGCTTGCGACTCCTGCACATATTGTAGTTTCTCCCTGGCAAACACTTATTAGAACTATTAGACTTATTAGAACCTCTCCTAACTTCTGGATACTTGATCAGGTTCTGCAATTTTAGTGTTTATACAGATTGTTTCTTTTCTTTCAGGTTTAATTAATGGGGATGAACAAAAATATCCTGTGAAACCTTTAGGAATTACAACCATTTTTCTACAAAGCCTCCTCATTTCAGGAGCTCAAAAGTAATTCGGCATATTTACTTTACAATAAGTAAAATGTTCATTTTTAATACATTGTAGAGAATACTTTGAAGGTAATGATTACCTGAAGACATGGACATCACCAAATATTGGGTTTCCTCTAGTGATGAGCGAGTACTAAAAAGCTCGGGTGCTCGAAGCTCGGGCCGAGCCTCCCAAGATACTCGTGTACTCGGCCCGAGCAACGAGCCCAATGTTATCCTATGGGAGACCCGAGTATTTTTGTGAAATGACCTCCCGGCAGCATGGAGAAACCCTAAAAATGTCACAAAAGTCTCAGAAGAGTGCTCAAATGACATGGCAACAGCATGGGGAAGACCCCTTGAAGCATTTATCACTCAAAAGTCACAGCTGTGAACAATTTTGTCCGCGTTTTACGCCATTTTTACGGACTCACCAGAAAACCTTCCAAAATGACCCCAAAATGATTTTTCATGGCGGAAATGTTAAGGGCACATACCCAATAGTGAGATAGAGCTGGTGTATGTTACTTTTTGAGATCAATACATGAAAGATTTTACGTGAAAACATTGTGTGGCACTCCGATGTCCCTGAGAAGAGACGTACATGAAGGCCTCTTGAGTCTAATGTGCCCATTTTGAGGAAGTGAGTCTTTGTAGTATTTTCCTTTGCCAGGGCAGTCCTAAATTGTGAGGTTCACCAATGCCCCTGCATACAGACGTGCATGAGGGCCTCAAAACATTAAGTGTCCATTGTCAGGAAGTGGGTGTATTATAGTATAGCCCTTAGGCAGGGCAGCCAAAAATTGGGAGGCTCCACATTGTCCCTGGGTAGAGACGTGCATGAGGGCCTCAAAACATTAAGTGTCCATTTTAAGGAAGTGGGTGTATTTCAGTATAGCCCTTAGGCAGGGCAGCCAAAAATTGGGAGGCTCCACATTGTCCCTGGGTAGAGACGTGCATGATGGCCTTTAAACCTGAAGTGCCCATTGTAAGGAAGTGGGTCTATTTCAGTATAGCCCTTTGCCAGGGCAGCCAAAAATTGGGAGGCTCCACATTGTCCCTGGGTAGAGACGTGCATGAGGGCCTCAAAACATTAAGTGTCCATTGTCAGGAAGTGGGTGTATTATAGTATAGCCCTTAGGCAGGGCAGCCAAAAATTGGGAGGCTCCACATTGTCCCTGGGTAGAGACGTGCATGATGGCCTTTAAACCTGAAGTGCCCATTGTAAGGAAGTGGGTCTATTTCAGTATAGCCCTTTGCCAGGGCAGCCAAAAATTGGGAGGCTCCACATTGTCCCTGGGTAGAGACGTGCATGAGGGCCTCAAAACATTAAGTGTCCATTGTCAGGAAGTGGGTGTATTATAGTATAGCCCTTAGGCAGGGCAGCCAAAAATTGGGAGGCTCCACATTGTCCCTGGGTAGAGACGTGCATGATGGCCTTTAAACCTGAAGTGCCCATTGTAAGGAAGTGGGTCTATTTCAGTATAGCCCTTTGCCAGGGCAGCCAAAAATTGGGAGGCTCCACATTGTCCCTGGGTAGAGACGTGCATGAGGGCCTCAAAACATTAAGTGTCCATTGTCAGGAAGTGGGTGTATTATAGTATAGCCCTTAGGCAGGGCAGCCAAAAATTGGGAGGCTCCACATTGTCCCTGGGTAGAGACGTGCATGAGGGCCTCAAAACATTAAGTGTCCATTGTCAGGAAGTGGGTGTATTATAGTATAGCCCTTAGGCAGGGCAGCCAAAAATTGGGAGGCTCCACATTGTCCCTGGGTAGAGACGTGCATGATGGCCTTTAAACCTGAAGTGCCCATTGTAAGGAAGTGGGTCTATTTCAGTATAGCCCTTTGCCAGGGCAGCCAAAAATTGGGAGGCTCCACATTGTCCCTGGGTAGAGACGTGCATGAGTGCCTCAAAACATTAAGTGTCCATTGTCAGGAAGTGGGTGTATTATAGTATAGCCCTTAGGCAGGGCAGCCAAAAATTGGGAGGCTCCACATTGTCCCTGGGTAGAGACGTGCATGATGGCCTTTAAACCTGAAGTGCCCATTGTAAGGAAGTGGGTCTATTTCAGTATAGCCCTTTGCCAGGGCAGCCAAAAATTGGGAGGCTCCACATTGTCCCTGGGTAGAGACGTGCATGAGGGCCTCAAAACATTAAGTGTCCATTGTCAGGAAGTGGGTGTATTATAGTATAGCCCTTAGGCAGGGCAGCCAAAAATTGGGAGGCTCCACATTGTCCCTGGGTAGAGACGTGCATGATGGCCTCAAAACATTAAGTGTCCATTGTCAGGAAGTGGGTGTATTATAGTATAGCCCTTAGGCAGGGCAGCCAAAAATTGGGAGGCTCCACATTGTCCCTGGGTAGAGACGTGCATGATGGCCTTTAAACCTGAAGTGCCCATTGTAAGGAAGTGGGTCTATTTCAGTATAGCCCTTTGCCAGGGCAGCCAAAAATTGGGAGGCTCCACATTGTCCCTGGGTAGAGACGTGCATGAGGGCCTCAAAACATTAAGTGTCCATTGTCAGGAAGTGGGTGTATTATAGTATAGCCCTTAGGCAGGGCAGCCAAAAATTGGGAGGCTCCACATTGTCCCTGGGTAGAGACGTGCATGATGGCCTTTAAACCTGAAGTGCCCATTGTAAGGAAGTGGGTCTATTTCAGTATAGCCCTTTGCCAGGGCAGCCAAAAATTGGGAGGCTCCACATTGTCCCTGGGTAGAGACGTGCATGAGGGCCTCAAAACATTAAGTGTCCATTGTCAGGAAGTGGGTGTATTATAGTATAGCCCTTAGGCAGGGCAGCCAAAAATTGGGAGGCTCCACATTGTCCCTGGGTAGAGACGTGCATGATGGCCTCAAAACATTAAGTGTCCATTGTCAGGAAGTGGGTGTATTATAGTATAGCCCTTAGGCAGGGCAGCCAAAAATTGGGAGGCTCCACATTGTCCCTGGGTAGAGACGTGCATGATGGCCTTTAAACCTGAAGTGCCCATTGTAAGGAAGTGGGTCTATTTCAGTATAGCCCTTTGCCAGGGCAGCCAAAAATTGGGAGGCTCCACATTGTCCCTGGGTAGAGACGTGCATGAGGGCCTCAAAACATTAAGTGTCCATTGTCAGGAAGTGGGTGTATTATAGTATAGCCCTTAGGCAGGGCAGCCAAAAATTGGGAGGCTCCACATTGTCCCTGGGTAGAGACGTGCATGATGGCCTTTAAACCTGAAGTGCCCATTGTAAGGAAGTGGGTCTATTTCAGTATAGCCCTTTGCCAGGGCAGCCAAAAATTGGGAGGCTCCACATTGTCCCTGGGTAGAGACGTGCATGAGGGCCTCAAAACATTAAGTGTCCATTTTAAGGAAGTGGGTGTATTTCAGTATAGCCCTTAGGCAGGGCAGCCAAAAATTGGGAGGCTCCACATTGTCCCTGGGTAGAGACGTGCATGAGGGCCTCAAAACATTAAGTGTCCATTTTAAGGAAGTGGGTGTATTTCAGTATAGCCCTTAGGCAGGGCAGCCAAAAATTGGGAGGCTACACGTTGTCCCTGGGTAGAGACGTGCATGAGGGCCTCAAAACATTGTTCCCATTGCAAAGGAGCGGGTCTCCTGTCGTTGTAATGTCCATTCTGCAAAGAATGGGCGAAAAAATTTACCACTGGGGGTATACCTGAAACAAAGACCTAACTATTGTAACGGTCATCATGATGGCGCATGAGGAGAAGGAGGAGCAGTCCAGCGATTATCCAAAGTCGAGAAGTGTACCCATGGGTGAGTGGAGGTACATGGCAAACTTTAAATTCCGCTCTCATTTGCTGGTGGTGTGGTGAAGTCTGGCCCAATCCAACCCTTGTTCATCTTTATCAGAGTCAGCCTGTCAGCATTTTCAGTTGACAGGCGGGTGCGTTTATCTGTAATGATTCCACCTGCGGCACTAAAAACACGCTCTGACAAAACGCTAGCAGCAGGGCAGGCCAGGACTTCCAAGGCGTAGAGAGCCAATTCATGCCACGTGTCCAGCTTGGATACCCAATAATTGTAAGGCACAGAGGAATGTCGGAGTACAGTTGTTCGATCTGCAAGGTACTCCTTCAGCATCTGGGCAAACTTAGGATTTCTTGTGGCACTACCCCGCACCTCAGGGGCTGTGGTACGTGAGGGGCTGAGAAAACTGTCCCACATCTTAAAGACTGTTCCCCTACCTCTGGCGGATTGGACTTGTGCCTCTCTCGGCTGTACGCCTCGGTTGTCCACTGATTCCTGACCTATGCCGCTAGCGTTTTGTGAGGGGAATGCTTTGCCTACTTCCGTGAGTATGGCCTTCCGAAACTGCTGCATTTTGGTTGACCTCTCATCCACGGGAATAAGAGACAAAAAGTTCTCCTTGTAGCGTGGGTCTAACAGTGTTACCAACCAGTAATGATTGTCGGCCAAGATGTTCTTAACGCGAGGGTCACGAGACAGGCAGCTTACCATAAAGTCAGCCATGTGCGCCAGACTCTTAACAGCCAGGACTTCAGTAGCCTGACCAACAAGATGACTGAACATGCTGTCCTCCTCCTCCTCCTCCTCCTCCTCCTCCTCATCTACCCTGTCCTCTGGCCAGCCACGCTGAATCGAGGATATGACTGGTGTGCATGTCATATCCTCAATTTGGCCGGAGAGTTGCTCCATGTCTTCATCCTCCTCCTCGTCATAGTCCTCCACTGCACGTTGTGATGAGACGAGGCTGGGCTGTGTGTTATCACCCACACCCACTACTGTTTCTTGCTGCAACTCATCGCGCTCCGCCTGCAATGCATCATGTTTGTTTTTCAAAAGGGACCGTTTTAGAAGGCAGAGTAGCGGTATGGTGACGCTAATAATGGCGTCATCACCACTCACCATCTTGGTGGAGTCCTCAAAGTTTTGGAGGATGGTACATAGGTCTGACATCCATCTCCACTCCTCAGGTGTTATGTGTGGAGTTTGACCCATTTCCCGACGGCTTAGGTGATGCAGGTACTCAACAACTGCCCTCTTCTGCTCACATATCCTGACCAACATGTGCAGAGTTGAATTCCAACGCGTGGGGACATCACACACCAGTCTGTGAGCCGGAAGATGCAAACGGCGCTGAAAGCCGGCAAGGCCGGCTGAAGCAGTAGGTGACTTTCGAAAATGTGCAGACAGGCGGCGAACTTTTACCAGCAGATCAGACAGCTCTGGGTATGACTTTATAAACCGCTGAACCACGAGGTTGAGCACATGGGCCACGCATGGAACATGTGTCAGCTGGCCTCGCCTCAAAGCCGCCACCAGGTTCCGGCCATTGTCACAAACGACCTTTCCTGGCTTTAGGTTCAGAGGTGTGAGCCAGTGATCTGCCTGCTGTTTCAGAGCTGTCCACAGCTCTTCTGCATTGTGGGGTTTGTCACCTATGCAGATTAGCTTCAGCACAGCCTGTTGCCGCTTCGCCGAGGCAGTGCTGCAGTGCTTCCAGCTTGTGACTGGTGTGGAGGGCACAGTGGATGAGGATGCGCAGGAGGAGGAGGAGGCTGAAGAGCATGACATTCCGGAGCTGTAGAGTGTGGGTGAAACACTGACTGAGGTAGGGCCTGCAAACCTTGGTGTGGGAAGGACGTGTTCCGTCCCTCGCTCAGACTGGGTCCCAGCTTCCACAATATTAACCCAGTGTGCCGTCAACGAGATGTAGCGGCCTTGCCCACAAGCACTTGTCCACGTGTCTGTGGTTAGGTGGACTTTGGGTGAAACAGCGTTGTTCAGGGCACGTGTGATGTTTTGTGACACGTGGTTATGCAACGCGGGGACGGCACACCGGGAGAAATAGTGGCGGCTGGGGACCGAGTAACGTGGGACAGCTGCCGCCATCAGGTCACGGAATGCTTCTGTCTCCACCAGCCTAAAAGGCAACATTTCCAGCGCAAGCAGTCGCGAAATGTTAGCATTTAGAACTGTGGCATGTGGGGTGTTGGCAGTGTATTTGCGCCTGCGTTCAAAGGTTTGCTGAATGGATAACTGAACGCTGCGCTGGGACAAGGACGTGCTTGATGATGGTGTTCTTTCTGCGTAGGCAACTGCAGGTGCAGGAGTGGAGGAGGCTTGTTCGCAGGCAGCATGGACAGAGGATTGGCTCGCATGCACAACCAGCGAAGACGTAGCAGTGACATCAGCAAGCACTGCTCCTCGACTCTGTTGTACTTCCCACAAAGTCGGGTGCTTGGCTGACATGTGCCTGATCATGCTGGTGGTGGTCAGGCTGCTAGTTTTGGTACCCCTGCTGATGCTGGCACGGCAGGTGTTGCAAATGGCCTTTTTTGAATCATCTGGATCCAACTTAAAAAACTGCCAGACTCGTGAAGACCTAACATTTGTACAGGCACCTTGTGTCGTCGTGTTGTTACGGGGAACGGTTGCCTGACTTCTGCCTGGGACCACCACCCTGCTTCTTACTGCCTGTTGTGATGCTACGCCTCCCTCCCCCTGTGCACTGCTGTCCTCGCTCTGCATATCCTCCTGCCAGGTTGGGTCAGTTACTGGATCATCCACCACGTCGTCTTCCTCTTCCGCACCCTGCTCCTCCTCCTGACTTGCTGACAATTGTGTCTCATCATCGTCCACCACTTGTTGAGACACGTTGCCAACTTCGTGAGAACGTGGCTGCTCAAATATTTGGCTATCTGTACAGACGATCTCCTCATGACCCACTTCAATATGAGCTGGCGAGAGGCCAGAATGTGTGAATGGAAACGTGAACAGCTCTTCCGAGTGTCCAAGTGTGGGATCATTAATGTCCGAGGAGGACGTGTACTCAGCCTGGTGGTAGGAAGGAGGATCAGGTTCAGAAATGTGCGGTGCAGTATCACGGCTACTGACACTTGACCGTGTGGAAGACAGAGTGTTTGTGGTGGTGCCAATCTGACTGGAAGCATTATCCGCTATCCAACTAACAACCTGTTGACACTGGTCTTGGTTCAAGAGCGGTGTACTGCTGCGGTCCCCAAGAATTTGGGACAGGACGTGCGAGCGACTAGATGTGGCCCTTTGTTGTGGCGAAATTAGAGCTTGCCCACGACCTCGGCCTCTGCCTGCACCACCATCACGTCCACTTCCTTGTTCCTTGCCAATGCCCTTGCGCATTTTGCAATGCTGTGCACTGCTGACGTGTATATTCACTACTTGTGCGTTATATCAAAGTTTCTGGAAATTGCACACCAGTGCACCTGTACGCTGCCACCAACAGGCACACACGTGCGGTTTTAAAAACCAAGCACGGACGCAATAATAACCTAACACAGGTTTTAGGAGCAAAAATTAAGAACTCTGACACTATCAGCCACTGCTGACTGACGTGTATTATACACTACACTTGTGCGTTATATAATAGTTTGGTAAACGCACACCAGTGCACCTGTACGCTGCCACCAACAGGCACACACGTGCGGTTTTAAAAACCAAGCACGGACGCAATAATAACCTAACACAGGTTTTAGGAGCAAAAATTAAGAACTCTGACACTATCAGCCACTGCTGACTGACGTGTATTATACACTACACTTGTGCGTTATATAATAGTTTGGTAAACGCACACCAGTGCACCTGTACGCTGCCACCAACAGGCACACACGTGCGGTTTTAAAAACCAAGCACGGACGCAATAATAACCTAACACAGGTTTTAGGAGCAAAAATTAAGAACTCTGACACTATCAGCCACTGCTGACTGACGTGTATTATACACTACACTTGTGCGTTATATAATAGTTTGGTAAACGCACACCAGTGCACCTGTACGCTGCCACCAACAGGCACACACGTGCGGTTTTAAAAACCAAGCACGGACGCAATAATAACCTAACACAGGTTTTAGGAGCAAAAATTAAGAACTCTGACACTATCAGCCACTGCTGACTGACGTGTATTATACACTACACTTGTGCGTTATATAATAGTTTGGTAAACGCACACCAGTGCACCTGTACGCTGCCACCAACAGGCACACACGTGCGGTTTTAAAAACCAAGCACGGACGCAATAATAACCTAACACAGGTTTTAGGAGCAAAAATTAAGAACTCTGACACTATCAGCCACTGCTGACTGACGTGTATTATACACTACACTTGTGCGTTATATAATAGTTTGGTAAACGCACACCAGTGCACCTGTACGCTGCCACCAACAGGCACACACGTGCGGTTTTAAAAACCAAGCACGGACGCAATAATAACCTAACACAGGTTTTAGGAGCAAAAATTAAGAACTCTGACACTATCAGCCACTGCTGACTGACGTGTATTATACACTACACTTGTGCGTTATATAATAGTTTGGTAAACGCACACCAGTGCACCTGTACGCTGCCACCAACAGGCACACACGTGCGGTTTTAAAAACCAAGCACGGACGCAATAATAACCTAACACAGGTTTTAGGAGCAAAAATTAAGAACTCTGACACTATCAGCCACTGCTGACTGACGTGTATTATACACTACACTTGTGCGTTATATAATAGTTTGGTAAACGCACACCAGTGCACCTGTACGCTGCCACCAACAGGCACACACGTGCGGTTTTAAAAACCAAGCACGGACGCAATAATAACCTAACACAGGTTTTAGGAGCAAAAATTAAGAACTCTGACACTATCAGCCACTGCTGACTGACGTGTATTATACACTACACTTGTGCGTTATATAATAGTTTGGTAAACGCACACCAGTGCACCTGTACGCTGCCACCAACAGGCACACACGTGCGGTTTTAAAAACCAAGCACGGACGCAATAATAACCTAACACAGGTTTTAGGAGCAAAAATTAAGAACTCTGACACTATCAGCCACTGCTGACTGACGTGTATTATACACTACACTTGTGCGTTATATAATAGTTTGGTAAACGCACACCAGTGCACCTGTACGCTGCCACCAACAGGCACACACGTGCGGTTTTAAAAACCAAGCACGGACGCAATAATAACCTAACACAGGTTTTAGGAGCAAAAATTAAGAACTCTGACACTATCAGCCACTGCTGACTGACGTGTATTATACACTACACTTGTGCGTTATATAATAGTTTGGTAAACGCACACCAGTGCACCTGTACGCTGCCACCAACAGGCACACACGTGCGGTTTTAAAAACCAAGCACGGACGCAATAATAACCTAACACAGGTTTTAGGAGCAAAAATTAAGAACTCTGACACTATCAGCCACTGCTGACTGACGTGTATTATACACTACACTTGTGCGTTATATAATAGTTTGGTAAACGCACACCAGTGCACCTGTACGCTGCCACCAACAGGCACACACGTGCGGTTTTAAAAACCAAGCACGGACGCAATAATAACCTAACACAGGTTTTAGGAGCAAAAATTAAGAACTCTGACACTATCAGCCACTGCTGACTGACGTGTATTATACACTACACTTGTGCGTTATATAATAGTTTGGTAAACGCACACCAGTGCACCTGTACGCTGCCACCAACAGGCACACACGTGCGGTTTTAAAAACCAAGCACGGACGCAATAATAACCTACTAACAGGTTTTTTTGGGGAGCGACAATTACAGTACAGACAAGTCAGACACTATCTGGACTGTTTTACACTGTGTACACCAGCCCCAGATATGAAGGCTGGTATACGGTCACCACTACCCTGCCTGCCTGCCTGCCTGTATACTGCTACAATAGTCCTGACAAGGACTCTTTTGGTCACTAGCCTGTATTCAGACCTGGCTATACCCTGCCTGTATATAGCAACAATAGTCCTGAGAAGGACTCTGCTACTGTACTCCGACCTGGCTATACCCTGCCTGCCTGTATACAACTAGAATAGTCCTGAGAAGGACTTTTGGTCACACTGTTTGCAGCCCTGCAACTGAAAAAGCTATAAAGGGCCGCAAAGCTTTCCCTGAATCAGCGACACTCTCCCTACACTCACTGTCAGAATAGCTGTGAGCAGAGCACAGCGCGCCGGCCGATATAAAGGCTCGGTGACGCTGTGCAGGCCGGCCAATCACTGCAATTCCACAACTAACAGGGCTGTGGCATTGCAGTGGTCTGCCAGCCAATCCCTGCATGAGGGCTGGCTCTCAAAAGAGCGCCAACATGCAGAAATGAAGACCACGAGTAAAGCACGAGTATCGCGAGATTACTCGGTCCCCGCCGAGCAGCCCGAGTACAGTGATACTCGTGCGAGTACCGAGTAGTGACAAGCATGCTCGCTCATCACTAGTTTCCTCCTTTGTGAAGCTTTGCCAGGCCTTTACTACAACTGACTTCAGTTGTTGCTTGTTTGTGGGCCTTTCTGCCTTACGTTTTGTCTTAAGCATGCTCAATGGGGTTAAAATCTGGTGATTGACTCAGCCATTAAAAAATATTTAACTTTTTTGCTTTCACAGTATGTTTTAGTCATTGTCCATCTATGCTGTGAAGCACCGTCCAACCAAACTTGATACTTTTGGCTGAATCTGAGCAGAAAGTATAGCCCTGTACACTTCAGAATGCATCCGCCTGCTTCTGTCTTCAGTCATATCATCAATAAACACAAGTGACCCAGTGCCATTGAAAGTCATGCGTGCCCAGCCATCACACTGCCTCCACCATGTTTTTCAGAGGATGTGGTGTGCTTTAGATCATAAGCTGTTCAAAGCCTTCCCCATACTTTCTTCTTCATATTATTCCACTGCAGGTTGACCTTAGTTACCTCTGTCCAAAGAATGCTTTTCCAGAACTGGGCTGGTTTCTTTAGATGCTTTTGGCAAAGTTGAATCTGTTTTCTCTATTTTTAAGGCAGAGAAATGATTTGCACCTTGTGGTGAACCCTCAGTATTTGTGCTCATGAAGTCTTTTCTTTTTTGTAGACTTTGATGTTGAAACACCTATATCCTGAAGAGTGTTCTGCACTTGGGTGGATGTTGTGAAGGGGATTTTCTTCACCATGGAAAGGATTCTGTGATCATCCACCACTGTTGTCTTCCATGGATGTCCAGGCCTTTTTGTGTTCCCAAGCTCACCACTGCACTCTTTTTTTCCCCCAGAATGTTCCAAAATGTTCCAAAATGTTGATTTGGCCACTCCTAACATTTCTGTTGTCTATCTGTTGGATCTCTTTTTTTTCCAGCCTAATGATGGCCTATTTTTCTTCTATTGAGAAGTACTTTGACCGCTTGCTGTGGGTTCACAGCCACAGCTTCCAAAGGCAAATGCCACACCTGAAATCAGCTTCAGACCTTTTACCTGCTTAGTTGATGATGGATTAATGAGGGCTTAGCCTATTCAGCCCATTAAACAGCTTTTGAGATAATTGTTCTCTTACCTTAGGTCCCTTGAAAAAGAGACAGCTGTAATTTCTAAACCCTTACTCCAATTAGGATGTTAATGCCCTCATATTAAACCTGAGAGTCTGCACTTTAAGCTAATAATTATAATAATAATAATATTTATTAATTTCTATAGTGCTATTAATTCCACAGCACTTTACATACATTGGCAACACTGTGCCCATTGGGGGGGGGGGGGTCACAATCTAAGATCCCTATCAGTATGTCTTTGGAGTGTGGGAGGAAACCGATGAAAACCCACGCAGACATGGGGAGAACTTACAAACTTCTTGCAGATGTTGTCCTTGGTGGGATTTGAACCCAGGACCCCAGTGCTGCAAGACTGCACTGCTAACCACTGAGCCACCGTGCCGCCCACCTATTGATTATATAATTGTATGTTGGATATGTATGGCAAACAGCTAAAATAACAAAACTTGTGTCACTGTCCAAATATTTCTGGACCTAGATGGTAAAACAATGACAGACATTGTCATTATTATTTTTTTTTACTGAATTTGCTGATGCAGTTGATTCTTGTTTATCACTGACAAGAGATTGTGAGCTATGATCCTAATTGTAAATAAATGATTACACAGCGGATGGTAATTATATGCATCTTCTTCCGTAATTGACACTTTCCTTTGGGAATGATTTTCTTATATGCGCTTCTAAATGGATCTCCTTGTTAATGACAAGACTGTAATCCCCTCCACTGCATGTCCATGTGTGCTCCCTGCTCCTGTATTATATGACCATAATCTATCTTTTTGGTTATTAGTTTATAATGGCCACATTTTACTGTAAAAGACGATGCACGCCAACTCCCGACAGCCAATCAGATATTTACATTCAGTCGCCTAATTTGCATAAAACCTATATTCGCTACCTTGTTGGTTGCTAGGAGACAGCACATTTAGGTAATTTTCACCACATTATGAAATGAGCTTCCATGCGTGATATATGTGCAGCATGTATGTTCGGATTCGATAAGAAAAGCGCTGTGTCCTTAATGTTTTTGTCTGCTTTATGGTCCTTCTGAAAGAATTAGTTTTTTAAAGTCTGCTTTAGAAAGTCATGTTCATATGATTGTTTTGTGTTGCTTCAGTAACTCCAGAGCATTTATCCATGTAATAGCATGGCCTTCTGCTTCACTGATTATACAGCCCTCACGCTTCACTGATTTCCTGATACGATACAGTCAAAATATTACGGTCTATTCTAAGTATGAAATATTTATAAATGAAGTAGTCAATAAACTTCTCACTAGAAATAATTATTTTAACATATAAAGTATTTCAGGGGCAGACACTGACAGCTTGGGGCCCCTGAGCAAGACATCTTGCCTGGGCCCCCCTCCTCTTATGGTGACTAAGCTACAAATATAGGTATATACAGTATGTATATACATATATATGTAATTACATAGGGCCCTTGCTTGGTATGTACAGCACCATCCCTTAAATATCAGATTCTTTTGTTGTTTTCATTATTTATAGCATCCTATCTTTATTTCATAGTGTCTTCTCTTGTTAGATATAAAATGACATGACTGCTGTTGGAACATGGTAAAGCTTCTTTTATGATGGAAGTACTGATGGACTGGTCTTCTGGTCAGATTCTGCTCCATCAGCAGTCATTTTATATCTAACAAGAGAGGACTACATAATAAAGAGAGGGTGCTGTGAATAACAAAAATAACAAGCATACGCTTTGTAAGAGACGGTGCTATACATAAGGGACAGTGCCATACATAACTAGAGAGGATGCTAATAAGGGACCATGTTATACATATTAAAAGAGGAAACTATGAAATTAAGGATTACGCTTTACATAGTGAGTATGCTATATGCTAATCGACAGTGCTATATACAATAAGGCTACATTCCTGCAACCTTGTGAATTGCCAGTGTGCTGCCTGATTTTTTTTCTCGGACAACTCACAGACCTATTTTGCATGCCCTATTTCTCATAAATGGATCAGAACAGCACATGCTCTGAGTCTCGCAGATCTCATTCTCGGATCACGGCTATTTGAATGGATCTATGAAACTTTATGAGTCTGTGTGACGTCCGATAAAAAAATCTTGCAGCACATGGACATATCACACGAATGTGAGAATGTGGCCTAAGGGATTTAAGAAATAACAACATTACTTCAAGTCATACAGTACAGAATAAATATTTTCATAAAGTTACTTACTGCTGATGTCTTATCTGATACGTTTTCTGTTACTATTTCTCTATCTGGTCGAGCCTTCATGCCGACATCTTCCAGCCACGACTCATTTTATCACACTGATCATCACAGCCCTGAAAATAACAAAGTCACTTATATTGTATACATACATTTGCCTCCTGAATAAAAAAATCCCCCACCCTGGGTCCCTGACTAGAAATATGTACCCCTGCATTATTATACAATTAGCAATGCACCATTCACAATATGAAGTGATAAATAAGCCGACACTGTTCCCCTCATTAAGGGTATGTGCGCACGTCTGCGTTCTGCCGTGCCAAATCTTCCACAGCGTTCATGCGTTTCAGAACACAGCCGAAAAGCTGCGTTCTGGATGCATTGTTGAATGCAGAATGGATGCAGAATTCATGCGTTCTGGATGCTTACTCTGCCATAGACAGAGTAGGAAAAGCATCCGGAACGCACAAAAGAAGTGACGTTGCTTTTTAGAACCCAGCGCTTTGGATCAAAATTTCAGCATCCGAAACGCTGCGCTCTCAAATGCAACATGAGGTTGGATTATGCACAATCTTCATAGATTGTGCTGAGGACGCAGGACACATGCAGTTACGCTGCAGTTCTTAATGCAGCGTAAAAGAATGCAACACGGACACGTGCACACACAGCCTAACAATAATCTATACCGCCCAATAAATATAAAGTAATCAATCTCTGTGACTCTCCCTCAATTTATTAAGGCTATGTGCACACGTTCAATTATTGGCACGGAAAATACACAGCATTTTACACTACAAGCAAATCTCATGCGCATGTTGCTTATAATTTTCCTTGCAGATTTACAGCAGATTTAGATAAGCAGCATGTTAATTCTTGCAAGATTTTTGCAGCGTATTTCACTTATACTAATGACTGGGGAAAAATATGCAACAAATGAATATGCAAAAACGCATTTTTTATGCAGTATTCTTCCTGCGAACACATCAAGATTTGCAGCAGAATTTTCTGCTGCAAATCCTGAACATGTGCACAGAGCCTTAAGGCTGCTTTACACACAACGATATCGCTAGCGATCTCGTTAGCGATGTGACACACCCAGATTGTTGGTACGATTTGCCGAGATCGCTCATAGGTCGTTTTGTAGTGGTCACACGTACACATCTCACAAATGACGCTACATCATTCAGCAATATATTGTTTGACCAAGGCGGTCGTGTGCATGTTGTTTGTCGTTGGCAGGGTGTCAAACGTAGCAATATGTCTGCTGCGTTCCAAACGACGAACAATATTTTGAAACTGAACGACGTGTCAACGATCAACGATTTTCACCCTATTTGCGATCGTTCAGAGTCACATGTAGGTGTCACACGCAACGACGTCGCTAACGATGATGGAAGTGCGTGACAAAAACCATGACTCCAACGACGTATCGTCAGATAAATCGAAGTGTGTAAAGCGGCCTTTAGTTCCAGTCCTGTGTCCTCTCCCTACAATTCATTCCTGCTAGCTTCGTAATTAATTGGGAGGCAGGAGCTGATGTTATCAGAGTCTAAATGAATTGTGGGGTAGGGAGGATGCTATCAGGGCCATATAATCTTCACCCCTGATGAAGGTTTCCACTCCAAAATGCGCGTGTCGGGTCCCTAGCGCCATTCCAGTGGCTGGGGAAAATGCAGACAGGTTGGTTCTTTGTTGCACACTTGTATATATCTTCTTGATCTCATGGTAATACTATTCAAAATATAGCTATATGGACCACCAACTTACTAAGTGATCTGTTATATTTATGTCCCCCTTTCCACTGGTCTGAGGTGCTTTTCTTCCTATGTGATCATTGTTATTTTTTATTTTTTAATATATTCAATAAATTGAGATTTTATTACTCTTTGGCTAATTAATGATTTTTTCTTGGGTCTGAGATTTTCCTTTTTCATTAAGCCTGCTACACATTACTATTTGGGGATATCTTTAGAATGTTCAATGGATCCCAGTGATTCTGAGACTGTTTTTTTGTAACATATTGTACTTCATTGTAGTTGTAAATTTAGGACAATAATTGTTGCATTTATTTTTTAAACTATGGGAAATTTTGCAATTTTCAAACTTTTAATTTTTATAAAATTAAACTGTGATGCCTCTGGGCTTCAGGCACCACAGGGTATTACACCACTTTTAAGGGGAAATATCCATCTCGGGTTAGGAGGGGATTAACTGAGGGTACCTTCACAAAACACACATACAACAGTAAGGTGCTTTCGCACAGAGGGGTGGACTAGGACAGACAGGGTGGTGAGCCATCACGAAGCATGGGACTTCCTCAGTCGCTAGGACAACCACTGGGGGCAGGCACCACATGGGGTATAAAGTAGGCATAACCATCACACTAGAGCAGAGTTTCCCAGGCACAGCTTGGGATAACATCTGGCACAGACAACAGGAGTTCCAGATAGCAACCGAGGGACACTTCACTGGAAAGACTTTCACGGGCACCGGTGGTGACCGCCGACTATCCGGGATCGGCTGGAGCCCATCGTGGCAGAGATCGGTACTCTGGGGCAGCGCCTGAACTACCTGTGAGTAAAAGACCTGGAACCGCAGCCCCTGCCTCTGCCTCTCATTTTCCGTCGCTGTCGTCCAGCGCTGCGGCGCCAACGGGGACTACCACCACCTCCATCTATCCTTCATCATCATCCCCGGCGTAACCCTGCTCCGCCTGTGGGGAGCGACACCATCCCGGCTGCAACCTTCACCATCAGCCCCGGAGAGCAGCACCCGCAGCAGCGGCCCATCTCTGGATGCAGACCATTGGTGGCGTCACAATTTAAAAAGACTTTCCTCACCATCACTTCCACCCCCATCCTCCATCCTTCCTCCCGTCTACCGCCTTTCCTCCCTCCTGTACGTCTCGGAGTCACGAAACCGGGCCAGGCCTGTGATGATGCAGAGGATCTGCACCCCCGGCCCGGTGATGTGTTGGATGAAAACCCCTCGACCCGGGGTGTTACATTTGATGTCACAAACAGGATATTTGTGCCCGCGACAACCGGGTACTGTGCGCCTATTGAACTTTCTGTTTATGAACTGTGTGTGGCGTATTAACAAAATCAGCAGACGCCATTAAATGCAAAGAGCGGGAACAGAGGGGGCGTGCCGTCGTGGGCGGTGCCCACCAAAAAGGGCGCCAAGAGGAGTCCCGCTGCAGAACCAGTCAGAGAGCAAATAGCACAAGTAATATGTCTGCTGAGGAGGAAGCAGAGGCTGTCCCTGTTGCAGTAGCCACCACTCCGGTAATCCCATTTACCATGCCCTAGCTTCCAGGAGCGAAATGGCTGCCACAGTATTCAGGAGAAGCCTACACCTTGTCTGACTTCAAGAAGCGACTAAATGGCTTGCTCTGTATCTACACTTTAACAGAGAGCCAGAAAGCCAACGTCCTCATTGCTCTGTTAAGCAGCCAGGCAAGAGGTCAAGTCCTAGCCAAAGGCTGACAAAAGGGTGGCAAAGGAGATTTTAGCTAAGTTGAATGTAATCGTTGATATCTGTACACCGTCTGAGATAAAAATGCAGTTTTATGGATGCAAGCAGAAGGCTCAGGAGAGCATACGAGATTATGCCTTAAATCTGCAGGAGGCAATGAGAGCAGTCAAGAATGTGGAACCAGCAGAGGTGGGGGATGAAAATTGCCAGTTTCTGGAGGGGCTGCTGTCTGATGCCCACTGGACCCAGCTGCGCATTATGGCCATGCAACACCCAGACATCAGCTTTGCCGAATTCAAAGACCGGGCAATCCGAGTGCTGCGTGAACCGTCTTGGCCCAATCCTGTGTCAACTACCAAGCTAAAGTTGGATGCTAAAGAACAAGCCATGGAAAAGGATCTCCCCGATGATTGGCGACTCCAGATTTAGGAACTGTTATGATTCAGGGACCGAGGAGGATCAAAAAAATGTGGAATCCCAAAAAGGTAACAGAGTGGCTGGAAACTTAACGGACTGCAGACCTAATCCTGACACACAACTAGAAGTAGCCGTGGGGCGTGCCTACAATGACCTGGACGCCTCAACAAAGCCTGAGAACTAAATAATCTCACAGATAGAAATTTAAGAAAGCTAATCTGCCTCGGAGCAGTCCCCAAAGATAGATAGATAGCCCCCCCACATGTAAAGGCTACAGTGATATAGAAAAACACACTACAAAGCCAGAAAAGACAGATATTAGCAAAGGTGAGGCCCAAACTATCTTTATAGGAAAGGATAGGAAAGAGCAACTGTCTGCAGCCGTAAAAACCCTAATATATACCAGCACTTCTGATATGGAAAAATCCTGAGGTCACACAACCTCTCCTCCACTGTATCAGCACTCTGATGTTACTGGGATCCAAAAACACTAATACAGATGAGGGACTGAATAATAATACCAAGAATGACAAACCCAATACCTTGCAGAATCATGGAGCTAAGTATACAGACACTCCCAGCAGGGAATGATCCCATTCCACCAAGAACTCCACACAGACAAAATAGGTATCAAGCCTTAGTATTAAAGCAGAAAAAAACAACAAGAAAGTGGAAAACACACAGCAGAGGTACAAAGACCACTTATCTGAGAGGAGTTCTGGTAGTGAGCAGAGCTGGTTACAGAATGTCCTTAACACACAGGAGACATTGACCACCGCCAAGTAACAAGAGAAAACTACTCAGTTAAATAGCCCAATCTGACCCTGATTGCCAATCCTCCACAGGTGTGTGGCTTTCATTCCACACATCAACTGCACCGCCAGCACTGACCACAAGAGGGAGCCCCAAACTGGAAAACGGATTCACAACAAGGAACTGATCAAGAGTGTGTCTGCCTTATCCCATGCAGTACAGTCCAAGCAGGTGAAACAGCAACTGGTATCCATTGAACTGGCTTCCAGTGCTGATCACCTTCCCTGGCGATGACATGGCAAGGATCCGTTGTCCCAAGTTCCTGATCGGTATACTGCCGACGGGCAGCCCATCTGTCGCCGTTGTGGTAAGGACATTTTGCAAGAGGCTTTCCCCTAAGTGCCCAGAACCAGGGAGCCGGGATTGGTTCCCTGATACAGCCATCTCCAGAAGCAGCAGTAAAGAAAGAGTGTTAGTAAATGTTTTTTCGTATAAAAGTTAAAGTTAATGTTGATTTACTATGCTGCACTTTGAAAAATTGATATGACCTGTTGACCTATTTGAAAAAGTTGAAATGTTTGAAATGCTTTATTTGCTGTGTCTCCCAAAAAGGGAAGAAATGTTGTTTGGTTAAATGAATGACAAAATATGGTGATTCCTGTAAAATGTTGCAGCCTTTGAGGACTCCCATTTGCCACTGGGAATGTTGTGCCCATGGGCTTCAGGGGCCACAGGGTATTACACCACTTTAAGCGGTAATATTCATCTTGGGTTAGGAGGGGGTTAATTGCCGGTACATTCACAAAACACACACATACAACAGTAAGGTGCTTTCGCACAGGGGGGTGGATTAGGGCAGGCAGGGTGGTGAGCCATCACGAAGGATGGCACTTCCCCAGTCGCTAGGACAACCACTGGGGCGGGTACCACTTGGGGTAAGAAGTAGGTGCAAACATCACACTAGAGCAGACTTTCCCAGGCACAGCTTGGGATAACATCTAGCACAGACAACAGGAGATTAGCGTTCCTCTGTCTTTGTGGGCCCGTGGCTTGGAGCTGGAGGCTTGACCCAGGTTCCGGATAGCAACTGAGAAACACTTTATTGTGAAGCTATCAATCAAGCACAGTGTGTCTAACCATTACCAAAAGGAACCTTGGACATATCACACTTTTGAAAGCAACTGCCTTTGTGAAGAAGGACATTTATAAAGTACTTCTCTTCAGGATAATCTCCAGTGGATATGTGATAACTAATTCATCTATCAAGAATTCCTATTAAGGAATAAGTTATAGTTATTGGACTCCTTACCTTATATCATTTATATCATTTATGACATATATGTGTTGGATTGTTTTGCTATGGAAATGTTTCTAAAGTAACAGTTCAGATGATGTTTTTTGCTGATACTAAGTCACTGTTCTGTAGGGAGTGACCCCTTTCTTGCACTCCATGGTATTGGGGGTGATATCTGGCTATTAGGGGTCATAACTATTGGTCAATACCTGGGTAGGGGTTTGAAACTGGACATGGAGACGAAATAATTTTTTGTTTCCATGGTCAGCTCTTCTACCAAAAATTGGCAGTGAATATAGTAGGGGTTTGGAGGGTTAATACTATGAGTATCAGTATGAGTTATACACAAACCGCTTGATGGATATAATATCTGCATTTTTCCTTCTTATCCTTCTGAGACATTTACTTCATAATTTTTGGAGGAGGATACATTTTTGCTGTGTTTGTTGGATTGTCAAAAGGAAAAGCAAATATTGTGCATTCCTATATATTTATCCCCTAATGGATTGAACCCAGTGAGACATTGAATGTATTTATGTCTGTGAGTCAATTTTAGCTTTGTTATAATAAAGGTCGTGTTTTATAAATTTGGGGTTAAAATACTTTTCTGAGAAACACTTCACTAGAAAGACTTTCACAGGCACCGACGGTGACCACCGACTATCCGGGATCGACTGGAGCTATTGTGGCAGAGATCGGTACTCCAGGGCAGCGCCTGAACTACCTTGGAGTAAAGGACCTGGAACCACAGCCCCTGCCTCTGCCTCTCATTTGCCGTCGCCATCGCCCAGCGCTGCGGTGCTAACGGGGACTACCAAAACCCCCTATATCCGTCCTCCATCAAACTTCTCGGGGTAACCCCGCTCTGCCTGTGGGGAGTGACACTATCCCGGCTGCAACCTTCACCATGAGCCCCGGAGAGCAACAACCACAGCGGCAGCCCATCCCTGGTCACAGACCACAGGTGGTGTCACGATCTTAAAATACTGTCCTCACCGTCACTACCACCTCCATCCTCCATTCTTCCTCCCATCCACCGCCTTTCCTCCCTTCTGTACATCTCAGGGCCACGAAACTGGGCCAGGCCAGCCCGTGACAACGCAGAGGATCTGCTCCCCGGCCCGGCAACGTGTCGGGTGAAAACTCCTCGACCCGGGGTGTTACAAAACCAGACAGTTATTTCACACAAAATAGTTAATAAATAACATTTACCATATGTCTACTTTACATCAGCACAATTGAAACTTTTTTTTTTTATTTTTAGGTACTTTAGAAGAGTTCAAAGTTTATCAGCAATTTCTCATTTTTCCAACTAAATTTACAAAACCATATTTTAGCGACATCACATTTAACGTGATTTTGAGAGGCCTATGTGACAAACAATACCCAAAAGTGACACCATTCCAAAAACTGCACAGCTCAAAGTGCTCAAAACCACATCCAAGAAGTTTATTAACCCTTTAGATGTTTCACAGGAACAAAAGCAATGTGGAAGGAAAAAATAAAAGGTTTCCTTTTTCCCACAAAAAATATTACTTTAACCCCAAATGTTTCATTTTCACAAGGGTAACAGGCAAAAATGCACTGTAGAATTTGTAGTGCAATTTCCCTGAGTATGCTGATATCCCATAATAGGTGGTAATCTACTGTTTTGCAGCACAGCAGGATACAGAAGGAAAGGAGCGCTATTTGACTTTTGAGTGCGAAATTGTCTGGAAGAGATAGTAGATGCCATGTCATGTTTGGAGAACCCCTGATGTACCTAAACAGTGAAGCTCCCCAACAAGTGACCCCATTTTGGAAAGTAGAACTGTCAAGGAATTTATCAAGATGTTTGCTGAGCACCTTAAATCCCATATGTGGTGGAAATCTACCATTAATGCACATGGCAGGGCTCAGAAGGGAAGGAGCGCCATTTGACTTTTTAATGCAAAATTGTCTGCAATCGTTAGTGAAGGCATGTTGCATATGGCGAGCCAATGATATGCTTAAACAGTGGAGATCCACCACAAGTGACCCCATTTTGCTAACTAGACCTCTCAAGGAATTTATCTAGATGTTTGATGAGCACCTTGACCCCCCAAGCGGTCCACAGAGTTTTATAACACTAAGCCGTTTAAAAAAAAAAAATGTTTACCACAAAAATGTTGCTTTAATTCCAAATCTTTTATTTTTACAAGGGTAACAGAAGAAAATGCTAAAGACAAATTGTTGTGCAATTTCTCCTGAGTATGCTGATACTCCATATGTTATGGAAATCTACTGTTTGGGTGCATGGCAGGGATCAGAAAGGAAGAAATACCATTTTAGTCCAGGATCGTGGAGGGGTGAGAGTGAGTAATAAAGATGGAGTCCTTTAGTGTGTCTATGTATTTATTTCTAATAAAGTATTTTTTCTCTGTGTGGTGTCATTTTTTAACCCTTTATTGGAGATTCTTAATGGCTGGGTCAAACTTGGCCTGGAATTAAAAATCTCTGACTTAATACTAGCTGGTAAAACAAAGCTGGTATTAACCCCTTATTACCCAGCATGCCACCCAGCTCCAGGGCTGCGGGAAGAGTTGGATACAGCGCCAGAAAATGGCGCTTCTATGAAAGCACCATTTTATAAGGCGGCTGCGGACTACAATTCGCAGTGGGGAGGGGGCCCAGAAAGCTTGGGCCAACCTGCACAGCAGATTCCAATCCCCAGCTGCCTACTTGTACCTGGCTGGACACAAAAATTGGGCGAAGCCCATGTGTTTTTTTTTTTTAATTATTTTATGAAATTCATGAAATAATTAAAAAAGGGCTTCCCTATATTTTTGGTTCCCAGCTGGGTACAAATAGGCAGCTGGGGTTTGGGGGCAGCCCATACCTGTCTGCTGTACCTGGCTAGCATACAAAAATATGGCGAAGCCCACGTAATTTTTTTTCTGTTTTTTGGCAAAAAACTTAAAAAAAGGGCTTTCCTGGATTTTCCATTACCAGTGAAAGTAACACCAAGCAGTGGGGGGTTAGCAGCCAGTAGCTGCTTGGATTACTCTTAGCTAGCAATAGAAAATGCAGTGGGAGCCCACGCATTCTCTCTGTTGGGTTTGTGATTGCCTGACATCACAGTACTGTAAACATAAATAAATCATTAAAAAAATGACATAGCATTCCGCGGTATTTTTTATTCTCAGCACAGATAAAGTGGACGGCTATGGGCTGCCATCTCCACCTCCATCTGCCTGGCTTTACCTTGACTGGCGATCAAAATACAGGGAAGCCCATTCATTTTTATTTATTTAAAAAAAATAATTTAAAAAAAAAATGCGTGGGCTCCCCGCCGTATTTTGATCACCAGTCAGGTAAAGCCAAGCAGCTGGGGGCTGGGAATCTCGGTAGCCTGAAGCCACCCCTAGAAATGGCACATTGTTTCTTAGCGCCATTTCCAGGCATGTTACCCGACTCGTCCAGCGGCCCTGATGGCAGTGGCACACTGGGTAATAAAGGGGTTAATACCAGCTTTGTATTCTCAGATGGCACTAAGCCCGAAATTCATTGTGTCACATCAAGACATGACCACCATGAATTTCTAGTAAACAGTAAAAAACACAACACAGAGAATTTTTTTTATTAGAAATAAAATAAAAAAACATTTAGAGACTCCATTTTTATTAGAAAAAAATACTTAGTTCGACGTAATCCACTGGGACAGCAATGTCAACTCTGCTTCATCACTGTGCACAGACAGTGTCTATACAGAGTGAGAAGCAAAGAAACCCATATCAGCTCTGCTACATCACTCTGCACAGAGCCATGAAGCAGGCTGACAGGAAGGGGATGTTTGCACTTACGTCTCGCATTGAATCAACAAACTATCCTTACAGCAGCGCCACAGTTGCCATGGAAATAAACCCAGCTGACCTGCTGCTTTAAAGAGATTGTGCGCCGTGATACAATGCAAGCCTGCCAAGACCACCAGCCAAGCCGGTCACGCCCATGACCTGACGTACATTCTAGGCTCAACCGTGATGCAATGCGACACTCGCATCATGGCGCACCAGGATCTTTAATGACGTCATACTCACATGACCAGTCTGTAGCCAATGAGGTAATACAACATTCACACGTGACTAGTCACATGGGTATGACGTCACAGAAGGTCCTTTTAGCCAGAGGTGCTTACCGGGTGGCACAGCAATGATCGGACGGTTGAGTCTAGAATATAAACACTGCAGTCAGGTCATGGACGTGACCGGCATGCTTGATGGGCGTGACTGGTTGGGTTGGGGGTGTGGCGATTTTTTTTATTGTCCACTATAATCATGCAAGGCCCCTGCACCCCCCATCTGGGGGTCTTACCCTCATGCCCTTGCTTCTATTATAATCAACTCTATGCCCACGTGGACTTAGAATAAACATTGTTTTTCTGTCTGGAAAAGTCGGACTGGCAAAATCAAGCTGCATTTTGAACATGCCCCATCACATGACAAGTTACATCATTTCTGTCAGCAGTCCGTACACTCTAGCATCTATCATGATTGAATGGACGCGGAAGCAAAAGCGCTGGGAGATAGAGTCTGCAGGATGCGTTGCGGGACCTGTAAGTATGATCATAATGTTTTTTAATAACGTGCTTTTTCTTACAGCCCCCTGGACCCAAACTGTAACACAAGCTTCCCAGGAAAGCTCGTGATCGGGGTCGTGTGCACGAACACCATGTGTTCGGTACAGACCCCGAACTTTACAGTTCGGGTTCGCCCATCCCTACACGTAATAAATTTGAACCACCATAGTGCAATCTTTGGAAGGCAGAATGAACAAATGAACAGCAGTGGCTTTATTCATATATTTTTTACGCTGTACATCATGTGGTATAGGTGATTATTCCTCCGGTCAGTACAATTACAGCAATACCAGGTTTATATTTTTCTTTTAGGTTTGGCTACTATCATGCATTATTAACAAAATAAAAGTTTTTTCGCATCACTGAATTTTGAAGGCTATAGATTTTTTATTTTTCTGCTGACAGAGTCATCTGAGGGCTTGTTTTTTTTGTGAGATGAGTTGGAGGTTTTATTGGTATCCTTTGGGCCACCTAATATTTTTTGATTGGTTTCTATTTTGCTTTTTGTGAGACAGAATCAAGAAGAAACAGCAATTCAGGATTTTTTTTTTACGTCATTCACCTTGCTATAAAAATGATGAAACAACTTTAATATTCAAATCTGTACGATTACAGTGATACCACATTTATAAAGGCTTTTTTATGTTTTGACTCTTTTACACCATAAAAACTATTTCATTGAAAAAAAAATATATTTTGCATTGCTGTATTCTGAGAGCTGTAGATTCTTTATGTTTTTACTCATGGAGCTTGTTTTTTTTGTTTTTGTGGGACAAGATGACGTTTTCAGTAGTACCATTTTTATTTACAGTATATACAGTACTGACCAAAAGTTTGGACACACCTTCTCATCTATAGAACAACTGTTAAGAGGAGACTTTGTGCAGCAGGCCTTCATGGTAAAATAGCTGCTAGGACAGGCAACAAGTAGAAGAGACTTGTTTGGGCTAAAGAACACAGGGAATGGACATTAGACCAGTGGAAATCTGTGCTTTGGTCTGATGAGTCCAAATTTGAGATCTTTGGATCCAACCATGTCTTTGTCTTTGTAGAAAAGGTGAACGGATGGACTCTACATGCCTGGTTCCCACCGTGAAGCATGGAGGAGGAGGTGTCATGGTGTGGGGGTGCTTTGTTGGTGACACTGTTGGGGATTTATTCAAAATTGAAGGCATCTTGCAGCGGTGTGCTATTCCATCTGGTTTGCGTTTAGTTGGACCATCATTTATTTTTCAACAGGACAATGACCCCAAACACACCTCCAGGCTGTGTAAGGGCTATTTGACTAAGAAGGAGAGTGAAGGGGTGCTACGCCAGATGACCTGGCCTCCACAGTCACCAAACCTGAACCCAATCGAGATTGTTTGGGGTGAGCTGAACCGCAGATGAAGGCAAAAGGGCCAACAAGTGCTAAGCATCTCTGGGAACTCCTTCAAGACTGTTGGAAAACCATTTCCGGCGACTACCTCTTGAAGCTCATCAAGAGAATGTCAAGAGTGTGCAAAGTAGTAATGAAAAGCAAAAGGTGGCTACTTTGAAGAACCTAGAATATAAGACATATTTTCAGTTGTTTCACACTTTTTTAAGTATTTCATTCCACATGTTTTAATTCATAGTTTTGATGCCTTCAATGTGAATCTACAATTTTCAGAGTCCTGAAAATAAAGAAAACTCTTTGAATGAGAAGGTGTGTCCAAACTTTAGGTTTGTACTTTATGTCTTTTTGATCATGTTTTATTCCACCTTTTCAGCTTTATGGTAGAAAGATATATTATTTGCTGTTTTTCTTGTTGATGGTGTTCACTGAAGGGGTTAATTAGTGTTACAGTTTTATAGATCACGTTGTTATGGATGTGGCAATACCAAATATGCATACTTTTTTTTTATATAAAAATAGCTATTTATTGTAATATTTTTTTCTTTTGTTCTTAATTTTCTAAAATATTTTAACTTATTTTAAAAACTTTTTTACTTACTCCACTTGGGACATTATCTATTGCTGCTCTGATCTCAGCTGCACTGTACTGCAATGATCGATAATTGCAGTACAGTGTAGCTGTAAGAGCTGCAGTCCGAAACTGCAGTGATCATGCTGCAGGCATGATTCCTGAGGCTTCTCAAAGTCTGGTGAATCAGAGGTCATCATGGTGACCTCGGGTCATCATGACGGTGATTGGGCCCTCGCGATCACATCACGGGGACTATGATTTTAGGGAATGGGGAGCGCAATCCCTCACCCAAAACCCTAAGTGCCTCGATTGATATTGAATGCAGCATTTAGGGGGTTAATCAGCCAGGGAGGGTGCAGGGACTGTCTCTGGCTGTGAGAGCCAGGTCTTGGCTTTCGAGAAAGCAAAGTCCCTGGCAGCGATTGTGGGGGTACAGCTTCCTGTGCCACTGTGATCGCCACAAAGTACCTATATGGAAACAACTTCCCTCCCATGATATATAAGTATGCTGAAGGTCATGAAGGGGTTAAGAGGTTTGGGCGACATGGCTTTAATTCTTTAACACCCTTTAGGGAAAAACTGTGTCAGCAGCTTCAATGCTGAGAGCTGCACTCTAGTTGCTATAGGCAACCAGAACAATCTTAGGCCTCTGCCACACTCACGTGAAATTCACGCACGTGCCGAGAGACACGTATTTTCCCTGCGTGTTGCGTGCAGGTAAGTACGTGTCTCTGGTACGTGCGTGACACGTGTGTTCTACGTGTGCTATCCGCGATAGCACACGTAGAATCGGTAATTATTATACTCACCTGGTGCTTCCTGCTGTCCGCGCTGCTGTCCGTGGTGCTGATCTTCGGTTTCCAGCCCTCCCGTCTCCCCGCTGCTGCTGCTGCCAGGCAGTGAAGTGAATATTCAATGAGAATAATGAGCGGCGGTCGGCAGCAAGAGGCAGCAGCGGCGGAGACAGGAGGGCTGGAGAAGGTGAGTTAATGTTTTGTTTTTTTTCAATGACATGTGTGTTTTCTCCGGCGCGTGTCACACGGGACCGCATCCACACTACACCCGTGTGGTGCGGGTGCGGGCCGTGTGACACCCGTGCTGCCGGTGAAAAAACGGACATGTCAGCGCTTTCAAAAACGCACACACGTACAAACGCACACGGACACACGTTCCGTGTGGTTTTACGTGTGTGTGCCTGCTACAATAGGGTAGCATTGGTTAAAGTGTCTCCGTGCCGCCGGTACGTGTAAAAAATGACAAACACGTGCCGGAGGCACGGATGTGTGGCGCAGGCCTTACTGTGAGGCAACCTTCATTAATGAGGCACCAGTTACTGCTACACTGGCTCTAGGCAACCCGAATGATCTTACTGTGATCCTACTGTGAGACAATTCTCATAAATGAGGCCGCAGTTACTTCTGCAGTGTCTATAGAAACCAGAATGATCTTACTGTAAGACAATCTTCATAAATGAGGCTCTAATTACTTCTGCAGTGGCTATAGGCAACCAGAATGATCTTACTCTGAGGCAATTCTCATAAAAAAAGCCCCAGTTACATGTGCACTGGTTGTTGACAGCCATTGCTATAGTTACAGACTTTAGAGCGAGTTTTCAGGTTAACTCACCAAGTATATGGTTGTTGCCCCTTTAAAAATGACCCTTTGGGTACAGTCACTTTAATTCTTTATGAACCTTTGGGCAAAAAACTGTGGTTTTGAATTCAACAAACAGACACTCATTTTCTTTATTTCTATAGAGCCTAAATTTGGGGAGCCAAATTTTATAAGCAGTATTTTTAGTGTAATGTTAAAGCCGGACCGTGAAATATTTCACTGAAATTGGGTGAAAACTGTGGTTTTGTATGCCATGGGCTACAACACAGATTTTCTGCTGTATGTACTGTATTTTTTGGACTATAAGATGCACTTTTCATCCCAAATATTTGAGAGAAAAATGAGGGGTGTGTCTTATAAGCCTTATATAGCTTACCGGAGGGTGGTGGAGAATGGTCACAGGAGGCAGAGGCAATGCTGTGGACAGTGCTAGTGCTGTGGATGGTGCTGTTACTTGCTGCAGAAGGTGAGGCAGGGGCCACCCTGAAAATGTAGGTGGTGCAGGTGTAGCGCCCCTGAAGCCATCAGGAGCTACTGGGAACTGCATCCTAGCCAGGATGCAGGGCCTACACCAAGGACCCAGAAGACCAGTGCCGGTAACACCAAAACATTCAGTCTAATCCCTGTTTTTCACCATCCCAACGACTGGTAACAGACTAGGCTTGGAACCAATGGATGGCCACCTAGGGGTGGAGCCGATTCAGTCCACTAGAAGATAACCAGGGGGGAGAAGTCAGACAGTCGATAAGTGAAAGTGAGAGGAGATGCACCGTACTGACAGGAGAGTGTAACAGTGAACCTGAGGGCCCAGGCGTGTGGTTGCCGGTGGAGTACGGTGGAGTACTCCCGGATCCATAGCACCGACGGGGTATAGAGTCCTAGGTCAGGCAAATGCTCCAGACAGACCTGATAAAATCTGCACAGCGAGGAGACCATCCAGGACCTCCTTGACCTTAAAGTTCGGGATACAGTAGCTACGGGAGAACCGGGAAACAGAACCAGAGAAACTGACCCCACTGGGTTCAAGCTACCTGTTAAACGGACTAAGACTGAGAGACTACCGGGAGGGGACACCCAGATGCTCCAAGCCACGGGTACCCATCAACCAGAGACAGGTGCAGGGGAAGACAGCCACCAGGTCATCACACCGGCACTGGTGAGGACCAGCCTTCAACGGGTTGCCAGCCTTAACAACACTGTAAGTCAAAGGAACCAGTTACACTGCAATTCCTTGTGTGGCCTACATTCTTTCCGCGCCCAACAACATCATCTATCCCCTAGGGCCTGGCTCTACTTGCGGAGGGCCCAACATCCAGGCTGCTACTAACACCAGCCCCAGTAGTGAGAACTATGTAGCGGCGGCTCCACTAAAATAGCCGCAACTCGCAAGTGGTGTCACGACAAAAACTTTTATTACAATACCCATATAAATAACCCCCTTTTTAAAGCGACTCCCAGTCATGGAACCATGTAACGGCCAACCAGTGAACTGTCCCAACGTAACCAGGCACGGGGCCGAGTATGCCATAGCCCTTGGGCAAGTCACAGGCTTCAAATCATGGCACCCGGAGTTGGTTAATGTGCAGATTGAGCTCTTAGCTAAAGAGCTCATCTGCACACTCACGGCCTCTGGACCATTGATCTCCCAACAGCAAACTTAAGGAAAATGGCACCCGGAGGTGGCGCGTGGGCAGATTAGATCTTGGCTTGTCATTGAGCCGATAGCTCATTCTGTGCATGCGCAGAATCCGGGCGTTATTTTTTTTAAGCCTGCACCGCCGAGAGTTTCTGAATGTTCCTGCGTTACAGCGCCCGCAGCGAGCATCCGGGACACCCTCTGCACTGCCTGCAGCATCACCCAATCCACCACTGCCCCCGAGACACCAACGGATTATAAGACAGATCCCATATTTTTTTTTACCTTTTTTTCTCTTAATTTGGGGTGCGTCTTATAAACCAGTGCATCTTATAAAACTAAAAATACGGTATATAGATAATCAATCCTGCACATTGTGACTGGTATATCTAAAGTTAATAATTTCTAAATCACCGAATATATTAATTAGGTAGGAAACTGCTGTATTAAATCAATGTGTTTAACAAGATCTGTAAGCAAAACTAACATCCCTGAATTCAGTCGTAGGCCGCCCGCTATTCACTACTATTTGGTTAAAAACAATTTAGAAAATGCGCGGAGACTATTTACCTTTGATTTCACAGAACTGATATAATCATAGACCCTGTGGCAATATGTAAGCCCCATTTAACCTACGAGTCCACCGTCAGGAAATTAGGCCACCCATGCTGGCGAACCGAGCAAAAACCGATAGAGACTTCAGAATTCAAGCTGTAAGTCAGTAGGCAACAAGGAAAGAAGCAGAAAACAAATCATTACAATGACGCCGAGACCTCTCTTATTTTATCTTGACAGGAATTCGTTTATAGCGTGGTGTTTTTTTTCCCTGCAGCGATTGCCTCTCGTTACTCTTTATGGTAATTGAAGCTGGGCCCAAAAGGCCTCTGAGGCTTGTATCTTCTCCTCACATGAATGACAATTCAGTGATAAACTTGAACTTAAATTTACTGAGGCGGAACTGAGGGTTCATTTGATAGCTAGCGGTTTCTAGCTGCACTGCAGGGTTTCAGGGGCTCAGCGTGAGTGAGATTGTTAATGTCCTGTGAAGGGAAACAATAACACATTTCATTAATGCATTCATGTGTGAAGCATCCATTAGAGTACTGGAGGTATTAATGACGTTATGCCTTAAACTGACATGTGGGGCATGACAGGAATTGCAAGGTCTGATGAGAACAGATGACATGATAAGCAAATATTTGGATGGCTTAATTTGCCTGCAGGTCAGGAGATGGGTGTATGGTTCTGAAACAGCTAAATCCTGGGAGAAATCCATTTTGGTTCAGGTTGGATTGAAGTACACAAAGCAGAAAGAAAATAATCCAGAGGAAACAATTATGAAGGCCAAATCCAGCCTCACGTGTCCTCCTAATAGTTGGTGTCAGGGACGGGACTATTACTTACAGCCATTGTGGCCATCATACCTGCCTCATATCACTTCTTGTTTATAAGGCTCTATTCATGTAAGTGATGGATTTTCTTTGTGTCTTTTACAGATTAACTGGTTGCAAACTGCAGGTGTAAAGCTGCCATTATAGGTCCAAGATTACTTACGAGTGGTTCTTCTCTAGAAAGTAAGAAATGAAAGCCTGATTCCGCACTCTATTGTCTGAACCTGCTAACATTAAGAACTTTTCTCAGCTCCTAGCCTGGTTCTGCCAAGAGATCTGCTTTATTGCTGAATGTAGTCAGTAAGAAAGGGAAGAGGCTGATAAAACTTAACAGTGGATGTCCAAATTGTGCCATTCAGGTACAGCATCTTTGGGAGCAGTAGACCTCATGCAGACAGGGTAATTGACTTACACATAGCTGAATTTTAGCTGTAAAGAGGCCAAGTTTCAAGAGGTTAAGAATTGAATGTAGTACAAGGTGACAGTACTTGCTGAAAGTGTCTAATGAGGTAGGAAGAGTAAACTTCTGAAGCAGAGTTTCTTAAACTAGCTGTCCACAGTTTTGTCAAGAATCTTAGCACCCCGAATTATTGAGACTAATGTTTTAGATGTCAGTCTTAATAATGGTATGCAGGAATAATAATATTAGTTTTCTTTATATAGCACCATCATATTCTCCAATTGAGCAGGGGCATGAACAGACAATAAAGACATTACAGAGTAATACATAGTTCAACAGTTACAGGAGAATTGAAAGGCCTGCTCGCAGGCTTACAAACTATAAGGAAATGGGGGGCCATAGTATGTAGAAAGTGATTTTCATGTATGTGGAGCACCCCACGGGGCCTGGGGGGATACTCGTCGCCGGGCCGGAGAAGGGTCAGGAGTATGTCACGGGTGGCCTGCCCTGTTTCGTGACCCCGAGGTGTCCACGGAAAGGGGGAATAGAGATGAGGATGATTTTGTGATGCCACCTGCGGTACGCGGCCAGGGATTTGCCGCCGCTGCTGTCGCTGTCCTCCGGGGCTGATGGTAATAGCAGCAAAGATGAGTTCTGCTCCCCACAGGTGGAGCGGGCCCTGGGGAGGATGATAAGTGTAGTAGTATTTGGCCGTTGGCGCCGAAGCGTGGGGCGGCAGCGCCGGCAATAACAAGCTCACACAGTCTCTGCGGTTCCAGGTAGCTTTACTCACTGTTATGCCACTCACCCAGGAAGTACCAGTCACCCACTGTGACGGGCCTCATCGGACCCAGATCCCTTTGGACATCAGTCCTGTGCGGTGGTCGGTGGACCCTTCCTTTCAGCGCCGTGTAAGGTAGATCCCTTGGCTTAAAGCTACTTGGGGACCCCAGTCCGTGTTGAGTGAAATGCCTGTCCCATTTTCAGGTGCCACGGTTCCGCAATGGGGCCTGACTCCGATCTAGGTCCCAGATCCTATGTGGCACTGTGCTCCGGGCACTGTGTTGGCCAGAGGGACGTGCAATCCCCCTGTCCGGCAGATTCTGGAAGACCAACTTGAAGTATGATCTCCCCTAGGGTTCTGCATCCTGTACTGCGCTGGTCCCGAGGGAGCAATCAAGCTCTCACCTCGGCGACCATATGAACTCCTGTGTCCCACCAGAGCCACTGGTGAGACCGTCTGCTTCCTTCCTCTCCTGCTGGAGAACTCACTAACTGTTGTGTTGGTGTAGCGACCCCTGAAGCCATCAGGGAGCTACAAGGTACTGCATCCCCACCAGGATGCAGGGCCTACCCCAGGGACCCAGAAGACCAGTGCTGATAACAACAAAACATTCCAGTTAATCCCTGTTTTCCCCTATTTCCCCAAAGACTGGTGACGGACTAGGATTGGACCCAATGGATGGCCACCTAGGGGTGGAGCTGATCCAGTCCACTAGTCGACCAGTGACAGCGAGAGAGTGTGGAGAGTCAGGAGTGTAACGTGACCTGAGGACCCAGGCGTATGGTTGGTGGTGGAGTACGGTGGAGTACTCCCGGAACCATTGCACTGACGGGGTACAGAATCCTAGGTCACGCAAATGCTCCAGGCAGACCTGATAAAAGCTGCACAGTGAGTGGATCATCCAGGACCTCACTGACCTTGAAGTTCGGGACACCGTAGCAACGGGAGAACCGGGGAACCGGACCAGATAAACCGACCCCACAGGGTTCACGCTACCGTTATACGGACTAAAGTTGAGAGAGGAACCCCAGATGCTCCAAGCCACGGGGACCCACCAACCAAAGACAGGTGGAGGGGAAAAAAGCAACCAGGTCACTACATTTGCACTGGAACTAATGGGACCAGCAGACAAGACCAGCCTTCCTTGGGTTACCAGTTTCCATCTTACTGTGAGTAAAGGAACCAGTTACACTGCAACCCATTGTGTGGCCTACCTTCTTTCTGCACCCATCAACATCATCTATCCTCTGGGGCCTGGCCCTACTTGCGGAGGGCTCAACATCCAGGCTGCCACTAACACCAACCCCAGTAGTGAGAACTGTGCAGCGGCGGCTCCACTAAATAGCCGCAACTCGCAAGTGGCGTCACGATATAAACTTTTAAATAATCTCCTCTGTAAATATACCCCTTTTAAAAAGCGTCCCCAGGGTCACGGAACCGGGCAACGGCCACCCAGTTACATCTCCCCAGCAATACACCGCCCGAGACCGAGTACCCCATAGCCCTGGGCGACACAATGGCTCCTAACTCCCCCTGGTGGCTGCTCCTTTCCCAGTTCTCTGTCACTAATGGGTAGCTGCCCCCCATGTTTGGTGACTGCCGTAAGACCCGACCTTAGCCTGGTTCCCATTGGGAGGGCAACCTGGTTGTGTATATGATTTGTGTAAGTGGTGAAACCGGTACCGACCTCCTTTGGATCCGGGTTAAGCACTGCACCTTAAGCGAGATACAGTAACCTCTGGCAACTGAAGCCTCAGGGATGCCACATATGTTCCACCTGTAAAGTGTCAGAGAGGGGCAGTCATGGGCGAGGGTTGTGGTCCTCGACCCACCCTGGCACAATACAGACACAGGGAGAGAGTGGTGTGAGGGATGGGTGTGGAGGTGGTACATGCCTGCAGCTGTGCTTCTGGGTCTCCATCCAGCTTCTCAAGACCCCGTTCACTTCCATCGGCATCGCACTCCGCCCTCTCAGTAACAAGTACACCACCGATTAAAACTGTAACAACTTTACTGAACATTCATTTGGCACACAGCTTCCATTTCTTAAAGGCAGTTTTTACATCCAGATCTTTTAAAGGCATTTCTTTCATTGCAGTACCCAGCTCAGCTACGGCCACCATGGGGCGATATATCCTTTCCTTCCTGACCCAAACACTGAGCATGATTGCTGGTCTGACGGCTCGGCTCTTTTACAATGGAAAGACTAATGTTCCCACAGGTACTTACAGCTGCCAGCCTAGGAAAGGGACATCCTCCTCCTTTATTCCTTCTTACTGGAATTACGCACAATAGCTGAGGGGCTCACACTCCACTTCAGTCTCCTTTACTCCTTTCTTTTGCCTTCTTTATGTGCCTGTCTTCTCCACACTACCACCCAACTCCACTCGGCTACATATTACCCTGCAGGTCCTTTCTCTTCTTTTTGTCACTACTCCCTGTGTCTCTCTAACTGCCTTGTACCAGGAAGCTTCATCCCTATATCTCCTCTGTGCTGGGGACTATGCTCCCCCTGCCATCCTGTCACTCCCTCTACACTCCCTTACGCTGAGGGACCAGTGACCCAGTGACACCTGGTGGTGGCTGGCTACATAACACAGGGGAATACACATCACATACAATGCATTACTTACTATCACATTTCCCTAAAACACATCAATTTATCATCACATACTTATCATACATAACATTCTTCGAGGGCAGCAGGGCATTAGACATCCTCTCACACAGCCATCAGTATAATAAATAGGGGTGGCCTTTTAACACTAGAAATCCCAGAGAGGGGTCATTTAACATTTCTACCTTTGGAACCCAGAGACGGGTCGAATGGCCTGAAGGATTTTAGCTAACATCCTATAATCACCGTCTTTTGTTCTGTAATTAAGGCCATTACTGTCGCACCACAGGAGGTTGTTGTTTTCCATTGAGTTTAGCCATTTAGTTTCTAGTTAGTTCTATTCAGTTTATAGTATTGTCATTTAACCCTATTTCGGGACTTCAGGGGGGAGCTCGAAATTTCTGGGACTTCTAGTGTTAAAGCTGCATGAGCTAGTCATCAGCTAAAATGTGGCTAAGTATAGTTACCAAGTGCTAATAGATGCATAGAGGATGTGTAGACAAATTACTTGGAGGGAACGGTTTCTGAGGAAAAATTAGAAAGGTAAACAAGTTAAATTAGTGAGTTAATAAGTGATGGGCCTGTCTAAAATGATATGTTTTCAGACCATGCCTAAAAATGTGGGGTCTAGGTATTATTCTGATTGTCTGTGCAAAACATGAATGTGGTAGTGCCAATTTGAGTTAGAGTCTCTTTCCGCAATATACTATCATCCATATGAAAGGCTCTGGAAAGGCACTTTAGTGGCAACAAATAGTCCATAAGTCCATGGCTGTATACATAAAATTGTGCAAATAATAAACAAGGTGCTTGGTATTACCCAGGTGCAGAGGCTTAAACATTACTAAACTGACTATCCAGCTAAATAAATAAACACAAGATTATATACTCATGAAAAAGGATAAGACCTTTTAGTCTCTTTAGCGGGCTGGAAGTTTTCCTTTTTGTGCTTCGCTCTGAACGCCTCAACACTTTATCTTCCTCTTGAGCAGGAATGATATTTTTTGCTGGCTCAGGTGAAGTTGGCAGAGGAGCAGCAACTGGAGCAGGAACCGAGACGGGGATATATTGATAGCATGGAAGGATAAATGGAGTCTCATAGAGGGACTCTTCACACAGTAGGTTGTCTAGCTGGTGTTTCCATTCCAGGAATTGGTGTGTAGACCAGTATGATTTGTGGAGAAGGTGATGACATCACCAGTAGATCCTCTTTGGTGCATAACTTCATGCGGTTCATGTGCACTGTCTGAGAGGACATTCCGGGTTTCTTCACTTCATAGACATCTGACTCAGGATATGGGATGGCTGTAGCTGTGTATGGCTCTGTTTCCCAGAGTAAATCGAGTTTTCCTGTACGGTGGTACATCTTTAGCCATACCTTGTCTCCACCTTGAAGTGGGGAAGCATTAGCTCTTTGATTGTAGCTCTCTTCTTGTTGACGGTGAGCTTCACCCATGCGGTAATCAACAATCTGTTGGGCTTCGTGTATTCTTCGCTGATGCTCTGAGACCCAATCAGTTTTTGGCAGGGGATTGATCACGTCAGGGACTTGGATTCCAAGAGAACGATCTTTTGGGAGCTGACCTTGTTTTCCAAACATCAGATAATATGGCGAGTAGCCTGTAGAACAGTGGAAAGTATTGTTGTAGATTTCCACTAACTCGTCAAGCAATTGAGGCCATTCAGCCTGTTTGGTAACAGATGCTGTTTGCAGAATATTGATGAAGGTCTGGTTGACTTTCTCACAGAGGCCATTCCCTTGGGAATGATAGGCGGTTGTTCTCAGCTTTTTGCACTTATGGAATTGGCAGAGTTCTTGAAATAATTGTGACTCAAAGGCAGATCCACGATCTGTGAGGACTGCTTCAGGGCAACCGTAATGTCTCACATATTCACGGTAGAAGGTGATAGCTGTAGTCCGAGCTGTAAGGTCTTTTACTGGCACAACAGCAACCCACTTAGTATAGTGATCCACTATGGTTAAGACATAGCCTGAACGAGTTGGTGCTAGCTTCACATGATCAAGAGTGACTAGCTTGTTTGGTTTCTGAGAATGGATTGGATGAAGAGGAGCTCTGGCATCTTTCTTACCGACTTTGGTGAGGTTGCATGCTGGACATTCACTACACCAATTTTCTATGTCTGACTTAATCCCAATTCCATAGAAGCGTTGGCGTATGGTGGCTTCAGTTTTGTGCACGCCAAAGTGCCCAGACTGATCGTGGTAGGCATCAAGAACAATTCTGGCATCTCGCCGTGGGATTAGAATCTGATGTAGCCTTTCACCTGAAACCGGGTCTAGGGTATTGCGCAGGATCAAGCCCTTTTGAATGAAGAGTCTTTTGCGCTGTCTCCAGAGACGATTAAGCTCAACATCAGGACATCTTCTGCGTCGTCTGACAGGTATTCTCCCAGTAGTCAGGTAATCATAGATCTCACCTAGGACACGAGACTCATTTTGAAGAGTTTGCCATCTCGATAGATCTTGGAATAGGACAGGTTTCTGTTGAGGAACTTCATCAGTTTGTGTAGCAGCAACAGCATTCTGTGTAGCAAACCTTTGATAGAAGGGAGGCATCTCAACATCTTCCCACAGATCTTCCTCAGGAGGCTCTTTTCCTTCGGGCAAACGGGATAACACAACGGCATTGATGTTGATCTTGCCACTGCGATACTTAATATCAAAGCAGAAGTTCGCCAGTCTTGAAGCCCATCTCTGTTCAAGAGCACCTAGCCGTGCAGTATTAAGATGAGCGAGAGGATTATTGTCCGTGTAAACTGTGAAGGGTGTAGCAGCGAAGTAATCTTTGAACTTCTCGGTGACTGCCCACACAAGAGCTAGCAGCTCTAACTTGAACGAACTGTAATTGCTATCGTTTTTCTCTGCACCTCTCAAGCTTCGGCTGGCATATGCAATGACTCTCTCTTTGTCATCCTGGACTTGTGATAGTACCGCTCCGAGGCCTTGGGAGCTAGCATCCGTGTAGAGATGGAAAGAATGGAAGTAGTCAGGGTACGCCAGAATTGGAGGTGAAGTCAATAGACTTTTCAACATCTGAAAGGCAGTTTCTTGTCGCTCAGACCAATTAATTGGAAGTCTTCTGTCGTACTTTACTCTAGGGCAACCCCGTAGCAGCTCTGTAAGGGGTTCTGCTATTTGCGCAAAATGAGGTATGAAGCGGCGGTAGTAGCCCGCAAAACCTAGAAAACTTCTGACTTCTTTGACAGTTCTTGGGGTGTCCCACTTGTTCACAGCTGAGATCTTTTCAGGATCAGGCTGGATACCTTCGGCACTTACAACATGACCAAGGTAGTTGACCTTCGGCTTGAGCAGATGGCATTTTGACGGTTTTAGTTTCAGGCCATGTTCAATGAGTACCTGGAATACTTCTGCAAGGTGGCATAGGTGGTCTTCATAAGTGCGAGAGTATACGACAACATCATCAAGATATAACAGAACGCCCTGGAAGTTGAGGTGACCAAGACATCTTTCCATGAGACGCTGAAATGTAGCAGGGGTGTTGCATAACCCAAACGTCATACTGTTAACCTTAAAGAGTCCCATAGGGGTGGTGAAAGCTGTCTTCTCTCTATCATCAGGAGACACGAGTACTTGCCAGTAACTGCTGGTTAAGTCGAGAGTGGAGAAGTATGCAGCTGAGCCAAGAGCGGTGATGGATTCTTCAATCCGTGGAAGAGGATAGGCATCTTTGTGTGTAACGTTATTTGACTTTCGGTAGTCGACACAAAATCTGATGTTACCATCCTTCTTCTTCACCAGAACGATGGGTGCATCTCACGAGCTTTGACTTTCTTGGATGACTTCAGAATCTTTCATCTCCTTTAACAGCTTCTTTACTTGTTGATAGTTAGCAGGAGGTACTAGATGGTGTCTTTCTTTGATAGGAGGGTGATCACCGGTGTAGATCTTGTGCTGGATCAGAGTAGTCTTGCCGAAGTCAAGAGGGTGCTTGCTGAAAGCTTGGCTGTGTCACTTAGCAAGTTTAGTTAAGCCATTGATGTATTCAATAGGAGTGTTAGCATCTCCAACATTAAGTTCATTCCACCAGAAGGTAGTGGGTGTATTAGAGCCTTTGGGAGTGGCTTTTAACGACTTTTGATGAGCAAGAGTCTCTTCATCTAGGATGTCTTCTAGATCAAGGCTATACAGTTGAGCAACTGAATTAAACTTGTATAGCTCGATAGCACTAAGGTTGATTAGCCGTACTGGTACTCTACCGTTTGAGACAGTGACAATACTTCTGGCAGCTTTTACCAAGGGCTGTCCTTCTATCTGGATGGAATCAAGAAGAGCTACATAGTCCTTGCTGTTGGCTGACAGGGCAACTGGTCGTGTGTCGGTGATACGCACACGGCAGATCTCACCTTTACTGTTGGCAAACTTCTGTTGGGCGCAGAGCACTTTGATAGTCCGCTGAACAGCTTGCCTGTAAGGGGAAGAAGCAAAAGGGAAAGAAGCATGCAAGGCAGCGAGCAATTCAGTAAACACATGGCGAATGACATTCATGCCTAACACTACTGCTGTTGTATCTCCCTCAGCCTCAGTAACAATTACACCTTGACCTGGTAACTTGTGATCACCAATTTGGATTGTGGGTTCCCAGTAGCCTAGCTGGGAAATAGGTTGACCATTACTTGCAATTAAGTCTAACTTTGCTTTAGCCACTGGATTCAGGAGATCAAAGTCCCAATTCTTTTCAAAGGCTTGTCGGTCAATTGTGGTGACTTGTGAACCAGTGTCCACTAAAGCTTCTAGAGGTACACCATCGATCCATATGGTTATATACGGGCATTTGGAGATGAACCGGGAAAACCATTGTGATTTTCCCTTTGGGCCCTTGGATTCACCTCCCGAGGGGCGGCCCTTGGCCTCGAGGGTGGCCCGTTTAACTTATAACATTGATGCTTGTAGTGTCCAAGACGCTCACAATAAGTAAAAGTACACACAATCACCAGATGGAGGCCTTCCAGAACGGGGCCTATCACCTATTGGCCTACTAGAACGTGGCTCTGGGGACAATGTCAGGTTTACAGATGATTCACATGATGCAGGGGGTTGGCCTTTTAGCTCCTTTAAGGCTTGGCATACAGATTCAAGGACTTGGATAAGTGCATCCGTGGCAGGAGGTGCATGAATGAGAGTAGGGGCTTGCACAGAGTGTGTAGCCTGCATAGGTGAAACAGGTGAAAAACTGTCCTGGATGGAGTATGCTGAGCCTTGTAGTTCTGCAGCTGCTGTCTGCTGTCTGTCTGTATGGAGGAGAGCAGACAGTAGCTGCAGAACTACAAGTGTTGTGAATGTCAGTTATGCTTTTGCTGCTGTGAGGCTCCCTCTTGTGGCCAGGAATGGTTTGGACAGAGACCAGGTGTGTTGAGCAATGGGCGTCTCCATTGCTAACTCTCTGTCTATTTAAACCCTGGTCTGCTAGCAGGCTATGCCGGATGTCAGTTGTTCTTTGTTCACCAGCCTGCTTCATCCTGCTCCAGACCACATCTACCCCAGATAAGTTCTTGGCTCTTTATTTGTTGTTTTGTTCTTTTTGCTCTTAGCTGAGTTTGTCATTTGCTGTGGTTGTTTTCAGTTTATTTGCATGCAGGGATCTTCCCTCTCAGTTGCTTAGGGGTGCTTCACACATAGCGACAGCGACAATGACGTCGCTGTTACGTCACCATTTTCTGTGACGTAACAGCGACCTGGTAAGTCACTGTTATGATCGCTGCTTAGCTGTCAAACACAGCGACGCAGCAGCGATCATAACATCGCTACATGTGCACACTGCTTAGCGCTGGCTCCTTGCTCTCCTAGCTACAGTACACATCGGGGTAATTAACCCGATGTGTACTGCAGCTACATGTGCAGAGAGCAGGGAGCCGCGCACACTGCTTAGCGCTGGCTCCTTGCTCTCCTAGCTACAGTACACATCGGGTTAATTAACCCGATGTGTACAGCAGCTACATGTGCAGAGAGCCGGAGCCGGCAGCACAGGCAGCGTGAGAGCTGCGGAGGCTGGTAACTAAGGTAAATATCGGGTAACCACCTTGGTTACCTGATGTTTACCCTGGTTACAGCTTACCGCAGCTGCCAGATGCCAGCTCCTGCTCCCTGCTCGCTTCATTTCGTCGCTCTCTCGCTGTCACACACAGCGATCTGTGTGTCACAGCGGGAGAGCGCCTTTGAAGAAAACGAACCAGGGCTGTGTGTAACGAGCAGCGATCTCGCAGCAGGGGCCAGATCGCTGCTCAGTGTCACACACAGCGATATCGCTAATGAGGTCACTGTTGCGTCACCAAAACCGTGCCGTAGCAGCGATTTCGGTAGCGATCTCGCTATGTGTGAAGCACCCCTTAGCTGGGAAGCTCCCTTCAGCTATGTTTGGAGTATTGCTCCTATTAGTCCATGTGTTTGTTGCTTCTTGAATGTGTAATGATTCCTGCTTTCTGTTCGTTGGTATGACAAGAGCGCCTGGTATAGGACGGAGTTTTGATCTAGCAATCTGAGGGCTTTTTGTACTATCAGGTATTTGGATTTTTGCAGGGTTTTTCTCTGGCCACCATCAGTCCCTTTCCTATCCTGTCCTATGTAGTCAGTAGGGCCTCACCTTTTGCTAATCCTATCATCTATATGTGTATTGTGTTTTCCTATATCACCGCAGTCTTTGAATGTGGGGGGCTTGCTATTCTTCATCTATTTTCTGAGACAGAGAGTTATTCATCTTTCCTTCCTTTAGGATAGCTAGTTGTCCGGCTGGGTTCGCGGTGCACAGGATGTTAGTTCACCCCTCGGCTACTTCTAGTGTTGATGGTGAGTAAGGGGATGGCGGCCAGATTAGTTGCCAATGCTCTTGTCACCTTTTACCAATGATTTATGGTGGTCTTCCATGGTTCTGGATCATACCATACAAGGCTCAGCATGCTCAATTCACTAGTGTATGCAGGAGAGCAGACAGCAGCTGCAGAACTACAAGGCTCAGCATGCTCAATTCACTAGTATATGCAGGAGAGCAAACAGCAGCTGCAGAACTACAAGGCTCAGCATGCTCCATTCACTAGTGTATGCAGGAGAGCAGACAGCAGCTGCAGAACTACAAGGCTCAGCATGCTCCATTCACTAGTGTATGCAGGAGAGCAGACAGCAGCTGCAGAACTACAAGGCTCAGCATACTCCATCCAGGACTGTATGCAGGAGTTTTTTGCCCCCCCCAAAAAAATGATGTGGTCTTTGCCATATTTTTCCAAGGTAAAAGAGGGATGCAGGGCACTACTTGGCACAGCTGGTTGTGAAGTTCATCACGCACAGGTAAGAATCGGTGCTTCTCTGGGGTGCATGCTCACAGGGGAGACAATATTCCATATGAAATTTAGCAGAAAACGGCACTCACCAGGTTGTTGCTGTGCAAAGGATCGGTTTATTCAGGTGTGGAGGTTACACGTGTCCGGCGTGTACTCCCTCCCCGCCGGCTCCCACACATGTAACCTCCACACCTGAATAAACCGATCCTTTGCACAGCAACAATCTGGTGAGTGCCGTTTTCTGCTAAATTTCATTTGCCATATTTTTGTATGCTAGCCAGGTACAGCAGGCAGCTACGGGCTGCCCCCAACCCCCAGCTGGTTATTTATACCCGGCTGGGAACTAAAAAAATAGGGAAGCCCTTTTTTTAATTATTTCATGAATTTCATGAAATAATTAAAAAAAAAAAATCGACATGGGCTTCACCCCATTTTTGTATCCAGCCAAGTACAACTAGGCAGCTGGGGATTGGAATCTTCAGCACAGGTTGGCCTGAGCTTTCTGGGCCCCTCTGCTGCAAATTGCAGTCTGCAGCCGCCCCAGAAAATGGCACTTTCATAGAAGCGCCATCATCTGGCGCTGTATCCAACTCTTCCAGCAGCCCTGAAGCTGGGTGGCTTGCTGGGTAATAATGAGTTAATACTAGCTTTGTTTTACTAGCTAGCATTAAGCCAGAGATTCTTAATGTCAGGCAAGTTTGACCCGGCCATTAAGAATCTCCAATAAAGGGTTAAAAAAAAAGACACCACACAGAGAAAAAATACTTTAATAGAAATCAATACACAGACACACTTAGAGACTCCATGTTTATTACTCCCTCTCTCAACCCTCCACGATCCTGGTCTTCTGTCTTCTTTCTCCTTCAACCCATGCAGCTCTGCTACATCAGACAGCACTGCATGGGACGAAGACGCTGCTGCTCCCCGTGCAGTCTAATCACTCAGTGAGAGTGAGCAGAGGCTGCGGGCTACAAGCGGTGACATCACCGCTGCCACCGTTGCTAAAGTAATCTGACAGGCGGGTTACTATAGCAACGGTGCTCCGATCACGTGATTCCCGGTGCCGCAATTCATTGGCTGTGGCAGCCAGTCCTTGCATGTGGGCTGACTGTGTAAAGAGCGCCCACATGCATTAACGGGGAAGCCGACCATGTGCCAGAGCATCTCGCCGGTACACGGAGATGCACAAATGAGCACCGCGTACCGGAGAAATGCACTGACAGGACCTAGCATGACGTCTAGCCATGTGACCAATCTGTAGCCAATGAGATAATATACACGTGACTTGTCACATGCTATTTTGATGTCACGGAAGGTCCTATCATCAGTGCTGGTTACCGGGAGGACGCAGCGATTATCGGAAGGAATAGCGACGGGAGACAGAGTGCAGGACGCGTCGCGGGGACCTGGAAGTATAATGGCAATGTTTATTAACTATATGTGTACATATATAATGTGTTTTTATGTGTTTGTGTTTGCCTGCCATTGTTTTCAATGGGGTTCGAAGGAGTTCATCGAACATTCGTTGAACGTTCGTTGAACAGAGCCTCCGTTCGACGGACCGAACCGAACTCGAACACTAGGGGGGGGTGGCTCATCTCTACTTCTTAGGCCACAGCCAGCCGGGAGCGGACTCCTGAGTTCCAGACCAAGCAGTCCACCATACACAAACAAGTGCAGAGGGACAAGGACAGCGACCAGCAGCCCGGGTGGGGGACCTGAATGCAACGGGCCGCGGCAGCCGGCCACCAGCACCTAGGTTTACCAAAAGACTTGTGTGATTCATTTGCTGTGAGTAACCAAACATCCCCTCACACGTCCGGGCGCACCAGCCCTTGCCATCGCTTTACCCTGCACAGAGACACTGGGTCCTGGGGCAACCATCCCTAACCACGGAGGGGTTAACATCCAGCTGCCACTACATCCCCCCAGGTGCCACACAACAGCAGTGGTGGTGTTCCACTTCACAACACACCGTGGGTGGTGTCACGAACTTAATACGGCTAAGCCCGTACAAATACGTCTCCACTTTTATTCGGCGTGTCCGCGTGACCCCGGGTCCGGAGGATCCCTCGAGCCACAGACACTCACAGCGGGTCCGGATCCGAGCAGCGGCGGCTGCTGGCACAGGGGCGGCACATATGCAGTTTGCAGTGCTAGAAGGATCCTCCGCCATAGCTATGATTAGTACTTGTTAGTCCATGCTGCAAAATGTACTGTGATATAGGCTGGTCACCAGATAGAGATAATGTATAGGGAGAATATCAATTCTTCCACTTCATATAATCCTGAGATTTATCCACCTCGACGCGTTTCCCCCACTCTCAGTAAAGGGGTTCATCAGGAGGCTTTTTATCATCCTATACATCAGCATACACCAGATGAGTCTGGGGAAAAAGAGATAGAAGAAATAGGTCCCACGATTGCCTATACAAACAATTCATGTTTCCAAAAAAGGTGCCAAGCAATCAAAAATTGCACCTAATCCACACACAGTGTTTAGACACACCAATAGAATACACCTTTGTGGTATAGGATGCAAGGCCAGAGAGTAACTCACCAGAATATACATGAAAACGTCCCCCTTCCCTGCTCAAAAACGGTTTAGCGGCCCCTCGGCACAGTCCCCCCGTCTCCCTCTCTGCACAGGACAGCTGGCCCTCATCATGCAGAAGGAGCAATATCACGACCACGTACCTGGTTTGTATGCTTGCCGCCATCTTTTTAAATGATAAAATCCACCCTGCATCCGGTATCATTGTGACCGCCCATCTGTTCTCTGCGCATGTGTCATTTTTCATACTTTGCGCAAACCGCGCTATTAAGAGAAGGAGATACACAAGCCCGATCTCAAACAGGAGCATGGAAAGAGTTCTCAGCTCTCTGCTGGCCCCAGAGGAGGTCCACAGTAATTTCAGTGCTGATTAGACTCATCAACACATTCAGCTGGAACCACAGACGGCCAAAATGCAGGGCAGGAATTATTTCAATAAAGTGGACATTACAAGAATCCACAACTCCTGTTTAAAAGACAAACCCCACACAGGCAAGAATTCTGTAGCTTATAAACAGGCCAGCAGCAATATATCCATCCAACAATGATGGAGGGACAGGGGATAGTTACTCCATTTTAAATACCAACCACAATGAAAAACCTACAAGTTCTAAATCCCAAAAAAAAGGGGAATACAAAAACCTATAAACATAAAAAGTTAACCCCTTTATTTTACCCCGAAACAAATTTACCAGACACAATATATATTTCAAGATATGACCCTCAATACAAAGACGGGTCACCTAAAAAGCATGAACCATCTAATAGGGTCTACGCAGGCTAGGAAAAATATATAAGACGGCCAAATACACCTCTGACAGTGAAACAGAAATAAATACCTCCCACTCAGGATAGGTCCCTACAACAACCCCAAATTATTCTATTAGTCCAGAAAACATCCAAAGGATAATACCTCATTTAGGTCTTTAGGGCTTACAGAGTCTATACGAAAGATCCATTCGGCCTCTTTGCGAAGGATTCTCTTATTCCAATCGCCACCCCTATCATTTTGTTTAACAACCTCCAGTACATAGAAAGAGACCGCATTTTCTCTACCTTCATGCACCTCCCTTACGTGACGGGAGATGGACGTATCTCTCCATGACATATATCTCCCAAATGGTCGCCAATACACTGTCTGAGTTCTCTTCGGGTTTTCCCGACGTAGTTAAGGGGGCACGTACATTTGGCCAAATATACCACACCTCTGGTCACGCAGTTTGCAAATTCCCTCGCAAAAAAATTCTTTCCGGAAGAAGCACTACCACATGACCTGGATTGGGTTACCCAACTACAAAAGGAACACCTCCCACACTTAAAGGTCCCACACATTCTTCTATTTAGCCAAGATCCATCCGGTGTTGGTTTCTTATAATGGCTATGCACCAAACGATCCGAGATGGATCAACCTTTCCTAAAGTTAACCAAAGGGCTTGGCGGAATAAATTCAGCAAAAGTTTCGTCTGCCCTAAGTATGCCCCAGAACCTTTTAAGGACCCCAAAGATTTGGTCAGTTTGTTCTATATAGGTTCCTATGATTCTCATTTCTCCAAAGGCATCCTCTCTATGTCTGGGGATGAGCAACGTATTTCTCTCACTTCATAGAGCATTATGAAATGCCCCCTGGAGTGCATCATCAGGATATTCTCTTTCTCTAAATCTGTGTCGTAATTTTGGAGCTTCTACCCGGAAGGAATGAGTATCTGAGCAATTTCGGCTCATTCTCAAATATTGCCCCTTCGGAATACCTCTCCGAAGGGGCAATGGGTGATGACTCTCCCACCGAAGGAGGCTGTTTGCCGCCGTGGGTTTTCTGTAAACGCTCATCAATATGGTGCACCCCTCCCCAATGCATATCTCTAAGTCCAGAAATGGGATACTACGCTGATCAATCTCTGATGTAAATTTTCAGTTAAAGTCATTAATACTTAACTCATCCATCATTTTGCCTTAGTGCCCGTACAAATAACTAGGATATCATCGATATACCTATACCCTACTCCTATTTTATCCTGCCACCACTTCCTCTCATCCGAGAAGACAACGGTTTCCTCCCACCAGCCCAGGAGGAGATTTGCATAACTTGGTGCACAAGAACAGCCCATAGCGGTCCCCCTGAGCTGGTGGAAGTACTTACCGTTGAACAAAAAATAGTTGTGGTGCAGGATAAATGACAGTAGATCAATGACAAACTCACTGTGTCGATAAAAATGTGTGGCCCTCCCTGCTAGATAACACTCAACAACCCTAAGGCCCTTAGCATATACAATACTGCTGTAGAGGGCCTCCACATTGATCGACGTTAGTCAGTATCACAAACAAACATTTACATTCAGGTACCTTGTAGACGATGTTGTCTCTGAGTCCTTTCTTTGTATTCTTCTTCTTGTCCTGACACCTTGATGATTTTTCACATTCACATCTCGTCTTTACAGATTTCCATCTTCTCCGGTCTTCTGCACACATCCCGGCACAATGCCCCTAAAAATAGCATAATAATTATAATACTTATATTTAAAAATGTCTGCCCTACACTGTGCCCCAGAATAAATAATGGCCCTTCATTGTGTTCTTTGCACAAAATATGACCCACACACTGTCCCTCTTATGGTACATGCCCCCCACACTCCCTCTCCTTTCCATACTGAACCTACCCTTCGCACTGTCATTTACACTGAGTCCACTTATACTGCCCAGTCTTTATACTGTGCCCTCTCATCTCTCTCCCCCCTCCTTGCTATGGCCTCACACTGTCCTCCCATACTGCCCCCTCTCCATACCACCCCCCCTCCACTACCCAGTTTCTATTCTGTGCCCCTTCACATTTTTCCTCATCCCTTACTGTCTCCTCACTACATCCTGTGTGTCCATATACTTTTCCCCCTCACTCCCCATCCTACCCACTTGCTCCTCATATTCTGTGTCCTCAAATTTGTGTCCTGTTTGCTCCCCATACTATGTCCGTATACATTCCCCCAGTCTCTCCACATGCCATGACCCTCGCTCCCTATACTATGTCTGTATACATCACCCCTCATCCTCTTTCTCCCCGTACATCACCCCTCATCTTCTCTCTCCCCATACATCACCCCTCATCCTCTTTCTCCCCATACATCATGCCTCATCTTCTCTCTCCCCATACTGTGTCCAAAGGTTTTTCCCCATCCTCTCTTCCCACAATACTGTGTCCACAGATAAGTTCCCTCTCCCCACCCGCTCTCCCCCATTCTGTATCTATAGATACTGCCCCCACCCCACCCTCTGTCCAACCATTCTGTGTCCATAGATGCCTCTTACACGCCCAGCTCCAAGGCCGGGGGTACTCAGAACCAGACCGGACTAGTCCAGGGATGTCAGCGGTGCTGGGGTCCGGCTCCATGACCCTGGCAGTGTCTTTTCTAATAAAGGGGATGATGATGGGAGTTGTATTTACAATGAAATAAAGTTTGTGATGCTACCTGCGGTTTTGCGGCTATGTGGGCAGCCACTGCACTGCATGTTCCCGGGGCAGGTGGTGATGGCGCAGCTGAGGTATTCTTGCTCTCCACAGGTGGAGCAGGACCCCGAGACAACCATTGAAAATATGAAAAGTCTTTGATGGCAGGTTGTGACGCAGGAGGAATGGAGACGACACTGGGGCTTTACAACAACAGTCTTTTACTCACTGTACCAGCTTAGTCCACCATGGTATGTTGGGATCCCCAGTGATGGGCATCGGCCAATCCCTAGTAAGTCCGAGGCCAGTACCGGTACACCCCTCATTTACCTTTCCTGGTAGTCTCGACTGCGCTGACTATCACCCGCCGGTACTGTGCCTCCACACAAAGTGCCCTGAGCCACCTGTGAAAAGGTGACCGATTATATTGTGAAGGACAGGTATGTACCACGGAAGTAGTGTGATCCTGGGAGTTCTTTCTGGTACATGTAGTACCACTTTTTCCTCTAGTATTGAATGGGCCAGGATTACGGATGGCTAAGCGATGGGTGGGACTGGCCATCCACTGTCTATGGGTGTGTCTGACACAGGTCTTAATTAGCTTGTTTGGCACATGGAGTCAGGGAGTGTGAAGCAGTGTGTGGAACAGCACTACATGAGGAGCAGCCTCTGGCAGGTAAAGAGTCTGCTATTCTCAGAGAGGCTGGCCTCTGGAAGGAACTCACCTAAGGAAGCGTGGATTTCCTTCAACCATCTGGAACTGAGTGAGTGGAGGCTGAGGGAGCTCCACTCTGACACTGGTAGAGTCCAAACCTGAGCGGGCGGTCCGCGACAAAGGCGGACCAGAAATCTGTGTTCCTGGGGAAACAGCCGGCAAGAGGTAAAGGGGCTGTTGGACTCAGAGAAAAAGGCACAGAAACCTCTCTGGAGTTAGACTGGTATCAGGGTTAACTGTGTATTGCTTGTGATTTTGTTTGAAGAAGCGGTTTATGCTGGATTTTTTAATTTACTAAACCGTTTGGACTTTTTAAGACTTTGTGTTCCTGTGTTATCTCAAAAACGCAGCCAAGTGAATGTCCCCCATCACGTGGGCAGGCAAACGCTTACACCCCCTTCCAGCGGATTCGTGTGCTGCTTGTGGCCCACCAAAGGTGCGTACAGCCACCCTGGCCTCTGGAGTTACTAGAAAGTCCTGAAATCTTTTCCTAATCTAGGGACCGGGACCCCGTTTGCGACCAAATCCTTCCACCTTGAGATGTTGCTTGTGGAACAAGACTATAGGGGAGTCTGGCACACTTCCCCTGTCTCTGGGATTCTCCCTTCAGCATCACCAGGGTCGAGCAAGACCCCTAGGGTCTTCACCCCCAGTCGGTCTCCTCCCAGCTCTCAACTGACCCTGTCAACTGTCAAACTTAGCTCCGCCTACTCACCTCAGACACCTTATTGACCAAGCTCCACCCCAGGCTGGTTCCAGAGACAGTGTATGGAGCTTAAGTGCCATAACCAGACTACTGGTCGACGAGCATTAATGGGACCTGCCCCGGCCCTTATCTAGTGTGTGAGCTAACAATTGGGTGTCTGCAGGTTTTTGGTACGTGAACTAGCAGATGGCCTCTTTCTTACCCAGGATGGGGTGCCCCACCTCTGACTGAGGTGCAGTACCTCGGTGGCGATAGTAGCCTCAGGGGCGCCACACCTCCCCCCTCACCCCATACTGTTCCTCTTAGGTGTCACTGTCATCAGCTCCACTGGAGCACTTATCATCAGTGCTCTCTGCCGCCTCTTTTCTGCGGCCCTGACTTCCGGGTCAGCAGTGTGATCAGCTAACCTGATCACACTACAGACATCGCTCTGACCCGGAAGTCAGTGCCGGTGGTCACCACTTCAATTGTCCTTGTGTCTGAAAGATATAAGGACAATTGATCAGTGGGAGCCACGTGCTGCAGTTTCTTAGTCACGAATGTCAGCTTGACAACTGGCCTCAGAATAGCCGACTCCCACTACAGGGGCGACAAATGCAGCTCCCGGGGAGACTTTCTCAGCGCCGCATCAGACGGCCCAACAGCGCTCTCATGACAGTTTCGCCCAGGGTAGATGCCCCACCAGACTTCCCCTAGATAAGCCTCTGTTCAGGGCATAATCTATTTTTTAATTCGGTTAAAAAAGTAAAATAGAAACTAGAAAGAGATAATATATGTGCTAAGTAGGTGACATCTAATTTTGCATCTCTTATATGATGCTTTCTTGAGGCCAATTTGTATTCACACAATCTGAAGAAAACCAAGCGGTTTTAAAAAGGGCCTTACATCTGAATGAAAAAAACATTCTGAAGCATCTTTATAAAAACTCTGTGCTTTTTTTTATTCTCTGCAATAATGATCATGGTTTCAGCAGTTGTGACTGCGACTGATCCTGGAGGCAAAGGGGGCCTGTCTGGGTAGACACTGCTTTTAACTATATACACATTTTCTTCATGTTAATACAACTGTGGTGGAGGAGAGAGGCTTTGGTTGCATTCTCTGTCAGTAGCTTTGGTAAGTCACAGGATGCCTGGAGCCCACCAGAGCTTGCGAGTGCACAGGTCAGGCAGTGCAAAGACATCACAGCATCTCACCGTCTGTGTCAGTGGTCGCTCTCTGCAAGGAAAAGAAGAATAAGGATCTTGTTCATTGTGGGAATTTGGTGATTTAGATTTTTTTATTATTGAAAATTAGGGTGTAGAAACTTGAACATCTATAGTTTGATGGGGGTAAATGGTCAATTATTATTGTTGTATAGGGTCACAAAGGAGAACCTATTTATTCTATTTTGTGCAAAAAGGGACATTATTTTTGTATGGATCCGCTAAGGGAAAAATATTTATTGTGTGGGGCTACAAAAGGGGATATAATTTTATGAGGCATGGAGAGGGACATTGCAAAGCAGACATGACTCCTGCATGGAGACACAAAGATGGCACTAGAACTGTGTTGAGGTAGAGAGAGTATAGTGACAGTTGTTGGGGCACAAAACTGGGGTATGTCAATGGTGATAGAATTATTACTGTGTAATTTGTTTATTTTGAAAGGAACATAATGAACCAAAAAATTCTGTGTGTTACGATCTACAGAAACAAAATAATGATAGAAGAAGTTGTGATGGTGTTCTGGGCTGGATGGAGACGAACTAGGGGAATTAATTACTTCAATAACAGAGAACATTAGCAGTTAATTACTGGATTTATCTGTAGATCATACTTTATTTTGTAATGGCCTTCAGCTTGAACTTGAGGCATGGCGACTTGATGGATGAATGCTCTTTAGGAAGATCGATCTTATGGAAACCTAGATAGGTCCACCAGGTTCTTCTCTGCCATTGTATCAAGCCATCAGGTTGCTAGTCTTCCTCTTTGCCTTATTCCCACTTTTCTTCTGACCATGATGTCCTTCTCCAGTGATTGCTCTCTTTGTGTGATGTGTCCAAAGTATACAAATCGTAGCTTGGTGATCCTTGCTTTGAGTGATATGTCTGGCTTGATTTGTTCCAAAATTGATTTGTTTGTTCTTCTTTGGTATTGATAACATCCTTCTCCAGCACCACATTTCGAAGCTGCTGATTCTTCTTCTGAGTTGTTTATTTAAGGTCCGGGTTTCACATCCATGTGTTACTACGGAAAAGACCAGACTATTTGAAAGACATGTCTTTGTCACAAGTGAAATGTTCCTGGATTAGAGAACCTTGTCCAGTGACTTCATTGTTGATTTGCCCATAGCTTTTTTACTTTTATCTTTAGATGTCATCACTGCAACTTGACAACTACCAGTTTGTCGCCATTCATCTCAAATGTGTACCAGTGGTACCTGGCAGTAGTCAATATCTTTGTCTTCTTTGTATTAAGTAGAAGTCCCATGTTTGAGCTTCCCATTTTGACACTCTGTAATAAGTCCTTCATTCCATCTATGATTCCTGCTCTCAATGCTGTATCGTCTGCGAAGATTGTTGATGATTTGTCAGGAAATTTTGATTCCTTTTTTTTGCAGCAAGTCCAGCCTTCCTGAAAATAGCTTCTGCATATAAATTGAAAAAAAAATCAAGACAGGATGCAGTCTTTTCTGATGCCTTTTTCTAATTTGAATCATGCCATATCACTGTGTTCTGTTATACTTGTTGCCTCTTAGTCGATGTAAGGTTGCTGATGAGGCTGATCAGATGGTTTGGCACATCCATATCCTTCATGGTATTCCAAAGTTTCTGGTGGTCGACACAGTGAAAGGCTTTGCTGTGGTTGATGAGCAAAATTAGAGCTCCTTGTAATATTTTTGGTCCTTTTCCATTATCCATCTAATGTTAGCAATTACATCCCTTGTTTCTTTGCCTTTTCTGAATTCTACTTGTTCCTGTAGCAGCTCTTTCATTGTCAAAGTAAGGCTGTATCCATCTTTGTAGGATCTTCAGTAGTATTTTGCTGGCATGTGGTATGAGCGCAATAGTCCAATAGTTTCCAAAGTTGATAGCATCTCCCTTCTTCTCAATAGGAATAAACACCAATCTTGTCCAGGTGTTGGGCCATTTACCAGTTGTCTATATCTGTTGACACAGGTGTGTGATGACATCAACTGCTGTTTCAGCAGATTTTATTATTTCTGTTAGAATATTGTCACATCCAGGGGCTTTATTTTTTGACAGAACCTTAATTGCAGCAACGACTTTGTCTTTTGAGGTGTTCAGTTTGCTATGATTTCCAGTCTCCGTTTATTCCCGTATCAATGAGACATTCTAGTAGAGGTATTGTATGTATTCATTCTATCTTTCCTTAATCTTGTTCTTGCTCAGTTAAAAGATGCCAATGGGATCAAACTAACTTTCCCCTCTTGGTTGAAACTTTCATTATAGCTCTTTGAACTTTTGGTATGCCTTCCTGGTTTTGCCCTTCAGAAGTTCATTTTCTATCTCTGTACATATCTTTTCGCAAGAAAGTTCTTTTTTCCACTTGAATGGCTCTCTTTAGTATTTTACTTATTATAAATCAGTGGGATCAATGTCTACTTCAGCACACCTTCCCTTCTGTAGGTAATTTGCACTTTCTGCTGCCCTTCAGTTCTTTATAAAGAATGTGAAGTGCTCGATGGCTGATCAGGCAGCAAAGGCCTGAGTTGTCATAGTTTAGTCTGTGGTCAGGGCTATTCCTACTCTTGCAGGAACCACTAGAGACTGTAGTGTTGGGATGTCTAGTCTGTACAGGAATCAGCAGGGTTAGTTGCAGTTTTATAATGTGTTACCATTTCCCTTTATGAGTTGCTGCACGAATGTAACACTGATGTTGTTTGTATCCTGCTTGTTACTTTTTACTTCTGTCATTCGTCTTTCATCAATGATCTTCTGGGTTTCTTCTATTAACCATGGCTGTTGGGGTTGTGATGCCCTGGGCAAGCCAGGGGTCAAAGGTCATCATACCACCACACCCTACACCCCAGCTAGGCACACCAAAGCTACCAAAATCCTTGTTGCCTTCCTCCAGGAGCTGGTGTTCACACCAGGGGGTGGGCCAGGCGGTTGGCTCCGCCCACCGAGGAGTTCACAGCCCTGGAGGCGGGAGGAACCAGGCAGTCAGCTCAGGGAAGAGCTTGAGTCCAGCTAGGGACGTGAAGGAGTAAACAAGTAGTGAAGTGAAGGAAGTAAAGTGGTAAAGGAGGACAGTAAGAGTGGTGACAGAAAAGAAAGAGTTTGAAAAGCCTGAAGTTGGTCCGGCTGTGTGCCCGGACCGAGACAGCAAGGTCAGCAGACGGCGGTGATTGTCCGCAGGGGTGACTGCTCGGAGGTTCCTGGAAGGACCGCGGACGGGTGGTGACCCGGCGGTCTGGAGCAGTGTACAAAGAACAGTCAGCACCAGGGCAGGGGCCTCTCGGACCCCGGCAAGGCTAGGAGTCGCCACAATTTGCCAAATCCGTCAGTGAAGGGGACGGCTGTCTCCCAACAACCAAGTCCCGATTGAAGGCAACAGCCCAACCATTAAAGCGGAGACACCGCCACCGCCAGGGCACCAGTTTCTGAGGGCCAGCGCCTGCGGGCAAAGAGTAGAGCTCCTCCGGTCCAGCTTGAAGCCGGGGAGCGGGTTACCGGTGGGAACCCATCGCAACCATCAACAACATAGGTGCAGGACAAAGGGACATCACCGTCACCTACTGGGGAAAGCAAGTGCAGCCGTCCGTGGGAACCGTCTTTCCAGCCGTGTGTTTTACCGAGAACTGTGTCATCGTCTCAGGCTGAGTGAGTACCACAGTGCCGCAAGGCACAGCGCTGCCCCCGCGTCCCTGCACCCACCAAGCCCTGCATCTCCCACCTCATCACTGGGCCCCGGGATCACCAACCCCTACCCACGGAGGGGCAACACAACAACTTGCTGCTTCACACCATCACTCCCGGGATCCCCACACCGAGCAGCGGTGGTGCTAACAAATCACCACAACCGTGGGTGGCGTCACGGACAATAGACTTTATCCCAAAACCCAATCCCCTTTCACTCACGGGCGAGGAGCGCCGCTCGAGAACCCCCGGGATCCGGCCCACCGCTCGAGCCACCACTGAGCAGCCGCAGCCGGACCCGAGCAGAGGGGTGAGCGCGGTGCTGACACCCTCCTCCCCGCCCGCGACAGGGTCTCTTCTGCCTCTTGATAATTGGGTTTCTAGCTTCAACCGTAATAATAGCTTTTATTTGTGTCCATAATTCCGTAGGCTTTGTTTTATCCACGTCCAGAGATATAAATCTGTGGTGCAGACCTTTTCAAAATACCGCAGGTATGTTGGTCAAATCAAAGTTGGATACAACCTGTTGTCTAGTCTTTTTGCACAGCTTGTCAATTAATCTTCCTCCAACCTTATCTCGTTCACAAAGTCCAAAGTTGCCAACAACTATTCCATGTTTGCCATGGTCCTCTTTGGCATTCAAGTCTCCCATAATAATGAGTAAGTCTTGTTTTAGAGTCTTTTCAATTTCTTCTTGAACTTAATCGTAGAATAGTTCAACATCCTCTTCTTCAGCATCTATTGTTGGTGCGTAGACTTGAATAACTGTGACATTATTGTATTGACAGTATTGGTGCTCCTTGTATTCATATCGAGATGACTATCACTGACTACATTGTATTTCAGTGGAGTGCAAGCCAATTTTTGGTTATCATTGCCATAATAGCAGACTCTATGTTTGTTTGACTGGAAATATCTATATTATGTGCAACTTAATTCACTAATTCTGAGTAACTCGAAACCTGTTTTGTCCATTTCAGCTTTGATGATGTCGGGTTTGTCTTGGTTCATGGTTCATACATTCCAAGTTCCGAACTTTGTGATATTTTTACAGTGTTTACATATAGGTAGTAAACAGCACCTGTGTACAACTGGTATCTACCACTAGAGATGAGTGAACCTGAGGTTCAGTTTTCGAACCGAACACTAACTTAAAAGATCAAGGTTCAGATGCTTTAGGCTATGTGCGCACTAGAAATGTGAAGTTTCTCAAGAAAATTTCTTGAGAAACTTCTGGGAGTGAAAGATTTCCGGACCTCTGGAAAAAATCCGCACCAAATCCGCATGCGGATTTGCCACGGATTAGCCGCGGAATAGCCGCGAATTTGCCGCGATTTTCCAGAGGGTGGTTCCCTGCGGATTTTGCAGGCTGTACTGCCGAAATCCGCAGGGTACCTGCGGAAAAGAATTGACATGCTCATTTTCTCAAGAAATTTTCTCGAGAAATTCTTCTCAAGGACATTTCTTGAGAAAAATCCGCACCAGTGCGCACAGCTATTTTTTTTTCTCATAGAATTTGCTGGGAAATGTCTGCACAAAGATTCCAGACATTTCTCAAGAAATTTCCGCGGCAAATCCGTGGGTAAATCCGCGGGTAAAACGGTATAGTGCGCACAGAGCCTTACATGTGAACTTCACTCGCGTGAGCAACGCGGTGCTCAGGTACGCTTGGTGCTCAACCCTGTGCGAGCCGCTGTACACGGCTCGCACTGGGGGTAACATCAGCATGATTAGATGTAGCGTGCAACCCCAAACATTTTTTAAAAAGCCGCCCACTCTCCCTCGGAAGTGATATGCTTATGGCAGTGGCTTGCTGTAGTGTTCGGGTCAAGCTCGATGCAGTGAAAGCTCGGCTCATTTGCTGCCGGACCTCCATGGAACCGCTCATCTCAATTTACCACTAAACAGTTACTATATGATGGCACTATTTGTAGAGTTGTTTTTTATTAATTATCAATATGGTGGTATTGCTCTGTGGTCATAAAATACGGTCATAGTGAGGTGATATTATTTGTTCCTTCTATAGAAGGATTTTATTAGTTGCATTGTTTATTATATTGGGGGTTTTCTTCAGATCAAATGTGCTGGTATATTATTTACTTGTATAGCTGTATGATTTACTAACTGTAAGGCTGTATGTGCACAAGTTGCAAATTTGGTTTCAGGCAATCTGCACCCAAATCTGCAGGTTCTGGCTGGAAAAAAAACTGAGGAAAAAAAGTGCGTTTTTGCAATGATTTTACATGCAGATTTCTGAACATCTGCAAGAAAAAACACGACAAAAGATGTCGCAAAAACGCACAGTATGCAAACGGCCTTAAAGTGGCTTTATGATACCTGATTTGGCAGTGTTAAAAGACCGCCAATCAGTAAATATTTACCTAGAATCCGTAATAGATTTTTCAGTAAGCGTAGCCTGCTATTGTGTTCAGCAGTCCTCTTTACACAGTACAATGCTCTACCAAGGACGATCATTATTTGTAAAAAACAAAAGATCTCTTCATCTAGTGATCGGCAGCCTGTTTAGACTACAAGCTTATAGCGAAACAAACGTTTCTCAGAAAGCTCATTCATTATAACCTTGCACTGTGAATTTACCCTAAAGGCCGCTTTACACGCTATGACATCGCTAGCGATCGCATCTGCCCCCGTCGTTTGTGCGTCACGGGCAAATCGCTGCTTGTGGCGAACAATATCACTAGTACACGTCACACATACTTACCTTCCTAACGACGTCGCTGTGGCCAGCTAACAAATTCTTTTTTAAGGGGGCGGTTCGTGCGGCCTCACAGCGACGTCACACAGTGGGCCAGCAATAGAAGCGGAGGGGTGGAGAGCAGCCGCATTAACGTCACTCCCACCTCGTTGCCAGAGGACGCAGGTACGGTATTGTTCGTCGTTCCCAGGGTGTCACACGTAGCGATGTGTGCTGACTCAGGAACAACAAACAACCTGCGTCCAGAACGAGCAACGATATTTGGGAAAGGAACGACGTGTCAACAATCACCGATTTTTGCCGTTTTTTCGGATCGTTAGTGGTCGCTCGTAGGTGTCACACGCAACGACATCGCTAACGAGGCCGGATGTGCGTTACGAATTCCGTGACCCCCAACGATATCTCATTATTGATGTTGTTGCATGTAAAGTGGCCTTAAGACTGTCATAATTCATCTTAGAAGCTAAATCATGACTGGAGCGATAATGGTTATGCTATGAAGACACTCTGCCTGATGAATTTGACTGTTAATTTATTCTATTTGATTGCGCGGATTTTGCCGTGGAAAACCTGCGGATTTTTCTGGATTTTCCAGATAAATCCGCAGGTTTTAGCATGTACAGTCACTCCCCATGTTATCCTAAGGGACATGGGGAGTGCTGTGTCCACGCTGCAGAAAGTGCAGCTGCCGAACATGCTGCGGATGTCCGCATCCGCAGGTATAATTGCATGTCAATTATTCCTGCGGAATTACCTGCGGATGTCCCGGCCCTCCGCTATGGAGATAGAGGCCGGGACGTCCGCAGGTAAGGCCGCATGAATGTCCGCATGTTTCCCGCAGCTATTCCGCTGTAATCTCGCAGCTAAAAATAGCTGCGGACGCCGGCGGGCAGCTGCGGGAAACATGCGCTCGTACCTGCGGATACATCCGCAGGTACGAGCGCCCTTGGGCACATAGCCTAAGGGTTCAAAACAACCCTATTAAAAAAATATACATTTTTAACAAACAAATAGATGCATTTAAGGAGGAAACAAATACCCCTGAAGGTGTCCATATTCTTTAACTTTATGATATAGTGTAAAAGAATATCAGCATTAAAGGGAATCTGTCACCAGGTTTTTACCACCAAATGTGAGAGCAACATAACGTAGGGGCAGAGATCCTGATTCCAGCAATGCGTCACTTACTGGACTGCTTAGTGTAGTGTTGATAAAATCACTTTTATCAGCAGTAGATTATAATTAGAGGACTACTTCCTCTGCTGCCAGGTAGTCACCAACATATTCATGAGCTCTGTATAACTGCTAGATCTGCAGCAGAGAAAACATTGATTCTATCAAAATTACAGCAAACAGTTCAGTAAGTGACACATCGCTGGAATTAGGATCTCTGGCCCTACATTATGCTGTTCTCAGATGGGGGATCAAAAACCTGGTGACAGATTCCCTTTAAGCAGATACTTAATGGGAACCTGCCAGGTCCCCTATGCCCTCCAACCCAGCAGCATTGATTTGTTACCCATGTTCCTAAATTCCCTGCCTAACCAGCCCTGTATAATGCTACTCCCTTTTCTGAATGTTTTTTAAAAAACACTTTTACAGTAAACCTTGCTTTTCCTATACTAATTAGGGTCTTGAGTCTTGACTAGTTGAAGTGGCGATAGTTCCCAGACTAGTCGGCCCTTTTTACTTGTTATGACACCCCTGTGGGTGTGATAACATGATTTCCACGAGTCGGCGTCACTACAGGGAATTTGGGCATACAGGTGTCAATGCTGCTGGGTTAAAGGGGAGAGGAAACCTGACAGGTCCCTTTAATATTAACTAAAAATAAAGAATAAGGCCTTATGTGACACCCTGGCCTATCAGGTCATCACAGGGTGTTGCACAATTTTTCCTTTCCGTGCACCATCCATCTCTCCCTTGGTTCCAGGTGTCACCCAGTGATGTGCTAAGGCAAGCATGCAAATCTCAGTCACACACACACCAGTCAGTTAGAGTCAGGCAGACTGGGTGGGAAGTGAACTGGGCATTCGTCGGCATAGGAGCAAGGAGAGCAGTGGGCTCTCAAGTAGCTCTCAGTGGGAGAGCAGGCTGGGGAGTTGGAGCTCCCAGACAGCGTGAGAGAGCAGCCTCAGAGAGTGAGGGGCTGTGGAAGGGGAGGCACCTGGAGGGTCGGACTAGACCAAAGCACAATAGTAACATCACTGGGAATGGTCACCTGGACGTGCTTCCCTGCAGCAGCAGCGGTACTCCAGGACGTTTGGTTGAATCACAGCCTGTGTGTTCATTGACCTCACAAATCAGCACAGCCTCATCCAACACCACGACAACCACTGTAAGTTTTTCTGTTCCCTGTCTCTCAGGCCTACAGCCCACGGATCCCCTACACCACCATCACCGGGGGCACAAACCCCCTACCCACGGAGGGGTTAAACACCTTGCTGCCATGCCATCGCCACCGGGCTCCCCCACCAACAGCAGCAGTGGTACACCATCTTACCACGCACTGTGGGTGTTGTCACGAACTTACACATCCCTTGTACATAGTCCCCCTTTCATTGAGTGGCTGCATGGCCCCCGGGTCCGGAGACCCCTCGAGCCACCGTGGATCTGGATCCGAGCAGCCCGGTTGCTGGCATGGGGGCGGCACACCTCAATTTCTGGCGTCACAAACAGGATATGAGCAGGACCCACTTACCTTGGTGACGTGCGCCTTGAAAGCCGAAGACTGCAGGTCCAGAGTCCTTTTCCCACCAATTCTGCCATTGTCCGCCATCTTTTCGCGTCAAAATGCTATCTTCATCAACAAAGCGCGCAAAGCCTAAGCCCCGCCCTTCGTCTTCCTTGTGAGGCCGGAACCGGAAATTCCCAAACGGCCACGGTCAGCGAGAGAGTGCTGCGAAAAGACCGAGGGGGCGAGCCAGAATGTGTTCTGATGCAGTGGCAAGATGGCGGAGCGAGACTGGTCCCCAGAACGTGCTGTACCTGGGACCGCGACATGGATAGAGGAGGAAACAGAGCAGCTGTGCAGGAGAATGCGGATGCAGTTCCTGTTTATTCTGAATCACTGGAGGAAAGAGATGAGGAGCCTGGTGGTGGGGTTGTGAGCCTGTGAGATTGAAATCCCACGTGAAGACAGGGTAAGCGGTTACCCAGTCCCTACTAATTGCCCAAATCCGGCCACAGCGGCTGAGGGATCCGGACCGTCCCCGCTCGAGATGAGCGCGCCACCATCAACTACCCTGTCCTTGGCGGACGCCGAGCTGCCCACTCTAACTCCGGCAGCGGAACCTTCAGTGCATCTATAAGAAGCTCCAGCTGCAGAGATCCAGTTCACGACCCTCATTCCAGTCAAGGCAGCGGTCATCCAGACACCGGCCAGACCAGAACCGGCCTCCTCACTGGGCCCTTCCTCAGAGGCGGAGCACCCGGATTCTGCAACCCCAGCTGCGGAGCAGTGGGTACATCTACCTGCAAGTTCATAAAAAGTTTTAAAAGTTGTATATGGACTGTCACTTTTGTTGAACATTCTCCAGTGTTAAAATGGAGGAGTCTGTCAGGGACCGGCTAAAGGGTTCCTAATGGAAGGTGACAGAGAAGTTCTTTTACAAGTAGACTGCATCCTCCTTGTTGAACCTTTTTCAACCCATTGTTACAGGAGAAAGACTGCCAGGGCCTTGGACGGTGCTGTGCTGGTAGACGGCACCAGGAGGCCTCGGTGGGGGTTGGCACAAAGGGGCAACGGCTACCAGGTTGCTCAGGATAGTTATTGGAGTCGTCTGTTACAGCACCCGGGATCTTAACCTGGTCACGGACACACCACAGGTATGCAGAGGATCAGGTTGTTTCGGTGGTGGGTAAATGGGATCTGGGACATTGGGAGTGTGGACTCTGAGTATTCTTGAAGTGTTGGGAAGTGTGCCTCCCCTGTGAGGGATGGAAACTGTTTATACCATGTTATCCCTTTTTTTCTCCTTACAGGAGCAGTTTTAAATAAACTCTGATGTGTCCTGTAGCTCGGGGACGAGCTACGTTTAACCAAGGGGGAATGTGACGCCCTGGCCTATCAGGTTGTCACAGGGTGTTGCACAATTTGTTTTCCGTGCAGCATCCATCTCTCCCTTGGTTTCAGGTGTCACCCAGTGATGTGCTAAGACCAGCATGCAAATCTCAGTCAGACACACACCAGTGGGGAGGTCCAAGAGAGAAGGGGCCACCCACCTTAGAGTCAGGCAGACTGGGTGGGAAGTGAACTGGGCAGTCGTTGGCAGAGGAGCAAGGAGAGCAGTGGGCTCTCAAGTAGCTCTCAGTGGGAGAGCAGGCTGGGGAGTTGGCGCTCCCAGACAGCGTGAGAGAGCATCCTCAGAGAGTTAGGGGCTGTGGAAGTGGAGGCTCCCAGAGGGTCGAACTAGACTAAAGCACACTAGTAACATCACTGGGAGCGGTCACCTGGACGAGCTCCCCCTCAGCGGCAGCGGTACTGCAGGACGTTTGGTTAAATCACAGCCTGTGTATTCATTTACCTGACGAATCAGCACAGCCTCATCCATCGCCACGACAACCACTGTAAGTTTCTCTGCTCCCTTTCTCCCAGGCTTATAGCCGACGGCTCCCCTTCACCACCATCACTGGGCCCCGGAGCACAAACCCCCTATCCACGGAGGGGTTAAACACTTTGCTGCCATACCATCGCCACCGGGCTCCCCCACCAACAGCAGCAGTGGTACACCACCTTACCACGCACCGAGGGTGGCGTCACGAAACTACACATCCCCTGTACATAGTCCCCCTGTCATTGAGTTGCCGCACGACCCCCGAATCTGGAGACCCCCTCGAGCCACCGCGGATCCGGATCTGAGCAGCCCGGCTGCTGGCACGGGGCGGTACACTTACACCTTTTTTTTCCTATGTATTTGACGGCTTTTTTTCTTTTTCTACTACATTTTCTATGCCCGTAACATTCCTGGTGCCCCTAGAATAAATATTACTTAAAAATTCAGTTTGACACTTTCAACCTCCGCTTCTCTCTCAGCTGCTAATACTTCATAAGTATTCAAAACCATGCATAGAGGATGTGAACTGGTGCTTGTATAAGGTTGTCTGAATTCACCCTATGTAAGCCATTTATCACTCTGCTTTAAGCCTCTGAAAAACACTTTTTTGGAGCTTAGAAAAAGATAGACCGCTGGGTTGTATTGTCTAAATGAAGTCTACCACACGTGTGAAGTTCACATTTCATCATTAACATTTTTCCTGTTATTTCTAAACTGGAAAAAAAGTAGCTTCATATGTGCATCCTTCTAAACAATAAGATATGATTGGAACCTATCAAGTAATAAACTGATTGTCAAAGCCATTTTTGGGTTGCTATGGTCAGTAGATCCAGGTGTTCAGAAAATAATAAGAACCGTAAAATAGAATCTTATTTTGTCTGTGTAACTGTAATCTGATTTTGTTTCATTAATATATTACTGTGCATACTCAGCAAAGCACATATTTACTTTTCTCTAGAACTGCAAATGTCGTTATCATTTTAAGGCCATTACTTAATATATACTTTACATCCACAATTAGGCTATGTGCGCACGTGTGCGCTCTGCACTGCACCTAAAAGGTGCGCTTCAGAGCGCAGCTGAAAAGCTCCGTTCTGAAGCGCATGGTGCCGGCAGAGAACGTGCGCTCTGCATGCAGCTCCTGCCATAGACAGAGCAGGGGCTGCCGGCAAAGCGCACGGAAGAAGTGACATGTCACTTCTTAGAACGCGCGCTTCGGGCAGCAGCCGAAGCGCTGCGCTCTAAGACGCCACGTGCGCACGGCCCCTGCACAATCTCCATAGATTATGCAGGGGACGCAGGACGCATGCAGTTACGCTGCGCTACAAAGCGCAGCGGAACTGCATGTAATTACGCAACGTGCGCACATAGCCTTAGGGTATGGGCAGACAATGTCAGTTTCAGGTGGGTTTGCTCTGTAACCCACCTGAAAAAGCACTAAATAAACTCTAAAATGTTTGAACATATGCAATTTAGTCCTTCTCCAGCCTCCTAAATGCTGTGATAGCTATTGATCGTAACATTTAGGGGATTAACCAGCCAGGGGCAGTGCAGAAACTGCCCCGGCTGGAAGGTCTCAGCGTTATCGTGTACATGGAACAGGGTTCAGCAGCATTGCGTGACATGGGTTCTAAGTATAAATGTACAGCTGACTGTAGACATGTACCTGATCCGGACCTGTGCGTGGATGATTGTGGTTGTCTAAAAGAAACATTAAAAGGAGTTGTCCGAAATAAACTCAAAAATTATTGTAAGCTAATCTGTGATGTATTGTCATATAAAACACCCCTACATTTTTTTTTATTTTCTAAATTTTATTCCTCTTGAATTATCTCTTTATTCTCTGCACACTCTTTGTTTACCTGCAGCTCAACCAAACATGACATCTTCCTAGGCTAAACCTTACAGTCAAAGCTGGTGTGCGGCCCCGTTGCCCCATTACCTTCAGGTCATCTCAGGGTCTTCAGGGACGGCGCGTCCTGGGTCCTTCTGGTCACAGGTAGGTTGACTTCTATAGGATTCATGACACCACTCTCGGTATTGCGGTCAGGGTGACCGCCACTGCAGATTAGGGGACGCCTGGGGCTGATGTTGAGTGCAGTTAGATGTGGTGGCCTCCCGAGAGTGAGGCTGGCCCCAGGGCCCGGTGTAGGTGTGTAGTACCACAGGTCGCAGAAGAACTCACACGCACAGTAGGAATGTCTTTCAGGGTTTTTACTCACTTCAGGTGGCAGGGGTGAGTAGCCCGGGTGATGCTGTGATGCTCCAAGTAGGGATCCAGGCTCCTTAAGGCTGACTTAGGGGGTGGCTACTGACTCGCCTTCCTAGCCCTCTTGTTTTTGTGGTGACCCAGACTTGTAGTCCTACGGGGTCACCCAGGGAAGTTGCCTCCGCCTGTTCTCCCCTTTTCGGCCCGTTTGATTGTAGCCTGGACCAGGTAACTTCGGTGGCTTGCCTCTTGTTCCTATGGGCCCTCTCGTTGCTATGTGGCTGCGGACTCTGTGGTGGTTTGGTGAAGGGCATGAAGTGCCCTCACGTGCAGGTTGAGCAGCCAACTGAATGGGGCCCTGCTCTACTCAGCCACCTCTCTGCACTCCAGCCTCAGGTGTTTTTCGGGTGGCACTACCAGGTAGCCCTTTTTCCTCTGCCAGCAACCACTGCACCTGCGGTGTCTGACTAGTGACAGCCTCCAGGTTTCCTCTTTGCGACTGCTCTCTCTCCCTGAGCTTCACTAACTGACTGGCTCACTATTTCCTCCCCTCTGTGCCTGCTTCCGCAACTTAGCAACCAGACTCTCTACCCCACCCCTTGAGTGGAGATGGAGGCCACGCCCCCTCCTGGATTCCCCAGGGGTCCCTTCAAAGGTCAATGTGGGAGACCTGGTTACTATGTGCCTGTGTGTCCACACCCCGGTCAGCCTTTTGGATTACCTGTGTTGTACTGCCCCCAGCATGGGTGCAGTACTCAGTGGTGCCTGACCAGGTCAGGGGCGCCACACTGGCACCGCCCGGCCTCACTGTCCAGACACTCATTAACTGTCAGTATGCTACCCCAGCACTGACCTCTCATCACTCCAACATTGGAAATAATAGCCTCACATAGTACTCTGCAGGCCCCACCACACAGGGCTCTGCAGACCCCACCGCACAGGGCTCTGCAGACCCTACCGCACAGGGCTCTGCAGACCCCACCTCACAGGGCTCTGCAGACCCCACCGCACAGGGCTCTGCAGACCCCACCGCACAGGGCTCTGCAGACCCCACCGCACAGGGCTCTGCAGACCCCACCGCACAGGGCTCTGCAGACCCCACCGCACAGGGCTCTGCAGACCCCACCGCACAGGGCTCTGCAGACCCCACCGCACAGGGCTCTGCAGACCCCACCGCACAGCGCTCTGCAGACTCCACCGCACAGCGCTCTGCAGACTCCACCGCACAGCGCTCTGCAGACTCCACCGCACAGCGCTCTGCAGACTCCACCGCACAGCGCTCTGCAGACTCCACCCCACAGCGCTCTGCAGACTCCACCCCACAGCGCTCTGCAGACTCCACCACACAGCGCTCTGCAGACTCCACCACACAGCGCTCTGCAGACTCCACCACACAGCGCTCTGCAGACTCCACCACACAGCGCTCTGCAGACTCCACCACACAGCGCTCTGCAGACTCCACCACACAGGGCTCTGCAGACTCCACCACATAGGGCTCTGCACCCCCACCACATAGGGCTCTGCACCCCCACCACATAGGGCTCTGCACCCCCACCACATAGGGCTCTGCACCCCCACCACATAGGGCTCTGCACCCCCACCACATAGGGCTCTGCACCCCCACCACATAGGGCTCTGCACCCCCACCACATAGGGCTCTGCACTCCCCCATCACATAGGGTTCTGCACTCCCCCATATTAATAACTGAAAACTCCCAGCGAGCCTACGCTCCCCCGCAATCCCCCCATAATCCAGAGTCCCGGGGACTTCCCTACATCTGGCTGCCCCATTCTATCACCCCGGATACTCCCACTGGCAGCGGCGGTACTCCCCGTTACTGCACACCACGGGTGGCATCACAAACTAATCCCCTGTAAATAATCCCCCATTACATTTTAGAGTGACCCTGAGCCCCCGTGTCCGGAGACCCTAGAGCCATGAGTAGCGACACCCGGATCTGAGCGGTTCAACCGCTACTGGTGCGATACACACTCACCTGAGACCTGTGCCCCCAGCAGCCTGTCCTGTCAGCCTGGTGTCTGTTGCTCCCATCAGTGATCACAGCACAGAGCAGTGAGGAGCTGCTAGAAGCGGAGGCCCAAGGTGAGCACACGTGGGGGAGGAAGGGTGAGCGGCAGAGTGGGGGGGAGCAGGACACTACGATCAGTTAGGGTGCAATCACCACTGCCCGGGTCCGGTACTCACCCAATTCTGAGAGGATGACAGGGGGAAAGTCCAGCATGCAGCATATGCTGTGGGCCCCACAAAGATGGCGGCGATCTTCTTCCTCTTCTGTGATCTGAACAGTCCAGGGGGCGTGTGCGTGTCCAGCTCACAGCAGGGAGCTCTCAGTGTTAGCTGCCACTGGTAGCTGCCAGATGTGAGGTGAGTAACTGTCGTTACTCCAAGATGGCAGCTCCCAGTGTTTCAGTAAAAATAGAATTAAATAAAAACTAAATAACCAATTTAATTTTGTATTAAGAATAATTGATTCCATAATCACTATCATTAATACAAAATTTAAAAAACACGACACCTTACCTTTAAAGATTTGTAACAAGAGGATCATCCAGCAAAAATATCCTAGGGTCCAGAAATCTTTAAAATATAACTTGTATTTTTCCATAAAATTCCACATAGATATTGGCAGTGGCATTAACAGTAAAGATACAGGACGAAACGCGTAATATTTTAAAGATTCCTGGACTCAAGGATATTTTTGCTGGATGATCTCTTGTTACAAATGACATTTTTATAGACTTCATTCAGCATGTTACATACTGCTTTCATCTAAAGGCCGCTTTACACGCAACGACATCACTAACGGAATTCGTGACGCACATTCGGCCTCGTTAGCGACGTCATTACAGGTGACACGTAGGAGCGACCGCTAACGAGCAAAAATACCTTATCGTTGCTCATTAACACGTTGTCCAGTTCCCAAATATCGTTGCTGCTGCAGGTACGATGTTGTTCGTCGTTCCTGTGGCAGCACACATCACTATGTGTGACACCGCAGGAACGAGGAACCTCACCTTACCTGCGGCCGCCGGCAATGAGGAAGGAAGGAGGTGGGCGGGATGTTACGTCCCGCTCATCTCCGCCCCTCCGTTTCTATTGGGCGGCCGCTTAGTGACGTCGAACAAACCGCCCCTTTAGAAAGGAGGCGGTTCGCCGGTCACAGCGACGTTGGTAGGCAGGTAAGTAGTGTGACGGGTCAGAGCGATGTTGTGCGCCATGGGCAGCGATTTACCCGTGACGCACAACCGATGGGGGCGGGTACGCACACTAGTGATCTCGCTAGTGAGATCGGAGCGTGTAAAGCGGCCTTTAGACTTGTTGTGATGGCTTAGCCTGTACATGTTGGCTGGTATTTTTACAAAGTCATTTCTTTTTAAAGGGAACCTGTCAGGTGCAATATGCACCCAGAACCACAGGCAGTTATGGGTGCATATTGCTAATCCCTGCCTAACCATCCCTGTATACACTAGGATAGATAAAGAGATCTTTAGAAAAAGTATTTCTAAAGATATTTTATTGTATGCTAATGAGCAAGGGGACTAGTCCCCTGAGCATTAGTTCACTTGCTGGTCGGCATCATTAGCAAGTTAGTACGCCCCTATGGGTGTGCTAACATGCTAATGAATGTGCAGCATCAGAGGATGATCTCACTCACCTCTCCATCGTCATCGCATCTGTAGTGTCCATGGGGCCTTAGGGTACTCGTCAATGGGCCAGTGGTTCCTTGGGGTAGCTGTGACTGACCTGACCTGGTTTTGTTACCTTGTTGGCTACATTTTAAATATGAACAGCAAACGGACATGTGTCCCATACAGATGGGGATGGAAGGAGGGTGACGGGCTCCTGGGAAGTGTGTCACCGGGTGCAACGGTGACTGGGGTCTCGGCCTCCTCTGCTGACCCTTCCTGCGACTAGTCCTTTCCCAGGGGCAGTATTGGATGGGGAATGGGGATGCTGCTGACCCTTCCTGTGACTAGTCCTTTCCCAGGGGCAGTACTGGATGGGGAATGGGGATGCTTCGCAGCGCCACCCACGGTATGTGGCCAGCCCCGCTGCACAGTCTCTCTCCGGGGCAGGTGTTATGTGCAGCCGGGATGGTATCGCTCCCCACGGGCAGAGCAGGGTTCCCCAGGAGGTTGGTTAGAATGGGGGCGGCAGTCCACGGGAGCGCCGGAGCGCAGGGCAGCGGCAGTTACTCACAGAGTCACCAGGTGCAGGTTCCAGTCACTTAATTTGCTGGCTCAGGTGGTATTATACCCCGGGTGCTGGTCCATCAGAGACTCCGCTCGCTTCCCGGGCAGGTCAGAGGCTGGATCCGGTTTGATAATCTGTGACCTTTCTCCTCCATGCACAACTCTGTACTCTCCCCCCGTCCTGGTACGAACGGCCGGCAGCCTGAGCCTCTCGTGGGTCGGACTCCTATCCCTTTCCCAAGGCTCCCTCTCTGCTGTCGCGCTGCGGCCACCTTGACTAGGGCTCTGTACCTCTCTCTTGTGCTCAGTCCAATTCTCTGGTGACTACTCCCTTCTGGTCCACGATTACAGATATCGGGTCCCGTCTCTCTAGATGTTACTCGCCCCAGCTTGGTGGAGCTGTCTGTTTGGTGTTACATCTAGACAGCTCTGTTCTACCTCCCTGAAGGCCTGACAGCCTCCCCTTCAGGGACTACACCACTGTGCATCTGCTCTGTCTCGTGTCCAAGTTTATTCTGAGGTAAAGTGAAACTGTTTTCTACTCCTAACTGCTCATGCCCCCACCACTTTTGCAAGTTGCTATGCCAACCTGGGTCTGCTAAGAACTGGCTGAGTCACTTCCTGTGTCTGTAGAAACATTGTTAACTCTTTCCTAGTGACTGCTTCTCCCAGATGTATGCTGGTGTAAGGTGTGTGTAGAACTTACTAGATTAACATCTTGACCTTTCAGGGAAGGATATAATGAGATACCCTGTAGCGACCAGTCTCAGGGGCGCTACACATCTACCGCTGGATTTTGGCTCAGTGTGCATGACCCTGGAGTTTGGGTCATGCGCAGTATGAAGCCGGGTTTATACGTCCTGGCATCAAACTGAAGTAGTGCACATAACCAAACCTTCGGGGTCATGCACACTGAGCCGAAATCCAGCGTTGGTCGTGATGGCAGCGGAGAGGTGAGTGAGATCATCCTCTGACGCTGCACTTTCATTAGCATGTTAGCACGCCCACAGGGGCGTACTAAGATGCTAATAGCGGCGCCTGCTCAGGGAACTAACGCCCACGGGACTAATGCCCTCGCTCATTAGCATATCATAAAGGATCTTTAGAAATACTTTTTCTAAAGATCTCTTTATCTATGCTAGCGTATACAGGGACGGTTCTGTTTTATGTTAAGTAAAATAAAAATGAACGTACACTTACTGGTGTTCTTATTTATTTATTTTTTTACATCAGTCAAAATGCAGCTCAGTTCCATAATTTTCTAGGAATTGGATTTCGGACTGCTTTAGAGTAAGAAGATAAAATTTATGGGTGTAATGTTTAATCACAGAATTTTTTTTATTAACTATCTATCTATCTATCTATCTATCTATCTGTCTTTCTCTGTTATATATGTATTGTACAGAACATTTGTAAAACAGCAGTGTATGAGTTTAAGATTCTCTTTACTTCTTTATAACATTATAGCCATTTTATAGCTGACCCCATCAGAAACACTGTTTAAATAATGCATTATGCTGAATATAATGATTGTTTCACTCAATACAGCGGAGCTCACATTTCTGCCATCCCGAATATTTATTGCCAATACTGGTTTTAAGTACACATGCGATTACCATGGGCATTGTAGCCTTCTATGTGTATAGAGAATGTAAAAAAAATCAGTAAATAAAAATAATGAGCACAGTGTGACCCCGCTGAGATACAGAGATAAATGGGATGCAGTATGCCAATTATTCATCACTGACTCTTAGCATGCTTCCAGTTTTAAAAAGCTATTTACAGAAAAATGTGATCACAAAATGAGTAACCACATACTATATATTTAATGAGTCAATAGGTTAGGACAGTGGCTGTCTCATCAGTCTGTGTTGCCACAAGTGATAAATCACATGTTTCGATATAATGAGATTCTTTCTTTGTATTACTGCACTTTGCTATCTATCACCAATTTTGATAAATTGGTCACTTTACATAATGTGTGTTCCCATGTTTGTCAATCTATAAGATATGTATTAAATATAGAACCCTCAGGTTTTCAGTGTTGCTACTAAATTCTTTAAAAGACTATAGTTATCCCTTTAGGATCCATTAAAATGGAACTTTTATCAGACTATAAGGTGCTATGAAATGGCAACCTAACATGGGGTCAGGTCCACTCGTCCTAATAACCAAAATAGCACAAAACAAATTAACACTTTTTGCCTCAATGTTTTGTTTACTTCTCAACTGTTGTGATTGTGACACCCCAGGACTATGGGGTACTCGGTCCCGGGCCGTATATGTACGAGGATGCTGAGTCACGGTTGTGTAATGCCTGATGTCAGGTTGCGTGACCCTGGGGGGTGGGGGTCGCTTTTTAAAGGGGTTATATACAGTGGAGATTAAAGAGTTTATATCGTGATGCCACTTGCGGGTTGCGGTTTATGGTAATGGAACCGCTGCTGCACAGTCTTTTACCACTGGGGCTGATGGTGATGGCAGCCTGGGTGGTAGGCCCTCCGCCAGTAGCCCTAGGGAGTGGATGAGGGAATCCGCCGCAGAAAGAAGGGAGACCACACAATGGGGATGCAGTGCAACTCTTGTTTACTCACAGCGATGTGGAGGCAGATGCACTGAGGATGGCTGGTTTCAACCCCTGGTCCCTTTTGTTCCAGTGCCGCAGTGGTAACCTGGTGGCTTCTCTCCTCGGCAGCTCACACTGGTTGGTGGAACCCTGTGGCTTGGAGTGTCTGTGGGGTCCCATACTGTCTGTCGGCAGTCTCTGGTCCGTACGGCGGGCAGTGTGAATGATGTAGGGTCAGTGTTCTGTTCCAATCCCTGGCTCTATCTTTACTGCTAGTGCCCCCGGATTCTTGGGTCAGTGAGGTCTGTGATGGTCCCCTCACTGTGCAGGTATTTGTCAGGTAGCCTGAAGCGTACACCTGACCTAGGGCCCTGTGCCCTGTCGGTGCACTGGTTCCAGGGGTACCTGGCTGTACTCTCTGTGGCAACCACTCTCCTACGCCACCTAGGTCACTGCTCTATGACCTCGTCTGGAGACACGTTCGTCCCCTTCAACTGTCGCTACCGGACTCTCGTGTCTTTCTGTCTGTCCCCTCCCACCTGCTTGTCGTCTAGTGGACTTGACTGGCTCCACCCCTAGACGGCCATCCATTGGGTCCCGGACTAGTCAGTCACCCATGATTGGGAGAGGGAAACTGGGAATGTTTATGTGTTTTTATGTTACCGGCACTGGTCTTCCAGGTCCCTGGGGGTAGGCCCTGCATCTTTGACAGGATGCAGTATCTAGTAGTGCCCTGATGGGTTCAGGGGTGCTACATGATGATTATGGCATTTCTCAAAGTAGACGGTACATCACCACCAAATGCGTAAGTATACAGGTAAGGATACAGCAGCATAGTGGACTCTCACTTGAACATCTTGCAAGCAACACAACACCTTTGGCATTCAAGGATAGTAAAGAATATTTAGAGTTTGAGTGTAATCAGAATATATCGTTGACAAAGGCAGACATTTCCACCGGTCACAAGACACTAGCTCCAGTCTGTGGCACTGTCATTCTTTGGCAGAGCACTAAAGCTGGTGCAAATCAACTTTCGGATGCAATTCCACCAATTATATTGTCTCTAACATAAGCTGTGATGCAGTGATATGGCACTGGGCAATCTCAGGGTTCCTCCTGTAACTGTACAACCAATGTCACACTGCATAATCTGGACCTGACTCAGAGAACTTTTATGTACTAAGTAGAGTTGAGCGATGTTTGTGGTTCGAGGTTCGCCAATTTCATGTTCGAGTGATTTTGGGGGGTGCTCGAGATCGAACTTGAACTTGAGCTCTTTGCTAAAAGCTCGACAGTTCGAGTTACGTTCGAGAATGGTTCGATCACCATAAACGTGGCTTTTCACAGTAAGGCTATGTGCACATGTTGCTATCTGCATGTGTCCTGCGTCCCCAGCACAATTCCTCTCTCTTTCCTACTCACCGATCACGGGCGCCTCGCTCCACGTCTGTCACAGATCTGCGGTGTCTTTTCCTCTTTAGAAAATGGCTGCCGCTTCATTAGTCAATTAGTTATTCCGTGCTTTGCCTGCCCACCGGCACCCATGATTACAGTCAGACACGTCCCCAAGCTCAGTGACAGCTGTCTCACTGCAACCAATCACAGCCGCCGGCGGGTGGGTCTATATCCTGCAGTAAAATAAATAAATAAATAATAAAAAAATAAAATAAAATGCGGTTCCCCCCATATTTGATACCAACCAGGATAAAGCCACATGGCTGGGGGCTGGTATTGTCAGGATGGGGAGCACCACGTTTTCGATAGCCCACCACCCTAACAATATCACCCAGCAGCCAGCCCGGAATTGCCGCATCCATTAGATGTGACAGTCCCGGGGACTCTACCCAGCTCATCCCGAATTGCCCTGGTGCGTTGGCAATCGAGGTAATAATGAGTTAATCATGCCAGGCATCTCCCCGGTATGTCCATGATTAAACTGAAAGTGAAAGTAAATAAACACACACAGCGAAAAATCCTTTATTTGGAATAAAAGATAAAAAAACACCCTGTTTCACCCCTTTATTAATCCCCAAATACCCCTCCAGGTCCGACGTAATCCACATGACACTGTCAGCTCTGCTACAGAACACGAGTGCTCTGTATCAGCTCCACGTAGCAATGAAGTGAATCGCGCGGTCAGCAGCGACTTCAGCAATGCAGACTTCAAGATGACCAAATGTGCCTACCTTTACCAATGGAGTCAGTAGCTCAGTAGATAGAGCACTCGCCTTAGAAGCATTAGGTCGCGAGTTCTAATCCTGACCCCAGTAAAGAATTTCATTTTTTTTTTTGTTTAATTTTTAATTTTAAATTATAGTTATTAGATATTTAAATTATAATTTTATTTAATTATGCACTGAGGGGAGGAGCCGGACATCAGCTGTGAGCCTCGGGACACACCTCTAAAATCGGAGCAGTTCACGGAATGAGGCTGCATTGCTCTCTCCTCTCTCTCTTCTCTCTCTCTCTCTCTTCTCTCTCTCTCCTCTCTCTCTTCTCTCTTCTCTCTCTCCCTCTCTCTCTCTCTTTCTCTCTCTCTTTCTCTCTCCTCTCTCTCCTCTCTCTTTTTCTCTCTTTTTCTCTCTCTCTTTGTCTCAGTCTCTCTTTTTCTCTTTTTCCCTCTCTCTCTCTCTTTCTCTCTCTCTCCTCTCTCCTCTCTCTCCTCTTTCTCTTCTCTCTCTCTCCTGTCTCTATCTCTTCTCTCCTCTTCTCTCTCCTCTCTCTCTCTTCTCTCTCTCTCTCTTCTCTCCTCTCTCTTTCTCTCCTCTCTCTCTTTTCTCTCTCTCTTTTTTCTCTTTCTCTTTCTTTTTTTCTCTCTCTTTTTTTTCTCTCTCTTTTTCTCTCTCTCTTTTTCTTTTTTTTTCTTCTCTCTCTTCTCCCTCTCTTCTCTCTCTTCTCCCTCTCTTCTCTCTCTCTTACCTCCCTCCTCTCTCTCTCTCCTCTCTCTCTCTTCTCTCTCTATTCTCTCTCTCTCTATTCTCTCTCTCTCTTTTCTCTCTCTCTCTTTTCTCTCTCTCTTTTTTCTCTCTCTCTTTTCTCTCTCAGACCTGGCGATGATCAGCTGATGCAGTCACCTGACGGAATCAACTGACACTATAAGTCAAACTATTAGCTGCTGCTGTAGGACAGGAGTCTGCACTGAAGTGTGTAGTTTGTTGGGGTTTTTTTTGCACTGATGCATCAGCTGATTGTATAAAAGCCGTTTATACAATCAGCTGCTGTGTCATGTGATTCAGGCTTTTGAACCTGACACATCATCTGATCGCTTTGCCATCCAGCAAACCAATCAGATGATATTGGATCCGGATTGGACGGCGCGGGACCCTTCACCCAGGATTACTGCGGAGGTGGGTTCTTTATTTCAATAAAGATGGAGTCACTAATTGAGTTGTGTTTTATTTGTAATAAAAATATTTTTCTGTGTGTTGTCTTTTTATTTATCTGTACTAGAAATTCATGGTGGCCATGTCTAATATTGGCATGACACCATGAATTTCGGGCTTAGGGCCAGTTGATAATATACAACTAGCCCTAACTCCATTATTACCCAGCGAGCCACCCGTCACCAGGGCAGCTGGAAGAGTTGGATACAGCGCCAGAAGATGGCGCTTCTATGAAAGCGCCATTTTCTGGGGCGGCTGCGGACTGCAATTCGCAGCAGGAGTTCCCAGAAAGCTTGGGCACCCTGAGCTGCGGATTCCAAACCCCAGCTGCCTAGTTGTACCTGGCTGGACACAAAAATTGGGCGAAGCCCACGTAATTTTTTTGGGGGGCAAAATACTCCTGCATACAGTCCTGGATGGAGTATGCTGAGACTTGTAGTTCTGCAGCTGCTGTCTGTCAGTATGGAGGAGAGCAGACAGCAGCTGCAGAACTACAAGGCTCAGCATACTCCATCCAGGATTGTATGCAGGAGTTATTTGCCCACCCAAAAAATGACATGGGCTTCGCCATATTTTTGTATACTAGCCAGGTACAGCAGGCAGGTACAGCTGTCCCCAACCCCCAGCTGCCTATTTGTACCTGGCTGGGAACCAAAAATATAGGGAAGTCTGTTTTTTTTAATTATTTCACGAATTTCATGAAATAATTAAAAAACAAATGACGTGGGCTTCGCCATATTTTTGTATGCTAGCAAGCTACAGCAGGCAGGTACGGCTGTCCCCAACCCCCAGCTGCCTATTTGTACCCGGCTGGGAACAAAAAAAATAGGGAAGCTCTTTTTTTATTTTTTTCGTAAATTTCATGAAATAATTCGACATGAGCTTCGCCCCATTTTTGTGTCCAGCCAGGTACAACTAGGTAGCTGGGGATTGGAATCCGCAGCACAGGTTAGCCTGAGCTTTCTGGGCAACCCTGCAGTGAATTGCAGTCCGCAGCCACCCCAGAAAATGGCGCTTTCATAGAAGCGCCATCATCTGGTGCTGTATCCAACTCTTCCAGCTGCCCTGGTGACGGTGGCTCTTTGGGTAATAATGAGTTAATACTAGCTTTGTTTTACTAGCTAGTATAAAGCCAGAGATTCTTAATGTCAGGCAAGTTTCATCCGGCCATTAAGAATCTCCAATAAAGGGTTAAAAAAAAGACACCACACAGAGAAAATATACTTTAATAGAAATAAATACACAGACAGACTTAGAGACTCCATGTTTATTACTCCCTCTTATCCCACCACGATCCATGGTCTTCTGTCTTCTTTCTCCTTCAACCCATGCAGCTCTGCTACATCAGGCTGCACTGCATGGGAGAAAGATGCTCACTGACAGGTAAGTGTTATGGCAATGTTTATTTAACTGTATGTGTAAATTTATAATGTGTTTTTATTTGTTTGTGTTTGCCTGCCATTGGTTTCAATGGGGCTCGAGAGGTTCGTCGAGCCGTTCGCCGAACCGAACTCGAACGCGGCCTCCGTTCGACGAACCGAACCGAACTCGAGCATCGAGAGGCTCGCTCATCTCTAGTACTTAGCTCTTGTGATGCCCCTGCGGTAACCAGGTGTCACAAAACAAGGTAACACCACCGCAACAGCTCGGGTCCTGCATAACTGTGCCAGCCTTACACACATCAGCACACCAGGACACATTCACTCCAAAAACCAGGGTGGGAGACTCCCATAGAACCAGGTGACAGGGCTGGGCACTGTGAGCTAACAGGCAGCCAACTGGGGAGGGAGAGATCAGACCTTGGGGAGGAGTGAGTGGCCTGGGGGAGTGAAAAAGAGGAGAGAGAAGGGAAAAGGTTGTTGTTGTTGAGAGCAGTCTGAAGTGAGCAGTAGTAAGAAAGAGAGAGTTGACAGCAAAGGTGTGAAGACAGAAAAAGGAATCTTGAGACACAGAGAAAGAGAAGGAAACTGTAAGAACATACACAGTACCGGGAGTGGACTTCCTCGTTCCAAGCGGAGTTGTCCCAGTAAAGACTCCCATTCTTGTTGAACTTCTTCATCTCGCCTGTTGAAGGTGAAGAGGCCATCAGGGTCCGGAGCAGTGTGCCACGTGGAGGTGGTACTGGAGACCCTTGGTGGAGAATGGAGTAAAGTAGCCGATTCCAGCTACCCTTTTCCCAGTTAACCTGCTTCCCCTGTTTAACGTTATATGGACCATGGCCTCTGGACTGGAAGAGGCCACCCAAAAACTTTCTTGGGCCTTGTACATAACCCCTATCCACCTTCTTGTTGCCCCACCACCAGGTCTGTAACGCCTCTGGAGAGATTTGTTGGAAGAAGGGCCTGCGGTAGAGTTGGCCGAGGCCCAGTGTCTAACCTCCAGGCCAAGGGTTCCGGACCGTGGAACTCTTGGGGTGGACTGGTGGGTAAGGAACTTTTACCCGGACACTATGGACACCCACAGGAACTTGGGGCGGTGTGACACCTGTGCTAGTGGTGGCACCGAGGGTGGGTTCAGGTGTTTTGGGTGGAGGGTGAAAGGGAAGAAGGAGATAATGTTTTGCAACGTTTAAGAGATGTGCCTCCCTAATGGGATGAAAAGTGTTGAAATGTTTTAAATGTTTTTATATGTTCCTTCCTTTTCTAATTTTAGGAGCGGAACAATAAACGTCAGTGGCCGGACAGCCTGAGGACGGGCTGTATTCAACCAAGGGGGAGTGTGACGCCCTGGCAAAACCAGGTAGCCACAGAGGTTGTATTATACTCTACCCTCCTTGGATACAAACACAAAACCTATACCCATGTACAACACACCTCCAGTAAAGCCTAGTCACCCCCTCATGACAATAGGGACACACCAGTGGGCGGGACCAGGTGGACAGGTGTGCCCACCTAGGGGTCCTGAGGTGTCAGGGGCAGGAACACAGTAGTTGAATTTGAAGTGGAAGTTGAAGTTGACAGTTAACAGTGGAGGAGTGTGGCAGTGCAGTGGAGTCAGGGGTAGCCCCTGGACTACCGGACTTGGTGGAAGACGGCAAGCAGGACCACAGGCGATGGAGATCCGGTCGCGGGAGACCTTAAGTGGACAGGGGCAGGGTTGTAGCCCGCCGGTGCCGACAGCAGGAAGCCGGTCCAGAGGCCGTGCACAGTTGGGGTGCCTGGACCCTAAGACGAGGAAGGTTGCAAGCCCCCTTGTTAATTGATCAGAACCCACAGAGATCCCAAGGGTTATATTTCGTGGGCCACAGCTCCCAACATACACAGTACCGGGAGTGGACTTCCCCGTTCCAAGCGGAGTTGTCCCAGTGAAGACACAAACATTGAGTGCAGGAGGAAGGGACCCCTGTTTGCTACACCTGGGTGTGGGACGTGAATACACCAGCCAGAGGCGACCGGTCACTAGCAATTTGGTTTACCACTGGACTCTGCGTGTAATTCTTGTGAACTGTGAGTAGACCATTTACCCCCGATCCAACCCTGCATGTCACCTTCAACAGGCATTGCTCCCGTACACCTGAGCCCCGGGACTACACCTCCTCTACCCGTTGAATGGATTCCATCCTGCTGCCTTGCTCCATCAGCCCCGGGCGTCCCATCACCAGGCAGCGGCGGTGTCTCCATCCCTCACCGCAAACCACGGGTGGCGTCACCCACAACTCAATCCCCTGTAAATATTCCCTTTCTACGGTTGTGAGGACAGATGGCCGTATGTGCCCGGGTCCAGCCACCACTCGAGCCGCAGTAACAACTCGGATCCGAGCAGCCCCTGCAGCGGCCCGGCCCCTGTCCGCAACATACTTATATACCATCATTAATTCCACGGCATTTTACAAAAATCATCATTGTCCTAAGTCATAATCACCACCTAAATTACTAATCAGTATGTCTGTTGGAGGAAATCTACACAAGCATGGGGAGAACATACAAATTCCTTGTAGATATTGTCCTTGGTCGGATTTGAAGCTAATGCTAACCACTGAGCCAACATGCTGAAAATCTCAAGTTATTTATTCTATATTTAAAGTATTTGTGTGGAACCCCTGAATACATCAGGGTGCCACAGGGGACTGCATCCTTACCCCATGGTTCCAGGTACCTAAGAAACCGATGTCACTCCCATCTGCACCAAAACCCAATCACCTCACAGCAGTCACTGCTAGACACACCAGGGGGGTTGGACTAGGTGGAAAATGGGCCAGCCTATGAGGGACTAAGCAGACTGTAAGAGGGAGACAGAGAGAGAGAAGTAAGCTCCAGAGAGTGAGGAGCTGGGATAGTGAGCTCCTGGGGAGCTAAGGAAAACTGGTTGTGTCACAAACAGTGATCTGGGTCCAGATGAGTCGGGGCTCAGTGACAGGGACGTTGCACAGGGGTGTGACGGACGTAGTCTTGGAGGGACTGTCGGCACCAGAAGGGCCCAACAGAACTGACCGGTACTGAGCCCAACAGGGTACAGGACCCTAGGTTAGGAGCCGATTCAACGTCCTGACAATTCATCTGAAAGGGGGAGGTTCTTCAAGGACTTCCCTAAATGCTCAGAGATTGAGGGTATCAGCACAACGAGGGGGACAGGGTTTTTCCAGACACAGCAACCCACTGAGGTGCCAAGTGCCAGCCCTTAAGAGCACGGCTACACTACACATAGTGAGCAGGGCCCTCAGCAGCTTTAAGCCAAGGGGACCATCAACAGACAACAAATTGTGCATGGAGGCAAGCTCTGAATCACTAAGTGACGCCGGTAGGACCGGGTATCTGGACGGGCTCCTGGCAGCGGTAGCTGTACACAGAGACTTTGGTTTACCTACAGTGTGTGTGTGTTTCCATTCTAAACCTCATCCAGCACCAGGACTACCCGCAGTGAGTATGCTGGTCCCTGCACCCTGTCCTCCCAAATGTACCCCTGTGCCCGGGGCCTTCCCTACCTGCGGAGGGACTGACACCTTGCTGCTTCACACTATCTGCCCCGCTCCTCGTTCCAGCAGCGGCGTTACTCCCATTACCGCAACCCGCAGGTGGCGTCACGAACTGTAAATATCCTCCCTTTAAGGATCAAAGTGTCCGTCAAGCCGGGTCTGGACCCCTTGAGCCACGACAATCCCGGATCCGAGCAGCCCGACTAACACCGGGGCGGCACATTTGCAGTTTTTAATAGTGATGAGCGAGCATGCTTGTCACTACTCGGTACTCGCACGAGTATCGCTGTACTCGGGCTGCTCGGCGGGGACCGAGTAATCTCGCGATACTCGTGCTGTACTCGTGGTCTTCATTTCTGCATGTTGGCGCTCTTTTGAGAGCCAGCCCTCATGCAGGGATTGGCTGGCAGACCACTGCAATGCCACAGCCCTGCTAGTTGTGGAATTGCAGTGATTGGCCGGCCTGCACAGCGTGACCGAGCCTTTATATCGGCCGGCGCGCTGTGCTCTGCTCACAACTATCCAGACAGTCAGTGCAGGGAGAGTGTCGCTGATTCAGGGAAAGCTTTGCGGCCCTTTATAGTTAGTTCCGGAGCAGGGCTGCAAACAGTGTGACCAGAAGTCCTTCTCAGGACTATTCTAGTTGTATACAGGCAGGCAGGGTATAGCCAGGTCGGAGTACAGTAGCAGAGTCCTTCTCAGGACTATTGTTGCTATATACAGGCAGGGTATAGCCAGGTCGGAATACAGGCTAGTGACCAGAAGAGTCCTTGTCAGGACTATTGTAGCAGTATACAGGCAGGCAGGCAGGGTAGTGGTGACCGTATACCAGCCTTTATCATATCTGGGGCTGGTGTACACAGTGTAAAACAGTCCAGATAGTGTCAGACTTCTCAGTAATTGTCACTCCTAAAAACCAGTTAGGTTCTTATTGCGTCCGTGGTTGCATTTAAAAACAGCACGTGTGTGGCAGTCGGTGGCAGGGGACAGGTGCGCGTTTTGCACAAACTATTATCTAACGCACAAGTCTAGTGTATAATACACGTCAGTCAGCAGTGTCTGATAGTGTCAGACTTCTCAGTAATTGTCGCTCCTAAAAACCAGTTAGGTTCTTATTGCGTCCGTGGTTGCATTTAAAAACAGCACGTGTGTGGCAGTCGGTGGCAGGGGACAGGTGCGCGTTTTGCACAAACTATTATCTAACGCACAAGTCTAGTGTATAATACACATCAGTCAGCAGTGTCTGATAGTGTCAGACTTCTCAGTAATTGTCGCTCCTAAAAACCAGTTAGGTTCTTAGTGCGTCCGTGCTTGCATTTAAAAACAGCACGTGTGTGGCAGTCGGTGGCAGCGTACAGGTGCGCGTTTTGCACAAACTATTATATAACGCACAAGTCTAGTGTATAATACACGTCAGTCAGCAGTGTCTGATAGTGTCAGACTTCTCAGTAATTGTCGCTCCTAAAAACCAGTTAGGTTCTTATTGCGTCCGTGCTTGCATTTAAAAACAGCATGTGTGTGGCAGTCGGTGGCAGCGTCAGGCTCCATATTGTCCCTGGATAGAGACGTGCATGATGGCCTGTAAACATGAAGTGCCCATTGTAAGGAAGTGGGTCTATTGTAGTATAGCCCTTAGGCCCCCTTCACACGTCCGTGATACACGTGCGTGTTTGGTCCGTTTCCGTATATACCGGAGACACGGCCAAACGTGCACCAATGTTAATCTATGATTGTGGTCACACGTCCGTTATTTCATTATGTCCGTGTGTGCGTGTCCGTGATCCGTATGTGTTTGCGTTTGGCATGGATGCATGTCCGTTATCTGCACGGAGCACGCACACGTGGACACAATGAAAGTCTATGGGTATGTGCACACACGTTAGTAAACACGTATGCATCTACCTATAGTCCGTGTCCGTTTGGTGTTTTTATTTCTAGTGATGTCGGCTATTCTTTCTATTTCTGTGTATGTCCGTCAATCTCCCTGAGTCCGTCGGTCAGTCTCTCTGTCGGTCTCTCTGTCTGTCTGTCCCTCTCTCACAGTCTGTCGGTCAGTTTCCCCCCCCTCTCTCATACTTACCGTTCCCCGATCTCCGGCGCAGCGCTGCACGGCATTCACACTGCTGCGGCGGCTTTTACTATTTTGAAAAAGCCGGCCGCCCATTAAACAATCTCCTATTCCCTGCTTTCCCCGCCCACTGGCGCCTATGATTGGTTACAGTGAGACACGCCCCCACGCTGAGTGACAGGTGTCACACTGCACCCAATCACAGCAGCCGGTGGGCGTGTCTATACTGTGCAGTAAAATAAATAAATAATTAAAAAAAAACGGCGTGCGGTTCCCCCCAATTTTAATGCCAGCCAGATAAAGCCATACGGCTGAAGGCTGGTATTCTCAGGATGGGGAGCTCCACGTTATGGGGAGCCCCCCACCCTAACAATATCAGTCAGCAGCCGCCAAGAATTGCCGCATACATTATATGCGACAGTTCTGGGGCTGTACCCGGCTCTTCCCGATTTGCCCTGGTGCTTTGGCAAATCGGGGTAATAAGGAGTTATTGGCAGCCCATAGCTGCCAATAAGTCCTAGATTAATCATGTCAGGCGTCTATGAGACACCTTCCATGATTAATCTGTAAGTTACAGTAAATAAACACACACACACCAGAAAAAATCCTTTATTAGAAATAAAAACACACACATATACCCTGGTTCACCACTTTAATCAGCCCAAAAAAGCCCTCCATGTCCGGCGTCATCCAGGATGCTCCAGCGTCGCATCCAGCGCTGCTGCATGGAGGTGACAGGAGCTGCAGAAGACACCGCCGCTCCTGTCACCTCCATGCAGCAAATGAAGACAGCCGTGCGATCAGCTGAGCTGTCACAGAGGTTACCCGCTGTCACTGGATCCAGTGACAGCGGGTAACCTCAGTGACAGATCAGCTGATCGCACGGCTGTCTTCATTTGCTGCATGGAGGTGACCGGAGCGGCTGTGTGTGCTGCAGCTCCGGTCACCTCCATGCAGCAGCGCTGGATGCGACGCTGGAGCATCCTGGATGACGTCGGACATGGAGGGCTTTTTCGGGGATGATTAAAGTGGTGAACCAGGGTATATGTGTGTGTGTTTTTATTTCTAATAAAGGATTTTTTCTGGTGTGTGTGTGTTTATTTACTGTAACTTACAGATTAATCATGGAGGGTGTCTCATAGACGCCTGACATGATTAATCTAGGACTTATTGGCAGCTATGGGCTGCCAATAACTCCTTATTACCCCGATTTGCCAAAGCACCAGGGCAAATCGGGAAGAGCCGGGTACAGCCCCAGAACTGTCGCATATAATGTATGCGGCAATTCTGGGCGGCTGCTGACTGATATTGTTAGGGTGGGGGGCTCCCCATAACGTGGAGCTCCCCATCCTGAGAATACCAGCCTTCAGCCGTATGGCTTTATCTGGCTGGCATTAAAATTGGGGGGAACCGCACGCCGTTTTTTTTTAATTATTTATTTATTTATTTTACTGCACAGTATAGACACGCCCACCAGCTGCTGTGATTGGGTGCAGTGTGACACCTGTCACTCAGCGTGGGGGCGTTTCTCACTGTAACCAATCATAGGCACCGGTGGGCGGGGAAAGCAGGGAATAGGAGATTGTTTAATGAGCGGCCGGCTTTTTCAAAATAGTAAAAGCCGCCGCAGCAGTGTGAATGCCGTGCAGCGCCGGTGATCCGGGATCGGTGAGTATGAGAGAGGGGGGGACACTTCAGTCACTCGGGGGATTAGCGGTCACCGGTGAATCCTTCACAGGTGACCGCTAATCAGTACTCGACACAGACAGAGCCGCGGTATGAGGATGAAGTCGGGTGAAGTTCACCCGAGTTCATTCTCATCGCGCAACTCTGTCTGCTGTCAGCCGACATTTATAAACGACATTGTGCATCACACACACGGACATTACACACGGACATTACACGTACACATACACGTTAATTCCACACGCACACACGGACGTTCTGCACACAAACACGGCTAACATACGCAATTCACACAGGTGCCACACGGACCATAAAAATGGACACAAAAACGGGACACGGACCCGAAAAACGGCCCGTAACACACGTGCGTGTTTTTCACGGACGTGTGAAGGGGGCCTTAGGCAGAGCAGCCAAAAATTGGGAGGCTCCACGTTGTCCCTGGATAGAGACGTGCATGAGGGCCTGTAAACCTGAAGTGCCCATTGGAAGGAAGTGGGTCTATTGTAGTATAGCCCTTAGGCAGGGCAGCCAAAAATTGGGAGGCTCCACGTTGTCCCTGGGTAGAGACGTGCATGAGGGCCTGTAAACCTGAAGTGCCCATTGGAAGGAAGTGGGTCTATTGTAGTATAGCCCTTAGGCAGGGCAGCCAAAAATTGGGAGGCTCCACGTTGTCCCTGGGTAGAGACGTGCATGAGGGCCTCAAAACATTGTTCCCATTGCAAAGGAGCGGGTCTCCTGTCGTTGTAATGTCCATTCTGCAAAGAATGGGCGAAAAAATTTACCACTGGGGGTATACCTGAAACAAAGGCCTAAGTATTGCAATTTGTAACGGTCATCATCATGGTGGCGCCTGAGGAGAAGGAGGAGCAGTCCAGCGATTATCCAAAGTCCAGAAGTGTGTACCCATGGGTGAGTGGAGGTACATGGCAAACTTTAAATTCCGCTCTCATTTGCTGGTGGTGTGGTGAAGTCTGGCCCAATCCAACCCTTGTTCATCTTGATCAGAGTCAGCCTGTCAGCATTTTCAGTTGACAGGCGGGTGCGTTTATCTGTAATGATTCCACCTGCGGCACTAAAAACACGCTCTGACAAAACGCTAGCAGCAGGGCAGGCCAGGACTTCCAAGGCGTAGAGAGCCAATTCATGTCACGTGTCCAGCTTGGATACCCAATAATTGTAAGGCACAGAGGAATGTCGGAGTACAGTTGTTCGATCTGCAAGGTACTCCTTCAGCATCTGGGCAAACTTAGGATTTCTTGTGGCACTACCCCGCACCTCAGGGGCTGTGGTACGTGAGGGGCTGAGAAAACTGTCCCACATCTTAAAGACTGTTCCCCTACCTCTGGCGGATTGGACTTGTGCCTCTCTCGGCTGTACGCCTCGGTTGTCCACTGATTCATGACCTATGCCGCTAGCGTTTTGTGAGGGGAATGCTTTGCCTACTTCCGTGACTATGGCCTTCTGGAACTGCTGCATTTTGCCTGACCTCTCCGCCTCGGGAATAAGAGACATAAAGTTCTCCTTTTAGCGTGGGTCTAACAGTGTTACCAACCAGTAATGATTGTCGGCCAAGATGTTCTTAACGCGAGGGTCACGAGACAGGCAGCTTACCATAAAGTCAGCCATGTGTGCCAGACTCTTAACAGCCATCACTTCAGTATCCTGACCAACACGATGACTGAACATGCTGTCCTCCTCCTCCTCCTCCTCATCATCTACCCTGTCCTCTGGCCAGCCACGCTGAACCGAGGATATGACTGCATGTCATATCCTCAATTTGGCCAGAGAGTTGCTCCATGTCTTCATCCTCCTCCTCGTCATAGTCCTCCACTGCACGTTGTGATGAGACGAGGCTGGGCTGTGTGTTATCATCACCCACACCCACTACTGTTTCTTGCTCAAACTCATCGCGCTCCGCCTGCAATGCATCATGGTTGTTTTTTGAGCAGAGACCATTTTAGAAGGCAGAGAAGCGGTATGGTGACGCTAATAATGTCGTCATCGCCGCTCACCATCTTGGTGGAGTCCTCAAAGTTTTGGCGGATAGTGCATAGGTCGGACATCCATCTCCACTCCTCAGGTGTTATGTGTGGAGTTTGACCCATTTCCCGACGGCTTAGGTGATGCAGGTACTCAACAACTGCCCTCTTCTGCTCACATATCCTGACCAACTTGTGCAGAGTTGAATTCCAACGCGTGGGGACATCACACACCAGTCTGTGTGCCGGAAGATGCAAACGGCGCTGAAAGCCGGCAAGGCCGGCTGAAGCAGTAGGTGACTTTCGAAAATGTGCAGACAGGCGGCGAACTTTTACCAGCAGATCAGACAGCTCTGAGTATGACTTTAGAAACCGCTGAACCACGAGGTTGAGCACATGGGCCACGCATGGAACATGTGTCAGCTGGCCTCGCCTCAAAGCCGCCACCAGGTTCCGGCCATTGTCACACACGACCTTTCCTGGCTTTAGGTTCAGAGTTGTGAGCCAGTGATCTGCCTGCTGTTTCAGAGCTGTCCACACCTCTTCTGCATTGTGGGGTTTGTCACCTATGCAGATTAGCTTCAGCACTGCCTGTTGCCGCTTCGCCGAGGCAGTGCTGCAGTGCTTCTGTGTCGCCCTGGACAAGCCAGGGGCCACAGAGCACAACACTTAAACACCCCACACTCCCTGCAGGCATATCATAGTCAAAACACAAAATCCTTGTTGCCTTCCCCAGGGGCTGTTGTCCACACCAGGGTGTGGAGCCAGGCGGTTGGTCTCCACCCACCGAGGAGGAGGGAAAACACAGGCAGTGAGAGTTAAGCTAAGGAAGTGGAAGGAGGAAAGTAGTAGAGAGGAGAAAAGTGACAGCAAAGAGCCTGAAGTTGGTCCGGGTGTGTGGCCCGGACAGGACAGCAAGGTTGGCAGGATGTGGTGACCGTCTGCAGTGGAGGCCGATTGGAGTCTGCCGTAAGGACCGTGGACGGGTGGTGACCCGGCCGTACCGGACCGGTATACAAAGAGAAGCCAGCACCATTGGCAGAGGACTTTCGGATCCCGGCAAGGCTTGGTGTCGCCGTGAATTTGCCAAATCCGTTAGTGAAGGGAACCTCAGGGTTTCCAAACAGCCAAGTCCAGATAGAAGGCAACCGTACAACCGTGAAGGGGAGACACAGCCACCGCCAAGGGCAACCGTCTCCCAGGGCCAGCGCCTGTGGGCAAAAGGGGCTCCTCCGGCCCATATCCAGGTCGGGGAGCGGGTTACCGTTGGGAAACCATCACTACCAAAACTTAACTTAGGTGCAGGGAGAGACAGTCATCACTAACCTGCAGGGAGGAACAACCGCAGCCGTCCGAGTGACCCGTCCATCCAGCCACTTGTTTAACCGTGAACTGTGTCATCATCATTGGGCTGGGTGAGTACCTCCGTGCCATGCGGCACAGCGCTGCCCCTGCGACCCTGCACCTCATCAGGCCCCGCAACCCGCCTGTCATCCATGTCTACCCCATCACCAGGCCCCGGGACAACCAACCCCCCTACCCACGGAGGGGAGAAATAACAACAAAGCTGCTCCCTGTCACAGGCTCCCGGGATCCCCGTCCAGAGCAGCGGTGGTGTCCACACAATCACCACAACCGTGGGTGGCGTCACGGACAATATCCGCAAAACCCAAACCACCCCTTTTCACTCACGGGCGAGTAGCGCCACTCGAGTCCCCGGGATCCGGCCATCGCTCGAGCCAACGAGCAGCAGCAGCCGTAGAGCAGCGTCAGCCGGACCCGAGCAGTGGGAGAGCGCACCGTCCCCTCCTCCGCCCGCGACACTTCCAGCTTGGGACTGGTGTGGAGGGTAAAGTGGATCAGGATGCGCAGGAGGAGGAGGAGGCTGAGGAGCATGACATTCCGGAGCTGTAGAGTGTGTGTGAAACCCTGACTGAGGTAGGGCCTGCAAAACTTGGTGTGTGAAGGACGTGTTCCGTCCCTCGCTCAGACTGGGTCCCAGCTTGCACAATATTAACCCAGTGTGACGTCAACGAGATGTAGCGACCTTGCCCACATGCACTTGTCCACGTGTCTGTGGTTAGGTGGACTTTGGCTGAAACAGCGTTGTTCAGGGCACGTGTGATGTTTTGTGACACGTGGTTATGCAATGCGGGGACGGCACACCGGGAGAAATAGTGGCGGCTGTGGACCGAGTAACGTGGGACAGCTGCCACCATCAGGTCGCGGAATGCTTCTGTCTCAACTAGCCTAAAAGGCAACATTTCCAGCGCAAGCAGTCGCGAAATGTTAGCATTTAGAACTGTGGCATGTGGGGTGTTGGCAGTGTATTTGCGCCTGCGTTCAAAGGTTTGCTGAATGGATAACTGAACGTTGCGCTGGGACAAGGACGTGCTTGATGATGGTGTTCTTTCTGCGTAGGCAACTGCAGGTGCAGGAGTGGAGGAGGCTTGTTCGCAGGCAGCATGGACAGGGGATTGGCTCGCATGCACAACCAGCGAAGACGTAGCAGTGACATCAGCAAGCACTGCTCCTCGACTCTGTTGTACTTCCCACAAAGTCGGGTGCTTGGCTGACATGTGCCTGATCATGCTGGTGGTGGTCAGGCTGCTAGTTTTGGTACCCCTGCTGATGCTGGCATGGCAGGTGTTGCAAATGGCCTTTTTAGAATCATCTGGAGCCAACTTAAAAAACTGCCAGTGTCAGAGTTCCGGGTTTTCCAGTTTTCTTTTGAAAGAGCTTGCCCTTTGTTAACATGGAGTTTTCTGTTCTGTTGCCCTACTTCCTGTCCATCTGTTTAAAAGCCGCCCCTAAAGCTTAGTCCAGTGCCTGAGTATACTGCTTCCTGTGTGCTCCTGCCCTGCTGCTTTTGGTTCCTGATTGTTATTCGGATCCTCTTGGAAAACAACCGACACCGACTCTGGACTTCATCTGGTATCATCTAGCTGTGCCCGGACTCCGTTTGCCGTCTTTGGTCGGCACTTCTGCCCGGTTCCTTCCGTTTAATACCACTCTGGACTCACATCACGTACGGACATTTTTGGACTTACCTATTGCCCTTTTGTGTCCCGGCTGCTGCGCATTTAGGGCTTCTGGGGTGATTGCCAGACAGTCCCTGTATAGGGGTTCGCTCTTGGTGGTCTCCCTGGGGGAGTCCGGTGCGCGGTCCCGGGAATTCCCTTTCGCTCCGTCCCTGGAAGGTATTTCCTGTATTTATGTTCTACTGTGTTTTTGTTCCGTTTATGTACATATTTGCTGGTTGCATATTATAAACGTCTTGCACCAAGAACACGTCTCTGGTTGTCATTGCCCTAACGCAATCGAAATCCTCAATACATACAATAGTATTACAGCCAGACTCGGGAAGACCTAACATTTGTACAGGCACCTTGTGTCGTGTTGTTCCGGGGAACAGTTGCCTGACGTCTGCCTGGGGCCATCACTCTGCTTCTTACTGCCTGTTGTGATGCTACGCCTCCCTCCCCCTGTGCACTGCTGTCCTCGCTCTGCATATCCTCCTGCCAGGTTGGGTCATTTACTGGATCATCCACCACGTCGTCTTCCTCTTCCGCACCCTGCTCCTCCTCCTGACTTCCTGACAATTGTGTCTCATCATCGTCCACCCCTTGTTGAGACACGTTGCCAACTTCGTGAGAACGTGGCTGCTCAAATATTTGGGCATCTGTACATACAATCTCGTCATGGCCCACTTCAACAGGAGCTGGCGAGAGGCCAGAATTTGTGAATGGAAACGTGAACGAACAGCTCTTCCGAGTGTCCAAGTGTGGGATCAGTAATGTCCGTGGACGTGTACTCGGCCTGGTGGTAGGAAGGAGGATCAGGTTCTGAAATGTGCGGTGCAGTATCACGGCTACTGACACTTGACCGTGTGGAAGACAGAGTGTTTGTGGTGGTGCCAATCTGACTGGAAGCATTATCCGCTATCCAACTAACAACCTGTTGACACTGGTCTTGGTTCAAGAGCGGTGTACTGCTGCGGTCCCCAAGAATTTGGGACAGGACGTGCGAGCGACTAGATGTGGCCCTTTGTTGTGGCGAAATTAGAGCTTGCACACAACCTCGGTCTCTGCCTGCACCACCATCACGTCCACTTCCTTGTTCGTTGACAACGCCCTTGCGCATTTTGCAATGCTGTGCTGATGTGTATTCACTAGACTTGTGCGTTATATCAAAGTTTTTGCAAAACTCACACAAATGCAGCGGAAAGCTGCCACCAACAGGCACACACGTGCGGTTTTTAAATGCAAGCACGGAGGCACTAAGAACCTAACAGGTCTCTATCCAGGGACAACGTGGAGCCTCCCAATTTTTGGCTGCCCTGCCTAAGGGCTATACTACAATAGACCCACTTCCTTACAATGGGCACTTCAGGTTTACAGGCCCTCATGCACGTCTCTATCCAGGGACAACGTGGAGCCTCCCAATTTTTGGCTGCCCTGCCTAAGGGCTATACTACAATAGACCCACTTCCTTACAATGGGCACTTCAGGTTTACAGGCCATCATGCACGTCTCTATCCAGGGACAACGTGGAGCCTCCCAATTTTTGGCTGCCCTGCCTAAGGGCTATACTACAATAGACCCACTTCCTTACAATGGGCACTTCAGGTTTACAGGCCCTCATGCACGTCTCTATCCAGGGACAACGTGGAGCCTCCCAATTTTTGGCTGCCCTGCCTAAGGGCTATACTACAATAGACCCACTTCCTTACAATGGCCACTTCAGGTTTACAGGCCATCATGCACGTCTCTATCCAGGGACAACGTGGAGCCTCCCAATTTTTGGCTGCCCTGCCTAAGGGCTATACTACAATAGACCCACTTCCTTACAATGGGCACTTCAGGTTTACAGGCCATCATGCACGTCTCTATCCAGGGACAACGTGGAGCCTCCCAATTTTTGGCTGCCCTGCCTAAGGGCTATACTATAATACACCCACTTCCTTACAATGGGCACTTCAGGTTTACAGGCCCTCATGCACGTCTCTATCCAGGGACAATGTGGAGCCTCCCAATTTTTGGCTGCCCTGCCTAAGGGCTATACTATAATACACCCACTTCCTGACAATGGACACTTAATGTTTTGAGGCCCTCATGCACGTCTGTATGCAGGGGCATTGGTGAACCTCACAATTTTGGACTGCCCTGGCAAAGGAAAATACTACAAAGACTCACTTCCTCAAAATGGGCACATTAGACTCAAGAGGCCTTCATGTACGTCTCTTCTCAGGGACATCGGAGTGCCACACAATGTTTTCACGTAAAATCTTTCATGTATTAATCTCAAAAAGTAACATACACCAGCTCTATCTCACTATTGGGTATGTGCCCTTAACATTTCCGCCATGAAAAATCATTTTGGGGTCATTTTGGAAGGTTTTCTGGTGAGTCCGTAAAAATGGCGTAAAACGCGGACAAAATTGTTCACAGCTGTGACTTTTCAGTGATAAATGCTTCAAGGGGTCTTCCCCATGCTGTTGCCATGTCATTTGAGCACTCTTCTGAGACTTTTGTGCCATTTTTAGGGTTTCTCCATGCTGCCGGGGGGTCATTTCACAAAAATACTCGGGTCTCCCATAGGATAACATTGGGCTCGTTGCTCGGCCCGAGTACACGAGTATCTTGGGAGGCTCGGCCCGAGCTTCGAGCACCCGAGCTTTTTAGTACTCGCTCATCACTAGTTTTTAATCTATACGTGTGATGAATGTGCATTTTGCTTTAGACTTTGAAAATTATACACTATGTAAAGAATTTTCACTGTTTATTTTTTATAAAGTCTTTGTCATGCACTTAGTTTTTATTTTCAAGCATTTTCAGTGACTTTATTGTAACAACTAACATCGGTGTTTTTGGTCACTATGCTCAATTGCACCATGGAAAATTTGTAAAAAGTGCATACTTTCTGCACAACGCTCTGTGACACCAGCCCACAGCATTACTTTCTCCCTGACACGAAGAATATAACATTAGGTAGAAGTTCTGAAGACTTCATTTTTTTCCTCTGCTCAACTTTAGGTTCTTAAAGAGTTCAGGTGTAATCACAGCCTTCTGTTGTAAGAGAAAGCACCATCTGCCGAGGCATTCTGTGAGCGGTGTAATGTCTCCCCAGAGAGGGTTTAGCATTCAATTCACAAAGAAGAATGGCAAAGGCGTGTAAACAAAAGTAGACAAGTGAAGCAGTAAAGGGTGGGCTGTGCTTTAAATATTCAATATGTTTCTTTATGGATGAAAATCTCGTTACTCTCCTCTAATAAATCAATTTATTTATTTATTTATTTATTTAATTGTATTTATCGGATGGGAACATTGCCCTTCCTATTTATACAAGAATTGCACTATTTCTTCAACATTCATCATTTATTTGTTAACATGCAGTCAATAAATATATAAACTAATAAACTATTACACCCTTTTCTCTCATACAGGACTAAAATCTCTTTCCTTTCTCGTTACACTGTGTTAGTATACTTTATATGATGGGAGAAGTGAGCTCGCCATGGATGGACCGCTGACTTCAATATACAGTGGTAAATCACTTAACAACAATTAAACCCAGCATAAAGACTGTCAGTGAGGTGGAAAGTAATCTGTTCCATTAACAGCTGCAGCCGGAGGTCCACCTCTGGGGCACCTGTGGGTATCCTCAGCTGCCAGGCCCTTGGGTATTACTGTCTGCTTAGTGCCTAGGTCTACCCATGTAGAAAGGGATATAAACAAATGTAACGCTATGGTAATACAGTTTCATAGATGTGCTGTTGACTTTCATTGAAAAACAATATATGAATTAAAAGTGATGTACCAGAATTTGAGAGCATTGCAGACTGCTTAAAAAAAAGAAAACTCATTCTCGAAGGCCGGTTTCACATTTGTTTGTTTTCACATGGAAGCGCAACACCACATGGTGTCCACATGGTGTCGCGCTTCCACTGTAAATAAATGAACTGTACTGCATCTGCGCTGGATTCCGTTTCCGTCAAAACAACGCAAATGTTAAACCGGCCTTACATACCCAACATGTCCTGTTTCAGGTTTTACTTGGATCCCACTCAGCAGTTTTCCTGTTCTCATCTTGTATGCACTGGAAATGGCTGTAAATGTATGTTCAGCCAAACTCCTTCTAATTGGGTCTCCGCTGTGACCAGTTATTGACAAAGATGTTAAAGCACCACTACAGCAATTATTTTAACTTCACATCTGGAGTGGTGCTTCTAGTCTAAGTTCCCTGACCCTACAGCTATACCTACCTGCTACTGTCTTCATCTTGTATCACTGCCGCTCCCATCAGTCTTCTGCACTTTGCGGCCTGCTGGCTGCTACAGTGTTTCATGGAGCAAGTTGGAGGTCACTCTTCAATGAAAGTCTATGAGAGCCTGGTTTTGCTCTCATAGATTTGCATTGAGATCTTGAGAAGTAACTGACTTCCAACAAGTCAGAAGTTGAGGTCACAAGATGGTGCTGTGGGACCAGAGTGGAGTTGGTAAAAGGAGAAAACACCAGAAGGTGAGAATTAGGCTGGACTCACACGAGCGTATGGCATCCGATGCGAGAGCCTCGGATGCGATATGCTAATGTCCCCCGGCTCAGGCTCTGCTGCGAGCGTGAGCCGGGTGTCATGCGACTGTAACCCGATCTTGCGATCGGGTCACAGCTGTGAAGCTGAGTGCAGGCGCTGCGGAGGAGAGGGAGGGGTTAATCCTCCCATCTCCTCCACTGTCAGCCTGTGCGTAGATCGCACTGCACTGGGATAACATCCGAGTGCAGTCCGATGTATCTCTCGCATCCATTCACTTGAATGGGTGCGAGAGATACGGCGGTAGCAGCAAAACGCAGCATGCTGCCGCTTTTCTCGCATCCAGAATCTGGATGCGAGAAAAGCTGACCAACAGCTCAACCTCATTGCCTAACATTGGTCAGAGTGCAATGCGAGAATTTCTCGCATTGCACTCGTCCGATTTTCACGCTCGTGTGAGCGTACCCTCAGAGTAAGTGCAGGGACCTTAGAGTAAAAGAACCACTTCAGCACTGAAAAAAATTCAAAACGATTGAGGGTGCTTTAAGTGAGCGCGAGTATTGATTCTGTTTTTACCGTAAGGCAGTTTATCCTTTTCAGTGGTGTAAAAAAAAGGCAGATATAAACTAGCCAAATATACTGTGTGTCTGGACAGAAGCAGCATATGGACGCTGCCCAGTATATCTCTGGAAAACTGTTTTATATGCTGAAAATTTGTGATTACTGGGGTGCGAAAATAGTTTAGTTTACTATTTTTAGAGAACTGATCTTACTTAAAAGATATACACATTGATTTGGGTGATATCATATATGAGAATTAGGTTTAGGCTGGAGTCACACTAGTGTATGGCATGTGATGTGAGAGCATCAGATGCAATATGATAATGACCCCCGATTAAGACTCTGCTGCGAGCGTGAGCCGAGTGTCATGCGACTGTGACCGGATCTTGTGATCGGGTTACAGCTACGAAGCTGAGGGCGGGCGCTGCGGAGGACAGGGAAGGGTTAATCCCATCTCCTCCATTGTCAGCCTGTGCGTATATCGCACTGCACTGGGATAACATCCGAGTGCAATCGATGTTTTTCTCGCACCCATACACTTGAATGGGTGCGAGTGATACTGCTATAGCAGAAAATCGTAGCATGCTGTGATTTTTTCCTCAGTCCGTTTAGGGCTGAGAAAAAAAATGACTGATCTGAGCTGCAGCAATGTCTAACATGGGGCCAAGTGCAATGTGAGATTTTCTCACATTGCATTCGTCCGATTCATACGCTCAAGTGAACGTACCCTTACTATTACTATATAATTCATTGGATGCAAGGCTGGAGGAGGGTGGTAGCTAAAGAGCTTTAGAGAGAGCAATCACACCTATGGAAAGTTGCCTAAGTAAAGTTACGTCCTAGCAATCATAGTGCTAACCCCCATCTGCTGCTGCGGGCTGCAGTCGGGGATCCACGCACATCTCAGCTGATTTATACAGCTGACGTGTGCCTGCTAGGCATGAGCAGAATCACTATCCGTCTGTGCCTTTTAACCCCTTAAATGGCGCTGTCAAGATGTGACAGTGCCATAATAACGTTGCTAGTGATAGCTCCGTACTTGCCGCCCGATACTTGAAGTCACATGACGTGATCAAATGGATCCGGTGGTTGTCATGATAGCACAGGGTCATGTGATGACTCCTGTGCTCACATGACTCAGATCCTGTAAGAAACAGCTGCTTGTTTACAAGAGATGATCATTTCTCCCGGTCTGAGCGGTGCAGCTCAGATCGGGAGAAAAGAATGAGCGATCAGACGGCTGAACGTTATAGTCCCCTAGGGGACCTAGTAAAATAAAAAAAAAAGTTTACAAAAAATAAAAAAACCCCTAAAAGTTCAAATCACTACCGTTTTGTCCCATTGAAAATTAAAGTGTTAAAAAAAATAAAAAAGATACACACATTTGGTATCGCCGAGTTCAGAAATGCCCGATCTATGAAAATGTAAAGTCAATCAATCTGATCGGTAAATGGCGTAGCGGCAAAAAAATTCCAAGCACCAAAATTACGTTTTTTGGTCGCCACAAATTTTTTTTGCAAAATGCAATAACAGGCGATCAAAAATAGTGTAGTTAAAAACGTCAGCTCAAGGCACAAAACATAAGCCATCACTGAGCAATAGATCACGAAAAATGAGAACGTTACGGGTCGTCGAAAATGGCGCAAAACGCCACTTTTTTTTGGACAAACTTCTCATTTTTTTTAACCCCTTAGATAAAAGTAAACCTATACATGTTTAGTGTCTACAAACTTGCACTGACCTTAGGCATCACAGTGACACCTCAGTTTTACCATATAGGGAACACAGTGAATAAATTATATCAAAAACAATAGTGCAATCACACTTTTTTGCAAGTTTCCAGCATTTGGAATTTTTTTTCCGTTTTCCAGTACACAATATAGTAAAACTCATGGGTTCATTTAAAAGTACAGCTCGTTCCGCAAAAAACGAGCCCTCACATGACCATATTGACTGAAAAATAAAAAAGTTACGTCTCTCTGAAGAAGAATGGCGAAAAAAAAAATGGAAAGCGCAAAGTCGGACGGTTAATAACTTTAGTATCCAAGGCTTAAAAATGTAATTAATAACAGATGTCTATGTGTCATGCTCCATTTTTCATAGATTTCAATGCAACAAAAAAATAATTTGCTAATACTCTTTTTTGATCCATGTAAAAGAACGGATTGTGCCTAGATTCAGTCAAATTGGAGACATTTTTGACACTTTTCCATCCCCTTTTAAATGAATAGATTCTGCACTGGATCACTTTATTTCCATTTTAGTCATATCAAAATGGATCCAAAAACAGAAAAAAAACCACTGGATATGTGAACATGGACTTAAGGGGGCTTTACACGCTGCGACATCGCTAATGCGGAGTTGTTGGGGTCACGGAATTTGTGACGCACATCCGGCCGCATTAGCGATGTTGCTGCGTGTGATACCGATGAACGATTTTGCATCGTTGCAAAAACGTGCAAAATCGCTCATCGGTGACATGGGGGTCCATTCTCGATTATCGTTACTGCAGCAGTAACGATGTAGTTCGTCGCTCCTGCGGCAGCACACATCGCTATGTGTGACGCCGCAGGAACGAGGAAGCTCTCCTTACCTGCCTCCCGGCCGCTATGAGGAAGGAAGGAGGTGGGCGGGATGTTACGTCCCGCTCATCTCCGCCCCTCCGCTGCTATTGGGCGGCCGCTCAGTGACGTCGCTGTGACGCCACACGGACCGCCCCCTTAGAAAGGAGGCGGTTCGCCGGTCACAGCGACGTCGCCGGGCAGGTAAGTATGTCTGACGGGTCTGGGCGATGTTGTGCGGCACGGGCAGCGATTTGCCCGTGTCGCGCAACAGATGGGGGCGGGTACCCACACTAGTGATATCGGGACCGATATCGCAGTGTGTAAAGTAGCCTTTAGTCCATGACAAAGTCTAAAAAGTAGCCACTATCCAAAGCATATCACTTAAGTATATACCAAATCTTTGGTCCCCATCAGTCATATTGTTCAAAGTCTCCTATTATCTCATAGACAAACTTACATATATCCATTTACATATTGATTCCGGAAGACGGGAATAAGTGGGGCTACATAGAATTCCCAGACGTCTGGCTTGTTACATCTTTAGTTATTATTTTTCAGGGGAACTCTATTCTCTTTGAAAGTATTTTTTGTCTTCTGTCACTGCCTGTACTGTACCATTTGCTGAGTAATTTCAGTTGTCTCCCTATGAAAGATGTTGAAGCTGCACCAGATGGCTTAGACAGGTTTACTGTCTGACACAAAGGTAGTGCGACTTAACTATGTAGCTCAGACAGATGATGATGTACTTTACTCTCAGAATACGTTACAATGACAGTTTTCTGTTTAGTAGGTCAAGTAAAATGTGCTCCAGTATGGCACATCAAAAATCCGCCCAAATGCATCAGATAATATGGAAAAAATAGGAAAACATCTTGTGAAGCGCTAATATTAAAACAGTAGGGTTTAAAGAGAATCTGTCACCACGTTTTTGCCATCTTATCTGAGATGTAAACACATATAACACGCCCGCACCGGGGCCTGGCATGACTTGTTACCAGGCCGCGGTTCAGTTCCGGTTCCGTGACCCCGGCGGTGTCGTTTAGTAAATAGGAAGGGGATGATGACAGTTTATTCGTGACCCACCTGTGGTATGCGGCAAGTTAGGTGCCGCCACTGCGGGATGGGGACCTCTGAGCCAGATGGTGATGCAGTTTGGTTGGTGTAGCTCTCCACAGGTAGAGCTAAGCCCCAGGGCGGATGGGGGTAGTAGTATTCAATGGCGGGGTTGCTGGGAAGGAGGCGCAGGTGAATAAAGGAACGACACAGGGATGCAGTCTCATGGATTTTACTCAGGTTCCAAGGTAACAAGACATGCCAGTGACCGCCTTTGGAGTGCTGGGGTTTCACTGTGATGGGCTCCAGCCGATCCCGGGTAGTTCGGAGGTAGAGTCAGGTGCACCTTTCTTATGTGTAACTTCCCTGGTCATCTTCCTGCGCTTGCTTCTCCCTCCTGCTTTGCGCCCTCACACACAGAACCCTGTGTCGGTGTCCGCGGACCCATTTAGGTGGCGTGAAGCTCTATTGTGCCACCCCCGCGTCAGCAGCCTGCCGCAGCTGCTTGGATTTGGATCCGTGGTGGCTCAAGGGGTCTCCGGACCCGGGGGTCGGGGTCGCGCGGCCACTAAGAATAAAAGGGGGTTATTTACAGGGGATGATATGGACAGTTTGTGATGCCACCCGTGGTGCGTGGTAAGATGGGGTACCACCACTGCAATGGGGATTATACGGTGGTGATGGTGTGGGCAGATGTTTAACCCCTCCATGGGTAGGGGGGATGCCCCGGGACTCGGTGTAGGTGACAAGGAGGTGCCGTTGGGACGGTAAGGGATCACTTAAGTACTCACTCAGTCCAATAACGCTGACACCGACAACCGTGGTAAACCAAAGTTCTTGATATCGCAGGGAGGGAGCATGCATGGATCCTGTGCCGGTTGGTGTTGCCTGTTAGCCTGTGGCCTTTTCCATGGCACCTTTCTTCTATTTGGTACCTTTAGCATAGAACTAATCGGGTCCTGCTCACCAATGTGGCTAACTGGATGAGCTTGCTCTCAGGGTTCACGCTTGGTATTTTCTGGACTATGTATTGGGAAAGTCCTATCCCCCTCGTTGTGCTAGTACTCTGATTTTGGAGCGGTTGGAGAACGGATCTTGAAGGCTCCGTCCTCGTTGGGTAAATTGCCAGGACGCCTGAAGCTCCTTCCTGACAAAGGGTCCACGTACTTCATTGTGCCCTGGCCCCAGCCCGGGGATGGCACAAGGCCGCCGGCTGTCCTCCTCAACAGTCCATGCCCCTTTTCACGATCCCCTGCAACCGGGGTCCAGCTCCTACCAGGCCCAGACCAACGTCTGCCACCTATTAGTCTCAAGGAGCCCAGCTCCTGACCTCTCCTCTTGAGAGTCACAGCTTAACTAACATTCTCCTGACACTCTTGACCTCCCCTTAACCAACCCCCCAAGTCGGTAACCCTATTCCCTTCAGGTCAGCCATTGGTGTGTCTCGTGGGTGTGGTGCAGAGTGTTCCTAGGATTTTGATTAGCTTGTTCTTGGCAACACCAAAGGTCAGGGACCTGTAACCAAGGAGGAGATGGATATTGTACAGGAGGGCAGATTGCACAATACCCTGTCACGACCTGATAGGCCACGGCGTCACACTATCCCTTGGCTCTTTGGTGTCACCTTCCAGTGAATTTGTGTGCGGTTGTGACTTCGGTGCTTGCAATCACCTCAGCCGCTGGTTTTACTAGTAGAGTACATAGGTTCTTCTCCTCTAGCCTAGGGCCAAGTCCTTCAACTAGTAGATTATATGTGGAACAAGGCCACGGGAGTTTTTTGCACTTCCCGTGGTCTCTAGGACCCTTTCTGTCTTGTGCCGAGCGGTACCAGCTCCAGGCCACAGGTCTTCACTCCTCCACTGCTCCTTCCTCCTTTCTCTCCCTCCACACTCCACTACTGTCTGTCTCCCCAATCATAAGACTCCACCCCCCCGGCCTGGCTTTGGGTATAACACGTCCTTGCCATGTCTGATGAGGTATTGCTGAGTGAAGGGTACTTTACATGCTGCGACATCGCTAGCAATCTGGTTAGCGATGTGAAATTCTAGATCGCAAGTGCGATCTTTTGAGATCGCACATAGGTTATTATACGCATGTGCGATCTCAAAAGATCGCACTTGCGATCTAGAATTTCACATCGCTAACCAGATCGCTAGCGATGTCGCAGCATGTAAAGTATCCTTGAGAGTGTTGTGCTTTGTGTGAATTGGTGGATGACCTCCTCCATACCAGGATGGAATACCACACCTCTGGATGAGGTACAGTACCTCTGTGGCGACTGAAGGCTCAGGGGCGCCACACATGGACCCTAATTCCAGTGGTGTGTCACTTACTGGGCTGCTTGCTGTAGCTTTGAAAAAAAACAAATCACTGTTTTGTTAGCAAGTAATTATCACTAGAGATAAGTGAACCTGAGGTTCGATTTTTGACCTGACACCAACTTAAAAAATGAATGTTGGGGTTTGGGGTTTGGATGCTTTATGTACAAACTTCACTTACGCTTGCAGTGTTTGAACAGCGCACACTGGGGGTAACATCAGCATGATTACACGTAGTGTGCAGCCCAAAAACTTGTTTGAAAAAGCCCGCCCACTCTCCCCTGGAAGTGATCTGCTTATGGCTGGCTGTTTGTGGGCGGAGACTGAAACTGCCGATCAGTTACTTGCTCCAGGGTTTGGGTAAAGCTTGAGCCAGTGGAGGCTCGGGTCCTTGGCTGCTGGGGAACCAAACCTCCATGGAACCACTCATCTCTAATTATCACAATAGGACTAGTAAGCCTGCTACAATGTAGTCCTTGATAATCATAAATCATCTGTATAACACTGCCCCCATGACTCGCCCACCCCAGGGCTATGGGACACCCGGTGCCGGGCCGGACTAGTCCGGGGGTCGTCAGTGGTGGCGGGGCCCGACTCCGTGGCCCTGGTGGGTGTCAATTAATATGGCTGGTGACTTGGGGTGAATAAAATTTGTGTTCGTGACGCCACCTGTGGTATGCGGCTATTAAGCCGCCACGCTGTATGAGGCCTCCGGGGTGATGGAATGGCAGCAATGATGGTACTGCTCCCCACAGGTGGAGCAGTACCCCGGGGCACAGTTGGTGCTTGTAAGTGTCTATGCAGATAAATAACTGAAGCAACACCAGGGGTGCAGTTTCAAGGTCTTTACTCACAGTTCTTGTCAAGGCCTGCAGGAGCCTTTGGACTGCTGGGACCACCGTCAGGGACCTCCGCCGATCCCGAGTAGATCTGGGGGTAAATGCCAGTATACCCCTCTAATTGTGTCCTTTCTCAGCTGACTTCACTAGCCTTGCCTTTGCTGGATGAACCTGGCTCAGCCTCCAGTGCAGCCTCCGGGCTGGGACCTCGCCTGTCGGTATTTGCCCCTTTTCCAGAGATTTTTGCTGTGGGCTTTGGTCCGGGGAGCATGCAGCTTTCCCTGGACCTCGGTCTTTTAACCTTTGGAGATGGCTTCTCCTCCTCCAGTGACTAGGGACCGTCCCCTGATGCAGCTTGATCCCTCCACCGATGTTCCTGTGGAACAGGCCACCAGCTCTGTAGCTATCTGTGGCCCTGGAATCCCTTCGTTCCTTGCTTGGTGTCACCTGGACCCTCTGAGTCCCAGGGTCTTCACCAGGAAGCGTCACTTTCTTTTTTCTTTAGCTCCTGCCTGACTAGAGCTCTTTTTCTACTCTCTGTTTCTCTCCTTCTCTGTTGCTTTCTTTCTCTGTTGCGGACACTCTGAACTCACAGAGCTCCTTTCTCTTTCACAGCTACATGCTGTCTCTTCACTCTCTCACTCTCTGAGGTAAACTGAAACTCTGACCTTCCTCTCTGCTCTACACTCGGCTGTCTCTTCCCACCCCCCGGTTGCTAAGCTACCACCCTATGGGAGCAGGGATGGGTCTTATGACCCCTCCCAGCATGCAGCATGGGAGGGTTGCTGCCACTGTCCCTGGTCCCAGTGTGTGCCTAGCAATGGGTGTAGTGCAGTTTTACCTGTGAACTGGCATGTACCCTTTTCCTTACCCAGGATGGGACATCACACCTTTGACTGGGGTGCAATGTCTCTGTGGCGACGGAAGCCTCAGGGGCGCCACAGTCCACCACAGCGAATCCCAGCACGTCCTCGGGCTGAAACAACAAAAACAATGGAAGAAACTGCAATATTTTGTTATGCATAAAACATTAAAACTTTAGGACATTACATCCCTTTATGGGAGGCACATAAATAACACATTCACCGGGGACCACATTCCAGTCCAGTGGCCCGGTAACACATAAACAGGGGGGGGGGTCATCTTCAAAAAGAACAGGGGACAAGCATTCAGGAATAGGGTGTCATCTTCGAAAAGAACAATGGGCAGACATTCAGGGGCTATGTACTGTCCTGACTCCATTAACTCCTTGTCGTCCTCCACCAGGGGCTCCGACCCTTGATGGCGCCCACTGGGACTCCGACCCAGCGACGGTAAACAAGTCAGACAAGGTCCTCCTCCTTCCACCTGTTGTGCTGGGTGGCGTCTCCTGGAGAACTTAGGGATGTTCAACAAAGGCAGGAGGCATTATTTCTGGAGCTGGTCCTTTAAAACTTTCAACTCGAACGTTTAACTTCAGATGTTAACTTACGGATGCGGTTACCATTGCAGGGGACCATACTGTGCCAATGTCGTACGGGACACCGGACTTCTTCTCCAGGCACAATACATCCCCGGGCTCTGAACCTCCAGCGGGAATGGTGGCGGGGGCAGCGTACACGGTAGCTCTTGATCCCGGAGTGGTGCTTCACAGGGCTCACTCGTCACGGTGCTGTCGGGTCCTGGCTCCCAGCTGAGGAGGGATGCCGTGGGGGTCTGCGTGGCTTTATCTTCACGTGACACGACTGCTGCGGTGGCCCTCTGTTCCTGGGCCCACACCATGGCGACCATCCTCCGGACTTCCGCCTTCCAGTTGAGCACCTGCTGCAGCGTCTGTGCTCTCACCCGGACACAGAATCGACCCATGCTCCTGCTCCAACCAGGCAGAGGTTCCCGCGGGGAGCTCACTCGGGCTGCGATCCTCCACATCAAAGGCCACTTCGCCTCTTCCACTTCGGAGTCCCGCCATGCTGCCGACAGGCCTGAACACAGACATTCACTCCCCCTTCGTGAACCTTACCAGGCTCCGTTCACTTTTCAAAATCTCTTCCGGGTAGCGCGGGGTTAACGACCCTCCGCTCTGATGGCGCGCTCCCTTCACGCTCTTTTTCAGGCACGCCCCCCTTCTTCCTGAGCACAGCGAGGCTAATGGTGGCGGCAGTTTTCAAACAGTTACACAGTCTTTGAAGCACAGTTTCTGCAGGCGCACAGTACCCGGTGGGACCGGGCACGAAATCCTGTTCGTGACGCCAAAGTTGACTCGCCCATCCCAGGGCTATGGGACACCCGGTGCCGGGCCGGACTAGTCCGGGGGTCGTCAGTGGTGGCGGGGCCCGACTCCGTGGCCCTGGTGGGTGTCAATTAATATGGCTGGTGACTTGGGGTGAATAAAGTTTGTGTTCGTGACGCCACCTGTGGTATGCGGCTATTAAGCCGCCACGCTGTATGAGGCCTCCGGGGTGATGGAATGGCAGCAATGATGGTACTGCTCCCCACAGGTGGAGCAGTACCCCGGGGCACAGTTGGTGCTTGTAAGTGTCTATGCAGATAAATAACTGAGGCAACACCAGGGGTGCAGTTTCAAGGTCTTTACTCACAGTTCTTGTCAAGGCCTGCAGGAGCCTTTGGACTGCTGGGACCACCGTCAGGGACCTCCGCCGATCCCGAGTAGATCTGGGGGTAAATGCCAGTGCACCCCTCTAATTGTGTCCTTTCTCAGCTGACTTCACTAGCCTTGCCTTTGCTGGATGAACCTGGCTCAGCCTCCACTGCAGCCTCCGGGCTGGGAGCTCGCCTGTCGGTATTTGCCCCTTTTCCAGAGATTCTTGCTGTGGGCTTTGGTCCGGGGAGCATGCAGCTTTCCCTGGACCTCGGTCTTTTAACCTTTGGAGATGGCTTCTCCTCTTCCAGTTACTAGGGACCGTCCCCTGATGCAGCTTGATCCCTCCACCGATGTTCCTGTGGAACAGGCCACCAGCTTTGTAGCTATCTGTGGCCCTGGAATCCCTTCGTTCCCTGCTTGGTGTCACCTGGACCCTCTGAGTCCCAGGGTCTTCACCAGGAAGCGTCACTTTCTTCTTTCTTTAGCTCCTGCCTGACTAGAGCTCTTTTTCTACTCTCTGTTTCTCTCCTTCTCTGTTGCTTTCTTTCTCTGTTGCGGACACTCTGAACTCACAGAGCTCCTTTCTCTTTCACAGCTACATGCTGTCTCTTCACTCTCTCACTCTCTGAGGTAAACTGAAACTCTGACCTTCCTCTCTGCTCTACACTCGGCTGTCTCTTCCCACCCCCCGGTTGCTAAGCTACCACCCTATGGAAGCAGGGATGGGTCTTACGACCCCTCCCAGCATGCAGCATGGGAGGGTTGCTGCCACTGTCCCTGGTCCCAGTGTGTGCCTAGCAATGGGTGTAGTGCAGTTTTACCTGTGAACTGGCATGTACCCCTTTCCTTACCCAGGATGGGACATCACACCTTTGACTGGGGTGCAATGTCTCTGTGGCGACGGAAGCCTCAGGGGCGCCACACCCACATCACTGATTGGCAGCTTTCTGCCTATGCACAGTGTATTGAGTAAGTTGCCAATCAATAGTGTGGGAGGGATTATACAGAGCTCAGGGTACAACGGATTAATCTGCAGCAGATAATCAAAACTTCAGTAACCAGACACTACTGGAATCAGGGTTTGTCTCCCTACATTATGCTGTTCTCAGATGGGGTAGGAATAACCTTGTGACAGATTCCTTTTCAATGAAAAAAAAATGTAAATTACTGAACATTAACACATATTTTGGCTTGGTTTCTGATATATAGAGAATTGAATGGTGCAGTAGAGAAAGCTAGAGTAGGCAGTAGCTGGGATCATAGTAACATCTATTACCTAATAGTCTGCCATCTCAAGGATTATGCCATCACATTCTCCATCTCTGTCTGGAGGAACTAGAGCCTGCACACCTCTCTTATCCATTTCAGCTGGCATCTATAAGAACATCTGAGAGATGGCCTAAAACGAAGAAGTACGTCTGGTGACAGGGGCTCTTTAACAAGCGTTTAGCAGACCTCAGGATCGATAGTGCATTTAGATGTATCTGCTCTGTGCCAAGCACTGTACATAACCTTAGTCAGATTTATATCAATGTATGTTGGGGATTGGTTGCGTTTACTGATTTATTGTCAAGTTGGTGACTCTATTAGGAGAGACACTCAGATATTTTAATATTCATTTGATAGAGATTAATTTTATTTTTGCTTTCTCTGGGTCAATATTTTCTGCTTGAATCATTCAGAAGGCAATGGGTCATGTAGATTTTGCTGTAATTGAAATTCCGTGTGGTTGCCTATCAGTCCCTTTAATCTCTCTGTCTAATTGCTGTGCAGTCTTGTGCTATCTTGTGAAAAATTTACCATCCATAAATACATAAATCAGGACTTGTCTTTTTCTGGCAATCTGTCTTTTATAGTAGCTATGAGGGTTATACAAGGATTTATGTCAGTGGTTTTGGAAAGAACTTTTTTATAGTTTACAATTAATAAAAACATTAATAGTATTGCTATTGGAGTTGATATTTATCAATCTTATATATTCTTCACCTTTGCAACTTCCCCTTTATTTCTATTTCTTCTGCAAACAATAAGGCAGGGCTGTAATCTATGACTGCACTTTACCTACAAGATGCCTACGGTAGTCTGAAATACACTTCTTAGGCTCAAGCGATTTCTCTCTTTCGTTCCTCCACTTGTTACACATTGCTACTCAGTTTTTCTATGGATAACTAATCAAAACTTAGTAGACACTATTATGGGATTACTGTGCCTGGCCCTACTAATGTTCCTTAAGAGTCTCCAGATTGTCCACGTCTGTGAATGTGGTCACCAAAGACATGGTCTGTGGGCAGTCTAATCTTCAAACTACTTTTCATTGCTGAAACTTGCAGCTTTTAGTGGTGTTATTCAAGAAATGTGACTTTAGCCAGGTGACTGTCATGAGTGTGTCCTACTCTTGGGAGACCTGTGGTCAGTTTGGGACCAGAAGGTTGCAATGTCTTATTGTTCGCTTCTCTACAACTGGTATTTGAATGTATCTTGTGATGGTGTGATAATGTGGGTTGTGTATCATTTTGTGTAGGTTCGTATTTTAGGCGTGGTATATTGTGTATTCGATTTATTATTTGTCCTGTCTTCAGGTCAATAACCCCTTGCAGTGCTCTGTCCCTAGGTGTGGGGTAGGGGGCCCTGGAATCCACCCAAATTCTCTGCTTTTCTCTGCTTACCTGGGGGATTGGTCAGTCAGTCTGAGAAAGAGAAGAGAGAAGCAGGAAGATTTATCCACTGTGGGAGAAGCTGTGGCTCCCCAGAGAGACCTGGACATTTTTTGCTTACTGGGCTGTATCCACGTTCCTAGAGTATTTTACCCTCTGTTTGGTGGATTATTTTATGGACCTTCTGGATTGCATTGAATAAATGTTCTTTGGATGGTTCACCCATCTCTCGCTCTGTTGATTGTGTAATATGGGAGAAGGACCCAGTGATATACTTTCTATTAGTGCTGCAGGGGATAAGGACTCTTTCCTATCTGGCTGTTCTTTGTAGCCTTAAGCGGGCTTTACACGCAGCGACATCGCTAACGAATATGTCGTTGGGGTCACGGAATTCGTGACGAACATCTGGCCTCGTTAGCGACGTTGTTGCGTGTGACACGTACGAACGACCAAAAATACTCACCTTATCGATTGTTGTCCGGTCGTTGTAATCCCGATTATCGTTGCTGCTTTTGCACGCAGGTTGTTCATCATTCTTGAGGCAGCACACATCGCTACGTGTGACACCCCGGGAACGACGAACAACAGCTTACCTGCGTCCTCCGGCAATGAGGTGGGCATGTCTTTCCTTTGGCTGCTCTCTGTCCCTCCACTTCTATTGGCTGCCTGCTGTGTGATGTCACTGTGACGCCGCACGAACCACCACGTTAGTCGGTTCGCCGGCCACAGTGACGTCGCTGGGAAGGTAAGTCGGTGTGATGGGTCCTAGCGATGTTGTGCGCCATGGGCAACGATTTGCCCGTGACGCACAAACGACGGGGGTGGGTGTGATCGGCAGCGACATTGCTAGCGATGTCGCTGCATGTAAAGCCCGCTTTAATCTCAGGTGCAGCTCTTTTCTGACCACTCCCCTTTGCTGTAAAAAGTCACGTGTTTTATCATATGATGCTGGTTAGAGAATCTCATTCTTATGCTGCCCTTTTTGGAAGGAGCCAGTTTTTGGAAGAAACTGAGGTGTTGTGACTATTGTAATGGTGGTGTTTTGCTGCATTGAAGAAACTTGGAGTATTTTCCTTTTTGTGTCCTTTTCCCTCTGTCTGTTTACATTACCTTGTGTTATAGTGGTGTAGTAGTGAGACTAGTACTCTTGCCGGCCTTCTCACTAGCCATTGTGAATTCAGGGGAAGCAAGGGCCAAGGCACGAGATGGCGATGGGGGAAGGTCCCAAATATTGATGTTAGTGAGCTTATAGTACAGACTCAGGGGATTTGCAGGAGGTGTCCCCTCTCCCCTCTCCCTATTGCCAGGGCCTTCCTTCCACTGGCGGAACACTAAAAAGAAGAATAAAAGCTTATGGGTTAGACACTAATTTATAAATAGAATTTATACTATCACTGTACCTTTTACTGTTATAGTGCTTGTGAAGATAACTTTTAATCTACATAAAAATGAGGAGGCTTTGTTGCACCCATGGCGTCGCCATGAGCTGGATGCACCAGTATGTTGATTCAATTTCCATTTTGGGGACTGCACTTAGTTACGAAGGATAGAGATGCGCGAACCTGATGTTCGATGTTCAGAGTTTGGATTCAGAAACTGACTTTCAAAGAAACAAAGTTTGGGTTCAAAGTTTGAGTGAGTTATGCGTGCAAACCACTCAGCTCATGAACACGCCATGGGTGCACCAAAGTCCTCTCATTTGCATATAGATTAAAAGTTAAGGGTGCTTTATATGCTGCGCCATTGCTAGCGATGTCGAGCGCGATAGCACCCGCCCCCGTCGTATGTGCGACATTTGGTGATCGCTGCCGTAGCGAACATTATCGCTACAGCAGCGTCACATGCACATACCTTGTCAGCGACGACGCTGTGACCGCCGAACAATCCCTCCTTCAAGGGGGAGGTGAGTTCAGTGTCACAACGAACGTCACCGCGACATCACTAAGTGGCCATTCAATAGAAGCGGAGGGGTGGAGATGAGCGGGACTTAACATCCCACCCACCTCCTTCCTTCCGCATTGCCGGTGGACGCAGGTAAGGAGATGTTTGTCGTTCCTGCGGTGTCACACACAGTGATGTGTGCTGCCGCAGGAACGACAAACAACATCGTACCTGCAGCAGCAACGAAATTAAGGAAAGGAGCGACGTTTCAACGATCACCATTTTTAGACGATTTTGCGATCGTTGATTGTTGCTCCTTGGTATCACATGCCGCAATGTCACTACCGCCGCCGGATGTGCGTTACTAATGATGTGACCCCGACAATATATCGGTAGCAATGTCGCCGTGTGTAAAGTAAAGTAAAGTTAGTTTCACAAACACTGTACCATTAATAATTTTTATAGGGATGAAGTCCACTATGTCGCTGTACAGTTAGTATAAAAGTCATTTTGGGGTTGATTGACTCCCTTTAAGACATTTTTGTTCAAAAACTGTTACTCAGATTTTCGAGAGAGAGGGCACAAGAGAGACAAAGACACCGACACGGGCACCGACACTGACACGGCACCGACACTGACACGGCACTGACACACACAGGCACCACACTGACACTGACACAGCACCGACACTGACACAGGCACTACACTGACACATGCAATGACACACGGACACGACACTCAGACACCGACATGTCAAAATCACTCCAGCATTGATTTTGTCATTCTGGAACTAAGTTAGGTAGCTGCGTTTTTGTTGAATAAAAACTAATGGAAAAACGCATGCAAAATGCACCAATTTTTTAGCATGCATTTTTCCTTGTATTTTTAATGCCCTCATTAATTTCAATGGGTGACAAATGTTGAAAGAAAGAATGAACATGCTGCATCTGTTTTGTCACAAACTTTTGACAAAAAAACGCTGACAAATAAACTGCAACGTACGCACAGCAGATCTGACTCCTCATAGACTTTGCTGGGAAGTCAAATGTCAGAAAGTTCTGACAACAAAACTGCACCAAAAAACGCAGCAAAAACGCGACAAAAAATGCAGCGTGCGCATGTAGCTCACTTACCTGGTTTTTCTCATACATTATTCATCAGTCTTTAATATCGGATATTTGTCAGTGTTTGGTCAGTGTGTAAGTTTTTACCATCATTGTTTCAACAGTGATTTTCATGTATAAAAAACCCCCCAAAAGCATATTTTCTACTATCCATTACAAAGTAAATCTTGGACAGTACACTAACTGATTGAACAGTGATGCCATCTGTGCGCTGCCCAGGATTTTCAGTCACCCATAGATTTGTATGTATAAATTTGATCTGTGACTTGTAACAAATATGGACACATCTCTGTGATTTTATGTGGACCACTTGCTCTTCAAACAAATATTGACATGTGAGCTGCTACAGAGACTATAATGGGTATAAGTTCTATCTGCAAAAACAAAAGACAGAACACGTACGTGACTCACGAACATCTAATGGATTATAGGTTTTTAGGAATCTTTGTGGTGCCAATTTGCTTGGCCCCTATAAAACCCTAGTAGTCTTTAGATTCCCAGCTTTCCTTTCTACAGTTCTTCACCTAACCCTTTTTTCTTTAAAAATTGTTTAAAAGAACAGAGTCCTCAGTAGTTGATACCTTTTAATGGCTAACTGAAAAGATGGTAATAATTGCAAGCTTTCGAGACTACTCAGGTCTCTTCATCAGGCATGGTATGGTTTTTTCTTTGTATTTTTCATTTTGTATCTCAGTGAAATAAAGATATGGAGAATAAAAAAATATCAAACCAGATAGAAACCTAATTTAGCATACCAATAAATCTTAAGTTGTAGCTGTGTATGATTCTGCAAGCAGCAAGTGGCTCAACTTAGCAAATATACAGATGACAGTACTTTATAACTGTAGGAAATGATTAGAAAATTAGGAAATTGCTTATCAACTACATCTACGATTAGATGCCAAGTAAATACTTCACTATGTTCAAGCAGTAGATACATTTCACAGGAGACGTTGTTAATAAGGCTCTTAATTGATGCATTAATTAAAGTAAATACAAAACTACTTAAGGCCTGTGCCACACATCCGTGCCTCCGGCACGTGTTTGTCATTTTTTACACGTATCGGCGGCACGGAGACACTTTAACCAATGCTACCCTATTGTAGCAGGCACACACACGTAAAACCACACGGAACGTGTGTCCGTGTGCGTTTGTACGTGTGTGCGATTTTCAAAGCGCTGACATGTCCGGTTTTTCACCGGCAGCACGGGTGTCACACGGCCCGCACCCGCACCACACGGGTGTAGTGTGGATGCGGTCCCGTGTGACACGCACCGGAGAAAACACACATGTCAGTTAAAAAAAACAAAACATTAACTCACCTTCTCCAGCCCTCCTGTCTCTGCCGCTGCTGCCTCTTGCTGCCTACCGCCGCTCATTATTCTCATTGAATATTCACTTCACTGCCTGGCAGCAGCAGCAGCGGGGAGACGGGAGGGCTGGAGACCGAGGATCAGCACCACGGACAGCAGCGCGGACAGCAGGAAGGACCAGGTGAGTATAATAATTACTGATTCTACGTGTGCTATCGCGGATAGCACACGTAGAACACACGTGTCACGCACGTACCAGAGACACGTACTTACCTGCACGCAACACGCAGGGAAAATACGTGTCTCTCGGCACGTGCGTGAAATTCACGTGAGTGTGGCAGAGGCCTAAAAGGAACCAACCAGCAGGATTTTCACATATGAAGTAAAGACAGGCCATACTGGCGCTGGGATGCTGATTAAAGCATTCATTTTCTGGCAAAGCCATTCCTTGGTGGATTTTGAGTTATGCATATGGTCGTTGCCATTCTGAAAGGAGAAATGTATTCCATCTTCAGCTTTTTCAGCACAGGTCTGAAGGTTTTGTTGCAAAATCTAATCTATAAAGCTCAGTGTATGTGTGTATGTCCGTCCGCTAAAGGAATCCGCACCGTCGCATTTACAATCACGAAATTTTGCACAGCCACTCCATGTGACTCAGGGAACGTCATAGACTATGTTTGGCCGGGAAAATTTAACCCCGTGCTTTCCAGTTACTCTACAAAAATCCTGCAGCCATTAAACTGAATGGAGCTGGGAGCTGCAGTCTATAAATAGCAACTGTCAGTGGTTGCTATAGGAACAAAATAAACTGTTAGTATACGAAGCTTATGTGTGAGGAAAAACGATGTCGGTGGTGAGACTGTATAGAGAGAGACAGAGACACAGAGAGACACGTGGGAAAAGAGAAATTTGGGAAAAGAGACAGCCGGGCTAAGAGACAGCCGAGCAAAGAGACAGAGCGGGAAAGAGACAGACGTGGAAAGAGACAGACGTGGAAAGAGATTGACGTGGAAAGAGATTGACGTGGAAAGAGATTGATGTGGAAAGAGATTGACGTGGAAAGAGACAGACAGGCAAAGAGACAGACAGGCAAAGAGACAGCCCAGGCAAAGAGACAGCCCAAGCAAAGAGACAGACCGGGCAAAGAGACAGACCAGGCAAATAGACAGACCGGGCAAAGAGACAGCCCTGGACAGAGACAGCCCTGGACAGAGACAGCCCTGGAAAGAGACAGCCCTGGAAAGAGACAGCCCTGGAGAGAGACAGCCCTGGAGAGAGAAAGCCCAGCAAAGAGACAGCCCTGGAAAGAGACAGCCCTGGAGAGAAACAGCCCTGGAGAGAGAAAGCCCAGCAAAGAGACAGCCCAAGCAAAGAGACAGACCGGGCAAAGAGACAGACCGGGCAAAGAGACAGACCGGGCAAAGAGACAGCCGGGCAAAGAGACAGCCCTGGACAGAGACAGCCCTGGAAAGAGACAGCCCTGGAAAGAGACAGCCCTGGAGAGAGACAGCCCTGGAGAGAGAATTCCCAGCAAAGAGACAGCCCTGGAAAGAGACAGCCCTGGAGAGAGACAGCCCTAGAGAGAGAAAGCCTGGCAAAGAGACAGCCCTGGAAAGAGACAGCCCTGGAGAGAGACAGCCCTGGAGAGAGAAAGCCCAGCAAAGAGACAGCCTGGCAAAGAGACAGACCTGGAAAGAGACAGCCCTGGAAAGAGACAGCCATGGAAAGAGACAGACCGGGAAAGAGACAGATGGGAAAGAGGCAGACCAGGAAAGAGGCAGACCTACATGTGAGGAGTGTGGGTGCAATGAATCTGCACCCACTCTCCCCGGGTACACAGCAGCAGAGTCCATGTCGTAACTGTTGCTACCAAAGCTGCAATGCCCTGCTCATGAGGTAAGGGCATGCCTAATCAGGAGAACTATTCTACATTTCCAAATATTGGTATTTGCTGATATTATTGCTATTCCACCTACTATATATTAAGGATAGGATCTTGGAGATGGAATACCCCTTTAAGTCCAGTTATCCAGCTGAATGAATACTAAACAGAGCTCGCTATTTAGACATGTTTTTTTGTGGCGTATAACGGACTCTCATGTTTGGTAGTCGTTCAGCAGGGCAACTATAAAATCAAATACCTCCATTTGGAAATGTAGTATAGCTCTCCTGATCAACTATGTTCCTTACCTCATGAGCAGGGCATTGCAGTAGCTTACAGATGCATGGTTAAAACCACTCACTGTGTCTGAACACAGGAAGCTGAGCTGACAGCCGCTCTGTGCATGCGGCAGCGTCTATTGTGAAGGAGGGGGCCATGGGGGATCAGCGCTGCACAGGTACCGTGGGACACCGGGGAACACCGGTGGGGTTATAGGGAGTGACCTGGCAGGACCTGGGGAGGAGTTTTCTGTCGCATGTGTCATGGCACATGCGACAGAAATCAGAGGAGTAGGGTGAATGCGGCCGGCGTGCTGCTGTGCGCGCAGCCATCTTGGATTTCAGGGAGGGGGTCGGGGTGGTCACTTTGGCGACACCGGGGGATCGGGAAGGAGATTTATCTCCCATCTGACATGTTTGTTCATTCCAGATGGGAGATAAATAATTTTTTACCGGCGCTGTCATTTACTGTAATGTGATCATTGGTATACGGTGTATACCGGTGATCACGTGAGCGGGGATCGGAAAAACCGTCCTGAATCATGAACTCCAGGTTCTCAGCTACCCCTGAAACCCCGGAGATTTTCTGACGCTGGGGGGCGCTATTCACTTATTTCTGCCTGCTGTTTATAAACGGCAGATTAGAATAAGGCTACATTCACACGACTGATCCGTTTTTGCGGTCCGCAAAAAAAGGTCCGTTTTTTTCACAGGTGCATCCGTGTGGCATCCGTTTCCGTTCCATATACGGTCTGTATGTCATCCGATTTTCATTTATGTGCCTTCCGTTTTTTTTGCATACTGCAAGGAAAATACATAAATTTACCCAGGATCCATAGCTTCAACCTACATGAGGCGGTCACATGTTCAATCCAGTGCCATTTTCTACTGCTTTTCACAGCGTAGAGTGGTTGATGCTCTGGTGATTTTCCTGTGCTTGTACACTTCATATCAGTCTTTTCTGTCATTATAATGACAGAAAGACACATAATGTCCCACTCTCCTGCTTTTTGTAATTTTGCACCCTGTGGTGCCTTTCATTTTGCACTAAGGGGTGCTTAAGCCTTGTATTTACCAAAAAAAAAATTAAAAAAAAAAATGACGTGGGGTTCCCCCATTTTTGATAGCCAGCTAGGGTAAAGCAGACGGCTGCAGCCTGCAGACCACAGCTGGCAGCTTCACCTTGGCTGGTAATCCAAAACACCCCACGCTGTTATTTTAAATTAAATAACTAATTTAAAAAAAAACAACACGTGGGGGTCCCCCCAAAATTGGATCACCAGCCAAGGTAAAGCAGACAGCTGGGGTCTGATATTCTCAGACTAGGGAAGTCCATGGTTATTGGACTCTCCCCAGCCTAAAAATAGCAGGCCGCAGCCGCCCCAGAAGTGGCGCATCCATTAGATGCGCCAATCCTGGTGCTTCGCCTAAGCTCATCCCGTGCCTTGGTGCGGTGGAAAACGGGGTAATATATGGGTAATATATGGGGTTTATATCAGATGTGTAATGTCACCTGGCATCAAGCCCTGGGGTTGGTGATGTCAGGCGTCTATCAGATACCCGACATGACCAACCAAATCAGTAATAATAAAAAAAAATAGACGACAAACACATTTTTATTTGAAAAAACACTCCCCAACACATTCCCTCTTTCACCAATTTATTAGAAAGAAAAACAAATCCAGGTCTGCTGTAATCCGAGGGGTTCCCATGACGATCCATACCATAGTCACTGTCCCAGTCAATGAAGAACAGAATGTTCCCCATTGGCTGGGAGAGCAATGCAGTGACCTGAGCTAACATCAATAGGTCAGCCCAGGTCACTGCAGGGCATGAAAAGTGCTGCTGTCAGCGAGGTACATTACCTGCGGTGATGATCTCCTGCACTGCTGACAGCAGAGCTGTCACTGACTTCAATGACCGCCGACTTCACAGCCAAGTATGGCGGGAGCCTGTGACGTCACCGCTAGTCACAGTCTGGGCTCCGCAGCGAGAGGAGGAGATGTGAAGCGGCAGCCATGGAGGACAGTGACAGCGCTGAGGTTGGGAGGGCAGGACTTCATCACCGCAGGTAAGCGGAGCGGGGTAATGTGTGCGGCAAGCGAGGTGGGTGGAGCCAAGTGGGGCCATGTGTGCGGGCGGCAGAGTGGGTGGAGCCTAGCGGGGCCATGTGTGCCGGCGGCGGAGTGAGAAGTGGGTGGAGCCTAGTGGGGCCATGTGTGTGGGCAGCGGAGTCCGCAATAACACATGGAAATAATGATAGTATATAATACTATCTACTACTAATACGATACTATTATATACTATCATTATTTCCATGTGTTATTGTCTCCTGCGGAGGGTTTTTATGGATCTAAATAGGATTGTAACCACTGAATTATATTTATATCTCTCAATCTTGTCATGAGTCACTGGTTGAGGGTTTTTGGTCCATACATTCTCTCCATGTCTATATAACTTGTGGCTCACACCGGATTGTGCACTCTTTTTGTATGCTTGTCACTGTGCCTTACACCTATGCATAAATAAATAACTTTATTGATACTAGGAAGTCTGATCGCTTCTTTTTTCTCTCGGTGTTGGTATGATTAGAGTTGAGCACGGTTCGTGGTTCTCCAGTTCGCGGTTCGAGTGATTTTGGGGGGTGTTCTAGATCGAACTAGAATTCGAGCTTTTTGCTAAAAGTTCGGCAGCTCGAGATACATTCGAGAACGGTTATATCAGCAAAAGTGTGGCTTTTTACAGCTACAGTGTGCAGGGAGCCTTCGCTGGCAGCCTGCCAGAAGCTGGTAACCAAGATAAATATCGGGTATCCATGCAAAGTGCTTTGGTTAGCAACCCGATATTTACCCTGGTTACGTGTGCAGGGAGCTCCGCCCCCTCCTTCACTCTGCATGTACACACACACACACACACACTCACACTCACCTGTCCCAAGCCATGCAGTCCCCGGCACTAACGTCCTCAGCAACACATGGCTCCGCTAGGCTCCACCCACTTCGCACTCCGCCGCCTGCACACATGGCCCCGCTAGGCTCCACCCACTTTGCACTCTGCCGCCCGCACACATGGCCCCGCTAGGCTCCACCCACTTTGCACTCCGCTGCCCACACACATGGCCCCGCTAGGCTCCACCCACCTCGCACTCCACACACATTACCCCGCTTAGCTCCACCCACCTGGCAATCTGCACACATCACCCCGCTTAGCCCCACCCACCTGGCACTCTGCAAACATTACCCCCCTTAGCTCCACCCACCTGGCACTCTGCACACATTACCCCGCTTGGCTCCACCCACCTGGCACTCTGCACACATTACCCCACTTGACTCCACCCACCTGCACTCCGCACACATTACCCCTCTTGGCTCCACCCACCTGGCACTTTGCACAAATTACCCCGCTTGGCTCCACCCACCTGGCACTCTGCACAAATTACCCTGCTTGGCTCCACCCACCTGGCACTCTGCACAAATTACCCTGCTTGGCTCCACCCACCTGGCACTCTGCACAAATTACCCTGCTTGGCTCCACCCACCTGGCACTCTGCACACATTACCCCGCTTGGCTCCACCCACCTGGCACTCTGCACACATTACCCCACTTGGCTCCACTCACTTGGCACTCCGCACACATTACCCCGCTTGGCTCCACCCACCTGGCACTCCGCAAACATTACCCCGCTTGGCTCCACCCACCTGGCACTCTGCACACATTACCCTGCTTAGCTCCACCCACCTGGCACTCCGCACACATTAACCTGCTTAGCTCCACCCACCTGGCACACTGCACACATTAACCCACTTGGCTCCACCCACCTGGCACTCTGCACACATGGCCCCACTAGGCTCCACCCACTTCACACTCCGCCGCCCGCACACATGGCCCCGCTAGGCTCCACCCACTTCACACTCCGCCACCTGCACACATGGCCCCGCTAGGCGCCACCCACCTCACACTCCGCACACATTACCCCGCTTAGCTCCACCCACATCGCACTCCGCACACATTACCCCGCTTGACTCCACCCACCTGGCACTCTGCACACATTACCCTGCTTGGCTCCACCCACCTGGAACTCTGCACACATTACCCCACTTAGCTCCACCCACCTCACACTCTGCACACATTACCCCGCTTAGCTCCACCCACCTCGCCCTCCGCACACATTACCCTGCTCGGCTTACCTGCGGTGATGAAGTCCCACCCTCCTGACCTCAGCGCTGTCACTGTCCTCCATGGCCGCCGCTTGTCACATCTCCTCCTCTCGCTGCCGACCCGAGACTGTGACTAGCGGTGACGTCACAGGCTCCCGCGATACTTGGCTGTGAAGGCGGTGATCATTGAAGCCAGTGACAGCTCTGCTGTCAGCAGTGCAGGAAATCGTCACCGCAGGTAATGTACCTCGCTGACAGCAGCACTTGTCATGCCCTGCAGTGACCTGGGCTGACCTATTGATGTTAGCTCAGGTCACTGCATTGCTCTCCCAGCCAATGGGGAACATTCTATTCTTCATTGACTGGGACATTGACTATGGTTAGGATCGTCATGGGAACCCCTTGGATTACAGCAGACCTGGATTTGTTTTTCTTTCTAATAAATTGGTGAAAGAGGGAATGTGTTGGAGAGTGTTTTTTCAAATAAAAATGTGTTTGTCGTCTATTTTTTTTTATTACTGACTGGGTTGGTGATGTCGGGTATGCGCCACTTCTGGGGCGGCTGCGGCCTGCTATTTTTAGGCTGAGGAGAGTCCAATAACCATGGACCTCCCTAGTCTCAGAATATCAGACCCCAGCTGTCCGCTTTACCTTGGCTGGTAATCCAATTTTCGGGGGACCCCCACGTGTTTTTTTTTTTAAATTATTTATTTAATTTAAAATAACAGTGTGGGGTGCCCTCAGTTTTGGATTACCAGCCAAGGTGAAGCTGCCAGCTGTGGTCTGCAGGCTGCAGCCGTCTACTTTACCCTAGCTGGCTGCAAAAATAGAGGGAACCCCATGTCATTTTTTTTTTTAAATTTATTTTTTTTTTTTGGTAAATACAAGGCTAAGCACCCCTTAGTGCCACATGAAAGGCACCAAAGGGTGCAAAATTACAAAATGCAGGAGACTTGGACGTTATGTGTCTTTCTGCCATTATAATGACAGAAAAGACTGATATGAAGTGTACAAGCACAGGAAAATCACCAGAGCACTCTACGCTGTGAAAAGCAGTAGAAAATTGCACTGGAATGAACATGTGACCGCCTCCTGTAGGTTGAAGCTATGGATCCTGGGTAAATTTATGTATTTTCCTTCCTTCAGTTTTTTTGCAGTACGCAAAAAAAAAAAAGAAGACGCACGGATGACAAACGGATGACATACAGACCGTATACGGAACAGAAACGGATGCCACATGGATGCACCAGTGAAAAAAAAGGACCGTTTTTTTTTGCGGACCGCAAAAACGGATCTGTCGTATGAATGTAGTCTTATTCTGATCTGCTGTTTATAAACAGCAGGCAGAAATAAGTGAATAGCGCCCCCCAGCGTCAGAAAATCTCCGGGGTTTCAGGGGGTAGCTGAGACCCTGGAGATCATGATTCAGGCCGGTTTTTCCGGTCCCCGCTCTTGTGATCACCGGTATACACCGTATACCAATGATCAGGTTACAGTAAATGACAGCGCCGGTAAAAAATTATTTATCTCCCATCTGGCATGAACAAACATGTCAGATGGGAGATAAATCTCCTCCCCGGTCCCCTGGTGTCGCCAAAGTGCTCCCCCCCGACCACCTCCCGGAAATCTAAGATGGCCACGCTCACAGCAGCGCGCCGGCCGCATTCACCCTACTCCTCTGATTTCTGTCGCATGTGCCATGACACATGTGACAAGAAAACTCCTCCCCTGGCCCTGCCAGGTCACCCCCTATAACCCCACCAGTGTTCCCCGGTGTTCCCCGGTGTCCCACGGTACCTGTGCAGTGTTGATCCCCCACGGCCCCCTCATTCATAATAGACGCTGCCAAATGCACAGAGCGGCTGTCAGCTCAGCTTCCTGTGTTCAGACAGTGAGTGGCGGTAACCATGCATCTGTAAGCAACTGCAATGCCCTGCTCATGAGGAAAGGAACATAGTTAATCAGGAGAGCTATACTACATTTCCAAATGGAGGTATTTGATTTTATAGTTGCCCTGCTGAACGACTACCAAACATGAGAGTCCGTTATACGCCACAAGTATACACATCTAAATAGCAAGCTCTGTTGTTTAGTATTCATTCAGCTTAATAACTGGACTTAAAGGGGTATTCCATCTCCAAGATCCTATCCCCAATATATAGTAGGTGGAATAGCAATAATATCAGCAAATACCAATATTTGGAAATGTAGAATAGTTCTCCTGATTAGGCATGCCCTTACCTCATGAGCAGGGCATTGCAGCTTTGGTAGCAACAGTTACGACATGGACTCTGCTGCTGTGGACCCGGGAAGAGTGGGTGCAGATTCATTGCACCCACACTCCTCACATGGAGGGTCTACACTCCTAGAAAATGGGGAATACGTTCCCTGAGCGTGTCCCCCCATATTCCAGACGGTCCAGAGTCATCATGTGACCCCCTTATTTTTTTTCTTTCCAATAAATTGGTGAAAGAGGGAATGTTTTGGGGACTGTTTTTTCAAATACATTTTTTTTTGTCTATTTTTTTGTTAGTAGTGACAGTTTGTGATGTTGGGTATCTGATAGACGCCATGACATCACAAACTGCTGGGCTTGATGTCAGGTGACCTTGCAGCTAGTATCAACCCAATTTATTACCCCGTTTGCCACCGCACCAGGGCACGGGATGAGCTGGGGTGAAGTGCCAGGATTGGCGCATCTAGTGGATGCACCTGCGGCCTGCTATTTTTAGGCTACGTGAGCAAGGATGGTTGACCTTAGGGAGATCAACATCCACCACTGCGGAGACACCATCATGTGTTTCTCAACGCAGTGATTCTAGAGCAATGCCCCCTGGGTAATATTCAAAGCAAGAAGGCCTGCGGAGACACCATCACATGTCTCAACGCTGGCAGGAAACTAGCCAGGTCTTTCACCGGGAAGGAACAACCACGGGAAGAGCAGTCTCCAGTCAAGGAGACCACCTATGCCAAACATGGTATCCATCCACAGACAGCCATTTCGGGGTATTTGCCCCTCATCAGTGTGGCGTAGGAATCTGGCTAGTGGGAGCATTGCCTAGTAAAAGACTACGTGAGCAAGGATGGTTGACCTTAGGGAGATCAACATCCACCACTGCGGAGACACCATCACGTGTTTCTCAACGCAGTAATTCTAGAGCAATGCCCCCTGGGTAATATTCAAAGCAAGAAGGCCTGCGGAGACACCATCACATGTCTCAACGCTGGCAGGAATTCTTGCTTTGAATATTACCCAGGGGGCATTGCTCTAGAATCACTGCGTTGAGAAACACGTGATGGTGTCTCCGCAGTGGTGGATGTTGATCTCCCTAAGGTCAACCATCCTTGCTCACGTAGTCTTTTACTAGGCAATGCTCCCACTAGCCAGATTCCTACTCCACACTGATGAGGGGCAAATACCCCGAAACGGCTGTCTTTGGATGGATACCATGTTTGGCATAGGTGGTCTCCTTGACTGGAGACTGCTCTTCCCGTGGTTGTTCCTTCCCGGTGAAAGATCTGGCTAGTTTCCTGCCAGCGTTGAGACATGTGATGGTGTCTCCGCAGGCCTTCTTGCTTTGCTATTTTTAGGCTGTGAAGTGCCAATAACTATGGACCTTCCCACCCTGAGAATACCAGACCACAGCTGTCCCCTTTACCTTCGCTGGTGATCCAATTTGGGGGGTCCCTACTATTTTTGTAATTATTATTATTTCTAAAATAATTATAAAAAAGAGCCTGGGGTGACCTCCACATTGGATCATAAACCACGGTAAAGCTGCCAGCTGTGGTTTTCAGGCTACAGCCGTCTGCTTTACTCTAGCTGGCTATCAAAAATGGGGGGCCCCACGTCATTTTTTTTTTTAACTATTTTTTTAAATAAAAAAAATTAATGGGCTTCTCTGTATTTTGATTGCCAGCCAAGGTAACGCCAGGCAGATGGGGGTGGTAACCCGTAGTTGTCTGCTTTATCTGCGCTGAGAATCAAAAATACCGCAGAGCGCTACGTCATTTTTTTAATGATTTATTTTTACAGCACTGTCATGTCAAGCAATCAAAATACAGGGAAGTCCATTTTTTATTTAAATAAATAATAATATATATGGGCTACCGCTGCATTTTTTTGTATTGCTAGATAAGGGTAATCCAAGCAGCTACTGGCTGCTAAACCTCACTGCTTGGTGTTACCTTCACTGGCAATGGAAAATCCAGGGAAGCACTTTTTATTTTTTTTCCCAAAAAACTAAAAAAAAAAAAAATGACGTGAGCTTCGCCATATTGTTGTATGTTAGCCAGGTACAGCAGGCAGGTACGGCTGCCCCCAACCCCCAGCTGCCTATTTGTACCCGGCTGGGAACTAAAAATATAGGGAAGCCCTTTTTTAATTATTTCATGAATTTCATGAAATAATTAAAAAAAATGATGTGAGCTTCGCCCCATTTTTGTGTCCAGCTTTGTACAACTAGGCAGCTGGGGATTGGAATCCACAGCACAGGGTAGCCCGAGGTTTCTGGGCGCCTCTGCTGCGAATTGCAGTCCACAGCCGTCCCAGAAAATGGCGCTTTCATAGAAGTGCCAGCATCTGGCGCTGTATCCAACTCTTCCAGCAGCCCTCAAGCCGGGTGGCTTGCTGGGTAATAATGGGTTCATACTAGCTTTGTTTTACTAGCTAGTATTAAGCCAGAGATTCTTAATGTCAGGCACGTTTGACCCGGCCATTAAGAATCTCCAATAAAGGGTTAAAAAAAGACACCACACAGATAAAAAAATACTTTAATAGAAATACGTACCCAGGCACACTTAGAGACTCCATGTTTATTACTCCCTCTTATCCCTCCACGATCCTGCTCTTCTGTCTTCTTTCTCCTTCAACACATGCAGCTCTGCTACATCAGGCTTCACTGCATGGGAGAAAGACGCTGCTGCCCCATGCAGAAATCACTCATTGAGAGTGACCACAGGCTGCCGGCTGTTAGCGGTGACTTCACAGCCGGGTTGCCATAGCAATGGTGCTCCGATCACGTGATTCCCGCTTCTGCTATTCACTGGCTGTGACAGCCAGACCTTGTATGTGGGCTGACTCTGTAAAGAGTGCCCCATGCAGGAACGGGGAGTCGTCCGTGTGCCAGAGCATCTCGCCAGTACACAGAGATACACAAACGATCACCGCGTACTGGAGAGATGCAGTGACAGGACCTAGGACAGGACATGATGTCTAGCCATGTGACCAGTCTGTAGCCAATGAGATAATAGACACGTGACTGGTCACATGGCTATTTTGACGTCACGATAGGTCCTGCATCACTGCTGGTTACCGGGAAGACGCAGCGATTACCGATGGAAAAGCGGCAGGAGACAGAGTGCAGGACGGATCGCGGGCACCGGTAAGTGTTATGGCAATGTTTATTAACTGTATGTGTACCTTTATAATGTGTTTTTATGTGTTTGTGATTGCCTCCCTTTGTTTCCTATTGGGTTTGAGTGGTTCGCCGAACCAGTTCGCCGAACCGAACTCGAACAGGGCCTCCGTTCAGCGAACCAAGCTCGAGCCGAACCGCGACCGGTTCGCTCATCTCTAGTCATGATATAACATGAAACCTCATTGGTTCTATGCATAACCAAGACAATGCAACATGGAAGACTATCCACCTGAAGAATGTTTACCTGAAGATGCTGAACAGGCAAGTAAGTAGTTAAAGTTGTGTCGGATGCAAACTTTACTCCTGGGCAAAAAGGTGCAAAACAGCCTAGAAGAGAGGGAATGGATCCTCAAAAATCCCAAGGGGGTCACAGGAAAAAGAAAAAGCTTATATGGAAACCAATTACCATTACCAGGTACACCAAAACGCTAACTGGGTTGTCGTCCGGTCTGACGTGTCCCTACACACGTGACCGGTTCCCAGGTTTCCTGAGTTATCTCAGAGCCACCGGGCTCTGTATTCTCCACCTAACCTTTGGATTTCCAGCAGCTCCATTTCCATCTGGAGCAGGGTGAGCCCCAACTGGCGATTGGGATATATACCCCCTGGTCCTAATATGCCGGTCCCACCGTAACACATACATATACAGTATACATAAATATCTATCTATATATATATATATATATATATATAAGAGCCATCGTGATTACTCGCTAGTCCCGCGCCCCCGTACATTAGCTGCGCCCCCGCATATGCCCACATGTGGTCCCGCCCACAAGCGACCCCCCCGCCCATACGCGGTCCCGCTTACACGCGGCTCTGCCCTACACACAAGGCTCCTCCCCCACACATTATCACCCCACCCACATGCAGCCCCGCCCACCCCCACCCACACGTGGTCCCGCCCACACACGGCTCCAACCAAACGCAGCTCCGCCTCCCCACCAATCGGCTCCGTCGCCCCACGAGGCTCCTCTCCCACACAATACCACATGAGGCTCCGCCCCCCACACTACCATACGAAGCTCCGCCCCCACATTACCACACGAGGCTTCGCCCCCGCTCACATTACCACGTGCGGCATTTCCTTTCTATGTAATTCAACCATTGGATTGGAGAAGCAGGAAGCTGATTTGCATATTTCCAGTGCATTCTGGGAAGAGGAGAAGAGTCGCCTTAAGCTGATCGATTGCTGGGACTTGCCGGGTCTCGCTGTTTGAGGACATCGCAAAACCAGGGATTGGAGAAGCAGGAAGCTGATTTGCATATTTCCAGTGCATTCTGGGAAGAGGAGAAGAGTCGCCTTAAGCTGATCGATTGCTGGGACTTGCCGGGTCTCGCTGTTTGAGGACATCGCAAAACCAGGGATTGGAGAAGCAGGAAGCTGATTTGCATATTTCCAGTGCATTCTGGGAAGAGGAGAAGAGTCGCCTTAAGCTGATCGATTGCTGGGACTTGCCGGGTCTCGCTGTTTGAGGACATCGCAAAACCTTTCGCCTATCATATGCTACATCAGCAATATGGAAGAGAAGAAAATCCACATGGTCACCTGCAACACATGCTACATGTTTACGGATCTGCCGCACAAAAAAAACAACTTCCCCTGTTAAAAGTGCAAAATTGTTGCCCTCTTAGAGGAAAAGGTGCAGGGCCTGGAAGAAAGAATAGCAACTTTGAAGCTAATTAAAGAACATGAGGACTTCTTGGACGAGGTAGAAGTAACCATTCAGGATATGGAAAGTGAGAAAAGCTTCAGAACACATACTGAGGCTGAAAAGTGGACACATGTGACCAAAAGAAGCCAGCGTATCAAGTGGTCATCACCACCCATACAGCTTAGCAACCAATATGAAGCCCTCATGCTGGAGAACGAAAATGGCACAGCTCAGGATGATACCATATCTACAGGAGAAGACACAGTATCATAAAAAGAAGTTACTTTGTCAACAAAAGAAGAAACAAAAGACACTCAAAGCAAGAAATGATCTACCAACTATTTGCGAAGACTTTGAAATTCTGGGGAAGAAAATAAAGGAACGGAACGTACAGGTTGTTTTCTCATCAATCCTCCCAGTCGATGGCCATGGTGTCAGAAGATGGAATAGGATACTAGATTTGAACAACTGGCTACGACGATGGTGCAGGCAGCAAGGATTTAGATTCTTGGACCAAGGAGTGAATTACCTCTACGATGGACTTCTCGCAAGAGATGGGATACACCTCACAAAACCTGGGAAACATACGTTCGCCAGAAGGCTTGCCACACTCATCAGGAGGGCTTTAAACTAGAAGAAGAGGGGATGGGAGAAAAAACAGCAGACAAGAACATGCAGCAGAAGGACAAACTAATCAAGGGCACTAGATGCCGTAAAGAGGACCCAAGACAGGGTACTAAGAAGGAAGCTAAGAAAAGGGTTAGCAAAACTTCTTTCCTGCACGCTGACCAATGCAAGAAGCCTGACCAATAAGATGGAAGAACTGGAGCTGGTAATGTATGAGGAAAAATACGACATAGTAGGAATAACTATGGGGAGATAAGGTATGCACACCAGTGACTATGTAAGGGGAATACATGAAATAGCAGAAACTGCTGTGTGAATACTGACTTGAAAAATCCAATAGCTATATGCAAGAGTGAAAATGTGAAAAATGGAATCTGCATTACTGCCATGAACATATGAATCAAGAGAAATTTAGCTACTGAATTGATCAATGCAATAGAGCCCCAACACTACGCCAAAGTATTTCTCTACGTTGGGGTCCCTAGCTTGTGTGTGTCCTCTCATGCAGTTAAAAAACTTACCGTGTATGGGAAGCTGAGACCCACTTCCCATACACGGTAAGTTTTTTAACTGCATGAGAGGACACACACAAGCTAGGGACCCCAACGTAGAGAAATACTTTGGCGTAGTGTTGGGGCTCTATTGCATTGATCAATTCAGTAGCTAAATTTCTCTTGATTCATATGTTCATGGCAGTAATACAGATTCCATTTTTCACATTTTCACTCTTGCATATAGCTATTGGATTTTTCAAGTCAGTATTCACACAGCAGTTTCTGCTATTTCATGTATTCCCCTTACATAGTCACTGGTGTGCATACCTTATCTCCCCATAGTGATGTTTTTTTAGGTTTTTGCACCCAGTTCGGACTTAGAATGGTGTTCCAAACGTTATTCCTATTTGATAGTAGGAATAACTGAGACATGGTTAGATGACAGTTATGACTGGGCGGCTAACCTGCAAGGATATGAATTGTTTAGGAGGGATCATAAAAAAGGAAAGGGGGTGGAGTCTGTCTATATATAAAGTCCAGTTTAAAGCCCAGACTAAAAGAAGATATCTAAGAGGGAAATGAAGAGGTGGAGTCTCTATGGGTGGAGATACAAGGAGGGAAAACTAATAAAATCCTCATAAGGGTTTCTTATAAGCCACCAAATGTAACAGAAACCACTGAAAATGTATTATTGAAACAAATAGACAAAGCAGCAAATCACAATGAAGTGATTATTATGGGGGACTTCAACTACCCCGATATAGACTGGGAAACTGAAACCTGCGTATCTCAGAAAGGAAACCGGCTTCTGTCAGTAACTAAGGATAATTATCTGTCCCAACTTGTGCCGGGCCCAACTAGAGGGGCAGCCCTTCTCGACTTAATTTTAACCAACAGGCCAGATAGAATAACAGACGTACGAGTGGATGGGCACCTAGGGAACAGTGACCACAATATAATACAATTCCACTTGTCCTTCAGTAAGGTGCCTTGGAGGGGGGTTACAAAAACACTAAATTTCAGGAAAGCAAAGTTTGATCAGCTTAGAGAAGACCTTCGCCGAATTGATTGGGACAATGTCCTCAAAAATGGGAGAACAGAAAATAAGTGGGAAATTTTTAAATCGGTATTAAACACCCACTGCGAGCGATCCATACCTTACAGAAATAAAAGGGCTAGGAACAGGAGAAAACCAATGTGGCTAAATAAGGATGTAAAAGGGGCAATGAATAATAAGAAAAAGGCATTTAAAAAGGTAAAACAAGAAGGCAGTGAAGAAGCATTAAAAAGATATAGAGAAAAAAATAAAATGTGTAAAAAACAAATACATTTAGCCAAAGTAGAAACTGAGAGACTCATTGCTAAGGAAAGCAAAACAAATCCCAAACTATTCTTTAATTATATAAACAGAAAAAAGATTAAAATTGATGGTGTTGGCCCTTTAAAGAACAATGAGGGTAAAATCATAGAAAGCGATGTGGGAAAAGCAAATGTTTTAAATACTTTTTTTTCAACTGTGTTCACACAGGAAAAGCATATGCCACGGGAAATGCAGAGTGATCATGTAAACGCTTCATTAAATATGACCTGCCTAACCCAGGAAGAAGTGCAGAACCGACTTAGTAACATTAAAATTGACAAATCACCAGGCCCTGATGGCATTCACCCTCGGGTATTAAGGGAGTTAAGTAATGTGATAGACAGGCCTCTATTCCTTATATTTAAAGACTCTATAGAAACTGGGTATGTTCCACTGGATTGGCGGCTAGCAAATGTGGTACCAATATCCAAAAAAGGGTGTAAAAGAGAACCTGGAAACTATAGGCCGGTAAGCTTAACATCTGTTGTGGGTAAAATGTTTGAAGGGTTTTTAAGGGATACTATTATGGAATGTCTCAATGTTAATAATTGTTTAACTCCATATCAACATGGATTTATGAAGGATCGCTCCTGTCAAACTAAGCTGATCAGCTTCTATGAGGATGTAAGCTCTCACATGGACCGAGGAGAATCATTGGATGTCATTTATCTCGACTTCGGTAAAGCATTTGACACTGTCCCACATAAAAGATTGATAAGTAAAATTAGAAAGCTTGGTCTCGGGGAAAATGTGTGTAGATGGGTAGGTATCTGGCTTAGTGATAGAAAACAAAGAGTGGTTATTAATGGCGCATACTCAGATTGGGCCAGTGTTACTAGTGGGGTGCCACTGGGGTCTGTATTGGGCCCCCTACTATTTACTATATTTATTAATGATCTGGTGGATGGTTTACAGAGTAAAATATCAGTATTTGCAGATGATACAAAACTATGTAAGGTAGTTAACATAAAGGAGGACAGTTTGCAACTACAGATGGATTTGACTAAATTGGAGAATTGGACTGAAAAATGGCAAATGAGGTTTAACACAGATAAGTGTAAGGTTATGCACATGGGAAGGAGAAACAGATGCTACGATTACTTACTAAATGGGAAACTGCTGGGGAAAATCAGACATGGAAAAAGACTTAGGCATATTAGTCAATAAGAAGCTAAATTGGAGTGCCCAGTGTCAGGCAGCAGCCACCAAAGCAAATAAGGTAATGGGATGCATTAGAAGAGGTCTGGGGGCACGAGATGAAAACATCATTCTCCCTCTGTACAAATCACTCGTCAGACCACACTTGGAGTATTGTGTGCAATTTTGGGCGCTGGTGCTCAAGAAAGACATTACTGAACTTGAAAGGGTTCAGAGGTGGGCTACTAAAATAATAAATGTAGTGGGTGCATTACAATACACGGAAAGGTTATCAAAATTAGGTCTATTTATTCTAGAAAAGAGAAGACTTAGGGGAGACCTAATAAATATGTACAAGTATATCAGAGGGCCATATAGAGATCTCTCCCATGATCTGTTTGTACTAAGGACTATGACAAGAACAAGGGGGCATTCTCTTCGATTGGAGGAAAGAAAATTCCTACATCAGCATAGAAGAGGGTTCTTCACGGTAAGAGCAGTGAGGCTCTGGAACTCTCTTCCTGAGGAAGTGGTGATGGCCAACTCACTGAATGAATTTAAGAGAGGAATGGATGCTTTTCTTGATAGCAAAAGTATAGAAGGTTATAAATAGCATAATCTTACAGGTAGATAGAAGAGCGACCAAGATTATTAGAGGAATGGGTGGGCTGCAATACCAAGACAGGTTATTAAACTTGGGGGTTATTTAGTTTGGAAAAACAAAGGCTTAGGGGGGATCTAATCACAATGTATAAACATATGATGGGACAGTACAGAGACCTTTCCAAAGATCTCTTTACACCTAGGCCTGCGACTGGAACACGGGGGCATCTGCTACGTCTTGAGGAAAGAGGGTTTAATCATAACCACAGACGAGGATTCTTTACTGTACGAGCAGTGAGACTATGGAACTCTCTGCCGTATGATGTTGTAATGACTGATTCACTACTATCATTTAAGCAGAGCCTGGATGCCTTTCTTGAAAAATGTAATATTACCAGTTATGTATATTAGATTTTATGACAGGGTGTTGATCCAGGGAACTAGTCTTATTGCCGTATGTGGAGTCAGGAAGGAATTTTTTTCCCCATTGGAGCTTGTTGACACATTGGTTTTTTTTTTGCCTTCCTCTGGATCAACATGTTAGGCTACGGGTTGAACTAGATGGACTAAGGGGTACTTTGCACGCTGCGACATCGCAAGGCGATGCTGCGATGCCGAGTGCGATAGTCCCCGCCCCCGTCGCAGCTGCGATATCCTTGTGATAGTTGCCGTAGCGAACATTATCGCTACGGCAGCTTCACATGGACTCACCTGTCCTGGGACGTCGCTCTGGCCGGTGACCCGCCTCCTTATTAAGGGGGCGGGTTGTACGGCGTCACTGCGATGTCACACGGCAGGCGGCCAATAGGAGCAGAGGGGCGGAGATGAGCGGGATGTAAACATCCCGCCCACCTCCTTCCTCCCGCATATCCTACGGAAGCCGCAGTGATGCCGGTAGCAGATGTTCCTCACTCCTGCGGCTTCACACACAGCGATGTGTGCTGCCGCAGGAATGAGGAACAACATCGGACCGTCGCGTCAGCGTAATTATGGATTACGCCGATGCTATACCGATGATACGATTACGACGCTTTTGCGCTCGTTAATCGTATCATCTAGGCTTTACACACTACGATGTCGCCTGCGATATCGGATGTGCGTCACTTTCAATTTGACCCCACCGACATCGCACCTGCGATGTCGTAGTGTGCAAAGCCCGCCTTAGAATCTCCCTTCAACCTTAAAAGCTATGAAACTATGAAACCACTTCAACTAAGGTAAACGTACATTATTCTCCCAAATAAAATGAGCCAAGAAGAGTCGCCAGGTCCATCTCACAGGCCGCAGGAAAAAACGGACAACGATGCAGTAGTCGACAACAAGAATATCGACAAAATCGTATGGTTGCTTATCAACAACGAACACCTGAGCAGATTGATAAGGACAGAGAGAGATATCACAAGGTTTATATCAACCGAGCGACAGAAAGAAGGGAAGCTGATATATATATACCCAGCATCAACAAAGAATGAATTTGACACCTGCGGAAGTTGAAAACAACAGTACCCATCGATGTAAACTGCCACCACCTTTGAAGTATGCAGTAAGAAATCCAGAGAATATACCCAGTGAACACCATGTGGCAAAGAGAGATGTTACATGGAGTGATTGCGGTGCATCTCACTTTTGGAAAGAAAAATTACACAGTGCAAAGTTTGCGTCATGCTGCTGAAGTGGTACCATACACTTACGTGAATTAAATAAATATCCTCAGCAGTGTCAAGTGTGGTTAACTGAAGATACGAATGAGGCAAAACATTTTAGAAAGCACATCAGAAAGTACAACAGTGCTTTTGCCTTTGCATCCTTTGGATTCCAGTCAACTAAATATTTTGGTGACCCACCCGTTTTAGTCATTCACGGACAAGTGTACCACCATACATCAACTTCTATGACGTAAAAGACCAGAATAAAATTAAATGTACGTTTTTAATTCATTCCTGCTCTTTTTTTAATAATTAAAAATATATTTGTGCTGATACTCCTTCATATTCACAACTCTACATATTGGATCCTGAGTATGCAAACATTCAACGATTAAATAAGCAAAATGAAGGATGCAAGAGGGACATAATGAAAACTATAGGCTGTTTACTCAGAGATATCAACCCATTTGCTCAGGCTCTCAAGATCATGAAGGATTTGATTGATCAGCATCGCTATGACCAGCATAAAATCGAAATATGGATAACAAAGGATAGACAACATGACCCTTGCAGATACCACTTGCTGAGAGCCAATGAATTTGCAGCTGTGTTTGTCTCTGATGCTGGAGAGCTGCTGATCAAAAGAGACATTGCAGTTCATCCCATTGGGCAGCGAGAACTACAGAATATTGTGTACCATAGCCCAAACTGTGAACCAATGGTGTATCCACTCTTTCCGTATGGTGAACACGGCTGTAAACCTGGAATACGGACGCAAGGGAGAACTGCAAAAAGGAACATTCATGAAATGGAGGATGATGACGATGTAGAACAGAAAGATATCAGTCATGATGCAGGGGAACAAGAAAAAAAACAGGAATGTGTCGATTAGGGAATTCTATGCGTACCATCTTAAGGATCGACAATCCTTCAACCCGCTGTTACATTCCGGCAAGCTGACACAACAATACATAATTGATGCCTACCTAAAGGTTGAAGCGCAGCAACTGAACTGGACCAGACAAATCCAAAAGAAACTCAGAGTAGAATTATATGTCGGCTTATGGATTATATCAACAGTAGGATTGAACGACAAGATCTGAGACCAGGTTGCATCGTCTTACTTCCCTCTTCTTTTACCAGTGGAAAACTTACCATGACACAGAATTATCAAGATGCGATGACTTTGGTAGCAAAATTTGGAAAAAAAGATTTATTTATTACATTCAATTGCAACCCAAAGTGGGAAAAAATTCAGTCCGGCCTTTTACAACAGGAAACAGCAATAGACTGCCCAGATTTGGTATCTACCATATTACACTTACAGCTACAAGAGTTACTAATTGACTTGACTGCAAAAAAAGGAGCAGTGATGGGAAAAGTAAAGTCATACACCTACGACATTGAATTTCAAAAAAGAGGTATTACATAGATTTGTCTGAATGTTTGTAATAGTAATGTTAAGAATGGAATGATTAATAATGCACATGTAATGCATCCATTTATTGTTTCAGGTCTTTCTCATTGCCATATGCTCTTAATTCCGGATGATGAAGACAAGTTTCGAGAAGCTATCGATTGTGACAATGCTGTTTGTGCAGCAAGTCCTGACCCAGATATTAACAAGGAGCTTTACGATGTTGTCACCAGCTGCATGGCTCATGGGCCCTGTAGAGAACACAATAGAAATTCACCATATATGGAAGATGTAAATGGAATCCGGACATGCTGCAAAACGTTTCCCAAAAACTTCAGCGAAGAAACAAATATTAATGTAGATGGTTATCCAGTATACCGCAGACAAAAAGATGGGATTAAGCTCAAGATTAGGGACGTGGAAGTTGACAGCCGCTGGGTTGTACCATAGAACCACTACCTCTCTCAGAAATACAACGCACACATAAATGTGGAAATCTGCTCTTCCATCCAGACCATCAAATATATTTTCAAGTACATGTACAAAGGACATGATGCAGACATCGTTCAAGTGAACGAAACCAGCATCACCGGCACCTACCACTGAGACGAGATTAAAGGCCCCGTTACACACAACGACATCGCTAACGAGATGTCGCTGGGGACATGGAATTCGTGATGCACATCCTGCCTCATTAGCGATGTTGTTGCGTGTGACACGTACGAGCGACCGCTAACGATCCCAAATGCTCACCAAATCGTTGATTGTTGACACGTCGTTCATTTTCAAAATATCATTGCTCGTTCTGGACGCAGGTTGTTCGTCGTTCCTGAGGAAGCACACATCGCCACGTGTGACACCCCAGGACCGACGAACAACAGCGTTCCTGCGTCCTCCGGCAACGAGGTGGGAGGGACGTTTATGCGGCTGCTCTCCGCCCCTCCACTTCTATTGGTGGCCCACTGTATGACATCGCTGTGACGCCGCACGAACCGACCCCTTAGAAAAGAGGTTGTTCGCCGGCCACAGCAACGTCGTTAGGAAGGTACGTTCGTGTGACGCGCACTACCGATATTGTTCGCCACAGGCAGCGATTTGCCCGTGACTCACAAACGGGGGCGGGTGCGATTGCTAGCAACATCGCTAGCAATATCGCAGCGTGTAAAGCGGCCTTAAGGCTTACATCGACACACGAAATTATTTGGCATCGCCTGAAGCAATGTGGCGGCTGAGAAAATGTGAGATGTCTGCACGCTCCCATGCTGTAGAAAGACTTCCGGTACACCTACCTTTTCAACAATCAGTTTACTTTGAGGATGGAGCAGAGCAGCGTTCACTGGAAAAAGCTCAGTGTGACGACACAAAAGTTACAAAATGGTTCGTTCTAAACCAAACTGATCCATCAGCACGTCAGTATTTATATTGTGAAATACCCTACCATTATGTCTGGACAAATAAGTTTTGGAAGACAAGAAAAAGAGGTGCTGACAAGATCCTTCCAAGAATGTACTCTGTCTCTCCATAAGATATGGAAAGATTTTCCCTGTGCCTACTCCTGATGCATATCAAGGGTAAGTCATATTCATCTAATTGTACGTTACTAGATCGTTCTGACTTTTTTATAATTTTTAATTATTTTCTTTATATTGTTTACAGGTGCTACATCATTCGAAGATCTGAGAACAGTGGAAGGACACACATATGAAACATATTCTGGCAGCAAGGGCCATGGGATTATTGCATGAGGACTCAGAGTGGGACAAAACCATGGAAGAAGCATCAGTATTTAGAATGCCCGGTGAGCTTCGACAGCTATTTGCTGCAATCCTGAACCACGCCAACATCACAAGTTGACTTGATTTATACAACAAATATAAAAAAAACATGATGGAAGACTTCCTCCTTACTCACAGCGAATACATGGCCGAGTAGCAAACACTTGCCAATATCCAAGACCACTTACGACAGTTTGCTAAAGATTGCAAAAGTTGTGGACTACCTTCCCCATCAGATGCGTATAAAATGTGTGACATTGTTGATGTGTAAAGGGAGAAGCATGAATCTGAATGACTGCAGTTTCTGATGAACCTAGAACAACGAGGCGCCTTTGAAGCAATCATGAATGCAGTTAATAATCCAACCACGTCACAAAAATGCTTTTTTATCCGGTGCAGGAGGTTGTGGAAAGATGTTCGTGTATAAGGCTTTGACATCTACTATACTTGAGAATGGTGGCATTGTAAAAACAGTTGCTACTACCGGTTTGGCAGGTACATTACTAAAAGGTAATTTTAATTACGATTACAGAATACTGAAAAACATAAATTTAAGTTGTCTGTATTGAAGATTTTTTTTTGCTTCACGCAGGCGGTAAAACAGTCCACTCCGGATTTGGAATTTCAATTCATATGAATGAGAGAACTGTATCAAGTATTAAAGAAGGAACCTTAGTGTGCAGAGAGCTTTGGGATCCTAAGCTTTTTATATAGGATGAAATTTCTTTGTCTCACGTTCATCTTTTCAATGCCTTTGATAGAAGCTTACGTGTTCTCCTTCACAATGAAGAACCATTTGAGTGGGATCCCGATTGTTGTTGGAGGAGATTTTTGTCAGCAAGCTCCAGTTGTACTTCACGGAAATCACATTAGTATTGTAGATGCTTGTGTCAAGAGCAGTCCAGTCTGGAAATCCTTCAAGGAGCTGAAATTAATCAGGAACATGCGAGTCAATCCAGATGAGGTAGAGTTTTGTGAGTGGCTGCTAACTGTTGGATCAGGAGTTGAAGATGGGAATCCAGTGAATTTTGTGAAGCTGAACAAAGACATGCTGACTCATGACGTCGTGACAAGCATGTTTGGGAATGACCTGAACTCTCTCACTCCTGCTGATCTTGCTTCCAGAGCAGTACTATGCCCTAAAAACTGTGACATGCTGACCACCAATGAACAAGTGTTGAACATGCTTGGAGGTCAGACTAAATCATACTTCAGTGTCGACAAGATTTCATCCTGTGAGACAGAAGAAGAAAGAGCTCAGTACCCCATCGAATTTTTACATACCCTGACTCCTATGGGCCTCCCTCCTCATATGCTGAACCTTAAGAAAGGCTGCTGTGTCATGCTACTCCGCAATATAAATCCAAAGAAAGGACTGTGCAATGGTGCTCGATTAATTGTAGAACCTCTTGGCACAAACCTCATAGACTGCAGTATTTTTTCAAGCGGGGAGCCTTGGTCAAAAGGTTCTCATTCCAAGAATACCATTGGATACTAGCGAAAATTGCGATATCCCATTTAAGTTAACAAGAAAACAATTCCCACATTGTCTGGCTTATTCCATAATAATTACAAAATCTCAAGGACAAACATTCGATAAGATTAGCGTTTTCCTACCTGATCCTGTATTCACACATGGTCAATTATACACTGCGTTCTCTACAGTAGAGTAACAAGTCGTAAAGGTCTTTCAGTTGAAATTGTACCTGGTAGAAGTCAAGGAAAGATCTTTGAAAATGACGAAAATTATTATACATTTAATTGTGTTTACAGAGAAATTTTAACTTAATTTATGTTTCGTTATGAAATTTGTTTAGATGCTGGAATGAATAAAAACGCACATCTTACTGAATACAGTTTGTTTTCGATTTTACACTGTGAATAAAATGTAGCATTAGTATTATTCAGATTTTTGATGATTATTATTGTTATTAACGTCATTTTAATTTAATTCACCACCTGCGTAAGCGCTACTGAATGTTGTCATTATTAACTTTAGTTTAATCACCAGCAGTGTTAATTAGATAGCAATGAGCTACAGTACCGACCAAAAGTTTGGATTCAGAGAGTTTTCTTTTCATGAAAATTGTAGATTCACATTGAAGTCATCAAAACTATGTATTAACACTTGTGGAATGAGATACTTAACAAAAAAGTGTGAAACAACTGAAAATATGTCTTATATTCTAGGTTCTTCAAAGTAGCCACCTTTTGCTTTCATTACTACTCTGCACACTTTTGGCATTCTCTTGATGAGCTTCAAGAGGTAGTCACCGGAAATGGTTTTCCTACAGTCTTGAAGGAGATCCCAGAGATGCTTAGCACTTGTTGGCTGTTTTGCCTTCACTCTGCGGTCCAGCTCACCCCAAACCATCTCGATTGGGTTCAGGGCTGGTGACTGTGGAGACCAGGTCATCTGGCGTAGCACCCCATCACTCTTCTTCTTAGTCAAATAGCCCTTACACAGCCTGTAGGTGTGTTTGGGGTCATTGTGCTGTTGAAAAATAAATGATGGTCCAACTAAACGCAAACTGGATGGAATAAAACGCCACTGAAAGATGCTGTGGTAGGCATGCTGGTTTTGTATGCCTACAATTTTGAACAAATCCCCAACAGTGTCACCAGCAAAGCACCCCCACACCATCACACCTCCTCCTCCATGCTTCACGGTGGGAACCAGCCATGTAAAGTCCATCCGTTCACCTTTTCTACAAAGACACGGTGGTTGGATCCAAAGATCTCAAATTTGGACTCATCAGACCAAAGCACAAATTTCCACTGGTTTAACATCCATTCCTTATGTTCTTTAGCCCAAACAAGTCTCTTCTGCTTGTTGCCTGTCCTTAGCAGTGGTTTCCTAGTAGCTATTTTACCATGAAGGCCTGCTGCACAAAGTCTCCTCTTAACAGTTGTTTTAGAGATGAGAAGGTGTGTCCAAACTTTTGGTCTGTACTGTATATATTTAGGGGAGCTAAATACATTATATATAAAAATATATATATAAATTTATTCTATCCTCTTTATGGCTGCTCCTCGATTTGAGCCAGTGACCTTTCACTTGGGGATCAACCTAACAAAACACTTGGCTATTAGGGAATGTGAGAACAGGTTGTAATTTTTAGTATACAGAAAGAAAAAAGTTCAAACACCAGAATCAATGGAGAAACATGATAAGAATCTGCATAACTAATAATATGCTAAATAGTTGAAAGTCAAATTTTGTATATACAGTGAAAACCAGAAGTTTACATACACTATCTAAAAAGACACATATGCATGTTTTTCTCACTGTCTGAATCAGAATAAACCTTTCCCATTTTAGTTCAATTAGGGTTACCAAAATTATTTACATTTGCCAAATGCCAGAAAAATGTTAGAAAGAGAATGTTTTAAGGCATTTTTTATTACTTTCTGCAAAGTCAAAAGATAACATACACTAATAGTATGCTTTTAAAGAATATGAGACATATGATGATGTCTTTGGAAGCTTCTGATAGGTTTATTGGCAATATCTGAGTTAGAGACACACCTGTAGATGTATTTTAATGCACACCTGAAACACACTGCTTCTTTATGTAACATCATGAGAAAGTCAAAAGAAATCAGTCAAGATCTAAGGAAAAGAATTGTGTACTTGCACAAGTCTGATTCATCCTTGGGTGAAATTTTCAGATACCTGAAGATGACTCATTCATCTGTACAAACAATTATATGCAGGTACAAGCAAGATGGGAAAGTCCTGCTATCATGCCACTCAGGAAGAGCCTCATCTTAAAGGTAATATGTCAGTAAGCCAATAGACAGTATAAAAAAATAAATAGTAAGACTTATTGAGTAAATACAACACAGGCAATGAGATTAAACAATGCAAAAGATATAATACAAAAATAAACTGCAGGACATTTTGTTTATACCTTTTATTAACTTACTGCCCCATTACCTTTAAGGTGAAGCTCTACAGCAAGGTATTTTGTGTTTTGGGATTATATTATTTATTTGTGGACACTGCCTTGTTTATATACTTTTTGTGCATTCTATTATCAGTGTCCTGATACTTCATTGGAGATAAGTACAGGATTATTATGTTCATCTCCCTATTTTATCCATTCTTTTTCTCTTGTCAATCATGTTTTCAACCTTTGTTTTTGTCATCCTTATATATTTTATATCAATAAAAGTCAAGTTATATATATCAAGTATACATGTCCCCCTCCTCTTCTATATCCCCATCCTGGGCCCCTTCTGGAATAATTGTCCTCCTGCTATGTATGTCCACTTACCGGTATATATATCCCCACCCATCCTGGTATATATGTCCTTCTCCTGGTATATATGCCCCCTTCCTGGAGTACAGGTGCATCTCAATAAATTAGAATATTATCAAAAAGTTAATTTATTTCAGTAATTCAATACAAAAAGTTAAACACATAGGGCAGAGTCATTACAACCAGAGTGATCTATTTCAAATGTTTATTATTGTTAATGTTGTTGATTTTTTCTTGCAGCCAATGAAAACCCAAAGTCATTATCTCAGAAAATTAGAATAATTATGACAAAATACCTTCAAAGGCTTCCTAAGCATTTTAAAAAGTCCCTTAGTATAGCTTGTAGGCTACACAATCATGGGGAAGACTGCTGACTTGACAGATGTCCAGAACGCAGTCATTGACGCACTGCACAAGGAGGGTAAGCCACAAAAGGTCATTGCTAAAGAAGCTGGCTGTTCACAGAGTGCTATAGCCAAGCATATTAATAGAAAGTTGAGTGGAAAGAAAAAGTGTGGTAGAAAAAGGTGCACAAGCATCATGATAACTGCAGTCCTTGATAGGATTGTTAAGAAAAGACCATTCAAAGATTTGGGGGAGATTCACAAGGAGTGGACTGCTGCTGGAGTCAGTGCTTCAAGAACCATCACGCACAGACGTGTCCAGGATATGGGCTACAAGTTACATTCCTTGTGTCAAGCCACTCATGACCAATAGACAATGCCAGAAGTGTCTTACCTGGGCCAAGGAGAAAAAGAATTGGACTGTTGCTCAGTGGTCCAAGGTGTTGTTTTCATATGAAAGTAAGTTTTGCATTTCATTTGGAAATCAAGGTCCCAGAGCTTGGAGGAAAAGTGAAGAAGCATACAATCCAATCTACTTGGGGTCTAGTGGGAAGTTTTCAGAATCATTGATGGCTTGGGGAGCCATGTCATCTGCTGATGTAAGTCCACTCTGTTTTATCAAGACCAAAGTCAGCATAGCCGTCTACAGGAAATATTAGAGCACTTCATGCTTTCCTCTGTCAACAAGCTTTATGGAGATGGAAATTTCATTTTCCATCAGGACTTGGCACATGTCCACACTGCCAAAAGTACCAATACCTGGTTTAATAACCACAGCATCACTGTGCTTGAGTAGCCAGAAAACTTGCCTTACCTAAACCCCATAGACAATCTATGGGGTATTGTCAAGAGGAACATGAGAGACACCAGACCCAACAATGCAGAAGAGCTAAGCAACCTGGGCTTGCATAACACCTCAGCTGTGCCACAGGCTGATCGATTTCATGCCACGCCGCATTGATGCAGTAATTCATGCAAAAAGAGCCCCGACCAAATACTGGGTGCATTTACTGTACAGACTTTTCAGTAGGCCAACATTTCTGAGTTTAAAATCATTTTTTCAGTTGGTCTTATATATTATTCTCATTTTCTCAGATAATTACGTTTGGGTGTTCATTGGCTGTAAGCCATAATCATCAACATTAACAGAAATATACACTTGAAATAGATCACTCTGTTTGTAATGACTCTAATATATGCATTTCCATTTTTTTTTATTAAATTACTGAAATAAAATAACATTTTGAAGATATTCCAATTTATTGAGATACACCTGTATATGTCCCCATTTTGGGCCCCTCATGGTATCTATGTCCCCCTACTGGTATATATGTCCCCCTGTGGGCCCATACTAGTATGTATGTCCCAATGCTGGTTTATTTGTCCCCTTCCTAGCATACAAGTCCTTCTCCTGGTATATATGTCCCCTTCCTGGACCTTTCCTGGTATAAATGTCCTCATCCTGGTTATTTATCCCCTTCCTGGTATATATGTCCTTCTCCTGGTATATATGTCTTCTTCCTGGGCTGCACCTGGTATATATGTCCACATCCTGGTTATTTTGTCCTCATCCTGGTATATATGTCCCATCCTGGGCTCATTCTGATATATATTTCTCTATCCTGGTGTTTGTCCCCTTTATGGTATATATGTCCTCTTCCTTGTATGTATGTCCCATTCCTGATCCTCTCCTGGCATATATGTCCCCCTCTTTTTTTAAATATCACCCTCCTGGTTTATATGTCCCTCTCTTAGTATATATGTCCCCCATACTGGGCCTCTCCTGGTATATATGTTCCCCTCCTTGTATATATGACTCCTTCCTGGTAAATATGTCTCTGTTCTGTCTCTAGCACAAAAAAAAAACTTACTGACCCTCCCCGGCTCCCACGTCGCGTTACATCCTCTTTGCACTACAATACACTTCAGCTGGATGTGTGCCTGAAGGACAATGATACTAAACATACTGCCTGAACAACAATGGATTGTTCAAAGCATATCTATATGTTTGAATGGCTCTGTCAAATTCCAGATCTGAATCCCTAAGAGAATCTGTAACAACACTGAAAAATTGCTGTTCACAGAAGCGCGCCATCCAATCTCACTGAGTAAGAGCTATTTTGCCAAGAAGAATGGTAGAAATTTCAACCTCTAGATGTGCAAGTCTGGTAGAGGCATACCACAAAAGACTTGCAACACTAATTGCAGCAAGTGGTGGTCCTACAAAATGTTGACTCAGTGGAGCTAAATAAAATATTTTAAAATATTTAGAAAACCACATATCAGCTCCTTTACACTTCACAACTACTTACTGCATAGTGATGGCATATCAATTCACAGACATTCCTGCAGTCATGCCAATTGTACGCTCTGTCAAAATGTGAGACATCTGTGGCAGTGATAATACTGCACATTTTAGAGTGTCCTTTTATAGTGACCAGCGTAAGGACCACCTGTGCAATAATCATGTTGTCTAAACAGCATCCTAATAATCTAGTAAAGTGGGAGATTTGTACAAGGTAGAAGGGATTTTGAATAAGAATGGCTATCACTCCATTTTCCAACACCATGCCATACCCTGTGGACAGTGCTAGATTGGAGCTAATTTCATCCTACAACAGGACTATGACCCAAAGCACACCTCCAAATTATGCATGAACTATTTAGGGAAGAATCAGGCAGCTGGTATTCTATCTGTAATAAAGTGGCCAGCCCAGTTACCAGATCTCAACCCTATTGAGCTGTTGTGGATGCACCTTGACCGTATGGTACGCAAAAAGTGCCCATCAAGCCAATCCAACTTGTGGGAGGGGCTTCTGGAAGCATGGGGTGAAATATCTCCAGATTACATCAGCAAATTAACAACTAGAATGCCAAAGGTCTGCAAAGCTGGAATTGCTGCAAAGGGAGCATTTTGTGACGAAAGCAAAGTTTGAAGGAGAAAATTATTATTTCAAGTAAAAATCATTATTTCTAACCTAGTCAACATCTGGGCTATATTTTCTATTGATTATGCAACTCATTTGATAAATAAAAGTATGATTTTCCATCGAAAAGACAAAATTGTCTGGGTGATCCCAAACTTTTGCTCCTCTGTCTCTTTCCAGGTCTGTCTCTTTCCC